>NC_091472.1:69093582-70548582 GCF_036971445.1 Narcine bancroftii
ATTCTTAGCAGAACGAACAGTAACCCCTTCCTGTTCCCCAGTGGGATTTCTCTTCCCATTGGTGTATAAAATCTATGATAATATGACTATTCGGCAAGTAGTCATTGTGTGAACGATGATAGCCACTTTGACCACCTGAGAGATAAGTTACACATTTTTTAAAAAAAGCTTTGCCAAAAACATTAAAAGTGTATTCTCAATTCTCCCTATTGAAGGCAGGAATTCTCCATAGAAGATCTAATCAGTGATCCAGCTATAAAGCTTGGAAATCAGGTTTTCTGAGCAGAGAAGATCTATCTTCTAGCCTTCAACAGGAGTAGATGTATGTGGTAGTGGTCGTGCCTACACGTTGGATGTCCAGTGCACACCATTAGTGGACAATAGTTTTTTTACAAATAGCCCTGCAGTTTTCATTTGCCAGGCAAGAGTAGAGGTTGGAAGTAATCCCTACTGTATATTCCTGCAAGATCATCCCTTAATGAAATTCCCTTTTATATACATTGAGAGAGAAGAGCTTGATTTAAAGTTCAGTATGTCACTCACAAGTTAAATGCTTTTTGTCAATTCATCCTTTTACATATAAACTAAACTCCATGGGCCAGTGGGACTTCCAGAGAATATGGCAACCCTTCAGCTCCAGATTTCAACCTAAAAGATTTATGGACAGATAAATGATCTATAGAGTCTGTGATTTCCTTTTCTTAATTAAAATCAATCCTTTCTCAAATAAGGAAAACAATTTTCACCCTCATTCTAAGATAACTAGCATTGTTTTTCGATGCAGTCTTTAGACATTTGAACAATATCCTTGCATGCTTCAGTTGTAAAAGTTAAAGGAAGTTGACGTGAAGCACTAAAAAACAATCCCTCCTCTTATCCAGAGAATAGTTTGTCCTGTTTATTTATGTCTGATTATCCTGCACCCTCAGGTGAATTACTTGGTGCACTGAGTGCACCACAAGGAACCAACAGCAGAAGAGCAGAGGTCAAATTCTACTATTTTCCATGACTATTGTAAAGATTTAAAAGAGACAACTAAAACAAGATTAAACAATATCATTTTGGTCAGATACGTGTAAAGCAAATTCAGAAGGGGCAAGTATTTTGTTATTTCATCTCTGAATTTGGCAGAAATAAGCTGTGTGAGGTTTGTGATGTGCCTGTATTTGAAAGCCAAGATGTTTGGTCAAAGACTGGGGAGTCAAATGTTCAGTTTTATTTACATTTCTGTAATTTAACTAGGCAAATTCAAACAGTCTGGAGCAGGGGGCATAGTTGATTTTTTTTCCCTCCCCAGCTAAGGTTAGGAAGGCCAACCAGACCAATCAACCACAGCACAGGGTCAGATTCTGTAGTTTCCATCCATAATTTAGGAACATTTTACAGGAAGAATGCCTGCGAGAATGCATACATTTCAAGCATGAACATCTCAGTCTGACAGGAGATTGTGGAATGGACCCAAGTGATTCTGACCTGGAGAATAATGTCAGTGTGAAGGAAATAAGAAAAAAAAACAGATTGAACTGGATTAGATGGACAAAAAAGTTGATTAGGTTAAATAAAGTCAGCAAAATGAAGATATCTTGCAGTCAGAGAAGGAGAACATTTTTCTGCAATGTTATGTCCAAAGATTGGGTGGATGTAGGACAATGGTCAATAAGATAAGTTTTGAAACAGGACTGGTCCCCACACACACTCTCACACATCGGGACCCAGTTCCTGTGTTCTCAACATTATCTTGCTGGTGTTGGAGGGAAAAATCCCACCCATAAATATCAATTGGTGCCTAAAATTATCAGTGTATTTCTGTAGGGTATGTGGGGACCAGTCCTGGTATGTGAGAGGGTGTGTGGGGACTGGGTCCCAGTGCGTGAAAGGGTGTTGGGACTGGGTCCAGTGTGTGAGAGGGTGTGTGCCGACTGGGTCCCGGTGGATGAGAGAGTTTGTGGGGACTGGGGTCCGATGTGTGAAAGGGTGTGTGGGGACTGGGTCCCGGTGCATGAGAGCGTGTGTGGGGACTGGGTCCCGGTGCGTGAGAGCGTGTGTGGGGACTGGGTCCCGGTGCGTGAGAGTGTGTGTGTGGACTGGGTCCTGGTGCGTGGGAGGATGTGTGGGGACTGGGACCTGGTGTGTGAGAGGATGTGTGGGGACTTGGTCCTGGTACAAGAGGGTGTGTGGGAACAAGGACCCAGTGTGTGAGAGGGTGTGTGGGGACCAGTCCCGGTGTCTGATAGAATCTATATAGACTGATAGTTTGGAATGTTAGAATTAATACTCAGTAAATTGAATGTAAGTAAATGCACAGCCACCTATATAAAGGAAATCTGGCTAATTACATTCAATTTGAGCAGAGATTTGATGAATTCGATGAGGGGAAATGGTTTCCACTAATGTTGTATGGATAATCAAAATGCACATTTAAAATAAATGAACCAAAGACCAACAACCAAGGGGGTGATGGTTTTATACAAGATATTATGACCTGAATATATTGCCTGAAAGAAAGGTAGGTGCATATTTAATACTTCACAAGAGAATTGTCTCTCTGTGTGAACAGAGGGAGATTGTTGGACTTTTATGAAAGAGTAAGGGATTGGGAATTGTTTATGAGAGCTGGCACAAACAAGAGTGATGAATACCTTTTGCACTAGATGATATCCCATTAATTCCAGAATCGTTATCTATCAGCAAGGTGAGCTACTAAAGGAGAACTTTATGTGGACATCTGCAGGTGTGTTCCTGACAGTGACTGATGATATGTAAAATCTAACTGTTTGTTTAACCTAAATTGAGTCCTAGATTTACAGACACTTTGGCCCAACTGGTCCATGCTGACAAAGTCCAATTTGCCTGCATTTGGTCCATATCATTCCAATTTCTTTCTATCTATCAATCTGTCCAAAAGTCCTTTGAACTTCAGAATTATGCCTGCTTCTACGGTTTCCTCTGGTGCCTCGTTCCTCCTCAGGTCCTCTTAAATCCCTTCCCTTAAGCCTATGCCTTCTAGTTCTAGAATCGTTGAGCCTGGGAAAAAGACTGTGAGCATTCACTTTATCTATGCTTCTCAAGATTGTAACTGAATATGATTTATAGTATATTCTACCATAAATATCTCAAGAGAAGTAAATTATTAGTGGGTTCAAGTATTAACATGAAATAACATCCTATAATCCAGGAAATCGGCCTGTTTGGCACGACTAAATTCTTGAACATGCTAGGCAAATGGAGTTTTACTGTAATTGCCTGAACTTACTTCTGTATTACGTTCATATACGTTCATTCATTATCTGCTCTGCCTGGACACAATTCATGTCCCCATGTACAAGAGAACGTGCCCGTTTATTTCCTCTGCAGTGTCCAATGCCATCTGTGGTCAATATATCTGCTTGTTGCCTTTGCAGTATCCAAATCCTCTGTCTAACACCTTGATGTACTATAGCCCATCTAATTTTCATGTCTTGACCTACCTTTAATCTCTGCATTATTGAAATATATTTTAACTCCTCATATTTTCCATTCCAATGCACTGATGAGACCGACAAACCATGCAATGACTACACATCAAACCTTTCAGGTTCACTACCATACCATCCACACTATCTCCACAGGAATAAGCACAAATGATATCTTTGTGGCTTTGTTCTTCTGTGTTTTTCTCTCCTCCATGTGACCCAATTTATTCAAGAGTCTCAATAGCCATTCCTGAAAAATGAGCTTGTCCTGAGTCTGGACATAATCACACATGCTGTGTGTGCTTGGTGAAGCTTGTGTCAGGATCATGTGAAATTGATCAGCCAGCCTCATTAGCATGCCACCAGTGATCTGCGGGTATCAATCACCACTTGGTAAAAGTAACAATCAAGACTGAATGCAGAAATAGCATTTTAGCTGTTTATTCTGCCAATGCTAACGTCTGCCCTGTGTCATAAATTAGAAGGTATTTCAAATTTCAAATGGGGTGATCTTAAAGTCCAGATTTCAAATGTTGTAAATTTCTCCCAAATCAACTTTGTCACCAAATTATTCAATCCATTACACATTACTAATGTGGCAACATGCCTCTTTTCTCTTTTTTCATTGCCACTGACACAGAAATAAACAGAAAAAAAACCAGTTGGTTCTCATTGCCTAGAGTATTTATAACTTTTATACATAGTACTGTAACACACTTGGGGATACATTACTCATGTTTTATTCGCTTAGGTCCTTTCAGTGTACAAATATCATGCACAAAAGAACACCATCATGTATCCTCTATGGATATCAATGATTTAATTAGACATGTGAACCATAGAGTTGACAGCTAATACAGTCAATATAACTACAAAGAGATTAGGTGCGTCAGTCAGACTTTGTTGGTTCTGTGTGGATAAAGACTAAAATGGTGGTACTGTCCCCTGCACCTCCTCACAGAGTACCATAAATACAAACAATGCAATCTCCTTACTGAGCGATTTTGTAGTTAGTATCAGTGTTACAAATGCAAATTCTAAGATAATTTTTCAAAAAGAGGAAAATTTCTTTTGTAAATGCACAGTGCTTCATGAATGATTCATGCATTGGAAAGACTTCAGAGTTCATGAGGCAGATTTGCTCCCTGGTGACCCTCTTGACTAACTTCAATACATTCAAAAGCTCTTCGACCACTGTCTACAGAGAGCAAGTCAAGTTCATTCTGATTTCACATTGCGCTCGTACATACTCAAATCCATAAGAGATGCAGGCACAGGAGAAAATGGAAGCAATGTTGGACACTTTTAGTTCAGCAGTTATGTATCTCTTAGAGAACAACAAACTTTTACAAAAAAAGAAATCACAAATCATATTGAGCTGCTTGAGGAATAATGTACAAGGTGAGGTGGAAAATGTCCAGCATTTTGAAAATTATCACAGTCAGAGCTTTTTGTGTCACAAATATTTGAAGAAGTCTGATTAATCCGGCCACCTAAAATAAATTCTTAAATGATGGTTGAAAGAAATACTTTGATTGATATATCGCCTTACATATCAATGTCAGAACGTGACAAAGCACTTCAAACAATGAAGGACACTGTAATGTAGTCACTCGGTACTCTTAAATTGCAGCAACCGGGTAGCCCTCCTTGGACCTGGGTGAGATTACTGGGCAGTGTGTGCCTCCCACTCCTTTCAAACAGCAGTCTAACCTACCTGTTAAATCGTGAACCCAGCAATTTAAGAGGGATCCCACCCCTGCGATGACATGGTGAGTGACATGGTGGCACCAGAGTGGTTCCAGTGGTGTGGGGAATTTTGGGTAAGGAAGACATCCATTGATCCCACACTGAGCCGTCACCACAAACCTGAGCGGCATGTTGCAGCAGCATCCCGCCCCCCTTTCATAGCAGCGGCACATCACAGTCCCCCTCCCGATCATGACAGCACCCACCAACCCCTGTTCAGGGCAGCGGCACGCCGAGGCAGCGCTGCAACAACATCCTCCATTGAGCCAGCCAGGGGTTTCCCTGTAACGCATGCACGCAAGCGCTGGCATCACCAAAGTAACCGGCTGTGCCATTTTCCCCTTTCAAATCGCCGGAGGACACCTGGGTAAGTTTTTCTGGATTCTCTGACCCCCTCCTCCATCTCACTGACCCCCTCAATCTGACCCACTCCCTGCAGCTCACTAATCCCTCCATCTCTGACCTCCCCCCCCACTCTGACTCACTCCCTGCAGCTCACTTACACCCCCATTCTTCCCCACCCTCTCCACCTCACTAACCCCCTCTCCACCTCACTGATCACCTCACTCTGACCCACTCCCTCCAGCTCACTAATCCCTCCCTCTGACCCCCCCACTCTGACCCACTCCCTGCAGTTCACTAACCCCCCCATTCTGCCCCACCCTCTCCACCTCACTAAACCCCCACTCTAACCCACTCCCTGCAGCTCATTGACCCCCCATTATGCCTCCACCCTCTCCACCTCGCTAACCCCCTCTGCCCCACCCTCTCCACCTCACTGATCCTCCATTCTATCCCACCCTTTCCTCATCACTAAGCCCCCACTTTTCCCCACCCTCTCTTCTTTACTAACCCCCATTTTTCCCCACCCTCTCCTCCTCACTAACAACCCACTCTGCCTCACCTCACTGACCCCCATCCCCACTCTGCCCTACATTGAGCTACCACTTTGCACCATCACCTCCACCTCACTGACCCCACCTATTCTGCCATACCCCTTACATCTCACTAACCAAACCCCCCCCCAACTCTGCTCCACCTCACGAATCGCTGCTCCATTCTCAGTTTTATCGACATCAATTTCACCTTCTACTAATTATAGAAACGCATTCAAAAAGCTAGACGCTATTCCAAGAAAAAGATGTCCACTGGTTTATCTTCCATCCACTACCCTCAGCCTCCTTTCCTTCTTCCACCACCACATCATGACTGCAGTGGGTAAAATGTTACAAAATGCACTGGAGCTGCTCACCACCTTTCAAACCCTGGTCTCTGGAACTGAAAAAGGCAGCAGATACACAAGAAAGCTACCAGTTCAGAATCTTCCTGTGCTCATACACCACTAGCCTACTGCAGGGGGCGATCTATGTAGCTGCAGGAAGTTCATCGAAGGACAGATCACACCTGGCCAGCTGTCAATCAGCCAACCTGAATAGACCAAACTTCACCCAGCTGACTGTCAATCAACTGCCAGTCACTCAGGAGTCACCAGTACAGCTACCACTGTACCAGAGACTTTTAACTGAATAAAGCCTGTTGTACAGTCTTTCTCAAGTTTTATGTCCTCTTGGTGCTACAGCAATGCATCACCCTTCCCCAAAGTACAAAATACTGCTGCTCAAATCTACTCTCACAATTTCTTAGCCAACAGCATATTGGGTGTGATTAAGATGAGTTGCAGAAGGGAAATGGGGAGTTAATTTTTTTAGGGTTAGACCCTTCATCATGAGGGGACTCCACCTGAAAAGTCAACTGTCCAATTCACTCCACAGATGTTGGGTGACTTGTTGAATTCCTCTAGCAACTTGTTTCTTTGCTCCAGATTCCAGCATCTTGTGTCTCCAGCACTGTTGGTGTAACTTCATCAGATAAACTCCAGCAAATCAAAATAGCTTGCCACCAATGTGGCAAAGGCAATTTGTTCTAAGCCATGGGGGCTTGCCAGTGTCATCCATATTCCAGAAAATTATCTTTATTATAATTCCAGACGCAAATAATAATATTATTTGTCTTATATATAATATTTTGTTAATGTCAATCTATCTGAAAGTATACACCACTAATCATCTTGAACTGTGGGATGCACTGTTATATCAGGTAGGAGTAACAAGCATTGTCTTTAAGTATGATTAATTTCCTCTCTTTTTATCCATTTACAACCTAACATGCAAGAACTCTCACTGTTAAAAACCTGGACAATTGTATCATGTTAATATTAAATATATAGAACAGTGATTCTCAGCCTTTTTTTCCACTCACTGTGATAGAACAGGATACTATCACCAATGTATATATTTGTATATATTTACATATAGTAGTAGTGATTGGCTGAGAGCTGTAGCCACACTACTGGCAGGTCATAAAGGGCTGCCTCTAACCAGACCTGGGTCTGGTTACTAGTCGACCTCAATGTAATAAGTTCTAGTCTTTTATTAATAAAAGCCTTGGTTTGAGTCAACAAGTCTTTGAGTTATTCGATGCGCTACAATTTTATTAGCAAAAATTTCAACAGATGGAGCGAATGCTGCGACCGGAACGCCTCAGCATCGACCTGCAGTCAGCTACTGCCCAGAGTGACTTCAGGCACTGGGTGAGGTGTTTCGAGACATAGCTGCAGCAATCAGACCCCATCGTGGAGGAAGACACAGATAAACTGCTAATCTTGATGTCCATGGTGTCCACGAGGGTCTACGAAAACATCCAGGGTGTGACCTCCTACACAGCTGCCGTGAACGTGCTGAAGGGACTCTACAAGTGGCCTGTGAATAAGGTTTATGCCAGGCACATGCTAGTGACCAGGAGGGAGCAACCCAGTGAGTCTTGCGGAGCCTACCTCTAGGCACTGAAGTTACTGGGTAGAGCTTGTGCGTGCACCGACAAGACAGTTGCCGGGATCACCAACGACTTCATCCAGGCCGCTTATGTGGCTGGGGTCTGATTCAATGAAGTGAGGCAATGATTGCTAGAGCATGGGGGTGACAGCCTGGTGGAGACCATTCAAATCGCTGAAACGATGAAGGCTGCAGCCCTAAGCATGAACGCCTATACACAGGATGTGAGTAGAACGCCTGCAATAACTCCAGCCTCTCCACCCCCCATCGATAGCCTCACCACCGCCGCCACACTACCCGACGTGACCCCAAAGTGCTACTTCTGTGGGAGGGAGAAGCACAGTCGATCCCTGTGCCCTGCAAGGAAGGCCCGATGCCAGAAGTGCAGAAAGAATGGCCACTTTGCCACCATCTGCTGGCCCAAAATGATCGCCGCTAAGCACAGTGCTTCGTGCGAGGCCCAACCGCCTTCCCAAAATTCGAATTACTCATCCTCAGAACTCTCATCCAATGAGAGTGAAAAATCAATCGCGCGACAAAGCTTGACGTCACGACACAAGCACCATATGTGGAAGGCGCTGCCTTCACAACGCTCCACCCTCGCCACTAAGAGGCAATGCTCCACCCTTGCCACTGTGATGCTGATCCCCAACATGCACCTCCCCCCTGCCTAACGGGACCTACGGGCCAGCAGGCCTCAATGGACTGCCTGCATAGCGACGGCCGCCTCCTCCACAGCCCACCGCCGCCACCAACTCCAACTGGGTTCCGGCACTGGAACACCCCGTTGACCCGCCTGCACTTCAAGTATCGCCGCCTCCACAGCTCGTCGCTGACTCTGGCCAAACATTGCCGCCTCTGCAACTCACCGCCAATGGCCCACCCACACTGATGATGTCACCGCGCGAGAGAGGCGCACACCAGGCTGAGACCCCTCGACGCTCCACCCCTACTCCAGTGATGCAAGGATCCACCGGACAGTCCCCCACCCAGCAACAAGTGATGTCATCACGCAAGCCTCCACAGTCACCAACATAGGCAACAGCCCCACTCCCTGTATCAGTTGCTGCATTAAGTGACATTAAACCAGGACCAGCCACATCCCCTAGTTAAAGCCATGGAAATTATTAAAGTTACAACTGGACCAGCAGAACCTTGCGGATGACAACGGCAGCAGATCAGACCAGCCCACGGCCAACGACGACTGTTGACTAAGTCAAACTGCGCATACACCCGGGGATCCAAGCGATGTTACTCCGCCAGCTACCCCGATTCTGGCACCACAGCGATCACATCAGACAATCAGGCCTCTCGACCATTACAGCCCATGAATACTGCATGCTACACCCCCATTTTTTTTCTCTCTTCTCTCTTTCTTTCCCTTTTACTCACCCCAGGGTCAGTTCCTAAAGAAGGGGTGAATGGAATAGTACAGAATACTATCACCAATATATATATTTGTATATATTTACATATAGTAGTAGTGATTGCTACACCTAGTGGCAGGTCATAAAGGACTGCTCCTAACCAGATCAGGTCAGTCTGAACTGGTCGACCTCGGTGTAGTATGCTCCAGTCTTTTGCTAATAAAAGTCAATAAGTCTTTGAGTTATTTGACACACTACACTCACATACCACATTAAGTAATCCCTATGCCATGGGTGCTCTGTGATTAGTAAGGGATTGCTTAAGGTGGTATGTGGGTGGTAAGAAAAAGTTTGAAAACCACTGTTTTAATTGTACCTCATTGACTCGTTATGTGCACGGTTTCATAACTCCAAAGGAAATGGGCCAATGACAATTTTTCTCAAGCAAAATATTTCAGTAACAATTGGGTCTAGAGCAATGATTCTCAACTTTCCCTTCCCACTCACATACCACCTTAAGCAATCCCTTACTAATCACAGAGGACCCATGGCAAAGGGATGACTTAAAGTGGGATGTGAGTGGAAAGAAAAAGGTTGAGAACCACTGATATAGGATGTACACAATATTTTGGTTTACTGTGAGATAAATGGACAGCATGCATTATTTTAGGCATACATTCCAAGGCAAGCTGTGTCACATTAATAGTAAATGCAAGAGCAAGATGCATCAGGAAAGCAGAACATGCAGGATTAGCGCCAAAGATCTGGGTAAATTGTATCACAATGGCACTTTGGTAGGCAAAATAAGTAGATTTAGTGCTAGATACCTGGGCGGACTGCATCACATTTACAGGATACTTATAACTGAGCACCTGAGCAATCTGGGAAGAATAAATTCTCCTTCTGAAAAGTATCACTTCAGTGGCTGCAATTAGACAGGTATGAACAGAACAATGAAAAGAAGATGTCAACAGAGAGGCAGGATCTTCAACCTGAAGATTTAACCTTGTTTCTCTTTCTACAAATGCTGCCTTACCTTCTGGGTGTTACAAGTATCTCTGTTTAAACAGTACACTGTATTAGAACTCATAGCTTTGGCTTAGTGCTAAATGTTTGGCAAGGATGCCATGCATTATTGTGAGATACCGGAGCAGAGTGCCTCAGATTAGGCGACATCCCTGAACAAAATACATTATATGAGCATCAATTATCTGTGCAAATTTATACCTGTAGACCTGGACAAAATGTAATGGAATATAACGTCTCATATTATCATTAGATAGTTGGGTATAATGCATCATGATGAAGCATCAAGTTAGTGGTATACATAGGGGGATATTGGTAGATTCTTGGGCATGCGAAGTTACGTTATTTTTAAAGACTTTGCAAAGTCAGGTTGCGCTTAATATTCATGAAAAAGTACATTGCTCTCTTGTTAGATATCTAGGTAAACTATATTGGGTTAGTTCTGAATCTTAAGAAGATGTATTAGGCTAGCAGTAGATATCAGAAGAAGGTAAATACCTCTTCTATCCATGGGAAATATATAGCATTTTATTTCTCTCTATCTGGGGTAGATGCATCCCCTAAGTCTAGATGCCTGGAAAACACATAGTATATAAATGCTAGATATTTGGGCAAAATGAATCAGGTTAATTTTGGACTCCTGATCAAGATGTACTCATTTCATGGGTTTGAGTCAGTTAAATGTGCAAAATGCATTATGTACAGCTAGATACATTAGCAAGGTACACAGTATGGAGTGAGGAAATGATTTCACATGCATCAGTACCAGGGCCTGATCCATCAGGCTTGATGTGAGCTTGATACATGGATAAAACATATCATATTAGGGCTAGAATGTTGGCAAAAGTGTGTCAGGTTAGTTTCAGAAAGCTGGTTTATATGTATTGGGTCACATGTGATACCTCCATACAGTACATTACATTAGTATGAGATGCCTGGTCAAAGTACACCATAGGCTAGAATATTTGTGCATGACTTATCACATTATTGCTAGATGCTTGGCAAGATAGATTGGGCAAAGAATAGATACTAAGATAAGAAGTATTACTTGAGGGCTAATGACTTAGGCAAAATATATTGTGTTAACACTACATATCGTATTGGAACCCTGGGAAGAAAAATTTGTATGAGTGCTAGATACTAGGCCAAGAAATAATAAGGTGCATTATGTAACTGTCTGATATCTATGCAAAAAATATCAGGATTGTGTCAAATATCTGAATGAGAGTTAATGCATTGGTGCTAGATACATGGGCAGTTTCTAATGTTTTAGTTCCAGACACCTGGGTGGATTCAATTGTTTCAGTTCTAGATGCTGGGTGGGTACAATTATTTTAGTTCTATATACCTGGGCAGGAATAATATCATTAGTGTTTGGTAGCTGAGCAATTGGTTGCTTTGGGACAGTGTTAGGTACGCAGACAAGAAATAACACAACCATTCTGGTTAGATGCAAATCGTGGGAAGGAGTTCATTTTATAGAATGAATTTGGTTAAGTGTACATGTCAGAAACATTACATTAGGGAATATTTATGCATGCTCTTTTACTGAATTTTCATGGAAACATTAATCACTTTATAATTTTATTTGGATGCCACTGAGGGAAATTGTGTTACTGGATTGCCTGTGAGTTGGTTGACATTTGCAAAGAATGCATGACCTGCTTCAGCAATGTTTGGGAGACCTGATCCAACTCAGGAAGCCTGGTATTTGCACACAGATGCCCTTGAGATTACATCGTTGTATGGGTCCCTCCAGACAGAGGGTTCACAATGTGTGCATGGTCGAGTTCATTTTGCATTTGGTCATTTGCCCATGAGAGGGCAGACAATTAAGAGGACACCAGTCTGGTAGAAAAGAGAGGTAAAATGGGAATGGGATCCCTGCAATGAAGGACTTACCTCCTGACTTCCAAAGCCTTTCCACCATTTGCAAGGCACAGTTCAGGAATGTGATCGAATATTCTCTCCTGCGTGCGTGAGTGCAGCACCAGGAACTCTCAAAAAACTCAGCACCGTCCAGCACAAAAGCAGATCTCTTAATTAGCACTTTCTGTCAACCATCCTAACTATTCACTTCCTCTGCCACTGACACACAGTTGCTCCATTGTGAATGATCTACAAATCCATAGAAGGCATTAATTACTAGCCGAATCATATACCCACACAGCAAGGGATTTTAAACGTAAATGTTCCATTATTGTCAAGTAATGCTGCATTAATAACACACATGAAATTCTTTGACTTCTGTCTACCATAAGGCAAACAGAGTGTTGCCACTTTTTCCAGCGCCCTAAGAAACCTACAGCACCTGGTGTTCATAAGTGGTCCCCTCTCCAAGTACTGACCAGGCCTGTGCCTGCTTAGCTTCCGAGATCAGACAATTGCATGCGTATTCAGGCTATTAAGCATTTCAAGCCTAGATCAGGCAGCTGTGTACAAAAGTTACAATTAGAGTTTACCTGATAGATATGGAGCCTCAGGAAAGACTATTGAGCAGCAAGAGGATGAAATATGGACAATTTAGCCATATCAATTTTATTGGCAAGGAACTCCAAAGAAATTTATGAATTATTGAAACTTATTGGAAATGAGAAGTCATGTTTTTGTGAAGAAGTCTAGTGAATGTTACTCTGCATTCCAGAATTCCATTCGTAGAAGAAGAATTTTGTGGGGACAAGTGAGACCTGACACTATATTATGTACAGTTTTATCATGTATATACACTCGTGTCTCCTGCCATTGAACTTGATATGTCCAGAAGCTAGTATTAATGCTAAATAATATTTGCAGTATATGCAGAATGGTGTTTATACAGAGATTTGGCAAGAGCATACGTAATGGTAATTCTAAACTGTGTGACAGACCCTATGAAGCCATATTAACATTAAATTATGTCACATGCTCAGTAATGTTAATATTATATCGCAGCACTGAGCACACAGAGTTAAGTTACATTTAATTCAGAAACCAGACATACCAGACAATGTCATATAGCTTGTGTCAGCGTGCATAAACAGTACACTGTCAAATTGTATCACAAGATAAATTCTATTGCCCTAGAAGTGCAAAAATTTTAATATTAAAATATGTGGTGAAACACAAAAGTCTGCAGAAACTGTAATTGTAGTGAAAATACAAAAATGCTGGCGGACCTCAGCAGCTCTCGCAGCGACTATGGAATAAAGAGATAGAACTAACATTTCGCACCTGAGACCCTCTTCAAGGTATGCATAAAAAGCAGGCAGGCACATGAAGTAAAAGTAGGGGAGAAGGAAAGAAGGGAAGGAGCACAGGTCAACATATAAAAGGTGATCATTGAGAACGGATAGGAGGACAGGAGAAGAAAGGTGAGAATTGATCAGGAGAGGGGGGTGGCTGTGTGAATGCAGATCTAGAGGAAAGGAGTCAGAGGGAAAGGAAAGAGAGAGAAACAGAGCTAAAGGAAAGAAGAAACCAGGATAGATGGCAGGGCAGGGCAAATAGCATTAACATCGACTTTTCCTGTTTCTATCTGGTTGGAAGGTGACTAGACAGAATATGAATTGTTTCCAATTTGAGGGTGGCCTCAGTCTGGCAGTGCTTGAGACCATGGACAGACATGTCAACATAAGAATGGGGCAGAGAACTAGGAGATCACCACTATAAATAAAGTATAACAGGATATGTAGACGGTGATGCTAGTATTAGACATAACACCAACTACAACAATTTAATTTTCAAATTTTACAACAGTGCATGAATGGTTCAAAGTTCAGATTAAATGTCAGAGTAGATACATAGCATCATATACAACCCTGAGATTCTTTTTCTGTAGGCCAGGCAGAATTTCTACTTATCGATAGTCCATATAAACTCTGGAAAAGATATGTAAGCAAAAGAAAGAAATATAAACAAAGAAAGAAATGTACACAAACTGCAATACAGAAAAAATAAATATTCACCAATAAATAAATGCACAAAGTAAAAGTCCTTAATATGGCTTTGATTGAGTTTGTTGTTTGAGTCTGATGGTGGAGAGGTACTGACTATTCCAGAACATGGTGGTATGAGTCTTGTAGCACCTATACCTCTTTACTGTCAGCAGCAGTGAGAACCTAGTATAGAAACATAGAAACATAGAAGATAGGAGCAGGAGTAGGTCATTCGACCCTTCGAGCCTGCTCCGCCATTCAACGAGATCATGGCTGATCTTAAAGTTCAGTACCCCGTCCCCGCCTTCTCTCCGTAACCTTTAATACCTTTTATGTCCTGGGTAGCATTGATTACTGCTGTTGCTTTCCAAAAGCAGTGTTCCAAGTATATTTTTTTGATTTTGGGGAGATTTTGCTTGTGACGCACACTATTGTAGGGCTTACCACTCCTCATCCTCTCTCCCTCTGATCCCTTGATGATTATTGGATTATACACCGGATTCCTTATGCACATAATAACTATGAATTACTGTACGTCAGAGAATGCGTATGGTTATATTAGTATCAAATTGTATCATACCTACAATTTTTTTTAACATTGAATTTGGTCACATGACAGAAGCATTGTACTTAAATTGTATACAGTGCATCTTAAACATGGTTAAATGGAATTTTTTTCTGAAAATATGCATTGACATATTGAAATACTGAGCAATACACCAACATGATGGAGAAATTTCATCAAGGTATGAGCAAAAAACAGACAGGCACCTGAATAAAAAGGTGGGGGGGAAGGGAGGACAAGAGGGAAGATGGGGCAGGGTAAGAACACAGGCAATCAGGTAAGAGGTCAGAGTTGTGGGGTTAGAAGAGAAAATATCTGAGAAGTGTTAGGAGGAGGAGATAGCTCTCTCAATGGAAAGGGATGGGAAGGGATGGGAAGGGATAAGAAAGGAAAGGATGGGAAAGGAAGGAAAGGGGAGGGATGGGACAGGATGGGAAGGGAAGGGAAGGGATGGGAAGAGTGAGGGATGGGAAAGGAAGGGAAAGAAGGGAAGGGATGGGATGGGACAGGACAGGATGGGAAGGGATGGGATGGGAAAGGAAGGGAAGGGAAGGGAAGAGAAGGGAAGGAAAGGGATGGGAAGGGAAGGGAAGGGATGGGAAGGGATGGGATGGGATGGGATGGTGAGCTGGAGGAAAGGAGAGACTTGGGGGAGAGGTTTGACAGAAACTGGTTGTCGAATGCCCAGACTGAATATTGCAAGTTGTTCTGTTGATTTGCAGTTAGCCTTGGTTTGGCAGTGCAGGAGGTTATGGATAAACATGTCAGTGTGGGAATGGTGGGTGGAGATAAAATGATTGGCCACTGGGAGGACCCTGTGATTGCAGTGGACAGAACGAAGGTGCTCAACAAAATGATCTCCCAAGCTGCATCCAGTCTCTCCAATATAAAGGAGGCCACAATTGGAGCCCTGGAAATAATAAATTATCTCTGCAGGTTCACACAAAGTGTTGCTTCACTTGGAAGGACTGTTTGTGGCCCAAAATTATGGTGAAAGAGGAGGTGTGGCCGCAAATTTAGCATTTCCTGTAGTCACAGGGGGAAGTTCGAAGGGAGTAGTGGGGAAAGATAAGTGGGGAAGGGAGTCCTGGAGGAAGCAGTCCATGTGGAAAGTGAAGAGGGAAAGAGGTGTCCAGTGGTGGGATCACATTGTAGGTGGCAGAAATTGTGGAGAATAAAATGTTGGATAAGGAGACTGGTGGGGTGATAGATGAGTATAAGGGGAATTCTGTCCTAGTTGCGTCTCGGGGTCAAGGGAGCCAGGACAGATGTGCAGGAAATAGAGAAGATGCAGGTGAGGGCTGAGTTAATGGCAAGAAGAGGGAAACCCACATTTCTTTTTAAAGAAGGAGATGATCTGGAATGGAAGACATCCTGGGAACAGATGTGACAGAGGTAGAAGAATTGAAAGGTTTATTACTGTTAATACTGAGTTAATACTAAGCAGTGCTGCAATTGTGTAATAATGGCCACACATTAGTTTGCTGATATCAGTAGTGTGATATCAGCAGATGAATGTTGATATTAAAAAGAAATAGAAAATGCTGGAAAATGCTCAACGCTTCAGGTAGCATCTGTGGAAAGAGAAATATAGTAAACACTTCAGATAAAAAGATTCAAAGTTATTGTCAGAGTAATTACATGATGCCACATACAACTGGAAAATGTGTTCAAGAAGAAAGATGTCTACAAAAGATAGACATGTAAACAAAGAAAAAATGTAAACAAACTGACTGTGCAAATACAGAAAATTAAATATTCAGTAATGAATATCGTGCAAAGTAATCACCCTCTAATAAGTCTCTGATAGAGTTTGTAATTTAGGAGTCTGATAGTGGAGGGATAGCAAATGCTCCGGGAGCTGGTCGTACAAGTTCTCTGGCACCTCTCCCTCCTTCCTGAAGGCAGCAACGAGAGCAGAGCATGTCCTGGGTGGTGTGGATCCTTGATGATTTGCATCATTTTAAATAGAGGGTGGGGAGAGTTTTGCCTGTGATGTCCCTGGCAGAGTGCACTACCTTTTGCAGAGCTTTCTCCTCAACTGTATTGGTGTCCCCATACCAGAATGTGATGCATCCACTCAGCACGCTTTCCACCACACATCTGCAGAAGTTTGTCAAGGTGTCCCATGTCACACAAGTCTCCGCAAACTCGGAGGAAGTGGAGGCACTGACTTGCTTTCTGCACAATGACATTGGTATGATGGGTCCAGGAAAGGTCAAGAAGATCCTTTGTGTCTGCTGAAACATTGCAATCCCCTCCTTCCATTGCTCCTTTCATACCTGTCCAATAGCATCCACTGAAGTCAAGCATTTCAGAAGGAGGAATAAGGAAAGGCAATATATGTTAAATGCTATGACTTTAAGAAGGGTTCAGGAACAACATTCCTGAGAATATAATCATAGATACTTTAATAATTTAATAGAAGGCTGTTTTAGAAAATGCCTCAAGATTCAGAGCTTCAGAAATACAAAAGGCAAAAAATTATTGAGTTCTCAGAGCTCAGCCAGAGCATTTCATTCAATTTTCAACACAATGCGCTTTTGACAGGCATCAAGCCCTTTGAAATGGAGATTTATTAGAACAGTGCCAATCATATGGGAAGCCTAGAAATGCAGCTTAAACTTTTCTTGAAGTAAGAGAAGGGGAGATTAAATGGGGGTGTTTAAAATGATGAAGGGTTTTGATAGATGGAAAAGAGATATTGTTCCCAATAGTTGGAAGATGGATAACCAAAGAGCATGGTCATTTGAAAAAAAAGAATCGCAGAAAGGCGAGGGAAAATTGTCTGAGCTGGAATGTACCAACCAGAAGCTTGGAGGAATCAGGTTCAACAGGAACATTTAAAAGGCACATGGTATGCTTGAAAAAGAAAAGTTTGCAAGTCTATGAGGAGAAAAGCAAGGACATGGCTAAACAAATTGCAAGTACAGTATAGACACAATTCCCTGAATTGCCTGTCTTGCAAAACGATAATTCAATCATTAATATTGAATTTTTCATATTATGTACGTGGACAAGGAATATAGTCATAGAGTTTATTGGCAGCAACATTGATACTGCATGATGTCATAATGTACACAATGAAGAAATGTGTCTCTGAATTGTATCATATGATGTAGTAGTGGGTTCATGCAATATCATTTTAAATTATAAATAAAGCCATTTAGTTCTTTGCCCCCATTATACCATACAAGTTCATCATATTCTGCGATCTAATTCCTTAAATGTACATTATCCCCATATGCCAGATTTAATTTGAACAAGTGACCTAGAATCAATTGCTGCTTTTAGAAGCAAATTCCATAACGTTACACCTGTGTGTAAATTATTCCCTAGCTTCATTCCTGAATTCCTCGGGTCTAATTATTAGATAGTGCCCCAAGACCAAGACTCCACAACCCCAACAAGGTGGTTTCCTTCCATTTACCCTATTAAGTTCCTCAATAACTTTGATTAAATGCCCCCTCTGAATTCAGAGAAAAAAATGACTTCAGATTATTTTGTAAAACCAATGTTGATGGTTCTACAGTCCCAACATCCACCAAATTGGCGACAATTGTAACAAAAGCTCGTGAAAACAGAGCAAATAACATATTAAAAAAGCTAAAAAAAATCATTCAGTATGCATCTGTGGAGAGATGTCACTCCCACATTGCTGCAAATAAGAGCTAATTTTCAATATTGCAGCTTGGTCACTATAATGCGCGTCGAAAGAACCAAAGACTTGTTGATCCAAACCAAGGCTTTTATTAACTAAAAGACTGGAGCATATCACAAGTAGGTCAACCAGTCCAGAATGACCTGGTCTGGCTAGGAGCAATCCTTTAAGACCTGTCAGTAGGTGTGGCTACACTCTCAGCCAATCACAGTCATCCTACACCACCATCTGTACATATGTACATATACACATTGGTAATAGAATCTTTTTTGCATCACGCTGCTCTCCATTGCAGGCAAAATCTTTGCTAGGATTCTCCTAAATAGAATAATACCTAGTGTCGCCGAGAATATTCTCCCAGAATCACAGTGCGGCTTTCGCGCAAACAGAGGAACTACTGACATGGTCTTTGCCCTCAGACAGCTCCAAGAAAAGTGCAGAGAACAAAACAAAGGACTCTACATCACCTTTGTTGACCTCACCAAAGCCTTCGACACCGTGAGCAAGAAAGGGCTTTGGCAAATACTAGAGCGCATCGGATGCCCCCCAAAGTTCCTCAACATGGTTATCCAACTGCACGAAAACCAACAAGGTCGGGTCAGATACAGCAATGAGCTCTCTGAACCCTTCTCCATTAACAATGGCGTGAAGCAAGGTTGTGTTCTCGCACCAACCCTCTTTTCAATCTTCTTCAGCATGATGCTGAACCAAGCCATGAAAGACCTCAACAATGAAGACGCTGTTTACATCCGGTACCGCACGGATGGCAGTCTCTTCAATCTGAGGCGCCTGCAAGCTCACACTAAGACACAAGAGAAAATTGTCCGTGAACTACTCTTTGCAGACGATGCCGCTTTAGTTGCCCATTCAGAGCCAGCTCTTCAGCGCTTGACGTCCTGTTTTGCGGAAACTGCCAAAATGTTTGGCCTGGAAGTCAGCCTGAAGAAAACTGAGGACCTCCATCAGCCAGCTCCCCACCATGACTACCAGCCCCCCCACATCTCCATCGGGCACACAAAACTCAAAACGGTCAACCAGTTTACCTATCTCGGCTGCACCATTTCATCAGATGCAAGGATCGACAACGAGATAAACAACAGACTCGCCAAGGCAAATAGTGCCTTTGGAAGACTACACAAAAGAGTCTGGAAAAACAACCAACTGAAAAACCTCACAAAGATAAGCGTATACAGAGCCGTTGTCATACCCACACTCCTGTTCGGCTCCGAATCATGGGTCCTCTACCGGCATCACCTACGGCTCCTAGAACGCTTCCACCAGCGTTGTCTCCGCTCCATCCTCAACATTCATTGGAGCGCTTTCATCCCTAACGTCGAAGTACTCGAGATGGCAGAGGTCAACAGCATCGAGTCCACACTGCTGAAGATCCAGCTGCGCTGGGTGGGTCACGTCTCCAGAATGGAGGACCATCGCCTTCCCAAGATCGTGTTATATGGCGAGCTCTCCACTGGCCACCGTGACAGAGGTGCACCAAAGAAAAGGTACAAGGACTGCCTAAAGAAATCTCTTGGTGCCTGCCACATTGACCACCGCCAGTGGACTGATATCGCCTCAAACCGTGCATCTTGGCGCCTCACAGTTTGGCGGGCAGCAACCTCCTTTGAAGAAGACCGCAGAGCCCACCTCACTGACAAAAAGCAAAGGAGGAAAAACCCAACACCCAACCCCAACCAACCAATTTTCCTCTGCAACCGCTGCAACCGTGTCTGCCTGTCCCGCATCGGACTTGTCAGCCACAAACGAGCCTGCAGCTGACGTGGACATTTACCCCCTCCATAAATCTTCGTCCGCGAAGCCATGTCAAAGAAGAAAGAAGAATAGAATCTGTAGTATCACAGTCACTGAGCTGACAGAATCAATCTCTACCCAAACAGCTTGGTCACTGAGCTGACAGAATCGATCTCTACCCAAACTCTAGCTCCTCTCTGCCAGGTTCCCCCACACAACACATGAACAAGAAAACGATCGCCATTATCCCATTTTCTCCACAGGTAAAGACTAACCTGATCTTACATTAACATTGTTTTACTGAGTTAGTAACTAAAAGAAATCATCAGAATTCTGAATCATGGTTAAAAATGTTTTTATTATCTTTACCAGCTCTGCCTTCCCCTAACTGCAAGAAAGCTTGGTGTCTTACTCTACGTGACAACTAGTTTTAATGTGTTGGTAGATCTGCACAAAACTTCTGGGCTTTTACATTTTCTTTTCATTGCTAAGTTTCTCATTTTCTTTTCTACCTTCAACTCTTCACTCATAGTGTTCTTTTTTATCTAATTTTTTTTTTAATACTTGTTCAGCTTTTTGTTTCATTGCATGCCTGGAAGAAGTTGATACATTTTTAAAAAAGTTAAATTGCATGTTGTCCTCATAAGCATTCATCCTCCTGCATCCCTTATTGTCTTCACAACTCAAGCCTCTGTCACCAAAAAGTGAATAGATACAAGACAATGTTGGAATCTAGGGGTTAAAACATTATGAAAGAAATGATTAATTAATGTTTATATGTACTGCATGGTTCAGGGAAAAAGAGGAATGTGATTAGGTGGCAATCACAGCATGGAGCAAAGTTGGCTGAGCAAAATTGTCTGCTCCAAAATACAGGGAGAGGAAATGCATAAAACGTATAGGAGGAATGCTCAAACTGAAGGAGGTGGTGAGTAGCACAGGAGACACAGGCCAGACCAGAACAAAGAATGGCCTGCAAGAAACAAAGGGAATGGAAAACCAGTCGCGGAGGAAGATTAAGGCATGAGGAGGTGTTAAAGAGAACAGCAGAAATTGGCCAGACAGGAACAGAATGGTGATTAGAAATATCTGGGGATGAATTAATTTCTGATCAAAACAACAGGATAGTCTGGCCTGGAGGATTAAGATGGGAGCGCTACACCCCAGATATCTGCAAAACAGGAGATGACTTGTGATAACCCTTATGCAAAAAGATCTAGCAAAGGAAGACAACTTTTGTTCTGTATGATAATGAAATCTAGCAAAGGAAGCCAACTTTTGTTCTGTATGATAATGAAATCTAGCAAAGGAAGCCAACTTTTGTTCTGTATGATAAGGTTGACCTATATAAACTGAGCCAACTGGACAATAGGGGTCAGTCTTGGGGAATAGCTCACTGTGCAGGTGACCTATGAACTAACGATTGACCCAGAGCTCTGTTAAGTTTTATTCTTGTGCTGTGTAATAAATTGAATGTTGAACCGAATACCTTCTCCTATCACTTCATTCAAAGACCACGCTGGACTCAGACCACACATAGACTAAATTAAGAGTAAGGTAAAGCCAGAGTCCGACAACAACGAAGGCGAGCTGCTAACAGCATGCTTCTTGACTCTGGCGATCAACCTTGTGTACACAGGGAAACTGCCATGTCACAAATGACATGCTGCAACAAGTAACCTGAGAAAGAAGACCATTGGAGATCTGAGCAATTATTTCACTGTTTGGGCTGCGCCAGAGAGACACCTGCAATAGTCACTATTCATGGAGCTTTGTTTTCTGCTGTAAGATAGGGCAGTCCTCCCTGGAGCCTCACAATGAGCAGCTGCCAAGGAAGGGAGAAAGAGGAGGGGGAAGGGGGAGACAGAATCTCACTGTGATTAAATCACCAACAATTCCTGTGCATTACCTTCCCTCTGCTGCAGGCTATCATGTCTGTCTGATCACAGAATCAACAAAAAAAAATCACCGATCCAAACCGGATGTGTAAATTAAACCATGTAAAAACCATGCATATGTGAACTTGTCACTTTTGACCAGTTGCCTAGTTTCAGCCTCTTGCACATCTTCACTTGTCCCAGTGCTCCTGCTTAATGTAACCCCAATGACGAAAGCATAACAAAGGCCACTGACCTTCAGCAGAAAAGACAGCAGGATCTTCTAGGCCTAGATTTGAACTGTTGTCCTGTGGATTCACAGTGTGCCAAGGACCAATTACAAATGTCCAGGAATGGAGTCTCAGCAATCCTAGTTATCCATTGGAAACTCTGCTGTCTGATGAGGAAGAGTTTGGCAATAGGATGGGAACCAGAGCGTGAGGGCAGAAAATAAAGCAGAAGGGGGAAGGTTGATGCAGTGTGTTGTGGGTTTGTGAGGAAGGACAGACAGGAGAGGAAGTGTAAATGAAGTCAGTTATAGGGTTTGAAATGTGTCAATTTCAATGCAAGGAGTACAAGAAATAAAGGGGATGAAGTTACAGCATGGATCAGAACCTGGAATTATGATGTTGTGGTCATTACAGAGACTTTGCTGATGCAAGGGCAAGATTGGCTGATGCAGGAATCAGGGTTTAAATATTTTAAAAGGGACAGGATGACCATAACTCCCTGAACTGTTACCATTGGCTCTGGCCATTTTTAACCTGCGTCCATGGATAAACTACAGTATGAACACTAGTAATAACCAGCTGGTGATTAGGCATAAAACCAGTCCCGGAAAATGGGGACACAGAGTATATGGCCTGTTTGTAGTCCCTGAAAACTGGGGCAATGAGGATGTGCACTTGATGGAAGTCCTGAAAACAGGAACACAGAGTCAAAAGGGTTATGTTGGAATCTAGGGGTTAAAACAGTATGAAATAAATTATTAATTAATAAGTGTATATTTATTTACTGCATGGTTCAGGGAAAAAGGAATGTGATTAAGTGGCAATCACAGTATGGAGCAAAGTTGGCTGAGCAAAATTGTCTGCTCCAAAATACAGGGAGAGGAAATGCATAAAACGATTTAGGAGGAATGCTCAAACTGAAGGAGGTGGTGAGTAGCACAGGAGACACAGGCCAGACCAGAACAAAGAATGGCCTGCAAGAAACAAAGGGAATGGAAAACCAGTCTAGGAGGAAGATTAAGGCAGGAGGAGGTGTTAAAGAGAACAGCAGAAATTGGCCAGACAAGAACAGAATGGTGATTAGAAATATCTGGGGATGAATTAATTTCTGATCAACACAACAGGATAGTCTGGCCTGGAGGATTAAGATGGGAGTGCTACACCCCAGATATCTGCAAAACAGGAGATGACTTGTGATAACCCTTATGCAAAAAGATCTAGCAAAGGAAGACAACTTTTGTTCTGTATGATAATGAAATCTAGCAAAGGAAGCCAACTTTTGTTCTGTATGATAAGGTTGATCTATATAAACTGAGCCAACTGGACAATAGGGGTCAGTCTTGGGGAGTAGCTCACTGTGCAGGTGACCTATGAACTAATGAGTGACCCAGAGCTCTGTTAAGTTTTATTCTTGTGCTGTGTAATAAATTGACTGTTGAACCGAATACCTTCTCCTATCACTTCATTCAAAGAACACGCTGGACTCAGACTACACATAGACTAAATTAAGAGTAAGGTAAAGCCAGAATCCGACAATTTGGTGACCCCGACGTGATGAAGATGGAGAAGTGACGGAAGAAAAAGATACGAAACACCGATCGATTGTGGTGTGGTGATAACAACAAGTGACCATCCTACAAAGGGAGGTAAGCAGACGCCTGTTTTAACGAAGTTCTGCTATTGGCAAAGATAAATTGTGTGTTGTCACTACTCTGCAAAAGCCTTCATTAAAGCCAAAGAATAAAACAAAAGGGGGTTGGAGTCCCCCTAGTAGAATGGGGTTGGAGTCCCCTGTAGTAGAAGGGGGTTGGAGTCCTCCTAGTAGAACAGGGTTGGAGTCCCCTGTAGTAAAAAGGGGGTTGGAGTCCTCCTAGTAGAACAGGGTTGGAGTCCCCTCGTAGCGATCTCGAGAGATAGCTTTAGACACTTGGCCAATTAGAATAAGGTGTATGGTGATGGTTATTTGCTTCTATAGTGTGTAATAAGTATTTGATTAAGGATCGTGTACCATAGTAGTGTATAAGTATCTGTATAAGGTGCATTGTGATGGTTATTTGTTTTTATAGTGTGTAATAAGTATTTGATTAAGGATCGTATACCATAGTAGTGTATAATCAGTATCTGTATAAGGTGTATTGTTTTATAGTTATTTGCTTCTATAGTGGATAAGTATCTGTTTAGGAATCGTCTAGTGTATCATAATAGTTTATAATAAGTATTTGTTTAAGGATCATGTGTAGTGTGCTGCTGGTGTTTATAATAACGTGGGAAGGGACGAAGTAGATTGCAGGGTGTCAAAATCCTACCAGGGGAGAGACCCAGTGAAGTACGAAGTCTAAAGGGTTAAAGATCAGAACGGAGATGGAAGGAGTAAATAGGGATGTAGGGCAAGAGCTCGGGGGAGACAGAGGGGTTCCCCCATCTGTAAACCGACAGTGGGAGAAAACAAGGAATCAATTACTGGGAGGATTACCGAAGGGAGAGGAGGTACAGGCTATGGCACGGTACGAACAGATATGGAAAGAGCTGCAGAGTCAGGGGAAGGTACCACGAGGGTTTGAAAAAATCCGGCTGGTACTGTATTTAGGAGAAGCAGAGAGGGAAGCAGCCAAGGAGGTACAGGAACATGAGGCAAAGGGACAAGGATCTATATGGAATAGAAGAAGGCTTAAACAACAGAGAGAAGTGAAGGAACAGAGAAGGGCAGATTTACACAATATGACATTGGCTTGCATGGCTGTGGAAGTGAACCTTCAACATGATATTAAAAAGGGATCCCATATCACTAAGGAGAATACGGGGGAAGTTAAGCCATCAGCCCCGCTATATCCAAAGTTACCAGAGACATTGCCACCACCTTATCCTATTCCCCAGATGTCAGTGATGCAGATAAATGAGGGAATAGTGAATGTCACTGAATTAGCAGGTCACGAACTCCAGGAGGCGAAGGAGAGACTTAAGAGAATTATGCAGGAAAGGGTGGAGGAAATGAAGGAGTTAACAAAGGAAATACAGAATGGTGTATGTAAAGTGAGGGAAACTAGTATGCGACTGGAAAAAACAAATGAGAGAGAGCAAGAACAGACACTTGAGAATGCCTTCTCGGTAGGAATGTCAGAGGATCACACCACCCCCACTCCTCACAATAGACAAAATGAGTCAGAGGATGAGGAGATCTCGACCTTTTTGAGTCAGTGTAAGGAGAGTTGGACAGACAAAGCAGGAGTACACCCAGCCACAGATCCCTTGCAGACTACACTCTTTAGGGCTGCAGTAACGAGCGGACTGCCAGCTGTAGTTAGGGAGGCGTTAGAGAATAACCCTGATATTCCTGGCTGCTCGAGTGAGCAATGGGAAAAACATTTGACCCATCACATGAAGCGTTACAGGGCTAAGCAAAAGGAGGACAAACAAACTACGGAGTCGGCACAAGTGCAACTCCTTAAACTTCAATTGGAAGAGGCTAGGAAAAAGGCAAACGAGGCAAAAAAGATTTCCTCAAAGGGTGCGAACCAGATGATTCAGCAGCCACCGCAGCCACCACAAGGGAATAATACGAGTTGGCACCCGGCCCCATATTGGGCACCGGGTCCCACCTATGTGGCCAGAATGGGAGGTCCCATGGGGGGATTCCGAGTAAGAGGGAGAGGTCGGGGTGCTCCACGAATGCAAACAGCCGTATGTTTTGTATGCGGTCAGCCAGGACACTGGAAGAGAGACTGCCCCCTAGCTTGGGATCCTCGGGACACTGGGGGAAGGGGATATGGACCACCACAAAATGAGCATTGGGTCCAGCCCCAGAGATTGTCAGTGCCACCCCCGGTACATCAGGCACCCCATGCGGCTTTAGCTCCAAAGAGACAATTCCCTTTGCTGACAGAGGAGGAGCAATATTGCCCACAGTGACGGAGCCCGAGCACCCATGAGCAGGCTAGGTTGGCAGACCCTTTCCTGCAGATTAAAGTAATGGACATGGAAGTATCCTTTTTAGTGGATATGGGAGCCAGATTTTCAACACTCACTGGCACTGAATTTCAAGATAAAACATCATCCTCTTGCGTCCAGCTAATAGGGTTCTCGGGTACACCAGAAAATCTGCTGTTTTCTACACCACTAGTCACTTCTGTGGCGGGACAGACTTTTACACATCAATACATTTTGTCAGCCAGGTGCCCTACCAATCTCTTGGGCAGAGACCTGTTGGTCAAGTGCGGAGCATCGATCCTTTGTGGACCCAGCGGAATGGAGGTTACCTTTCCAAATGGATATTCTATGAACTGTTCATTAACTACACTGCATTCCAGTTCTCAGATGTTGTTGGCGGCAGCTGGAGGATCCGCGTCTGAGGGACAATGGACTGACATTTACTGGGGGCTGTTGGAACCAGAGGACCCACAGAAGGGAGGGCTGATAAAGCTTTATAATCAATGGAAGCCGTGGATCCAGATGTTACACCCGTATACCCCTCCCTCGGACCCTCCCCATATGACCCTCTTTTACGATAGGGAAGGGGATGAAATGTATCAGCATGCCTTTTATGAAGAGGTAGAGGGCATGCTATGGGAAATTAATTCGGACTACATAGTGGTAGGAAAGGAGGGAGTGGCCGCTGCGGTGGCACTGACATCTGAACAGCTGGAATGGTATGAGATGGCAGGTGAGGCCATTCCTCATGTCACCCTTGCAATTGGCACTACTCATCAGGCAAAAGATTTGGGACCGATGTGTCGGAACTTGAGGTCCCTTAGTGACTGGTCTGACACCCAAATACCGACAGTGCAGTTCTCCTCATCTGGTCAGGCATACAAAATTTTGTCTCCAACATATGATCAAGTCCTCCTTGAGCATAGACAGATTGAACGCTTTCATGGTAGAGAGAAGATGGATCACCCCGACTCGGCCCCTATGCTAGATTCTCTCCCTGAGAACCTGTGGTCAGTGGGAGCAGCAGATGTGGGTTTTTGTCAGCAGGTTGATCCCATAACCTTCGAACTGTCAGATTACACCCCTATTTGGCAGATGCAGTATCCCCACAAACCTGAAGCTGAGGAAGGTTTGGCAGAGACCATTGATGGCCTTATGTATTCAGGGGTGTTGGAACATTCGCGTTCTAGTTGGAATACACCCATTTTACCTGTTCCTAAACAAGACACGGGCAAATATCGGATGGCCCATGACTTAAGGCGCATCAATGGTATTGTGAGAACACCCACAGTTCCAGTACCAAACCCATATACTGCCATGACTGCTTTAACCCCCAACCACAAGTGGTTCTCTTGCATAGATTTAGCGAATGCTTTCTTTTGCTTGCCGCTGGCAGAACCATTAAGAGATGTGTTTTCGTTCACGTATAGAGGTAGAAAGTTGCGGTATACTAGGCTTCCGCAGGGCTTTATTTTATCTCCAGGGATTTTCAATCAGGTGTTGAAAGAACAGCTGGGGGGGGCTAGCACTGCCAGGTGGGGTAGTTCTGATCCAGTATGTAGATGACATCCTATTAGCAGCACCTGATCATACTTCCTGTTTGGAGGCCACCTGTCTCCTGCTAGTGCAGCTGTTCAAGGCAGGCTTTAAAGTCTCTCGCTCAAAGCTGCAATGCTGCAGACAGGTGGTCACCTTTTTAGGGAGAATGGTCTCAGCGAAAGGCACAGGGATTTCCCCTGCACATCGAACAGCGATACTACATCATACAAAACCAAAGACAGTAAAAGAGATGCTTTCGTTTTTGGGTTTGTCAGGTTATAGTAGGCAGTTTATCCCATCGTATGGTGAGTTGACACATCCACTGCGAACTTTGGTGAATGAGCAGGGGATGAGGAATCTGGGAGCTACACTTGATTGGACTGCACAGGCTGAGATGAGTTTTATTCTATTGAAGCAAGCTCTTACAACAGCTATAGATTTGGCGATTCCAAATTATAAACTACCTTTCTTTTTGGATGTTTCTGAAAAAGCACACACAATTGATGGTGTTCTTTTTCAGAAAAAAGGGGGTGGAAGATGTGTGCTCATGTATGTGAGTATCACACTAGACCCAACGGAAGACAGACACCCACCATGTACGAGACATGCAGCGGGAGTAGCAAAGATTTTACAAAAGGTGGCACACATAGTAATGGGACATGGCCTGACGGTATTAACAACACATAGCATTGTAGCATTTGTGAGCTCGACAGCATTTACAATGACTTCACTAAGGCAGACGAGACTAGAAAAGATCCTGAATGCTCCAAATGTTACATTTACCCATGAAGGCATTAACATGGCAGACAATATGGGAGAGGGAGAACCACACTGTTGTGAGAAGAGGGTAGTGAAGGATATTAAAATAAGACCTGACTTACAGGCTACACCCTTAAGAGAACCAGATGAAACCTTGTTTACAGATGGGTGCTGTTACAGACACCCCACAGATGGATTGAAAGCTGCCTAAGCGGTGGTACGAAAAACTACAGGAGGATTTGAAGAAATCATTACAGGGACAGTGAGAGGAAAGGAGTCAGCACAACTCGCAGAACTACAGGGAATGATAGCAGCATTAGAATGGGCAGAAGGGAAGGAGGTCAATATATATACAGACTCGGCATATGTGGTAGGGACAATACAGGTTGAACTTAGTCAATGGATTAGAAGTGGGTTTTTAACAGCAGCAATGACCCCAATTAAACACGAGAAGGATGTTAGGAAACTGGCTGAGGCTCTCCTGAAACCAAGGGCATTAGCAGTTCTTAAATGTAAAGGACATGATAGAACAGATACGATGGTGGCTCAGGGAAATCAGGAAGCGGACATGGGCGCTAAAAGGGCAGCAGGATACGGCCCTCAGTTTATTATGATACAGGCAGACAGAACAGCACATGACTTATTACCACCGTGTAGGGTAGAAGTAATAGTACAGGAACAAGCAAAGGCATCACCTCAGGAAAGGATGGTATGGGAGGAAAGAAGGGCAACCAAGGATCAAGGATTATGGAGATCGATAGACGGGAGGCCAGTTTTACCATCTGGGCTCATGAAACCCCTCCTCGAGGAGGCGCATGGGCTAACACACTGTGGAAAGAAGCAGATGATAAGGTACTTGATACATTGGTGGCACCCCTTCCTGCCGGCGATGGTGGAGAACCATATTAGAGAGTGTGAGGTATGTATAACTTTCAATGTAAAGGCGACTGTAAAGCCACATGAAGGACAGTTCCCGTTACCTAAGTTACCAGGGCAGGAAATTGTACTTGATTATACGGACATGATTGAGAGGGTAAGTGGCTATCGATACCTCTTAGTAGCAGTAGATGTGTTCACAGGGTGGCCGGAGGCAATCCCTGCCAAAAGAGAAGATGCAAGGATGGTATGTAAATTCCTGATCAACCAGTATATTCCGAGACACGGATTTCCTAGAAAAATTAGGTCCGATAATGGAAGTCATTTTAAGAATAACGATCTACAGGAGGTAGAAACAATGTTGGGATTGAAACATGCCTTTGGAAAGGTGTACCATCCACAATCACAAGGGAAAGTGGAGAGGATGAACCAAACAATAAAAGGTAAGATCGGGAAAGTACAGGCACGGACCAAACTAAATTGGGTGGATGTGTTGCCCCTGGCATTAATGTCAATAAGGATTTCGGTAAGTTCTGTGACAGGATTTACTCCATATGAACTACAAACAGGGCACCAGTTTCCAGGACCGGGAGCCGGAATTCAGACTATGAAGAATGAGGTAAGCTCAATGGGATGCAAGCTTTATTATGAAAAACTAACAGCTCTGGTGTCAGATTTTTCACAACAGGTCACAAGTCCCAACAGAGAAGGGGAAACACCGATACCTTCAGTCGCGGAGTGGGTTCTGCTAAAGGTCATCAAAAGAAAGTGGTCGGAGCCCAGGTGGACAGGACCCTACAGAGTGGTGGAGAGGACGTCCCACGCGGTTCGACTACAAGGAAAAGGCGAGATGTGGTATCATTGGAGTCAGTGTGCAGCAACGGACCCACCGACACGGACACTGGAACAGATTCGAACGGAGGTGACTGAGAACCTGTGAAGCAACCACGGACTAAGAACACTTAACGTCCCTTTTTAAAGAGACTATTGGACTACGGTGACTGTGTATCAGTGGTTGACGGAATAATCAATTTATTGGCATCAAAACAATGAAGGGAGCTGAGATGAATACTATGTGGGGACTATGGGTGATGTTGTTCCTAGCCCTTGAAGCATCTGGAGAAGGAAACAACTGTACAAAGTGTTTATGATCAGCCTGGGAGGCCCATAATGAACCGAAACAGTACTTTGCGGATTGGACTGACGTTCCTGAACACTGTGTTGGGGGCCCCACTGAACTGAAGTGTGTTCATAATGGCCAAGTTTGTGACGTTAAGTTTAACAAGGGGTCGGAGATGCCGGTCCTTGCAAAAACTCCTGAGGTCTTGGTCCCATAAGTTAACTGGTGGTTGGTCTCATTTTCATGAGACCAAAAGGGGGACTGTTGGAATCTAGGGGTTAAAACAGTATGAAATAAATGATTAATTAATAAGTGTATATTTACTGCATGGTTCAGGAAAAAAGGAATGTGATTAAGTGGCAATCACAGTATGGAGCAAAGTTGACTGAGCAAAATTGTCTGCTCCAAAATACAGGGAGAGGAAATGCATAAAACGATTTAGGAGGAATGCTCAAACTGAAGGAGGTGGTGAGTAGCACAGGAGACACAGGCCAGACCAGAACAAAGAATGGCCTGCAAGAAACAAAGGGAATGGAAAACCAGTCTAGGAGGAAGATTAAGGCAGGAGGAGGTGTTAAAGAGAACAGCAGAAATTGGCCAGACAAGAACAGAATGGTGATTAGAAATATCTGGGGATGAATTAATTTCTGATCAACACAACAGCTTAGTCTGGCCTGGAGGATTAAGATGGGAGTGCTACACCCCAGATATCTGCAAAACAGGAGATGACTGGTGATAACCCTTATGCAAAAAGATCTAGCAAAGGAAGACAACTTTTGTTCTGTATGATAATGAAATCTAGCAAAGGAAGCCAACTTTTGTTCTGTATGATAAGGTTGATCTATATAAACTGAGCCAACTGGACAATAGGGGTCAGTCTTGGGGAGTAGCTCACTGTGCAGGTGACCTATGAACTAATGAGTGACCCAGAGCTCTGTTAAGTTTTATTCTTGTGCTGTGTAATAAATTGACTGTTGAACCGAAAACCTTCTCCTATCACTTCATTCAAAGAACACGCTGGACTCAGACTACACATAGACTAAATTAAGAGTAAGGTAAAGCCAGAGCCCGACAGTTAACATAACTTTCTTTTCTTCTTTGGCTTATCTTCGCGGACGAAGATTTATGGAGGGGTAAATGTCCACGTCATGCTGCAGGCTCGTTTGTGGCTGACAAGTCCGATGCAGGACAGGCAGACACGGTTGCAGCAGTTGCAGGGTAAAATTTGTTGGGTGGGGTTGGGTGTTGGGTTTTTCTCCTTTGCCTTTTGTCAGTGAGGTGGGCTCTGCGGTCTTCTTCAAAGGAGGTTGCTGCCCGCTGAACTGTGAGGCGCCAAGATGCACGGTTTGAGGCGATATCAGCCCACTGGCGGTGGTCAATGTGGCAGGCACCAAGAGATTTCTTTAGGCAGTCCTTGTACCTCTTCTTTGGTGCACCTCTGACACGATGGCCAGTGGAGAGCTCGCCATATAACACGATCTGGGAAGGCGATGGTCCTCCATTCTGGAGACGTGACCTACCCAGCGCAGTTTGATCTTCAACAGCATGGATTCGATGCTGTCGGCCTCTGCCATCTCGAGTACTTCGATGTTAGGGATGAAGTTGCTCCAATGAATGTTGAGGATGGAGCGGAGACAACGCTGGTGGAAGCGTTCTAGGAGCCGTAGGTGATGCCGGTAGAGGATCCATGATTCGGAGCCGAACAGGGGTGTGGGTATGACAACGGCTCTGTATACGCTTATCTTTGTGAGGTTTTTCAGTTGGTTGTTTTTCCAGACTCTTTTGTGTAGTCTTCCAAAGGCGCTATTTACCTTGGCGAGTCTGTTGTCTATCTCGTTGTCAATCCTTGCATCTGATGAAATGGTGCAGCCGAGATAGGTAAATGGTTGACCGTTTTGAGTTTTGTGTGCCCGATGGAGATGTAGGGGGGCTGGTAGTCATGGTGGGGAGCTGGCTGATGGAGGACCTCAGTCTTCTTCAGGCTGACTTCCAGGCCAAACATTTTGGCAGTTTCCGCAAAACAGGACGTCAAGCGCTGAAGAGCTGGCTCTGAATGGGCAACTAAAGCGGCATCGTCTGCAAAGAGTAGTTCACGGACAATTTTCTCTTGTGTCTTAGTGTGAGCTTGCAGGCGCCTCAGATTGAAGAGACTGCCATCCGTGCGGTACCGGATGTAAACAGCGTCTTCATTGTTGAGGTCTTTCATGGCTTGGTTCAGCATCATGCTGAAGAAGATTGAAAAGAGGGTTGGTGCGAGAACGCAGCCTTGCTTCACGCCATTGTTAATGGAGAATGGTTCAGAGAGCTCATTGCTGTATCTGACCCGACCTTGTTGGTTTTTGTGCAGTTGGATAACCATGTTGAGGAACTTTGGGGGGCATCCGATGCGCTCTAGTATTTGCCAAAGCCCTTTCCTACTCACGGTGTCGAAGGCTTTGGTGAGGTCAACAAAGGTGATGTAGAGTCCTTTGTTTTGTTCTCTACACTTTTCTTGGAGCTGTCTGAGGGCAAAGACCATGTCAGTAGTTCCTCTGTTTGCGCGAAAGCCGCACTGTGATTCTGGGAGAACATTCTCGGCGACACTAGGTATTATTCTATTTAGGAGAATCCTAGCGAAGATTTTGCCTGCAATGGAGAGCAGCGTGATTCCCCTGTAGTTTGAGCAGTCTGACTTCTCGCCTTTGTTTTTGTACAGGGTGATGATGATGGCATCACGAAGGTCCTGAGGCAGTTTTCCTTGGTCCCAGCAAAGCTTGAAAAACTCATGCAGTTTGGCATGCAGAGTTTTGCCACCAGCCTTCCAGAAAGAAGGAGGCGGCGGCCCCGGCTCGGGCACAGGGAAAGCAGCGGCGGCCTCGGCCCCGGTCCGGGCAGAGGGTAGGCGGTGGCGGCCCCGATCCAGGCAAGAGGGAAGGGGAGGCAGTGGCCCCGGCCTCGATTGAGTGAGGCAGGCGGAGGCCCCGATCTGGGCAAGAACAAAGGGGAGGCAGCGGCCCCGGCCTCGGTTGAGTGAGACAGGCGGAGGCCTCGATTCCGGGCAAGAGCGAAGGGGAGGTGTCGGCCCCGGCCTCGGTCAAGTGAGGCAGGCGGAGGCCCCGGCCCGAGCAGAAAGAAGGAGGAGGCGGCCCCGGTCCGGGCACAGGGAAAGCAGCGTTACATAACTATGGATAAGGATAAAAGCAGACAAAATGATAATGTCTTTAATTGAGGAAGGGCTAATTATGATGGGATGAGGCAGGAACAAAGGAGAGTAAATTAGGAACAGATGTTCTCAGGAGAAAGCACAGAAGCAGTCTGTAGGATGTTTAGAGATCACTTCATGGGGTTCTGGATAGGTTTGTCCCATCAAGATAGGTAAAATATGGTAGAAAAATTGAACCATGATTGACAAAACAGCTGAGGCAGCTAGTTAAGAGGAAATCTAGCATTCACTAGATTTGGGAATCATAAAGCAGGAAGGGCTCATAAGAATGCTATGGTTGCCAAGAGGAACTTAAGAAAGCACTTAGGAGAGCTTGAAGGGGGCATGAGAAAGCAAGCAGAATTAAGGAAAATCCTAAATCGTTCTATGCCTATGTGAAGAACAGAAAGATGATGAAAGTGAAGGTGGGCCCACTTAAGGATAAAAGAGGAAACATGTTCCTGGAGGCAGAGGAGGTTGGGGAGGTGTTCAATGAATACTTCGCTTCAGTATAAGATAAAAGGACCTTGATTGAGGTGAGGTCAAAATAAAGCAAATGTATTTGCTGAACAATGTTGGGATTAAGAAAGAGGAAGTGCTGGATTAAAAAAAAAATTAGGATTGCTAAATCCCCAGGATTGGACAAGATATACACCAGATTGCTATGGGAAGTTGGGGAGGGAGGTGTGTTGCGGAGGGGGGGGGTGTGTGGGAGAGATTGCTAGCACATTGGCAATGATATCTGCATCCTTCTTGGCTACAAAGGAAGAGCCAAAAGATTGGAGTTCCCTTGTTTTAAAAAGGTAATAGGGAGAATCCTGGGAATTATAGACCAGTGAGTGTTGATCAGTGGTGGGCAAACTATTGGAGAGGATTCTTAAGGATAGGATTTATGAGAATTTAGAGAAGAAGAGTCTTCTTGGGGATAGTCAGCACGGCTTTATGAGGAGCAAATTATGCGTCATGAACATAACGAGTTTTTTTGAGGAGATAACAAAAGAAATTGGTGGAGGTAGGCTAGTAAATGTGTATATGAATTTTAGTCAGGTAGTTGACTTGGTCCCCATAGGAGACTCATTCAGAAAGTCATGAGGCATGGGATCCATGGAATCTCGGCTGTGTGGATTCAGAATTGGCTTGCCTGTAGAAAGAAGAGAGTAGTAGTGAACAGGTGGCATGGTTGGCCTAGTGCACACATGTCAAACTCTGGACCGCGGGCCAAATTTGGCCCGCGATGTAATTATATTTGGCCCGCAAGATCATATTGAATATATATTAGAGTTGGCCCGCTGGCCGCCGTGCAAGTATAGCACATGCACAGCAGCAAGCACCACCATAGTAGATTTTAGCACTTCCACAGCAGGCACAGCGGTACACCAATATAGTTAATGGGAAAGTTAATTAGATATTCACAGCGGCGCCGATACAACGGACCCGCCGCCTAGCTCCAACGGACCCGCCTAGCTCCAACGGACCCGCCGCCTAGCTCCAACGGACCCGCCTAGCTCCAACGGACCCGCCGCCTAGCTCCAACAGACCCGCTGCCTAGCACCAACGGACCCGCCACCTAGCTCCAACGGACCCGCCGCCTAGCTCCAACGGACCCGCCGCCTAGCTCCAACGTCTCCTTGAGCTTCATCTGTGGGTGGGTGCTGCTGGGCATCGGACTTTCCGCTGGGGTGGAGGTCGCGGACGAGTTCCACCGCTCTCACAGTATTCCCGGTGAGATGGCGAGACCAGCGGGGACTCCTTGGGTTGTTGGCGGTGGTTGCGGCAGGCGGAGGCGGGGGCGGAGGTGGGAGAGGGGGCGGGGGGGATGCTGCTCGGGTTTGCTGGCTGGGCTGGGGAGGGGTCCCTGCAGACCTCCGCTCCCTGGCATGCTTCTCGGCAACGTGCGATCCTTGGCTTAAAGGCTAGAGAGAAATATTATTTATTGAATATTTTATTTCTTATTTGTTAATGCTTCTTATGGAAAGAGTTTAACCAAAACTATTATTAAACATTTATTTTAATAAGAAAAAGTTTAACATTACATATGTTGAGAGAAAACATGCAGATGTTGTTGAAAATTTTCAATCAATATTTAGTTCGGCCCTCGACTTAGTCCAAGTTTTTAATTTTGGCCCTCAGTGAATTTGAGTTTGACACCCCTGGCTTAGTGGTTAGCACAATGCCTTTACAGTGCCATTGATCGGGATGGGGTTCAAATCCCACGCTGTCTGTAAGGAGTTCATATGTTCTCCCCGTATCTGCGTGGGTTTTCCCTCACCATTCAAAATATTCCGGGGATGTAGGTTAGTTGGGTGTAAATTGGGAACACAGACTCATGGGGTTGAAATATCTTGTTACCGTGCTGTAAATTTAAAATAGAAAGTATTGTGCCTGGAGGACAGTAATAGTGGATTTCCACTGGGATCTATTCTGGGACTCCTGCCTTTTGTGATTTTCATCAATGACCTGAACGAAGAAGTAAGTAAGTTTGCTGATGATATGAAGGTTGGAGGTTGGAGGTTGGAGGTTAAAGGTTAAAGGTTGAAGTTTGAAGGTTGGTTTGAGGTTGGAGGTTGAAGGTTGGAGGTTGGAGGTTGAAGGTTGTCATAGGTGACAACAAGATATAGATAGAATGCAGAGTTGGGTGGAGAAGTGGCAGATGGAGTTCAATCTGGATATGTGTGGGGAAATGCATTTTTCAGGGTCAAACTTGAAGGCAGAGTACATGGTTAATAGTAAGATATTTAACAGGGTGGAAGAACCTTGCGGTTCGAATCCAAAGATCTCTCAAGTTTGCAGTGCAAGTTAATAGGGTGGTTAAGAAGGCCTATGGTATGTTGTGCTTCATAAGTCAGGGAAATTAATTCAAGAGTCTTGAAGAATGGGACAATGAAGGAGAGAATATGGTTTGCAGACATCCAGTAGACACTTTGACAGAGGTGCTTAAAATCAATAAAAATATTCTGCAGCATCAAATTGAAAGAAGTTCTCATTCAAAAGCAAGTGGGAGAAGTTAAAATTGTCAATGCTGGAAGATGTTCAACAACTCGCATGTCTAATGAAAGCCAAAGAATGCATTTGCAAATGTCACATCCTAACAAATATGCTGCTAGCATCAGATGATATTTAATCTACCAGATTAATTCTCCCAGACCACCAGGTGTTGAACCCTCTCTATCAATCAGGAGTAATCGTAAGCATGCATGGATATATCACAGCATGGTAAGGGAGCTGCTCTCTTCAAGATCAGCAGAAGCTGCAGAAGAGTTCAGAACATCAGCCAATCATTCCTCCCCTCATGGACTTCATCTAGACCTCCTGCTGCCCAGGAAAGGAAGGTAATATCCTGAAAAACCCATCACATCTTCCTCCCACCAGGGAGAAGGCTTAAGAGCATGAAAACACATACCAACAGGCTTAAAGACCGTTTCTTCCCTGCAGCCATTAGGCTCTTGAATGAGCCCCATATCAGTGCTATCATGCTGCCTTTGCTTGCAGCTAATTGATCTTACTTTTCATTGTAATCCTATCTCTGTGCTTCATACAGTGTTGTATGTAATGTTAATGATAACTGGTTGGTTTATTTGCAGAACACTTTTTAAAAATATTTTATTTTAAATTTTTCAAGACTCGTATAGAACATTATATAATCATATAAATAGTATTTTGAAATTATTGAGTGCCATATGACTACCCAAATATCACTCTCTCCCCCAACTGCTAACATAAAATAAACAATTGCAGGAGAACACTTCTCACTGAGCAAAGTATTTTGTGACAAATAAACATAACCTCAAGATGGATAAGGCCCAACAAACATTTATACTCTTAGCATTGCTAGAAACATTGACTGAAGCCTTATATACATCGCTTGCACAGGCGATAATATCATCCAAAAAGATTATTGCCTTGGGAGTCTTCAACTTCTTGAATGGTGACTGGCACCTCCTGACTGCAAGACGGATAGATAAGTCAAAATTTGTTACTTGTGTACAAGAAGGATTCGTGACATGATACGTAGAACAGCAAATGAGAGGAGAGGCCATACTAGATCTAGTATTGGGTAATGAACCTAGTCAGTGGCAGACCTCTCTGTGGGGGAGCATTTTGATGAGAGTGACCACAACTCCCTGAACTTTAGCATATCTATAGACAAAGATAAAAGCAGACAAAATGGGAAAGTGTTCAATTGGGAAAGGGCTATTTATGATGGGATGAGGCAGGAACTACGGGAATAAAAGGGAACAGATGTTTACGGGAGAAGGCACAGAAGTAATGTGGAGGGTGATGAGGGACCATTTGCACCGGGTTCAGGAATGGTTTGTCCCAGTGAAACAGTGAAAAGATGGTAGGAAAAGAAAACCATGGTTGACAAAACAGATGAAGCATCTAGCTTAGAGGAAAAAGGAAGCACACAATTAGATTTAAGAAGCAGGAAACAGGAAGAGCTCATGAGAATTATATGTTAGCCAGAAAGGAACTTGAGAAAGGACTTAGGAGAGCTCAAAGGGGGCATGAGAAGGTCTTGCCAAGTATGGTTAAGGAGAACCCCAAGGCGTTATATCGTATATGAAGAACAGAAGGATGATGGGAATGAAGGTGGACCCACTAAGGAATAAAAGGGGAAACATGTGCCTGGAGGCACAGGAGGTTGGGGAGGTCCAAAATGAATATTTTGCTTCATTATTCACCAGAGAAAAGGTTATTGATCTGGGTAAGGTCGGAATTTGATAGGGTTATGAGCTGGATGATGTTGAAATTAAGGAAGAGAAAGTGTTGGATCTTCTTAAAAACTTAAGATTATAAGTCCCTGGGGCTGGATGCAATATACTCCAGGTTGCTGTGGGAAAGGATGAAAGAGATAGTAGGTGCATTGGCTATGATCTTTGTGTCCTTCTTGGCCACAAGGAAGCTGCCGGAGGATTGGAGAATGCAAATATAGTCTCCTTGTTTAGAAAAGGTAATAGAGAAAATCCTGGGATTATAGACCGGTGACTCTTTCATCAGGGGAGTGCAAACAATTAGACAGGATTCTGAAGGATAGAATTTATGAGCATTTGGAGAAGTACACTCTTCTCAGGGGTAGTCAGCATGGCTTTTGTAAAGGGAAGGTTATGCCTCACAAGTCTAATTGAGTTTGTGAGGAAGTAACAAAAAAAAATTGATGAGGGTAGGATGGTTGAGGTAGGACATAGAACACTATAACATAGGCCACTCAGCCCTCATTGTTGTGCCGATCCATATATTTCTTTTAAAAAGTACTAAATGTGGCATGTCTAAGAGTCTCCATCACCATCACCATCCCTGGCAAGGAATTCCAGGCACGCATGTAAAAATAACTTACCCCATTTCCTCCCCTAAACTTCCCTCCCTTTACTTTGTACATATATCCTCTGGTGTTTGCTTTTTCTGCCCTGGGAATCAGGTGCTGGCTGTCCATCCTATCTAAGCCTCTCATAATCTTGTAGACCTATATTAAGTCTCCTCTCATCTTTCTACCCTCAAAAGTTAAAAGTCCTAACTCTGCTAACCTTGCCCCATAAGACTTATTATCCAATCCAGACAACATCCTGGTAAATCTCCTCTGCACCCTCTCCATAGCTTCCATATCCTTCATAAAATGGGTGACTAGTATAGCCTCACCAGAGATTTGTAGAGTTTCAATATGACTTCTCTACTCTTGAGCTCAATGCCCTATTAAGCCCAGCATCCCATAGGCCTTAACTCTCATACCAACCTGTGTAGCAACCTTGAGAGATGTTTGGATTTGGACCCCAAGGTCCCTCTGCTCATCCACACACAAGTGTAACCCTGTACTCAGCCTTCTGGTTTGTCCTTCCAAAATGCATCACTTTCACATTTATCCAGATTGAACTCCATCTACCATTTTTTCACCCAGCTCTGCATCCTGTCGATATCCTCTTGTAACCTACGACAACCTCAGCTTCATTCACAATTCCCCCAACCTTTGTATCATCTGCAAACTTACTGACCCATCCTTCTGCCTCTTCATCCAGGTCATTTATAAAAATCACAAAGACCAGAGGTGTTAGAACAGATTCTTGTGATACTTACTGACCTCCAGGCAGAATTCTTTCCTTCCACTACTACTCTCTGCTTTCTACCTTCAAGCCAATTTTTTATCCATACAGCTAAAGTTCAATGAATCGCAGGCCTCATGACTTTCTGAACTAGTTTCGCAAGAATGACTTTCTCAAATGCTTTACTAAAATCCATATAGACCACATCTACCACCCTACCCTCATCAATTTATTTTGTTATCACTTCAAAAAACTCAATTAAGCTTGAGAGTCATGTCCTTCCCTTCACAAAGCCATGCTGACTATCCTTGAGAAGACTGTACTTCTCCAAATGCTGATAGAATCCTCTTCAATAGTTTGCACACCAGTGACTTGACTCACCGGTCTATAATTCGCATGATTCTCCCTTTTACCTTTTTTAAACAAGAGGGCTACATTTGCCAAGCTCCAATCCTCCAGCACCTCCCCTGTGGTCAAGGAGGATTCAAAGATCATAGCTACTGCTCCAGCTATTTCTTCCCATAGCAACCTGGGGTAAATCACATGTGGCCCAAGGATTTATCAATCTTGATGTTTTTAAAGAACACTTCCTCTTCCTTATCTTTGTCATTGTCTTGCACACAAGCCTGATCTATTCCAACCTCACCTTGATCAATGTCCTTTTCTCTTGTGAATACTGAAGCAAAGTGTTCATTTAGGATCTCCTCAAATTCTTCCACCTCCAGGTATATGTTCCTTCCTTTATCCTTCAGCAGCTACACCTTCATGCTTATCATCCTTCTGTTCTTCACACATGCATAGAATGCCTTAGAGTACTCCTTAATCCTACATGCCAACACCTTCTCATGCCCCCTTTGAGCTCTCCCAAGTTCTTTCTTAAGCTCCTTCCTGCCTACCATATCCTTCTAATGAGCCCTTCCTGCTTCCTCTATCTAATCTATGTTTCCTTCTTCCTCTTGACTAGCTGCCTCACCTGCTTCATCAACCACAGTTCCTTTTTCCTACCATCTTTTCCCTATCCCAGTGGAATAAACCTATCCTGAACCCACCACAAATAGTCCCTAAACTTCCTACACATTAGTTCTGTGCTTTCACCCTTGAAACCTGTTTTCAATTTACTCCCACTAGTTCCTACCTCATCCCACCTAGATAATTAGCCCTTCCCCAATTAAACACTTTCCCATTTTAACTGCTTTTATCCTTATCCATCGGTGTGCTAAAGCTCAGGGATTTGTGGACACTCTCACTAAAATGCTCCCCCATCAAGCGGTCCGCCACTTGACCAAGTTCATTGCGTTGAATTAGATCCATTTTGGCCTCTCCTCTCACTGGCTGGTCCGCATACTGTGTCAGGAATCCTTCATGAACACTCCTGACAGATTCAGCCCCAGCATGTGGTTTATATGGACTTTAGTAAGGGATTTGACAAGATACCCCATGAAAAGCTCATTCTGAAAGTCATGAGGCAAGGGATCCTCGGAACCCTAGCTGTGTGGATTAAAAATCGACTTGCATGTTGTTAGGTCTGCTTTGTTCATGAATGAGTGAGACAAACACCAGACTGAGTCGAAATCAGGGTTCTTTGTTCTTTATTACCGGATTGTAACACTTGCGACCAACCATGTTAGTCGGAGAATGCATTCTGCCGTTATCAGCAAGTGGTGTTTTTTTATACCTCAGGATACGTACTTAGTAAATGATCATACCATTACATTGTCCAATGAATAAACTGTTGCTATCCTTCTCTGTTAGTCTGCTGCACATCATTCTTGTTAGTGCAAAGCTTATCTTGAGTGTACAAGGTCACATCTGCATTCTGTTACTCCTTAGTACTGGGTGACTCCTTCTCCGGTCCCATCTCATGATGTTTTTACCTTACAATGTACAAGCAGAGAGTAGTAGAGGATGGAAAGTATTCTGCCTGGAGGTCAGTGACTAGTGGAGTGATGTAGGAATCTGTTTTGGGACCACTGCTCTTTGTGATTTCTATAAATGACCTGGACGAAGAAGTAGTTTGCAGATGATACAAAGGTTGGAGTTGTGAAGAATATTTAAGGTTGTCATAGGTTACAAAAGGATATACACAGGATCGAGTCCACGCTGCTGAAGATCCAGCTGCGCTGGATGGGTCACGTCTCCAGAATGGAGGACCATCGCCTTCCCAAGATCGTGTTATATGGCGAGCTCTCCACTGGCCACCGTGACAGAGGTGCACCAAAGAAAAGGTACAAGGACTGCCTAAAGAAATCTCTTGGTGCCTGCCACATTGACCACCGCCAGTGGGCTGATAACGCCTCAAACCGTGCATCTTGGCGCCTCACAGTTTGGCGGGCAGCAACCTCCTTTGAAGAAGACCGCAGAGCCCACCTCACTGACAAAAGGCAAAGGAGGAAAAACCCAACACCAAACCCCAACCAACCAATTTTCCCCTGCAGCCGCTGCAACCGTGTCTGCCTTTCCCGCATCGGACTTGTCAGCCACAAACGAGCCTGCAGCTGACGTGGACTTTTACCCCCTCCATAAATCTTCGTCCGCGAAGCCAAGCCAAAGATACAGGATGCAGAAAAGTGGCAGATGAAGTTCAATCCAGATATGAGTAAGGTGATCCATTTTGGAAGGTTAAACCAGAAGCTTAAGTATTGGGTTAATGGAGGAACAGAGGGATCTTGGGATCCAAATCCATTCATCCCTCAAGATGGCCACACAGGTTGGCCTATGGGATGCTGGGCTTCATTAATAGGTGTTGAGTTCAAGAGTTGAGAGGTCATGCTGCATCTCAACAAATTTCTGGTGAGACTACACAGAGTATTGTGTTCAGTTCTGGTCACCTCATTACAGGAAGGATGCAATAGTTATGGAGAAGATGAAGAGGAGATTTACCAGGATGCGGCCTGGATTGGAAATATGTCTTATAAGACAAGATTTAGGAGAATTATTGCTTTTGTCTTTGGAGCAAAGAAGCATGAGAGATGACTTAATGAAGGTCTACAAGATTGAGAGAGGCATAGGTAAGGCAGGCAGCCAGAATTTTTTTTTACCAGGGCGGGAGTAGCAAACATCAGAAGACATCTGTACAAATTGAAGAGAGGAAAGTTTAGAGGGAATATCAGGGGTAAATTTTTATTTATTTATCAATCAATCTATTTATTTATTTATCTATTTATCTGTTTATTTATTTATGCACAGAGAGTGGTACCAGGAATGCAATGCCAAGGATGATCATGGAGGCTACAACAATAGGGGCATTAAATAAACTCTTAGGAAGGCACATGGATGGAAGAGAAATAGAGGGTTATGAGGTAGGGAGTGTTTAATTTGTTTTCAGTAGGTCAGCACAACATCATGCTGTACTGTAATGTTCTATTCAGATGCCTTTGTTCAATGTGGGCCCATCTCTGGCTCTCCAAATTGTAGTTGATGCCTCTCCTGTTCTTCTTCGGTGAAAGCTTTATCTTTGAGCTGAGGCCGTAGTCGATGATGAGTTCATGATTATACATGGAAAAAATACTGAAGTGTTTTCCCGTTGTCTTCTTCAGTTGATGTGTAACCCTTGGCTATTGATCAGCCAGATTCATCTGCCCAGTGTTTTTAGTTCAACAACCGTAAATTCCAATTTGTAGAATCTGCCTGCAAAAACCATCCATCATCTGCAATCCATGGCTTCACGTGATCCTGATTGGGTGACCTGTAGGCTATTGGACAGAAGGAGCACCTTACACCTCCTTTTGCTGAGTAATTGAGCAGCACCAACAGGTTCTATGTTCTGATATTCCAAGTCATGAGAGCAATAGTCTCAGATACCACTGCAGAATCCACACAGGAGGTGACTTCTGCATTGGTTGCATGCAAAAGTTGAGAAATCAGCCGTTACCAGTGTGATAGTGGATTCGGTCATCTCTTCCAACACCTTGTAAAACAATGTCCACAGTTACACAGTCAAAAGCATGTTTCTTGGGCACACCACAGTATGGTTTGGGGGATGGTCTATTCAAGGTCAGAAGAAACATCAGAAAACAGAATGTAAAAAATACAAAATGCTGGAGAAGCTCAGTAGGTCAAACAGTGTCCTTTACGTAGCAAAGGCAGAGATACATAATCAACATTTCGGGCTCAGATATCACACAATGTCTTTCAATCCATAGACTCCATCTACTTCTCCCCCTGTCTAGAAAAGGCAGCTAACATCACACCCTGGACACACCTCTCTCCTCCCATCAGGGAGAAGATCAAGACTGTGAAAATGTGTGCCTTAATTAGGCTTAAATGCAGTTTCTTCCCTACCACCATCAGGCTCCTCTATGAACCCCATGAAAGTGCTATCATGCAGCTATGCTAACTGCTAATCGATCTATCTTTTCATTGAAACTGTGTGTATTGCGCTCTTTCCACAGCTGTATGAATAGAGTCATAGAGACAAACACTGTAGAAACAGGCTCTTCGGCCCAACTTGCCCATGCATTCAAAAATGTCCCACCCACCCGTGTCCCATCTGTCTGCATTTGGCCCATATCCCTTTAAATCTATCCTATCCAGGCATCTGTCCAAATTTTTCTTCAACACTGAAATAATAGCTACCCCTTCTGGCAGCCCTTTCCAGACACTCAAAACAGTTATGTAAAATGCGAAAAGGTTGGCCTTCAAGTTTTTGTTAAATCTCTTCCATCTTACCTTAATCCTATGTCTTCTGGTTATTAATTCTCCTATTCTATGTAAAAGACATGCATTCACCCAATCTATTCCTCCCATGATTTTGTATAACTCTGAGATCACCCCTCATCCTCCTGCTCTCCAAGGAATAAAGCCTTAGGCTGCTCAACTTCTCTCTGCAGATCAGACCCCGAGTCTGTGTGACATCCTCATAAACCTTCTCTGCACTGTCTCCAGCTTGACCGCATCTTTTCGGCAGCATGGTGACTAAAACTAAGCAGAATTCTCCAAATGTGTCCTCTCCATCATCTTGTGCAACTGCAACATGACCTCCTAACTTCTATGCTCAATACTCCAGCTCATGAAGGTGAATGTGTCAATAGCCTTTTTGGCCACCCTTTCGGATGGCATGGTTGGGGTAGCAGTTAGCGCAATGCTTTTACAGGACCATGGTTCAAATCCCACGCTGCCTTAAGGAGTTTGTACATTCTCCCTGTGTATGTGTGGTTTTTCCCCAGGGGCTCTCATTTCTTCCCACAATTCAAAACATACTGGGGGTGTAGGTTAATTGGGTGTAAATTGGGCAGCAATTTAAAGCCCCTATGTCTAAAAAAAAATACCATATACAAGTACTCCTAGATTCCTCTTCTCTTCATCACCCCCCAGATACCTACCATTCACTGTGTAGGTGTAGGTCCTACCATGTTAAACCTTCCAAAATGCAACACCTCTCAATTATCTGTATTAAATTCCATCAACCATTCCTCAGTCCACTTGATCAAGGTCTAAGAATGTTAGAAATAACCTGCTCACAGAAGAACTTTTCTCATTGTACTGGGTACAATGTGAGAAGTGAACTAAACTAGAAAACAATCTCTGCACAAAGCTGCGCACAAGATTTCTGCTGGGTGACTGTATATGACAAGGTTTTCTCACACACCAATCATTCAACTGTGAATACCCAGCAGTCTTCTTCAGAAGAGCATCTGATCTTGATCCTTAAACCAGTCCTCACATTGTGTAGCCTTGACTTCACAAGACCTGATACTCTTACCCAAACACTCACATCTAATGACTAAATCAACCTCCACAATATACAGATCTGAACTGGCCGTTCCACTGTCACCAGGCTAGGTGTTTGAAAGAAGAAAGGTAAGATTGAATCAAGAAAGGAGGGTGAATGGAATACACCATCATGCTTGTTAATAAGAAGCAAATGGGGGAAAGGGAGGAATTGGGTTGTGATATATAAATGTTACTTTGGCTACAACTCAAATTATTATTTTCCTTTCTTTTAGACATACAGCACAGTAACAACCCCTTCCAGTCCACAAGCCCATGCCACTCAAATGCACCAATTAACCTACAAATATTACATGTTTTGGAGGGTGGGAGGAAACTGGAGCTCCCAGAGGAAACCCACATGGTCACAGGGAAAATGTATAAATTTCTTATGGACAGCGTCAGATTCGAAACCAGGTCACTGGTACTGTAGTAGTGTTGTGCTAACCACTATACTTACCATGCTGCCACTCTTTCCTCTGAAGAGGTGATGAACATAGGATGTTCAGCTGCACCTGTCTAGTTGTCAACTTCTGCTCTGACTTTATGTCAATTTGGATAAATTGGGGGACTGGGCAGATACATACCAAATGCACTACAATGTGGATAAATGTGAGGTTATCCACTTTGGTAATACAAACTGGAGGGCAGATTACTATTTGAATGGCAATAGATTGGGAGATGGGGAAGTGCAGCGAGACCTAGGGGTTCTTGTGCACCAGTCACTGAAGGCGAGCATGCAGGTACAGCAGGCGGTTAAAAAGGCAAATGGTATGTTGGCCTTCATTACAAGAGGGTTTGAGTATAGGAATAAGGATACCTTACTGCAGCTGTACAGGGCCTTGGTGAGACCCCACCTGGAGTATTGTGTGCAGTTTTGGTCACCTTATCTAAGGAAGGATGTTCTTGCAATGGAGGGAGTGCAGAGGCGATTCACCAGGCTGATACCTGGAATGGCAGGAATGACTTATGAGGAAAGATTGTGAAAATTGGGATTGTACTCGCTGGAGTTTAGAAGATTGAGAGGGGATCTCAGAGACATATAAAATTCTGGCAGGACTGGACAGAATTGATGCGGAAGGAATGTTTCCAATGGTGGGGGAGCCCAGAACCTGGGGCCATGGTTCGAGGATAATAGGCAAACCATTTAGAACCGAGATGAGGAGGAATTTCTTTACCCAGAGGGTGGTGAATCTGTGGAATTCATTGCCACAGAGGGTAGTAGAGGCAGGTTCATTAAATATATTTAAGAGGGAATTAGATATATTTCTTCAGTATAAGGGAATTAGGGGTTGCGGAGAGGAGGCGGGGAACTTTAAGATCAGCCATGATCTAATTGAATGGCGGAGCAGGCTCGAAGGGCCGAATGACCTACTCCTGCTCCTATCTTCTATGTTTCGATGTTGATTTGTAAAGCAAGAGAGAGGAAAGTAATTAAGTGAGGGCACACAGTTAATGAAATTTGGTGTTTGAGCATGTACTGACTAATCTTGACCAATCCTGAGAGGTTGTTGAGCTGCTTGTAGTACTGTGTCCAGATCATCGAGGCTACGTCCTGGTTTTCTCCCCATCTTGGGGCCAGATGTTCTCTCATCAACTGTGGATCCCCTTCTCCATTCCCTCCACCTGCCTCAAAGCAGTTTCTGAAAATTGTGAAGTCATCACAAAAGGTGACAAATGTCAGTAGACAATGACTGTTATTTTGATAATGTCAGACTCCGACCTTTCCACCTTCCCCCACTAATTTTAGAATTCATAGAAAATATAATAGAAAGTTTCTCACTGCATCAGATTTGTCCAGGGTTTATAATGCCAACAAGGAAAATGCATCTTCTGGTGAACTTCTTCACATCTGCATTATATGAACAGTGCCACTATCCTGGTACCCAACCAACAAATATAGACCAGGGGAAATTCAAAGATAATTCCTGTTCCATCCAGCAACTCCTTTAGCACTGCTACATATATGTCCATAAGAAAGGAGCCCTTAAAAAACTGACATTCAGACCCTATCAGGTTCCTACAACACAGTCGGTTTCCAACTAGCTGTCTTGGTGAATATCAAAAAAAAGATGCTTGAAATCTAAAATAAAAACAGAACATTTTGGAAATATTCAGCAGGTGAGGTCGCACCTGCGAACAGAGAAACAAAGCAAATGTTTCAAGTTCAGAAATCCTCTTCAGAACTTGCTGCTTTGATTCCCTGGTAGGAGCCATAGAGCACCTTCCAGTCAGTAAACCTTCCCACATCTGGGAGATCAGCTGGAGGATGGTGTGGTCACAGGGTCTTAGCTCCGTGGTGAGTGCCAAGCAGACTCCATCAGACATCTCCCTTTGAAGAGAGCAAAAGGTTCAGGTTTCAATTGTTCAGTTCGCTCATGAGAAGTGGCTACATTGGTTGCTAGCACCCACAGACTGAAAATCAAGGAGGTAAAGGAAGCAGGCATTGCTTTGAGAAAATGAGTTAATCCCTTTGATTTCCATTATTTGTTGATGAAACAACTTGGTGCTTAGATTTCAAAGTCAGTTCCAGAAATCATCTTCTGTATCTTCAACAAATCTCACAATGCATATTAATGTCGGTATTAATTTTAAAAATAAATTTCCAATGAACGACCCAGTAATAAAGACTTTATTGAACACATTGATTTTGTAGTCCTCATGAAAAGAACAGTGACCTTGCAGGCTAGGTGACTGCTTACTGTTCTCTAGGCCTTCTCAACCTGATTCAAGGTATGAATTTATCATTAGGTTACTTTTTCTAGAAAGCTGAACAGAATAATACTCTCCCCATATCTCATGTATGCTGCAGGAAAGTGTGCAATGGAGTGTGTAATTTAATGGAGATCTCATGAAAAATGGAAGAGAGAAAGTTAATAGTTATTTAATCTTGCAAATCAAGATAACCTGTAATTCACTGTTTATGACTTATAAAGCACAGAGTTAAATATTTTCAATCCCAAAATTTCATAGTCTTTATGAACATGAGTATTTTACCACATTTAGCACTTTTGTGGTAGTTTTTTTTTTAAGAAGTGTGGTATATTTATACTTCCTTCTTCAAAGTTACACAGGGTGTCAGAATACTTGATTCTTGCCTGCTTGTTCACTTTCCAAACAGTGGTTTTGTATATGAGGGGATGAATTTCCTGTGGGGTTCCCCCACTCACCTACATTGACGTTTGGCAGACACTCAACCAAAGACCCACATGTATTCCATAAACATTAACAAAAATTCCGAGCATTCCAAAAAAAATGGGGCTGTGGTTTCCTGATATACAGATCATATTTATGGTTAACAGCTGGTATATTCAAGATTCGAGATTCGGGATTATTTTATTGTCATTTAATAAAATCCAAATTTCCTTTCGTCTACCACAAGGCAGACAAAGATTAGCTATCATCAAAAATTGCCCAAAATCGTGTCCTTACAGCAGGAGAAAGAGAAGCAAAAGAGAGTCCCCCTAAGATCCCATAGCCTCCGCAGGCACACAGCCTTCAGTCTGAACCATCAGCAAGTCGAGCTCCAGATGTGCACCTTTACCACCATCAGGAAGCCTCCAGAGCCCTCTCACATCCTGGTTCCAATATCTACTAACCCTTCAGCCAGTCTCAAGCCAGGTTCTTGGAGGCTGTAGTCTGGTATTAGTGCTTTGACTGCAGCTACCAGCAGCCCACATCCTACGTTAGTGCCTTGCTTCAAGGCACTAACAGCCTGCTTCTAGTGTGTTCTTCAGCCTCACAGCCTACCACCAGGGTCACTGTCCCAAGGGTCATCTCCTCTGCTTCTTCTAAAAAATGGAGGGGGGGCATTCTCCCTGTATTTTGGTGATCTGCACTTCCCCGGAGTCTGACCCTCTCGTGGCTGCTGTCGATCATAGGTGTCACCATCTTGGGCACAGACCCCACTGTAGCAGAATTTGAAAATAAACCAGCAGTGGTCACTGGACCACATACCACTGGTTTTCCTTTCCTAAAGTATAAAATCAGCTCCTTGGTCTTAGTGACTTGGAGTAAAAGGTTATTGTAATACACCATTCAGCAATGTATTCAATCTCCCTCCTGTATTCTGACTCATCGTCCCCTTTTATGCAGGCCACTTTCAACAAACTTGTAGATGGTGTTATTGTTGTACCTAGCCAGAGCCATAGATACAAAATGAGTTTAGAGGGGGTTAAGTACACAGCCCTATGGTGCACCGGTGCAGATGGAGATTGTGGAGATGTTTTTGCCAATCCGAACTGACTTAAATCTAGAGGTGAGGAAATCCAGGATCCAATTGTACCATAGGGTATTGACGCCCAGTCTCAGAGTTTATTGATTAGTTTTGAGAGGACGATAGTATTGAAAGCCAAACTGTAATCAATAAAAAAGCATCCTGATGTCTGCATATTTACTGTCCAGATGTTCCAGAATTTTGTGAAGAACCAATAATAACCAGTTGCTACGGTTGGCAAATTGGGTCACCATTGAGACAGGAGCCTCTCAAAACACTTCATCACTTAGGCAGGTTACCACACTCTTATGGACATTGCTTTGATTAAAGTCTGTTTGAAATAGGTGGGTACCACACCCCACCAGAGTGGAAGGTTGAAAACATCTTAGCCAGTTGGTCAGCACAGGTTTTCGGTACATGGCCAGGTACTCGGTCCAGACCAGATGTTTTCCTTGGAGAGAGGAATGTCACACGTCTTACCTGAATTATTTTTTTTAAATTCAGAGGCTATTTCATTTCTCTTATCACAGGGATTATGTTTGCCCAAATGAAAAATATTCCCTCTGGTTGCGGTTTTGTACTCATTTCACAAACACAACTGACAATTTGAGGAAGTTTAAGAACTGTAATTTGTTCTATTGAAAGTTATGGGTGAACCATTCTGAAGAGTTTTCTCTAAACAGATAATATCTGGCTTTGGGACCTCCCACATCATTTGCACACATATAATAAAAACATTTTCTTTCTGTTTATTTACCAGAGAGACAGTGGTCTGTACGACCAATGAGAGGCCAGTTCTAAACTGTAGGGAATTGTCAAAACTTTCTCCCAATGTTGAATCTAAAAATACACAAACTTGAGGCATTGATTTTTGCCATGGCTATTTGAACAATGTGGTTCCCAGAACAATATTTTCAAAAGAGACAACTGTTTGATGAAAGCCACCCTAATTGTTTAACGCTTTTAGTTTGAATTAAACTTTGCACCTGCTCTGACAATGATGAATTATCAGAGCTCCTTTTTCAATACGATCACCCTCCTTAAACAGGGACCAAAATGTGCATTCCCTTTTCTTCTCAGCATCTGAAGCCCAAACTTCCCCAGAGCATAAACCAGCTTAATTTGTCATTGAGGCTACTGCCAATTAAATTGATTGGTTTGAAACATAATCTGGAGACCTCAGCTGCAAACACTGGGGAGAACAGGCTTTTGTTTATGTCCTGTTCCTAGGTGTGGAACTAAGACAAGGCTCAGCTGTGAAAGGTGCTTTCAAGGCAAAAATAGCCTGATCAAACATATTTGTGCAGAGCCAAAGTCCTCTTTTCAGTCAATTTAGAATGGCATTAAAATAAGAGATTACAGTACGTAACAAGTATAAAACAAGGGTGCAAAGTTGCTGCTCATGGGATTCATGCAGTGTTCCTTATAATTCACTGTACCATCCTCATGAATTCACACTGTGCATTTGGAAGCCCACAAAGTAACCACAGAATATTTTAACCATCCTCCTTAGAAGCAGTGTGGTCTTAAATCTTCACAAGGTCTAAATCTGGGAAATTATGACAACACCAAATTAAACCAAGACTTAGTTGTGTATCTTTCTGTTCCTTATTCAAAATAATTTCATAAACTATATGTTCTTACTATTTCTAAAACAAGGCAACGGTCTTCAAGCTCCAGACCAATCAATAGTCTGAAGAATCAAAAGTTTTTATAAGTAGTTGTTTGAACTCCTGCTTTTAAGTGCTGACAGACATCTGCCGATATATCCATGGAGACACATTCAAGAACTCTTTCATCATTTCTACTAAAGGCCTCTCAGATGTCTACAGTGGAGTTTGAGCCATGTGTACTTTGCATGGAGCAATGAATTGGATAGAAAACCAAAAAATCTGATGGCTACACAGTGGTATAAACAGTAAAACCTTATGGACGAAGTTGCACACTGGAGAGCTTTGCCCTAGGAATTGTTTCTTTGAGGTAGCCTCCATGGATTCATGAGATAAATCAATTCAGATTATTTGAAATTTGATTTACCTGAGTATAATTCTAAATTAAAATAAAACCTTTCAGTGGAGGCTGGTTCCATGAGTTCTCATCCTAAACTGGTTATAAGGTAGACTTGCAGTCCTGCTTTCAGATAGATATGACTTTTGCTTATAAGAGTTTATTGCGCTGGGAAGATTTAATTCACTCAATTAACTCCAAATGGATCGCCCTGAAACAATCCATGTTTCTTGGAAGCTTTTAACGTACAGTTTGATTATTAAGTGCCAATAGAAATAGATTCACTGAGGAATAACCTTTGCACTTGTATTTTATACATAAATTAGGCAGCAAAATCAAATTATACATGTGCAAGAAGAACAAGAGTTTTAAATAAACTATATGAACACTGGAAATAAAGATTTGAGGTATTGTGAATAGATGCCATTTTGCAATCAATTTCTCAGAACTTGATGCATCCTCCATTAAATCAGTTTTATAAATTTTGATACAATAGCAGCATTTTTAATGATATCTTACTTATTACAGTTTGAGCTGTGAATAATATTTTCCATCTTTGCATAACACACAAAATTAGATGCTAAATCATCACTCCATCTGACCCATGCTTCCTGAAATTTCTTATGGGTGACTATTTAATTAAATGGGTAGCAGATTCTCTGTGTTCACTCCAATGTAAAGCTGATGAAGACTTGCACACATCCGGAGCCAATTAGATTACCAAGGAGGCCTGGAAATTTTATAATATGAGCATATAGTAATAAGGGACACTGTGCATGAAGCTCAAAACCATGTGAAAATGGACGCCTAGGTTGCACTGCATAATTAATCCTTCATTTCTCTCCAGACCATGCCTGATCTTTGAGAATTGCAGCATTTTCTGTTATTATTTCAAATTTCCTTCAGCTGCACTTTATTCTGTTAGAATTGTATTCAAGCTAGTCTTGAGTGGGTGGTACAGCCACGCAGGAAATAATCATGAAGAATGGGACAATGGGGGAAGAGAGTGGGTTTTGCAGTTTTTCAGACATCCAGTAGAAACTTTGACAGAGGTCCTGAAATCAATAAAAATATTCTTCAGCAATCACCTTCAAGGAAGTTCTCATTCAAAAGGAAGTGGGAGAAGTTAAAATTGTCAATGCTGGAAGATATCTAATGAAAACCAAAGAATACATTTTCGAATGTTACATCCTAACAAATATGCTGCTAGCATCAGATGATATTTAATCTACCCCTCCCACCTCCTTTTCCTAGACCACCAGGTGTTGAACCCTCTCTATCAATCAAGACTAATCGTAAGCATGCATACTTAATGGATGTATCACAGCGTGGTAAGGGAACTGCTCTCTTCAAGATCAGCAGAAGCTGCAGAAGGTAATGAACAAAGTTCAGAACATCAGCTAAACATTCCTCCCCTCATGGACTTCATCTAGACCTCCTGCTGCCCAGCAAAGGAAGGCAACATTGTGAAAAACCCATCATGCCCCAAACACACCTTCCTCCCACCAGGGAGAAGGTTTAAGAACATGAAACCGGTACCAACAGGCTTAAAGACAGTTTCTTCCCTGCAACCATTAGGCTCTTGGATGAGCCCCATATCTGTGCTCTCATGCTGCCTTTGCTTGCAGCTAATTGATCTTCCTTTTCCTTGTAATCCTATCTCTGTGCTTCATACACCATTGTATGTAATGTTAAAGATAATCGGTTGGTTTGTTTGCAGAAGAACATTTCTCACTGAACAAGGTATTTTGTGACAAATAAACATAACCTAAACATGGATAAGGTCCAACAAACCTTTATACTCTTAACATTGCTGGAAACATTGACTGAAGCCTCATATACATCACTTGCACAGGCTGTCAGCTCTTCACCGGTGATAATAATATCATCCAAAAGGATTGTTGTCTTGTGAGGCATCATTTTCCCTAATGGTGACTGGCATTTTCTGACTACAAGAGGCATAGATGAATCAGAATTTGTCAGGTGTGTCCAAGAAGGATTCTGGACGCAATACATAGAACATCCAATGAGATGAGAGCCCATACTGGATCTAGTACTGAGTAATGACCCTCTCAGTGGGAGGGTAGATTGGTGAGAATGATCACAGCTCTCTCAGCTTTAGCTTATCTATGGACAAGGATAAAAGCAGACAAAATGGAAAAAGTGTCTAATTGGGGAAGGGCTATTTATGAGGGGATAAGGCAGCATTTAGGGGGAGTAAATAGGGAACAGATGTTCACGGCAGAATGCACAGAAGTAATGTGGAGAATGTTTAGGAACCACTTAGCCAGGTTCAGGAATGGTTTATCCAACTGAATCAGTGAAAAGATGATAGGGAAAGGGAACCGTACGTAACAAAACAGGTGAGTCAGCTAGTTATGAAGAAGGAGGAAGCATACGTTATATTTAGGAAACAGGAAGGGCTCATGAGAATTATATGGTATCCAAGAAAGAACAAGAAAGGACTCATGAGAACTTGAAGGAGGCATGAAAAGGCCTTGGCAACTAGTATTAAGTAAAACCCTAAGGTGTTCTATGCATATGTGAAGAACAGAATGATGACAAGGAAGAAGTTGGGGCCACTTAAGGATAAAGGAGGCAACACATACCTGGAGGTGGACAAGTATTCTGCTTGTCCAAAATGAATACTTTCTTTCATTATTCACCTGAGAAAAGGACATTGATCAGGGTGAATTCAGAATAGAACAGGGTTATGTATTGGAAGTGTTGGATCTTCTTTAAAAAAAACATTAAAATTGATAAGTACCTGGAGCTGGACATTATATACCCCGGTTGCTGTGGGAAAGGAGGATAGAGATAGCAGGGGGATTGGCAGTGATCATTGAGTCCTCCTTGGCCACAGGGAAGGCACCAGAAGATTGGAGAATGCAAATGTGGTTCTCTTGTTTCAAAAAGGTCATAAGGAGAATTTTGGGAATTATAGACCAGTGAGTCTTACATCAGCAAAGTGCAAACTATTGGACAGGATTCTGAAGGACAGAATTTATAAATATTTGGAGAACACTCTTCTCAGGGATAGTCAACATGGTTTTGTGAAGGGAAGATTGTTGTGAGTTTTTGAGGAGGTAAAAAAAGAAATAGATGAATATAGGGTGGTAGATATGGTCTATATAGATTTTAGTAAGAGATTTGACAAGATACCGCATGAAAGTCTTAAAGTCTGTTCAGAAAGTCATGAGGCAGGGATCCTTGGAACCCTGACTGTGTGGATTAAAAATTAGCTTGCATGTAGAAATCAGAAAGTAGTTGTAGATAGAAAGTATTTTGCCTGGAGGTCAATGACAAGTGAAATTGTGCTGGGATCTATTCAGGGACCCCTGTTCTTTGTGATTTTTATCAATGACCTGGATGAAGAAGTAGATGAATGGGCCAGTAGATGTTTGTAGATGAAAAGTTTGTAGATAAAACAAAGATTGTCAAAAGTTAGAGAAGGATATAGACAGGATGCAGACTTTGGCAGAACAGCGGCAGTTGAAGTACAATTCAGATATGTGTGAGGTGATGCATTTCAGAAGGTCAAACCAGAAGGCCAAGTATAGGGTTAATGGGTGGAGGAACAGAGGGACCTTGGGGCCCAAATCCATACATCTTTCAAGATTGCTGCACAGGTTGACAGGATAGTTAGATAGGCCTATGGGATGCTGGGCTTCATTAATGGATGTTGAGCTCAAGAGTGGAGAGGTCATGTTGCAACTCTACAAATCTCTGGTGAGACCACACTTAGAGTATTGCTTTCAGTTCCAGTCGCTTCATTATTGGAAGGATGTGGAAGCTTTGGAGAGGGTGTTGAGGAGATTTACCAGAATGTTGCCTGTATTGGAACACAACTCATATGAGGCAAGGTTAACAGAGCTGGGACTTTTCTCTTTGGAATGGTGAGAGGAGACTTAGAGGTCTATAGGATTCTGAGAGGTACAGTAAAGGTGAATAGCCATCATCTATTTCCCAGGACATGAATAGCAAACACTAGGTGACATCTCTACAAAGAGAAGGGAGGAAAGTTTAGGGGAGACATCAGATGCAATTTTTTTTTAAAACACACACTCACACACATACACACACACACACACACACACACACACACACACACACACACACACACACACACACACACACACACACACACACACACACACACACACACACACACACACACACACACAGAGTTGTGGGTGCCTGGAAGGCCTTGACAAGGGTGCTGGTGGAGGCTGAAACATTAGGGACATTTAAGAGACTCTTAAACAGGTACATGGATGAAAGTAAATAGAGGATTATAAAGTAAGAAGCCTTTAAATATTTATTTTTGGTAGGAATATATAGGTCAGCACAACATTGAGGGCTGAAGAGCCTGTATTGTGCTGCTCTGGTCTATGTTCTATTGTGCAATACTCACTAGGCCCTTTTATAGTGGAAAGAAAAAGTGATTGTAAAGTGTGACAGATTATGTTTTATGTGTGTTTTAAAGGAGATAAATTGTGGCAGGTTTTTTTAGTGTAGATCACATATAAACACTTCAGAACAGATCTCATTTAAAATAATGGAGCTCTGCTCAAGCTAGACAGATTGGCTCTGAGAACCTTTGCAAAAACTTTGAAGAGTCCCCAAGGGACTTCACTGATGGATTGTTGTTTTGAAAAGCACCAGATGAAAGAACTCTGAGGATTAGGTTTGGAGCCGTAGGCTGTGAATGTAATTTGCTGTTCTAAGAGAGTCATATGTTTTTGCAAGCAGAGAGAGTCAAACAGGCTTTCCTCTGTGAGAGAGAGGAGAGAGAGAGAGAGAGAGAGAGAGAGAGGACATTCAGTTCTACAGCTTTACAGTCAGCAGCAGGGACTGGAACAGGACAACTAGCAAGCTTGTGGAAAAACTTCATTTTGAAGATGGGTTGTGAGTTCTTAGTTCAGCCTGGTCAAAGCCCTTGTGGTCCATACAAGAGGAGAGGACTGGCTGCCTAATGTTTCACTTGAAATAAAAAAGGAACTCTGTGGTGACCTGAAAGAAAGAGGTTATCATCTGGAAAACCCTGATGGGGCAAGTTTCTTCGGCAAGACACTGACGTGGCTGATTAGAAGGAATCAGTTGTGGGTATCCAGTGAACAACAAATCTCTTTGAAAACTGACAAGAACCTTCCTGAGTGTTAGCCATTTATCTTTCATTGAACTTATAAATGTTAAGTTCTGTGCACAGCATAAGAATTGCCTGCAACCAGTGAACTTGGAGGAATGAGAAGTAAGATTGGACTGTGAATCAAAGTACTTTTCTGCACTTACATACACATTACATACACAAGCACTTCGAATTAGAAGAGGGTTAAATTAATAGTAATAAGTTAAAGTTTGATCCTGTTTTCATGTTTAAAGATAATTAAAAATAACTTTCATTTAAGTAACCATTTATCTTAGTGAATTTCTGTTGCTGCTGGGTTTTGGGATCCTCTGGGCTTGTAACAAAAGAATGATATTTTCTGTCTTTAAGTAACTTCACTTACCTCCAGGGTCCAAGGTCCAAAGGCAGTGTGACTGGTTGAACTTGTTCCATCTTCCATCCACCTAGGGGGGTTGACTCAGAGGTGGAGTGAAGTTGCTCCATCTCCTCCGTAAAAGGAATGCCACTGAATGCAGGTCCAAAGGGGAGGGCTGATGACATTGCAATGATACCAACAGCCCGCAACCCAGGAGTGCGAATTTTATATAACCCATATGGTTAATAAAGACTATTACATTGCACAGGAGATCTGCCCTAAGACTGCTTGCACAGATCTCCACTAGCGCTCTTACCTGCTCTTTGGTTGCCATTTTCCAAGCATAGGCCACTTTCCCTTTGCGGCACGTATTTTTGAGGTCACGGTGGTGGCTGGCGCTATGCATCTCCTCCTTCAGCTCTGGAAGCAGGCTTCCGACTCAGTTCTGCATAAAGTCACCGCGGGATCCACATTATAGGTCGTCACCATAAAAGGTAAATGCCTTTTTTTTTAATTTGAACCGGCTATAATGCAGGATTTCAGCATGAAAAGGGCAACTATTGAAACACTTTGCCTCCTTCTTAAAAAGCAGCAGCAAATAAAAATAATAAAGCAGAAAAAAATTGCATCTTTGCCAGATCTGCTGTCACTGGTGCGGGCCTGAGGAGAGCATGAAGTGGAGACACAGCATTCCCAAGGAGGGTCCAACTGCTCAGTCCAACAGCTGTCAGTTCTGCATAGGCTCTAAACAGCCTGTAAATGGAGCCAAAGGTGATTTTATTTTAACATTCTGCAACCATGGAGTCTGCGCCCAAGATGGCAACACCTATGATCAACAGGAACCATGAGAGGTTGCAGACTCTGGGGAAGCAGACGACTGGTAGAAAACAGGGAGTCCACCCCCCCCCCCCACCACTGTCTGAGAAGGAAAAGCAGAGGAGATGACCCATTAGATAGTAACCATGGAAGTGGACCACTAAGTGGTTCTGCAACTGAAGAAGCACACAGGTTGTTGGAGACTCAAGGCTGTGGGCTGCTGGCAACTGCAGTTGAGAGGTTCACACCTGGCTGCAGACTACTGAAGACTGGCTGAAAGGGTACCAGGTATCAGAACTGGGATGCGAATGGGTGCCAAGGGCATTGAAGGGTGTCGGAGGTTCATATCTGGAGCTCAGGTTGCTGATTGTATGGATTGGACTCCGTGTGGGTGCGGGGACTGCGGAAGCACTGGAGGTGAATCCACGGACACTTGGTAACTCGGAGGGAATCTCTCTTTTGCTTCTCTTTCTCTGACTGAGGTGTTTCAGGGAATTTCTGCCAACGGTGAATAAAAACAAATCCCGTGTAATTTTGCACTGTCTTTATTATGTAAAAATAATTGAATCTTGAATAACCAAAAGCAGCAGAAAGTACCAGATTAGATAGACTTCCATGTACTTCAACCTCAACACCTCAAGCTCGATCATCCCTTTGCCTCCACAGATGCTGCCTGACACAATAACTTCTTCCATCTCTTTATTTTTCACCTACATGTCCTCACACCAAGGAAAGGCAACACTGCCAATCATCAAACAACCATTGCTGTAGTGGTCAACATCAAAGGTGCTACTCAAGATGGCATCCACATACTTTAGCAAAAATCAATCTGCTGGAGGAACTTAGCAGGTCAAGCATGTAGACATTCTTCATTCTTTCTCTTTTAACAATTTTGCCTGACTTACAGATCCATATCCTCATCCACAATTTTCTTCTTCCATCACTAAAATCTTAATCATATTGTCTTGTACTTCTGGACCTCCAACACCTCACTGCAACAGTCCATCATTCCTGTTGGGTTCAAGACAGCCACTATCATCCTGGTACCCAAGAGGGCAACAATAACAGGCCTCAATAACTACCACCTTGTGGCACTGTCCTCCACCATTACACTATGCATCAAGCTTTTCAAAGCACATCTCCCAAAGATGCTAGATCTATTTCAATTCACCTACAGAAGAAACCATTCCACAGGCGATGCTATAGCCCTGTCATTTAACTCCATCCTGAAGAGCGATGCCTCGTACGCCATGCTGCTGTAAATTGACTGGAGTTCGGCACTTAATACAATCATTCCCCAGAGGCTGGTGGAGAAGCTGTCCTCACTGGGACACACCCCTCTCTGTAATTGGATCCTGGGCTTCCTAACTGAAAGACCACAGTCTGTCCGGGTCAGTAGCAGTGTATCGAGCAACATCACACTGAGCGCTGGAGCACCTCAGGGCTGCTCCTGTTCACACTACTGACCCACGATTGCATCACCAGATCCAGCTCCAACAGTTTCATCAAGTTTGTAGATGACACTTCATCCAGTTTGAGGCCTAATTCTTTACTTCTTATATTACTTAGAAGAAAGATCTCTGGATTTTTTGGTATGTTGCTTTTTGTGATTTTATTTAATACCTGATTTAGATCTTCCCAAAACTTTTCCACTTTCTCACATGCCCAAATTGCATGTACTGTTGTTTCCATTTCCTTCTTACAGCGAAAACCTCTGTCTGATACTGTTGGGTCCCATTTATTTAACTTTTGGGGTGTGATGTATAGCCTGTGTAACCAATTATATTGTATCATGCATAACCTCATGTTTATTGTATTTCTCATAGTTCTGGAGCATAGCTTTTCCCATTTTTCATTTTTTATCTTTATGTTTAGATCTTGTTCCCACTTTTGTTTGGGTTTACAGCTTACTTCATTGTTCTCTTTCTATTACAGCTTGATGTACATGTTTGTTATAAATCTTTTAATTATCATTGTGTCTGTAATCACATATTCAAAGCTGCTTCCTTCTGGTAACCTCAGCCTGCTTCCAAATTTGTCCTTCAAGTAGGTTTTCAGTTGATGGTATGCAAACATTGTACCGTGAGTTATATCATATTTGTACTTCATTTGTTCAAAAGATAATAAATTATTACCCAAAGCAATTTTCTATTCTTTTGATCCCTTTTCTCTTCCATTCTCTAAAGGAAAGGTTATCTATTGTGAAAGGGATTAGTTGATTTTTGCGTCAATAATAATTTTGGTAGTTGGTAATTTGTTTTTTTCCTTTCTACGTGAATCTTCTTCCAAATGTTGAGCAGATGGTGTAATACTGGTGAACTTCTATAATGCACCAGCTTTTCATCCCACTTATAAAGTATATATGTTCAGGTACCTTCTCCCCTATTTTATGTAGCTCTAACCTGGTCCAATCTGGTTTTTCCCTTGTTTGATAAAAATCTGATAGATATCTTAATTGTGCTGCTCTATAATAATTCTTAAAGTTTGGTAGCTGTAAGCCCCCTTGTTTGTACCATTCTGTAAATTTATCTAGCGCTATCCTCGGTTTCCCCCCTTTCCATAAGAATGTCCTTATTATTTTCTTTAGCTCATTGAAGAATTTCTCTGTTAAGCCTTAGCTGTAGCAAAAAAATGTATAATGTCAACCTGGAAATCAGAAGAGAGCCTGAAAGTACAGCAATGGTACATAGAAATGGATAAATTTATTTCATAGGAAAAAATAACATAATTTTTAGAAAGTAACATCACAGTATTCAAACAAATTTGGGAACCGCGGACCTCCACCCCCTAAAATGACAGAATGAGAAGAAGACAAAATGAACTGACCCAGTGTGTAAAAGTAGATGACACTATTTTCTTGTTTATTTTCATTGTGTGATGACATTGTTTAATGGGTTTATTGTATATATTGAAAGTTTAGTGGGTAGCGAGGGGGGAGGGAAGGGAGGTGGGGGGAAAGGGGAGAAAATGACACTGTGTATATTCAAGAGGGAAAGGTGCATAGTGTGAAAAATTTAAAAAATTTTAAAAGTTTGTAGATGACACAATAGTAGTTGGTCTCATCAGCAAAATCTTTGTGAAATGGTACAAGAGTAACAATCTGAGTCTCAACATGGACAAGATGAAGGAGATGATCGTGGACTTCAGGAGGACCAGGAACAATCACTCTCCATTACACATCACCAACTCTGTAGTGGAGAGAGTGGAGAGCACCAAGTTCTTTGGAGTTCACTCAACATCTCCTCACTTGTCAGGAAGGCGCAACAGCAGCTGCACTTCCTGAGAAGACTGAAGCAGGCAAGGTTAGCAGCACCATTCTGTCAACTTTCTACAGGAGCACTATCGAGAGCGTCCTGGCTGGCTGCATCACAGTGTGATCCAGTTTCTGCAGAGAAATGGATCAGAGGTCAATCCACAGGAGATAAGAGTGGCAGAGGGGATCACTGGAATCTCCTTCCTCCTCCTCCTCCTCCTTCTCTCCCTGTCCCCCACCCCCCCCCCCCAATCAACATGATCTACTGGGATCATTGTCAGAAGAGGGCACACACCCCTTCCACCATGAACACAGCATCTTTCAGCTATTCCTTTCACGGAAGTGATACAGGAGTATCAGAGGGAAGAGACCATCAGGCTGAAGAACAGCTTCCTCCTACAAGCAATGAGAACGCTGAGAGACTAAAGGAATTGCTCGCACTAACCATCCAAGAATCTCATTGGTACAAAACAATAATTTTTTTTAGATGAAATAATTGTCCTGCATATGTATTATTTGTCTGGATGCATGTTATGTCTACTTGTGTGTCTGCATGCTTCGCATCAAAGTTCAGAGAATGCTCTTTCTGTACTTGTAATAAACTTGGATAGGGTAGGCTAACTCAGTTTCCCCTTCTCTTCATCATAATCTCTTTCCTGAACTGGTCCCTGAATACCAGAGGTCCACCCTAATAAAGGTAAGCATGCACAACATGCATAAATTATCATAAATCTCAACACCTGCTGACAACTACTCTTCACAGGGCTCCTGCAGAGAAGACCAGGCACCAGCTGAGTTACTTCACCATGTCAATTGTCAACATTAACAGAGTTCCTCAGTCACTGTGACTTTTATTGGACAAATGTTTGCATGTATCTAACACAGGTGTTGGCATCAGAATTGTCAGTCAGATCACTATAAGATAACCCATCTCACATTACCAATGCCTGACTTTGGTTTGCAATGAGGTCCAGCACAGATTACTACCACTGAAGGCATTGTCATAGCAGCCAGAACACTTAGTACAGAGGTATATCTTTGGCTATTTACCATCACACAGCTGCACAGTATCAAGGAAGTGCTTTTGGTTGCAGTATAGAAAACAGTTGGCATATGAGCCTACAAAGTGAAGTGGACACAATCAACAACCTGCCCAAATTAAATCCGAAAACCTAGCCAGTCCCTGGTCCTCTCCACCTGATACTTCTTCAGCAACTGAGGTGCCCTTCCTATGCAAGAGCAGACAGAAAACTAAAAGATGTTGTAAATATTTTCAGCCCCACCTGGAAGAAGCCAAACACATAAAAGTTCCTCACCCGTGTATACACTGGCAATTAACCCATTTCACATTTCATTCCCTTTTGACAATTTTGCCTGACTTGGAGTTATTGTACTCTGAGGTTTTAGTTGTGGTCACAATAGATGGCAGATTCTGGTGAGATGTCCTTGTCCAGACACCATAACAATACACATTATTCCTCAAGGAGAAACAGGAAGGGAAATCTTTCTGTCTGGATGCAGCACCCTGCTGGGAGCACTTCTTCTCCTTCTCCCTTTCCTCCTCCAGCGACCTGTCCCCTTGGTCCATCTTCACCTCATTCTCCCTCTGATTAGTTACTGATACCATCTTGTGGAGATCCTTCAGCATCTGCCAGCCATTCAGTACTGACCCCTTCTCTTTACTTTCTTTCCCTTCCCAGACATGTAATCTCATGGGAGAGACAAGCCAAACAGACAAATCCAGGGTGCAATGAGGAGGGAATTTTCATTTCTGCACACTTGCATGGCTGGAACTTGCCTTGATCACGTTGATGAGTCCTATCTATGAAGCCACTTCTGTATAACATAACCCTGCTCCGATCAAGAAGTTCCAGAATGTGAAGTTTAAGATTATTGTCATATAAATTAATAGAATGCATGAGGCAATGAACATCTTCCTTAAATTTAAATTTAGACAAACAGTATATTAACAAGCCATTTTGGCCCATGAGCCCATGCCACCCAATTGACCTAACCCCTCCATGTTTTGATTCTTGCTGCATCTTCTCAGGTACATAAAACACATTACACTTCGGAGAGGAAAACAAAATAATAGTATAAAAGGAAGAAGAAAATAATTATAGGAAAGAGTCAACAATCACCACACAAACTGCCAACCATCCTGGAGACATTGTTCCCAGAGGAAAGAGACACCCAACTTATTTTAAACTGATCGTCACTGGTTACTGCAGACATGAAGTTACAATAAATTATTTTATGACTGCTTGCAACTGACAAGTTAGAATGAGAGTGTGAAAATGGGGATGCTCTAAAAATAAGCAGCATATTTCTGTGGGGAGAGGACTGAGTGACTGGACATTAAAGATGGCATCTCGGGGTTTTTATTGGAGTAGACCTGAGAAAAGTGGCAATTTAAATGGTAAAGGGAGGAATGTCCCAAGTAGAATAGTTGGTTAAGAAGTGGGAATCAGTCACATGAACCACTTTCTACATGGAAAAATAGGAGTAGATTGCACAGGAGGGCTGAGTTTAGAGGAATAGGGGACTTGGTGGGGAAAAGGAGATCTGAGCAGCAACAATGGAGGATTGTAAAGTTAGAGTGCTTTACAGCAATTAGCAAAAGAAATAAATGTTTATGTGCTGCTTTTTTTTGTCTTCTCAAATCAGTTTGCAATCAATGAAATATTTTATAATGTGTAGTGACCACTATAATGTTAGAAACACAGCAGCCAATTTGTACCCAGAAAGTTCTCACAATTTGCAATGCTATCATAACCAACATCACATCAAATTATTCTGTTAAGGGACATGTGTCGATCTAAGCACAAGAAATTACTCCCCTGCTCTCCTTTATGTAAGTGATCTTTTGCATCCATCTCATAGTACAGTTTAACAGGGGTAAATCATGCAAGTCTGCAGACACTGTAGTTGAAGTAAAAACGCAAAGCTCGAGAAACTCAGCAGGTCAAACAGTGTCCTTTATATAGCAAAGATAAAGATACATAGCCAACATTTCGAGCTTGAGCCCTTTATCAAGGTATGAATGTACTTTGATGAAGGGCTCAAGCCTGAAACTTAGTTCTGCATCTTTATCTTTGCTATATAAAGGACACTGTTTGACCTGTTGAGTTCCTCCAGCATTGTGTTATTAGTACAGTTTAAAATCTCATTAAAAGTCTATCCATCCATCATTCCCTCAATACTGTATGAGACTATCAGCCTAGATCTTTACATCCAGCTCTCTGGAGTAGGATGTAAACCAAGAGTTTTCTGCTCAGATTGAGACAGAGAAGTGCTACCAATTGAGAAGTGAAATTATGCAAGATTGAAGCAAAGGGTTGTAGGTCTAGGGGCAAACCAAGGTGAATTGTATAAACGGGGTACTGTGCAGAGAGACAGAAAAGTAATGGAGAAGGATGATCTGTAGTTTATGAATGATGGGAAGCTGGCAAGGATAATAGAGGATAATTGAATCTGATGAAGCTAAAAGCATAAATGAGAATTTCTGTGTCAAGGCTGACACCTCTATCCATATTATTGTGTCAGCTGTGGACTTAATTGTTCCAGTGGACTGGTGTGTGTGGGTAATATCAAGGGTGTACAAGTAGCACCACTGGATAAGAATTGGATTTAGGCTCTGCTTCAGTTTGACTAAAATTTCCAGCAGTCTGATTTATCCATCAGGAATTAATTTATTTGTAGGGGCCCTTCCACTTGTCCAGCATTAATTAATTTTCTCATTTCTCCAAGAATGCCATGACTTTCTCTCTGATTTAGGGTGGGAAGAAAAAAGCTCTGTGGAACATTCTTTTCTGAATACAGTGCTGTCTTGAGCAGGACAGACCTTGAAGGTTGCCATCCAGAAAATATGCAATAACCTGATGAATTCCTGTTCACGGAGTCAAGGACGTCAAAGGCAAATCTATTCCAACATACCAAAAGAGGTGGCATCACATCTACATTGACTGTGCACATGGGCTGGATGTGAAGACGACTCACCTTTCTTGAGTCAAGAAATCACAGCAGAGAGATTATGTGCAGTGCAATTTCTAGCTGTGGGATTGACCTGGTGATTGTTTAGCTGTGCAAGGTGTTCAGGAAACCACCAGAACGCTTCAGCCTAAAGTTAATATGCAGAAATTCCAGTCATCAATGGCAGTCAAAATGCAAATCTCAACAAAGTGCAGCTGACCTTCAAGTGTTGGTGGTGTTTAATACATGCCTCACAGGCCTTCCAAAGCCTATTATGTGGGTGCTCTGTAGATCAAAGGCTGTGCTGTAAATTAGCCCTGGTCTGGGGCCACTTTGCATTGATTTACATAATTCTAAGGTATCGGAGAGGATAGTTCATACACAAAGCCACTGCATCAAAGTCTTCGACAACTATTCCTCTTGTGGAAATCGACAATTTGTGGCCTACATTTTGCCCTTCTTATTCCAAGGCAAAAAACACAGAAAGGCTGGAGGAACTCAGCAGGTCTTGCAGCATCTGTAGAAGGTAAAGATACATAACTAACATTTTGGGCCTGAGCCCATCTTCAGGGTGTGAGCAAAAACTAAAAAGGTGTCTGAATTAAAAGGCTGAGAGAGAAGAGAAGGGCAGGGGAGGAGCACAGGCCAACAGCCAAAATGTGATAGTTGGACATGGATAGGAGGACAGGAGGGGAAAGGTGAAAGTTGATCAGGAAAAGTATTTTCACACTGATGCATGACATAAATAGAATTCCTGGCTGTCAAAAGCTGGAGTTTACATTAAAGGTGCAATGAGGCATATACAATAATGTTTATGACAAAGACACTATTTTTCCTTTATTTGCCCCTGTGTTCCACTGTTTCAATTTGTAATCAACAATTCTCTTTTCTTTCTTTGGTTTGGCTTCGCGGATGAAGATTTATGGAGGGGTAATGTCCACGTCAGCTGCAGGCTCGTTTGTGGCTGACAAGTCCGATGCGGGACAGGCAGACACTGTTGCAGAGGTTGCAAGGGAAAATTGGTTGGTTGGGGTTGGGTGTTGGGTTTTTCCTCCTTTGTCTTTTGTCAGTGAGGTGGGCTCTGCGGTCTTCTTCAAAGGAGGTTGCTGCCCGCCGAAATGTGAGGCGCCAAGATGCACGGTTTGAGGTGATATCAGCCCACTGGCGGTGGTCAATATGGCAGGCACCAAGAGATTTCTTTAGGCAGTCCTTGTACCTCTTCTTTGGTGCACCTCTGTCTCGGTGGCCAGTGGAGAGCTCGCCATATAACATGATCTTGGGAAGGCGATGGTCCTCCATTCTGGAGACGTGACCTACCCAGCACAGTTGGATCTTCAGCAGCGTGGATTTGATGCTGTCGGCCTCTGCCATCTCGAGTACTTCGATGTTGGAGATGAAGTCGCTCCAATGAATGTTGAGGATGGAGCGGAGACAACATTGGTGGAAGTGTTCTAGGAGCTGTAGGTGATGCTGGTAGAGGACCCATGTTTCGGAGCCAAACAGGAGTGTGGGTATGACAACGGCTCTGTATACGCTAATCTTTGTGAGGTTTTTCAGTTGGTTGTTTTTCCAGACTCTTGTGTAGTCTTCCAAAGGCGCCATTTGCCTTAGCGAGTCTGTTGTCTATCTCGTTGTCGATCCTAGCATCCGATGAAATGGTGCAGCCGAGATAGGTAAACTGGTTGACCGTTTTGAGTTCTGTGTGCCCGATGGAGATGTGGGGTGGCTGGTAGTCCTGGTGGGGAGCTGGCTGAGGGAGGATCTCAGTTTTCTTCAGGCTGACTTCCAGGCCAAACATTTTGGCAGTTTCTGCAAAACAGGACGTCATGCGCTGGAGAGCTGGCTCTGAATGGGCAACTAAAGCGACATCGTCTGCAAAGAGTAGTTCACGGACAAGTTGCTCTTGTGTCTTGGTGTGAGCTTGCAGACACCTCAATTAGCATGTTATTAAAGTGCACATTCCAGATTTTATTCAAGATGATTTGGAAACATTTTGGTTTGACCATGTAGAAAAAGCAGCACTTTTTATACATTGTCCCCTCATTTCAGGGCATCATAATGTTTGGGATATTTGACTTCACAGGTGTTGTGAGTGCTCGGGTATGTTTAATTGCTTCATGAATGCAGGTATAAAAGAGCTAGACTTGCTTTGAAGCTTTTGATCACCTTTGGAGTCTGTAGATGCTGTTTTCCTACACAAGAACCAGGCTGCAAGATGTAAACCATGGCAAAAGTGGTCTGCTTTGGATTTTGGACATTTCTTTACACCTCCACACTTTGTTTTTTCCATCACTCTGATACAGATTCATCTTTGTCTCGTCTGTCCACAAGTCCTTTTTTCCTGAAATCTGCAGGTTTTTGTTTTTAAATTCTTCTTCGAAAACTGAAATCTGTCCATCCTTTCTGTGGCTAACTGGTGGTTTGCATCTTGCAGTGTACCACCTCTATTTTGGTTCATGAAGTCTTCTGTGGACAGTAGTCATGGACAGGTCCACACCTGCCCACTGAAGAGTGTTTCTGATCTCTCAGACAGGTTTGGAGATTTTTCTTCATTATAATGAGAATTCTTCAGTCATCAGCGGTGGAGGTCTTTGTTGGAATACTAAGCTCACCAGTACAGTCTTTCTTCTTAATGATGTTCCAAACTGTTATTTTGGTAATCCTAAGGTTTGGGCGATGTCTCTTGCTGTTTTATTCTCGTCTTTCAGCCTCATAACAGCTTATTTGACTTCCATTGGCACAACTGTGGTCCTCGAAGAAAAATGGCAACTACAGATAGCAAAAGGTGAAAAAAAAAGCTTAGAAGCAAGCCTAACTCTCTTATACCTGCACCAATGAACCAATTAAACATACCTGCACTGACAAACGCCCATGAAGCCAAATGTCCCAAACTTAATGGAGGGCATGGTAATTACAAACATGATAGGTGATTTATCCCACCTCATTTACCTAATCAAGAAATTCAGTGCATTTCATTGACTTGAGCAGCGCAGTTAGTGTAGTGGTTAGCACAACACTGTTGAAGTGCCAGCGACTGAGATTCGAATGCTGCACTGTCAGAAGTTTGTATGTTCTCCCATTGTCTGCTTGGGGTGCTCCAGTTTCCATCCACCATTCAAAAACAAACAGGGGATTGTAGATCAATTGGGTGTCACAGGCTCATGGGCCAAAAGGCCCCATTACCATGCTGTATGCCTCTATTTAAATTTAAGAATTTGATGATAATACCACAGTAGTGGGTCATATAAAGAGGGTCGATGAGTCAGCATGCAGGAGGAACATTGAAAACTTGGCTTGATGGTGCTCCAACAACAACTTGACACTCAATGTCACTAAAACCAAGGAGCTGATTGGTTTTCCCTTCCTGAAGTCAGAGTTAAATGATCATTGGGAGATCAGAGATGGAGTGGGTGAGCAAATTTAAGTTCTTGGGAGTCTCTATCTCTGAAGATCTTTCCTGGACACATACCAATGGCATCATGAAAAAAAGCACCTCTACTTCCTCAGGAGTTTGTGGAGGTTTGGTATGACATCAGAAACTCTGGCAAACTTCTACAGACATGTGGTGGAAAGTGTACTGACCAGCTGCATCATGGTCTGGTATGGAGACACAACATCCCTGAGCATAAAGCCCTCCAAAAGGTAGTGGGCACATCCCAGGAAAAACCTTCTGCACCATTGAGATCGGCTACAGGGATTGCTGCTGTCAGAGAGCAGCAGCAATCATCAAGGATCCTCATCACCCAGCACATGCTCTATTCTCACTGCTACCCTCAGGATAGAGACAAGACTTCACACTACCATATTCAGAAACAGCTGCTACCCTCCACCATCAGACTCCTCAACAACAAACTCAATTAGGGACTCATTTAAGAAGTCTTCCTTGTGAACTTTATTGATTATTTTTCTCTTTGTTTACATTTGTTATCTGTTTACAATTCTTTATTTAGGTGTACATTGTGTACAGTTTTTTTATATACTATCAATTAGTGGTAATTCTGCCTTGCCTGCAGGATAAAGAATCTCAGGGTTGTATGTAATGTCATGTATGCACTAACTCTGACAATGAATCAGACATCTGAAGAAGAAATAACATAGACCTCTCAGCCCATCTGAATTCCCTCATCCAGAACATTACTGCATTTCACTGATTTGTTTATGAATATTATGCTTTCATCCCTACATCCTTCTCAAAGTCCATACCAAGGCAACATGGACTGTGGCTGGAGCAGGAAAGAAGTCTCCCGAATTGATTTTCAATCAAAGTATTTTACAGTTTACTGCAACTTGGCGATATCTTCTTATCCTCCAAAACATCTACAAACACCTTAAATTTAGAAATACAAGATGGTTACAGGTTATTTCAGCCCACAAGCCCATTCTACCCAATTGACCTCCAACCCCCAGTACATTTTGAACACTGGGAAGAAACCAGGAGAAAGCCCACGCAGACACTGCGAGAACGTGCAATCCCCTTTCAGACAGTGTGGGATTCGAACCCCCATCCCGATTGCTGGCACTGCAATAACCGTGCCACCACACCTTGTAAGTCTTCTCCTCCTCCCAGCCCACAGGAGTTCAAAGAAAAGGTTGAGTTTTGGAAAACATCTGTTTTGTTGGTGCTGCCATGATTATTACAGCAGCCAGCAATGAGGCACATCTGGATTCCTCAGATTGAACACCTCATTCATCTCCTGCCTGTTTGTCCATTTAGACAGGACTGGAACTGATCAACATCCAGATGTAGTAACTGGCAACAAGGTTTCACTTTCTACCTTGTCCAGTGCTTAATTGTCTCTTAGTCAGTGACAGAAATTTGACTTATCCCAAAGCGTACGATTTGACTGTGACTTTATCTGATTTACAGCTGGCAGTTTTGACTTTTGCAGTTCAACATCCTTTTGTCCTTGATCATTATTCCTCTGCATCATTTGAACAGGTTGAGTGATGCATCTCCTTGGTCTCTTTCATTTTAACCCTTTACTATTGCATTGAAGGTATTTTCCTTCCCATCTGCAATGATTTACATTTGTCTGCATGAAATTTCATTTGCTATTCTTCAGTCCACTCACGCATATCGACCACCTTAGTCTGCAATTTCTCAACTGCCTCCTTCTATTCCACTGACCCTTTTTGGTGCCTGTTGAAAATTTGACCAATTTGCCATGCTGAAGTCAGTCTATTCTGTGCTGCAGGGTTACATCTACTGGGAAATTAATTGAAAAGTCATTTTAATTGTGGTTCTTAAAACTTCCTTCTCCCTTCAATTCACATTTGCCTCCCCAGAGATGAATGATAGTAGTTATCTATCATCAGTCATTTTTAACTGGAATTATGACATGACTACAGATTGGCTCCAATATGTCCATGTACAACAAATGTGGTCAGAGACCTGGTCAAGTGCATTCCTTATCCACCACTACTTCTTTTACTGTAAAGAAAAAGTGAATTCTGTAAAGAACAAGTGAATTTTAAAGTCTGAATTAACATACTTATTGAATTGTTGGGGGTGGTGGGGGGAGGGAAAAATTTAAGGGCTTCAATGAGGTGCATGCACATGGAAAAATAATGGGCATAGTGGAAAAATGATGGGCACTGTAAAATAATGGGTACAGCCAAAATTCAGCCAGCACTATTCATGGACATCAGTACAAAGACTCAACAGAAGTGATATCTTTTCTTATTTCAGTTTAATCACATTAAGGCACTTGGCCGCACATTTAGATGTGTTCATGCACCTTCATTTAAAATACAACAGAGATTCATAGGTCATCACTTCCTCCATATCATTTTCCTAACTTTCCAATTTCATAGTGGCATGAACTGAGAACATTGATAGTAGGTCCATTGATTGATTTGATTTAAAATATCCTGAAGTCATAGTTCTGTTACACAAGATCTGCAAAGGTTGGTAGACTTTTAGATTTAAGAATGCAACTCAGCGAAGAATAAAATGGGTTGGCAAATTACACAAGTGTAAAAATTTAGGTCAAGAAATGTCCCACTAATGGAAATGGTTTAGATAGGCAATGATGCAATGATTTATCAATTAGAGGTTGGTCTTCTCAGCCACATACTATTAGGCACAAGTTCCACATTTATTCACTGAAATAAGGACAGCGAGATTTTTTTAAAAATGGCTCAACCTTATTACAATAATTTCTCAAGTTTATATGGGACAGAAAAACAGAAAAGTCAAGGTCAAATCATTTGCTTTTACCTGTTAAAAAGTAGTGTTTTCCAAAGAATAGGTCAATTGATTTAAACTCAGACATTGGAAATGGTCTTCTTCTTCTTTGGCTTGGCTTCGCGGATGAAGATTTATGGAGGGGGTAAAAGTCCACGTCAGCTGCAGGCTCGATTGTGGCTGACAAGTCCGATGCGGGACAAGCAGACACGGTTGCAGCGGTTGCAGGGGAAAATTGGTTGGTTGGGGTTGGGTGTTGGGTTTTTCCTCCTTTGTCTTTTGTCAGTGAGGTGGGCTCTGCGGTCTTCTTCAAAGGAGGTTGCTGCCCGCCGAACTGTGAGGCGCCAAGATGCACGGTTTGAGGCGATATCAGCCCACTGGCGGTGGTCAATGTGGCAGGCACCAAGAGATTTCTTTAGGCAGTCCTTGTACCTCTTCTTTAGTGCACCTCTGTCACGGTGGCCAGTAGAGAGCTCGCCATATAACACGATCTTGGGAAGGCGATGGTCCTCCATTCTGGAGACGTGACCCACCCAGCGCAGCTGGATCTTCAGCAGCATGGACTCGATGCTGTCGGCCTCTGCCATCTCGAGTACTTCGATGTTAGGGATGAAGTCGCTCCAATGAATTTTGAGGATGGAGCGGAGACAACGCTGGTGGAAGCATTCTAGGAGCCGTAGGTGATGCCGGTAGAGGACCCATGATTCGGAGCCGAACAGGAGTGTGGGTATGACAACGGCTCTGTATACGCTAATCTTTATGAGGTTTTTCAGTTGGTTGTTTTTCCAGACTCTTTTGTGTAGTCTTCCAAAGGCGCTATTTGCCTTGGAGAGTCTGTTGTCTATCTCGTTGTCGATCCTTGCATCTGATGAAATGGTGCATCCGAGATAGGTAAACTGGTTGACCGTTTTAAGTTTTGTGTGCCCGATGGAGATGTGGGGGGCTGGTAGTCATGGTGGGGAGCTGGCTGATGGAGGACCTCCGTTTTCTTTATACATGAGAACAATGCAAAACCTGTAGATGGCAAACCCACAGAATCAAGTAAAATGGTATGGAGTCATAGAATTTCACACCATAGAACTGGTTCCTGCCTCCAACACCTCTTCTGCCAGCTTATTCCAGATACTGTCAAAAATTTACTCCTCAGATCCATTTAAACCTCATCTATTTCACCTTTAACCTCTGTACTCTGGATTTGGACACCCCTACTATAGGAATAATTCACTGTCCATATACTCTATCTATGGTTCTCATCATTTTATATAACTATCTTATCACCTCTCAACCTCCTTCTCACTAAACTCTGTCTATCCAAGATATTCTTATAACACAAGCCTTCCAGACCAATGAGGTTTGTTTCTCTGCAATCAATGTTTGCAGAAGGACCCAAGTACCTATTTTTCCCCCAATCCCATTTTCATGCAGATTTAAGATTTCTTTATCTACTGTATATTTCAACCCGCGTACAAATCGACCCCCAATTTTTGGGTTGTCCGGGCCTCCCAGGAACAACCCAATTTTTAATTTTTTTTTAATAAACACCCCAATTGCAAGTAACAAAGTTGAAAATGAGGTAAAAACAACCTTGGCGACAGCTCACTGAGCTGGAGCTGTGACATTGTGCTCCAAGTGGGAGCAGAAACCTCAGCCTACCAGGCAGGAGCGGTGATGGCCACCTCAGGGTCCCAGGTAGGAGCAGTTATGGTGGCAACCAGTGCTGGGGCGGTGTCGGGGAGCGGCAGCGCCGACAGTGGGAAGGTGCTTTCAGCATTGACTTGTATGCCAAATTGACATCAACCTGTTTTTATTCACAGAATTTAAGGTTCTCAAAAGTACATCCGGCGATTAAGTCAATCCCCCCTCCCCCCCACCATGAGAAATTTTTTAGGGTTTCATTACTCGACTTGTACGCCAAAATATACTGCATCACCTACTAGCAGTACACTGTTTCGCTACTTATTAAACGTTTCACTAGGATACATTACACAGATATGTTTTCACAGATTAGATGTAGGATCAGATTTTTTTTAAAAGAAACAAACTAAAATTAAACTAAGATTAAGATATTTTATTTAAGCTATTGGTAAATTGTTTTAACAGTTATTTTTGGATCAGCGTACATAGATGTGAGATGAAGATCTTGAATAAAGCAAAAGAAAATATTTTTTTGAAATGGGATTGATGTTCCTCGGTGTACATAAATGTAACATTGAACAATTCAATTCAGTGGCCATTTTTAAAAATTATTTAGGGGTGAAGGGGGGGTATGGGTAAGACGCAGCAGTCTTTGTCCATACATAATTGCCACTGAATTGAACTGTTTGCTAGACCATCTCAGAGGGCAGCCAAGAATCAACCATACTACAGACACTTTGGTGGCCCAGACAGGTTAGATGAGTTTGTGTGTCAAGTTTCCTTCCCTAAGGGGCATTAGTGAAGCAGTAATCCGATTGCCCTCATTACCAATAACAGCTCTCGATTTTGCCTGACCCTAGATTCCCAGATGTTATGGAAGGATTTAAAATTAGGTCTCTGTTAGCCAAGTGATCGGGATTAATGGTTGAGAAATATTACCACAATCCTCCATCCCAGAGGGAAATAGACATCTATCCATGGTGCATCCATGGAGGAAAAAGATTTGGGAAAGATTACAGTGTATTTATGAACAGAACTCAAAGCCCTCACTATCCATATCTTAGTTCTTAATTTAAAGAATGTGATTAAGCAGTGAAGAAAAAATATAATGAAATAAAAAGGGCAAAGCTCTCTCACTCTCTTCATATATACATACACATGTACTGCACCACTACTTACCTCACTGGAGCTAAAGAGTTGCGGGTCTCCGTGGCCCAGGAGTGCCCCAGAGAACAAGGCTTCAGGGAGCTGCGCCATTTCCAGGAGTCACGTAACATGGGGAGCGCACGAATCTCTGATATTTAAACGAATGCAAGAACGCCATTAAACCAATCAGCTCATAGTGTCTCATGTTCTTTGTTGCTTCACTGCTCGCTACCATGGTGATCTGCCACATTGGTGACCCCAACGGTTCAAATGACATTTTGGACCTCACTATGGATGCGCAGAATATCGTTGTGCTCACACTTCCAGTATTTTGGACCTTGCAGCCACAGGTCCGGTTCGCGCAGACTGAGGCCCAGTTCCATCTACGCCAGATTACCGCTGATGCAATGAAGTACTACTAAGTCATTGTATCACTAGACCAAGACACCATGGGATGGATTGTCAATTTCTTGTTGCCAGCCATCAAAAACCTGTTCATAAGTACTTTCGACCTTGCCCGACTCAACAGGGCAGCACAACCTCATACGGACAGCCTGAGTGACCACACTCATTCCGAACTCATGAATGAGATGCTGGTGCTCATGGACGGACACAGGCTGTGTCTGCTTTTGAGCAGCTTTTTCTCAAGCAAGTGCCAGAAGACATCAGTTTTCTGCTTGCAGATGACGACTTTAGTGACTCCTGCCATCTAGTAGCCCGTGATGAGTTGTGGCACACTAAGTAGTTGGGCACATAGCAGTGCCTCGGCAAAGGGCATGAATCCTGCCCACTCCAGATATAGCGGTGTCAGACTCGTCCAGACGCAGCGCAGACAGAGAGCAGTGGTACTATTACCACAAAAGATGGGGAGCTGCAGCCCGCAACTCCCGTTCCCCCTGCACGCATTCAGGAAACGCAGAGGCCGGCCTTCATAATGGCCATGACAGCCAGCCGTAAGGACGACCTAGTTTTTCTCTGGGATCAACACTCAGATCATTGGTTCTTGGTCAACACTGGGGCGGAGGTTAGTGTGCTTTCCTCTCCTGCCTAGATGCTCATTCAGGAAAGAGGGGCTCTCCCCTCGCAGCGGCCAATAACAGCACCATCTAAACATACAGGTCACAGACAATTCCACTCAATTTTGGCTTGTCGCGGTTCAGCTGATCTTTCACCATCGTTGATGTATCACAGCTGTTCCTATGATCTGATTTTTTGCAAGAACACTGCTTTCTAGTAGATCTCAAAGGTTGTCGTCTGATTAATTCAAAGACTTTCGAGTCCCTCACCAGGCACCCCGCGGCGTTGCCTGCACCTCACCTCGACTCAGTGATGCTTTCAGGAGAATGAATACACCCAGAATCCTAGCAGAATTCCCCAGCATTATTACTTCACAGTCACGATGGCCCAACCGAAACATGGAGTACAGCACCACATTCCGACTGATGGAAGTCCCCTGCATGCATGAGCGCACAGATTGCCTGCGGATAAACTGCAGTTGGCTAAAGACAAATTCTTACACATGAAGGAAGTGGAGGTTGTTCGCCACTCCGACAGCCCTTGGGCACCACTGCTACATATGGTAGCTAAGGTGTCTGAAGGCTGGAGATATTGTGGGGACTATCAGTGTCTGAAAAACATCACTACAGCAGATTGCGAGACCCAGTTCCCCATATACAAGGTTTCTCAGTGATCCTTCACAGCACTAGGATTTCCTCCAAAATCAACCTGGTGTGTGGGTATCAGATCCCATTCCTAAGACTGCCTTAATAACCCCTTTTGGACTATTTGAATTCCTCCGAATGCCCTTTGTTTAAAAAGCATGGCCCAGACATTTCAATGCCAAATGGCCACAGTGTCCCGAGGCCAGGATTTTGTATTTGTTTCTTTGGACAACATCCTTATCACCAGCCACTCACGGCAGCAGTACTGGGCCCATCTCTGCCAATTATGTCAGTGGCTAGATAACCATGGGTTAGCAATCAACCTGGCCAAATGCCAGTCTGGCTTTGCATCAATTGATTTCCAGAGCCACCGCATCGATCAGCACGGAGAGGTTCCATTACCTTCCAAGGTCAAGTCCATCTACAAATTTGCAAGACCCTTTACCATCAAGGGCCTGCAAGATTTTGCTGGCATGATTAACTTTTACCATAGTTTCATGCCAACTGTAGCCAAAGTTATGCAGCCACTTTTTAAACTCTTGCCTGGGCATCCCAAGGAACTGAAATGGGATGACAAGGCTGCAGCCAAATTAGAGAATGCCAAAGGAGCGCTAGCAAGAGCCACAGTGCTCAAGCATCCGAGGGTTGACAGGCACTGTGGTAGGCAGGGTCCTGAAGCAGCTCATCAACAGCACCTGGAAACCCCTGGCTTTCTTTAGTCATCATTTGAGACCACCGGATCAGAAGAACAGTACCTTTGACAGGGAGCTCCTTGCCCTCTACTTGGCCATATGGTATTTTCGCTCTTTTCTAGAGGGCAGAGAGTTCAGTCGACATGAATCACAAACCATTGATTTTTGCCTTCGCCAAGATGTCAGATCTGTGGTTGTCACAACAACTCTCCTACATTTCAGAGTTTACAACTACGATAAAGCACATCACAGGGAAGAGCAATCTAGTCGCCAACACAACTATCCTACAACGCCATCGCTTCCATCCATTCGCCTGCTCCCAGTATAGACTACACGGCCTTGACAGCAGCTCATCTGGAAGATGAGGAGATGGCTGCATATTGCACTGGCATATTGGGACTGAAATTGGAGGACGTACACTTTGGTTGAGCAAATGCCTCCCTACTTAGAGGAATATCCACCAGCCAACTGAGGTCCATTGTACCTGCTGCATGGCAACATCGGGCATTTGACACCATACACAATTTGGCTCACCCTTTGACTAGGACAACAACAAGGCTCATGGAGGACAAATTCATGTGGCACAGCCTGCGCAAGAAAGTCAGCACTTGGGCAAGGACATGCATCCAGCGCCAGACCTCAAAAATTCAGTACCACACCAAAACCCCACTACAAGTTTTTGCACCCACGTAGCACAGGTTTGATCATCTCTGCATGGATATCGTTGGCCTCTTACCCCCGTCCAAGGGTGCTACTCACCTCTTTGTGGTAGTAGTCGGGTTCATGAGATGGCCAGAAGTTGTCCTGCTCTCCGACACTTCCACTTCAGCATGTGCGAGAGCCCTCATCGCCAATTGGATAGCACATTTCAGACTATTCATGCATATCTACTCTGTCAGAGGACTCACTTTAGGTCTGGGTTATGGTCCACAAACTCACAATTGCTGGGCACACAACTGCATCAGTCAACAACCCAGTCCAATGGCTTATTGGAATGTTTTCAATGTCTTAAGGGACCAGATTGGATAGATGAACTGCCTTGGGTATTTTAGGTATCTGTACCACGCCGAAGGTGGATCTGGCTACGTCCTCCACAGAATTGGTGTGCAGAGCCCCCCTAGCAGTTCCAGGAGATTTCATCCTGGCGACACGTGGGCAGCAGAAATCTCCCACTTCAGTACTCACGCTCTTGAGGAAGAAGGTGGGTACACTAGTGCCTATCCCAACAACCCAGTATGAGTCTACAACTTCATACATTCTTCCTGAACTCAAGGAGTGCCTTTATGCATTCCTGAGCAGGGATGTACACAGGACACCGTTGCAACAGCCATAAGAAGGTCCTTTCAAAGTGGTAGAGAATGACAGCTCCACATTTGTTATAGACACTAATGGCAGGCAAGAAACGGTTTTGGTAGATCACTTTAAGCCAGCACATGTGGACCTAGATCAACTGGTACAGGTGGCATCCCACCGACACAGGGGGGAGCCCACAGACAAATGCTACTCATAACAGGATTGGGGCATCAACTCCTCACTCCGATGCTGGGGGGGATATCATGAGACAGTCTGCACCACTACTTACCTCACTTGAGCTCGGTCGCAGGTCTCCACAGGCCCGGGAGTTTCCCAGGGACTAATGACGCTAAGGCTTTGGAGAGTCATGTCATTTCCAGGAGTCATGTGACACAGGAGTATGAGAATCTCAGATTTTTAAATCAACTGTAAAAACACCATTAAACCAGTTGGTTTATCAGCATCTCGCATTCTTCGTTACTTCACCTATCACTACATATTCACACATACCCCCCCCCCCCCCCACCACCTCTTCTATAAGACTCTACCACAGCACAACACAATCTCCAATCTCATCACCTTCCCTTACGGCTGCCAATCTCATTGTCTCACATCCCTGCATTGCTCTGACCACACGCATGCACGCATACACACGATGCAGATGTATTAGATACTTGCAAACATGCATAATTTTTTCAAGGATGAAATATACCAAACAACAGAAAAATATTTATGAAGTCAGATTTCAGATGATGATCACAACGTTGTTGAAATACAAAATGAAACTCGGAATGCAACTATTCCGAACATTTGCAGGAAAGGATTTAATTGCAAAAACATCAATTATAGGCTTTAGTTCCTGGAATGTTCTGGTACCTGGAATAAATTGCTTTCTTTCTTTCTCAGTTCAGATGAAGGGCCTTCTACCTAAAACATTAACTATTTCAACCTGCCTGGCTTGCTGAGTTTTTCCAAATATTTTCTGTTTCTATTAAGGATTTCAGCACCTGCAGTTTTTTTTTTAATTTATGAGGCTTGTGTAGAACTTATCTCCAAAAAAAAATCTGCGCCATAATTTTAACTCCATTTTATTACAGCTATTGACAATGCAATGCAAGCAATGATTAACTTGAAGATTTCAAGTCCAAAACCTTGTTTATATATCTTAATCTTTGATATTTTAAGAACACCGTTTGACCTGCTGAGCATCTCCAGCATTGAGTTTTTAACAATGATTCTAAATGATGGATCTATCGCAGGGCCAATCACATTATAGAACAGGTAAGCAAGGTTACGTCATTGCTCCAGCCTCCTCCTTATTCATTCTTTTTTGTAATATAACAACTCCCTTCCAAGAAGTGTTTTGCTGGAGTAAAACTATAGGATGAATAGGAAACTGTTCAACCTCCATAATCTCCACTCCAGGACCAAGGTTGCTCCAGCCTCAATCATTGAGCTGCTATGCTCTGATGATACGTGCATGTAAACATTCAGAAGCCATGCTCCAAATCGCTGTTGATTCATTCATGGGAGTATACAATAGAATGGAGTTTCAGATTTATTTTCAGACATTGTCAGAGTACATACATGACATAATGAAGAAGGTTTTCAAGGATTGCAGTGGATAATGAAGAAGGTTTTCAAGGATTGCAGAGGGATTTGGGCTGCTTAGAAAAGTGGGCTGAAAAATGGCAGATGGAATTTAATGCTGATAAGTGTGAGGTGCTTCATTTTGGTAAGAAGAATCAGAATAGGACATATGTGGTAAATGGGAGAGCATTGAGGAATACAGAAGAGCAGAAAGATTTAGGAGTAATGGTACATCGTTCCCTGAAGGTATAAACTCACGTGAATAGGGTGGTGAAGAAGGCTTTTAGTATGCTGGCCTTTATCAATCATTGCATGGAATATAGGAGTTGGGAGGTGATGTTGAGATTGTATAAGACGTTGGTGCGGCCTAATTTGGAGTTCTGTGTGCAGTTCTGGTCGCCTAATTATAGGAAGGATATAAACAGAGTGGAGAGAGTGCAGAGAAGGTTTACCAGAATGTTGCCTGGGTTTAAGCATCTGGAGTATGGGGAGAGATTGGACAGATTGGGTCTTTATTCTTTGGAGCGTAGAAGGTTGAGAGGGGATTTGATAGAAGTATTTAAGATTATGAAAGGGATAGACAGAATGGATGTGGATAGACTATTTCCGTTAAGAGGAGGAAAGTTTAAAACAAGAGGACATGAGTTAAGAATTAAGGGGCAGAGGTTTAGAGGTAACATGAGGGGGAACTTCTTTACTCAGAGAGTGGTAGCTGTGTGGAATGATCTTCCGGGAGAAATAGTGGCGGCGGAGTCAATTGTATTATTTAAGAAAAGGTTGGACAGGTATATGGATGAGAAGAAGATGGAGGGTTATGGGCATTATGCAGGGAGGTGGGACTAGAAAGGGGTGTTTGGTTCGGTGCGGACTAGAAGGGCCTAATGGCCTGTTTCCGTGCTGTAATTGTTATGTTATGTTATATTAAACCATGAGATTCTTTTTAGACAAAGACATATATACAACATGGTAACAGGCCATTTCAGCCCACAAACATATGCCATCCGATTACACCAAATTAACCAACTATTCCCAGTCAGTTTCCTGCAGGTGAGCCAGAATTACAACTTACTGGTAGTGCCAAAAAATTCTATACAATGTACACATATAAACAAATAAACTAATAAAGGACTGTAAATAGATAACAAATGTACACAAACTGACTGTACAATAGAGAATAAAGAAAATCAATAAAGAGTCCTTAAATGAGTGTCTGAGTTGGTTGTTGAGGGGTCTGATGATGGAGGGGTAGCAGATGTTCCTGAACTTGGTGGTGTAAGTCTTTCCTGATAGCAGCGAGAACAGAGCGTGTGCTGGGTGGTGTGGATCCTTGATGAGTGCTGCTGCCTCTGTCGGCAGTGTTCCCTGTAGATGTTGTCACTGGTGGGGAGGGATTTGACTGTGATGTCCTGGGCTGTGTCCATTACTATTTGGAGGGGGTTTTTATTTTGGTTGTTTTTTTTTAAAAAAAGCACTCTAGTGCATTGGTGTCTCCATACCAGACCATGATGCAGCCAGTCAACACACTTTCCAAATACCTGTAGAAATCTGTCAGTTTCCGATGTCATACCAAACCTCCACAAACTCCTAAGAAGTAGAGACACTGATGTGCTTTCTTCATGAAACCATTAGTGTGTTGGGTCCAGGAAAGATCCTCTGAAGTCGTGACTCCCAAAATCTTAAATTTGCTCCCCCTCTCCACCTCTGACCCTCTAATGCTCACTAGATCATATACTAATTCTGAGAATATACCATCCTGCTCCTATTGTATAACCATGTCTCCAACAACAGAGGTCTATGTCAAGGTACTGGAAAACATGGATCACCTGCTACATCTAGAGAGCTACTCTCAGTGAAGGCAAATGTTGGGAATGAATTTTACCACTGCTTTTAATGAACTAGCACAGTTTATGGCCATCTGAAGAAAAGAGTACTCAAAGAATAAGAGTTTAATACCAGCACTGATCATATTCCATTGGACAACAGTTATATCTACCCACTTGTAATTGGGATTACAACAGCCAACATCTCAAAGCTTTGAAATTTCCATTTATGCCTTCTTCACAAATCCATAGAAAGGATAAGTTTGCTAATGTCATGTTCCCCTGAACTGTAGCTCTGAGTACCCATGGTCAACCCCAGTGGAGGAACCATAGTGTTCACAAGCCCAACACCAAAAGCAGGTACTCTACTCTCAACAAGTGTTCACCTGGAGCCCAGAGAAAATACTCCTGAAAAAAAGGTTATTTCATTTAAGCAGCTTGTAGGAATCCCTAGCTCCAAAAATGAACAAAATAGAGTAGGACAGACAAGAAGTACCAAGGAATGTCTCTCAATCAGGAGTATCAAGAAGCCCAGCTGAAACAGCAGTAGTGGATGTCATTTCCTATATCGTCACCACCCATCCAGTCCTCTCCCATCAGAAGTAGAGTGAGTGGATGACAGGACATCTCAGAACAAACAAGGATACAGGTCACCATAGAACAATACAGCACAGAAAAAGGCCCTTTGACCCTTCTAATCCATGCCAATCTATTATTCTCTTTAGTCCCACTGACTAGAACCCTAACCATGGCCCTCCATACCCCTCCAATCAATGTACCTGTCCAAATTTTTCTTAAAAGTTAAAAATGAGCCTGCATTCACCACTTCAGCTGGAAGCTTGTTCCACACTTCCACCACTCTCTATGTGATGAAATTTCCCCTAAAATTTTCCCTTTTCACCTTTAACTCATGTCCTCTGGTTTGTATCTCACCTGCCCTCAGTGGAAAAAGCCTATCTACATTAACTCGGTCTCAACTCCTTATTATTTTAAATACCTCTATCAAATCCACCCTCATTCTTCTATGCTCCAGGGAATAAAGTCCTAACTTGTTTAATCTTTCCCTGTAACTCAGTTCCTGAAGTCTCAGCAACATACTAGTAAATTTTTCCTGCACTCCTTCGATCTTATTGATATCTTTCCTGTAGTTAAGTGATCAAAACTGCATGCAATACTACAAATATGGCCTCACCGGTGTCTTGTACAATTTTACCATATCACCCCAACTTGTATACTCTCTACAGCACTTTGATCTATGAAGCCCAAAATGCAAGCAGATCTCTTTACAACCTTATCCACCTTTCCTACCACTTTCTGGGACTGATGTATCTGTATTCACAGATCCCTCTGTACTAGTCCCCTATCATTTACTGTGCATGTCCTTTCTTGGTCTGTCCTTCTAAAATACAACACTTCATACTTGTCTACATTAAATTCCATATGCTATTTTTCAGCCCAATTTTCTAGCTGGTCCAGATTCCCTCTGCAAGCTTTGAAAGCCTTCCCCACTGTCCACAACACCTCCAGACTTTGTGTCATCTCCAAATTTGCTGATCCAATTTAGCGCATTATCATCTAGATCATTAATATAGATGACACACAACAATGGGCCCAACCAGTGGTCCCAGCACGGATCCCTGAAGCACACCACTAGTCACAGGCCTCCAGTCTGAGAAACAATTATCTGCCACCACTGTCTGGTTTCCCCTGTGTAGCCAATATCGAATCCAGTTGACTACCACCCCATGAATACCTAGCGTCTGAAACTTCCTGACTAACCTCCATGCAGGACCTTGTCAAAGGCCTTACTAAAGTCCATGTAGACAACATCAATAGCCTATCCTCATCAACTTTCCCGGTAACCTCCTGAAAAAACTAAATTGGAAATATCCTTCGAAAACCAAGATTTCCTATGCCTGTTAACTTTGCCTTGGATCTTGACAGGAACATGCAAACTCTGTACTCTCAAAATATCATATAGGAAGGTCATCCACTTACCTCGCACATCCTTTCCAGAAAACAACATTATTGATCCTTTCTTATTTCCTCAAAATTGGTCTTTCTCCAACTTAGAATCTCAACCCAAGGCCCAGACCTATCCTTCTCCTTAATTAACTTAAAATTAATGGCATTATGATCACTGGACCAAAAATGTTCTCCTACACGTAGTTCTGTTACCTTCCCTGCCTCCAGTATTGCACTCTCTCTAGTTGGTACCTCTATATATTGATTTCCTGAACACATTTGACAAATGCCAAGCCATCCAGCCCTTTTACAGTATGGGAGTCCACGTCAATATGTTGTAAGGAAAAATCTCTAATTATCAGAGTTTTATGTTTCCTGCAGCTGTCTGCTATCTCTCTACAGATTTGCTTCAATTCTCATTGACTATTGCCCAGTTTATAATACAGCCCCAAGAGTGTGGTCATACCTTTCCTGTTCCCCAGCTCCACCCATATAGCCTCAGTAGTTGAGCTCTCTGGTCTATCCTGCCCAAGAACAACTGTGATATTTTCCTTGACAAGCAATGCCACTCCTCCCCCTTTCATTCCTCCCTTTCTACCACGTCTAAAACAACTACCAGTCCTGCCCTTCCTGCAACCAAGTTTCACTGATGGCCACAATGTCACAAGTTCATGTGCAAATCCACACTCTCAGCTCATCTGCCTTTCCTACAATGCTTCTTACATTTGAAATACATGCACCTGAAAAAAACTACCATCACATAGTCCTTTGACTTCTAACCTTGCCTTTAATGTTCACTTCATCTTTTGCCCCCTCCACTCCCCTATCTACTCTGGTACTATGGCTTCCACCCCCCTGCAAATCTAGTTTAATTCTTTCTTTCCCCCCCATCCCACCCCAAGCAGCACCAAAAAACCTCACACCAGAAAACCTTCCCTCAAAGATATTAGTCCCCCTCCAGTTCAGGTGAAAACTGTCCTGTCAGAACAGGTCCCACCTTCCCTGAAAATAGCTCAGTGATCCAGAAACCCGAAGTCCTAGCTCCTGTACCATCTCTTTAGCCACTTGATAACCTGCATTATAACCTCACTAGCACATGGCACAGGTTGATTTAAATTAAATATACAGCACTGTAACAAGTCAATTCAGCTCTACAAATCCATGCCGCCCAAATTACACCCCATTAAGCTACACCTCGGAATGTTTTGAACACTAGAGATAGTATCCTTCAACCTAGCACCTACTCCCTGAACTATCCTTGCAGGATCTCCTCACCCTTCCTACCTACATCATTGGTCCCTTCATGGACCACATTATCTGACTGCTTTCCTGAGAATACCATAAAGTTGATCTAATATATCTTGGACCCTGACAACGGGGATGAAACATTTAATCTGGGATACTCGATCTTGCACACAGAATCTCTATCTGTCCCTCTAATCCCTTCTTAGCCACAAACCCACACTCCATGCCAGAGACTGATCGCTGTAGCTTGTGGCTTATAGGTTGTCCTTTACAAGACACAAGGAGAATGGCTACAGGGGTGCTCAACACTGACTGTCAGTTCCTTTTCCCTCTACTGACTGTCACCCACCTACCTTCCTCTGGCTTCCTAGGTGTGACAGCATCCCTTTAACTCCTATCGCCCACACAACCTCCTGAATCATCCAGAGTTCAAATAACTTCAGCTCCATTTTCCTAATTCAGTTTGTAAGGAGCTTCAGTTGGATGCCCCTCACAGATGAAGTCATCAGAGATGCGGTTGTCTTCCCTAACAATCTACCTCCTGCAAGAGGAGCATGTCCCTGCCCTGGCTGCCATTCCCACTATCTATGAAATAGGAAAAAAAGTTAGAAAAACCTATCCTTACCTTGCCTCAACTCTTACACCTTCTCCTCAGCCTCTGCTCACCAAAGCCTCAAAGTCCAACTCTTACCCTGAGCCATTCACACAATGCTCGTTCTGCTTGAACTTCCCCTCTTTTTATTGGGTAGAATTAAATAGCCAATGGAGAGATCCAAAAGAACACTTACTGATCCCACAGCCCATTTATCTCCTTCAAATCTGCTTTGTTCGCCCCTCACTCGCAGCTTGTTCCCACAGTCCCAAGTCGAGATCCAAAAGACACCCTGAGGGACTGCCTAGAAATATCAAGTTAAGCAAAGATATCCAGTGAGATACTCAAGGGATCATGGTCAGATGAAATTATATTTTAATTTACATTATTGATTTGGGTTCAAAAGGTTATTGCAAAATGATTAGGTTTGCAGACAACTTCAGAGCCAGGGGGCTAATGGTACTGGAGGAAGCATCACTGAAACTACAAAAATAACAGAATCAAGAAGCCCCCAATGAGTTAAACATTGGAAATTAAATTCAATGTAAACAAATGCAAGCTATTGGGTGCAAGAGGGAAAAGTGGGCAATACACTTACTCCATGAATTGGGTTGAAATAAAGCAGGGTTACGCAGAATGGGCCAATGACTGTGGTGTCCTGCAGAAAAAGTCATGAAGTTGATACTTCATTCCAAGGGCCTGACTTCGGAAGGAAGACTAGACTGTTTGACCTATTCACACTAGAGATGGGAATGCCGACAGAAAATTGCACAGAAAAGAGGTAATCCTAGTAAAACTTCTGGTATCCGGCATTTATGGAGATCAGCAGATGCTGGATTAGTGAATTTTCCAGTTGCTTGAGATTGTGTGATTGGTGAACTAACTGTAAGGTATGTCAATTCAAAACTTCCATATTTTTTACCTATTTATTTTCCACAATTTTTTTTGCCATTTGCTTGAAGCTTCCAGTTCCTTGAACAACACCTTTTTACTGAATTTACTTGAATTAAACCAAAAAGGCAGACTAAGCACAAAGATTCATGCTGACAATGTGTAATTAGTTTCTCCAACTTGAAGTAAATTTCCAGGGACTATGCTGGAACTTTTGAGAAACAATTAGATCCATGTGCATGAAGTCTGTGGTATAGTTCAAGAAAGTTGATAAAAAGGGTCAATTGAGTGATCCTCATAATCTTTAACTACATTGCGATCTGGTAAATACATGCAAGTGCACAAAGCTTGGTGAGGGTAGAGGTAGGTGGTGATGCTAAACAAAATCGTAAGGGCTTTAAAATATGAATTAAGAGGGAGCATGAATTAGATTCATAGGAAGTCGGAGTTGCTCTGCAGTTTAACTGAAGGAGCAATGAAAACATAAAAATAGATTGAATTTATATTTCTGATTATATATTTAAAAATATATAACTTATTTTATTTGAAAATATATTAACTGAGTAATTGATGGCAGTATTTAAATGATCGGAACTGCATTAAAAATGGTGCAAAAGCTGGAGTTAAGAGAATACTAAATTGAAACAAATTGGCCGAGCTTTCTCCATGTGACAACAGTGAAACCAGCAGTAATTTTATCTTTACCCTGTGAAACAGACAATAACATTGGGATTTCCAGGTCTACAGAAATTTGGAAGTTACTGCAATACACTTACATTGTTGGACAAAAGATAGAGTTCTAACATGGACTCCATGCGGAGCTCATGAGGGTGAAGAAAGTTGGATCCAGGTTCAATGGAGAATTGATTGGAAGGGAATGCTGGGAAGAGTCTCAGGAAAGAGTCTAGCCATTTTTTTTATATAAAAGAATTTTGGAGAGATGGTTGACAAAAATATTCTTAAATATTCTCAAAGGTATGTTTTAAAACATCTAATTATTCATTAATTTTTTTAAATAGTAAAATGTGTTTAAAATATTTTTAAAAATTGGCTTTTTGAGTTTTTAAATTTTTTTTGTTCAAATTCTTTAAAGTTGTGGAATCATTTTAAATGCCTCAAAAACATGCAGAATATTTATAAGCAATTCATGGATTACCTGAGATGTGACCTAACCTTCTGTCAGTCTTTGCTTCTCATCTTGTGGGCAGATCTCATTCTGAATTCTCCATATGATGGCCCTTATGGCACAGAAGGGAAATAACAGTGTATTTTCGGTTCAGTATATTTCCTGCCTAATAAGGAAATAAGCTAATATTAGATCTGGCTCCAGATAATGATGCAAAAGAATATTTAGGAAAGGCATCATGATTTTATGAGATTAGAGTAGTTATAAAGGGCAGGTAACACTTGAATGAGAAAAAACTCAAATATTAGAGAACTAATTTCAATGAGCTGGAAAGGGTTCAGGCTCTGGTAGGGTGGAAAGGAAGATTGGCATATAAAGCAGTAACTAGCATTGAGTAAATTTCAAAATACTTTGATGAAGGGTCTAGCCCAAAATGTCAGTTGTTTCTTTGCCTTCGCTGCATAAAGGACCCTGTTTGACCTGCTGACCTTCTCCAGTATTTTGTGTTTTTACAACCAGCATTGAGTAGTCATCAAAGAAGAAATGGTTCACAAATAAACTGGACACTTTCTTACAAGGGAGAAGGAAATCCATCCTTAGCCAGACCAGAATAGTCATGGTGAAGTAGGGAGGGTTTCAGATTCCTGGGGCTTTGGAATCAGATCTGGGAGAGGTGGACCAGTATAAACCGGATGGTCTGCGCGTGACCAAGCACAGAATAGTCCCAGGGGGATTGTTTACTTGTACTGTTCGGGACAGTATGAACTAATATGTCAGGGACAAAGGAATCCATGCAGAAAGACAGAGGGAAGATATGCAGAGACCAAAACAAAAATTTAAAGAGTGGAATACAGAAAAGTCAAATGCAAAAGACACAAATATTACTAGATTCTAAAAATGTACAAGGTCATTTCATCTGAATGCCCATAGTATTCAAAACAAGGCCAGTGAACTTGTGGCACCAATCAGTTACAAAAACATGGTTGTAAGATGGAAGAGATGAAGGATCAAGTATCCATGGGTACATGGTAATAGGAAGAATAAGCAGGAAGAATCAACATTATGATGAACCTTTGAAACATTAGTTCAGTCCCAGCCAAAGTATTTTGGTTAATTAGAACAACCAAACTTTTGGATGTATGTCACAAACTTGGAGAGAGAGCAAATGAGATTTATTAGAATGGTACTAGGGAGGAAGCACATCAATTATCAAATAATCATCATTTCTCCAAGAGTAGTTAAGGAGAGATTTGATGCCTCTGTTTAACCATTAAGTTTGTTAATGCTAATCATTTCCAGGGACTGAAAGCCGAGGAACAGAGGTACAGATTTCATTATAATGGAGAAAGACGAGAGGGAAAGTATATATTTAGCAAATTGTTATAGCTTGGAATGTACTATCTGAAAGAATAGTGCAAGTAGATTCAAAAATAACTTTCAAAAGATAATATTTAAAGCTCTGGTGGAAGAGCAGAAAAGTGAGGCCAGTTGTGTAGTTTTACCCAAAACAGAGCCAACTATGATGGACTATGATCACCTCCCTCTGTGATCATCATTCTAGGATTTCATTTTTGAACCACTGTGGGACAGAATTTGATAATTTTTTTTCATGCAATAACATGCAGTGAAACATACAAATCTCCTCCTACCCCTCCCTTCTTCCCTTTTCACCAGGATAATAATATAGGTCCCTGTCTGCTTTTTGCTCATATCTTGAGGAAGGACTCAGGCCCATAACATCAGTAATATATATCTTTACCTCCAATGGAAGCTGCAAGACTAGCTGAGTTCCTCCATTTTTGTTTAAATGCAATAATATGCACCTTTCAGATAAACAGACATGAACTCACTACATTTTTATGTGGTTGAGAAGTTATGTTATGCTGAGATTATAGTAGAATTTAGCATCAATTTTTCAATTTTTAGTTTGGCCCCATTTGGAGCTTTTTTTTGTCAATGTTTGGCAATTCACAAATGATGGGATATAACAAATGTTTTGAGCCTGAGCCCTTGGTCCACATATGTGCAAAAAAAAAGAAAGGCCCCTGAATAAAAAGGTGGGGGATGAGAGAAAGAGCAGGGGCAGGTGCACAAGCCAACAGGCGTTCAACACACTTGACCTCATCAGTCAGGGCACTGAGTACAAGAGTTGGGATATGATGCTACAATTGTACAAAGCATTGATGAGTTTACACTTGGAGTATTGTGCACCATTCTAGTCACAGAGCATTGATAAGGCAAACAGTCATATTGTCAGAATTGAAACTAGAGGGCACAGGTTTAAGGAGAGAGGGGAAAGATTTAAAGGAGACCTGAAGGGCATTACCCCCCACCCCTCCAAAACACACATACAGATCATAGGAGTTATGTAGAATGAGCTGCCAGAGGAAGTGTTAGAGATGAGTACAATTACAATGCTGAGGAAAGCTTTAGCAAATGTGACCAGCTTAGGTTGACAACTTGGTCAACATAGACAAGTTGGGACAAAGGTCCTGCTTCAGCAGTGGAGAACTTTATTACTTAATAACCATTTTAGCCTCTATACTCCCACATTTAAGACCTCTGTAATCTTGGGCTAAGAAGAAAGCAATCTTGATCACAGTCCGTAAACCCCTTGAAAAATACGCGATATGCAAGACATCAGCTGAAGTCAGGAACAAGCTTTATTATAATTCTCTGGTAATTAACTCTCAGGAACAGGTATCAAGTCTGGACTTGAAACCAGGGCCACTGGTACATGCCAAGATGAAAGAGGTGTTTAAAGTATAGTAGTCTTTCTATGTTTTGTAATGAAATATAATTTACATTTATTCATAAGGAATATACATATTTTAAATAATCATCTTCACCAGAGTGCAAATAAAGCAAAGATTATGCTTTTATAAGAATAAAAAAAGTTTGCTTTTCGAAAATTTCAATATTTAGTATTCTTCAAACTTCAAATTATTTCCAAGTTCTTGAAATATACTAGAAAACATGCTCATTCAAATTTAAACTCCTCAAGAAATCAGTGGGTAAATACAATCACAGTCTCAGCTACTTTAGGGGTCAGTATTAGAGGTCAGAAAAGGCAAAATTATCTGGTTCCTGCAACTACACCCCCTAACAATATGTTGGCCTATCTCAACTGTGCAACTGAATGAGGCTAGGCTTGGATTTTACCACTTCTATGGACAACTCTCATTAACTCAATTCAGACATTAACACACACAATTCACACTGAGGGCAAGAGGGTCATCAATCCTTATGCATGAACCCTTTCAGGAGATGTTGGAGATTTAAATTTGTTTTTTATTTCCATCCAAGACTGCAGAACCCCACTGACCATGAAACAGACAAAATCACATGGGCAGCATGACATCCACTCCAGACTCTGGCCACATTGGGGGGGGTGGGACAACTAAAGTGGGATCATATTGGGGTAGATAGTCCTTTGAGCATCATGTTGGTAAGGGAAATACCACATTATTTAAGTGGCAATTGGAGGAAGAATCAAGCTTATTGGGACCCTCCACCAAAAGCTGAGAATGGTTTAGTCATAGGATGGACAATCTCTGAACTTTTGGGAAGAACCATTTTGTTGCTCCAGCATTAGACACCTCCAACAGAAGTCAAAGGGATCACCCGCTAAGTAAACCCTGTGCCTAAGCTGAAGGCCCTTACAGTACCTTCACATATGTACATCAGAAAATCAAAGCAACCCTCATTATGTTCAAGTTTAAATTTATTTATCATACGATTATACCAGTACCTCCCAATGAACCAGCACTCTCCTGCCCAAGGTGCAGAACACATGTACAGACGTAACCCACAAAGACAAATTATATATATATATATATATCTATACACACAATACTGTATATTAAAATAAATGTTCATAATAACTAGTAGAGTGACAGAGAGTTGTATTAGTAGTCATTCAGCATCTCAGTGCCCATGGGAAGAAGCTGTTTCTCAGATGTAGTTCTGGCTCTGATACTCCGGTATCTCTTTCCCACTGCGAGTAGCTGGAAGATGATGTATGTGGACTGGTGGAGGTCATAGAACCATAGAAACTTAAAATGCTACAGCACAGAAAACAGGCCATTCAGCCCTTCTAGTCAGTGCCAACTACCACTCCTCTAGTCTCATTGACCTGGTCTCATTCCATAACCCTCCAGACCTCTCCCATCCATGTATCTATCCAATCTAGTCTTAAAATTCAAGATCGAGCCCTCATTCACCACATCAGATGGAAGCCCATTCCACACTACCACCATTCTCTGTGTGAAGAACTTTCCCCTAATATTCCCACTTAACTTTTCCCCTTTCAGCTTAAAACTATGACCTCTCATGTTTATCTCCCCCAATCCAAGTGGAAAAAGCCTTCTTACATCCACTCTGTCAATATCTCTCATAATCTTGTAAACCTCTATCAAATCTCCCTCATTCTGTTTCACTCGAAGGAATAAAGTCCTAACCTGTTTAATCTTTCCCTGTAACTCAACTCCTGAGGACCAGGTACCATCCGAGTAAATCTTCTCTTTCAAATTTTATTGATATCCTTCCAGTAGTTAGGTGACCAGAACTGCACACAATATTCCAAATTTGGCCTCACCAATGTCTTAAACAACTTCAACATAACATCCCAATTCCTATACTCAATACTTTGATTTATAAAGGCTAAGATGCCAAAAGTTTTCTTTACAAACCTGTCCAACAGTGATGCCACCTTCAAGGAACAATATCTATAGTCCCAGATCTCTTTGCACCTACCATTTTCTGTGTCCTACCTTGGTTTGCCCTTCCAAAATGCATCACCTCACTTGTCTTCATTAAACTCCATTTGCGATTTTTCGGCCCATTCTCCCAGTTGGTCCAGAACCCTCTGTAAGTTTTGAAAATCTTCCTTGCTGCCCACAACTATCTTTGTGTCATCAGCAAACTTGCTGATCCAATTTACCACAATATCATCCAGATCATTAATATAAACAACAAACAACGATGGTCCCAACAGATCCCTGAGACATACCACTAGTTATAGGCCTCCAGTCTCAGATGTAACCATCCACTACCACTCTGTTTACTCCCACACAGCCAATTTTAAATCCAGTTTACAACCTCTCCATGGATACCCAGCATTTTAACCTTCTGAACCAATCTCCCATGTAGGACCTTGTCAAAGGCTTTACTAAAGTCCATGTAGACAACATCCACAGCCTTTTCTTCATCTACCTTTCTGGCATTAAAGACAACCTATCACACAGTATGTGGACTGTACTTAAGAGCCCATGGCTAAAAAATACCTACATCCTATCTCTCAGAACTCATTCCAATAATTTACCTACTACTAACGTCAGGCTCACTGCCCTATAGTTACCTAGTTTACTTTTGAAGCCTTTTAAAAATAGCAGGACAACATGAGCTACCCTCAAATCCTCAGGCACTTCACCTATGGCCAAGGACATTTTGAATAGGTCTGCTAGGGCCCCTGCAAATTCTACATTAGTCTCCCTCAAGGTCCAAGGGAATATCATATCTGGCCCAGGGGATTTATCTCATTTTATTTGCTGTAAGGCAGCAAGCATTTCTTCCTCCTTAATCTTCACATGTTCCCTGACACTTCTGTTGGTTTTCCTGCCAGTTTCCAGAGTAAGTAATGATCCAAATAAAAACTGCTTAAGATTTACCCCATTACATGAGGCTCCACACATAGTTGACCACTCTGATCCTCTAGGGTACTAATTTTGTCCCTTACTATCCTTTTACTCTAAGCATTCTTGCAGAAATCCTTTAATTTCCCTTCACCTTAACAGCCAAAGCACATTTATATCTTCTTTATGCCTTCCTGATTTCCTTCTTAAGTATTTTCTCACATTTTTCTGTACTCTTCAAGTACCTCATTAGCTCCTTGTTGCCTATACTTGCCATTCTTCTTAATCAGATCACCAAAATGCCTTGAAATCAGGGGTTCCCTCTGCCTGTAAACTTGGTCTTTAATCCTAACAGGAACATGCAAACTCTGCTATCTCAAAATTTCACTTTTGAAGGCCTTCCACTTAACATAACATAACATAACAATTACAGCACGGAAACAGGCCATTAGGCCCTTCTAGTCCGCACCGAACCAAACACCCCTTTCTAGTCCCACCTCCCTGCACAATGCCCATAACCCTCCATCTTCTTCTCATCCATAGACCTGTCCAACCTTTTCTTAAATAATACAATTGACTCCGCCGCCACTATTTCTCCCGGAAGATCATTCCACACGGCTACCACTCTCTGAGTAAAGAAGTTCCCCCTCATGTTACCTCTAAACCTCTGCCCCTTAATTCTTAACTCATGTCCTCTTGTTTTAAACTTTCCTCCTCTTAACGGAAATAGTCTATCCACATCCATTCTGTCTATCCCTTTCATAATCTTAAATACTTCTATCAAATCCCCTCTCAACCTTCTACGCTCCAAAGAATAAAGACCCAATCTGTCCAATCTCTCCCCATACTCCAGATGCTTAAACCCAGGCAACATTCTGGTAAACCTTCTCTGCACTCTCTCCACTCTTGCATAACACCCTTGCCAGAAAGCAGCACATTCCAACCCACTCTTCCTTGATCCTTTCTCATTTCCACAAAATTTCATTTCCTCCAATTCAGGATCCCAACACGAGGACCAGACTTGTCCTTTTCCATAATTAACTTGAAACTAATGACATTATGGTCGCTGGACCCAAAATATTTGCCTATACTTAACCTGTCTTGTCCCCTAACAGGAGATCAAGTACTGCATCCTCTCTCATTGGTACCTTTTTTATTGATTTAAAGAATATTTGGATCTTGATTTATATAATTCTTTCACCCCCCCCATAGTATCTTGAAATGTTATATATTTGTAATAAATTTCTCAATAAATCTATCTGTAATTAAATATTCAAATTAACCCATTCTGTCAGTATTAAAATATATTTAAAAGGGAAATTAAGTGAGGGTTTAAGTTGATAGTATAAAAAGATTGCATTATTTGGTATTTCATATTTATTTTCCATTTGTTCAAAAGTCATAAAAAAGAACCTAAAACAATCTTTCATTCTCTGCATACCTTTACTATACCAAATATCAAAAAAAGGATTATTCAAAGGAATAAGATGATTTTGTTTTAACAACACTTTTGGTATTTGATAATTTTTAATTAATCTTTCCATATGAATTCCATTCCATACCTTAAGCAAATGTTTTAATATTAGTACTTCTGCTTTCTTTTTCAATAATGCATTATTCCATTTATACAAAAAATACTCTGGGTTGATTTCTCCAATTTTATTCATTTCTATATGAACCCACGCTGCTTTTTCTCCAATTATTATAAACTCAGGTCAGACTCGGGGTCGGAGGAGACAGTGAGTCAGTGCCTGGTGTCGGGTGAGAGGAGGAGGAGCCAAGAGACAGCATCAGAGTGTGAGTAAAATAAAAGCTGCATTTACCAGGACTTGGGCTCAGCCTGGTGTCGGGTGAGAGGAGGAGGAGGAGCCGGGAGTTAATTGGGGTTAATTGGTAAGGGGAAAATAAAAGGAGTAGAAAAGGAGGAGCGGCGCAGTGAGTGAGTGGCCCAGTGAAGGAGTGGGGACTTTGGTTTGAGGGACTTCGGTGAGTAGGGGCTAAGAAGGAGCTTATTAGTAAAGGGTATTATCGTAAGAAATCTTCATATTCTACTAATCTTATATTTAATTTGCACAATGATATTTCTGGTTTTGTTAAATAGACTATAACATCATCTGCAAATAAACTAATCTTATGTTCTTTATTGTCTATCTTGAAACCTTTAATCTCATTGTCTCTTTAATTATTTCCACCAAAGGTTCTATGGTCAAAACAAATAAAAAAGACTGATATTTGCCTATTTGTGACCACTATCATTTTTGGTTGATTATATAATGCTTTTATCCAATCTATAAAAACAGTCAGAATTCCAAATGTCCCATTCTAGTCTGTCAAATACTTTTTCTGCATCTAACATGTCTGCTACTGCTGGTTTCTTTTCATGCTACACTTAATAAACTCAAATTTAATTATCTACAGATCTATTTTTAATAAAACATGTATGATCCATATTTATTAATATTTAGTTAATTTATTAGTTAAAATTTAGATACAATTTCATAATCTGTATTTATTAACGATATAGGTCTATAAGAGGAAGGTTGTAAAGGATCTCTCTTTTGGAATAACTGTTATTAATGCTGTTATAAAAAATTCTGGCAGATCATATGATTTTATCTCATTTGATCTAATACTTTCAATAATATTATGAACTAGGTGAAAGAGCTCACAAAGTATTAGCATGGCAATTAAAAGCTGAACAAGTATCAAGAACAGTAGTTGCAATGAAGGATGAAACTGGCCAAATCACCTAATAAGATGCAAGAAATAAATGATAATTTTAGAAATGTTTACAAAAAAATTATATCAATTAGAATCTCTGAAAGATGAAAAAAAGAGAAATGTTTATCACAAGTTAAACTACCTATGTTAAATATGGACTTAAAATTAAAGTTACCTAACCCTTTATCTGTGATAGAAGTGTATGAGGCTCTGATGTCATTACAGAATAATAAAGCCCCAAGAGAAGATGGTTTTCCTCTGGAGTTCTATAAAGAATTTAAGGAATTGTTAACTTGTGTCAATTGCAAACTTGATGACTGATGGAGCTGGATCTATAGTGTGAGCAGGACCCAGCTGAGCACATACCCCTGAGGTGCACCAGAGCTCAGCGCGATAGGGCTTAATGTTTTGCTGCCAACCTGGACAGATGGTGGTCTTCCCATGAGGAAATCCAGAATCCAGTTAAAGAAAGAACTGTCGAGTCCTAGCAAGGACAGCTTCTCCACCAGTTTCTGGTATTAATGCCCAAGTCAATAAACAGCATGTAATGCGTGTCGAAAAAACCAAAGACTTGTTGATCCAAACCAAGGTTTTTATTAACTAAAAGACTGGAGCATCTCACATGTAGGTCGACCAGTCCAGAATGACCTGGTCTGGCTAGGAGCAATCTTTTAAGACCTGCCAGTAGGTGTGGCTACACTCTCAGCCAATCACAGTCATCCTACACTACCATCTGTACATATATACATATACACATTGGTGATAGAATCTGTACTATCACACTGCAGTCTAGCATATGAGGCGTTGTTCTCGAGTTAGAGATGCGCTTTGCTTATCTGTGCTATATCTAGTAGGATCCATACAATACCTACAGAAAGGAGCACTACAGTTTCCTGAGGCATAGTTTGAATGCCTTTCAGAAAGCGGTAGATTTAAACCCAGGTTGCTGGCACTGTACTAGCATTTTGCTAACCGCTTCATTAACCTTAACATCCAAAGAGATTAAACTGATAAGATCAGATATCACACTTTATTTTAGCCAAAAAGCCAAGAAGTGATACAAATGCCCTTAGAATTAATTTTGCCTTTTTCTTAGATCAGTTAATCAAATGATGTTATAAATTATATTTTAATTTTAATTTTAGAAACCATTGGCCAGTTCCCATTCTTACTGTGCCTTTCTTGTTCTTTTAATTCAAAGATAAAGTGAGGTTGGTTGCTGACCTCAGCTGCACAGTGGCCAGAATAGCAGGAAGCAAAGGAAAGCTGATGCACCTTTGGACACCCTAATTCTGTACATCCAAATCATAATCAGTGATTCAGTGCAACCACAGTCAGTCTTTTCTCAATAAGCCCTTTTGTACAACAAAAAGTAACAGGCTGACAAAAGTAAATTTGGTCTTACTCCTTCCTTCCATAGCATGACAGAAGTAGTGTGCAAAATGAAAATTAGAACCATAGAACATCACTTCTCAGCCTTTTAGCTAAGATCAAGTGTAGAACCATAGAAAGTTACAGCACAGAAAAACAGGCCATTCAACCAATAAAACTAGCCAGTCCCACTGACCTGCTCTCATTCCATAACCCTCCAGACCTCTTCTATCCATGTATTTATCCAAAGTATTTTTAAAACTCAAGGTTGAATCTGCATTCACTACATCAGATGGCAGTTCATTCCACACTTCTACCACTCTGAGTGGAGAAAACTTTCCCTTAATGTTCCCCTTGTACTTCTCCCCTTACAGCCTAAATCTATGAGCTTTCATATTTATCTCCCCCAATCTAAGTGGAAATATCCTATTCACATCTACTCGGTCTATTCCCCTTAATATTATAAACCTCTATCTAGTCTCCCCTCAACCTTCTTCATTTCAAGAGTATAGTCCTAACCTATTTAATCTTTCCCAGTAACTCAACTCCTGAAAACCTGGCAATATCTTAGAAAATCTTCTCTGCACTCTTTCAATCTTACTGATATGTTTCCTGCTGCTGGATGTCCAGAACTGCACACAATATTCTAAATGTGGCCTCACCAATGATTTAACTGACTTAAACATAACATCCCAACTTCTATACTTTGATTTATAAAGGCGAAGATGCCAAGAGCTTTTTTTTTAAAAAAAAAACAACCCTGTCCACATGCAACACCACATCCAGGAAACAATTTGCAGATCTCTTTGCTCCTCCGCACTCCTCAATGGCCTTCTATTTACTGTATACGTCCTACTCTCTTCCAAAGTGCAACATCTCACACTTAACTGCATTTACTGGCCCAATTTCCCAGCTGGTCAGGTGCCTCTGCAAGCTTTGAAAATGTTTGTCACAGTCCACGACACCTCCTATCTTTGTGTCATCAGCAAACCTGCTGATCCAATTCACCACTTTATCATCTAGGTCATTTATATAGATAACAAACAATAATGGTCCCTACACAGATCCCTGAGGCATACCACTCTATACAGACCTCCAGTCTAAGAAGCAACCATCGACCGCCACTCTGTTTTCTTCAATCAAGCCAATTTCGAATCCAGTTTGCAACCTCTCTAGTGTCCAACTTTCTGAACCAACCTCTCATGTGGAACCTTGGCAAAGGCCTTACTGAAATCCATATAGGCAACATCCACAGCCTTTCATTCATCAACCCTCCTGGTAACTTCCTCAAAAAACTCTACAATATTTGTTGAACATAACCTACCACGCATAAATCTATGCTGACTGTCCTTAATCAGCTGATGATGGTCTAAATATCTATATATCCTATCTCTCAGAAATCCTTCAAATAATTTACATACCACTGATGTCAGGCTCACTGGCCTATAATTGCCTGGTTTACTCGGAGCCATTCTTATAAGGTGGAACAACATGAGCCACCCTGCAATCCTTCAGCATCTCCCCTGTGACTAAGGACATTTTGAATATATCCACCAGGGGACCTGCAATTTCAGCATGTCTCCCTCAAGGTGCAGGAAAATTTCATATCCAGTCCAGGGGATTTGTCTGCCTTTGTACGTTGCAAGGCAGCAAGCATCTCCCTCTCCTTAAACTCCATGTGTTCCATGATACTTCTATTTGTCTCCCTTCCATCCTTATTCACTGTGCCAGTTTCTTGCACGAAAACAGATGTAAAAAAAATTGTTTAAGATCTCCCCCATTTCGCTAGACTCCACACATAATTGATTACTCTGATTTTCTAGGGGTCCTATTTAGTCCCTTGCTATCCTTTTAATTTTAATATCCTATAGAAACCCTTTGGATTTTCCTTCACATTATCTGGCAAAGCATCTTTTTGCTTTCTTAATTTCCTTCTTGAACATTCTCTTACATTTTCTATACTCTACAAGTAGCTCACTTCCTCCTTGGCATCTACACCTCATATATAGCCCCCTTCTTTTCTTAACCAGCTCTCTAATATCCCTTGAACACCAAGGTTCCCTATGTCTGTTAATTTTGCCCTTATCCCTGGTAGGAACATACAATCTCTGCATTCTCAAAATTTCATCCTCAAAGGTCTCCCACCTGCTGGATACATCCTTGTCAGAAAATAACTCATTCCAATTGACTCTCCCGACTCTTCCTCATTTCAACAAAATTGCCCTTTCTCCAATTCAGAATCTCAACTAGAGGACGAGATCTAACCTTCTCCATAATTAACTTGAAGCTGGTGTTCTTATGGCCACTAGACCCAAAATGCTCACCAACGCATACTTCTGCCACCTGACTTGCCTGGTTTCCTAAAAGATCAAGTATTGCATCTTCTCTTGTTGGTACCTTTCCATATTGATGTAGAAAGTTTTCCTATACGCATTTCACAAACTCCAGCCCATCCAGCCCTTTTAGCGTATGAGACTCTCAGTCTATGTGTGGAAAATTAAAATCTCCTACAATCACAACTTTCTGTTTCTTACACCAGTCTCTTATCTCCCTACAGATTTTCTGCTCCAATTCTCTCAGATTATTTTCCTGACTAGCAATCCCACATCTCCTCCTTTCCTCCCTTGCCCTCCAACCTGTCTGAAACAGAACCTTGGAACATTGAGCTGCCAGTCCTGATCTTCCTGCAACCAAGTCTCACTAATAAGAATAATGTCATAATCCCACGTGGCAATCCTCGCTCTAAACTCATCCACCTTTACCGACAATACTCCTCATTGAAGTAGATGCATGCGAGGCCAGTTCTTTCCTGAACAACCCTGTCTTTACATGCAGTCCTTGCACAACACTTATTGTCCTCCACCTTATGATCTGCTCTAACACTATGGTTCCCCTCCCCTGCAAATCTAGTTTAAACCTACCCCAAGCAGCACTAGCAAAACTACCTGCAAGGAAGTTTGTCCCTGTCCAGTTCAGATGCAAGCTATCTTGCCAGAAGAGGTCCCACCTTCCCTGGAAGAGAGCCCAATTATCCAGAAACCTGAAGCCCTCTCTCCTGCACCATCTCCTCAGCCACATGTTAAGATGGATTATTTTTGTGTTTCTCACTTCACTAGCACATGGCATGGGTAGCATTCCTGAGATTACAACCCTGGAGGTCGTCTCCTTCAATTTTGCTTCTAACTCTCCTATCAGGACCTCCTTACCCTTCCTGCCCATGTCATTAGCCCCTTCATGGACTATGACATGTGGATACTCACCCTCCCTTCTGAGAATCGGGAGCACGTGATCAGAAATATCACGGACCCTGGCACCAGGGAGGCACAAACCATCCGGGATAATCAATCTCTCCCACAGAATCTCTTGTCTGACCCTCTTACTATTGAATCCCCTATCATAATAGCATTCTTCCTTTCCTCTCTTTCCTTTCTGAGCTGAGGGGACAGTCCCAGAGACCCAACCACTACAACTTGTCCCTGGTAGGTCATCCCCACCAAAAGTATCCAAAACAGTATACCTATTGTTAACAGGAACAGCTACCCTGCTCTCTCTGTCTCTTCCCCTTGCTTCTCCTTCCTCCCTACACTTAGGGGTGACTGCCTCCCTGAAGCTCCTATCTATCTATCACAACCTCTGCTTCCTGAGTGATCCAGAGTTCATCCAGCTCCCACTCCCTAACTCAGTCTCCCAGGAGCTGCAGCTGGATGCACCTCTTTCAGATGTGGTCATTAGGGACAATTGTACTGCTCGTGACTTCCCACATCCTGCAATTAGAACATTGGACTGCCATAATTTCTGGCTCCACAACTTAATTCTTGCAATAAACAAAATTGATTAAAGAAACTTACCACCCTTACCTTATTAAGAGAAAGTTCTTCCTCAACCACTAAGAGACAAAGCTGCAGTATCAATGCCCCACTCTGTCACTGAGCCACTCCAATAGCTGTCCCTCTTTTATTATTCTCTACCTGTTAACTCAATTGCTTTCTAGCCCGAATCAATTGTCTCAATTGAACACAACCCTAGTCAACTAATCTCTCACTGTCTCCTCACACAGCAATTAAAGTAAATGAAAAAAGAGCTTACCATTTTAAACCTGGCACCCGAACCCTCGCACCTGCGCAGTCTGTCTTCTCTCCTCTCCGAGTTCACAGCCTACAATAAAAATGGCTGCCCTGCGAACCCTAGCCTGGGTCCACTCACTGCCTCCTCACACAGCAATTAAAGAACAAAACATTTCTGCCCGCCCCCCCACAATATTCAAGTAGTCGTTACTAAACTGAAAGGGGGCTCATGCTATGTATATTTATTCATCACCTTTCTGAGGTACCAGTGTAATTCTGCTGTTAGTATGAGGTGAGGACAGACTGTGGCAGCCCCACCCAATAACACTGAACATGAGGTACCAAACCATGCCGACGACTGCTCAGGAAACAAAATGTTTGTTTCACTTTGCTGATCTTAGTTGGGCCAGGAGAAGCAACTTTAAGGTCGCCCTTTTTATCTGACTCCACAGAGGAGTTCCTTGACATTCACCACCCCCCCACCCCATGATTGGCAGACTGCCTGGCAGCACTCATTAAGCACTGGCAGCTTTCCAGTTTTAATATGGATGACCGCCAATGATCAAAATCAGTCCAGCCTTCTTCCATTGACATCAGGCAGGTGACACTATGGTGATATGAAAATCAATCCCAATGTGTTTGGCAATGGTGGAAGAAGGATCAAGTTTGGCCAGGAAAATTGCCTACTCTTCATCCAAATATATAATATATCTTTCAAGCTCATTGAAGAGGCAGAAGAACAGAATCTCAGACCTTGGCACTGCGTTGAAGAGTTAACTCAAAACACACACATAAATAAGTTGCGTATTCAATCCAAAAAGTTGAATTCCTGAGTTAAAGCCAGCATGGAAAACTTCCTGCAACACACTTTGTGTTTTTAAATGATGAATATATTTGGATAAAGCAATTCTTTATTCATACTAAAACATTAACAGACTGCGTAAAGCCGACGGTAGAACTGTCCATGGTATACCCAAACCGTTCAGACAACTCCTTAGTAAACAAAATGGTCACTTTATTTTACTGATCATTGTCATGTTAATCTGAAGTCGACAAAATTAATTTCTGATTGGCCCGAGACTAAACTGGCATCACAACCCACACCAAAATGCAGACATCACATTAATCTCACACACCTGAGGCCATTGAACTGCCACAACACAGTGATTGGCACTTCAACTAGCTGACTGAGCCAAGTATATTGCACATTTAGGAAAAGTCCAGGGATTGATTAAAAGGTGCAATAGAAGAAAATGAGTGGAAAGTATTGCTGTGTCATTCAAAACATCTGATAAGGAAAATGGAACTTGAAAGAAACAGCTGTATGTACAGTATGCAGGCCAGGGCTTGCTTTCTATTGAAGCACTTGCTTCTGACCGGAGGCTCCATTTAAGATGGTAGAAAGCCAGACTCTTCGTTTTATGTGGAAACCTTTCATTCTAAACTTTCGCACACTGCTGCTGCCAGTAGATGGGTTTTCAAAGAACACTGTAGTTCCTCTCCCCTGCTCTCCAGCCCGTCTCTACACTGCTAGGCTGGAGCTCACTTCAGAGAACACTGTGGTTCCTCTTCCCTGTTCTCCAGGCCATCTCCAGACCACTGGGCTCGAGCTCTCTTCAGCAACTCTGCCCAGCAGATAAACAATATTGTCTGTTTATTTCATGGTGCCTATTACGAACAAAAGCATTCCTGTTCAGTTGTTTCCCCCAGCCCCCCACTCTCCCAAGCCCCCAATTTCCCCTTACCACAGCTCAGAATTGCAAGACATAAACGAATTGAGTCTGCCTCCTTACTGTCAAATCAGTTGTCCTTCTCGTCACTGTGCCATGTCAAAAAATTAAAAAGTAAACAACGGTCCTACAAATCCCCTGATTACATTAATCATTCAAATGACGTATTAGGATTCTTCATACTCTGCTGTTTTGCTTCCAAATTAACACCTCCAGGTTCAAGGGAATAGAAATTAACTGAATTATCTGGCAGCCCCAGATGTCCTGGCGTGTTCTTCCCTGTGACTGATTTAATATGCCTCAAGAACAGCTCTGATGCATAAAAACTGCTAATGGTCAAGAAATAATTTATGACATTTGTAACAGATATGCTGAGCTTTGCTGGCACACTAGAAGTACCAATCATGTGTTGGCTCATCTAGCTCGCTTAATCTCTGCGAGAGCGGTGCCAACTCTGCCAAGCCAGACGCCCGATTGGTCCCTGGGTGTTATTAGATGCATGCCCAGAGTGTTATTTGCATACAATATTCAGGGAAGGGATCTTTTTATTGTTCTTAATCAAAAAGGAATGATAACAAAAACAAATTAAGTTGCAGGTGGATGTGCATTTTGTGTCGCTTGGAGATTGTGCTTTTTCTCCCATTTATTACAGCCCATATTGAAAAAGTGGAATTTCTGGAAATGTAGTACCAATGGAGGAGCTACATATGGCAGGGATCAAAGGTGTTACATAGTGTGTGGTTATGCTTTATTGCCAGCCAATACTGTTAATTAGACAACAAGATCAGAGGCAATATTAAAATCCAATTAAATTGATATGAACAGATTGCCAAGTGATGTACACTAATGTATAATTGAGTATCAAGCAAATGCTGGTCCCAGTCTCCTGCTCCTACCTCCTGAATAAATGATGGAGCCATAGAGGACAGAAACAAGTTTGCACATTAGGTCTGCAGCTCAGGGCTTTCATTTGCTTGTTTCAGAGCTTGTGGCTTTAATTTTATCCCAGCAAATCATATGGCGACTGCACTTTACCGCTGTTGTTGTCAGCCTGCATATGCTGCTTTCAGAATTTCTAAACAGTGGCAGCAAATCCATCCTGGTGCTCAAAAAAAATAGAGCTATAAACACAGTCTGAAGAACAACTTTTTTAAATAGAGATAAATACTGCATGGTCACTTTATAATTACACCCCAACCCATTTCTAGTTTCCTCAAAGGATTCATGAGCTCCAACAAATTATTCAAATCTCATACAACTTTTCCATGAAATAACTCCAGAGAGTGGATTATTTTCCTCTGAATGGAAACACAATTATAACTCATCGTGTTCTTAAGTGACATCCACTAATACAAGACTTCCACAGGAGATAGCATTAGCAATCCAGTGTAGTGATTTACTGGCCTACCTCCACTTCCAAATCCCATATTAAACTCATTCAAAGAATTCGGAGGATTATTGGACCAACCTTATGGATTACAGCTAACTCAGCAAACATTGGGACTGACATTGGGACCTGGCTTAACTGCTCATTATTTTTTTCCTCTGTTTTATTTGAATTAACAGAATTGCTGTGGTTTGAGTTAGAATTGGCGAGCACCTGACCAGCCAGCCAGTCTAAACCAGATACAGTTTGGTCCCTGTACCAATGCACTGGGAGGCCAATGCTTCACTCGAGAGCTGTACCACACAGGAAACCCTCTGATAAGATGGATTTAATGCTCAGACTTCTTCCATTCTGGCAAAAGACAACAGATTAATCCATTTTGGGATTGGGCATGTGGAATTTTGAACAAGGAGACTGACCATATTACAAAACTGAATTTGTGAACTGGTATGAGTTGAGAGGAGGTGGTGGATAGGCCACAGACAGATATGTTTGGCTCACCAGAATTGGACACCTTTTTCAGGGGCTGGGTCCTAATTTGTCAGTGACGAGCTCAGCAGAAGCTAAAGGCACAACTTCCAAATGTCTGTTTCCATCTTTACTAATGTGGTGAGCATTACATTTCACTTGGCACAACTGTCCAGGATGCACCTACAGAATACAAAGCAGGTGCAGCATGAAAAAAATTTTAAGCAAGAATATTTTGATTCTCTCAATGCAACTCAAAATCAAAACCACAAAATAGGGTTTCATTGTAAAACTAAATTCAGCTGCTGCATTTAACAAGTTAACTACGGCAGAGAGCAGTAACAATGTTCTCACCCTTCATTGCTACCAATCAGAATATGAAAGCCAATCATGATTGGTGTTCTCTTCCATTTCTACACTGAAAATTGAAAAATATAATACAGGTATTATATTTCTTTTAACCGGACATCTAATATCCGGAAAGCTCCAAAATCCGGTAAGTGGGAAGAGAGGCGGCCAGGCAGCCGGCACTTGAAGGAGGCGACCGAGGGACCGGCGCTTGGGGGAGGTGACCAAGGGCACTTCGGTGGGGGGCAGCCGGTGCTTGGGGGAGGCAGCTGGGCGACTGGAAGTGGGTGGGGGTGGATATGGCAGCAAAATTCGGGTGGGCTTTCAGAAATCCAGAAAAATCTGAAATTTGGAACACACTGTCCCCCAAGGGTTCCAGATAAAGGATCGTGTACCTGTACTCCTTTATAAATATTAACCCAGATCTTTCATTTAAAAAGTTACATTTTCTGTTTCTGATCACAATTATAGATTTATGATTTAGTTTTATTTCCCCCTTTTCATTCTGTCCACAATTAAAGTTTAAGATGAATGATTCCGGCAACAAAGTTGCACCAGAGGATTTCAAAGTGGTATCAATCACTTTTAGATTCTGAGTAAGACAATGGGTTTCAAAAAGAATTGATTTTTGAGCTAGTTCTGGGATAAGAGGAGTTAACTAGCTGGGTCTGCAGAAAAGTCTCATTCAAAAAAAAAATCCCAGTTGAAAAAGCAGCATTAGAGCAAAGAGAAGAAAAGGTGAGGATCAAGGTAACAGGTAGAAATGTGGTGAATCCCTCTGAATTCCCATTGGTTGCTGTGAGATTGGGCGAATCAGCCCAGCAGGGAGCTAATGCTCCTCATCCCAGGCTGCAGCTGAGGCTTGCTTGACTGACAAGCAGCTTGTACCTGAAAGAGACATTGATATCCACAACTGCTGGCACGTAGAGTTGAAAGAGATTTATAGTAGAATAATTAACTGGGAGTACAGAGAGTGGTTAAAAAAAAATCAGCAATTAATATTTAGCAAACAGAAAGAGGGATAAACTAACAGAAGTCATCTCATGTGTGGTTAGTCATTTTAGCAAAAGTGCAAGTCTATTTTTAAAAAGGAATGTCTGATTAAAGATTATAATGCTGATTATAAATCTGAGAGCCTAAACAGGTGTTGTATGGCCAAATAATGAATGTAGATCCAGCTCGGATATAAAGATACAGGTTGGGAACATTTTCAGTCAATTACAGGAGAGACAATGCAAGGGCTCTCGAATCTACAGTGCTGGTCAGCTCAGCAGGTGCACTCAAATACTAAAGGAAAATAAATAGGATGCTGAATGGGTGTACAAAGCTAATGCTTGTGCTATTCAGTCAGTGGGCCAGCTGATGGTACCAAAAGCAGCCTTCTTCTATTCATTTCCAGAAGGTACATCTTTCTCCAAGCAGAATTGTCTTTGATTTAAACAGTTTTCCTTCATGAAATTGAATCCAGTTTAGACACAGCTGCCAGGCTTCAGAGTCTGTCCAACCCACTGAGGTTGACTCTGTAACTATATAAGTGAAATAAATTCAGAGGACCAAATATGTTTATTGATCAGTCATATTTGTAATTTACAAAATATTCACTAAGGTTTTGATAAATGTGAAGTAATTGAATTGTTTTGAATGACAGGTCTTATATGAATATCACTGCATTCATTTCAATCAGAGAGAGTACAAGTTTTAACAATATTTACATTTTAACCCTTTAAGGAATGCAAGTCAATTCCACCCCTGAACAAGCCATGAATATCATTCAGCAGAAACATTACACCTAAGAAAACAGTTCTAATCATATTGCATTTTCTAAAGAAATATTTCTATATTCATTTTGCATGTTTATAAATAACAATGTTCATTCTAAACATTGGTTTCTTCATAATTACTTTGGAATTTTGAAATAACTTGTCAGAGCCCATTTGGAGTAATCCCTTCGACTGAAGGTAGGTGATAGTATTAGTACCAAGAAAGTAAAACAACATTTTAAAAGATTTTACTTTTTAAAACACTTTTATGAAGCTTCCATCTTGCTAATTCTTAAAAGAATAAAAATCCAGTTGACTGCTCTTTATAAAGGCCATTTTCTCTACTCAATATTAACCCTAAAATTCTATCCAAAGTTTTGGCTTGTAAACTTGAAAATATTTTGCCATTTATTATATCTGATGATCAAACTAGATTTATTAAAAATTGCTATTCCCATTTCAAAAATGATGGAAAATTCTTAATTGTTGAAACAAGTGCAAAGTGTTCCAAGAATCTGTAAAAGCACTAAAGGCAATTCTCTTGAAATAAAATGAAGAATTGGGAAAATTACAGCTTTTTTAATTATTGAGGAATTTGTGAACAAACTCACCTCCAAAGTCAAATTTGGGAAAACTTCAAAATACTGTAAGTCACACAAGTTCGGAATTATTACTTTGATGAACTTCAAGCATTTTAAACAAATGTAGTAACTCAGAAATTTTAAAATATATTAGGCAGCTTTGCTTATTTAATTACAGCAATATAAACCATTTTAATTAGAAATGTATCTACTTAAGATAAAGCAGCACATGAATTAAAAGCAATTTTATAATTAAATTAGTTATTACTGAGTTGATTAACAGTAAATTTCTCTTATAATTCAGTTTTTCTAATCTTATGATTTTGTGCCAGAAAGTGCTAAACTAGTTTCATCTTTTCTTGAATCTATCTTTTCTTCCCGATCCAATCCCTCCCCACCTACATCCACGACACCTCACATGCTCTCCATCTGCTCAATGACTTCAGGTTCCCTGAACCAGACCGCCTCATCTTCATGATGGATGTCCAATCCCTTCATATTTCTATCCCCCACACAGAAAGTCTGAAAACACTTTGCTTCTTCCTGGACCAAAGATCCAAACAATCACCCTCCTCCTCCACCTGGCAGAACTTGTCCTCACTCTAAAGTGAGCTTTTGGTATCTCACTCCTCTAAATTAAAGGAGTAGCCATGGGTTCCTTATGGGTCCCAGTTTTACATAGGAACATAGGAAGTAGGAACAGGAGTAGGCCAAAAATGGCCCATCGAGCCTGCTCCACCATTCAATACGATCGTGGCTGATCTAATTTATGACCTAACTCCACCTACCTGCCTTCTCCCCATATCCCCTAATTCCTCTATCATGTAAAAATTTATATAACTGAATTTTAAATATGTTTAATGAGGCAGCCTCAACCACTTCCCTGGTTAGAGAATTCCAAACATTCACTACTCTCTGGGAAAAACTATTTTTCCTCATCTCTGTCCTAAATCTACTCCCCCGAATCTTGAGACTGTGTCCTATCGTTTTAGTTTTCCCGGCCAGCTCAAAAAATCTTCCTACATCTTCATAATCCTATATGTTTCTATAAGATCACCTCTCATTCTTCTGAACTCGAGTGAATACAAACCTAGACGATTTAATCTTTCATCATAAGTCAACTCCTTCATCCCAGGGATCAACCTAGTAAACCTCCTCTGGACCGTCTCCAAAGCCAGTATATCCTTCCTCAAATATGGAGACCAGAACTGGACACAGTACTCCAGGTGCGGTCTCACCAGTACCTTATACAGTTGCAACGTTACCTCCCTACTCCTGAATTCAATTCGTCTAGCGATGAAGGCCAACATTCTATTTGCCTTCTTAATAACCTGCTGCACCTGCAACCTAACTTTTTGCGATTCATACACAAGCACTCCCAAGTCCCTCTGCACAACAGCATGCTGTAGTTTTTCACCCTTTAAATAATATTCAGCTCTTTTATTTTTCTTGCCAAAGTGGATAACCTCACACTTTCTAACATTGTACTCCATCTACCAGACCTTTGCCCACTCATCCAGCTTAACTATATCCCTCTGCAGACTCTCCACATCCTCATTACAATTTGCTCTTCCACTCAATTTGGTGTCATCCGCAAACTTGGCTACACCACATTTTGTCCCCTCCTCCAAGTCATCAATGTAAATGATGAACAGTTGTGGGCCTAACACTGACCCCTGCGGCACCCCACTTACCACTCTCTGCCAACCTGAAAAACTCCCATTTATCCCAACTCTCTGCCTCCTGTCAGACAACCAATTTTCAATCCAGGCCAATATACTTCTCCGGACTCCATTTTCCTGTAAATTACTGATAAGTCTCTTGTGCGGCACCTTACCAAACGCTTTCTGGAAATCCAAATATATATCATCAACCTGTTCCCTTCTATCCACCGCACCCATTATATCCTCAAAGAATCCTAACAAGTTTGTCAAACAAGATCTTCCCTTTCTAAAACCATGCTGCGTCTGCCGATTGAACCCTTATGTTCCAAAAGTTTCACTATTTCATCTTTAATGACGGCTTCAAGCATTTTTACAACTACAGACGTCAAGCTAATTGGCCGTTAATTTCCAGTCTTCTGCCTACATCCCATCTTAAAAAGTGGCGTGACATTTGCTGTCTTCCAGTCTGCCGGGATCTGCCCAGAATCCAAGGAATTTTGGTACATGACCACCAATGCATCAACTATAACTTCTGCCATTTCTTTCAGAACCCTTGGATGCATATCATCAGGACCAGATGATTTGTCTGGCTTTAGTCCCATTAGTTTCTCCATCACTAATTCCTTTGTAACAACTATTTTATCAAGGCCCTCCCCAACATTCGCATCCTTAACTCCTATTTGTGAGTTTTGTGGAGAAATCCATGTTGCAAGCCTAGACAGGCAAGACCCCTAAACTCTTCCTCTGGTATATTGATGACTACATTGGGGGTGCCTCATGCACACACAATGGGCTTGTCAACTTTATACACTTTGAGGCCAGCTTCCACCCTGACCTCAAAATCACCTGATCCATCTGATAACACTCTCCCCTTCCTGGATCTTTCTCTCTCCATCTCAGTAGACAAGCTGACCACCGACATATACAACAAACCCTCCCAACTCCCACACTACCTGGACTATGCTTCCTCACACCTTTCCCCTTCTCTTAATTTCTCTCTTTGCTGCATCTCTTCCCAAGATGAGGTCTTCCAGTCCAGATCTTCCAAAATGACTGCCTTCTTCCACAAACGTGGCTTTCCCTCCATCACTGTCAACTCAGCCCTCACCTACATCTCCTCCATCTCCTGCTCATCTGCCCTGGCCCCCTCTGCCCCCAAAAGCAACAAAAATAGAATCCCCCTTATCCTCATCTATCCTCACCTGCCTCCGCATCCAACACATTTTTGTCAGAATTTCCGGCACTTACTGCAAGATCCCACCACCAGACACATTTTTCTTTCTCCTCCCCTCTTGGCCTTCCACTGGGACTGCTCCCTCTGTGATTTCCTTGTGTACTCATCCCTCTGCACCCATTGCACCCCTGGCACCTTCCCTGTGGTACAACACTTGCGTCCACACCTCTTCCCTCACCATGGTCTGGACCCCAAAAGAGGCTTTTCAAGTGAAGGAACACTTCACTTGTACATCCAGAGGACTTATTTACTAGATCTGGTGCATCCTTTGTGGCATTTTCTATGTTGGAGAGACAAGTCGCAGACTGGGAGATCACTTCACTCAGCACCTCCACTCTGTTCACAGCCACAGCAACCACACTTCCACACTCACATGTCTGTCTATGGCCTTATGTACTGACCTACCCTGACCACCCGCAGATTGGAGGTAAAACGCCTTATTTTTCCATCTGGGCACCCTCCAGCCAGATGGCATTAACATTTACTTCATTGCTTTCCATTAAACCTGCTTGCCTTTTCTTTTACCACCCCCCACCCCTTTTCCTATCTTTCCAATTCATCTACCAATCCAGCCATCCCTTCTCCCCTCCACTCATTGCTGTTGCCTCCCCCTTATTTCTCTATCTATCATCTCTTGCCTTTGTAACCCCTCTCCCCCTCTCTTTGGTTTGGATGTCTGTCTGAATTTTCTCATACTTTGATAAAAGGTTCAAGTCCGAAACATCGGTTATGTATCTCTGCCTTTGCTACATAAAGGACACTGTTTGACCTACTGAGCTTCTCCAGTATTTTTCACTTTATTTTCTTAATGATCAAATAAATAAATTGTATTCAAAGCAAAATATATATTTGGTGAATATGAATGACCTATACAAAAAAAAAATCAAATTGTTATATCAACTGTTCTGGATTCATGCCACAATTTTGGACTGTGAATTGGTCTAGCCCTTGAGCTTGACTAAACATATAACCATATAACCATATAACCATTTATGGAGCAGAAACAGGCCATGTTGGCCTTTCGAGTCTGCACCAGTTCACTGATTTTGTGCACCCTCTTCAGGCATTGGTCCCGGTAGATCTTCATTCAATAATATTTGGTATAATTTCAAAGGATGCAGAGATTGGTGACAATGTTAGTATTTTTTGTCACCATAATTTGCCCTTAAATTTAGGCTCCAGTTAGGAGTGAAACATATTGGTGGATCTGGTCATATATGTGGAGCAGAGCAGGCATTGATGGTAGAGTTCTGAGGAGGTTACCAAGAAGGTAGATGAAGGAAAGGTTGTGGATGTCGTCTGCTTGAACTTTAATAAAGCTTTTGACAAGGTCAGAAGGCTAAGACACTAGGAATCCATGGAGAGGTTGTAAATTGGATTTGAAATTGGCTGTGTGGAAGAAAACAAAGAGATATCAATAATCTGGATGATAACGTGGTAAATTGGACCAGCAAGTATTCTGATAACACAAAGATAAGAGGCGTTGTGGTCAGCGAGGAAGATTTTCAAAGTTTGCAGAGGGATCTGGATGAACTGGGAGAATGGGCCAAAAAATGGCAGATGGAGTTTTATGCAGACAAGTGGGAGGTGTTGCATTTTGGAAGGGACATACGCAGTAAATGGTAGGGCACCAAGGAGTGTGGAGGAGCAGAAGATCTGGGAATACAGATGCATTGTTCCCAGAAGATGGCGTCGCAGGTCGACAGGATTGTAAAGAAAGCTTTTGGCATCTTAGCCTTTATAAATCAAAGGATTGAGGAAAAGAATTGGGATGTTATATAGAAGCTGTTTAAGACATTGGTGAGGCCAAATTTGGAATATTGTATGCATTTCTGGTTGCCTAGCTACAGGAAGGATGTCAATAAAATTGAAAGCGTGCAGAGAAGATTTATTAGGATGGTGCCGGGTCTTCAGGAGTTAAGTTACAGTGAAAGATTAAACAAGTTAGGACTTTATTCCTGGAGCAAAGCAGAATGAGGGAGATTTGATAGAGGTTTACAAGATCATGTGAGGTATAGATAGAGTGGATGTGCATCGACTTTTTCCACAGACTGGGGCGAGATAAATACGAGAGGTCATAGTTTTAAGCTGAAAGGGGAAAGTTTAGCAGGAACATATGGGGAAAGTGGTGGGAGTGTGGAATGAGCTGCCATCTGATGAGGTGAATGCAAGCTCGATCTTAAGTTTTAAGAATAAATTGGATAGATACATGGACGGAAGAGGTCTGGTGGGTTATGGAATGGGAGTTGGTCAATGGGACAAGTGGAGTGGTGGTCAGCATAGACTTGAAGAGCCGAATGACTTGTTTTCTGTTTTGTAGAATTCTAAGGTTCTATTTCCTTCCATGAACAATATTATTGAATGAAACAGGATTTTACAACAATTATGATTTCTTTTTTAAAAAAAATCCGGATTTGTTTGATTGCTTGAATTTAAATTTGCCAGGTGCCATGGTGGGATTCAAACCTGTGTCTCTGCATCAATGGTCTACCACTCTGGCTGCAAGTCGAGTAATTTAATCACTATTCAATTATGGGGCTGAAAGTCTACTTCACTGTGAGTTTCAAAATTTCAACCACATTACATTCCTTCATTACTGTCATAAGGAGCATATTATGACAGTAAAGCCCCAAAACTCCAATTTAAATAGTCTCAGGAAGTGCTCTGGGTTAGTGTGTAAAAACATCAATTATACTGATGGCCACAAAACGTACCAATAAATCAAAACATTTTAAAATATGTTTTAAAAGTACTGTATTTCTCAACAGCAATTACAGCTCTTGAGATGAAAGTGACTTGAATTCTTAATTTTGTAAAATCAAAGCAAACTACAGGACACTCTGGCCAGTGTCTCCAATGACCCACTGAACTCAAAGCAAAAGCTTTTTAACAGTCTCAGTATTGATGATGGACATGCATTAGCTGTTTAATTTTGGCCACTGCCCTGCTGAAGTGCATAATGTTGACAGCAGATCACAGCACTGTAAATTTTGAACCTTTCATGAGATTATTTTAATAAGGACCAAAATTTAAAAAGGAGCTTCTTTGTGAAGATTGTATTCATGTTGCATTTGATGTTGGGAACAAAGCCCTTTGGCAGCCAATACACAGAATTTTATCCTTTAAGTCTTTCTTCCAGGTGCTGAATAATACTGCAGGACCCAATATACTGTGAATGTAAAAATTATTCAGTGAAGCGAGTCTTTGGTTCAAATACAGCATCCAATTCAATGTCACAAAGCTTCTGTAAAATAACACTCAAGCTTGTTTTGTTCCCAAAAACATAACCTTACCAATATGATTATACAGTGAATTGACTTGAAGATTCTTAAAAATAGAGCAGTTATGAACCCCTCCTGTAGCTGGTGTAGTTTACAGTTAAATGTTGCCCCAGGTTTGATGCACCAAGGCATCTGATCTCATCCAGAGCTGGTAGCTGCAAAAAAGGTTTGCGCTTATAACTGTAATCCAGTGAATCACTTTAGTAGACAGACAGTGGAGGAGTATGGTGTGGATTCCCTTGCAATGCTCCACAGTCTCAACACCATTGTTGACTGGCAGTAGATGGAGGCCAACCCTGTGAAACTGCTGACCCATCTCAAGTGAAACAACTAAACTCAGGATAGAACTAGAGCATGTGGCTGAAGAATAATAAAATATTGACTTGTCAAGTTGGTAACAGTTTCAGAGCATTCTCCACACTGCTAGCTTGCAGTAAAGTATCACCAATTAGGGAGGGTGGAAACTGAATTAGAAAGCAAAGTGAAGGGCAAATAATTTCTTAAGTACAGATAAAACATTTACGGATAATGTGAATTGGCTTCAAAAGCAAACTGATGGATGGGGAGAGAAGGTGTCAAATAACAACATGCTATTCCCCAACTCCCTCTGCACTAGAATAAGATAAAAGATACCTTTGACGAAACAAAGCAGACAAAAATAATTTCATCCAAAACTTGTGACATCAGTACAAACCACCATGCTCTATGTGTCCTTAAATGAATTGAATGCTCTTCTATGTAAGCCATTTCTGTGAATAAAGAACAGGCCAAACTAAATCCTTTAATAGTTGATTTAATTTTTAATTTCTATTCACTTAGCAGAACTCAGAGTAAATACTCCATAGTTAATTTGTTGTCTGTAGTCAATTGTAAAAGCCCACTTAATGGAAAATATTCTCTCTTCTAAACTGAAAATATTTAAATTACCTGACTTTACTAGTTGTGTAAAGACTGTAAATAGTAACAGCATCTGAGAATCTGCCAGACAGCATCACAAAAGAATGATTGTAAGAACCTAAGAAATAGCATGAGAGTAGGTCGTGCCAGGTCCACGATTCAATCAGGTTGTGGTTGATTTGTTTTTAATCTCTGTGATAGTACAGATTCTATCTCCAATGTGTATATGTACATATGTACAGATGGTAGTGTAGGATGACTGTAATTGGCTGAGAGTGTAGCCTTAAAGGCAGGTCTTAAAGGATTGCTCCTAGCCAGATTAGGTCATTCTGGACTGGTCGACTGACTTGTGATATGCTCCAGTCTTTTAGTTAATAAAAGCCTTGGTTTGGATCAACAAGTCTTTGGTTCTTTCGACGCACACTACAATCTACTCTCCTTTCTCTAATTTATTTTCCTTAATTTCAGCAATATGGAAAATCTAACAATCATTGTCTTAAATATACTCAGTTACTGTGTCTCCATGGTCCTCTCAGTTAGAGAATTTGAAAGACTCAATACACTAAACAATACCATATAACCATATAACCATATAACCGTTTACAGCACGAATACACTCTACACGAACAATTTTTTTCCTTATTTTGTGCCTGAAAGGCTCTTATTTTGTCCCAGGTTCTGGACACCCAGCCAAGAGACCCCATTATCCCTCCATCTTCTCTGTCAAAGCCTGTAAGAACTTTGCATGATTATATTCAACCACCTCTCATTTTTCTAAACGTTAGAGAGCATAGGGCAGTTTGCTTATCTCTCATCAAAGGACCAGCTCCTCATAGTTGACTGTCAGTTTGTCAAACTCTAGCATTGTATTTGCTTATTTTACATCCAGTAGTCTGGAAGGTTGGAAATGAAATAAGCTTTTTACCTTTCTCATTGGTCATGGTGAATCGTCCAGAGGGTTTGAATCTGAAGCTCTGCTGAAAGGTATTGAGGCTAATCAACTTAAAAGTTAAAAACTGAGATTGTCTGAGTAATTGACAGAAGCAGAATCAAAGCAAGAAGATCAAGTAAAGACACAGTTCCACAATAATCTGGTGCATTGGTAGTTCAGTCTTGAGGGGCTGAATCACAGACTCCTGTTCTATGTTTCTGTGATTGGGTTTACAAATATAAGATAGCCTCCCTTAAGACTCTTCCAATGGGGGACTGTTCTGAAAGAAATTGAAATAATACAATAAGAGCCAATGGATCAAAAATACTTAAGTGTTCTATTATATGTCAAACTAAGACTGCTTTGAAGACCCTTAGCAGTTACGTGTGAAATACCAATATTCTATCACCCACAAATCCCAAAACATTACATGATGAAAAGGACTTAATGAGGTGACAAGAGCACACATTCCTGATCACCAACGACCTCACCACTAAGAGTTTAAGGGAAGAAATGAAATAGTCTCTCAACTGCACATGGAGGTGGGAGATGCTGAGGTGGGATACAGGGTGGTGACAGAAGAATCAAAACTAGAGAGAGGGATGACTTCACGCATCAAGAAAGAGGACAATGTTAAGATTGGGGGGGGGGGGTGATTGAACAGTGAACAGATATGTAATTAGACAATGATTTGGAGGAGTGGAAGGAAGCACCTAGCAATATTCATAAAGCATATCTACCTGCCAATAAATCAACTGCTCAGACTCCCAGCCGCAACTCAGGAAATGTTGGTTCCTGTTAATTAATCCCAGTTAAGGCTGTTTAAGTGGCGGATTTTCCAAGTGACTTTGCAACAACTTTGCAGGTCTAACCCCCGGATGGGTGTGAATTTAATTCCTTTGTACAGTTCCCCAAACACTGAAATAATTTCTATCCTTGGGTTTTTAAAGCCTATCAATTCACTGCGCTACAACAATTTATCCTCAAACAAATGTTCTTGTAAATTAACAGTAAAATTGTGGGTGCATTGTTTTCTACATTGCACATTATTATTGGCATCTAAAATAACTCATATGAAGTGTTATCTCTATTAGAGTCAGTAAGAACTGTTAAATGTTAACTGAAAACGATCAGGTCAAGAAAATACTGTATGTTTCAATATCGAACAGTTATTGTCATAAAAAGGTTATGCACTGGTACTGTATCCCCATGTGTTCTTTCCATAGATGTGCACAAGTGTCCACTGTTATATTCCAGTGATTGTTGATATATTTGTACAGAAACAAGGTGAACTCTAATTCACTGTCTGGCCCTGTGGATAGCAAAATCTCACCTTCTCACATTCCTCTGAGTTCCCAGTATTTCAAATTCATCCCATACTTATGATCATCTCATGCTTTTGTGCTTCTATTACAACTAGCAGCACTGTGAACTGGCCTGGAATTAGTAACTGACCAGCTATGTACGTGTGTTAAAACACAAAAGTGCAGAGGAACCCCACAGGTCTCTTAGTGTCCATAGGAGGTAAAGATATATAATCAATGTTTCAGGACTGAGCCCTTCTTCAAGTTTTGAGCAAAAGGCAGGTAGGCGCCTGAATAAAATGGCTGGGAAGAAGAGAAAGAAGGCTGGGGGAGTGAGTGGGGAAGGGGGGGAGGGGGTAGAACAGATCTACAGATGTGATAATTGGATGTGGATAAGAGGACAGGAGAAGAAAGGTGAGAATTGATCGGGAAGGGGGTAGCTCTGCGAATGCAGGACGGAGGAAAGGAGATGGGGAGGGGGAAAAGGAAAAGAGAGAGAGAGAGCTACAGGAAAAGAAAAATGGTGATAGGGGAAGGGGAGAGGCGGGATGGGGTGTGGGGGGCTAACGGACACCAGAGAAGTCAATGTTAAAGCCATCGAGGGAGGGTACCCAGAGAGAATATGAAGTGTTGATCCTCCAATTTGCGGATGCTTTCTCAGTCTGGCAGTGCATGAAACCATAGACAGACAAGTCAGCATGGGAATGGAGCAGGGAATTGAAATGACATGCCACTGGAAGCTCCCTGCCATTGCAGCCGACAGAGCTAAGATGCTGAACAAAGCAATCTCCTAGTGTGCGTCCAGTCTCTCCGACGCAGAGGAGACGACAACCAGTGCACTGGTTGCAGCAGGTGACCCCTGCAGCTTTACAAGTGAAGTGGTTGCTTCCCTTGGAAGGAATGTTTGGGGCTCTAAATGATGGTGAGGGAGGAGGTATGGGCACAAGTGTAGCACTTACTGTGGTCACAGGGGTAGGTGCCAAGGGGGCAATTGGTGGGAAGGAAGGAGTGGACAAGGGAGTCATGGAGGGAGCAGTCCATCTGGAAGGCAGGGGGGAAGATATTCTGGTGGCAGAATCAGGTAGTAGGTGGAGGATGATCTGTTATATATGGAGGCTAGTGGAATGGTAGGTGAAAACAAAGGGAATTCTGTCCTTGTTATGTAAAGGGGCAGAGGGAACAAAGACACATGTGCAGGTAATGGACTATACACAGGTGAGGGCCAGGTTGATGGTGGTACCAGGGAAACCACATTTCTTTGTAGAAGGAAGACATCTGGTGCTCCCTTTGTGGTCTCCTCTGCATCACAGACTGGTAGATCACTTTGTTGAATGCCTTAGCTCTATCTGCTGCAATAGAAGGCATCTCCCAATGGCAACACATTTCAATTCCCTGCTCCATTCCCATTGTAACATGTCTGTCCATGGTCTCATGCACTGCCAGACTGAGACCACCTGCACATTGGAGGAACATCTGGGCATCCTCCAACTAGATGGCATTAACATTGACCTCTACTTTCTATTAGCCCCCTCCCCCCCCCAACCCCCATTTCTTCCCTTCCGCTATCCCTATTTCTCCTAGCAGGGCAGTGACCACAGCAGCAGACCAGCGAGAGGCTCAGCAGCTGAGGGACCCACACAGGTTTTGGGTGATGATGTTGGGGGATCCACATGGGCTCCTGGAGACTGGATCATGGGAACTATGTTTTGGAGCTGGAATTCAAGAGGGTGCTGAGGGCAAAAAGGGCTCACAAAGAGCCTCGAGTGCTGAAGGCTCCCTGATCATGTCAGAGGCTTGGGTCTGGAACTCGGGTTGCCGATGAATTGAAAGCAGCCGATGAGTGGCTGCAGAGGCTGCGGGAGCACTGGAGGCAAATCCATGGACACTCAGGGACATTCTTTTGCTTCTATTGTTAGGGGCACCGGGCTCATGGCCACTTTGTTTGCCTTACAGTTGACAAAAATTATATAAAGTAACGTATTTTACATTTTTAATGTATTATTGCGTGACTAAAAGGAACCTTGATCCTTTCCCTCTGTCTCCTTTTGTCCAACACTGCATTCATGGAGCCACCCTCTCACCCAATCAAGTCTCACTTTTCCTCTCCTGTCCTCCTATTCATGTCCAATTGGGTTTTTTATCTGTTGACCTGTGCTCCTCCTCCTGCCCTTTCTTCCATTCTCCCCCAGCCTTTTTATTCAGGTGCCAGCAAGGTTTTTTGTTCATGCCTTAAAGAAGGGCTCAGACCCAAAATATTGGTTATATATCTTTACCTTCTATGGACACTGCAAGACCTACTGAATTCCTCCAGAATTTTTGTGTTTTTACTATAATCACAACTTGCAAACCAGCTCTGCATGTATGTATTTGTATATTTATATTTGTCTACACAAGTGATTGCAATAAATTGCTGTGTGTGCACGTGTGTGCGCGCGTGCCCGCCTATATGTGAGTCTATTGATTATTAAATTCTGAACACACAAAACACACTTTTTTATTTTTGAAGAGACTTCACGAGGCATTTCATTTAAATAAAAAGTATTGTCCCATTCAATTAAAATTCTGTATTTTTTTTTTCCTTGAAGTCTGTGTCTGGAGCCAAACATAAAAAATGTACTGTAACCAAAGAGCCCTGAACCTCAGCAGGTTGGAGTATTGAAGGCAGATTCACCTTGGTGCAGTGGATGAATATTTCAAGCCAAGGTACACAGTTGGAGGATGTCATCAGCACGTTCGTGAGCAAGGAGCATAGCGTATGGCAAACAAAATTAGGGGAAGTTCAATAGCCTGCTTCCAATGCTTCACAAACATCATTTCACTGATTAGAAGCTCCATAGCATGTGAGAACAGATGCAAATGTTACAGGTGCTAGAGACTAGAAATAAAAACAAGATACATTGGAAACATTCAGCTATGCAAAGCAAGCAGTGTCTGAAGGAAAAGAAATTGATTAACATTTTTAGTCAATGAACAAAGGGTCTAAAACATAAATACCCTTATGTTTTAGTCTTAGCACCAAGTATCAGGTAGGAACATCCTGATCCGCATACGGTGTGGTACAATATTTATGGTCTCCAGCTGTGTGTTTTAAATGATTGAGTTATCAAAGCAGTAAGGTAATGAATAAACTGCTTTGAGAGTTGAAGGTGCAGCATTGAGCTTGTGTATTATGGAGAATATCAAACAAAATTTTGGAGATTTCTTCTGCACTGTACGGTAAGGAACTCAGCTTTTCTTGTGCATAGCAGTACTGTATTCAAGCACTGAGAGACACAGAGCAAGGTATTATAGTAAAGGTCAGAAAATTCGCTCCTAATGAACAAATTTGAAAAATGCATAAATACTGGTTAAATTTTCTCCATCCTTCATCTCTTCCTTTCCTTCAGCACTTCAAGTGTTTCTTCAGTATGAACTGAGGCAAAACATTAATCATCAACTGTGAAACTCATTGAAACTGACATCCATCTGTCCTTCTAGAAGGGTAGTAGGCAGAAGCCAGGAAACGTTGTTCATCATCTCCCCATAATTTTGCATTCCTCATTACATTCCCCTAGTCCGCAGAGATATGTAAAACAGAGAGTACAGGTTTACAAGAAAGGTTCAGAGCATTCGAGGGGATCAGAAGATTCCAGTATATACTCGTGTAATAGTCGAATTATATGGACCAATGTTTAGAGCAAAATTTAGGGGGATAATGACTCATATTATTTTTGACTGTGGTTCGCACCTGCGGCATTTGAGGTATCGGGAGCTCGGGATGGGTGGGTGGGTGGGTAGCCAGGACCAGGTGGTAAGTCCGCTTTCAAGGTCGGGAGCTCAGATGGGCAGGCAGCCAGTGCATAAGCGAGAGTCCACGGTCAGGACGTCAGGAGCTCCAGTGGGTGGGCAGCCAGGGCACAGGTGAGTGTCGGGAGATCGGGTGCTCCAATGGGGAGATGGCCAAAGCCAAAAAAAAGAGGGTGGGATGCGGTCAGCTCCTCCATGCAATATATGGAAAATACCAGATTTTAGTACCAAAAATAGGGGGGCGGTGGGGAGTGAACTTTTACATGTTATCAACTATTACATAAGTATATATGGTAAATGCCAAAGACAACCCCCACCCCCCCCCATCTTGCAATTCAACGAAAACATATCGATCACCTTTATTATCTACACCGTCCCACTTTATTCTCATGTTATAGATATACTCACTCTCCGACATTGTGCTATCCATCAATATGCTGCTCTATACCAACTCAAACTGAAAATATTACATTGCTACCTTAAAAAAAATTACTCAATACAAACCTTTTATTCTATTCAATGATATGCTCCATTTTAAACAGTTCACTCACCATCGAACAGATAATTAATCTAAAATGGCCAGGCTTGGCCTAGTGCCAAAATTCTTACCTCTGAGTCAGTGAAGGGAACCATTCTCTATGCCAAAGACTGCAGCCCACAATGCAATTTGGCTTTCCAGTGTAGTACTAAGAGTCACTGAAGACTGTGAATACCTGGAGCAAAAAACAAGCTACTGGAGAAACTTAGCAGATTAGGCAGCACATTGAGGAGGGAAAAGGATAGTTGACATTTTAGGTTGAGACCCTGCATCAGGTCTGAAAGTTTAGAGGGAAGATTGCCAGCATAAAGAGGTAAAGGGAGGGGCATGGCATGAAGTGGCAGGTGATAGGTGGATACAAGTGTGGAGGGATTGTTTGACAGATAGAATTAGGTGGGGTAGTGACAGAGCCTGGGAAGTAATGTGCAGATTATGGATAAGAAAGGAAGGTGAAGGAATCAGATAAGGTGGTGACGGTGGGTAAATTGAAATATTGGGGGCAGGTGATGGGAGAATCAAGTGCGAGGAGTGTGTGAGTAACGGGCATCTGGAATAGGTGGGGTCGGGTGAAGAAACTACACAACGGAGTTTTGAGGAGTAGGAAAGAACAGGTAGATCAGAGGGAGAGGGGAAGGAAAGTTACTTGAAAATGGATAATGAAATGTTCATGCCATTAGGTTAAAGACCACTCTGTAGGAATACAAGGTGCTATTCCTCTAGTCTATGTTTGACCTCGTGCAGTAGAGGAGGCTGAGGACAGATAGATCATTATGGAAATGAGATAGAGAATTAAAGTGGCTTGCAAATTGGCACTGCTGGTGACCATTTCAGACAAAGTATGAAGCTTTAATGACAAGGAAGTGCTGCACTGTTGCAGCTGTTATTTCTTGAATGAGATATGAAACCAACGGTCACACCTATCCCTTCATATGATCATTTTATGAACAGTCAACAATAACTCTTCAACCAACTGAGATAAAGAGAGCCTTTATTTATCTTAATCTTGTAAAGTGAATTGTTGCAATAGTGATTGTCTCAGAAACACCAGACTGACTGAGAAGTTATTTGGATGTGCACAGAGAAGATTTTTAAAAATCCTATCACTAATAGTTCCATCATCACTCATTCCAACTTTCTCTCCACCCATTGACAGGACTGTGTTAAGCTCACACACAAAACAAAAGTCTCCAATATTTCCACACCTTAGTGTCCATTTAGTGTTTAAATCTTAAAGCACCTTAGAAACTTTCTAAATACAAATGAACTGATGTCGGTGTTATTACGAGGTTCTGTTTCATTTAGTAGCCTAAAAGAACCCCAATAGCTTGTCATGCAGTTGATGTTGGAGATGCAAACCCTATCAAACAACATCCATATCGAATAAATGTTGAAAAGTGCAGACTGGCAGATCAAGAGATTGAATATATGTAAAGAATGATACTATTAGACATTCTACCTCAGATTGGAGTTCACCTTGTCCTGGTACCTAAATCAAATGAGACAGTATGATTTTGCACTGAATATAGAAAAGTTAATGGAGTAACAAAAACAGATTCTTATCCTATCCCTAGGGTGGATGATTGTGTGGAAAAGGTTGGAAAGGCTAAGTTTCTTATGAAGATGGAGTTATTAAAAGGTTACTGGTCTGTTCCTTTAACAGAGAGAGGAGGGAAATTTTTGTATTTGTGAACTCGTCAGGGTTATATGAATATAATGTTTTACCATTTGGAATGAAAAATGATCCAAGGACATTCCAAAGAATGATTAATTCTGTGATTCGAGGTTTAGAGCATACAGATGCTTATATTGATGATTTGTTTATGGGGAATGACACCTGGGAAGCACATATCTCTGAGTTAGAGAAATTGTTTGACAAACTTTCAAAAGCCAACCTCACTGTTAATTTAGCTAAAAATGAATTTGGCCATGATGCTGAGATTAATCCTGGTTATGTTGGTCAAAGCACATTGGTGCCTGTTCAGGCAAATTGGCACCTGCTGGTGACCATTGCAGACAAAGTATGAAGCTTTAACTCAGATGATTTCTGAGTTTCCTGTTCCCATGAGTAAGAAAGCTGTTAGGTGGTTTTTGGGATTAGTAGGGTAATATAGAAAGTTCTGTCAAAATTTTGTTGATATCGCCCTTCCTTTGACTAACCTTCTGAAGAAGGGTGAAAAATTTGTATGGACAGAACTTTGCCAGGAAAATATTTGATAAACTGAAAGTCATTTTATGCCACCAGCCTGTGCTTAAGTCCTATTACAAAAGATTGGTTGCAATGATATTGACCATCCAGTGACTTACTTATCCAAGAAATTCAATGAACATCAAAGGAATTATTCTAACGTAGAAAAAAAAATTATCACTTGTACTGGCTTTGCGGCATTTCGATGTTTGCATCTGCACAGCTCAGGAACCACTTGTTGTGCAGACTCTCCATAATCCCTGAGTGTTCTTGAGTAAAATGAAAAACAACAGTAGGCGATTGTTAAACTGGAGTCTGATTCTGCAGGTATATGATTGAATGATAGCTTTTATTAAAGGCAAGGTTAAGGTAATTGCTGATTGCCTTTCAAGATGTTAAGTTTGCAACATTGCTAAAAATGTTATATTTGTCTGTATAATATCATGTAACAATAGTGAATGAAGTATTTCAAACATTGTAGATTTTCTCTTACAGTTCAAAATGTTATGTGATGGGGGAGGTATTATGAGTTCCCATTTCATTTATTGACAGTCACTTTAAGGGTTAGTACAGGCTGCAACCATTCAAAACTGTGGTGAGAACAGAGTGGCAACAATCAGGTACTAACTGTGCCCAAAGTTGATCCGCTGGAGGAAAAGAGAGAGCATTTGTTGCTTTACCCAGGGACAGGTGGAGAGAGAGAGAGAGAGAGAGAGAGAGAGAGAGAGAGAGACGTGAGAGAAATATTTAAAGGAACAGCACACTTTGTGATCAGCAGCCATCTCATGAATGTTGTGCTGGAGTGACTGTGTGAAATGGACAATTTGGCTGATTCTACTGGTCAGGGGAATTATTGAACTCACCATGACCAAAGGAAAGGTAATTTTGAAGGGGACTTATTGAACCATACCATGACCAAAAGAGAGGTGCTAGAGGAAGCATAGTGGAGGTCACACATTTCGTTTCCCCTACACAAAGAAAAGGGGAGTTGTGACAACTGTTCGTCCAAAAGGATATTTCTCAGCAAGCAACTCGACAGGGGTTCGTGAGTTTTCAGCAGTCTGATCACTCAGTGTCACCCACCTCCTTTGTGATTACTTCTGTGCATCGGTTAAAGAGTATGCATTCCATTCCAGAATTGTGCCTAAACTGTAATGGTTTGGGTATCACACACAGGCATGTATAGTTGGGATTAAGTTAATTAGGGTGTTATATTATTGGTAGCTATCAATAAATATATTGTTTTTAAATAAAAACACTACCAGTCTCTTGGTGAATTTCTATTACTGCTGGTCTGCGATGTAACAGTGTAAGTAGCTCTAACACTTGTGATAATAAAAGAAGGTTGTCCCATCAAAGAGCAGTCAGGTGAGAGATATCTTGTATCAATGAAGCCAATTTCAGGGCTAACCCATGCTCATCCTTATGAATAAGAGGTTCCGTGGATTATCACGATGCAACTAAAGAGGTGATTTTCGGAAGTGCTTTTGGATGCTGCAAATTCTCTATTCTCCTCTCAACCTTGACGCAGTCTTTTCCATGTGCTTTGAGTCCATTAGAATGATCAGATCATCCTTAGACAATAATGAAGATCTACAAGATACACTGTAACCCAATACTTGTTTATTTATTTTATTCCAGATCAAAAAAATATTGCAGGTGCCTGAGGTTTTGCAGAACCAATTATAAAGGAGTTTTAGGATGATGACACAGCAATATCAATGAAGCCCAAAATATGAAGCTCATACGATGTGATCTTATGGTGGAGTTTATTTTCTGAAGTGATGTGTGTCCTTAACAAGGCTCATTTTTACTTTCTTATCCCAGATACCAAAACCAAATTAACATGCAAGCAGAGATCAAGGTACACTTCAATTATAATACAGCAAAAAAAATTTATTGAAAGGAATACAAAATACATGTTTCTGAATCCATGGTGACTTGCTGAAATAGAATACATTTCATAGCAGCATATATACACTGTCAATACAATGTCTGGTTACAGCATTGTAGAAGGTTGACAAGGTGCTTAGTATTCTCATGACAAGCTTAAATGATTGTTCAGAAAGATTGAAGAATTATGATTTTTTTTAAAACTGATTTTACAAGTTTATTTCTATGACCCTTTAAAATGAAGATAAATTGTTTTTTTTTACATTTAGGACATAAAACAAGGGATTCTAATGGATTTTGACTGGACTTACAATCATAGCAACACCAGCAATACCAGAGCATGCTGTACGTAGTGTCATTTTCATTCTGTTACAGGAACAGAGTATGTCATTCTCAGTTAATGAGCTGCCAATTCTGGTGTCATCTACAAAAACTAAAATTCTGTACATATAGAAGAATCCATACAGATGCAACCTTGAGACCAGCATATTCCCAATAGATGGAATTTGTTCCCATACACCAGTTCTGATTCTAACCATCAGTAATGGTGCTGTTAGACCTGTCATGGCTGAATTTTATTGTTATGGCATAATTATCCATTGCAGGATTCAACTGCATTTACTGCTCTGCAAAAGGGAAAGAAAGGTGCATCAGTCAACACATGTTTAATAAGTATTTTGTGGCATCTGTGATGGTATATCTAGGGATGAGGTCCTAAAGAGGGAATATGGAGAGTTAGGAAAGAAGTTAAAAATCTCAGAACTGCTGCCTGTGCCACACACCAGAGAGGGTAGGAATAGGAGTTGTGGCAGATGAATGCATGACAGAAGACTTGGTGCCAGGGGCAAGAGATCATTGAAATCTCTTCTGGGGAAGGTCTGACCTGTACAAAAAGTGAGGGGTTGCATCTAAACTGGAGGGGGGCCAATATCCTGGCGGGCAGGTTTGCGAGAGCAGTTGGTGAGGGTTTGCTAGTTTGGCAGGGAGGGTGGGAATCAAAATGTGAGTGAAGAAATTAGGGTATAAAGATAAATTCATCATGCTAGGTCCTCTGAGATGGTGAGGAAGAACAGGCAAGGGACAAAATGTATCCATTTCAATGCTAGGAGTATCAGGAATAAAGGGGATGAACTTAGATCATGGATCAGTACATATAATTATGATGTTGCAACCATTTCTGAAATGGCTGGAGGAAGGACAAGATTGGCTGATGCAAGTACCAGGGTTTAGATGTTTTAAAAAGAATAGGATGGGAAGTAGAAAAGGTGGGGGTGGGGGGGGAGGGGGGAAGTAACATTACTGGTCAGGGATTATATCATGGCTATAGAAAGGGAGGATGCTGCAAGAAGGAATGTCCACTGAGTTGGTGTGAGTGAAAGTCAGAAATAGGAAGGGAGCTATCACTGTGCTGGGAGTAGTTTATAGGCACTTAAATAGCCCTCGGGACACCGAGCAGCAGATAAGCAGGCAGATTTTGGAATGGTACGGGAAATACAGGGTTGTAGTTATAGGTGATTTCAACTTCCCTAATTTTGATTGGCAGCTGCTAACTGCAAAAGGGATAGATGGGGCTGAATTTGTCAGGTCTGTTCAAGGATTCCTGACACAGTATGTGGACCAGCCAACTAGAGGAGAGGCCACACAGAATCTGGTTTTGGGGAATGAACCTGGTCAGGTGGCAGACCTCTTGGCAGGGGAGCATTTTGGTGAGAGTGACCACAACTCCCTTACCTTCAACATAGCTATGGAAAAGGATGAAAACAGTCAAACTGGGAAAATGTTCAAATGAAGGGATGAGGCAGGAACTAGCAAGTGTAAATTGGAAACCCATGTTTAAGGGTGAAAGCACAGAAGTAATATAGAGGAAGTTTAGGGACCACGTGTAGGGTTCAAGCTAGGTTTGTCCACTGGGACAAGGAAAATAGGGTAGGAAAAGGGAACCATAGCTGACAAAACAGGTTAGGCAAGAGGAAGAAGGAAGCATACATTAGATATAGGAAGCAGAAAACAGGAAGGGCTCATAACAAGTATATGGCATCCAGAAAGGACCTTAAGAAATTACTTAGGAGAGTTCAAAAGGGACATGAGAAGGAAGTGAAGAACAGAAGGATGACAAGAATGAAGGTGGGGCCACTAAAGGATAGAGGAGGCAACATATACCTGGAGGTAGACGAGGTTGGGGACATCCTAAATGAATACTTTGCTTCAGTATTCACAAGAGAAAAGGACCTTAATTACGATGAGGTCAAAAATGAGCAGACGTGTGCTGGACAATGTGGAGATTAAGGAAGTTGAGTGTTGGATCTTCTTAAAAACACCAAGATTGATAAGCCTCAGGGGCTGGACATGATATACCCCAGGTTGCTATGTAAATTGAAAGGAGAGATAGCTGGGGCTGTAGCTACTATCTTTGAATTCTCTTTGGCCACAGGGGAGGAATGGAGATTGGCAAATGTAGTCACCTTGTTTAAGAAAATGTAATAGAGGATCCTGGGAATTATAAACCAGTGAGCCTTACATCAGTGGTGTGCAAACTAATGGAGAGGATTCTTTAGGATAGGATCTATGAACATTTAGAGAAGTATAGTCTACTCAAGAATAGTCAGCATGGCTTTATGAAGGGAAGGTCATGCCTCATGAGTCCAATTGATTTTTTGAGGAGGTAACAAAAGAAATTGATAATGGTAGGGTGGTATATGTGGTCTACAAGGATTTTAGCAAGGCATTTGACAAGGACCGCCATGTCATGAGGCATGGGATCAGTGGAACCTTGGCTGTGTGTATAAAATAAATTGGCTTGTACGAAGAAAGCAGTGGAAGGAAAGTATTCTGCCTGGAGGTCGGTGACTAGTGGAGTGCCGCAAGGATCCCCTGCTCTTTGTGATTTTTATAAATGACCCGGATGAAGAGGTGGAAGGATGGGTCAGCAAGTTTGCAGGTGACATGAAGATTGGAGGAGTTGTGGATGAGGCTGAAGGTTATCAAAGGAGACAAGAGGATACATACGGTGTGCAGAGTTGGGCAGAAAAGTAGCCGATGGAGTTCAATCCAGGTAAGTGTGAGGTGATGAATTTTGAAAGGACAAACCAGAAGGCTGAGTACAGGGTTAAAGGTTGGTTACTTAAGAGTGTGAATGAACAGAGGGACCTTGGGGTTCAAATCCATCCATCCCTCAAGGTAGCTGCACAGGTTGATAGGATAGCTAAGAAGGCCTATGGGATATTGGGATTTATTATTAGGGAGATTGAATTCAGGAGTACAGAGGTAATGTTACAACTCTATAAATCTCTGGTAAGACCACACTTGGAGTATTGTGTTCAGTTCTGGTCACCTCTTTATACAAAGGATGTGGAAGCTATGGAGAGTGTGCTAAGATTTCACAGGATGTTGCCTGGATTGGGAAACAAGTCATATGAGACAAGGTTAGCAGAGCTGGGACTTTTCTCTTTGGAGTGCAGAAGGATGAGAGAGACTTGATAGAGGTCTACAAGATTATGAGAAGCATGGATAGGGTGGACAGCCAGCACCTGTTACCCAGGGCAAGATCAGCAAGCACTAGAGGATGTATATACAAAGTTAGGGAGAGAAATTTAGGGGAGACATCAGGGGTAAGTTTATCTATTAATTTATTACACAGAGAGTAGTAGGTGCCTGGAATGCCTTGTTGGGGATGGTGGTGGAAGCTGAAACATTGACATGGATTAAAGAAAAATAGAGGGTTATGGGGTAGAGAGGGTTTAGTACTTTTCTTCAAGGAAGGAATATTCGGGTTGGTACAACATTGAAGAGTGAAGGGCCTGAATGTTCTAATACCTGATAAATGGTATGACCTGGGCCATCTCCGCAAAATCTTTGTATGGCAAGCGGTAGGCAGAGAAGAATAGGTGCAGTCCGCGTGACTTGGGAAGGAACATTGGGTTAGACCCTCTGAGAAGACAGAAGAACCTGCTCGCTGGCCGTTCTCAGTGAGGAATTAATAGTGTTCTGGTAATAGGCTACTGGCTCACTCACTCACTTTGCACAGGGCAGGGCAGAATCCAGAGATGCAAAGTAGACTGAAATGGGGGCAGCAACAATTCACAAATATGTTTGTTGTTTGTGAATAATGTCATTAATGGAATCTTACTACTGGTCCCCTTTTCTCAAAAAAAAAATCAGAATGTTTTGACATTCCTTATTTCTGTTCATTTTGTTGCTTTGTTTGGATGGTATTGATGCCATCATCAAAAGAACAGCTTGGAAAAGTTAGCAATTCAAATGGTCGACTGGAATTGAATACAATATGGGCATCCAACACTGAAGTACTAACAGCGATATCAACCAATGTTAATTATGCTCCAGTACACAGTTAGAATTAATAAATACTCCAAGACACTGCTCTTCATTATATGTCATCAGGACCAAATGCTTAAATAATTTACAGTAAAAAATTAACCGAAGTAGCCACAGAAGAACAAACGGGCATTCAAACAATCATAGTCCTATGTAATGGTTTGATTTATTTTTAAAGTGGTTTTGATGATGAGACACTCTCATTGATATTTCTCAATGCATTCATTAATTTTGTTTAAAGAAAAGGAATAACCTGTCACGTTATCAAGAACACTGTCAAAGCTTGATTGCTGGCCATCAGGAAGGGTACAGTGACCCAAATGCAATCCTAAAGGGGCCAATTAAGAAGAATGACATATGGGTCGTCAGGAATTTCCAACTTGCAAACTCAAAATGCCGGAAAAGATAAAAAAAAACGAATTTCCTTAGCAGTGTTCAAAAGAGTGACAGGTGTGAATGCACTGCAAACATTTCAATAACAATTTGGATAGTGAGTTTATCCCATAAAAATTAAGTCACTCCAAGCAGTTACCAGAAGTGCTCACCTCCTCCTCCAGTGGAACAACCATGCCCCTTTAAGGATTTGGGTGGGGAATGGTCGTTACTTTTTGAATGCATATATATTTAACATCCAATTCTAATTTAGAGTTTATCCTCTTTATGTGGAATGTCTTTGTTTTCAATGATATGATGCTCAAGTTCAATTAAAATTGCTCTCAGACATCAAACTTCCTTGTGTGTTCTTGCTTTCATTTCCTTCTAGCCATTCCAGTGCAGTCCCATATTAAAATCTCCTTAAGAATCTGAAAATCCTACAGAATCCTATTAAATCCTATAAGGCAATAAAAATCCTCCAAAATTCCCACAAGATCCTAAAGATTATTAAACAGGATTTCCTTGGGGAATATTTTAATGGGATTCTCACTATTGATTGGTGGAAACATCTTACTGCATTGCACAGCTTCAAGTGTAACGTATGAAAAATCTATAGAAAAAAAACAGTGCATTGCACAGAGAAATTCTACAGAAAAAGTGCCTTACCAGAGAGCGTCTTTATATCAAATATTTAAATGTTTTAAGTTATGAATCTCATACTTTTCAAGCACTAGCTTTAGAAAAAAAATCTGTTACATTGTTTCCCTTCAAAAGGGGAAATGTCCACGCAGCTTCCATCGGTTGGAACTCCGTTGATGGTGCTCCAGGCTCACCTTGCTGAGCGAGTGAGGCAACCTGTGTCTGTTTTTACTCCAGTGGCCCTGTCCATCTGCCTGTCCAGCTGGATTTCACTGTGGCTGTAATTGAGACAGATAATAGCCGTAATACCTCACCTACAAGGATAAGATTTGGTGAATTAATAGACAAATATAAATCAAAAAGCAGCAAATTGAAATCCAGAGTATTTAGGAACAATTAAATAAAATGTAAGTTTCCCAACTGGAATCACCACTAGTCTGTTTGTTGTGAGCAGGTACAATATCGCCTGGTTTGTCAACCTTCCAGAATTTCCCTGGCATCCACAAGAATTAAAGACTGATGTCAACAGCTTCAGGACAAAATATTGGGGCATTCAAAAATACACTTAAATTTAAACTTTTAAATTTAGGCAATCAGCATGGTTACAGGCCATTTCGACCCACGAGATTGTGTCACCCAATTACACCTAAATGACCTATACCTCTGGTAAGTTTTGAAGGGTGGGAGGAAACCAGAACACACAGAGGAAACCCATGCAGACATGGGGAGAACATACCAACTCCTTACAGACAGTGCCAGATTTGAACCCAGGTCGCCAGCACTATATCATTACTCTAACCACTACACTAACCGAGCTGCCCTTAGAAAAAATTAATTGGACAATTTCCATTAAAAGTTACAAATACATTATGGACCTACCCTAAGGTTGCCTGATACCTAAAAATCAAAAGATGAGAACTGTTCACTTTCGGATTTAGCTTGAAAGAGAGATGGAGGATGTGTGACCATTAGTAAGCTGTGAGATGAGTCAGTCATCTCTAGGAATACATCCAGTCAAAGCAGATAACCCTGGATATCTCTGCCATAGAGTTGTGCAGTATAGAAACAGGCCTTTTGGCAACTTGTTTTGCCCATCTTAACTGCTCTTGCGTGCATGAAGATTGCCTCCTCCTAAGCCACCATCCCAAGATGGTAGCAGGGCTGTAACTGCAGTAACGGCAGTGCTATCAACTGGAGCACACCCAGAAGAGCAGGATGTGAAGAGGGATCTTCCCAGTCATTACACTGACAGCTCCATGGAGGTTTAAACCACCTGCTTTCAAATACAGATAGATTATTTAAAACATCAGAGAACCCACAAATGTCTGTGTCCAAGATGGCAGTGCTAGGGTGGCCATTTTCCAAAGGAGGTCATGGTTATATATTTGCATTTGTAAAACAACAACAAATGCAAACACTGTGTGTGTGTGTGTGTGTGTGTGTGTGTGTGTGTGTGTGTGTGTGTGTGTGTGTGTGTGTGTGTGTGTGTGTGTGTGTGTGTGTGTGTGTGTAGCAATATATGGTAACCTATGACCATGTCCTCCTGTGTGTGTGTGTGTGTGTGTGTGTGTGTGTGTGTGTAGCAATATATGGTAACCTATGACCATGTCCTCCTTTGGAATGGCCACCCTAGGCAGCGCCCATGCTTGGCAACCCAGACCATGATTATTGTGAGTTTTGGGGGAGCAGCAGACTGGCACAAGGTACCAGAGCAGGAGAGTATCTCCTCCACCCCATTAAGGACAAGACTAAGAGAAGGATTACAGCAGTCGACCAGAGAGCAACTTGTGGTTGAAGGGCTCACACCAACCTGCAGGCTGCTGGCAACTGGCAAGTGGGAGCCAGGTATCAGGACCAAGAATCATGAGATGCCAATGGTGAGCAGGGCTCCAAACAGGCCTCTGGCATTGACAGCTTCTTTATCATGTTGGAGGTTTAGAACCAGAGTCCGAGGAAGGGGTCTCAGATGATTGGAGTTTGGGTTCACTATTGGATAAGACAGGATGCTGTGCAGAGATTATGGCAGCAGAGGAGGCGGGGCATTGAAGGAGGTGGCAGGATCCACTGACACTCGATGTCTTTGAATGGACTCTCTTTTCTCTTTTACTTCTTGGTATCAGTGCTAAACCATTTCTCATCCTGAGTTCATCTGCCTTATCTAAAAGGTTTCTTGCACTAAAATAGATGGAGTGTAATCCATTAGATTCCTTGTCTGGCCCCTACCTGTCCTGACCATTGCACTTACGCCTTTTAACATTTCTATTTGCTCAACTATACCAGCTGTCTCACTGCTGCTTTGGTCGCTCTTCCCTGCCCCTCCCTCCACCAGTAGCATGAGCAAATCTCCTTGTCAATGTATTGGTCCCTCTCCAGTTCAATTTCAACCTGTCCATCTTTTGCAGGTCTTAGTTTCCCTGGAAGAGACCCCAATGATCCACATCTCTGAAGCCCTCCATCGTACACCTGCCCCTTAGCCATGATTTAACTGTACTATCCATCTATTTCTCGCCTCACTATCTCATGGCACAGGGACAAATCCTGAGATTAAATCAGAAAGCTCGTGTTTTTATTTTAAACTTACTGTATTGTTCCCTAAATTCCCCTTGCCAATCTCTTCTGTGTACTAATTGTATCTGATTCCACCACTTCCTCTGGTTACATGTTCCTGATAGCAACCACATTATACTCGCAAATCCCATTTAAATCTCTCTCTTCTCACCTGCAACTTGTCTTCTCATGTTCTCTTCAGTCAAAACACAGAAATGCTGGATGAACACAGTTGGTCTCACAGCATCTATACCTGTTAAAGATATATTTCCTCAAGGTAGGAGTGAAAAAAACAGGCATCTGAATTAAAGGCTAGAAGAAGAAAAGGGGAAGAATGGGAGGGGAAGGAGTACAGACCAACAGACAAAAGGTGATCATTGGATAAGATAAGAGGAAATGTGAGGTCTGTGAAAGGAGACAGAGGGAAAAGGGAAGAGTGAGACACATCTAGAGGAAAGGAGACAGGGGGAAGAAGATGGGGAAGGGGATTCTAACAGAAACCAGAATTTGCAGGTGATCTCAGTCTGGCAGTGCATGAGACTATGGACAGACATGTCAGCAAGGGAATGGGGTGGAGAACTGAAATGGGGTGGCCACTGGGAGATCCATGCTCTTGTGGCGGAGAGAGCTGAGATGTTCAACAAAGAGATCTCCCAGTCAGTGTCTAGTCTCTCCAATGTAGAGGAGATCACAATAGGAGTACCAGATGCAGTTTCTCTGATGTAGAAGAGACCATAATGGGACCACTGGTTGCAGTAGATGACACCTGCATATTCATAAGTGAAGTGTTGCTTCACTTGCAAGGACTGTTTGGGGCCTCCAATGGTGCTAGGGAGGAGATGTGGACATAAGGAGCATCCCCTGCAGTCTCAGGGTTGATGCCAAGGGATGGTGAGGAGGGAGATGTGAACGAGGGAATCACAGAGGGAGCATTCCCTGCCGAAGGCAGAGGAGAGGAGAATATATGTCTGGTGATGGCATCATGTAGTAGGTGGTGGAAATGGCAAAAGAGTATATGTTGGATGCAGAGGAAGGTGGGGTGGTAGGTGAAGACATTGGGAATTCTATCCTTGTTGCACATTGAAGCAACTGAGAATATGTGGGTGAGGGCAGAGTTGATGGTGGTAGAGAGGAAGGCTCGTTGTTTGAAGAAGGAGGACATCTCTAATGATCTGCCTTGTAAGTCCTCATCCTGGAAGCAGATGGAGATGGAAGAATTGAGAGAAAGGAATGGAATCCTAACTCAGCCCTACTATGTGATCCCACCATGAGACACATAATCCCCTCTCCACCTTCCACAGAGTCCACTCCTCCCTCCCCTCCAATTCCCTCCTTGGCACCTAACGATGTGACCGCAGGAGATACTCCTCATCCCACACCTCCTTTCTTATCACCATTCGGGGCCCCAAACAGTTCTTCTAAGTGAAGCAACATTCACTTGTGAATCTGGTGCTCTCAATGTGGTCTCCTCTATATTAGAAAGACTGGACACAGATCAGGAGATCATTTCGTTGAGCACCTCTGCTCTGTCTGCCATAATATGGTGGATCGCCCAGTGGCCAACCATTTCAATTCTCCACCCCATTTCTTTGCTGACATATCTATCCATGGTTTCATGCATTGTCAGACTGAGACCACCCATAAATTGGAGAAACAGCACCTCATCTTCTGTATGGGCATCCTCCAACCATTGACATTAAGATCGACTTCTCTAGTTTCTTATAGAAACCATCTCCCCCAACCCCCCCGCATCTTCTTTCCCCTGTCTCCTTTCCTCTAGTTCTCTTCCCTTCTCTGACCTTTTCCCTTTGTCTCCGTTCACCGAGCCAAAATTAATTTTCACCTTTCCTCTTATCAATATCCAAATAACGCCTTTTATCTGTTGATCTGTACTCCTTTCTCTCCCATTCTTCCTCCTTTCTTTCCCAGCCTTTATTTCAGACACCACTTTTTTCACTCATACCTTGAGGAAGGGCTTGGGCGTGAAACGTCAGTAACTTACCTCCAAAGGACGCTGCGAGACCGGCTGAGTTTTTCCAGCATTTCTGTGTTTTGACTACAATCACAGAATCTGTAGACTTTTGTGTTTCATTCTCTTGTTCCCTTGGGAAAAAGATTCTGCCCATCTTCCCTGTCGATACTTCCTATGATTTTACTCCTCAGCCTCCTTTGCTCAAGGGAAAACAGGCCCGGCCTATCCAATCTCTACCAAAAATCAAGTCCTCCAATCCTGTACTGTCTCCAATACGACCACATCCTTTCTGATGTGAGGTGACCAGAAGTGCATAGAAAACACTAGGGCAGTTAACTTGTAAAGTTGGAACAAAACATCCTGACCTATGAAGCCAAGCATACTATCCTGCATTGTCACCATCAGGGAAATACAAATGTTAACTCTAATACTCCCTCACTCTAGGTCCAACACTTATTTTTGTTTATTTAGTTAGGTGGTTTAATATAATCCTGCTTCAACACAACGAATTTCATGCCATTCCTGACAATAAATTTTGATTTGATTCGATTCCAAAATGCATCACTTTACATTTGTCAGGATCAAATTCCATCTGCCAATACTCCATACAACTTTCTATCTGATCTATATACAGCTGTAACCTTGGGCATCTGCATGCATCATCAACAATTTACATCTCACTCTCAAACTTACTAATGCTAAGCTCATGTCCAAGTCATTCATACATTCAACAAACAGCAAGGATCGACAACATCAGTCCCTATGGTGCATAACTGATCACTGACTTCCCAAGAGAAAAGCAACCTTCCACCAACACCCTCTGCCTCCTATCTCCAAGCCAATTTTTGCTCCAGGTAGCATTGGATTGCATATGCCTCCCCTTTCAGGAGCCATATGCCTGCTGGAGTCCATATAAATAACATTTCCTGCCTGTCTTTACCAATCTTAAGTTGCTCCTTCAAAGAAAAAGTCAAATTTGAATTTGACCTGCACAAAGCTGACTGTCTCTGATCACCTCATCTTTTCAAATGTACAGAAATCCTATCCCTTAGAGTTTTTTTTCCAATAATTTCCTTGCAACTGGCATATAGTCCCTTTCACACTGCCAAAAAAAGTGGACAATTTAGCAGATAATCTGGCAGTATGGAAGGTCCAAGCCAGGCAGGGAGGGTAAAAGTCAACCAGGCTCTGAATCTTGTTGGTGGGGGGTTGTGTCAGAGCCTGGCCAAGTTAACTCAGATTTGACTTGGTCCCTGATAGACTGCAGTATGAGCAGGCAACCATCTCTACCAGGTGTCACCACTGGAGATTGGACTCCCCCTTAGATGAGAGATATCCACATGAACCAGGTGATTTCATGGTCCAGTGTGAATGGCTTACCAGGAACTGCAACCCGAGTCATTTACTCATCTTTTTGGGGAGTTGGCAGTGTGGACTCACCAGCTTGTATTTACCTGAAATAACATTCACTATCCTCACAAAACACAATACTATCATCCCCTGTGGTGAACAATGATGCAAAAATCTCCCTCAGAGACCCTGCACTCTTCTTCCTTGCTTCCAATTGACCTTTTGATTTAGCAAACCCTATGCATCCTGTGACATCTTCCTAACATTAACATGCATCAGACAATCAACATCATGCTTGAACTCATTACCTTCCATTTCTTCATAAATACAGATGAAAAGTATTCAGTTAAGTCCTTGGCCACATCTCCTCTTTGGTTCCTAAGGGATCCATTCTTTCTCTGACTCATGATACACTTATAGAATATGTCTGGGCTCTCCTTAATCAAGGATATTTCATGGCCCCTTCCTAACTTTTTTTTCCAAGTTCTTTCCTACACATTTTACATTCCAGTTGCTATAGCTGTTATCTGTTTTCTGATCAAACTTTCAATGTTTTTTTAAAATCATCTAGGGATCACAAATCATATGATCCCTGCCTTTCACCTTTACCCAAGCAGGCTGGCTTTGAATTCTTATGAATTCTGTTTGAAAAGACTCCCACTTACCCACATGCATCTACTCCCAGATTACATTCATCGGGTCCTCTTACGCTATCGAAATCAGCCTTTACCCAATTTAGGACCTTAACTTGAGAAGCAACCTTAACCCTACTCATAACTACCTTGAAGCTTACAGAATTATGGTCACTGCTCCCAAAGTGATACTTGCATCACCTGCCCAGTTTCATTTCTAAGATAACGATGAGTGCTGATCCATCTCTTGTGAGACTACATACATATAGTCTCCAAAAAAAACACTCTGAACAAATCCCATCCAAACTCCTAGCAATACTGAGAAAGGCAAAATCCTCCTCTACTATAACCATATTGCTCTTACCTACCTTGCTGTGATTTGCTTATATATCTGTTCCTTGGAACCCTGAAGTATAATCCCATAAAAGTGATTACTCCATTATTATTCCCATCTTGGACATCATACAGACAAGTATTAGCAAATATAACATTGCTGAGGAACTCAAGGCAATTAGCCCTGTACAATTGCAGCATGTTTTATACCATTCACCTTCCTCTTGCCTTCTATATCTTCCAGCATTTCAGTGGACAAGTTATCCAAGCCCCAATACATGCATCTGGTGCATTAATTGCTCCAGCCAGTAGCAGAATCTCAATTCCTTCAGCAACACATGAGCAGTTGGTTTAATTCTGCTTTGGCATTACCACAAAGTGCCACTGAGCTGACAGCATCCTGTTCAGAAAATTCTCGTCGTGTACACAAGTGGCACAAAAATACATCTCCTCTCAACATTCATGTTGAGAATGCATTTTCAGAACTTTTGCCATTCTAATCTATCACTGCAGCTAATATCAGACCTGCAATATTCACTTACACAACATAAGTTATAAGGAATCCAAACAGTAAGCTAATTATTTCAGGAGTAGGACACCAGCCACACTGTTTGACTCAGTCCCTTCTATAAGCAAATAGTTTTTCTACAAAATGAAACCATAATTAGAGATGATATTATTTCTTTTCACCCAAACCTAAATAAATCAATAATACATTAATTGTCTTATAGCATGCACGCAAGTACAATCAGTAGATCACGCCGGATAACATGACGTGAAATTGATACCATAATCTATTTAAGATCCAATAATTTGCTTGAAATTGAGTGTCGAAGAATGCACTACCATCTATGAATGGCTTTGCACAAGTTGCACACATCGGCTATCCTACACCTTACTGTGTGATTTTGGCCTTTAAATGGTATCGCAATCGACTAATGTGGCCTTCTTGATACCGAACTAAGAGCTTCCACACAATTCATATTTTGCTACTTGGCTGGTTTTTCAAACCCAGTGATTTTTTTCTACTGTCTTTTTAATCTAATAGCAGATTTAAATATTACAAAACATATCTATTTAAAAAAATTAAAGAAGTCCATACTGTGCAATGGCAAACAAAAATGTAAAGTTAACAGCATGTTACAAGTGAAGGATGAAAAAACAGCATTCCGACTCATCAATCCCACTCCTCCTGCCAACAGTCTGGAATTGACCCAAACAGGTTCAAAAGTTTGAGTTATATTTATCCGAGGTCATCTTTGTACCACATCAATGTGCCATGACTGAGAATGCAGATCTCCATCTCTACAATAATGTTCCACTGCATCCTTGACTAAGTTCATCTGCTGCCAAAACCTTCACATCCTAGTCCTGCGGACATCTTACTATTCACATATATTCCAGGCAAGAGTCCTTCATACTGCTCTTCACAAACTCGACACCATCCAAAACCTGACTCTGGAAATCCTTCACTCCCCTGCTTCTCAATCTCCCTTTCCTCTTTTGAGGTGATTCTTAAAACCTACCACATCGGTCATACATACATACACAAGCCTGTGCTACCCAATTATACCCAACTAAACCGGTGGGAGGAAATCATAGCACCCAGACAAAGCCCACGAAGACACGGGGACAACATACAAACTCCTTAAGACAAGGCAGGATTTGAACGGTCTAACCATGCCACAACGAAGTTTACTGCATGACCGGGCGTCGTCTTATTTTTGATAAACACCTGAACTAAGAGATGGTAAACAAATGGAACTTGTGCTGTAGGTTGTTCCCTCTCAAAGCTGCTTTGACATTCAGTTAAAATATCGCTTCTCTTACCTCAGCTTACTTCCAATTAATTTTTGATAATCCTATGAACCAATTGATCTCAATCCTGGAAGTTTCAATTGATACAGTTGTTTTCCTTTTGGAATTTGCATGTGGAAAAATGTATTCCTAATTCCAAGCCAAAATAATCCAGTAATAATCCACTTTTATATTCTGCATATTCTGGATTGCTTCACCAGATGAAATGGTTGCTTTGAATTTGCCCATGTAATTTTCAAGACCTCAATGAGATCAAACAACAGCTTGCAAAGTTTACCAGCTGCCTTGATATCATTCTGGTGGATATATATGCTGCACCCCTTTATGCAGGTATATTATAACCAAGAAATTAGATCAATTAGTGATCATTTCCATGTGCAAATCACAATATACAGATCTGAACCTGATCACGTGATCATATCTGGGTCAAATTGCATGCAGAAGGAAATTAGTTTTGGCATCTTTACACTTCAGATTTCAGATTCAGATTTGTTAATGGAGTACATACATGGCATCACATACAACCCTGACATTAACTTTTTTCTGTGGGTAAGGCAGAATTACCATTTACTGGTAATTAAAAAAACTGTACACAATATACACATGTAAACAAATAACAAATGTAAACAAACTGACTGTGCAATACAAAGAGAATTTAAAAAATCAATAAAGTGCACAAGTAAGAGTCCTTAAATGAGTCCCTGATTGAGTTTGTTGTTGAGGAGTCTGATGGTGGAGGGGTAGCAGCTGTTCCTGAACCTGCTGGTGCCAGACTTGTGGCACCTATACCTCTTTTCTGATGGTAGCAGGGATGTTCTTGATGTAGATGCTTTTGATAGTGGAGAGGGTTTTGCCGTGATGTTCTGGGCTGTGTCCGCTACCTTTTGGACATGACTACCAGTCATGTATACGTTTCCTTGTTTATTGACATAAATCGGAGCTTCATATTGGTTGAATATTCATAGTAGGGCAAGAAGTGCTTTGTTGGTTTTTACCTATTTAAAGAAAATACTCTGAAGATATTGGAGGGGGGGATGGTTGCAGGAAAGGAAGTGATGCTGAATAGGAAGTTTTAGAATGGATCACAGGCTTCTTAATCAGTACCCCAAGTTCACAGCTCGCAATCCAGGGGTGAAGTGCTAATTCTTCTAGGTGCTGGAGGGAGCGGCCCCATGAGGCTCCCGGAGCGGTGCTTCATTGAACTCCGGCAGCACTGCATCCCTGTTGCACTCTGCACTCTTCCACAATTTGGCAGCTGAAATCATTCAAGGGCTGCCTGAATGGCCACATTCCATAACTGGAGATGCCAATAAGACAGTGAGTGATCACACAGGGTACAGCAGAGGCAAAGTACATATTCATATCTAGACTTCCCTGATGGTTTCAGATCTCTCAAGTCTGCCATCCCTGAGGTGAACGTCATTCTCCACCCACACTCTCCTGCTTGGACTGCTCTCTCCACAGAGGTCATTATTTTCACTCTCCACCTCTTTGCCACAGGATCTTTCAAAGTGGCTGCAGCACTAATATGCTCAGAAAAGCTAGAGATGCTCAGAAAAGCTAGAGAGTCTGTCAACACTGACACAAAAGGACTCTTCAACCATCATCCTGTAGTTGATGCACGTCCTCATCTCCATAGCGCTATAAGTTTAAAAGACAATATGTCAACTGAAAAAAAAAACTAGAGGACCTCAGGAGCAAACAACAACTCTGATTAATTTAAATCTTAGAAGAGAGGAACAAGACACTTGTTCACAGCCTCGTCTCCCACATCTGGCAGGAGGACATGCCAAGAGATCTAACAGATGCAGAACTGTGAACATTTCCTTGAAAGCAAACAATTCTGACTGGGTAACTACACAAGCAAATCACTTTTCAATTCCACGTTCCAATGCACAAGGAGTTATCCCTTAATTACAGTGCAATGGTCATGGGTTTTCACTTCACACCAACTCCAAGAATAAGGTTAAAGAAAAAAGTGGCATCAACTATTATACATAGTGTTAGTGACATCACAAAAGCCTTTGCTAATAGAATATCCTTCTTACATTTGGTGGCCCTTAGTAACTGTTCCACATCCTAAAGGTCTTCAACAACTTATATAAATGGGGAGTCACGTGATGGAGTAGTGGCTGGTAGGGTAAAACCAGCCCTCTCCAGAAAAGAAGAAAAAAAGTCAAGAAAGGCAGAGTTCAACAAATATAAAATATAAGAAATAAAAGATAAAGTTGCAGAGAAGAGAAAGAAGATGGCACCTCAGAAGGAAAAAGTAAAAACAACAGGGAAAAAAGGAGAAAAGACACCGGAAAAGAAGGAGAAGGCCTTACCTGCACAAAGGAACAGGGAGCCGTGGTGACACCAGGGCTCTCAGCTGGGTGATGAGGAAAGTGGCAGGAGAGGGAGTGAAGTAAGTCGACAGGGTGAATAATAGATCCAGCAGGGAGGTATGTAATGATAAAGTGCAAGATATATTCAGAATTCTGGAATTTGGTCAATATATATGCACCTAATGAGGAGGATCAAAAGTTTATGCAGGATATTTTTTGAAGATTGTCGATACACAAGGAAATATATTGATAGGAGGGGATTTTAACCTTAATTTAGATCCAATGTTGGATAAAACTGGACAAAAGACAAGAAAAAGAATAAAGTGGCCAAATTTATGGTTAAATCAATGCAGGAAATGAAACTTATGGAGACAGCACTCAAGAGAGAAGGAATACTCATATTATTCAAGAAGGCATAAAACATACTCAAGGATTGATGTGTTTTTGTTATCGGTCCATATTCAAGGGACAGTTAGGAAAACTGAATATAAAGCTAGATTACTATCTGATCATTCACCCCTGTTATTAGCAATAGAACTGGAGGACATCCCACCAAGAACATATAGATGGAGGTTAAACTCCATGCTACTTAAAAGGCAGGAATTTAGAGAGTTTATTGAACGCTAAATTAAAACATATTTTGAAATAAACATGGAATCAGTGAAGACAAATTTATATTATGGGATGCAATGAAAGTCTTAATTAGAGGGCAGATAATAAGTTATGTAACTAAGATGAAAAAGCACTACAATTGGGAAATAGAGCAGTTGGAAAGGGAGATAGTAAGTACAGAAAAGGAACTAGTAAAAAGGGATGATATAATGAAAAGGAAGGAATTGGCGGACAAAAAAAAACAAAACATTACAAACGTACAAGGTGGAGAAGAACATAATGAAAATAAAGCAAAAGTATTACGAACTGGGAGAAAAAAAACACATAAAATATTAGCCTGGCAACTTAAAACAGAACAAGCTAAAAGAACTATATTGGCATCAAGGAAAAAGGACAAACAAATTACATATAACCCAATAGAGATTAATGAGAACTTTAAGGAATTTTGTGAACAATTATAAAGATGATAAAATAGAAGAGTTTTTAACTAAAATTGAACTGCTGATATTGCAAGAAGAGGAACAAAGTAAACTGATAAAACCATTTGAAATAGAGGAAGTATAGGATATATTAAAAAAGCTGCCGAACAATAAAACGCCAAGAGAGGATGGATTCCCAATAGAATTCTATAAAACATTTAAAGAGTTATTAATTCCTCCTCTCCTGGAAGTAATGAACCAGATAGAAGAAACACAAAACTTGCCAGATTCATGTAAGACAGCAATAATTACAGTAATACCAGAGACGGGGAAGGGTCCATCAACACCAGCATCATATAGACCAATATCTCTACTTAACTCAGATTATAAGATAATAGCAAAATTATTAGCATACAGATTGGCTGATTGTGTACCAAAAATAGTAAAACGAAATCAAACTGGATTTATTAAGAAAAGATGAACAGCAGATAATGTCTGTAAACTTATTAATCTAATTCATGCAGTTCAAGGAAATAAGAAGCTAACTCTGGCTGTTGCTTCAGACACAGAAAAAGCCTTTGACAGAGTAGAATGGAACTATTTATTTAAAGTATTACAGAGATTCAGTCTACCAGAAAAATATATTAATTGGATTAAAGCATTATATAATGGACCGTTGGCAAAGATAACAGTAAATGGATATGTATTGAACCAATTTAAATTAAGTACATCAACTAGACAGGGATGTCCATTATCCCCCTCACTGTTCAGAACTGATAAGAACAGAAAATAAAATAAAAGGGTTAAAAATAAAGGAGAAGGTGTATAAAATCAGCTTATTTGCAGATGACATCATAGTATACTTAACAGAACCAGAAATATCAATAAAAGAATTACATAAGGAATTGAAGGAGTATGGAGAAATATCAGGGTACAAGAGCAACGCAAATAAAAGTGAAGTGATACCAATGAGTAATGCGAATTTTAAAGAATTTAAAGAAGAATCACCATTTAAATGGCAAACACAAGCATCCGATACCTAAGTATTAGGTTAGATAATAACTTAAGTCACCTGTACAAACTAAATTATCAGCCACTAATAAAGAAATTGCAGGAAGACTTAGAACATTGGAAAGAATTAGCGCTAACGTGGATAGGGAGGGTAAATTGCATTAAAATGAATGTCTTCCCAAGGATACAATACTTATTTCAATCATTACCAATTCCCTTAACAGAGAAATTATTTAATGAACTAAAGAGAATAATAAGGAAATTCTTGTGGAAAGGGGGGAAACCAAGGTAGCATTAGATAAATTAACAGAGAGGTATAACCAAGGTGGTTTGCAATTACCAAATTGTAGAAATTATTACAGAACAGAACAATTAAGGTATTTATCAGATTTTTACCAGACAAAGGAAAAACCAGACTGGACTAAGATAGAACTAGATAAAATAGGGCAGAAGATACCAGAACATATACTTTATAAGTGGGATGAAAAGCTGGTGCAATATAAAGGCTCACCAGTATTGCATCATTTACTTAATATATGGAAGAAGCTCCACTTAGAAAGGAAAAAAAACAAATGACCAAATAGCAAAATTGTTACTGACACAAAACCCACTAATCCCTTTTACAATAGATAATCTTTCCTTTAGAGAATGGGAGAGAAAAGGAATCAAAAGAATAGAAAATTGTTTTTTGGGAAATAATTTATTAACATTTGAACAGTTGAAGTACAAATATGGAATAACTCATGGTACAATGTTTGCATACCATCAACTGAAAGCTTATTTAAAGGATAAATTGGGAAACAGACTGAGATTACCAGAAGAAAGCAGCTTTGAATATGTGATAACATACACAATGATAATTAAAAGATTTATAACGAACAAGCTGCAAGATAAAGAAAATGATGAAATAAGCTATAAGCCTAAATAAAAGTGGGAAAAGGATTTAAACATAAAGATAAAAAATGAGGCATGGGAAAAGTTATGTTCTGGAGCTATGAAGAATATAATAAACACAAGGTTACGCATGATACAGTATAATTGGTTACACAGGTTATATATCACGCCTCAAAAGTTAAAAGAATGGGATCCAACATTATCAGATAGATGTTTTTGGTATAAGAAGGAAATAGGAACAACAGTACATGCAATTTGGGCATGTAAGAAAGTGAAAATGTTTTGGGAAGATCTAAATCAGGTATTAAATAAAAATCACAAAAAGCAACATACCAAAAAATCCAGAGATCTTTCTTCTAAGTAATATAAGAAGTAAGGAATTAGGACTCAAATTGGATAAAGCGCAAAAAAAGATTTATTATGATAGCCTTAGTAGTAGCAAAAAAATGTATAATGTCAACTTGGAAAATGGAAGAGAGCCTGAGAATACAGCAATGGTACATTGGAAAAAATAATATATAATTTAAAAAATAAAGTGACATTATTTGAACAAATTTGGGAATCATACATGGAACATAACAGAGAGGGCTTGCCTTGGACCTCCACCCCCAAAAATGATAAGAAGACAAAACAACTTGATCCAGTGTGTAAAAGTAGATGACACATTTTTCTTGTGTATTTTTCATTGTGTGATGACATTGTTTAATGGTTTTATTGTATTGTATATGTTGAATATTTATTGGTTTTGGATGGGGTGGGAAGGGGTGGAAAGGGAGAAAATGCCACTGTGTATATTTAATGAGAAACTTTTGTATATATTTTGGTTGATATGGTTCACAGTGTGAAAAATAAAAAAATTATATAAAAAAAACAACTGATATAAATGACAGATGAAGTCACTGAAGGTGCACTTGCTTAATTTGCTGACGACACACAGCTAAATTTGGAAATAAGTTGTGATGAGGATATAAGGAGGTTTCAAGCAGATAGATAGGTCATGTGAGAAGGCAAAGATACGGCAAATGGAGTACAATGGAGTACAATGTAGATATGGCAGAAAAAATGAAAAGCATATCATTGACATAGGAGAGATTGCATGGGTCTGAAGTGCAGAGAGATCAGGATGTCCTAGTGCAATGTTCCACAAACAATAATTGTACCATAATTGAGAAACTTAACAGAATCTTGTTGTAAAGACACAATGCTGAAGAAACTCAGCAAGTCAAGCAGTGTCCTTTATAAAGGTAAAATACATAACCAACATTTTGGGCTGAACCCTTCATCAAGGTATGGAAAAATGTCAGCAGATGTCCAAACATAAGTGGGGGGTGGGGGGGTATGTTGATGTTTATTGCTAAGGAACTTGAACATAGAAATAGTGATTTATACAAAGCATAGGTGAGACCACATCTGGAGTAACTGCACAGAGAGTATGAATCACCTCATTTAACAATAGATGGAAAATTATTCCAAACAATTCAGAGATGGTGTCGTAGACTAGAGCCTGGAATAGTAAGATTGTCCATTGAGGAAAGATAGGAGGCTAGGCTGGCATTTGTAACAGAGAGACGAGACTTGATCAAAACATACAAGATTGAGGGGTGGCAACTAGGTGGGTATATAGAGGATATTTCGTTTTCTCAAGGTCACTATTTAAAAGTAAGAGGATGCCCATTTAAGATAGATTTTTTTTTTTTACCTCTTAGAGGATCATGAGGATTTAGAGCATGTTTCCTTAAAAAGAGGTGGAAGCGATCTTGAATACTTTGTTTCACAGAGATGTAGAGAGGCAAGGATCTGGCAGGTGGAATACAACATTGGTAAGTGTGGGGATTTTAAAATAAAATTAGGATATTGGACTATTATTTAAATGGTGAAACATTACGGCACACTGTTGTGGAGAGAAACTGGGGAATAAATTGCAAAACATTGAAGGTGCACCAGGTAATAAAGAAAACAAATGGGATTTTGGCCTTGATTTAAATTTTAAATTTAAATTTAGATGTACAGCATAGTAACAGGCTCTTCCAGCCCATGGGCCCAAGCTACCCAAATAACCCAATTAACCTACAACCTCCATACATTTTGAAGGATGGGAGGAAACCAACACAGATACGGAGAGAACATAGAAACTCCTTGCAGATAGCGGCGGATTCAAGCCCGGGTCCCTGGTACTATAATATAACTGAGCCACCCCAGGGAGATTCTGTTAGAACTGTACAGGGTACTGCAAGCAGTTCTGGTCTCCTTATTTGAGAAAAGATAAACTAGCTTTGAAGGTAGGGTAGAGGAGTTTCATCAGGTTGATTCGGAAATGAATGGGGTTTGCTTATGAGGAGAGATCGAGTAGTCTGGGACTATACTCATTGGAGTTTAGAAGGAAGCGGGGACATCATACAGAGAGATACAATTTTGAAAGGAATAGATAAGATAGAAGCACAGAGATTGTTTCCACTGACCAGTGAAATTAGAATTGGGGGACATGGCCTCTAAAGATTCAAATGAGTAGAAGCCTCTAAGAATCAAGTCAGTAGAATTAAGACAGAGATCAGGACTGCTGTTCCCAGGCAGTAGTGAAGCTGTGGAAAACGTTGCCCAAAAAAGCCAATAGAGGCAACCTTATTCAATGCATTTAAGACACAGATAAATACTTTTTGACTAAGGGTGATGGGATTCAGGTGAGTAGGTTCATGGCCAGATCAGCCATGCCCTTATTGAATGGCAGAACAGGCTGAAGGGGCCAGGTGGCCTACTCCAGGCTCCTGCTCCTATTTCACAGGTAAATAATTCTTGATAAAACAAAGGGATGAAAATCTTACTGACACTAGTGTGAAGACTGAGGTGAGGTCACAATCAGTTTACTGAATAGCAGAACAGGATCCAGCCCTGCTCCTAATTCATATGTTCAATATCATAATTTCAGCCAAGACATCCACAACAGACTCAATCACCTGACTCTTTGCTTAACTTTCCCCTCCAATACCAGACCTCACCCAACCTCCTATTGGAGATTCACAGAAGTCAACAGATGCTAGAATCTGAAGCTAAACACAAGCTGATGGAGGAATTTAGTGGCTTGAGTTGAATTTATCTGACAGATTGTGTTTAGCTTGAGTTCTATTAGAGTTAATCTACAGGTTAAAAGAAACCAAGGTCACTCCAACATCAATTACTAAGTTGCATTCCAAAGAAAACATTACATTTGCACTTGGACATGCTCGAAATCCAAATAATTGTCATCTTGTTCACCTCATGGTGCAAGAAAATGGGCTTAATATTAAATCTTAGAAAATCTAAAGATCCTTTACCAATCTCTTCCACTGTCTGACAGATCTGGGGTTAGTGCAAATGCATGCTTGATGGTCAACAAGGATTTGGTAGAACGAAGCGCATCTTTCCATGCATTGCATCTCCATGACAAGTGGCTGAGGCCAAGGCAGATTACAAATGAGAGACATGAGTTTGAATTCAGTTCACTGGGGAGAAACAACCAATTGAGATTGGAAAAGTAGGGAAAACAGAACAGGTAAGTGCAGGTCTCAGTGGAGGAATATTGGAGCCGAAATTTATGCAGGAAGGAGCCTGCTGTTGGAAACCTGGAGATGAAGGAAATAAAGGTAAAAATGTGTTAGTGGGAATAAGGGTGAACCAGGCCATGGATGAGATATAGATGGGATTGAAGCTCAACTGGGTGTGAAGAGAAGAACAACCTCAACAACATCAGAGGGAGGGGACTAGAGGGGTGATTCTTATGCCAGTGTTTCACATCTTGAGAACAGAAAATCAGAACAGATCTGAGGGCTATGGCAAAAAGACAGATTTGGATGTTATCAACAAACACACAAGACCTTGGAACCATAGCAGAGTTCATGCCCTTGGGAGGTGTGATAGCAACAAAACAATAAAAAAAAACACTCTTTGTGAAATTCAGCACACTTTCAAAAATTGAACACAATACACAGAAAGGTCAAGAACTGAGGAGCAGGGAAGGATAAAGTATTTATGCTTTCAACCTAACACCACACTCACCCTGCATAATAACCATCACCATCCTCACTCGCTTAACAGAATCCAACTCTGTATAATCAGGACTGATGGGAACAGACACTCATGGAAGAGCTGGGTGGAGGTTCTACTGAGGACTGAAGGTGGGAGTGGATTATTGCTCTTTTCACTTCTGACTTGTTACCAGGACTGGTAAGCTTGAATTATAAGGAGAGGCTGGATCACTGGGGGTTTTCCCCCTGGAGCATAGGAGGCTGGGGGGGGCCTTCAGGAGGTTTAAAAAATCATGAGGAGTAGAGTTAAGGTAAATAGTCATAGCCTTTTTCCCCAGGACTGCAAAATCTAAAAGTAAAGGACATAAATTTAAGGTGAGAGGGGTAAAGATTTAAAAGGCACCCAAGTTACACTGTCTTCAAACAGAGGGTGATGGGTGAGTGACATTTGTAATATTCAAAAGACATTTAGACAGGAACATGGATAGGAAAGGTTTAGAGGGATATGGGTCAAACACAGGAAAATAAGACATGCTTGGTCGGCATGGAAAAGTTGGGATGAAGGGCCTGTTTCTATCCTATCGAACTTTATGACTCCTTTGTCGATGCATTTTCAATAAAATATCAAGTCTCAGGGTCACCATAAATTGTTCCTTTTACAGGCTTCAGGCAACATTTACAGCTACTGTGTTTTCCTTAATTGGCTGGAATATTGGCAGAGAAAGTGTCCATTTCATGATCGTGGAATGGAGCGGGTAAGAGGAAGGAAAAGGGGAGAAAAACTTGTTATGTAAAGTTCAGTCATTCAGGAAAGACCCCATATGTCGACTGCATTTCCTTTTTGATTACCGTTTAATTAGTTTCTACAATTGATGGCACTGTTTCTCAAGGACATACATGTAGACAACTGTGCCATCTGCCTGTATCATGGTTCTCAAGAATTTCAATTAGCTGCTTTATTTCTTTATACAAGCAAGAAACCAGAAACTGATCCCCACCTTTCTGCTGTCGCTTTTATTATTCTCCATTAAAATATAAGTGGCAAGGTTTTGTGCACCACAACTAATGGACTAATCTATTTTGTAGTTGACATTGTTTGCTGTGCCTCCCACAGGCCACCACACAAAATGCTTCTTAACCTTTGAAGGCCAGTGTGGTGAAAATGCTTTCAGAACTGCCGTCTCTCAGCTCAAGCTTGTCGTTCTGCTGGAGAAATTGGCCAAACATTCAGGCACTGACAGCTTGCGCTGAACTCCAACTGCTCCAAGGAGCATGTAATATTTTTCAAAAGAGTTGAGGCGTTTTTGAAGTTGTGAATTACCAGTGAAGGTAAATTATTAAAAACTAGAGAGATAAAAAACTAAAATTTCAGTGTGCCTGTGCTTTACTTCCCTATCATAGCTTGATGCCAATGAGATAATCCCATAGACAGAGTGTGGAAAATAATGGGAGAGGTAAATCTGATGTTGTTTAAAATAAATGCATATCTGCGCACCAGTGCATCCATTCAGAACCTGCCTGCTGTTTAACTAATTAATGGGCAATTTTAACTAAAGCTGGCTAAATTTTGGAAACAGAGGCAAAGAAAAAGAGGCAGCAGGCCTGCTTCTACCACTACCAAGGAAATATATTGTACAGAACAATTTGATTAGAAGCACATTAATCCATGATAATGTTTGTTTTATTTTTCCAGTACTCATGAACATACTATTTCTGGCCTCAACAGTTGCAATTTTGTCTCTTTAGAAACCTATTTTCATGTTTCTTCCAGCGTTGTCTCCGCTCCATCCTCAACATCCATTGGAGCGCTCACACCCCTAACGTCGAGGTACTCGAGATGGCAGAGGTCGACAGCATCGAGTCCACGCTGCTGAAGATCCAGCTGCGCTGGATGGGTCACGTCTCCAGAATGGAGGACCATCGCCTTCCCAAGATCGTATTATATGGCGAGCTCTCCACTGGCCACCGTGACAGAGGTGCACCAAAGAAAAGGTACAAGGACTGCCTAAAGAAATCTCTTGGTGCCTGCCACATTGACCACCGCCAGTGGGCTGATAACGCCTCAAACCGTGCATCTTGGCGCCTCACAGTTTGGCGGGCAGCAGCCTCCTTTGAAGAAGACCGCAGAGCCCACCTCACTGACAAAAGGCAAAGGAGGAAAAACCCAACACCCAACCCCAACCAACCAATTTTCCCTTGCAACCGCTGCAATCGTGTCTGCCTGTCCCGCATCGGACTGGTCAGCCACAAACGAGCCTGCAGCTGACGTGGACTTTTTACCCCCTCCATAAATCTTCGTCCGCGAAGCCAAGCCAAAGAAGAAGATTTGATTCCATCTATTTTGCCAGCCATATCTCAACTGAAGTCTTCCCTCATGCAGGTTAAGATGATGTCTGTGGTGGGGGTGCTCCTCATCCTGCATTTGCATTAATAGCATTTTCCAGCAGCTATCAGTGCAAACGGAAGCAGTAGCGTTTAGCACTCGCAGATTCTTTATCTCTGTGGCCCTGTGGTATGAGTGCCTATGAGCGTTCCTCCAGCTGGGATGAGGAACCTCAGCATTAAATGGCATCAAATCTTGAACTCCCAAACAGAGAGCAAACCAGGGAACTTTCGTAATAGATGCTGTCAACATATTTAAGGTAAATACACAAAGTTACTGGAGAAACTCAGCAGGTCCCACAGATTCTATAGGAGGCAAAGATACATTCATCAAGGTATGAGCAAAATGCAGGCCAGTACCTGTATAAAAAGGCTGCATGAGGAGGGAAGAAGGGGCAGGGGTGGAGCATAGGCCACAAGCCAGAGGTCACGGGTGGAAATTGATAGGAGGGCAGGGAAAAAAAAGTGAAAATTAATCGGGAGAGGTGAGTAACTCAGGCACCTGCCTGCTTTTAGTTGCTTCTTGTGATGGGCCCTTGCTTCAGCCATAACATATAGAGCACTCAGAGCTGTCCAAGAATATTGCGAAGCCAAGGAGCTGACCCACCAGGATCTGTGAGAGTTGGCCTTTGTGCCTAGTTCCCCCAGGCAGCTTATTAGCTTTGACTAACAAAACCTGTTCTCCAGAGGAAGTCTCAGTGCTAACAAACAGCAGAAGCCACGGGGACGGCAGTTCAAGCCCCTGGACTGCAAGATCTCCTCCCATTGGCAGACGGCAGGGGAGTTTAAAAATATTAAATTACACTTTGCTGACAAATTCTTTAAAGACTGTTGATTAATGTAAATAACCAGCCAATATTTTTGTTTAAACTCTCAAATAAAGTGGGAGATTCTGCTACTAAGCGGTTAAAAAATTACAGCGGCCAGGAATAAAGTTTAAAAAAAGTACTATGATGTTTATTGCAACTATCGTTTGGCTGACATACCCAATTACGGGATTTTAAAAAGCTAGGTTTCATGTATTAAGTGTATTATTTATTTAAGTAGATGTGACCTTTGTGGAAAGTCTGCTCTCTCCACCTTCACCCAGCCCCCACCCAACCCCTGAGACGAAAGTTCTATAACTGATTCCAATAAAAACAAGTTCCACTGGTATATTGGGCTACTGTCCAAGAAATGTGTACATTTTGTGAGCTGGGTGATCATGACTGCAGCTAGCGATGTTGCAAGGACGTGGCTAGCTTGCTTTGTGCAACAGATCTGATCAGTAAGATAGAAAAATTGTCATAAACGGCAAGAAATCACTTGCCACCCTTTCAGGTAATGAATGCCTTTCACTTCTGGTGTCAACATCATTTAGATCTATCATTAATATTAGATCTACGCTCGAAGGGTTATGGCATGTTCAGTGTTAAATGACAGTGCTTCATTCAAAGTAGATTTAAATAAACCTACAAGGGATACCAAAAGCAATTGCAATGTACAGTAAAAATATAAAGATAAGCAGATAGCATGCAAAATATGCTGCCAAGTTAAATGAAGGGCAAAGGGATACACACAACCATAGCCAAATGTTCACATGCTCGGCTGCAAAAAGAAGGATCTTTAGAAGCTTTGGCTCCACCTTGCCCCGCAGCGAGTTAACCTCGACTACAGCTGTACCATCTTTCAATCCAGTGGACTTGCCTTTCCGTAGACAAATTGATTTGCAAAGGTTCAAACTGGCAGCTCTGTCTGCTTTGCATACAGAACGTTCCTCCGTTCAATGTCACAATAAAAGTATCTAAAGTCGACAGTAAGTCGCAGCAGGAACTGGCCGGTTCAAAGTCCAACTGCATCCTCCCCTCACCCTCGTCTGGTTTGAAAGGTCACCGCATGTCTGGGACAAAAAAAGTCTCAGGATCTGAGCCTTTATTAAAGGTCAGCATTATTCAGCAGAAGTTAACATGCTCGTGCTCAAAAATGTGCGCGCACTCACACACATAAATCCCCTGGAGCTCCACGTGGTTACAACTGGCCAACTGTGAAACAAAACTCTCTGTCCAGTGTACACACACTTGCACAGCCACGGTGCCTGGGATGGACTGAAACCAGGGACACCTTGATGTGGCCTTGGCACATCTTTGTAAGGTTACAGCAGCTCAAAACACAGTGGACCGTTTCCCTCGGGCACTTCCCAGATCTTTTTGGCTCCAGATTTTGTTGGTTTGGTCCCAATCAGTTTGTACACTTTTCAAAAATAAAAGGCCGCTGTTGATCCTTTATATTAAATTTTCCTTTTCTTTTCATGCACCATTTGGTCTCACCACTTCTTGCACCAACCTGATTCTTTCACAAAACCTTTTCCAGTGCTATCATCAGGATGCTTTTTATCAACTACTTTTCGGCGTCTAACACCATCATCCCCTCAAAACTAACCAGCAAACTACAAGACCTGGGACTCAACATCCCACTGTATATTTGGATCATTCCTCACCTCCTGTCCGCATTCAGTGAAGATTGTCAAGAACTTCTCCTCCACAATCTCCATCAGTACCAGAGGGCTACATTCTTAGCCGCCTGCTTTACCAACTTTACACTTTCAACGGTGTGGCTCGGTATGGCAATAACACCATCTACAAATCTGCTGACAGTAGCACGGAAAATAAAGGAAAATGACGAGTCAGCGTATAGGAGGAAGATTGAAAACTTGACTGAGCGTAAAGCCCTTCAACAGGTAGTGGACATAGCTCAGGATATTACAGGCAAAACCCTCCCCACTATCGAGAACATCTACAGGGAACACTGCCGTCAGAGAGCAGCAGCGATCGTCAAAGGGTCTACACCACCTAGCACATGCTCTGTTCTCGTTGTTTCCACCAGGAAAGAGGTATAGGTGTCACAAGACACACACCACCAGGTACAGGAACAGCTGCTAACCCCTCCACCATCCAACTCCTCAACAACAAACTCAATCAGGGACTCATTTAAGGGCTCTTACTTGTGCACTTTATTGATTTTATCTCTGTATTGCACAGTTGATGTGTTTACATTCATTATCTGTTAACAGTTATACATTTATTTATATGCGTACATTGTGTACAGATTTTTCTTGCACTACTAATAAGTGGTAATTCAGCCTTGCCCACAGAAAAAGAATCTCAGGGTTGTATGTGGTGTCATGCATGTACTCTGTCAATAAATCGGAAATCTGAAAAACGATGGTTTCTCTTAGCTCCTTGCCACTGGTTAAAATAGATCATCTCGATGTTTGAGGGCTTTATCAACGTTGTTGTTGGAATACGGAATCTACACAGCATTCAGTCGCTGAGAGAAGGTGGTTAAGGAGGAGCATGACATTAAAGTCCCCTATAGAAGACAGCACGGAGCCCTTCTTTAGTTACCCGTCAAGAGTCATCGCCTTTCATAAAGATGGTCATTACACTGTCTCTGAGGACGCCTGATACATTTCCCTCATTGTGTTCATGGGAAATATGGTTATGAATTTGTGACCAAAGTTTATTGACACCAAACCTGCAAGGATACCATCTGCTCCAGAGTTTTGTGTTGCAGTTGACACGTCAGTCATGGTGGAGACCCAATAGTTTACTACAGAATACAGTCAAGATGCTCACATCAAAAGTTCTTCAAAGTGTTCCTGCAAGCAGGTGTGGGTATCTTGTCCTTCCTAAAGAGGATCTGAAGATAAAGATTTTTCCATAAACTTAGCGGTTATCAGTCTGAGGAGGAGTTAGAGACAGATACAATTACAATGCCCTAGAGGCATATGGACAGATGTTTACATATGAAAGGCATAGAGGTACATGTCTGATGTAGGCCACATGGGATTAGTGTAGACAGGCCATGGGGATGAGGTGACTGAAAAGGCTGGTTTCTATGCTGTACTATTCAAGTATTTTATGATTCTATATTCAGCTCCATTCCTGGTTCTCTGCAGGCTGGACCCTTAGATATTTGGGCTTTACATGGCTCGGACAGTATTGTGAGACCTGCACATGTATGGTTATCACTGAATTGTTTGACCCGTTGCCTTCTTTCTGCTGTCTACCCTTCGGCTTTCAGGTTTTATGTTGGACTTCAACCTTTAGGTGGTAGTCAAAAAGTTTATTTTTTGCTGAGCATCATGGCACTTCTATCCAATGCCAATATTGTAGTTAACAAGCTCTGCATCTCCTGACCATTCTCATCAATTTAGTCCTTTTTTAGGGTAGAGAAGTCAAGAATCTCTTCACAGGTGCTAATAATGATGACCTTGAGGCCAGTCCAGACATATTAGGCACTGTAAATGTCTTGTTTGTTAGAGTTAATCAGGTTGTCTATAAAGACAGTGCCTGATCATTTCCTTATTGCAGGGTCCTTGCACCATTAACATTTGAGTTCCTAATTCTGTTGCTAGAACAAAAAAAAATTGAAATGTTGGAAGAAGTTAACCAGTCAAATAGTAACTGCAGAGAGAAACTGTCACTTTATGGGTCCAAGATCCTTTCTCAGAATGAAGGGTGAAATCAGAGCTGACATGTACATGGGATGAGCTAGAGCTGGAGCCAGACTTTCATGGAGGCTGTAGAAGTGAGATTTTGGTCAGAACTTTATCAAAGGCAAGAAGGGAAGCAAAGACAGCGACGGTGAACAGTGTGAAAGAGACCAAGAGAAATCCCACCAGAGACACGGAGAATGTAGACACTCCTGGCGGAGAAGTCACAATAAATTCAACAGTAATGGAAAACAAATAAAACTACAGATGCTGAAATTGGAAACAAAAGTTCTGAGGCAGGGTCTCCGATCCAAAACGTGGACTGGTTTCTCTGTCCACTGAAGATAATGACAATGAGTCATATATATTGTACAATGTACAATATTATCCAAAATTCTTACCTCATGCTGCTGAACAGGTATGTTTAAAAAAAACTACAAAAATAACTAAATCATCAACAATAGTATACTTAATTGAATTAGAGACAATAAACATAAAATAATAAATATTCACAGTTATCCTAGTGCAAAACAAGTGATTTACCAATAGTGCAGACAGCCCTTTTGTGGTTTTGGAGCAGTTCCTGATTTGCATAAATTCGAAGACCCTGAAAGCTGTTGGAAAGAAACTGTTCTTGAACCTGGAGGTGCTGTTTGACTGGCTGAGTTCTTTCAGCATTCCTGCTTTATTATTCCCCCAAATTCCAGCAACTGCCACTTACTTGTTTTCCATTCCTGTTGCTGGTGTGGTTTTGAGATATCACAGTGGTGGATATCACAGAGGTGGTCACTCCACTTGCCAGTAGTACACCTCATAGTGAGGTGGCATGAACTTCCTTGCAGTATCTCACACAGATGATGATTTAACCAAACATGTGCCAATGCCTGGACTGAGGGTGATGTCTTGATGCCTTGTTACTGTCCAATGCAAAACAGATATAGACTCCTTCCATCTGGACAACTCCAAGAGAAACAGAGCAAGCTGAATGAACCACTTTCCATATCCTTTTTGTGGCATTATCAAAGTCAAGGAGGACTATGGAGCATCTTGCCAAAAGTTGGTTGCTATTAGAAATTCATTTCCATTTTATGTCTGCTTCATGATCACATACAAGTTGTAACCGAAAGTAATGGGTTCACAACAGGCTCAAACTCAGAGCAAACTGATGTCAAATAAGGTTAGGTCATTGCAACCACATCTTTCCAATCTTCCTCACCATGAACGTATGAAGAGTATGTCATCATATAACACAACGTGCAAGTGAAATTAAAGTCTTATTTGCATGATGCTGCACCTCATGCCTAAAAACCTTCCCACTGTAGTAGAAGTCATCTAAAGGATCAGGAAAATCTGTTGAACCGATATAACATCCACTCCAGAACCAATGTCATCCAACTTCAGCAATCAAGCTGCAGCATGCACATATTTGGAGGCATCAATCACTAATACAAGAGAATGTGATTTACAATTTAATATCCACAAACAAGTGGTCCTTGCAATCTTCCAACAATAAAAGTCCACAGAGAAATCCTGACAAATATGGACTGCTTCTCATATCCTGGATGTCACCCCCTTAGCAAAGACAGGCATTGATGAAGAAGTTCACCAATGCCTTCAGTGAACCATCATAGCCTTTAGATATCTGAGAAAAAAAATGATTGAAGAACTTAGACCCAGCACAAAGCTAGTAGTCGATATGGCTGCAGTGACACCTTCCCTTTTATGTCCTTCTGAATATCTACAATAGCCACCTTAGTGTATTGGAAAAATACCACCAACACTATCTCTGCAAAATCTTCCAAAATGACTGGCAAGGTAAGGTCAAGTTTATTGTCATCTGATTGCACAATACATCCTGACAAAACAGTGTTCTCCATTTACAGCCTGACTGACATACAAGGACTGACACAACCAGACAAAACACACATAGGTAACCAATAAAATTTCAGCATCCTCACCCAGACTAACATATTCAGCATGAAATTCCTAATTACATCCAGCCAGCTCCTATATCACTCGTATGCCAGGCACAAAATTCGTTAAACAAATTTTATTCTCAGCTCTGGTGAGGTTACTAGGAACCCATTATTAATAAAGTAATAGAAGAAGATTATGAAAACTATAAGACCGTTACTTTATGAAAAAGAAATCATATTTTTTGAAAAATTGTTGCAGATCTTCAAGGATCACCAACAGTGTGGATAAATGAAACCAGAAGATATATCTGGATTTCCAAAATGCATTTAATAAGCTGTCACATAAATATTTACTGCATATTATAAGAACACACTAGGTTGGGAGGGGGTAATATAATGATATGGATTGAGGATTGGGAAACCAACAGAGAAAAGAGTTGAGATAAGTTAATTATTTTCAGATCGCAATCTGGAACTAGTGAGAATGTGTGGCCATTTGGCGGGTTCTGCAGACTCAGCTGGCCGTGCTTTATTGGGTGCATTTGGCTGCCAGCAAAACTTCCAGTGCCCAAGATAAAGGCACAAGAACTTATCATCCACTCGGCCAAAGCTAACCCAACTCCACTTTAGTGCAATGCATTCAAATGTTGAGATTCATAGGAAGTAGGAAAATATTTTCTCCCGCATCCTATGTATAGTACTCTCGTCAAGGGGGAGGGTGTGGAGGTGACGTGTCTATTTTTCGGAAATGTGCTACAGCTGCCTAGTGAATCACACAACTCACACTCTTTGAGTGACACCAGCTTGCCAATTGAATCAAGCGTCACAACCAATAAAGTAAAAGGGCAGCATTCCCTCATAAAGAGCATGGAACCATGCCTACATCTTTGTGTGCACTTGGATCTATCTGCCTCACAATATGGAAATGTAAAAGAAGAGTGAATTAAATGCAGTGCATTGTAATTAATAGTAAATCCATTCCCGCTTTTCCTCACCAGGCTCTGTCCATGAGCTGCCCTTAGGATTAGAGAGGATGTACATGTACATCCGAGCCTTGGGTTCTATCCATGTGACACAGTTGTGATCTGTAACTTTCCGCTTCAAATGAAAATAAATATTAGATTATACTTACCCATTTTCTTTCAGATTTTCTCCTCTTTCTTGTCCTTCTCTGCTGAAGGCAGTGACTCACGGTGGAGGCGCCGGCCCAGGACACTTGTGGTCTTATGATTCCTCGCCCAAATGGCTGTTGGTCATGTGTGGACCTGGACAGTAAGCGTCACCAGGTTTAATGATCATTGAGAAGAGGTGCCTGTTACATTGCCCAAGGTGCACATCCAGACAGCACAGTGGCTGCATATTAATCAGGAAGTGAGAACTCGAGATAATTCTTCTCCTCCAAAGCCCAGGGGCAGTTAAAGTTATCATTTCCCCTCCTCCACTACAGATTGGCTCAGCGCGCAGTCAAAGTTTGTGTAGAGCTGGGTTTTTCAATTCACACATGTCAAATACAAATTTTTGTAATGAGCACAGTGGTTTTTGAATTAGTTGAACAGAGATGCACCTACATGAATTCAGAAATATAAAACTTCCCAAGTACATTTCCAACCCAGTTGTTATTTGATTCAGAAACTGGGCAGTCAGTACGTGATCCGTTTATTCAAAATATGTCAGAAACAATTCTTAATTTATTACACCATCTTTTTGAAAAAGGTGCTTATCAATAATAACAAGTTCATTCACATGCTCAGCTTATTAATGGAACTGAAAACGATCCTAGAAAGTACTTTTTGAATGGACCTCATACCTTTCATACTGCATGAATGAAATCCTTTAAAAAGGAATTCCTTCACTATGTAATTTATTGACTTTTAGCAAAGACTGCTCTTCGGATGGCCATCCACACTCTGCAATCCATAAACATGTAATGGTCTGTTTGTGTTAAGTTTCATACATCTGTAAATTTAAAAAATAAAACATCTCTATTCTTTGTTCTTGTTGAAAGGGAGAAATAGTTTCCAGATATTACTGCTGGGTCACAAAATGATCATAAGGAAACAAGTGGAATCTGTAATATGAATAAAATCAGAAAATTCTGGAACCAGGCAGCAGATCAGACTCCATCTATGGAGAGAGAAAGTGAGTTAATATATCAGTTGATGGTGATGAAGGATAAAGCCATTAAAACAGGTGCAGAAATTATTGACAAAATTGAATTTATTCCGCAGCAGTTGAAGGCACACCAGAAGTGTTTCTTTCATTTTATTTATTTATTTATTCACCGGATGTGGACTTTGCTTGCAATGTTAGTATTTTATGTCCATCTAAAATTGAGCTGGCTGTTAAAAATCAAAGAGATTTGTCACACTCGAATCGCATGCAGGCCTGACAAGGCAAGGATGCTGATTTTCCTCCCAGTAGGACGTTAGTAAATCAGATGGAGTTTCACAAGAATGGTAGTTTGATGACGACTACTCAGATCAGTTATTTTTTTCTAATGGCAAGGTAAATGTACGGTGGGGAAAATCCACTAGGGCACATTGTAAAGTAAGGACGAGGTTTCAGAATGTGACGTAGGGATAATATTTTTGTGAACAGCAAAACAATACAACCCAGAACTAAGTAAATATCTTGAGACCCAAATAAATGAGAAAAACACTTTTCACCAATTGGTTGCAAATGTCTATATTTTTTTAAAGAGTGTAGGAGAGAGTTTTTCTCTTCAAGTATCATGTCAGCCTGGCCTGACCCAAACCTGAATCCATGCTATATACAAAGGATATATTCAGCTAGCCCAACCTGAGCCCAACGCCTATGATCACATAAGATCCAGAAGCAGAAATAGGCTATTCAGCCCATCAAGTCTACCCTGCCATTCAATCATGAGCCAATCCTTTTTCCCTCTCAGCCCCTCTGCCTGGCCTTCTCCCCATAATCTTTGATGTTCTGACTAATCAAGAACCTATCAATCTCTGTCTTAAATACACCCATTGAACTGGCCTCCACAACCAGCTGTGGCAACAAATTCCACAGATTTACCACCCTATTGCTGAAGAAATTCCTATGGATCTCTGTTCCAAGCGGATGCCCTTCAATCCTGAGATTGTGTACTCTTGCCTTGATTCCACCATGGGAAACAACCTTTCTACATCACCTCTGTCAATACCTTTTTTAACATTCAAAATGTTTTAACAAGATCCCCCTCCTTCTTAAATTCCAAAGAATAGAGCCAAGAGCTGTCAAACGCTCCTTATATGATAACAGTTTCATTCCTAGAACCATCCCAATGAACCTCCTTTTGACCCTCTCCAATGTCAGCACATCTTTTTTTTAAATGAGGAGCCAAAACTGCTCACAATTGAGGTTTCACCAGCGCCATGTAGAGCCTCAACGTCACATTTCTATTCCTTTTGAAATGAATGCCAGCGTTGCATTTGCCTCCTTCACCACCATCTCAACATGCAAGTTTACCTTCAGGCTATCCTACATGAGGACCCCTAGATCCCTTTGCATCTGGGTATTTTCAATTTTCTCCCCATTTAAAAAATTAATTCTCCATTTGGTAGACATTACTTTCTGACATTATATTTCACTTGCCATTCTCCGCTCATTCTCCTAATCCAAGTCCTTCTGCAGTCTCCCTGTTTCCTCTACACTACCTGCTCCTCCACTTACTTTTATATCATCTGCAAACGATCACAACCCCATTCATTCCATCATCCAAATCATTAACATACCACAGCAAAAGAAGTGGCCCCAACACCAAGCCCTGTAGCCCTGGCAGCCAACACGAATAGGATCCTTGTATTTAACCTTCTGCTTCCTGCCACTTAACCACACTAGTATGTTTCCTGTTAAGTAGCCTCATGTTCAGCACCTTGTCAAATGCATCTGAAAATTCAAATACACAACATCCACTGCATCTCCCTGATCCAGCCTGCTTGTCACTTCCTCAAAGAATTCCAATAGATCTGCCAAGTAAGATCCTCCCTTGATGAACCCATGTTAGTTTTTGCCTATCCTGCAGTGTGCCTCCAAGTACTCTGTAACCATTATGTCATGTTCCATCAGACTCTAGTTAGGTACTTTAACAATCCAAATGATGACACCTCCAACAGTCCAGCCCTTCCTCAGTTCTACATTGATGCATATCCATCGACTTTTGCACTCAAATCTTTGGAATGGGACCTGAAACCTGAACTTTTGGACAGTGACAAAATTTTAATCCATCAAGCCATGTTCAAGTTCATCATGGAAAGTAATACAATGAAACAAAATATTGGAACTAAATTAACAGTAAGATTGAAGAGTATGTTGGTCAACATACTTAATTAAATGTCTTTCAGCAAATATAGTATCTCACTGACCATGCTGTACTAATTCACCCATCAGAATGGACAGAATTCTGCTGATACACATGCTCCCTACAGCACTCTCGAGGGTTAAAAGTTCTCTGCAATGCAAATTAAATTAAAGCTATTTTCGTAAATATAGACAAGTTTTGAATTGATGAGATGTCTGGAATTAAGGAACCACAAAGCACCTTTCCAACAAAGATCCTTCATTTGTGTACTCACTAGACCCTGCCATTACCATTGACATAAAATCCATCTTCAAAGGCAGTTTGGACAGCCTAAAAGTTACATCCTGGAGAAGTGCAGCTTTTTTGTATTACTTCCTTTTCAGTGTTTAAAGAAAAAGCTCTAACATTTCTTTCTGCTTTTGGTTTTTTCCCCCCCTGGCTGTCATGGTTGCTGCACTATATTTTTCAGTGTACAAAATGCCCCAGTGAGACTCCCACATGGGTGGCAGCACTTGCACAGAGGAACGCTTATTAAATATGTTTTATCCATGATCTTTAGGAAACCAATCAGTCTCGAAAAAGACCACATCTTAACGTAAGAAAAAGGAAGGAAGACCTGTGAAATAAATAGTAACGTAAATGCAAGAAGTCATGTGATGGCTGACTTCAGTAATACAATGTATTTCATTTGAAATAACTCAAGATCTATGATGGTGTAAGAGTACAATTCCCTGGTATAATTTGCGGTATTTTAAAAGCAGTTTAAAATTGTATTTAACTTTTAAACTTAAAATGTAAATTTTAACTTTTTTTAGGCCAGTCAAGCAGGGGAATTTATATGAAATAGCCAAATGTATTTACAGGTTTCAACAACTTTATCAGCCATTTTACAAGTTACAATTGTCCACAGGCTTTTTTTTCCATACAAGAAACTATATGTGATTTTGTAAGGCCCCAGGCATTTTACATACATTATATAAAGACTTCAATGCAGACGGCAGGCTCCCAGAACAACAAAATCCAGACAGCAGTGCTGCAGAGAAATGTTTGACAAAGGTGTCATGTGATGTTAACCATGAAACCTAACACATGAACACTAACCTTTAGCCCTCTCTCAGTATTTGAAATTTAGATTTCGTTGAGTTACAGAATCACTTCTATAGGTCTGAACTGAAAGACAATGCACTAATAGTGTGCTGGCATTACTGTAAAAGGTTTCCATCTCATATAGGAGACTTAAGCTACTAGACACAACACAGATTTGAATTTTTTTAATGCTATCGTGAAAACTGGTCTATGCTAAATCTCAAACTTGTATAATCACCCCACATCTAATCATACTGTTTGAAATGAAACACAGTTTAGCAGCAGAGGATCTTGAAATGAGCCAGCAGATTTGCTATGCACGCATTTACACATGCAGTAAAGCAGTTTTGCAAGAAACAAAGCTTAATATTCTCCTAAGATGACTGTAGCACTTGCTGTTAGCCTTCATTTCTTCTCTGCCTTAACTAATTTCTCAAAAACTTCTCCTACTCTCAATTTCAGTCAATAAATGTCCATGTAATTGTTTAGAAATCTAGTCTCATTGCTTCCAAAAAGAAAAGCTTCCAGTGAACCTTAAAAAATAATTTGCATGTCGACTATTATATTTTATGAATAAAAATAAACTCTGTATCTGAATTGTGATGTGCTGAATTTACCCTTTTTAGCTATGGTAGAAAGACGGGGCCCAATATTCACCCTTTGCCTTTAATAAGGAATATTCTTTAGTTCATGACAGAGACAAAGCAAGATCATATGCTAGTTTCTACAGAAATTGATTTCAAATGTTTATAGCACAGAAAATCAAATAGAAGAATCAATTTGGATGGATCTAAGAAACAGTAAGGGGGAGAAAACATTCATGCATAAATTGGTGGCACCTGAAACATAAGGCATATAGTCAATGTGGAGGCACATAGGATTCATTTGCTATCATGAGGCGCATAGACATAATGGGCCGAGGGGCCTTTTCTTGTGCTGTACTGTTCTATCTCCCTATTGGTTGTGGTGATATAGGGAATAGTATAAATCAACTTATTAGGGGAACAATCGTTATACACTAATTATGTTAAGCTCTAATCTACATGTGGACAGGGTAAACAGACTAGAAATGGAGGACAAATATAGGGAGACCATAACATGTGGTTCACTTGATCAGCATGTTTAGAACCAATAAGATAACAAGCTATTTTACATCAACTGTTGTGCAATGAGAAAGGGTTACTAATAATATGTAATTAAGGGCTTTAAGGCAAGTATTATCTTCATATTATTTGATTTTACATAAAGAAAAAAAATGTTCAATTCAATCCAAACCCAGGGTCTTAAATTTAAACTGCAAACATAAGTGAATTGTTTATAGTAACTTGGGAAATTACATCAGAAAAGTACAAAAGGAAACATGACTAACTTTTAAAAAAACAGGATAGAATTTAGAAGACATCTATATGGTATAGGCAAATTCCACACAAAGCTGACACCCTACAACCAACATGTTTGAAATGCTGCAGTAAATTCTCATTTTCCCTGTATTTATTCTAATTCTAATGCAAAAACATTCAAAGTATAGAGTAAGCAATTTTTATAAATATTTTTCAGCAGCAGGATCTGGTATAATTTTGTTCATGCACTGTTCTCCCATCATCTTCTCACAACCTTCATTGTTATCTTAGCCCAGTGTATAAAAGTCAAGGCAGAACCTCCATCATATTGTTTCGATTTTATGAAATTAAACTCAGTGAATTTTATTTATTTTGTGTTATGTAAGATAAATGTGAAAGAAGAAAATAGAGATGCACACATCTCTATTGTTAAAGGGATTGAGAGCAAGAGTAGAAACGTCTTGTTCCAATTATATAGACAACCCCGGTGAGGTGATAACTAGAATACTGAGAACGCATCTGGTCTCCCTTCCTAAGGAAAAATATATTTACAATAAAGGGAGTAGAGCAAAAGGTTTACTAAATTGATTCCTGAAATGGCAGTCTGTTGATGAAGGAATTTATGCGGAATAGTTCAATATTCTCAAATTAAGAAGAATGCGAAGTGATCTCATTGATGAATATAAAATTCTTATGGGTCACAATGCAGGGATGGTACTTCCACAAACAGGGAAGTCTCGGACCAGGGATCAAAATAAACCACCAACTATTAAGTTGAGAAGAATGTCTTCATCCAGAAGACAGTCAATTTTTGGAGTTCCTTACCAAAAAGAGGATTGTGGACCTGCAGGGATTGATAGATTTTTGGATATTATAGTATATGGGTTTAGTGGGGGAAAGTGGCACAGAGGTCTTATTGATTGGCAGACCAGGTGCAGTAGCACAGCTGCTGCATCACAGAGACCGGGTTTAATCCTAACCTGGTACTGTGTGGAGTTGGCACATTCTCACTGAGACCACGGGGGGGTTCCTCTGGCAGCTCCAGTTTCCTCTAACATCCCAAAACGTGTCGGCTAACTGATACTATAAATTACTCTGATTGTACAGGTGGGTGGTTGAATTTGGGGTGAGGAGTTGATTGGAGTGTGGAGAGAATATAACGGAATTTGAAGAAGATTAATGTAAATGGTCACTTAATAATTCACACTGACTCAGTGAACCTGTTTCCATGCTCTATTACTCTATGACTATTCCTGCTTCAATACCTTGCGTCCTTCTCTTAGTTTGGCCGTTGGCTACAGAACAAAGTGCAGAAGAACTCAAGATAGGTCAAGGCTTCTTATCCCATGCTGCTAAAGTCTTAATTCAGTGATTGACAGTTTTTCAATGTCATGGAAGCAAGTATGATACCAACAGACAAACTGCCATGACCCAAAATAAAATTTTCATTGCAGAAATTCAAATACTGGGAAGCTTGTTGGAGGAAAATGAGTTCAAATGGCCACACCAATAAACCCTTCAGCTGTGAGGACAGCAGATTCAAGTTCCAGTTATATCTCCTGTCTATGCCATTGTGTAGGTTAGTTGGGCACCAAGTTTTAGCACTGCAGTGCATTCACTCACAAGAAGGTTAACCTGGATGGGATACAGGGTGACAATGATTTTTTTTAAATCAAAAGAGTGGAAAACAAGGGGCAGCTTGGTTAGCTCAATGCCAGCAACGGTGGTTTGAATCTGGTGCTGTCTGTAAGGAGTTTTCCCAATGTTTGCGTGGGTTTCTCCTGGGTGCTCCTGCTTCCTCCCACTCTTCAAAAACATAGAGCAGCTGTAGGTGAATTGAGGGTAATTAGGGGGCACGGGCTCCTGGGCTGAGTGGGCCTGTTACCATGTTGTATGTCTAAATTTAAAATTTAAATTTAAAAGTCCTTCCCAGCTTGTCCACATCCAAGAGCCTGGTAAAGAGTGAATCTTTATTACAGGCTTGGTTAGTAAAAAAAAAAATTCCTCACCATGATGTTTGAGAAATCATGCAAAACAACAGGCATAGACATGGAGCAAGGAACAATCCAAATAGGCAGGGAAATATATCATTTACAAAATGAGGGGAGAAGTAAATCTTGTCATAGAGAGCTACAATAAGAGCTTTAAAGGATCAAGAAAAATTAAGAAATTTTGATTTGAGTTGAAAATGCAATTGTTCTGGTGCATAGGGCAAAAGTATGATTTTAAACTATTCAATATTTCTGCATGTACAATTATACCACTATTATTGCAACATATCAAAATACCCAGATATCTTGCAAATCTCAAATGCACTGAACAACACATGCACCATCCTCTGAAGCTCTTAAACTATTTCTAGAATAACTTAGGCAGCTTTGCTATGATTGTGTTCAATTATGTCAAACTTTTGACAAACCTAGCTGATTATACTTCTTATGTGTATAAAATTTCTAATTAAATTTTATGTGGTGGTCAGAATGTTTATACGATATTGGGGCTTCCCATCTTCTGTGCCCTAAAAAACAAAATTTTAATTGTGGCATTAAATATTGTTCTGTGTAGACCTTGTATGCACGTCTGAGCAATGTCTGTAATTATTTACTTGGGTAAAACAAGAAAGGCTGCAGACACTGGAGTTGAAGTAAAAACATAATGCTAGACAAACTGTCCTTTTAAGGGCTCAGGCCCAAAACATTGGTTATGTATCTTTATCTTTGCTATATAAAGTTCGCCATTTGACCTGTGGAGTTTCTCCAGCATTGTGTTTTTAATTCATTCACTTACATTTTACTTTCACTATTGCCTTAAATAATCTACATCCAGCTTTAGTCCGCCTTTCATGATCATAGTTTGCTGATTTGTTTTCTGTAATGGGTTTACTGTTTTATGGGAGACTAAGGGTTAATAGTAAGCTCACTACAGTCTACTTCAACTTCTTTGTACTATCTGAGCCAGCTAACCTTGGGTCTCCAGACCAGTAAATACAGATGTCAGATGAACTTCACCTTTGTCCCCTCCACTTTTAAAAAAACACACACACACAACAAAACCAAACCAGACAATAAAACATTATTACACAAGGCTTGGTTTCTAGGGAAAACCACTCTCCTAATCTTTAAACTGTTCAAAAAGACTGAAGGGCACTTGGAGATTGAATACTGTATTTATGAAGACCAGACCACTTCCCCTCCCACAACCCCTTTTGAGACTAACAGCTGACCTTTCATCTTTTAAAATGGACAAAAAGCAGACAAAACACATCAGTGTTCAGCCACTGTGCTTATCTCAGTTGTCCACACCTAGCATTCCAGGACCAATTATCTTTAGACTTTAGCCTTGTGTGTTCGGCAAACAGTTGGGTCCTGAGTAAGGGCACCAATATAGAGTTTCATATCACTTCTGTTGTGTGTGAAAACAGCCTCTAGAAAAGAATGCCTAGGAAAATGGGGTTTCACAAGGTTTTAAAAAGACACTTCCTTGAGGCTGCTAGCTCCAGTTGAGTTTTGTGTTTCACTGGACTGACATCAAAGTGCTTAATAGCGTTAAAATGCGCTCACATTCTGGTCAAATATGCATTATTAATGACTGATAGAAAAATAATTTTACAGTCTTTGAAACTCTTTGGGTTTAAAAATATGTTCTACTTTCATTTTCTTACTTTATGGTTCTTCAAATGCTAACAAAAAACTGAAACCATTTCTGTTTTTAATCCTTTTGATTTGAGCTACGTTCAAGTTTCTGTCAGTTTAAGCACCTAAACCTTTATTTTATAGCAATCTAAAATGCCAGAGGAAATCTTTGAAACTCACTTTACAAATTCCATGAATAAACTACATCAGATCATTGAAACTGTTCAAAAACTGGTTAAGACTACATGCCTATTGTCAGGCTGAATACAAGCCAACAAAGCAAAATGATTCCAGACAACAGACATTTAAATGGTTGTGCTAACCTAGTAAATAAGGTTCTTTCCAACAACTCAACCATTTTAAACTGTAAATAATTTAGAAATTACACAACTAGTATTTATGACACTTAAAATACACCAACACAGGGATGCTGGCCTCTCCCTGCTCCATTGCTTACAACTTTTTGAATTATTAGACTTTTTTCTGTATTTTAATTTATCTTTATCTTCTTTTCTCATTTTCTTTCCCTCACACGTGCATCTCAGGAATATCTTCTACTGTCAATGTTTTCACTTTGTTCATCCATCACTCTTTCTACAAACACATATTCATGTTAAAAAAAACAGAGCAAATTTCTCTCACTCTCAGTAGCATTTCAAAACTAACTTACTTTGTTCCAGCTGTGGCAGAGAACTACTATTTTTTGAAGATACTGGAATTGTCTTCAATGTTGGACAAGGGCTGACAAAGTGCCAGGTGCAAACATCAAAGTGATGTGCGGTCCCAGGACACAAGGATAACGTCTCAAGTGTAAAAGCAGCAGAACCATGCAGTGAGACTTCAGGATATAAAATTGCCTTGTGTGGTGGTGCTGAACATGTTGGATTTGTGGGACTGGGGGCAGTCAGGGAGGGGGCCCAGCTGTCAGAGGGTTGGAAAAAGGGGAGCGTTGGATTGAAGGCCACTCAGGTCTTTGGCAGAATGGGCATCTTCAGCTGACCACAGAGCAGTGCCTTGTGGGGATCTGGGAGGGTTGAAGCTGCCACGAGGGAGTTGTTGATTCTGCGGAGAGGTAAATTTGGAATCAGAGGTGGTGGGGACATAGTTATCAGGCAGAGAGGGTATGGTGAAACCACTATTGTATATATTTGCATGCAATATGTAAATGACATGACCTTTCCTGGTTGACTCTGCTCTCACTGGCCGGCTTGTGACTCCTCCCCCTTTCTTCCCCATAAAAGGCTATCATGCCACAAGCCTGCCCCCAGTTCAAGTCCAGGTCAGCGTGAGTGTAAATAAAGTCTTCAGTCTCGGCAGCTTCAGTCTTTGTGTAATTGATCAAGCATCAGAGGAGCAAGATCAGGGGTTGGGGGAGGAGAGAACTGTGGAAATTAGGTAATGGACTTATGCAACCTCATGCAACAAAAACATAGTATGAATATGCTACAGTACAGGAGCAGGCCCTTCAGCCCATATATCTATGCTGAACATGATGACCACATAAAACTAAAACTCTGCTGTTTGTACACGGTACATATCTCTCAGTTCCCTGCATACTTGTGTATCTATCTAAAAGCTCTTTAAAGTCTAATTCTGTGTTTTTCTTCCATTGCTATCCCTGGCTGTCTGTTCCAGGCACCCATCATTTTCTTTTTTAAAAAACTGTTTGCATATCTTCCTTAAACTTCCTCCCTTCATCCCAACACATTTCTCTAGTATAACATGTGACATTTTTACTCTATGAGAAAGATTGTGACCATCTACTCCAGGGACGGCCCAACCTATGGTGCATGTGCCAAAAGCCGTGCATTGCATGATGAGAAGTGGTGCATTGCACTCCAGTGGCAAAATCAAAACACACTCAAAAAGGTAAAATAATGTTTATCTTGTTTTTATATTAAATCAATATCTCATGTAAAATGCTAAATATGTCAATATTAACATATTTTTACAAGAATTGATGGGGGCACATGAATTGTATGGCCACCCCAGATCTACTCTATCGATGCCTCTCATAATTTAATAAACTTCTATCAGGTCTCCCCTCAGCCTTCGATGCTCCAGAGAAAACAACCCAAGTTTGTCCAACCTCTCCCCATATCCTCCAACCAAGCAACCACAATTGCACACAATAAATTCTATTAATCAAATCTTAATGATGCTAGTGAAGAGCTAACTGCTAGGTCAGAATGTGGCTCCTGACGATACCTTATAGAATAATACAACACAGATAGAGGACCTTTAACCACTCTGTCCATGCCAACTTTGATGCCTACCTACACAAATCCCATTTCTCTACCATAGCCTGTATCCCACTCTACCTCTCCTGTCCAATTGGCTTTTATATAATAATGTATCTGCCTCTACCACCTCTTATGACAGCTTGTTTCAGATAACCTCTACTCTCTGTATGAAAAACACTCCTCAAATATATGATAAATTTCTTCCCTCCTCTCAAACATGTGCTGTCTATTTCTGGACTCTTTTATCCTCAACAAAAGATTGTGATTATCTATGCTATCTGTGCCCCTCATCATTTTATAAAACTCTATCAAATCACACCTCAGCCTCATACATTCCAGTGAGAATAAACAGAGCCTCTCCAATTTCTTCTTATAACTCGCTCTCTATTCGAGGCAACTCCCAGGTGAATCGCTCTATGGTTACTCCTGTCATGAGGAAACTAGAACCATAAATGATTGTCCAAATGTGACCTAACTAATATTTTGTACAACTGCAACATCATGCCTCAATTCCAGATACTCAACACCTCTGACTATGTAAGTGAGCATATCAAATGTCTATTTCACTGTGTTGCCACTTTCAATGAGCTGCTGACTTGCATCCCAAGTTCCCTCTGTATATCACTCCTCCTAAGGTACCTGCCATTTATTCTATATGTCCCACCCTAATTTGGTTACCCAAAGTATATTACACCTCACACTTATCTGGATTATATTCCATCTCCTACCCTGCCAAACTTTCTGTCTAATACCACCAATCCAGCCTGCTCCCTCTCCTGATCATCTATCATCTCCTCCTTCATCTTCTGGGCTCACTGCTGCTGATGGGGGTGGTGGTGGAAGCTGGTGAAATAGGTTTCTTTCAAAAGACTCAAGCGTGACTCATGGATGTGAGAAAAATAGAGGGTTATGGGTGTGAGGTGGGGAAAAATTAAATTGTTGTTTAATAGGTTCACAGGTCACCACAACATTATGGGCTGAACGGCCTGTATTGTGCTGTAATGTTCTATGTTATAAGGACAGGGCTCACTGATTAACCAGGTTTGGGGGGCGTACAATGGAAAAATCGCAAACTCAGATACTTCCTCTGAAATATCCTACTTTGTACGTTGGGAATAGTCCAAGCAGCAGGAGGATGTGGACGTTGATGGCTTGCTCTTCAATTTTCCAGATGGCAGCATGGTTTACTGAAGGACCAAGCTCCCTTACTTCCAGCTGACGTGGAGAGACAGATGTTCATGGACCATCCGTTGTCCTCAAGCAGCATCCTTCTTCTGGCAAAGAAACTCAAAAAAAGAGGCCACAGCAGACAGTCTCAGGAACAAGAAGTCATAACTGCATCCTATTTATCTAGCATTGACCTTTTGCATAGGAACACCTGCAATCAATTCCAGATTCAGGCAGTGAAGCCCTTTATGGTATCCACAAATCACTGTCAAAGCAATGGGTGTAATGATAGGCCTCTTGTGTCATAAACCTGCCTACAGCCCTTGCAACTTCCTTGCTTCACACTGGTACTGCCCTGCATCTTTTTTGTTGCAAATTGAACATTACACCAGGGGATATCGGAAACATCAGAGTGGAGAAGATCTGCAAGGACAGGTGCAAATAGAGCATGTAATAAAAAAGGAAAATTCATCAGAATTTTGAATGAGCTCAAGCCAATTATCAGTGAGGAAAGGGAGGTTGACCAGAAATACCATAAAGTAAGATTCATGCACACTGAAGTAACAACGCAATATGCACAACAAGCTGTTTCAACATTGGATCGAATGTGTTCATTATTCTGAGTGCACAGAAAGAACTTTGATACTTGCACAATGGAATGGTTCGAATGCAGATAATTCATACATTTAATCATTCCAGATGCTAATACATTTACTTAAGGAGTGTTCACAAGTGACATATTGAATCGTGCCACAGAGTTTGAAAAGTGCCACTTGCAGAGGAAACATCAAAATGAGTAACATAAAGGGGCAGATTTTCCAATCAGACACCTGCATTTCTACTGAACTTACCCACAATTCTCCACCAAAGTCCCAGATTCTCCTACTGGTGCAGAGGTAAGCCACATATCTTGTGACACCAGCTGACTCTACCCTTCACTGCTAGACTTTCATGGAGTCCAATAGGGCGGCTCAAAGTTTTTTCAGACATACAGCATAATAACAGGCCCTTTCAGCCAAAGAGCCTGTGCCATTCAATTACACCCATTTGATCTTACAACCCCCGGTTTTGAACTGTGGGAAGAGACCGGAGCACCCGGAGGAAACCCACACAAACACGGGTAGAATGTACAAACTCTTTACAGACAACATGGGATTCAAACCCCAGTCCCAACTGCTGGTGCTGTAACACTGTTGTGCTAACCATTCCAGACTTCTCAGCTCTCTGGCTGGTGTACCTGTTCGCCCAGGCTGTGGCAGGTTAAATAATGAGAAATTACGACTGGGAGAAGAGCAAGATGAATGCTTTACTTCAGATAATGTGTCATTAATTATTTTAAACAGTATACAAGAGTTCACATTTGGAATTCTAATTCTTTTTCTAATATCATTTTTAAAAATAATTTCCAAGTGACTTGGGATAAAATTTAGCCTGAAGTTTCCAAACTACTGCCATTGACATCCGAATGTGAGGCACAGAACATGGGTGCAGGATATTCAAAGAAATGAACTTTTATAAATTTTAAATAGAGTAAGTGAGACATTATGAAGCATGATTTGAGGATACAGGTTTCTGAGATGATTCATTTTAAAGAAGATATAATTTCACATGTACCAGACTGTTTAGACTCTAAAAATGCACTATCTCTTCAGACTAAATGATAATGTTTAACAGTAGATGGTCATGGCTACTTTGTTTTAATGCAAAGCTTTTTTTTAAATTGCATCCCACATTTTTTTGCCATCATTTACAGTAACTAATTAGCTTTATTAGAAATTATGGTTCATATCCCATGCCTGCCTGTGATGTGACACAGTAATGATTATTGATTTGCTTCCAAAGAAAATATTTGAATTTAATAAATAGTGTTGTGAAAGAAAACAAGAACCTTGTATAAAGTCAGTGTTCTACAATTTAGTTTTGATCTCAACATTTTCATTCTAATCCTTTTTTGTGACCATCTTGCTGCTTGATCATGAAAATCCAATGATAAAGTGCCTCCAATAAAGCTACAAATTTACCTTTTGCCCACTCATTTAATCTGTCTTTGTCCTCGTCTAGACACTTATCACTTGCTCATAACTCATCTTCCAATCTATCTTTGCTTCGCCAGCAAACATTAATACATGGTAAATAGCCAACCCCTGAGGAGGCTTCCAACTAGTTATGCTTTCTTACATATTAATCCAATTTTTTGCTTTCTGTCTGTTAACCAAACCTCATTGATAGAAGCAAGTTAACCTCAATCCCATAAATCCTTTTGTGTTGCATCTTACTGAATGCCTTTTGGAAGAACTAAGTTCACTACATTTACTGGTTTGCCTTCATCCAGCTGGCAAAGACCATCAATTACTTCAAAACGACACAAATAATGAGACATTAGGGGTTAATTTATCCAACCCAGTCACAAAACCCCAGAGAGACAGGTAATTAAAGTGTCCCAAGTTATGTATTAAACATTATTCCACTTTCATAAGATTATATTGACTTTGTCTAATCATGTTGTGCTTCTCTGGGTGGTCTGTTATCAGTTCTTTACTGGATTTCAGCAATTACCTGACAATTTACATTAGATTAACCTGCTTGTTACTTCCTGTTTTCCTTTCCTCTCCTTTCATGAACAACTGCTGTTTCTCAATCCACCATAACCTTTCCACAACATGAGGAAGTTTACAAGATGTCAAACAATGCATGCACTATCTCTGCAGCCATTATTTTTGCAGTCCTAAGATCGAGGGCATCAGGTCACGAGGATTTGTCAGACCTTGTGATATTACTGATGCCTCCAGATGAACAAACAGAAATACATCCAAAAAGATCTGGTTAAAATCAGACACCACAAATCCTAAATAACCTGGGACCTTTTAACTATCTGTCTCTGTGGCTGGGTAAGGATAAAGTAACCCCTTATTTGTCTCTGAAGGAGAACAATTCCAATACTATTAAAAATTGCTCCTGGTGGTGGGAGTGTGGGGTAGTGGGAGGGGAAAAGGGATTTATAAAATGTGCATTGACAAAAAGTATACAACGAATGAAGCACATTTCTATTCATTCTTTATTTGTCCTACAAGATGCCGCAACCACATGATGAAAATATTGCAATTGATATCTACATTTAAGCAGCTTGGAACCAATTTTGGAATCCATTTTGGCACAAAGTGTGTGGTGGCAGACATTATGAATTGTACTGAGATTTGCCTGAAGAGACCACTGTTCATTTTTCTTACCACGTGAAATTTCCAAAATTATCTAAAGGTGGGAGGAAGCAGAGCGGTTGGAAGCAGCAAACGGAAAATGTACGAAGCCTCAAAAGGAACATTTCATTGTTAAGTTAACTGTTTTATAATTCGCTCCATCATTTTCCAGTCCTTGCAGCTCTAGGATCACATTGCGATTCTACGGCAAGGAGAGGTAAAATAAAGTCATCTTAAGGATTTGGTGAGAAGACTTGATCAGAAATTCGAAAGATACTACAACTGATTTTCCTTATTTATTTGTTGGTTGGTTTTCATTGCAAGCAAAGCCATCAGCAAGAGTGGGTAGAATAAGCTGCAGGGTAGAGAGGTAAATACATTTGTTGAACCAGCCCCAATAGCCCAAGCTGCAGAGGTACTTACTTGCTGGTTTAAAATTCATCAATTTTAAGAATCAGAAGCTGATTCGGCTTTTGGCTTCCTCTCTTATTATTCGTCTTGTGTATAATTTTTAATTAAATCAGAGGTACAGCACAGTAACAGGCCCTCCGGCCCATGAGCCTGCACCACCCAAATGTACCCATGTGTCCAATCAGCCCACTAACCCTATATGTCTTAGGAATGTGGGAGGAAACCAGAGCACCCAGAGGAAACCCAAACAGATGTACAAACTCCTTAGGGGTAGCGCCAGATTCGAATACAGGTCGCTGACACTATAATTAGTGTTGTGCTACTACGTGTTAGTTTCTTGCTTGAAGTGACCAATGGATTCCCTAAAGAGAATTCCAGCAGTGCAGGAAGTAATTAGGGCCACCTTTGTGGCCATATGTCAGCACTGACACATACATATTTGCTGATAAAAGAGTTAAACATTGTCTTTTGCATCAGACAATCTCATTAACAAGAGATTTTGATGGAGGAGAATGGTAATACAGGTTTGTGAATGTCTGTGTAAGTGCAATGCTGCCCATAATCTTAGAATGTCATGCCAGTAAAGAAGTGGAGTGGTCACATCTCATTGGAACCTAATTGGCTGTACCTACCAACTAATGACCAATCAAATCTACAGATATTATTCAAAAAGCAATGGAAAGAGACCAAAAGATTAGCACAAGATCAATTAGAGCAGGGGTGGCCAACATTTTAATTTAGACATACAGCATTTCAGCCCACGAGTCCATGCTGCCCAATTAACCTACACCCCAGTACATACTCATGGGTCAAAATAGCCTATTACCATGCTGTATGTCTAAATTAAAAATTAAAAGGTTGGCCACCCCTGGATTAGAGTAATGTGCTGACTGATATAGGTTGTTCAAGATGATTCAGGAAAAGGGAGTTGTCCATAAACAAAAACAGTGAGGTGCTGCCTGCCTGGATCTTGTGGAAAGATAGTAGGCAGCAACCATTTGACATTGCTTTCAAAATCAAATCTTAAACCTCCAAAATCTGGCATCTTTAAGTCATGTTCATGAAGCCATAGAAAACCATTTCATGAATTTTAAAGCTTCATATAGCACTCAACATTAATAATCAAATTTACAGGCCTGTACTCTCTGAGAAGGGGGCTGTGAAAAGATCGGTTCCTGATTATCATGGGGAGTCCTGGTCTAATGACTGGTGAAGAACCCTTACAAAGTTGCTCCAACTTTGAAATGTCCATGCCTACAAAACAAAAAAAAACACAGATTTAATCCCAGACTTAATGGCATTGAGCATACATGGACTACTGGAAAGATGCACAAATAGAGTAACACCTCCCATTCTTCTTCAGTTAAGACTGATTGACTCATACCTGCAAACAAGATGAGGCAGCCAATATTCCAATTCTTTATCAAACATTGGAAAGGGTAAGTCATGGATATTTACTATTTAAAATTCCAATAACAATATATCTTAAGCAAAATCAATGAGCAACATTCAAAGGTTAACTCAGTTCCAAAATCCAAAAGATCTAAACTCGTAACGAAAAAATTAGTTGGGGACTTTTAGAATGAAAGCAAGAGTAATCTATAAACTCCATAAGGATTTAGTCACAGGACTAACAATTTTTTCAAATGTGCTGTTCTAAAAGTAATGCCTTTGACTTTAAGTAAAGTCAGAACTATGCTATTTATCGTGCATTGAATAAAATAATATTGGACATGGACTATATTTACCAATGATTAGAAAAATATCGTCTTCGGGAAATCATTTGACAATAATGTACTATTCAAAAATACAGTGGTCTCATTGAATTGGCATCCTAGATGGTGCAAATCCCAAAAGAGACTTCTTACCCTGGCCCCAAAGCAATTCAATCACTATCTTAAAAATTGCTCTGAAATTTATTCGCCTGTATATTTCTCAATGACCCCATTTTGAGCAAGTTTAGTGACACAGAAACACAACAGAAATCTCCTGCTTCCAAAATAAAGAAATCTACTATTTCACAAACTTTGAGACCTATTACAAATTTAGCTCAGACCTCAAGGAAATAACAATAGAAAGGTATTATCAAAGCACCACGACAGAAGAATGCAAATTGGAGCTATCTAAGCAGAAAACTGTGAGAAGGAAGTGACTGAATCTGAAGAGAAGATACAAACTCAGTTTTAGCATTGTGGCAATGGTCTCTTCTCAATGTTATTTCATAAAAAGTCTCATCATCTCCAGACCAAGTAGGCTTGGAGACCTGATCAAGACGTACAGCAATTTCAGTGCCACCTCTTGTTTGTAGAGGCCCCATATGGGTAAAAATCACTGTAAATTGATTCAATACATTTTTTCTTTGGGTGTTTCTGTCAAAGCAGCATTTTTTTTCTTTGTTTCAGCAGCAAACTCTATTTTTATTTGACCCACAATAGATAAAACTCCACACTGAGCTCGAACTAGGATGTTGATACTGACATTTCCCCCACCTCCCAGAGGTAAGATCAAAAGCTGATCAGCTCACTATCTGAGACAAGGTAAAGTAGTTCAACCCAAACTGCATTAATTTCCACTGAGCAATGCATAATATTGAACTGAAGTCACCAATTTAAGAATGTCACAACATGGCCTTTCTACTGAAAGTGTCAATATACATGTGTATCAACTTAATCTGTAAACATTGGTTTTGGACAAGTAAATACACAAGCCACTATTAAAATACTTGAAGGTATTGAGAAAATGCACATAATTATTAGAAAATGAAATAATTATGTCTGTTTCCATTTACAATAAATGAAACCTGGTGTGATTCTGCCCTTAAAGTCCTCACATTTCACAAAATACGAAAGGTTGACCGTTTGAGGGAGAAAATGTTAGATTGCTTGTGAAAAATAAATATCGTTCAATTCATGGTATTGTTTTGCAGAAAATGCATTAAGGACAAACAGGTATCTGAATTTATTCAAGCAATCAAGAGCCCAAGGCTGACTTCACAAGGTAATCAAAGTTAATTGCAATTCATTTGTTTTCTACCCAGGACTTTATACCATCTCCATGGTATAACATGGAACATGGCGATAGACCACAGACGTCAAAATTAAATGACCCTGGGTGGTAACAGTGTTGTATTTTAGAATCTAATCTTTTTTTTTCATTTTTCTAAACAAATAAACTTGATAACTAAAATATAAACTGATCAGATGCTTATTACAAATCAATCTTTTCATTTTGATGTACGAATCCAGAATTGATTTGCATAGCCAATATCAAGGAGACACTCTCCCAATCCTTGAGGTAACACCCCTGTTGTCATTTGTAAGTCCATGGGGTTTTTGATCCAATACAATTTGCAACCTGGAAAATGGATTCTTACCATATAGAACATGGGGATTTTCAAATAAAGTTGACTGAAGCTGATAAACAAGAGGAAATTATTCTCACAAAGGGATTTCAGCAAATAATACATTACTTTCTGGTATGAGAAATCTTGTAAGTGTAACAATAAAATAAATCTTCCACCAATCATATTGTTTCTGATAGAACATGAAATTCCTGATTTCTGTTTCTTGAAAAATCAACTTTCAATTCAGATGGAACACATTAACTGCACTATGACCACACAAATCTTTTGTGATAATATTATGCAATAATCCCTAAACATTTTGTATCAGTGATGATGTTAACCTATTAAAATGTGAAACTGGTAATCTTATTCATCATTCTGTGAACTGACCATCGATGTACAGTGTACAGTGTGAACCAATTATAGGAGATGAGAGGATCTCCTCTTCTTTCCCTCGTGCCTTGCTTCTCCACCCCGACCCACTTCATCCACCAAATATTCCAGCAGATAAATACAACTTGTGGCGCAGCACTTAGATCAGTAAAATCCCAGGAACAAATCTTTTTTCTATGCTGAATGAGAGGCTTTCAGCAAGGGTTAGTAGTGGGCATCTGCAAGTGGTCTAGGCATACCAGGCTATGGAAAAGGAGAGAAATTCACCCAGGACTTCAACTCCTGATTGCTAGCTAGGACCCTGCCTGCAACGATGGTACAAATGATGGCTGGAAGAGGACACAATCAGGCTAGGCTGTGATGTTCTCACTGTCAAACAGCCTACCAGCATTGATTGCCTAGGTTTACACATGAAGAATGGCCACAAAGACGAAGTAGTGCAGGGTTGCCGACATTCATTGATCCGTATCCACTGTGAGCCACTGCCTCCCGGAGATGAAGGGAAAGAAGAGAAAATTTGAAAGAAGAGGTTAAAAAGACACCAAGTAACGTGAATAGTTTTAAAAATCAACACAAACAATGAACAGTTAAGGAAGACAAGGTAGAATGGCAAGGAAACAAAAACACCATTTGTACTTGGAAATCATCAAGGCTTTGGAATAAGAATTAGCAACAGGAATTTTTTAAAAAATCAAGTGCTTTTAGAATCTCAATCTCACCCCATCCCATCCCAGCCCACAACAATTTTACACTTTTAACGTATAAAGTACCCAGGATAGGCCAGCAGCACTTCATCACCAAACTCAATTTGTCAGCGAACAAATGAGATTATATTGTGTCATTAAGCAGTAACTTCTACGTCATTTGAACATTCTATCAAATAAAAGGGAAATTTGCTGTTTTATGTCAAAAAAGCAAAAAAATTACAACTTTTTAAACAAATATGAAACAAAAATCCAAAATTAACATTTTTTATTAAATACCATGCAACAATTTCTTCCTTGTGTAAAAATTCACTCTTTGTAGAGCAAATGCATAATGGAAGCTCTATTTAAATTTATAACTACGCCATTCTCTAGTGCAGTATTAATGCCATCACAGCATTGACATGAAGGAAAAGAAGCACAGTATTGTATAGCAAACAACATCTTGAACATAGTCATTTCAAACATGCCATTGAGTAAGGAAAAATTTGTTGTTCAACAAAGTTCTCTAAATTTATCTAGGTCATGTAAACAATGGAATCCTTGTATGTAGCATATGGATGAGTTGAAGATAACCACTTTTCTCTGTCTCGCTTATAATAATATACATATAATTTGGCTCATTATTTTTTTAAAGTAAATGTTTGCCATGCAAGATTTTTCATCATGAAATGACATTTACAATTTTGCTATAGAACAGATGAAATGTTTGGATTGGCAACCAGTAACTGATAAGTTCCACAGGGATGAATGAATGAGGCCCCAACATTCATTCATATTATGAAGGAAATCTCATTTTATTTAATCTATACTGAAATCTGCAGGTGGGTTAGCAATTTGTGAGGAGGACACCAATAGGTTGGGACAGGGCAAGATGACAGATGGAGTATAATCTAGGAAAATGTGACCTTATCCACTTTGCAAGGAAAACTGCAAATGCAAATTATTATTTAAATGGAGTGAGACTACAAAATTTTGCAGTGCATGGGGAACTGGGGGCATGAAGGTACAGCAAATATTTGGGAAGGCTAACACATTGGGCATTGAGTGTAAAAGTAGGTAATATTTGATACAGCTTTGCAGGGTGGGGGATGAGATCCCATCTGGAGTACTGTACCCAGCTATCATTTCCATATTTATGAAACGATGTACTCATAATGGAGGCAGTGCAGAATTCCTGGCATGAAGGGGTTGAAGCAAAAAGAAAGATTAACCAGACTGGGCCAAAAATTATTGGAGTTTAGAAACAAAAGATTCTGAAGAGGATTGTCAGGGTAGACCCTGAGAAGGTGCTTCCCCTAGTGCAGTGGCTGTCAACCTTCCCCCCCTCCCCCACCCCCACTCACATACCACCTTCAGTAATCCCTTACTAATCACTAAGCACCTATGGCATCCTACGGCATAGGCGTTCTGCCATTAGTAAGGGATCACTGAAGGTGGTGAGTGGGGGGAAAAAAGTGGAGAACCACTGCCTAGTGGGTGTGTCTAGAATAAAGTACACAGTCTCTGAATAAGGGGTTGCTCGATGCAAGTGGAAGGCGAGGTGGAATTTCTTCTCACAAAAGATCATGAATCTTTGTAAATCTCTAGTTTTGAGAAGAGTGGATATGGAGTCATTAAGTACATGCATGGCCAAGACTGACACGTTAAACCAGTAGGTCAAGGATGATGAGGAGAGAATGGTGAAAGTGGTGTTAAGGCCAGGAGTGAATGAGGAAGCGTACAGGTGGGAGATAGATCAGCTCGTTGAATGGTGTAATGTCAACAACCTTGCGCTCAACGTCAGCAAAACCAAGGAGATGATTGTGGGCTTCAGGAGGAAGTCAGGGGAACACAACCAGTCCTCATCGAGGGCCCAGTAGTGGAGAGAGTCAAGAACTTTAAATTCCTGGGTATCAACATCTCCAAAGATCTGTCCTGGAGCCACCACGTTCATGTAATCACAAAGAAGGCTCACCAGCAGCTATACTTTGTGAGGCGTCCTAGGCGGTTCAGTAGGTCACTGAAGACTCACGTAAACGTCTACAGATGTACTATGGAGAGCATTCTGGCTAGTTGCATCCCTGCCTGGTATGGACATGCCAACTCTCAGGACAAGAATAAACTCCAAAAGCTTATTAACTCAGTCTGTGACATCACAGGCACCAGACTTCACTCCATCGAGGACGTCTACATGAGGCGGTGTCTTAAAAAAGCAGCCTCTATCCTCAAAGACCCCACCACCCAGGCCATGCTCTCTTCACTCTGCTACCATCGGGGAAAAAGGTACAGGAGCCTAAAGCGGCACAAGGACAGCTTCTTCCCCACTGCCATCAGATTCCTGAATGATCAATGAACCAAAGACACTGCCTTACTTTCTATGCACTTTATTTTAGAGTAATGTTGTAAGATGGAAATAATATGAACATTTGAGCTATGATGTTACCACAAAACAGAATTACCATGACTTTTTCATAACAATAAATCTTGATTCTGAATCAGCCATGTTCTTGGCAGGAAAAAGTTCTGGGTGCCAACTAACTTACTCTTACTTCTGATGGAATTCTATACTTTTGCATCGCTCACAATTTAGAGGAAAATATTTTACAAAAGTAATCAATCAGGCAACATATTTAGATTTTCTGAAAGTGAAATGAATTATTTTTCAATAAAATCTTGAAATAAATTACAGATATGTGCTGTTAGCAGGGAATAATTTACCTGATTACAATTTTTTTTTCTCTCCTACAGATCTTCTAACATTTGGATGAGGAAGGTCGAAATGATCAGAAGACAGGTGGCACAACTGCTAGATGCCCCATCATATAATAATAGTGTGTAGAACAGGGAGCCCCAAAATTGACTGAGAAGTCAGCACTGACGCGCATTTGAGATCTAGGGTGTTACCCCAGATGGAAAAAATTAGGCACAGACAACTCACCACAGACCATTTGATCACAGCACTAATAGGCACCTAAAGAACAGTGTTGGGTTAAACCTGTCAGCCATTGATCTGCATGGAAGTGAATGATGCATGCCCTTGGAAGACAAAAAGGGAGCCCAGGCCAAAAAAAATTACAAATTAGATAATTCACGTGAACACACTTTTATATTCTTGCCAAAATAAATTTTAATGTGAAGAATCATTTTTGGAATTTTAATTAATTTAGTTGATTTTCTGTCGTGGAAAAGGAAAAAAGAATCACAATGTCTCTAAAATTTAATAGGGGAAAATTAGCCTGATTTCCACCTGTAAACACGAGTGCAAATGCTGGCCACTGGTCACGTTCATTTCCAAACTTTCAGCTGCCCATTGAAATTGAACAAATGCCAGCAAGTTCAACGGGTGGCCAAAATGCTTTCGTGTTCAGAGCTGATGACCAGAAATTAATTACTTCCCACTATTTGTCATTTACTACTGAATGTTCAATAATAATGCAATAAAGTTTTCTGCCACATTGCTTGAAACACCCATGGTATGTTGCCAAAGTGCATGAAACATAATTTGGTGAAGGTCAAATAGTTATCCCAATAAATATATTTTTCTATTGAAGTTAAACAGATCATTTCTATTTTACACTACATCAAGTATCCAAATAAATGCTTCATTAATTGCTTATGAAAAGTGGTTTAGACCAAGTCTCATTAAAGGAAATATCAAGCTTCAAACAGTTTCTATTTAATGCACAGATCATTATCCTTTACCTACTTCCCAGCAGTGAATTATTTTCATCATTTTATTTACTTAGTGAAAGGAAGTTCCAGTTTGAAGACCCTTCATTCATTGCACAGCAGTCATTAACTGGTTTGAAGAGATTAACAGATTTTTGCCACCAGGAAGCTGAAATATCTTCCTTTTCTAATTTTAGTAAAGAGAAAAAAATGTCAGGAATAAAAAGTGTTATTCTACTTTTTAGTTAATATTAGGATCTTAGCCCTGACAAAATGGAAGTTTTCACAAGAACATCTAAAATCCATGTAATGATTAGAAAAGAAGGCTTTTAAGGAATGCTGGAACAGAGATTGACCATCCTGTGCCTCAACATGTTATTTAAATCGATCAAATCTGAATGCTACCTCAACTCATTCATCAGGAGCACTCCCTTTTTTTTGCCTTTGTCCGTCAGAAACTCACCAATCTTGCTTCTGTAATGTTCAACTGACCTCTTCTCAATGGGTTTTTATTTTGAGTGGGTGTGGCGGAGAGTGTGGAGGTGGGAAGAGACAACAGTGGTACGCTGGAATTTTAGTTCCAGATTCCAAGCCTTTGGTGAAAGGAAAATGATTCTTAACATCTCCTTTGAGTCACCTCGTTCACAGAAAATATTGGCTCTAAATGTAATCATTTAACTCTTTCAGTTCAATTAAATCACTTCCGTATTCAAAGGATATAGCACTGGTCTCTGGAATCTTGACTCTTAATTCCTCCCATAACTATACAGTTGTATCAGAGGTGTGAAGTGCCAGAAGTTAGCAGAGTACTAGATGAGGTCTATCCTGGGCTTTATGTCACTAATTCCATCTCTTTCTATTTCAGTCTTTTAGGGATAAGGCCAAATACATCTTGTTTTGATAAAAGGCCATTAACCTAAAATGTCCGCTGCTTCTTTCTCTCCGCTGTTATCTGAACCACTCAGCATTTCTTGTTTTATTTTAAACTCTATTAACCTTTTGAATTTTTTTACCTATTCACAATGTTGTATTAATTACAAAATATGGATTGCTAAAACTTTGTTCCTATTGTTTCTAGTTTTCAATTTAAAGATTGGACTGACCTATATTTCAAGAGAACAAGCTAGGAAAATCACACTGAATGCAGCTTTCTGCAGTTTTGGTGCCTTGTTGAACTTGGTAGTGCCCTGGTCCAGTCCTTCTCTCACCTACACATTCTGCAGTGCTATCTTCATTTGGTCACTAAACATTAAGATACAGTTCTTCATTCAAGTTTGATTAAATAGTTCAAAACAGAGTTCTCAGTTCATGTCCATCACTAGAGATGTTGGCCACTGTAAATTGACCTCAGTGTATAGTAGTCTATGCAAAACGATGATGGGAATGTGGGGAGAATAAAATTAAATTAATGTAGGACTAGAATAAATGAGTGCTTGATGTTTAGCACAGATTTGGTGGGCCAAAGGGCCTGCTACCAAGCTGTACATCACAAATCTATAATTCCATCCGCACTAAATAATTTCCCCCACAGTTAACACAGGTGTGGAGATGAGTTTTGAAAAAAATCTACAGTATTTTGCCACAATTAGTTATTGAGGGAAGAAATGAAACATTCAAAACAAAAATACTAAAAGCCAAGATTTTCATATTTATAGATTTAGAAAATACTGAGATCTGGGAGCACCAAGTTGAGGCCTGGAATTCACGACAACCAGTTAGGTAATAAAGGAAGTCACATTTAAACAGTATTCTGTATTGCATTGAATCTAACATTAAATTAACTTTCTATGGTCTAAAAACAAAGGCTACAACCTAAATAACATGGTACTAAAGCTAAAAGTACACAAGAAAAATCTGTTCTCATCAACTATTTTTTATATTCACATTAAACTCTCCACAAAAATCACCAAGTTTTGATAAGTTGCTGATCCCATATTTTATAGACAATAATATGGTAACATTTATGATAAGCTACAAATGCTCCAGGAATACAAACCACTGGTTAATTATAGCTATACCATGCATCTATGCCATTGACACCTTGGATTAGTATCTGCATTATTGTTGTACTTCCTTAGTTGATATTAATAATGACAATTACTGCTAGCCACTGCAGAAAATTAATTTATAAAAGACTTAAAGATAGTTCTGTGTATCTCAGAATGGAATTCCTGTGTGTATCCAGAGCAGCCATAAATGACTTTTAATCAGAGGTTTAAAGCCTCTGATTCAAGGCATTATTTAATACTTATTCTGGGGACAAACTGAACTACATAAAAAACACTAGAGGTCAGTGATTATGTACATCTATACATTGACTCGGCCACAATAAAACATTAATAAACCAGGTGAATGATACGACCATCATTACACAAGTCTCACTGGGAAACCATAATCAACTTGAAGCATCTTTAGATTTCATTTCCTGGAAGTCACACTACTTTGCAGGTGCTGTATTCGCTAAATAAAACTTCTCAAAGCTACTGTTGCTCCCTTCAACTAAATTAATCCAACATTTTATTCCCATTGCATTTAAAGTTAATAAAAATTTAAAAGAAATTCAACAAGGATGTTATCAGCATGTAGGAATAATTTGCCAAGGCTTGTTTTCAGTTTAACAAAAAGCATCCAATAGACTTTGCCAATCTGAAACAAGTGATTTCAACAATGGGTCACACTCATAGGCAAAGATTCAATGGGTGCTTCATAAATGTAGAGAAGGGACAGAATTTTATGTGTGGGAGAAGACTGTGGCTGAGTAATTCGGTCAGGTAATGCCTTTCAGGAGACAACTGGAGCAAAAGTATAAAATAAGCCAGCCAGCACCATCCTATTTACAGTGGGATTTTACACCATTCCAATGTTTACCAGTAATAGTAGTTAGCTTAATTTGCAAAATGTAACTTCATAAACATTTAAACAGTGTTGCATATAAAGAGATTTTGCAACTACAAAACAGGATTTTCTGTTCTTTTCTCCCCAAAGAATTTCAAAGCCCTTATCAATGAAAGAGACCAAAAAGCAGTTGAATTGTCAGGAAAGAAATGCTTCTAACCCACCTAGCAACTTGCATTTATATAGTGCCTTTAATGAAGCAAGACACCTCATGGAGCATTTCACCTCAAGGAACATTTCACAATAGAACAAACAATGGTAATCAGGGACACACACTCATCACAATTGTGGAAGATTGTAGGGACCCAACAAGACACAGATAAAGAGCCAGATAAGGTTACAGATTTGAACCTGTATAGATGGCTCTTATCTGCCTTGTATTAAGGCTGATCAAGAACTCATGGGCAATCAGGGAAAGGCAATAAATACAAGTGCTGCTAGCAATATCTCACCTCCAAAATGTATTTTTAAAAGCATAATCAGATCAAAATGCAGCAAATTATCTGTAAACACAAGGCAGCCATTCTCCATGCATCAAGATCCCATGAAAAGCAATGAGATTGAATGGATTAGTTAATCTGTTTCGAACGTATTGGCTGAGGGAGGAATATTAGTTTGAGAATTTTTTGATCTTTAGGTGGAAATTAAAAGTTAAAACAGTGAGGTTCAGAATTTATATTTTTATCATACATAACTTTACATCACTGTGCCCATAGAATCTATTGCATCTAGGATAGAAAACATTATTTTTCTTTCTTCCCTTTATTTTTCTGTTGTCATTTTAGATGTTAGTCATGAATTCTTTCATTTCAAGGATCTGCGAAACTAATTATTTTTAATGTGACATACAAAGTTTAAAAATGCATACTTTTAAAAATATAAACATATACAAATCACAACAATTAAAATTGGAACCCCTAACACAAAAAAAATCAGTCAAAAAATAATCCTTAAAACAGACCTACAATTTTCAACTCTTGAGAAGGGAACACTATTTATTGACAACTTTGCAAATGTCTGCAGCTTTCAAAGGCTGACTGTTGTAAAATGATGCCATTTGGATTTGTTAAAGCATTCTTATCAATAAAATGTAATTGAATAACAGCATCAGCAAAACAAAGTGTTGCATCCATCACAACTTTGAGATCTTGGTATGGGGGCGGGGTTTAAAATGCTTCGTGAATCAGCAACACGGAGCTTTACAGGTGTGTCTCCCTTATTACCCACACCTCTCCATTTACAAAAGCAAAAACTACCTGTTTCTTTAAAAATGTACATAAGTTCTAACAATTCAACCAATATGTAAAAACAAAGGAAGTAAACATATCCAAAATTTATGAGAACAAGGGGTCACACTTGTATATGGTTTTACGGTGGTGCCTTACATGTTACTCTTGTCACATAAATCTGCTCATGAAATTCTCATAAACGCACAAAGGCCTTATAGGTTCACGATTTTATAATGCAATTAATGTGTAACAGGATGGAAAAGCCACCATTTTAATTTGCCACTTTGCTTGCAGTGTTTGAGCTACATGGTACATGCACCTATGATTTGTTTGATGTATGATTTTTGGCAAAGATATGTCAACAGCAGCACACTAAGATTTAAAGCTATGGTCTTCTCCAGCTGGCAAGACTAAATCTGGAGCAACTGCAACAATAATGTTAAATTTAAAACAATTATAAATTAATTTGACAGTTTAAAATTCTCACTGCAAGAAAAAAACCTTACTAGAAATTTTAAAATTTTAAAATTAGCATTTTAAAGGACAAAATAACATTTTAGGTTACTTTCTAGATTCTGTTACGTATTTTCAATATTTTGTGCTTTATAACCTACATTTTCCATAAATAGTTTAATATTTGATGAAAATAGTATTATGATTGTATCCTTTTGTGGAAAAGCCATATGAGGAAGGTTCTCAAACAGGATTTTTCTGGGCAAGAATATGTAGAAACTCAGTTAATTCATAATAACTTCCCAAAAAACTCAATCCCCTTCTATGTCAGTAAGACAAGTAAAGCAAAAGGAAGTGTGGACTAATATAAATCTGCTTTCATTGAATTGAAAAAGACTAGAAATAAAGGATTCCCTCGTTACTCTAGATTTAAAAGGTTAATCTGTAACCTGGATATCTAAATCAGATACCAAAATATTTAGCTAGTGCAGTAAAAGATAATTTAAAACAAAAAAGCTACAAGATACTCCAAGTGATATTAGCAGAAAAGCATTTTGAACGTTTCTGTGCCACATATGTGTTCATTGTTAACACAATAATTCCTGAAATAATTATATTCAGAGGAATTACATGTAAACATAATTACATGGCTTGCTAATATTGCCACGGGTAATTTCTAGCATGGATTTGTTTAGTTAAAAGTTAGAAAAAATATCTAACATTGAGCCTCAACATAATTTTTAACATTTATGATAGGATCAAATTTACTGCCTTCCCTAATGGGTCAGTGGGTTAAGCCACTGGGGCAAAATTGGTCTTTACCAGTGATGTAAAATATATTCAAAGCAAATCAGCAGGCTGCTTTATATTGTATTTGATTTTCCATTCCACTGAAATTAATTGCTTGCACCACAAAACAGGCTGCTAAACTGAAAGCTCGTTTTTCTGTGAGATGCAAAATCCAATTTTACTCACATTGCATAGCTGACCCAAATAGTCTGAAGATTTCAGCTGCAGTTGCTAGCTTGTGCCAAATCAGTTGATGCCAACCAGAGGAAGAAAGAAGAATCCTAAAATTAACCTCAGTGCACTTGGGAGCAGGGAAAAAAATTAGTCAGCCAGGATCCCAGCTCACTCCAGTTCTCTTGTTGCACTAGGGCAAGACAGAATCAGTCATACTGTAATGCCTTTTATAATCAAGAGGTCTGTGCATTCAATGTCTCAATGCAATTCTGAAGAATATCACAGTGGTGAAGGTATATGGCTTCAGCAGATACAATATGACTAAAATTATGATTTACATACTGTAATTTTAAAATATTAACTAAAATATACATTTGTACATTTTCTCATTTACACCCTTGTATGAAAAACATGAAACTATGACCAATCCCCATGAACAAATCAAATAAAAGGAAATTCAAATCAGCATCTCAGATGTTCAATAAGTAAATTCACTGCCCACTGCCATACTGAGTCATGCAAACCAAATTCAATCTACATCCTACACCAAAGTGGTTGATGTAGATGATAGAGACAAGAACAAATGTAGTCAACATCCAAAATAGGATAAAGAATAAATCATCCCTGTATTCTGTACTATATCCTGTAGTATATTACCCAAGATTGAATTGGATTCTCCACATCTTCAAAGCCACACATCATTATATCATTGCATTAAAATAAAAAACCAAAACTGAAAAATATGTTTGAAAGCACATTTGTGTCCTGAAGAGAATTTGTAGGGTTGAGAAATTACAGGGTTCCTATAAAAGAAATGACCCCAAATTGTGCAAATTAGAATTTCCTGCACCTGGTTAATGCACTGCAATTCCACTAAACAAGTTTATGTGTTATTTTTCCAAGTCAGAAGATCAATTCTCAAAGAAAGTACTTTTGAGTAGAAGTGCAACATTGGCAGTACCACGAAAATAACTAACAATATTGCTGACTCACCTCATCGTAGGTCCAAATATTTGGACCTAACAATCAATTGATTTGTTGCAATTTATTTAAAGAGGTCTTGCTTGTATTTTCAACTCCCACCTGATCAACAGTCAACTTTAAACGTGCACAAGTATGAAGATTAATCATGCACTTTTAGTCAAGAGCAATTGTTGAAGAGAAATTGGTATTGATTAATCATATTTTAGACTTTGTTAGTTACAAAGAATTTATTGTATGCTTCATTCATTTTCTTTCAAATATTATCACATTTTTTGGATAGCCAATAATCTACTCAATCCAGCTATAGCCATTAACCCCTCACCTATGCAGGAAACAAACCTGCACATGGCGCACAGTGAATTTCCTGGTTGTCTGATATGTTAAAACCTTTCTTCAGGTAGACAATTTTCTGTAGCATGCTACCAAACTCTATATGGGTCAGAGAAAGGGGTCATTGCAGAAATAAACTCAGCTGGAGCAAAAGCTATGTACTTTAATTTTGCCATACAAAAACAAAGAACTAAATAAATTTAAAAACTAAAATAATGAGGAAAGCAATAAATAAGCACACACAAGGTTCACCAATTAGCATTAAATTTTTTATTATTTTTTTCATAAAGGGACAAAATGGGCATGTGAACAGGATAATGCAGACAACTGCCAAAACACAGACAGTGGTTTCCAATAGACTCCTGAACTTAACAAAGACCAGAAACAAATACAATAAAAGCCAGGTTGTAATGACCTTTGGTCATCTAAACAAAACAAAATAAAAAATAAAATGAAAAAAAAGATCAATTTAGTGCATCTGTTTTAAACAGCGCACATAAGCAATAATAAATAGTGAATCCCATAGTAAAAGATAAATGTCAAGTTACAACAACAGCTTTTATTACAGGAATAGAAAAGGCCGATAACAAAATATTCTGCATTGCCATTTACAAAAAAAGTATTGACTCAAGCGGTTGTAATATGCTTTGCATATGAAATTTTCCCAATCTAAATATAAAGCACCATTTAGTTTTTGGCAATGAAAAAACTGCAAACATTTAATTTACTGCATATGAAATTAGATGCTGGAATGTAGTAGGTGAGAGGTTAGGAGACAGAAGCACACTACAGAACAAACATTAGCTTGCAGTACTGTATACAGTATGGCAGCAGGAAGGGAAAGATATGTACAACCATCCACTTTGACCATTGGCGCAACGTTCTAAAGTTTCCCCAAGCAGCCGTTATACGACCTCTTATCTGTACAATGTCACAGGTGTATTCTTTTTTTAATTTTTTTTTGTTGAAACATACAAATAATTCGCACTATATTATCCTGCCAAATTAAAAAAATATACTGTGGCAGCCTGTTTTTTTCCACTACCAAAAAAGGTACATTGATACCTTTAAAGAACAAGCAACAGTTAAAAATACAAGCTTCAATATAAATACTATAGTGCCTACACTAGGTGAACATTTATTTCAAATAACCATTCTAGAAATACAGAAAAGTAGAGACCATAAATGTGTTTAGCATAGGAATCAACATGTGTGCATTTTTCTAGTTAAGTACTCTCTCTCTCTCTCTCTCTTTCTCTCTCTCTCTATATATATATATATATATACACACACACATGTATATACATATATATATATATATATATATACACACACACATATATATATACACATATATATATGTGTGTGGTGTATATACACACACATGCACACACACATATATATACACACACTCACATATATATAGACACACACATATATATCACACACACACACACACATATATATACACACACACACACATATATATAAAACACACACACACATATATATATAACACACACACACACACACACACACACACACTCAATATATATGTGTGTGTATATATATAAAATTTTAAACCTTTCCCCAATGCAAGTTTATACAACCTGAAGAGCTGTGTACCCAAGGCAGAGTATCCACTAACTGTATAACATGTATAAGTCTTGACAACCACCAAGACACTGAAATCCTAAAATATACTTCTCCCTAAATTAATGCAGTGTTTTTTTTAAAAACTTACCACTTATACTTAAAAAATCTGTACAAAAATTCTTGCACTGAAATAGTGAGATTATTTATTCTAATTGACGGCAGTCCAGAGGAGACATGCTGTTAAATCGTGTTGCTTTACATTTTATATTCTTTTTAAATTTAGCCAGGTGCACCATTCTAGTCAATGACTGGCAAATTGACTCTAAACAAATCCACTCATTTTTCTTTCATTAGTATTTTAGGATTTTTCCCCTTTATTATATGTGTGTAAACTGGGAAAATTGTACAGTGCATTTTATTGTTCTATTCAAGCTGTCTTTTATCCTTTTGTCTTTTTGCTCAGCCTCTGTACCCCTGATTAAAAAAAAGGGCATAGAAGTCATAAGCGGAGTCAAGTGCGATTAAAATATAAGATAAGGGTGGCTGAAGGGGCTGATAGGAGTATTGATGTATCATCTTTATGTTTATATAACGAGTGTGTGGTGTGTGAACCAAGCAGGACTTAACGAACCATTAGTGGGTGCGATGTGATTAATGGAATTTTCAAGATATTTTCCTCCTTTGTTCCTACTATTTTTTTCTATAGTTTTATTTATATATTGAGTATTGGTTAACTCACTGGTAGCCAAAACTATCAAGTGCATGACGTAGAAACATCACATGGGTCAACACAAACCCAAGGCTACTCCTCCAGGATTTAACTGAAAGAAAACCAATGCAGCTCCAAAAGATCCAAGGCACTCAGATTATCTTTTTCCCTTTAATCAAACAATGGCATCCATCCAATTATCATCGCCATTTTTTTCTCTTTCGCCAAAAGTCAAGGTCAGCAATTGTTCTTATGTTTTAATTTAATATAGTAACAGATTTTCCTTTAGAAAATAAAGACGGCTTTAACAGTGTGAATTCCAGCCTGTCCAGAGAGGGTTAAATAAAGGAATATATATATTTCTTTTTGAGGGGGGGTGGGAGACAAGAGGGGAGAAAATCCCCCATTTTGTCTTCCTCTCTGTGTTATAACCAAAACTATACATGATGTGTGTTACAGGACACTATGCAGCATGGTCTTCTTTTAAAAACTAAAGAAAGGACAAAGAGTGGTTACTCAGCACTAACCGAGGACAGAATTAAATTGCCAAACATACCATACATGCTGTCTAAAAGAAATTAAAACATACACAACACGTAAATTATTGCACAAGAGAAAGGCTCGAGTTTGCGTAAATGCAATAGTATTGCCCCGATACAAATCATGCAATCATTTGTGACATTAAACCAGTCTACTGGCATCAAGCACTTGTTCCTTACGTCCTCAGCTTCCACTTGGTTTTGATCACAAGAGAATAGAAAAAGCTATAGGGAACTTGAGCATCAATACACCTAATCAGTTTTTATATCATTATTTAACAAGCGCTCACTGTGCCATTTTTTCATGTGTTTCTCGAGGGTACTATACACGCTAAAAGGCATCTGACAAATTTCACATTTGTAAACGTCTTTCCCCACCTGACCGTGCGTTTTCATGTGTCGCGTAAGCTTGCTACTCTGGGCACAGGCGTAGTTGCACAGGTCACATTTGTATGGTCTCTCGCCCGTGTGGCTTCTCCGATGGACTGTGAGATTGCTGCAGTTCTTGAAGATTTTACCGCAAAATTCACATGTGTCACTTCGCTTGCCCTCCTTGGAGCTAGGCCGCCCTGGACCAGGTCCGGTGATGTGTGGAGTGCTGCCGCCACTTCCTGTGCCGCTCCGACCTGAGATCCCACCGTCCATCTCACCTGGGGGAGTGGAAAAGCGTAAACTTCCATTTTCTGAAGAGTGCTCGGATGAAGTTGCAAAAGGCGATTGTCTGGAATCTCCAAAGCTGAGGAACGGGTCTTTCATCTGCCGTGAGGCAGCGTAACCAGCAAGCCACTGTGAATAAACATTATCTGTGGGTGCCAAAGGTGCTGACGGCAGGTCAAAGTCTTTTTCAAGCTTAATACGTTTGGAAAAAGGACTGAGGGATGTTGGACTACCCAATATAGGCTTTTTTGATATGGCCCCAGAAGCCGATTCACCTGGTGAGGAACCTCTTCCATTGACTGTACCATCATCTGTGCGATCAGATTCACCAGCAACTGAGTCCTCATCATAAGTGTCTCTGTGAACTTCTGCTTCAGAAGAGCGATGCGTCCGCTTGTGTTTTTCAACCAAGACTTGATGGAAGGCCTCACCGTAATGCTGCATGGTATTCATAGCAATGCTATGCATTACTTCAGGGAGAGAGTTCTTCTCCTCCACAGGCCGTGAGCTGTTCTCATGGTGACGCCCGCCCTCAAGACTAACGCCAAAGGCAAATTCAGATCGATTTTCATTCTCGGGTTCCTCCTCTTCCTCCTCTTCCTCCTCCTCTTCTTCTTCTTCTTCCTCCTCTTCCTCTTCCTCTTCCCCATTTTCTGGGATCATGTTGGCATCAGTTTCGCTCTTGTACTTGGCTACCACTGACTTGAGAGCACTGCTGGCACTGCCAACAAGGTCACTTGTTCCAGGTTCGGGAGAGCTTGCAGTGGAGAGTCCATCATCTGACTTGACTGTCATGGGCGATGATTTGTGCAGGTGTGTTTTCATGTGCCTCTTTAATTTGCTGGCCTGAGTGCAGGCATGATCACAGAGGTGGCACTTGTACGGTTTCTCACCAGTGTGGCTTCGGCGGTGCACAATCAAGTTGCTCTGAAACTTAAAGGTTTTCCCACAGAATTCACAGGACTTGGACTTGAGAATACTCTGGGCAGGAGGAGCTGTGGACTGGAGGGGTGGGAGGGGTGGTGTGCTGAGAAATGGAGATTTGTTACTTGATTGGAATGGTTGTAATAGCCTTTGCATGGGACTTGGCCGGTTTGGTGACAATGGAGGAGTGGAGGTATTGCCAGCTAATTCCCTAAGTCTCCTGGAGAAATCCATTGATGGCGGCTCAATCGGTATGGAGTTAAGACGCAGTACCCTGTCAAAGGCACTGTTATGATGTGCTGCTGCCATAGCCATCTCCTCAGCACTCAGACGATCCATTCGATGAGGGTCCAGGTGATGCCGGGGCGGAGGGCTAAACAAGGGAGGTGTAGGGGGAAAGCGGCCTTCCACAAGCCCTGGTGTTTCCCGAGAGACAGGCCCAGACATTCTTAGCAAGTTGAAAGGACTATTATCTGCCACATGAAGTCCATGAAGAGGGGGTTGAGGACCACAATCTGCCCCAAGACCCGAAGGAATCCCAACCCGTGGTGTCAAGGGACTTCCATGCTCAGTCTCCAAATAAATTCGGAATCCGTGGGTGTTCTGGGCATGTTGGAGGAGAAACCATGCGCTGTTGAATGGCTGTTTGCAAGTTGTGCAAGTGTAACTGCTCGGCTCATCCTTCCCTGCAAGAGAAAACAAATAATGCCAACATGAAGACCTCTGCAAACCACACTCTGCCACTATCTTGCCACTTAAAACACCTATTTTAAAAGAAAAGGTTTTTAAAAAACTTGCACCCCAAATTTAATGGAAACTGTAAAGGCGCTAGGAGGCAACTTGAATGACTGAGTCAATTTCTCTTCAGTCTAAGTGACCTAATTGATAGATCTACAGCCTCACAAACTCTGTTACAATGGTCAGTTAGGACATGTGCATATTTACTTACATTGTTCCCAAGATTCTTTTAGGTGTGTCTGTGTGAATCAGCAAAACAAAGCAGGACGTAAAGTACACTTCATCCTGAATTTTATATCATTACTTTAAATAGGAGTTGATTTCTCTTGATAACAAATTTAAAGTACTCATAATTAAAGAGGAATCAATACATGAACATTTCCCATTCATCTGGTAAAACCACACATCCATTGCTCACCTACTTTAAAAACCTTGCTTGCAATGGTCATTTTTATTCTGTTTGGTAAATAAAGTCACTCTTGACCACACATTTCTCCATTAAACCTTCTTAGAAGTTTGCTACCAATCTTTTTTTTAATTAAGCTCAGTCCTAAAATGTGAATCAGACAGTAAAAAATAGATTATTTTCCATTAAGACAAGGTGGAGATGCTTTCGACAGGGACAAGTATATTCACAAATTCAAATCCTCAACTTAATTCCCTACATTATCAGTGCAAAGCCACCCTGCTCTGCCCAGTTTGAGAATGGTCAACAGATGGGAAGTCTATTTACCCTTGGTTTCCTCCACTTTAAATTTATGATTAAAAATTGATACAAGGTTATATTTTCTTCTTCATCTCTGCTCCATCATTCTTCATCTCTGCTCCATCAATGCTTGTCTAAGTAGGTTGAAGTTGGGTGCTAAATAATAGAGTCAGAGGAGTAATTGACTTACAAGCCCTGGCATTTCCCTTGACAGAGGCCCAGATGTTCTCGAAAGGTTGAAAAACTATCAACTGCTAAATGAAATCAGTGAAATGAAGATATCATCAAGGTATTGGTCACCCAATATGACTTTAAACTGCAGAATTGTGTCAATTCTTTTAAAGGAGTCCAGGCAGTAAATGTTGCCCATAACTCTTGATTTACTTTGATTTTCTTTAAACCAATGTGTCCCTGATGCTCAGCTGAAATCAGAAAACATTTCACAGGTCAAGGACTGAAGTGACAACCTGCTCATCTGTAAGGGTCTTTAACAACTGGGGGCATCAGGAGCAAAGTCTCTAATTCTTATTAATGGTCATTTCATGACGATCACACAAAATAACGAATCTGAAGAAGAGAAAATAGAGTGAGGTCATTAATATGTTCAGTGGAGATCTATTAGAAATTTGATGGGGATTTTCAAAATAACTGCATGATTAGATTCATGGTTTGGCTTGGTAGGTTTTGCAGCACCAGAGACTCATACATTTGGGTCCTCATGAACAACGTCAACTATTAGAAAGTCCTGGTCTTGCAGAGTCACCAACCTTTAAAACAGATACAGACTTGCTGCAGGCATTAATGGAGTGACCCCATATCCCAATTGGGGCTCTATAACATCACACAAAAGGAATATGACTCTTGTGAATGACTTCCCAGATCACTGTACTCTCATGGGATTTATTCTAATCCTTTCCAGAGAGATTCCCCTTGAATTTAGCCCAAGAATTTAGTCCTTCCTTGGGGGGAATTTCATGACAGTAAGGTTAAAAGTAGGGAGAATGTCAGAGGTTGCAACAGTTTGGTCAGTGATTGTCCTTTTCAGACATCAGTAAAATAAATGGTGTCTGCTGATTCCCACAGTCCAATTTCATGGCTGAAAGTTCTTCTGAAAAAGATGCTGGTTCCCAATATGACTTTAAACTGCAGCAGTTCTTGGAACAAACAGCATCGTGATAAATAATAATTTAAGACCCATCTGATTATCTAGATTGAATATCTAGAACTGAATATCACTGATAAATTTGATTTCATTTCTTAAACTTATTACCTTCATGGTTCAAATCTTTATTTCAATTCCCCATTTCTTTTACTTGTAGCCACATCTTATAATTTGTGTTGCTTTAGTGAGTTCCTTAAATTATTTAATCTCTTTTGCTCTAAATTAATTTTTAAAAAACTGGTTTCAAGCCTCCATAATTGGACCCCTGCTCCCTCAACCAATTGTTGGCAGAGAAACTGTGCACATAGTATTGAGTAGGAGACTCTTTTGTAAAGCTTACAGATGTAAAGTGAATACTTTGCACAAGTGTATTAATGTACAAATATACAGTTGACACTTTTACTTTGCATTCTCATAGCTCACAAATTGCCTACAAATATAGAGAGTTTATTTACTTTTATTTGCTGTAAACTCTTAAGTCATTTTTGCTTCCTTTCAAAACACTCCTTTTTCACTTCTTGCTACCTTTAAACACCATCTCAAAGCCCATCTCCCATCAGTCTTTTGGATTTCCACCATGTGCACTGGACTATTTTCAGAAATGTACTGTTTCACAGAGGAACAAAAGTATAAAACTCTAAATGGAGTTGGCAATGATCATGGACAGCATCAGAACGAATGAGTTCAACTATCCAACCCAAGCAAATACATCATGTGTGAACGCACCACCAAAAAGGTGAGCTGGGTGGTTCATAAACACTGTTGTTTTCTGCATGTTCAACATGGAGGAGCAGAGATACAGAATAGTGGGCCAGACGGAATTTAAAAGAAACCTTGCTTCCCTTCTGAGGTTGTATACTTTGGCTGCAAGAGTGTGTAAAATAACTTTGTCATGGAAAGCAGTAGTCCCATGCTTCCCAGATGTGGCATCAGATCTCTCAGTGGGAGAACACAATATGCTGGGGAAACTTAGCTAATGCCTGAATAAAATGGTACTGGCAGAGGTCGGGGGAGGAGCCGTGTGTGCATGCTTGCATGCTATCAAGACCTGTGACTGGAATGATGAATGCTAGGCCAAAATATTGTATCATTATATTTCTATTCCATGAAAATCTATATTGTATTCATCATTTTTAAACATTTAAAAATTATAGCATACTGTATTCATCAGTCAGCACTTTGGTACATCAGTAACAAGGGATCGCATTAACAATGCTTGCACAAAATCATTGATCCAACCAGGTGAGATGCACAAAATATTTCAGTACTTTATTGCCAGAGGTGCAAGCCTGTCTTTCAGCCCTCAGCACAATCTGATCTCTACACCAATATACAGTATCTTCCTAATGACCACACACATATTTGCAAATAAAATGTTTACCAACATTTTTTTCTCTAGTAAAGAATGACCACATTTCAGAAACAGTAGAAAAGGTCATCTGACAACCCACAATTTGAAACTCCATGAAGACATAATCTCATGGACATATCAGGCACAAACAGGAATTCAATCTTAAACAAATCGGTGGGATGGGGGGGGTGGGGAGGGGGAGGTAGTAGAGTTTGAAAATGGTACAGCTACAGAAAGGTCCTATTTATTTATATTTTCTTCTATTGGAATATCTTTAAGATCTTCCTTGCAAAAGTTTTGATATTTTGGCCATGATGCTCATTCCAAAATTAGAAATAAAGCCAATCCTTACATCCCTATTAGCTAAGCATCTAATCTTGTTACACTTGAAGTCTGATAGGGGTCCCTTTATTACACAATGGATTAAGGATATAAATTTCTTTATTAAACTGGAGAAAATCAAATGCACATTAAGAGGGTCCCCTGGAAAATTTGTCCATAAATGGCAACATTTATGCATTATTTCCCTGAATTACCAGTGCTTACAGAGTAAAAGATTAATTGTGGGAAGGTTATACCAGTACGATCAGTAATATACCGAAAATACTGTCCACAAAGGTGTCAAGGTGTTCAGGGAGTGAGGGGCCCGGCCGTGTATCTGAGGGTGTATGTAAACATTTGTGTATATGTGTGTTGATTTTTCTGTCAAAAAAATTAAACAGGAGCAAAATGTACATTTGTACAATGTTTACAAAGTTGTTTTTAATGCTCAGTATTTTAGGGGGAAAAAAGCTAATCCTCTGCAGTTTACTGAAACAAATATAATTTTTTAAACACTCCAGGTATTAAAATTCATGGAAAAACATCCAGTGGCAATAGCAATATGAGGAATTGATCAGTAATGCTTCCAAATGTCAACACTGTTCACATTTACTATTTCTAGCCAGGAATCAACTGTTCCCAATTGTCAGCTCCATGGACAAATTAAACAGGCCACCTCAGGTCCTGATTTTGTCATGTTCAAGACTTTCCACTAGATACTGCTAGTGAGCTCCATACATACTCTGGTGACCTCCAGTGGCTGAAAGCAGAGCACTGCAACTACATAGGGCCGACACCTTGGGATGATCTGAGACCACCATCTCCACAAAACAATTTATTTCAAGACAAACAAATGCTGCAATAACAGCCTCCCAGATTTCATTCTTTCCAAATAATGTCTGCTTCCTGGAAGAGAAAACGATTGAGTTGGAGATTTGATTTTGATGTCACTGGTGTCAGTGTTTTGGTGATAACAGTGTTTTGAGGTTTGTGACCAAGAAGCTTTGTGGTCCAGGATGACCTTCTACCCAACAAACATGATAAATGAATAACTCCCCTCATGACTCCCAGGATTCCAAAGGGAAAATAAAACAGGTCTTTGGGTACTGGGATTCCCAACCTGATTTTAGAGTAAATGGTATATCTGACCACATAATTCAAATGGTAGGAATAAAAGGAAAAAAAAACAAAAGTAACCTAAGTTTTTTATTAACCATGATAGTTTCTGTGGTCTTACTGGACTGTGCTGCAATAATGTACATGTTCTCTGGCACAATTTCCTGCTCTTCCTCCCTTGCTCAGCCCCCATTTGGAGATGTCAAGATCAGGCATGTAAAACTTTTCCAAAGGGAAGAAGTTGTACAGTAAACTATTTCAATGGAGCAGATTCCTCTTGGCAAAATATGAATGGCAGCAGAGAAAACCTGAGCCAAGATTTCTGAAACCTCCCACCATCCAGCACTTTCAGTGCATGGCAAGAGAGGACAGAATGCAAGCTGGCAAAACATTCCTCTACATTTTCATGAAGAGACCCGACAGGTAAAGATGAATTCCATGTTTTCTCCACCCTCATCTTTAACCTTTTCTTTGATCTTCCCTCTTTATTCCATGATCAGGAACTGGGAAGGAAGTCCACTTGCATAGGAATTTCTTCAGCCCAGGGGTGGCAAATCTGTAGAATTTGTTGTCACAGGTGGTTGTGTCGGCCAGGTCATTGGGTGTATTTAATACAGAGATTGATAGGTTCTTGATTAGCCAGGCCATCAAAGGTTATGGGAGAAAACCCAGGCAGGGGGTCTGAGTGGAAAAATGGATCAGCTCATGATTAAAAATGGGACAGACTCGATGCTCCTATGTCTTATGGTCTTGACCTGTGAGTCTCTACTAGAAAATACTGGATTTCAAGAGGTAGTACCAATGGGAACCTAAAGATACCCATCTGGTAAACCAACCTTGCACCCATGATGTAGTTTATGGCTACACACTGGCTGTATATTCAACAAGAAATAAACCTAGTGACCAAAAAAATTACAATATTAGTAACCAATGAGATTTTCTGTGAATATATTTGTTGTGCAGCTATAACAATGATGCTATTTGGCATCTCTATAGGTTCAGGATTGAGAGTTGCAGGTTGATAATTGTTGCCTTTAAGAGTGAGAAATATGAAATGGTCCAAATTTAAGCGGTAATATTTTCTGCCTTTCTACACAAAAACACAATTTAATCTGGTAGAGATGGCTACATCCATGAGTAAAAATATACATTATCCAGAATATCCTGCAATTAAGTGGCATATTTTACAAGACAAAGGAAGGGATCAAAGTAGCTTACAGAGCTTCAGATAAATATTAGTGATATGCATTGATGAACAATGTGATTAAGTGTGACTGTCTGTATTTAAATGGCAAAAAGGCTTAATATATAATCATCCAATTGACAAATTCACATGGGCAGCATGAATTTCATCTGCATGAATTTGACTGAATTGAGAAGCTAGTGAGCTTACAAACACTGAATGTGACCTCCTTTCTCCGTCTTATTTGTTGAGGTTAGATCAAGACAACAGAGGCGCCTTTTTCATGCAAAAGCAGGGCATACAAATATGTGCAAATTGTATAGTCATAAATTTGTAAAAATCAGATCAGAGAATTAACTGAAACATTGGAGTGTCGAAGAAACACAAAGAAACTAATAATTATTAGTAGTCAGCTGGAGTTCTAGGCTTCTTAATCATCAATTTATTTATTTCATGTCAGACATGTTAAGTAGCATTTTGCTTGCAGTTCAGTGGCTGCACTAAATAATATTTTGGCTCTGCAAAAACATTCATCTTAGGCTTTTAAAATGTGCTGTCATGAACCATAGAGGCCCCACGTAAACCTTGTATATCACCCACAAGTTAAACTTCAAAATTTGGTTTACTATTCATCCCTTATTTGTACTTAAGTGGGTCCAGCCAGAAGCAGGCTAGTTTGGATTCACCACTGGGCTTTTTTTCTTCTTTCATGAGAGTGAGGCAGACTAGGCCACAAACCCCTCTATTAATGTGCCAATGCAAATGCTGTGATTGACCCACAGAGGGGAAAAAGGGTGATTTACTTCAAACCAGTCTGACACTTCACCCCACCCCACCCCAACCACCCCCTCCCCGAAACAACCCCCCTCCCCCCAGCTCTACAGTAATTCATTACACTTCTAAGCCAGTTTAAAGACACAATTATATTTGAGCTTGGCCTCCAGGAGAGTAGTGCCTGAGCAAAGAGCTGCAATGTGTTTCCAGCCCAATTCAAGGCCATTTCATCAGTTAATGAGGCAAACATTTTAAGTGTTGTATCATTGGGAACCTTTGGATATTCCTCATGTCAATCTAACAATTCCCAACCATCCATGTGGTTAATGGCTACTCATTGGCAGTATATTCAACAAGAAATAAAACTTAACACCAAAGGTATTGTACATTTCCATTCTAACAGGTTATTTTTTGCCGAAGTACTATATTACCTATAATGTTGCAATATTAATGCTTTATACAGCTATGTACGATGCTGGAATGCGTTAAATGATGCTTTCCCATTTTTAGTGCCTTTATGTGGTTTCTGGTTCATGGAAGAGCCTATAGAAAGTAATGCATGTTTTTAAAGTCTCTGATCTTCATCCATGGAAGTTGGCCTCTGGGCAATACTGAGGTAGAGAGGCAACCTGCTTCACATTACAGATTTCCAGTGCCAGCTAAGACTACCACATTCCTGTTGCCAATGGTACACAAGCAGCACAAATCCCCACAGAAATAATATTTATCCGACACATAGTCTCCCTTTGTCTATTTTAGCAAAAATAAATCTGTCCACCATTAATTGTGGAGCACACAGCCTCAATAGTCATCAGCCCAAGTTCCACCATCTATGTATACAGTACATACTAAGATCAGTAGAAATAAGTTGAAGCCTGTATTCAACCTCACAAGAATTTCATGTTACATCAAATTCACAAAACAAGTAGACTTCCATTTCCATTTATTAATTTTCCAATTTCAAGCCCTGAGACTTCCAAAGAAATCTCTCTTTCCTCCCTCTCTTCCCACTCTCCCCTCCCCCCTCTCCCACACACTAAGTAAAATGTACACACTGAGTAAAATTCCAATTTTACTCAGGGGCTTGTGCATCATCTGTTAATACACTCCTTGCCAGATCCCATCTGCATTTCATTCACCAAACCAACAACAGGAAAGACAAATGTTTCAAAAAATGTTTTAATAGAAAAATAATCGCTAAGAATCTGCCAGTGACATGGAACTCTGGGGAGTAGTATAGATCTGTCATTTCTTTTTGCTGCTGCATTGTGTTGTCTTAGGTCTGAGCAGTTAGAAACTCTAATTTCTTTCTTATGGATGGAAACTTTGAAAGATGTCTGTCAAATGCTGTGATACAGTTTTTTTTATATACCATTTTTGTTTGTTCCTCCCCCTCACTCAACTATTGTTTAAATCCAGTGAGAAAATAAAGACTAGCATGCTTGACTGTTCCAGATGCACTTCTAATCTTATGGACACTGCCCACAAAGTCTCAGTGGGAGACTCCCATGGGAGTAGTTTCTATCTCATGTTGCACTTATATCATGTTGAATTTCATCTGTCCTCGGCCTACAGTGTCCATGTTAGCCATCAGGTATCTATCAATATTAAGCAAACAATGAACTGCTGGAGGAACTCAGCAGGTCAGACAGCCTCCATAGGTAAAATGGGCAGCCAACTTTTCAGATCGTGACCCTTCATCAAGTCTTGATTCCTCATTGTTTACTCAAGACCTATCGTTACTAACGCTATATACCATCCCTTGGCCCACAGACTTTTACGCATGTCAGGTGGTCACATTCAGAATGTTTGTGAGAGAACCCCCCCCCTAGAGGGTATCCCTCAATCTCAACTGCTATTACAAAAATCCAGTCTCTCCTGTCTCTACCATCCTCTCTGGCAGCCTGTTCCAGATTTCAACCACTCATTGAATGCAAAAAAATTCTTCCTCAAATCCCTGCCAAATGTCTTAAACACAAATTCTCTGGCTATTGACGCCATGATAAATGGGAACGATTTCTCAGTATTTATGTTATCTGTACTCTTCTTAATTTTGTTTACCTCACTCAAATTATCTCTCAGTCTCCTCTGCTATAAAAAAAATCTAGCTTCTCCAGTTTCTCCTCATTCCTGAAATGCTACCCAGGCAACATCCTGGCGAATCCTCTCCGCAGCCTCCATAAAGCAGTCATGTTTTTCTGATAGGGCGGCAAGTAGAACTGGACACAGTACTCCAGCTGGGACCAACTACTATTGAATATAAGTTTCCACACAATTTCCTTGATCTTATATACCAGGTTCTATCTAATAAAGGCAAATATCCTGTATGCTTTTTTTCACCACCTTTAGCTATTTGTGCTGCTGCCTTTAGGTGTCGATGGACGTACACCAAGGTTGATCAGCTCCTCATTACGTTCCAGGGACTTATCACTCATTAGCTCTACTCAAGCCCTGTTTCTCCTCCCAAAATAAAGGTCTAAATTCCTCCTGCCACTGCTTTGCACCTCTTATGAACTCATCAATATAACTCAATAGCCAAAGATTACTTTCCTCACTGTCAACAATGCCATCAATTTTCATGACAGCTGCAACTTGCTCATCATACCTTCCATGTTCACACCCAGAATGTTACTGTACACAATAAACAGAAAGAGCCCCAGCACCCATTCCCTGTGACTGGTTACAGGGAATCACACAACAAACGTCTACCTCTTATCCCTAAGCCAATTTCAGATCCAATTGGTCAAGTTGTCCTGGATCCCATGGGCCCTTGCATTTTGGACATTTCTCATGTAGGCCTTACTGAAATCCATGCAAACTATATCAACTGCATTACCCTCACTGACACACTTATTCACCTCCATGAAAAATTCAGTCAATCTCATCAAATCGGATTTCCGCTTAACAATTCCACATTTCCAAGTCCATATTTATTCTGTCCCTCAGATTTTTTTTTTCCAATGGTTTCCCTACCACTGACATAAAATTCACAGTTGCTGGCTTATCTTCTTGAGTAAAGATGCCACATTTGCTGTCCTCTTGTCATCTGGCACTTCATGTATCATCAGAAAAGATTTGAATATTTGTGTCAGGAGCCCAGTAATCACCTCCCTTGTCTCCCATTGCCATCTGGGATACATTTCATCAAGCCCTGCTAGCTTATTCATCTTTAAGTCTGCTATGACATCAAATAGCTCTTCCTTTTTTTAAATGCTAACTTGTTTTAAAATTTCACTGCTTCCATTCCTGGATTCGCCAAACATCACATAATGTCCAATTCCCAAGTGAATATGCTGAGAACTATTCATTTAGAACCTCACCTATGTTCTATGGCTCCTCACAGATTGGTTCTTTGGTCCTTCTTTAATTTAGGCATAGAGCACTGTAACAGGCCCTTCTGGCCCAAGTTCGTGCCCTGAAATACAGTAATTAACCAACAATCACCATATTTCTTTTGAGATTAGAAAAACCCACACAAGTCACGGGAGAATATACAAACTCCTTTCAGATTGCACTGGATTTGAACCCGGCTAACTGTGCCACCTCCTTGGTTGTTTCCTTGCGATTAATCAAACACTTTTCAGGATTTTCCTGAATCTTGGCCACTCTGTGATCTCTTATTTTCCTCTGAACTATTTTTTTTAAGTTTCACATATATTCTGTTCCCCTGTATCTTTTATTGATCCAACCCTCAATATCTCCTGACCTCCCCGGTTCCTTGAACTTGTTGGCTTACCTTTCACCCTTCCAGGAATATATTGGCCCTGAATTTTCTCAACTTCACTTTGATTTCTTCCAATTAGTTGCATATGGACTTAGCTGAAAGTTGCTGGTCACAACCTATTTTAATCAGCTCCTGCCTATCTCATTAAGCTACGTACTTGGGCTTAGATTAATGGGGTGTAAGTTGGGTGGCACGGACTCGTGGGCCGAAATGGTGTATGTCAAATTTTTAAAAATATTAAAAGCAGCCTTCTTCTAAATCAGGGCCTTAATTTCCATTCTATCTTGTCCTGCCCCATAATCACCTGAAAATCTACAAGGTTCTGGTCACTATCAAGTCAACTTGGCCTCATTTCCAAAGATTAGGTCATGTACTGTAGCACTAACCAATACTGGCTCAAAGCTTTCCAGATGTACTTTAGATATTTCACCTCCTGTAAGCTTTTCACACCAAAGTGTTCCCAGAAGTTAAAACGTCCTATCACTCTTCTCCTATTGTTTTTGCACTTTAGATCATTAGCATATATTTTATAAAGACCCATAAATGTTCCAAGAAGGCTCTCAGCAACCACTTTCCTCATGAGGCCAATGCAAAACACAATCCAGTCAATAATCTTGAGCAAGAGGGCTCTGAATAAGTTTCCTTACCAACTATTCCATTAAATATGATTCTGCCTCTATTTCCTTATATCTCTTGGAATTATTGCTATGAATAGATTTTGGAAAATCCACTTCTCACTGCCCTAAAAGGAAAATAAAACACTATTTCCGTTAAGAGGAGGAAAGATTAAAACAAGAGGACATGAGTTAAGAATTGAGGGGCAGAGGTTTAGAGGTAACATGAGGGGGAACTTCTTTACTCAGAGAGTGGTAGACCTGTGGAATGAGCTTCCGGGAGAAATAGTGGCGGCGGAGTCAATTGTATTATTTAAGAAAAGGTTGGACAGATATATGGATGAGAAGAAGATGGAGGGTTATGGGCATTGTGCAGGGAGGTGGGACTAGAGAGGGGTGTTTGGTTCGGTGCGGACTAGAAGGGCCTAATGGCCTGTTTCCGTGCTGTAAGTTGTTATGTTATGTTATGAAATGAGATGGCCTGGCAAGTAGATTTTACTATATTCCCTACCAGTGAAATGTTACTTTGTAAGTACCTTTGGCAAGCCATCTTGCAATAATACTGGAAGAGGCCATTCAGCCCAATGGGTCAATGCTGGCTCAAAGAACAAACAAGTTCCATTCCCCCTTTCTTACTTCACTGTACACCTGTAAATTATCTCCTCTCATACGTCCATCCACTTCCCTGTTAATTATTTTACCATTTACCTATACTCTGGGGTAATTTACAGGTGAACATTTTTAAAATTATTCATCCAAGGGATGTGGACTTCCCAGGCTGAGCTAACATTTAATTGCTCATCCCTTTTTGCTCTTGAGAAGGTGGTGATTAGCTTCCTTCTTATGCCACTGCAGTCCATGAGCTGTGCAGTTTGGGAGAGAGGTTCCAGGATTTTGACTCCACAATGGTGAAGGCCCAGCATATATTTCTCAGTCAGGGTGGTCTAGAGCTTGGAGAACAATTTCCAGAGTGGTGTTCTCTTTTTTTTTTTGCCACTCTTGTCCTTCTACCTGGCAGAGGTTGTGAGATTGTAAGGTGTTACCTAAGCAGTCTTGGTGAGTTGCTGCACTGTATCCTGTAGATGGAACAAACTGCTGCCTTGGTAGTGGAGTGAGTGAATGGTTGTGGATGAGAAGCCTATCAAGCAGGTTGCTATGTCCTGCATGATGTCAAATTTACTGAGACCTGCTAAGGCTGCACTAACCTGGGCAAGTGGAGAGTGACTTGACTTGAGCTTGTGAACAGTGGATAAGGTTTGGGCAGTTAGAAGATAAATGACAAGCCCCAGGGTTCCAAGCCTTTGCCCTGCTCTTGTAGCCACATTGTACGGATGGCTACTCTAGTTCAGTTTCTGGTCATTCAGTGATGGTTATACCACTGAATCTCAGTAGTGATTTATTTTTGTTGGATATCTTCATTGTTTGGCCCATGTAGTATAAATGTTACTCACCCAGCATGAGGAACCAAAGCACCCAGTGGAAATCTACGTGATCATGTGAAGACCCCACAAACTCCATACAGACTCCCAAGGTCAAGTCTGAACCCAGATTTTTGAAACTTTGAGACAGCAGCACTAACTATGCAGCCTTTCTCTCAAGTTTGGTTATAATGAAGAATAACAATGAAAGGGGGCGTCCCATTTTTTCCGATTTCCATTCTTTCTCCAAATTCCTCTTTCATTTCCTTTAAGACTTTAAACTTTCACTCCTAGCCTACACCTAAGAAACCTTCTTCTCTATCATACTAGAGAAAGTGAGGGAAGCATCACAGCCTTCCATTGCCCTGATCCAATGTTTAGACAAAGATTCTCTTACCAGTAGAAGTAATGAGCAGAAATAGTGACCAAGTTTTCCCCAACCCAGCCCATATCATGATCAACTGCAGCATGTTCTTCCACAACCCACCGACAAATATCATCCAGTTAGAAGCACTTTTACTCAGGCTCTTTAATGCAAGAATGAAAGCCACATGCAAACTATGCTTGATCTCCGATTAAGAATTTGCCCTGATTTGGAATTTGATAGCAAGGCAGAATTTGTTTTTTTTTTAATTTTAGCGAGGTAAGAAATACAAGATCATAGCAGCCATTTTCCCCAGCAGGTTGGCAGTAAAATATCAACCAACAACTTCACCCAGATTCTGCCACTCATTAGGTGCAACATACAACAATCAATTAACCTATGAACCCACACATTACTGGGATATGGGAGGAAAACGGACTACCCAAGGCTCTGGAGTTTACAAATAATTGAGGAAATTAGCCTGAGATTACCAAACCAGAGTTAAAGACTTTCAAACACAGGTAAAATTCATTGCAAGCCCTGTGGTGCTAGCCTAAAAAATATAATACTGCCAACTGGCTCTGGCCCCAGAGCTGCCCTTTTGAAACCTTTGAAGAAATTTCTAAATTTTTTTTTATCGTTCAAAGAAACTTTCTGCACTTTTCATAAGATTTTATATATTTATTAAAAACGATTTTGTGCTCTCTTGTAAATAGAAAATTAGTCCAAATAGCATTTTATTTATTTTCAGTACATTAAAGATTGCAACAAAACCATTAAAAGCCTTTTTTCCTTCTGATAAACAAAGATAAACCTGGCTAACACTCTTAAATATGACCAGGATTTTAAAGTGATAAAAATAATTGTGCTATTTCATAGATGCTTTTACATTTGTGATAATGCCAATGAATTTGAGTGGAAACTTGAACTAGAACTCTGGAAAACCATCAGAATTCTTTTGTGCCCAGGTTGCCAGCAAAATAGTCTAATTTCCTTTCTCAGAACTGTAAAGAAAAGCATAGGTGGGGGGGAGTGCGGGGGGAGGGGGGGAATTATCAGAGAGTGAAATTCCCCTTGTGTGGTTTGTGCACTTTGTCCTTTCTGCAAAGCCAAGATGTTTCCTGTTCAAGACCAAAGTTGTTGGCTATGACATTTTGATTGAGAATCATATTCAACTTACTTGAATTACCATTCTTTCACAATGAAAATAACACTACTCAATATGGATAGAACTCTGGATGGCTCTGCCCTAATAATGTCATCACATTGCTTCAGCACCCTCTTCCCTCTAACTGGATCCATAACTTCCCATCTAACAGATCGCAATCAGTGAAGATGGGTAACAACATCTCCATGATCCCACTCAGCACCGGCGCTCCTCAAGGATGAACTTAGTCTCCTCCTACGAGCCCTCAATAGCCATGACTGCACAGCTAAATATTGTTCCATCTCAATCTTCAAATTTGCTGAAAATACCACAGAAGGGGGCTGGATATCAAATAACGATGAGATGGAATCCTGGAAAGAGACTGAAAGTCTGGTGCCAAGATAACAACTTCTCTCAACCTCAGTTAGATGAAGGACATAATCATTGACTTCAGAAGCGAAGATAGAATATACAAACCTCTCCAGAATAATGGAAGCTAAGTGGAAGGAGTAGGTAGCTTCAAGATCTCGGGTATAAGACAGCACAGTTAGCACAATACTGTTGCAGTGCCACCGATTAGGACCGGGCCTGGATTTGAATCCCATGATGTCGGTAAGGAATTTGTACATTCTCCTCATATCTACTTGGGGTTTTCCCCGGGGGGGGGGGGGGGGGGGGCGCTCCGGGTTTCCTTGCACCCTCCAAAATGTACCAGGGGTTGCACATCAATTGGGTGTGATTAGGTGGAACGGGCTCATGTCCTGTTACCATGCTGTATGTCTAAATTTAAAAAACAACCTGACATGGGACAAAAACACTTCCGCAACAGTCAAGAAAGCACACCAATGCCTTTATTTTCATGGAAGACAAAAGCAAGTTTGGCACGTCCCCCTTGTCCTTCAACTATTTCTTCAGGAGCACCATTGAAAGCATGCTTACTGGATGCATGGTATGGGAGCTGCTCTGCTCAAGATTGGAAGACTCTGTGAAAGATGGTGATTGCAGCTCAGAACATAACACAAACATCCCTCCCCTCCATGGACTGTATCTTCATCTCCCGCTGCCTTGGAAAGACACCCAACATATTGAAAGACCCACCATATCGTGGACACACACTGTTCTCCCTGCTCTCATCACAGAGAATGCTTAAGAGTGTAAAAGCAAACACCAACAAGACTTAAAGGTAGTTTCAGCCCCGCAGCCATCAGGACCTGAATGAGCCCAGTGAATGTCCTATCATCCTGTCTTTGTTGGTGCTAATTAATCATTCTTTCATTGCAGTCCTATGCTCTGTAAATTGTGCTCATTACCGAATTGTATAAATGTTAGAGATAATTTGTTAGTCTGCTCACAGAAGAACCTTTCTCACTGTACAACATGACAGATAAACTTAAATACTGATGGTTCAAACACCTTGACATTATGAGATTTACCTTCTTTCCTCCAACCATTCTTTTTAAACACACTGGTTAATAGTTTTGTGCTAAAACCATGACTGTTATTTTAATCAATTATTTGAAATAAATATACTGGAATTATAAATAGTGATAAAAGAAAAGCATGTTGCAAAGATAGGTGGGAAACAAAAAAAATTAAATGGAGAATTTAGTACTTGTGATCACTTTTCCGATTATAGCAATTGCAGGAATTACACTGCTCACATAACACGAAGAGAGATTCAGTAAAAACATCTTTGCTTTCTAAGAGCTGCTTTGGAAATCTGGACTCAACCAAAAATAATTCAATATTTCTAGTAGCCAGTGAGAATCATTAAATTACACAAAAGGCCATCAAACCCTTATCAGAGAATGGCAGACCTTCGCTGTTTTAATAAAAAAAGCAGTATCAGATGTCTTTTCAAGTACACTAAATCTCTCCTCATTACAGCACATAGACCCAAACATCCCACATTATTGTTCACTTCAATTCACTATTTTAAAAATTTCAACAACCTTGAAAAAAAGGAACTAATCAAGTCTCAGTTTGATCCTCCTCCCCTCATTGGTATTGACATTATCAAACCTGTAACATTCAGGACTGGCATATCCTAACCTGCTTATTATTATCTGAACTCCATGACGCTTGCTTCAAAAAAAATCACATTTTTGACATTTTTTTTTCATTAAATAAGGTGACAGTATTAAACCTGATCAAGTAACGTTTTCCAAACAAGACAACTGCAGCAAGATGAAAGTAATGAATTGTTTCCACATTATGCCAGACCTTCATCACTGTTCATGAACTTAGAAGATTTGGATCAAGTCTTTATGCTTTTAATATCATAGACAAGATATTAAAACCAAACCAATTAGTAAAATTTGTCTCAGGAAAGGCATTTTCTCCAGAACTTTTCAACTGGCTAATACTTCATTAAAGGGAATAAGCACTGCAGAACCAACTCAACATTTCTGGCAGAGGAAGGATTTTGCAATTCATGTCATATCAATTTTTTTGGAATTGCTCATTCTTTCAGTGTAACATAACTGACAGCCTAATAAAACGTTTTGACCCAAAAAGCTATTTTGTTTTCTTTGTAAAACAGGACTTTGCAAGAGTGGTGATAATAGCTAGTAATCATTCTACCGGTAGCACACAATTAAAACCAAATTATTTTTATTAGGTCTAAACAAAGATGAATTATGCAGAAATTGAATTAGCCAAGCAGAAAATATATCTAAATTTAAAGTTTTCCAGTCAGACATTAAAGATCAAGGCAATAGGGCCCAAGGAGGCAATGAAATAAAAGTTAAAAGATATGGAAAACTCCAGACTTACATTTAATGCAGTCAATTTGATGACTCAACTTCGATAATGTTAGAATATAAAGCATTACAGCATAGTACAGGCCCTTCAGCCCACGATGTGCCGACGTATTTATACTAAAAAATAAACAAAACCCTCTCTACCTCATAACCCTGTTTTTCTTTCATCCATGTGATGTTGTCCCTACTTTCCCTGGGCCTTTAGGATAATCAATAGCTGACAATAAGAAACAAAGCACAAGGCTCAATCGAGCTGTTCTGCTGCAAATCTAAAGCTCAGCCCCTCCAATGTCACTCACTCTAACTGCCAATCACTCATTTAGATTTCAAATTGTGACCTATTTTGATGTATGTCAGCCTTAAAAATAAACACAGCTCCATACGGTTAAACGGGTTTGCAAGCCATGTCACTCTTAGCGTTCATAAATGCCAATCTGAACATTTCCCTTCATGTTGACAGCCCTGAAAGAGGTTTATGACCATCAGCAAAAATTGTGAGTCTGAATTATTACCCTGTATCTCACTGTCAGATATTTGTCATTCTCTCTCATGTTTACTTGAGGCAAAATCATATAGGTGGAAGGGTGATAAAAGAGGATGGTGATGGAAGAGCAGGCACACATGACTGTGCAAAGATAGCTTTGCCTCCCACATAGCACAATTGTCACATGGGGTAGAAAACTGGTTGGTGACATCACTTTTCATGATTTCCCCATGAGCTGAATTTCCACTCTTTGCCTTGCCAGCATGGAGTCACTGACAGAGATAATATCTGCCCATTCAGGAGGTACATGGAGAAGAAAAAAAATCATAGCCAGTCTCTTTTACAGTGTAATCTGGGGAAAGTCTCCAATTAGGTAAAAAGCTCTTCCTTTCAGCTGAGAATACTGGAAGAAAGATGTGAAAAGAAAAATTATTATGAAATATATTCCAAAATCTAGCAGCAAAACCAACATTCCAAGTCAATGTATGGACTACGTACGTCTATGATAGATCATTTTTAATTTTTTTAAAAAATTTCGAAATACAGGCCAATTACAGGCCAATTCAGCCCTGTAACAGGCCAATTCAGCCCTACAAGTCTGTGCCTCCCAATTTACACCCCATTAACCTACTCCCTGGTACATTTTTGAAGGGTGGGAGGAAACTGGAGCCCCTGGAAAAAAGCCCACGCAGGCACAGGGAGAATGTACAAACACCTTACAGGATACAAATCCAGGTCCGGTCGCATTCGCTGGCATTGTAAAGGCATTGCACTAACCACTACGCCAGAAGTGCCACCATAGTTTTGATTTTATTGCCACATAATTAAATTGACAATGTCTCAGTGAGCTGTCATATGACTAGAGCAGCTCCTACTTTCTACAGGAATTCATGAAGTTGCAATGTCAATAAATGTGTGCTTCTAAAATTTGGGTAACCTTAAACCAACAAGAAAACCAGGATCCCTAAAGCAAATATAACCTTTCCTACATTCACAAAGCTGGTCGAGTCGATTTTCCTAAGACTTCACAAGCTCCTCATTGCAAGCTTGACTGTGAGACCCAACTCTACAGCAGCATCCTCCTGTCTCCAAAATACAAGGTTCTCTTTTGGATGATATTTAAAATATTCATCTAGACTAAATATTGCATAAAATATCAATATCCTTGTTAGAACAATAAACAATTACTAATCTAGTGCTTCAATTTATCCATATAAATATATATTTTTAAAACTACTGCTTTTTGAAGTCTGGTAGAAGCATCTTCCTAACAAAAATAATTGTGCAAACCACAGAAATGCACCCATATGTTCCAAAATGCAGTGTTTTTCAAATATCAATAAAATAGTATTCATTCTTAAACGACTGCAAATCTGTGCATTTTACAGATATAGCAAACAAAAAATAAATCAGCCTTCCCTACTTAATATTAATTATATTTATCATTTTTTATTTCCCCTTTCAGTAATACCTCACCCAACTTTCCATGTTACAACTATGGGATCAGAGTGAGTGAAAGCAGGCCTGTTCTTGTCCTTACTCTCCACATTTAGTTTCTTCCAGCAGGAATAGGCGCATCATGCATCAATATCTTTCCTGACATAAAGGTGGATTCCATGGTTTAGAGGGGAGACCCTGGAGCCCACCATCATGCTTGGCAAGATCAGACAACATGGAAAATGACTGGGAACAGTCATTAGCCCCTTTCACACTTGCATCCCACTAAATTGGCCGTTCAGTGTCCCAGGATAGGAATGGAGTTTTTGCTGTTCTCACTTCACCACTCTTGATTGGGGCACTGCACATGTTCACACTTGCAAGGAGCCATCCCTGGGGTTAGGACTGTTCTACCTTCTACTGGTGATGTCATGACTCATCGAGCGATGCTGGACCTGCCCTAAATCCTGATCAATGTATTATGATCTTACATAATTAATCTTTATGTACAGCCCTTCAGCCCATTGTTGTTGGGGCAACCTATATAAACATTTATAAAGGGACCGTGGTGAAAGTGCTAGCAATAAATAGCAATGGCAGACAATTTTTAAACTGGGTGGGAAAGTTGATAGCACTATAGCGCACAATTTATACAGCATGGGAATGTTGGTAGCGCTATCATGTACAATTTATAAAGACCACGGGAAAAAATGATGGAGGACCTGCCCTCCAGAATTGCCTGCGGCAGAGAAAGGGCTGTATGCATGGCTATATGCACAGAGCACACATGGAGGGGTTTTTTTGCCACACAGCATTCTGGGAAGTCAGGTCCGCCATCGCTTTTTCCCATGGTCTTTATTAATTGTGCGCTATCGCGCTATCAACTTTCCCACACTGTTTAAAAATTGTACGCTATTGCTATTTATTGCCATTTATTTCCTCTCTCTCTCTCTCTCCTGCTTTAACTTTCCTACGGAAAAGTTTATACCATTTTAATCTTTTCTTCCTTCATGTTTCTGCACTCATGCAAACACTTGGGTCATTTCTATCCCAGAATGCAATTACCTATTCCACACTTGCCTGATGGCATGGCCGGCATCTGCAGACACTGAGGATTATACTAAGGGTTGGGAGAGTCTATCTCTGGCGTGAAATGACATCATCTCACACTGGCGTTGAGAAGATTTTCCTTTCACACTAGACCCTTTTTAGTCCGGTTGGCTGTTAATTCCTAGGATCACTTGCAAGTCTGAAAGGGGCTATTGAGACCTTCCTTGACGTGGCCGTTCAGAGGTGAAGAAACTACCTGGATAATCAAACTAAACTACACATTAAAAAATATACAAACTGATAGGCTCTATCAATAACCAAAAGTCGAGAGCAGGGGAATGATAAACTGAAGACTTTGGCTGGCCCAGATCCAGGCACAGGAATGCCGGAAGTGGGGAGGGAGGTCGACCTTTATGGCCATGTCATAAGGGGAGAAGACATAGGAGATGAGTCACTAGTGGGCAGGCCAGCCTCATACATACAACAGCATATAGGTAGGGAATGATGTACTATATCACTACACAAATTTCACTATTTTGTCACAAATACTACAATCGTAGGTAAGTTAGATGAGAGGATTTAAGATTTTTAAAATGCTTCATGAAAATACAGTAACACAACTTTGCTCCCATTTTCGTTTGTGGTTTGTTTCCCTTTGACAGTTATGGATTACCATTGACACAATGCTCTTGCATTGAGCATTAACAGGAAGTAAGCCATAGAAGTCAAAGCAGCACCATTAACTGCAACTATGATACAACTCTGCAAGCCAGACTACCTCATCCAAAAATAAATACCAAATTATTCCACACCAAATAACAATGGTAATTAATAAAACCAGCAAATGCTGGAAATCTACTCAGCAGATCAGACTGATTCAATTAGTGTCTTTGAGCTGAAACATTAATCCCGTTTCTTTTTCACAAGTGCTGCCTGGCTTGCAGAATGTTTCCAGCCCCCTTTCCCCCAAAGAGGGAATTAAATATGACACATTGCTCCATGTCTGCAAAAACCAATCAAAATATCCACCAGAAAAGGTAGTTTTTAGAATTATCTGATTGTATTTTATTCATTATTTCAGGCAAAACTAATAAGAATTCATCCAATTTCAAAACAAATTTACTATTTCTAGCATAAAGCAGCATCAGAACAATCTGGATTAGTCGTAGTTAATGCTATACTGCATTCCTGCTATTGTTGATTCATGATCCCTCTACATCTTAAATAAAGATTATAGTCTATTAAACATTTGAAAACAAAACTGCAGCTTAGCAGGCATCCCACTTCCATCAGTAATGAGAACACCTAGTGCTTAGAACTGGCCCAACATGGTCAAACTGTAGTTGGTAGTATTTGCTTTACCCATAGGATGATATTTTTATTGTTGGATTAAACGGCATCAGTGGCAAACTCAGGAGATACAATTAGCTACTGAGAAGAGGGTTCAATTTCATTTATTTCACATTGTGCTCCCTTAAAGTTGATCTGATCTTCAAAAGGCTGCTGAAGGTGGAGTTTGTTGGATGTAATGATTAGCTGTAGCTCGACACGGAGCATTGGAAGTGATTGGCAATACAGCTCAGCTTCAATTTGCAGATCCTCAATTAATTAGAAAGCCTTTGGATTCATGCAGATGTGGGTCACTATTGACAGTTCTATCTTTGATGCTTCCTGTGTGACCGTTGTTAAGTTGACCTTCCCTGAGCTGGCAGGATTACCCAGAATTTCATTGTCTGAGGAATTCATTCACTTCTGCTTTCTCCAACAGGAAACCATTGGCAAAGTTACCCAACCGTGCAGTTCCCATGTTAAACAAGTACTGATAACATCTGTATGGCCCTCAAACTAAAAATTATCACTGCAAAAGTTCCAAGAAATTTTGAAAGTGTGTGTGTGTGTGTGTGTGTGTGTGTGTGTGTGTGTGTGTGTGTGTGTGTGTGTGTGTGTGTGTGTATTATTAAATAATTTCCTTTGACGACAGTATCTTTCTGTTTTATCTTGTGGTTTGTTTACAATTGCTGTGAACTGCTCAATACAGCACAACAGACATTATAAAATGTCCGGTTAGTGTACCATAATATCACATTACCTCAAGAGCCTATAATCAGGACAGCTGGCTTATAGTGATCATACAAATCATATTAAAACACTTGCACCGTTTCAGGGAATCGATTTTCAGATTCCATTTGGTTTTAATACAGTTTCTGGTTTAAGGTGACTGGATAAGTTTAATTTTGCTTCTCTTGCATGGTTCAGAATTTTTATTTGGGGTTTTGGAAATTACATTCTGGCCTTTTATGCCATAAAACACAAAAGCTCTATTATCTTTTAATGCAAGCGGGTAAAAATATCAGAGGATGTGAATGATACAGGATACCACATTTTGATATTTTAATTCATCACCAAAATCATGTCCGTAATTTTCATGTTGCACAAGAAAAAAAAATCACAGATCAAAGAAACACATCAGTTTGCCAGGAAGAATTTATTTTTATCAGAAAGATTCACCATCTGGTACAAACAGTAACACCAATATAAACCCACAAATGCATTTAAATCAATAATATAATTAAGAAGGTTTTTTTGCTCATTACAAATAGAGGTTTTGAAGGATTGAGTGGAGGAAGAAGCTGATCCCTGATATTACATGCACTTTGCCAAAGCTTCTGGGCATGAAGACATCTGGCACAGGAATATATTGCTGCCACCTCCTTCAGGTGGCACAATAAACTGGCTGAAGTAAGAGCAGGTAAACAAAGTGGGAAAGATTCAAGTTCATCCATGACATGTAAATTAATAAATCTTCAAGAAGGAGAGACAGTTCAAGCTACACCACAGCTTACTAATGGTACTGGAATCTCTGGATTGGACCGACCTTATGTTTAAAGGCTGTCGCCTTTTCCTGCAGCTCTACTTCCCTATCGAAAATAATGGAGATTGCAAGTGGCTCACTTTTGAAGGGGTAGAGTCAGAGTATCATTTCCTCTTGGAATCGAAGTTCAATGCAAGTGCAAACTGCAGGAATGAAAATAGACAAGCTCCCCATTCTGGTAAGCTGACCTCCTTGTGGGAATAATAACACAATTTTGAAATTCTTATTGCAATGTAAATTCATCAATAAATGACTGCATCCAGAATGATTGCTATGAGCATTTCATTAAACACACAAGATAATTATTCCATGTACATAAATCCACAGAATAAATTTGATGTTAAGGCAAAAGCACAAAGAAAATTCTGTGGACTTGACTTAGAAAGTCTCTGTACTCGCTATATTCTAACTGGGAGAACCCAAGCCCTATCATTCCATTTTAACTGTTTGGACTCCATGTCCCCAACGAGTACATAAACTCCGTGCCCCGGTTTTCCAGGATTGGTTTTATACCCAACCACGTACAGTACTTTAATAATGTAAAGGTTTACCCAAGGACCCAGTCAAGAGTATATAAGACGAAAGGTTAAAAATAGCCAGATTTCAAAGGGTTAAAAACTAAGCATGTTTATTTGGAATTGCTTGTTTGAAATCTGCAAAATCAAACCTATGACATCAAAGCATCTCTTTGTCTCCATATCTATCACCATAGGATTTTTTTTTTCAGTTTTTTTTAATGAAAATGTCCATATCAGCCCATTTATTTTGAATGGAAGAATAGCAAGCAGGAAAATAATGTCAAAGGAATTATACAACCAATATCAAAAATATTTTTGAATGGATACATTAAATTGTTTTTGGAGTGAGTATTAAAAGTAAGTTTACCGTTTGATCCAATGTTATTTTTATTAGGGGACATTAAGTCGATTGCTTTAGGATTGAGATTGACTATGTATCAAATTGAATTTTATGTTTGGCTTTGGCCGTTTCTAAAAAATGTTTGGCCATTACTTGGAAATCTGATGTCGTTTTGGGATTGCAAAGATAGCATGGTGAAATGAAATCCTGTATTCGTCTAGAAAACACAATGTATAATTTGAGGAATAAATATCATATTTTTGTAAAGGTATGGAGCCTATGGAATTAAAATTTAATCTCCTGGTCTGTTCCGGTGGATCTCTCGGTCTCCACAGCTAAAAAGTTGATCATTTGTGATGATCTCCTTTCTTCTTTCTTTGTAGGTGGGTCGGGGAGGAGGGAGGGTGTTAGTGGGGTGGATGAGGGAGGTTGGGGGATTTTATTCAATTATATAATGTTTGTAGCAATATGCTATAATTAATGTTGTATGATTTAAAGTTATAAATAAAATATTTTTTTTAACATCTTTGAATTATGAAAAATACAGCTGGTTAGTACAACTGAAGCGGTGTACTGTACAAATTAACAATCATCAAATCAAGTCAAGTCGCATTTATTTGTCATTCATGCCATAACCATTGCAGTGTACAGTGAAAATGAGATAGTGTTTCTCCAGACTGTGGAGCCTGTTATTTACATGGATAAATTACATCAAACTTTTTTTAATAAATAACATATCACTTATAAATATCACTTTACATATGCTAGATCTATCCCTGGAGTTCAGAAGCCTTGTGGCTTGAGGGAGAAAGCTATTTCGCAATCTGGTCATGAGGGCCTGAACACTTAGGTACCTCTACCCGGATGGCAGGAGGAAGAATAGATTGTGGGAAGTGTGTGTGGAGTCCTTCACAATGGTTATGGCTTTCCGCAAACAGTAGCCATTATAAATGTCTATCATGGCAGTGAAAGAGACCCCAATAATCTCCTCAGCAGTCTTCACTATCCGCTGCAGGGACTTATGTTCTGAGACGGTGCAGTTCCCGAACCAGGTAATGATGCAGTTACATAGGATGCTCTCAATGCATCCCCTGTAGAAAGTAGTGAGAGTGAAGGGTGGAAACTGAACATTCCTCAACCTCCACAGAAAGTAAAGGCATTGTTTGGCCCTCTTGGCAATTGATCTGGTGGTCAAGGAACAGGAGAGATTCTCTGCCAGGGGCATGGCAAGGAACTTGGTGCTAATGACTACCTCGACAATGGAGCCGTCGATGATCAGCAGAGAGTGATCCCATGGGCTTTCCTGAAGCCCACCACCATCTCCTTTGTTTTGTTGATGTTCTGGTGTAGGTTGTTGTCTCTGCACCTGCCTGTTAATGCCAGCACCTCCTCTCTGTAAGCTGATTCATCATTCTTGCTTAAGAGCCCTACCATGGTCGTGTCATCTGCAAACTTGATGATATGATTAGAACTGTATCTCACTACACAGTCATGAGTCAGCAGGGTTAACTTCAGTGGGCTTACGCAGCCCTGGGGGGCCCCCCATGCTCAGTGTGATGATGTTGGACATGCTGTTTCCGATCCAGATTGACTGAGGTCTTCCAGTCAGGAAGTCGAGGATCCAGTTACAGAGGAAGGTGTTTAGGCCCAGCAGATTCAGCTTCCTCATCAGGTGCTGTGGTATGATTGTGTTGTAAACTGAGCTCAAGTCTATGAACAGCATTCAAACATACGAGTCTTTATATTCCAGGTGGGTGAGGGCTAGATGAAGAGTGGTGGCAATCTGGGGTGAGATACTGAATAAAAGAGAATGGATTAAATCTATACAACTTTGTATTTTCACATTTAAATTACCCAAACACTAAATTATTTTTTGTGCCTAATCAATTGAGAAGATTGCCAATTTTTGTGAATGGATATGTCATCAAGCCTGATGCCTTCAACACATCCCTTAAAAAACTGATCACCACTCTAAACTGCAATTCCTTGCAATAAAAGCAAGTGAACGTTAGGTCTCTTTGCAGCTTAAATAACGACAAGTCTCTCTTACAATACAATTTCAGTCTAATTCCTTGGCCACAAATCATGAAGTCGACATCCAGTCTACACTGTTTGAATTTTAAGCTTCTTAAAAGATTTTTATCAAACATTTTAAAACTTATTTATGAAGTTTAGTTGGTTTCTTACATTGTATATATTCCTCTTTTAGAAAAAAACAATTAATTTTAAAAGATATATATTCAAAATATCTGGCAGAGGAAAGAGACCTGCAAAAAAAAAATGTACACATTTGAAACACTACAATTTAGAATAATGATGTCTTGTTTGTTTAGACTTATATCCAAGCATTCTGTACAATTTTTTGTGGATAACTATATACTTTTGATAAGCACTCACTGTAACAAAGAATAAAAAAGATATTAATTTGCTGCAACTTGGTTGCAAAGTTCTTTGGGATATCCTGAAGTCAGGAAAGATGCCACATTCATAGATTCACAGAAACCTACACCACAGAAACAGGCCCATTGGCCCACCTCATCCAAGACAATTGTGATGCCTGTCTACACTAATTCCATTTGCCCACATTAGATCTACATATCTCTGAAATTTTTCTATCCATGTACATGTTCAATGCCTTTGAAAAATTGCTATAATAATTACTTCCCTTCCTGCTCTAGCAACTCACTCCAAATATTGACCACCCTCTGTATGAGAAACTTACTCCTCAAATCTCCATTAAATTTCTCCATTCTTACCTTAAGTCTGCATCCTCTAGTTTTGGACTCCCCAACTCTATCTCTCTATGCTCTCATTATTTTGTAAACCTTCCACCTCCTACATTTTAGTGAGTAAACTCAGCCTAACCAACCTTTTATTAGAACTGCAGCCCTCCATTAAAGACAACTTCCTGTTGAATCTTACTTTTGCACATTCAGTTTGTTTACATGTACATGTTGAGTCTGGGGTTTTTTTGCACAACGAGTAAGTGGTACTTCTGCCTCACCCGTCGGAAAAAGAATCTCCGGGATGTATGTGATGCCATGTATGTAAATCTGAAATTTGATTCTCTTCTGCAATCTCTCTATTGCTACGATGCCCTTCTTTTAGGGTGGCAATCAAAAATGTACATGAAATTTGTGAATCTTTTCTGGACCCAAGAGAGGTTGGGACTTTTTTTTCCACCAAAAGGAGAGGAGACTTGTGGAGGTACATAAAATCATGAGAGGTATAGATAATTTGTCAATCTATTTCAAAGGATAGGGAAATCAAAATGAAAGGCATAGTTTTAAAGTGAGAGGGAAAGATTTAAAACAGACCAGAGAGGCATCTATTTCACACAAAGGGTGGTAGCTATCAGACAAGCTGCCAAAGTAATAGACTATTACACAATGTTTAAAATAATTTAGATAGGTATGTGCATTTAAAAAAAAACATCTAGAGGAATATGGGCCACATGCATCAAATAGGATTAACTTAGGTAGGCAACTTGGTCAATATGGATGTCAGGCCAAGGGAACCATCTCCATGTTGTAAAGCCATGCCTCTATAGACAACCTTCTTCACTTTTCTTAGGTTTTGTCTAATAAACCAGATTCCCCCCCAAAAAAGAGTAGTTGACTGGTTAGGTTTTCCTAACATAGATGTGGGGTAGAATGCAACCAATATCAAAAGTTCCCATGAAGCAGGAATGTTCTTGCCACTTTTAGAGCAGCAGTGGCCAACATCAGGCACTCCTCTACTGCATTTCTTCTCGGGCGATTGGAATACTAATGACGCAGGAACATCTCCCTTTCTATTGCCTGGATTGGTCAGTCTACAGGTCCCAGAGGAAGTACAATGTTCTAATTAATGACAGGAGTTTGACAAAGTTAAAGAAAACTCCAGGCATATTATTGGATGGACTTGCATCTTCTAGTATGGATATGCTGCCTAAGTATGAAAGGATAGTTTGAGACGCTGCATTGGATTCAATTGAATAACAAGAAGCTGGGTATAGAAACTGCAAGCATTTGAAGTATATCCCAAAATTAAGTGAAACAAAACATTAAAACCACATATTATTGTAATTCCTCGCAATATCCAGAATACAGTGCTCTCCAATTTAACACACATCATTATCTGCCCTAACTATACCAACCATCTCCTGCCAATTCACTCATATCCTGACTATTTGACACATGCGAGATGGCAGATGCTAGAATCTGGAGCAAAAAACAATCTGCTAGAGGAACTCAGCGGGTCGAGAAGCATCAGTGGGAGAATCAAGACTAGAAGGATTCCACCCTGATGCTTCTCGACCCGCTGAGTTCCTCTAACAGATTGGTTTTTTTTCCCTGACTAATTTACAGCTGAAACCTAAATTTGTGATTTGAGTTCTTGTGAGGAAAATCTATGATGATATACTTGAAATTCAGGCTCAATAGTCTCGCTCACATTAACATAAAAGATCTCATGGTGCTCCTTGTTGACATGAAAAGGACAAAGTTGGTCCCCTAGAAGATCAGAGAGTCTGTCTATGTGTGGAGATGGGGGAGATATTGAACAGGTTTTTTTTTTGGATCAGTATTTACTCAGGAAAAAGACATGGTGCATAAGGAAGGAAGGGAAACCAGCAGTAGTATCATGGAACAGATAGAGATTAAAGAGGAGGTGCTTGCTGCCTTACAGCAAATATAGCGACTTTGATCTAATAAATAAGTCACTTGAAGGCTCAGTGAGACACTTATTAGTGACATCTTTTCAATTAGTTTCAATACAAGTCCAAATGTATTTAAATTCTTTATTCCATAAACTTGAAATGATCTTCTTTAACATTGAAATGAAATATCCACAAATAAAATTTGTATAAACTTCCAGTAACATTTATGATCATGGTCAATTAAAGATTTGAGCATTTCACCCACCCTTCCTTATGACTCCAAGTTTTTAATATCATATCTAAAACTCGCAATTTGCGCTTTGCCCCACTGCACATGTTCCAACCGGCACTAAATCGCCCCAACGCACTAAGCATGCTTCAGCCAGCACTCCAACACCTGAAAGTACTGTGCATGCTACTGGAACCGCGCATGGGCATAACAACGAAGATGGCCGCAAAAAGTAAAACTAACTCGGGGTGCCTTCGACGCTCGCAGGAACAAACAGGACGCCAACCTAACAAGATAAGTAAACAAATTACTAATTGTTTTCGCCTTTATGTCCCCTACAGCAAATAAAGGTAGATAAATCTCTCGGACCTGGCATGATATTCCCTCAGACCTTGAGGGAGAATAGTGCAGAAATTGTAGAAACCCTATCAGAAATATTTAAAATGTCCTTAGCCATTGGTAAAGTGCCAGAGGATTGAAGGATAGCTCATGTTGTTCCATTGTTTAAAAAAGGCTCCAAATATAATCAAGGAAATTGCAGGCCAGAGAGCCTGACATTAGCAGTAGTAGTTAAATTATTGGAGGGTGTTCTGAGAGATTAAACATACAATTATTTGGACAGCATAGGGCTGATTGACGATAGCATGGATTTGTGCGTGATAGGTCATGTTTAATGAACCTTAGAGTTTTACAAGGAAGTTTCTAAGAAAGTAGATGAAAGAAAGGCTATGGATGTTGTCTATATAGACTTTAGTAAGGCCTTTGACAAGGTCCCACGTGGGAAGTTAGTTCAGAAGGTTCAGGCAGAATGTATTCATGGAGAGTTTGTTAACGGGATTTAAAATTGGCTAAATTGGAGAAGACAGAGAGTGGTAGTGGATGATTGGTTCTCAGACTGGAGGCCTCTGATTTGTGGTGTGCCTCAGGAATCGGTGCTGGGACCATTGTTGTTTGTTATCTATATCAATGATCTACATGATAATGTAGTAAATTGGATCAGCAAGTTTGCTGATGACACTAAGATTGGAAGCGTTGTGTTCAGTGAAGAATGCTTTCAAAGCTTGCAGAGGGATCTGGACCAGCTGGAATAATGGGCCAGTGAATGGTAGATGGAATTAAATGCAGATGAGTGTGAGGTGATGCATCTTGGAAGGGCAAACCAAGCTAGGACATACATAGTAAATGGTAGGGCACTAAAGAGTGCAGAGGAACAAAGGGATCTGGGAATGCAGATACACAATTTCCTGAAATGGCGTCACAGGTAGGGTTTTAAAGAAAACTATTGGCATCTTGGCTTTCATAAATCAAAGTATTGATAATAGGAGCTGAGATGTTATGATGTGTCTGTATAAGACAATGGTGAGGCCAGTATTGTGTACAGTTCTGGCTGCCGAACTACAGGAAGGATATCAGAAAGACTGAAAAAGAGCAGAGATTATTTACTAGGATGTTGCCAGGTCTTCAGGAATTGAGTTACAGGGAAAGATTAAACAAGTTAGGACTTTATTCCTCGAAGCGTAGAAGAATGAGGGGAGATTTGATACAAGTTTACAAAATTATGAGGGGTATAGACAGAGTTAATGTGAGTAGGCCCTTTCCACTTAGGTAGGAAACCAACAAGGTCGGGTCAGATACAGCAATGAGCTCTCTGAACCCTTCTCCATTAACAATGGCGTGAAGCAAGGCTGCGTTCTCGCACCAAACCTCTTTTCAATCTTCTTCAGCATGATGCTGAAACAAGCCATGAAAGACCTCAACAATGAAGACACTGTTTACATCCGGTACCGCACGGATGGCAGTCTCTTCAATCTGAGGCGCCTGCAAGCTCACACCAAGACACAAGAGCAACTTGTCCGTGAACTACTCTTTGCAGACGATGCCGCTTTAGTTGCCCATTCAGAGCCAGCTCTTCAGCGCTTGACGTCCTGTTTTGCGGAAACTGCCAAAATGTTTGGCCTGGAAGTCAGCCTGAAGAAAACTGAGGTCCTCCATCAGCCAGCTCCCCACCATGACTACCAGCCCCCCCACATCTCCATCGGGCACACAAAACTCAAAACGGTCAACCAGTTTACCTATCTCGGCTGCACCATTTCATCGGATGCAAGGATCGACAACGAGATAGACAACAGACTCGCCAAGGCAAATAGCGCCTTTGGAAGACTACACAAAAGAGTCTGGAAAAACAACCAACTGAAAAACCTCACAAAGATTAGTGTATACAGAGCCGTTGTCATACCCACACTCCTGTTTGGCTCCGAATCATGGGTCCTCTACCGGCATCACCTACGGCTCCTAGAACACTTCCACCAGCATTGTCTCCGCTCCATCCTCAACATTCATTGGAGCGACTTCATCTCCAACCACGGCCAGTGGGCTGATATCGCCTCAAACCGTGCATCTTGGCGCCTCACAGTTCGGCGGGCAGCAACCTCCTTTGAAGAAGACCACAGAGCCCACCTCACTGACAAAAGACAAAGGAGGAAAACCCAACACCCAACCCCAACCAACCAATTTTCCATTGCAACCGCTGCAACCGTGTCTGCCTGTCCCGCATCGGACTTGTCAGCCACAAACAAGCCTGCAGCTGACATGGACATTACCCCTCCATAAATCTTCGTCCGCGAAGCCAAGCCAAAGAAAGAAAGAAAGAAAGAGGAGAGATAAATATGAGAAGACATGGCTTTAGGATGAAAGGGGAAAGAACTTTTTCACTCAGAGTGGTGGGAGTGTGGAACAAGCTGCTATCTGACGTGGTAATTGCGGGCTCAATCTTAAATTTTAACAATAAATTGGATAAATACATGGATGAAAGAGGTCTGGAGGGTTTATGGACTGGGTACAAGTTAATGGGACTAGTGGAATAATGTTTCAGCACAAACTAGAAGGGCCAAATGTCCTGTTTTCTGTGCTGTAATGTTCTATGGTTTTATGAACAAGCAGTCCCATCATCCTTGACAATTTACCCAAGAACTACCTTGTTAAAATCAATTAAATTTACTGTTTGCAAACCTTGTTTTTTGTGTTAGCTCTACTTTATAATTAAACTCTGTTCATCCATTTGTGAATAGATCCTCAGTTTCTCCATGAGCAGACCCCAATCAGTAGTGATTGGGGACATCACATCCTCCTCGCTGAATATCAACATGCGCACCCAAGGCTGTGTACTCAGTCCCCTGTTCTCTTCCCTCTACACTCATGATGGCATAGTAAAATTAGACTCCAATGCAAGCTATAAATTTGTTAACAACACCACCATAGATGGGTGAATAATGAGAATGGGTCAGAATCCAACATAAAAATCAAGAATCGGCTGGTGTGGTGCCAGAACAATAATCACGCACTCAACATCAGCAAGACCAAGGAGCTCAATGTGAACTCTAAGAAGGGAAAGCTGAGGGACCACACACCTATCTTCTTTGACATGATGGCAGTGGAGAGGGATAGTTCCTGGGAACTATTCAGAGAAGCTCTCCTGGATCCAGCACATCAAAGTAACTGTGAAGAAGAAGCACCAATGGTAGATGCGAGAGAGTCATGGTGGACAACTGTCTGTCAGGATGGAGGCCAGTGACAAGCGGGGTGCCTCAGGGATCGGTGTTGGGTCCCTTGTTGTTTGTCATTTAGATTAATGATTTGGATGATGGAGTGGTAAATTGGGTTAGTAAATATGTGGACGATACAAAAATAGGGGGAGTGTGGACAGTTTTCAGAGACTGCAGAATGATTTCGACTGCTTAGAAGAGTGGGCTGAAAGATGGCAGATGGAGTTTAATACAGATAAGTATGAAGTGCTTCATTTTGGGAAGAGTAATCAAAACAAGACATATGCAGTGAAGGGGAGGGCATTGAGGAATGCAGAGGAACAGAGAGATCTTGGAGTAACGGTTCATCGTTCTTTGAAAATGGAATCTCATGGGTAGAATGGTAAAGAAGGCTTTTGGTTTGCTGGCCTCTATAAATCAAAGCATAGAATATATGAGTTGGGAAGTAATGTTGAGACTATTCAAGGCATTGGTGAGGCCAAATTTAGAATATTGTGTGCAGTTCTAGTCCTCAAATTATAAGAAGGATGTCAATAAGGTAGAGAGGGTGCAGAGAAAATTTACTAAAACGTTGCCTGGATTACAGTATCTAGAATACAAAGAAAGATTGATTAGACTGGGTCTTTATTCATTGGAGCGTAGAAGGTTGAGGGGGAATTTGATAGATGTATTTAAAATTATGAGGGGGATAGATAGAGTACATGTGAATAGGCTCTTCCCCTTGAGGGTAGGTGAGATTGGAACGAGGGATCATAAGTTAAGAGTTAGGGGGAAAAAGTTTAGAAATAACATGAGAGAGAGCTTCTTCACTCAGAGAGTGGTGGCTGAGTGGAATGACCTTCCGCAAGGTCAATTTTGTCAATTAAGAAAAAGTTGGATAGGTGCATGGATGTGAGGGGATTGGAAGGTTATGGACAGGGAGCAGGTAGGTGAGACTAGAGAAGTTCACTTAAATCAGTGGGGTCTAGAGGGGCCGAGATGGCCTGATTCCGTTCTATAATTGTTATATGGTTATATCATTGAATACTCCATCACACTTTTACCCATGTACTGCGGAAACAATACTAACTAGTTACACCATGTTCTGGTTCCATAACTCTCATGCCAAGAACACAGAAGGCTTCAGTAGATGGCAAAGCTAGCCAAGCCTATCCTGGGCTCTGATCTTCCATCAAAACATCTTTGTGAGGTGCTGCCTCAAGAACATCACCCTGGTCACAATATTTTCTTGCTGCTACCTTTAGATAGAAGGCACAGAAGCCTGAAGTCCAGCACCTCTAGACTCAAGAACAGTTTTTATCCAACAGCCATTAAGCAGTACCTTAAGCTTAATCATTAACTACTCTGGGACTACCAAAAGGTCTGTATGCCTTATTGATATGTCCCTTTTTTTCTTGCACTAACTGCAACTGTGAATATTTATTAAGGGCAGCACGGTTGGCGTAGCAGTTAGCACAATGTCTTTATAGCACCAGCGACTGGGACCTGGGTTCGAATCCCACGCTGTTTATAAAGAGTTTGTACATTCTCCCCATGTCTGCGTGGGTTTTCCCTGGAGGTTCCAGTTTCCTCCTACCATTCAAAACTTATAGGGAATGTAGGTCAAATGGGTGTAAATTGGGTTACACGGATTCATGGGGCCAAAATGGCTTGTTACTGTGCGAGATGTCTAAAATCTAAAAAAAAATCTAAAATTTACCTAAACTTTTATATTCATTACCTTCTCTTCTGTCTTGGTATATTGTGGCAATATAATGTACGCTATTGTAGTTGGTGCATCTTATCCACCTGTTTGGCTGCAGCAAACGAGAATTTCGGTGCATCTGTACATCGTACTTGTGTATATGACAATAAACTCTAATTATTCATTACCCATAAACTGTGATGACACTTTCAAAGTAAATTATTCACTGGAAGCAGCTAGCTACACCTTTGCCCATTTTTTTTATTGCCATATTTTATCATTTACTTTTGACCTCTAAATAGCGAACAGTGTCCCACCATTTCTGTTTTCCACAAACTAAAATCCTTACCCATCATCTGTTTAAAATAGTCATGGAATGTGGTACGCCAAGCCCCAATCCTTTCAGCATGCTACTAATCACTTGCTGCCAATTTGAGTACTCACCCGTAATGCCAATATCATTGACTCCTGCTACACAACCCAGTGCATGCCAGCAATGTATTCTCAATTCAATGGACTTCACATTTTAGCAACACCCCATATATAAACTTTAACATATGTTTCTCAGGATCCATCTAAACAAGATTCACAGATATTATATTTCCTGGTGAGCAGTTCTAGACTAACATAAATTCATAGAGACACATCAGATTGGATCATCTTTATACAAATCGAAATCAAATTTGAAATGAACTATTCCTAAACTGCCCTTTATTTTCTAAATTGCCTTTTCCTTCTGCAATTATACACAACCCTGCCCATCAAATAAAAGCATAAAATAATCCAAACATAGCCAATGTAAAAGAAAAACATTTCAAAATTTCAGGTGCAAATCCTGAAATCTCCAAGTAAATGGGGCATCACCTAAAACATAGTTAGTTGTTGCAGGTTATTTGCATTCCTGATCACAATTAACACTGCTAAGCTGATATTTTGACAGATCTTTCAATAGAGTAAATATTCTGAGATTTCATACCGGTCAAGGATTTCACAAAATGTGCCCTTATGTATCAAGGAAGATGTTTATGGTTGCCACAAAAATTCAGCCACAATTTAGATGAGTAGAATTGCAATCAAATCTGATAACCAGGAATTTAGGCCATTTAAAATAATCCTTTCATCTCTTTAATAGAAGAGGCCCAGTGTACAATGGTGTAAGAGAGTTGCAATTACCAAGTTCCTTCACTCATGTGAAGCTGGCGTCCTTCTCAGACACTTGTTGAACGTTGTTAAGACTATTGTTTGCAGATGTGTAATGTCAAATACACCAGATACTTTCACACTAAGCAGTAAAATGTTATTGATCTATCATCAATTTTTCTTTAACCCAATTCCAAGACAAATATGACGGTGGAGTGGGATTAAATCCACAAGAGACCCTTTAATTATTTTTGAAATATCATAAAATGATTACAGCATAAGGAGACATTTCCATATGCTGCATTTGTATCAGCTCTCTGCCAGAGCAACTCATTAGTTTCAAACCCCCACCCCATACCCTTTTTTCTGTGGCCTTGCAAATTTTTCTTCGCCTTATATTGATCTAATTCCCTTTTACAGGCCACATCAGAATCTCCTGCCACCACATCTGCAGGAAGTGCACTCCAGATTCCAACCTCACACAGCATGAAAAAGTCATTCCATATGTCACTTTAAATGTTCTTCCCCTTTATTTTATACAGGTGACCTCTAACCTTCAATTTCTCCACCAAAGGAAACAGCATCTCACCATCCACTCTGTCCAGACTTCTCATCATTTTACATGGTTCTGTCAAATCCACCCCTCAGCCTTCTCCACAGAAAACAGTCCCAGCAACTCTAATCTCTCCATGGTATAATTTCAGAAATTATTTGTAAATCTTTCATGGACTCTGCCTTCACCTTCTCTCTATAATGTGGGAACCAGATTTGAACAGGACACCTCATTTGAAAGCAGATCAATGCTTTATAAAGATTCAGCTCGAGTCCCCTGCTTTTATACTCTATGCTTGTATTGGCAAAGTTTAGAATTCTGTACGTCTCATCTTTCAACTTGCTCTGCCACTTTCAATGATTTGTGTGAACATAACCCCAGCTCCCTCTGCTCCTACATTCCTTTGAGAATAGTATCTTCTCATTCTACCTACCAAAATGCATCACCTCATATTTCTCTGCATTAAACTTCATCTGCCATGCATCTGCCCTTTACACCAACCTGTTTATATCCTGCTACAATTTATCATTCTCATCTTCACAATTTGCAAAACTGTCAATTTGGGAGATGCAGACTCTGCCATAGGTAACTCAGGAGCTATTTGATTGGGTCGACCATTTGGAAGGTGGTGCACTCCTTCAACCGTTAACACTGGGCTTCTGCATTGTGGTAAAAAGATAAGGTTCTTGAATGCTCCTTTTCCATATATGTCTTCAAACACATTTTTCCCCCTCAGACACTCAAAAGCATGCTGACCCACTGAAGCTGATGATGAGTTTTGCAATTATTAAGTAGCTCCCAAGAACCGTGTTTCCTTATTGGTTTCCTGTAATTTTGTGTGTCTTGTCCATAACTCAGCTGCAATCTTACTACTTAGGTATGGCCTTACCTTCAATATTTTACAACCACTATCTCCTCCCCCACCACCCCCTCTCCCCACCCCCCTTCTACTCCTGCCAAAGCCAGCAATGTGCACCAGTGAAATGGAAAATCTTTCTCAAGTTTCTCGGAAAAGCTCTCCAGAATGTAAAAGATGAGCTCCATGAGGATGCACTTCAATCATTCGCCTGAATGTAATTAGCAGCTGTCACACACTGCTATTACTTCATCCACCTTAGAACCTCTCTTATAGTAGTTTACAGAACAGAACCAGGCCCTTCAAATCAAATTGTCAATGCCAACCAATGTGCCTTCTGGTATTAGACCCATATCCCTCTAAAACTTTCCCATCAAAGAGACTGTATTTTAAACACTGTAATTGTACCGTCCTCCATCATTTTGATGGCTTATTCCAGATACCCACCATCCTCGGTGTGAAACCTTGACCCTCAGGTTCTCATTAAATCTTTCTCCTCTCACCTTAAACCTTTGGCCGCTTGTTTTAGACTCCATCTACCTTATCTTTGTTCCTCCTGATTTTCTAAACCTCTCATTCCTATAGGATGGCAATGAGAAATGAACCAAATATTCCAAGTCAGAAGATGCTGAAATGTATTTGCTAGAAGAACTCAGCAAGCTTAGTAGTGGGAGATAAATAATTTTCAACATTTTAGGTCTGTACCCTTCATCAAGACTCAGAGTATACAGGGGAGATAGCTGGAATAATGAGGACAGGATGGGAAGGACTAGACGAGGTGAACCAAGGAGCTGTGAAAGATGACAGACTGATAGATAGGGAGACTGAGGCACTTGAATGCTAGGTGCCAAGCAAGAAAAAAAGTAAGAGATGAAGGAATCAAATTCTAAGTCCACTATCACCGACGTCTTGTTCAACTGTAAAAATATACTTCACCAAATCAGGTACAATTTATTTACAATGTATTTTCAGGAATGTTTGGCTTTTGAGTCTAAGTTAGCTTCAGTAATAGAGTACATTTTAAACAACCTACAAATGTTACCTCTTCCAGTGTCTTAACCATTGAAACTGGAGCCCCAATGCTTGCTTAGATTCATTCCTTCTAACAGTCCAGTTAATGCCCCATAAGTGATTATCCATGGGTGCAGTATCACAGTTGTCATGTGCAACAACAAAAACAGCTTCCTCATTGTCCAATGCTCAGTGCTTTGTTTGTGGTCAGTCACTCAGCACTCAACAACATCTTGTTTGACCAACAGTGGTTCCAAAACAAAATCATGCAGGAGGAAGTGTTGTTAACAGCAGGAATTGATGTTCAGACTGCTACCTACAGTCTTGCGTCCAAACAGAATTCACCTCAAAAACATACATATTAAAAAGTAGCACAAAGTATTTTTTAATCCCTGTTAATTAAAAATGAGAAACTCAAAAAGTATACCATTGGCAATATTCAAAAAAGTTCACCAGGCAATGGCAAAGTTCTTAAATCTAATGATTTTTAAAGATTTTTCAGCACCTCTCTTGAATTGAAGGGATTTGGTCGACAGAAGGAAAACAAAAAAAAATCTCTTGGAAAACATTACTGTTCTGATCTGGGCAAGAGGAAATCTTTTGCTTGTCTTAACACGGCCTAAATTTCTTCTCTTCTCTCCAGATCACATTGGTGCTCTCTGGGAGCAGAGGTTCTCGAATCTGTTTTCTCTGCACCACCTCCACTCTACTGTTTGATTACTTGCCTCCACAGGTGTCTTGAGCAGAGAATCTCTTCTGGATGATGAAATGTATTCTCATCTTCTTTCTGAATGCCTAACCCCTTATTTTGAAACTGACCCTAGGCTCTAGACATGCTAGCCAAGAGAAGCATCATCCCTGCGCAGGCATTTCTCTCAAGAGAATTTGAACCCAACCATCTTAATTTCTCCTCATATGACAAACCCACCATTCCAGGAATTAATCTGGTGAACTTTTGATATACTTCCCCAATGACACCTCCTTCAGCAAGAAGAACAGACAAAATCCCAGAAGCAATCTCACCAAAGTTCTTTATAACTGGAGCCAAACTGCTGCACTCTCTTAGTGAAATAAATGTCAACATACTATTTGACATCATAATTGTTTGCTGTACATGCATGTTAACTTTTATTGATTTATGTACAATGAGAGCCAAGTCACTCTGAAAGGCAACACCTTTCAAACCCTCAATTTTAAAGTACATAGCATTCTAGTTTTCCACCAAAGTGAATGACTGTACTTCCACCGTTCTTAAAGACAGATGGTCTGGATCAGACACCAAAGTATTAAAAAATTTTCCTCAGAGCTCCCACACGATATCAATACACATCAGCAACCCATCTAGTATCTCACCAGCATGAGAGCACAGTTAGTGACACTGGCAGATACACAACAGACAAATGTAGCCAGGCCCTCATCCAAGTTCCGTGGTTGTACAAGTCCAGAGCTAATTTGAGTCCTATATACCTGCCACCTTTTAGGGCTGAGAGCACCAGTCCAAGTACAGTGTCTTGTTTTGCCTGAATGTCTCACAAAGAAGATTTCCTCATCATGTTGTATGAGGGGAGAAGGAGACAAGAATATTTTCAACAAGAATACCATTATATAAACTGAGACATGGTTTCTCTATCCATCAGATGATAGAAATGTTCCAGTCAGAATCAGATGACACTAAGGACTGCTGAATTACAGTAATGGATTTGAAGTTCAGTAAAATTGCCATTTATACAGTTTATAGAATCCTACAACACAGAAATAGGTTATTCAGCCCACCGTACCTTGCCAGATATTTGAATGATCTATCCAATTGGACACTTCCCCGACAACCCTGCAAACTTGTCCTTTTCAATTACATATTCAATTTCTTTTGCAAGTTACTGCTTAATCTGCTTCCACCATCCCTTTGCATTCTAGATCTAAACATATCGCTGAGTAAAATAGAGCCCTTTATATCCCGTCTCCTTTGACAGTTGTGCTAAATTATATACCATCAGACAACATTCCTGGGTTATCATACTCTTATTGAGGCCCACTTTATTTGTCAATACAGTCATCTACCGTTCCCAATACACAAAGCTGTTCCAGGCTTAATTCATATGAATCCCTTTGTCCGTTGTACAAATTCCAGGCTCCATTTACCTTGCGCTGCAACAAATCTGTTCAGCTGTCACAATTCCAAAGTTAGAGTACTGCCTTTGAAGCTTCACTATTGATGAACTGCACGAGCTGAGTGCAACTTTGAGGACTGCTTTATACTACAAACTCAATATTGGAGATGTCGAGCTTCACTTAATGGCTAGCCTAAAGCCCTCAGAATTCTAGTTAGCTGCAATCTACTGCAAAAGAATATCATTGTGTCAGAATTATTATTGAAAACATATGTTTAAAAGTGAATGTGAATTCCAGATGTAAAAATAATTTTTACCATTACGCAATAAAATAAACTTCAGCTAATCAACTGGAGACTTGTCGGTGCAATGACTTACAACAAGCTTTTTACCTCTGGGAAGGAGACATAAATCTTGCCCACTTTGGTATGATTGAAATCTTTTCCCTGAAAGTTAATAGACCCTATGTGAATTAAGTTTACACAATTTTAACCTGTTTCAAAAAGGCACAGACTCAAAATTACCCAAAATTGGTACTCCTATCCTGAGATATCATAAGAATGGTTGCTGTGAAAAAAATTGTATGATCAGGGAATTTTACAAGGATTTTATTGAGAGATCTTTACACTATCACATGGGTGCAGAGTAGAGTAATAATTATACAGTATTGGGACGAAAGAGTCTGTAGGTGCTGAAGTCTAGAGCAAAACAGCATGTTGCAGAATTCAGAGTGCCAAGCAAAAGGTGTACATGACATTTTTGGTTATAAACCCCTGCATCAGGATTGAAAGGGAGCATAAAAGGTAGCGAATATATAGCAATACCTAAGGGGTGGGAATAAGGCTAGTAGGTGCTCGATTCACCCAGACAGGGAAGGCAAGATGGGTAGATGAAACTAGGTGAGAGGAGCAAGTAGGATAGAGGATAGCAGGTGATAGGAGGAGGCAGATGGGAAAGATATGATGGTCAGATGGAATGAGGTGGGGTTAGAGGATGGGAGCAATGAATTAAAAGGGAGAAGAAAACTACATGGAAAGATGAGTGCATGGGAGAAGAGCATCAGCAGTGTGGGTTACCAGAAAATGGAAAAATTCACATTCATAACCTACCCAAGAAAAATGTGGAATGTTGTTTTTTCTAATTTGTATTTGGCCTCTCCATAGTTGTATGGATGGCTGGGTCAGACTGAACCATGTGGGAGTGGGAAGGAGGGTTAAAATGACTTGCAACTAGAAGCTCAAGTTGGCCAGTGTGGACTGAATGCAGGGGCTCTGCAAAATAGTCACCTGGTCTATGGTTGATTTCACCGGAGTAGAGGAGACCACATGGCGAGCATCAAATGCAGTAGACCAAGTTGGAAGGGGTGCAAGTGAACTCCTGCCTCACCTGAAAGTACTGTTTAGGTCCCTGGACGTGGTGAGGGAGGAGGTGTAGGAATGTGTTACACTTCCTTCAGTTGCAGTAGAAAGTGCCAGTCAGAGAGGGGTGGTGAAGAGGAATGAATGGACGGGGAGACGTGAATAGCATAAGTTGAGGTGTTGGGTGCGGAGACTATTGGGATGGAACACGAAGACCAAAGGAAGTACTGTGGCTTAAGGGGGTGGTCAGAACAGAATGTGGAAAATGGAAGAAATACAAGCGAGGGATCACATTGGACTACCAATCTCGCAATTACAATTTTAAAATCGCGCCATAACATGAACATTTTTGCATGATCCAGTTGTCAAATTCTACTTTTTCTCCAATTGCAACCTTTGACAACAAATAATCAGCTAGCAATCTCATGCATAGGGACATTAACTGTTTTCTCAGTTGGACATAATAAATCCATGATATGTTATAAGAGGAGCAGGGCAGTATCCATCATACATTATTACGAGAATCAAACTTGATCATTATCACATTGTTCTGGGAGCTGCTGTGCACAAATTGGCTGCTGCCTTTTCTTCATTGCAACAGTGACGACACTTCAAATATTCGTTGGTCGTAAGTGCTTTGAATATCCTGAAAGGAATGTGAAAAACTCTGTGTCAATCTTTTCCTGATCTGAACCAAAATAAAAGCAGAATCCAAACTACTTTGACAAAAGTAGGCAACTCGACTACAATCTTAAAAAGTATTGGATATTCCCAGTTCGAGATTTCCCAATCCTTTCCACCACATTCTAGCCCGGCTACCTGTTGCTTCCAAAGTCTGCTCTCTTGATATATAGGCCCAACTTAACTGCACACATGCTCTATTTCAGCCTGAATCCTGCCTCTGTTATTCCCACAATACCTTTCCCCTGCTGATCTTCCTCCAGATGTTCCTATGTTTTCGGCTCCAGACTCTGTTCCAGCCAGAATTCACTGTTTCTTTCCCTCCTTGCTAGCTTCTCAAAGTTAACTGCTCCCTTCCTTTCTGTTAAAACAATTTCTATAAACTTAGAGCTCATTATATATCTATTGCAGAAAAACAAATTGTAACTTTAAATCATTCACAGAAATAGCTGAATGCTTTTGCGCAATTATATATTATTAAAGCAAGACCTGAAAACACAAAGGTAATCAAGTATTTCAAGCCACAAGTTTGGGAACATTAAAGAATTAAAGGATAATCCAAGCATTACTTTTAATATTCTGATTATTGTTTAATTGTACTCAATATCTTAATATTTTCCATCATTGGAAATGACTCACAACATTAACCAAGAACGATTGAACTCCACAAGCAATAATTGTTATAATTTACCCATTTAACTTCTACAGTGGGAAGGACACAGAGTCTAATGGCAGTAATTTTGGTGCATTAAAATTATAACTTTTCTGACTCAACCAAATCACATTTTACTTTAAAAAAAACCTTGAATTTTCAAACTGTTTCAGAATTAGGACAAGTAAAACTTGTTAAATACCAATGCAAACTGCACCAAGACTGAATTAATGAAAGGGTCAATCCTCTGCATTGATCAAAGATTCTCCTCTGGACTTTAGCTAGGAAGGACAAAACAGGTTCTCCATACCAAATGGCAAGCAGATCTAGATTTTCTTTACAATAGCTTTTCCAGAACTTTGAAAAGACACATCCACTAAGGAGGAAAATAATATTGTTATCAGGCTCTGAATAACTGGACCAGTGTGACAGAGCAGAATCATCCGATTGCTGGGCAGTTGAGGGGAAATGCCTTCTTTGGCCCAAATTCACATTTCACAGGATATCACCCTGCAATCGAATCTCATCCTTATGCTGAAGAGCAAAGGCCAGTAACTATTTTTTTTACAGAAATAGTTTAACTATGCAGGAAGCCAATAACACATTGACAATACCTCCATGCACCTCTGCTTTGCAGTAATTATTAAAAACATAACCCATGGCATTATATTTAGACAAAAATTTACAGTGGAAAACCCTGGAAGTGATCAATATCATGGAACAGCTGACAAACAAATTCCCTGATTGATATCCCACACTAAAATTGGCCAGCAACTCAGGAGATTTGGATCACAAATGAATCCAGGGCTAAATTAGATATTTCCAGAAGCATTCAGTAAACCACTTTCTACAGTCTGAAAATTCTGTTGAGATTTTCCTTCATTCACAGAAATTGTTGCATGCATTTGCAGAAATCATATTTTAAAGGCTTTAAATTACAAATGTAAATTTGAGAAATTCAAGCAATATAGTGTATTTGAAAATAGTAAATAAAAACACACATTTTGTGGATAATCCAAACATTAATGTTAATATACTGTTTTTTTAAAATTTACTGAATATCTTAAAAATCCATTCCCCCCCTTTAAAAAAATGGAAGGGAGCCTAGTATATGTACATCCTATCAGGGGTACACACACACACACACACACACACACACACACACACACACACACACACACACACACACACACACACACACACACACACACACACTCAAAGAGTGGAGAAAGAAGAAAACACATTTGCCGAGATCAATACAGCTCATCTGAACAAAGTTACAGAACCTCCAGTGTTTTATAGTGAATTACACCCAGCAACAGTACTCTAAAGTCACAGAAGATTACAGCCATAAAATTAAAAGGCATAAATATCTTACATGTAGCTGTTTATATTTCTGCTGTTTATGAGTGCTGGGCATTTCTAATCAATTATTTGTTATACATTAATCGTCTACTTTCACTGTACTTGGAACAATTTAGTGATTAATATGCATTAGCCATGGTGTTTGATATAACTGGGATTTAATTAACCAACAGATTGTGGACACCGATCAACTATTTGAGAATCTATTAAATATAAAGAAGAGAACAGGTTAGAATTACTGCTTCAGTTCATAGCAGCATTGTTAAATCAACAGCTGAAACAAAGAAAATATATACAAGAGGGCTATGGTCCACAATCATTGGACAAAAAGGAGCATTAAGTGAGCTCAAACTTGGAGCAAGTCCAGTGGCTGCCAGCCATTTCACCAATTTTAATATTTCACCAGATCTCATTTACTTCAATAGTCTATTGAATAAAATCAAAGTCATTGGCCCTTTTCATTACATAGAGTTGTTCATCCAGAAGGAGCCCATTTGGGCCATTTTGCCTGGAGGGGGGAAAAAAATCCTATTCACTTGCTTTCCTGATAGTTCTGCAAATTTCTCTTAGCCTTACATTTGTGACTCAGTTGATCACTTTCTTTATTGAGTCAGACGATTTTGAGCTCGCTCGCGGAACGCGGCAGAGTTGACAGCACAGGAACTAAGTCTAGCCTGGCATTTCAGTGCACTACTGAGTGAGTACTCCACTATTGGAGGTTCTGCAGTATAACAAGGCTTTAAAGCAAGACACAATGTCAGAAAAAGATGGGTTAATTAGCTGTTTTCCTTGCAAGTAGAATGTGCCAAGTGTGTTGGATCATTTTGACTTTTGGTTATGCTCAGTGTGAACCATTGCCTCAAATGAGAAGCATCCAACAATGTAAGAAATTGTTCAACTGTCAGAATAAAGCAGGAATGCAGTTAATGATTTATGTGCTTGCTATCAGCTATGAAACAGTGAATATAAACCTGGACAACAGTGCTTAAACTTGCTCTCAGAACAGTGAGACAACTGGTGGATTCTGACCACAAAAAGAGCTGCAACAAGAGATAAGCCATCATTTATCTTTAGTTACAAAACTACCATAATGTGCAAGAATACACCAAGCTGAAGCCCATAATAAACATTTGACAGCCACGATGTGATGCAAGTGGACCCAAAAGATGTGATGTGCTCAGAGATAATTAGATTCTCAAAAAGTGGTCACAAAGACAGCAGCGTCAAATTATCCTGCCAGAGTTTTTAAAAATCCATTAAGGCCACTGAATACGAGATCGCCAAGAGGAAACTTCCCCCTTATCTCTGAAACAAGGGACGATTTCTCCCTCTCAAGGTGTGGAAAAGGTGTGACTCCACAACCAGCTGTGTCCTCCAGTGCATTTCAGGAATTGAAATATCATTTTTCTTTATGTTCCTGCTGTGTAACAAGTACATTGTATCAGACGTGAATATCCATTAAATCTGTCACTTTCACCATGTGCCAAGGCACCAAACCAGTGACTGTGAAAATTTGTCAACAGTTTTCCCCTTCATATCAAAGTCCTGATGGTAATTTTGATGAAGAGCAGAGCATTATCTGGTGTCCCAGCCAATATTTATTCCTCACCAGTCATTAAAAGGAAAAAGATATTATCTGATGGTTATCTTGCTTTTATATTATTTACCTTACAACTTTATCTCTCTCATCTGGCACATGGTGGAAGACATCGGAGTCTGTAATCATGAATCTAGAAGTCCAAATGTGGTAAATATAGAAGGGTTCCCCTGCCTCCTCCCTGTGACTGATGAGCCCCCTCAGAGTCACAATGCATATTTTTGCCCATCTGGAGGTACAATGAAGCAGGGAGAATCACCAATCACAATACACGATCAGCTCTACAAAAGCCTTTGCTTCTGTCAAACAAAGATCCTGGAGATTCCTCCTCAAATTTGACTGTACACAGAAATTTGTTAACATCCTGCATCCGGTAAACAATAATATGTTAGCCATCATAACCAACAGGTCCAATCATAATGTATATTGGGGTTAATTAAGGTCATGACATTACAAACTCTTTACTCAATCGTCCTTGCTGCTATGCATCCTTTTTATTTGAAAGTCCCTCAGGATTGAGATGACTTGTTTACACTCCAGTTTTATGGGTTCTGAGGTGTCTAATAAGGCACAAAGGGAGTAGGGGTGGCTGATGAGGCAAGTGGGTTGGTAGTTTAACTAATGTTATTCTGGTTTTCACAGCTCTCAATCCTCCTGTCACATGACTATGAGATTCCCAATACCACCCTGAATGCTCCTTCCCCATGTTTTCGTGGGCCAGTGGTTCTCAGGGATTCGGTGGTGTTGTTGATGTTAAAGGAAGCTTTGAACACATCTTTGAATCTTATTTACTGTCTCTCAGACAACCTTCTCCCACATCAGCACTGCCAATAGAATGTCTGTTTCTGGAGACTGGCTTGGGGTATGATTGTCATGGCCAACAGATCTAGCCAACTGAGAGAGAGCAGGGTACAATTACAATGTTCAAAAGGCAGTTATATGGATAGGAAGGTGGTAGAAGGATACAGACGAATTGTGGCAAATTAGACTAGCCTCGAAGGGGAAAACCAGAGTTGCATGGTTTAAGACATGGTACAGGAGCCTGAAGACAAGCACTCAACGGCAGAAGGACAGCTTCTTCCCCAATGCCATCAGATTCATGAATGAACAATGAACCAAAGACATTTTTCGTGTATTTTTTTTAATGTGGTTTATATGAATGTTTGCACTGTGACGCTGCCATAAAACAACAAATTTTGTGACTTGTTCATAACAATAAATTTTGATTCTGATACTTGAAAACCCTTGGCAAACTTTTCCAGATAGTTAATGGAAATTGTGCTGATCAGCTGCATCACGGCCTGGTATGGGGGCACCAATATCTCTGAGTGGAAAGCCCTCCAAAAGATAGTGGACAACATCCTAGTACAGCCATTCCCTGACATACGTCTGAGTTCCGTTCTGACTGACCGGTCGAATCTTGAAATGGACATACATCAGAAGTATGTCAGCATGGCATGTAGTCCCCACACTGATCCCACTGTCCGATGCTCTCCCGACAACTGCTGTACTTGTACACCATTCTTTTATCCTGAGAACTGAGAGAGATGCTGTGATGTACACAATGCTGGGATATCGTCTGACAGTCACTGTGGCACTGGTGGACATAGGACCAAGCATAATTTTTATATTTACATATATTTTTTCTTAATTTTTTTAATTTATGCAGTATTTTTTTTCAGTCATATGTGCAGATAGTCATAAGTCGCATAGGTCGTAAGTAGGGGAGAGGCTGTACATCACAGGCAAAACTCTCCCCACCATCCATAAAATCTACATGGAATGCTGCTGTCAGAGAAGCACCAATCACCAAGAATGTACACCACCCAGCACACACTCTTCTTGCTGCTGCCATCAGGAAAGAGGTATAGGTGTCACAAGCCTCGCACCACCAGGTTCAGAACAGTTGCTATCCCTCCATCATCAGATTCCAGAACAGAGACTTATTTAAGGACTCTTTCTTAGCACATTATTTATTATTGAATATTTATTTTTTGTATTACAGTTTGTTTACATTTTCCTCCTTTGTATGTTACTTTTCTTAAGTACAGGGTTTTTTTGTGCTACCTGCAGGGAAAAAGAATCTCAAGGAAGTATGTGATATCATGTATTTATTCTGACAATAAATCTGAACTTTGAACTTTACCTTCTGCGCATTTTCTATTTTGATTTTAGATGCTAAAACAAGGTTATTTAAGTTATCGAAAAACATAGTTAAGACCAAAATTCAAGAGACTTTTTTATTTTATTCAACAATTTAATTTATAAAAAGCAAAACTTGGCTCAACTTCTTCAGCAAAAAATTGCAAAAATACTGTGATACTTAAAGGGTTAATTATCAAACACCAATGAAGGTTTTCACAAACACAACAAATTAATTAAAAATGTATACACTGCTGTGCAAAGCCCCAGAGGTTCACCTCCCTGAGTAATTTTGTTAGTACAAAAATAGATGTTGCAAAGTACAAGGCAACAGCAGTCTGAAAGAGAAAAGTACAAGTCCCCTTAAAATTGCGTTTGAAGTTTCTTCCTGATAATGGAGGAATCCCGTGGCAATGCAAATATTCCTTTTTATCCCACCATTCCCATTAAATAGTCTTGGGAATTAATAAATACCTGAACAATCATCCTCTTCAAAGCAGCAACCTCATTATCAATGTCCATTAATTTTTCTTATGTTCTTCATCCTTCTTTCTTCCCACAAGTTCTTTTCTCAGAATGCTAAGGAAGTCCGATTTAACTAAATTCTTATTTGCCCAAGTGACTTAGCAAATAAATGTACATCTTTAGGTTGTTTAAAAGATCGCAAGATTGAATTTGTTGTTTGGATATGCTAGCTAGGTGCATTACCACCCTCTGGCCCTTAGACAAAGGAATGGAGGGCAGCTTAAGGAAACACTTTTCATTTTTAATAGGTTTCACTGAACTTGGCTGGAAAATCTTGCTTTTACATTAATAACCTTCACCATAAAATAACTGGACGGCCATTATTATGGTTGCAATCGAAAAACAGTCAGATGCTTGAGCTACTGGATGGCTGTCAGTGCTTGTAGATCTAAAGAACATTAGTGCCATCAAAGCAAACAACGAGAGGCGAAGAAATAAATTAAAGTCTAATTCAATAGGCCATGAACATAGGGGCAAGGATCGCAACATACAATTAACCTACGCCCGTGCAGCGTAATGCAGGCAGCGTGCCAACTTCACACTGCCAGCTAATTGTAACAGCTTCAACATCAAGCCAGTGCTAAACTGGCAATTCATTAGCTGGAAGTTACAGCAGGGAATCTATACCAAGTTGCTAGTATCAGCCAAAGCCTGCCTTCACTTCTGAGGAATGAAGCAGAGGCTGCAGCAGGAGCTGGAGTTGCTTCTCAACCCTAAAAATGACACACCGGAGTACATGGGGTCCAATGGTTTCCAAACATGATGCCCCATGATCTGGGGAGGGAGGTAGATAGGTGAAATGCATCTGGTGTCACAGGAGATCTTGAGGGCCTCCAAAGTCAGATATGGAAAGCATCGAGAGAAGATTCACTTGAGGTTAAGCCATAGAACCTGAGTACAAAGTCAGCAGAAGTTCAACAAGTTGCCAAGATGTATTCTCAAATCCCACCAACTACATCACTGCTCCTCGTGCATCACTCATTGAACTTTTCCACCTATCAGCTATCCTAACTGGTCTGCACATTCCTAACATATCAATCCTTGTTGAAAAACTTGACCCAAACTGGGAGAAGCAACAACTCCTTCCATTCCCTACATCGGATATTGGATGCAGACTGGGAGATCATTTCACTAAGTACCTTCGCTCTGTCCACATCAGTGGCCAACCACTTCAATTCCACACCCTACTCCCATACTCACATGTTTGTCCATGTCCTCATGTTCTGTCCTACGAAGACCACCCATAAATTGGAGGATCAACACTTAATTTTCCGTCTGGCCATCTGGATGGCATTAACAGTGACATCTACGGTTTCTGCTGGCCCACCCTCCATTCTCACTCCCTTCCCTTTCCCTTTGTCTTCTTTCCTCCAGCTCTCCATCCCCTTCCCTCTCCATTCATAGAGCTTTCCCTCCCTTCCCCTTTCTGGCTGGTGCACCCTCTCTCCTTTAACCACCTATTACCTCCTGCTTTTGAGACTGTGCTCCTCCCCATGTCCCTCGCTCCCAACCATTTTGTTCTGGCTATACATCTTTATCTTTGCTATATAAAGTACACTATTTGACCTGCTGAGTTTCTCCAGCATTGTGTTTTTACACCTTGCAGTGGTGTTGAATCTGTGGCCAGTAGTGGAGCTGAAACAATCCAAAAATCATACCCAAAACTCTCTCTCTCTCACACATCTCACCTCCTTTTCAATCCAGACGCTCCTTGGATTTATAATCGCAAGGTGTCAATGTACCCCTATTATTTTGCTTCTCTGCCAGTATCTCCACCTTATCCATGCCATATTATTTCTGAAATCCTGAGCTATTATTTGCTACAGGATTCCATGTTAGACAGTTCTAACAAAGGGTTATCAATTAGAAACATTAATTCCATTTCACTTTCTGCACATGCTGCCTGATTTGCTGAACATCACCAGTACCTCCAGTAACAAATCTTGCAGGTTTCTAACATCTGAAGCTTTTTTAAAAAAAATATTTTCAATGACTCTCTTGGAACACTGCACCATATTATTCAGAAAGTTAGATTGGAATAGGTTATTTTGTGGAAATTTTTGCAATTTTACCAAGGGGGAACTGCAATGGTTAATGACAAGAAGATGGTGACATGTGGAACTGTCATCAAATGAGGCAATGGAGATGGGATTACTCAAATCTCACTGGGATGCATTTAATATAGGACGCAGAGAGGGAATATTCAGATGGTCCCCTGCCGTCATCTCTTGCTTCTTCCCCTCAGATCCTCACCATATAGCCAGCGCCGAGGCTACACACCACGCAACTCAAAAAACTGAGCCGCACAGATACACAAGATACATCAACAACAGTAGTATAAATTAAATTACCACAATTGGCTAAGAGCCAGAAAAAAAAGACAAAAGGGTAGGTCAATATTTATGTATCTTTTTATATTTAGTATTTTTTTATTTTTATATCACATGACACATTATGGCAATTTAATTCATACTGTGATGTATCTGCAGCAAATAATTTTAGTGTATCTGTGTATTGTACTTGTGTATATGACAATAAACTCTCAAACCTCCATTCCTTCTCCGAAATGGTCCAAGCAGTGAGAGGGTCACTTTAGCTGTGTTATTTATCATATTTCCTGCAAAACTATGGTGCAGCCAAAATCAGCAAAAATATTGTCAATTAAAAAGCCCCATCAGTCAGTAACCACTCTTTGGTTTAGTGCAGCAGCTCAAAATGGAACTGGCCCTGTGGATTACCCCAGAAGGAAGGGCACAATGATACAACCAGGATATTTACTATTGAAATAAAACAGAGAACATTGGAAAAACTCAGCAAATCAAAGTGTAACAATATTAATATTTGGGGAGAATTAGAGTAGGTCACATACATGCACACATTTTACAACTGATCTTATTTGAAAGAATGAAGAATTGACATTGCAGGATCTCTTGGAGAATGTAAGCACCTTTCACAAGTAGGTGTTAATTGAACTGAAGTCATAAAATGCTTAACTATTGTCTTGCTGGAGTCATGCTGTCTATCAGTACCCTTTCTGTAAAGTGCTCGTAGAAAGGTCACTCCTGGATTTCGTTTATCTAACAGATGGGAGCAGAAGAAAGAACTCCTGTTATTTTGCTCAGGAAGGTGGGGATTTTGCAAAACATGAGTCACAAGCTCTTTTTGGAGTTTCCTTGGAGAGAGAAGCCCTCTCAGCTGGTGTGTGTGTGTGTGTGTGTGACACAGTGCAATCCAGGAAGAACTGATGAAAAGTTCCAAAAGCAATGGATGGCTGGAAGTGCTATCTGTGTGATGTTTCTCTTGGAATAAGAGGAAGAGAAGGTGCTCTGTCGTAACCTGAAAGAAAGAGGTTACCATCTGAAAAACCCCTGATGGGACAAGTTTCATCAGCAAGACATTGACAATGGTGATACCTCAGTTGTGAAGTCCTGGAGCAACAAACATCTCTCCGCAAACCTTACAAGAACCCTTCCTGAGCGGTAAACATTTATCTTTCAAGCACCAAAGCCTGGTGAACTTTATACATGTTAAACTCTGTGCACAGTATGGTGATTGCCTGCAACCAGAGAACTTGGAAGAAGTGAGATTGACCTGTGAACCAAAGAACTTTTCTTAAATTTATACACACATTACATACATGTGGGCTTAGAATTAGAAGGGTTTTTTTTGGGGTTAGTTAAGTATAGAGTTAAGTTAAAGTTTGATTCTATTTTCATGTTTGAAGTTGATTAAAAACAACTTTTGTTTTAAAAACCACTTGTCTTGGTGAATGTCTATTGTTGCTGGGTTTTGGGGTCCTTTGGACTCGTAACAAAAGATACAGTCAACATTTCAAGACTGAGACCCTTTGTCAGAACTAGGAAAGAGGACTCTGAAACATAACAGAAGATGCTATTTGATTTGCTATGCTTTCTCAGCATCTGCTATTTTTGTTTCAGATTTCCGGTATCTGCATTTTTTTTAACTTACTATTGACCTGTAGGATTCACTAGGTTTTCAACCCCTATTAAAAACAAAGAAATGCTGGAGGAGCTCAGCATGTCTTGCAGCGTCCATATGAGGTAAAGATATATTACCAACATTTTGAGCCTGAGGCCCTTTTTCAAAATCTGTTGACTACTGACAAGAATGCCCTTCAATTCCAAACTAAGGCAATGTTGGCATCAACTGCAATGTATTATGTGCATAATCAATAGTGCGGTGGGCAAGCCAAGCATTGTTAGTATCTCACCATGCTGGACTATGACAAGAGGGAAAAAAATGTCATTGGTTCTTGTTCAATAGAAAATGGTTGGAACTTTATGCAATGGTGTCCAGAAGAGATAAAGGTCTTGCGGCTATCTCCTGCTCCAGCCTGGAAAGAACTGGATAAATAATCTTCATAGCCACAGTCATCTTAATACCTGTTCTGTTCAGAGGCTGCAACAAAAGACCAATTGAATGTGTTAGTTTGAATCTTGAAAGATTCTTGCACTACTAGGCCGTTTCATTATCCAGCACATCACTTCATTGAGAGAGTTTTATTCTTTTAAAGTTCACAAAATTTGATGATCATTCAGAAACTTGACCAGAAGACTTGCTTATAAAACAATTCACTTGTCTGCTGAGTTGGGATACAGGAGTGATTCCATTATTTCATCTTTTTTTTAAACTTTATTTATTCGTTCAAAATACAAATAGTAAATAACATATACAACAATTAACCATAAACATGAACGTTATATTTTATAGAAAAAAGAAAAGAACCCCCCCCCACCCCCCTTCAGCCAACTCTCCTAAGGAGAGCCATAAAGAAAGAAAAAAAAATTAAGGAAAAATTAAACATACATATTGAGATTTAATCAACGTAAATCAAAATGTAAATATTCTGAATATAACAACCACTTATTAATAAAAAACTATAGTTATCACGCGAAACATATGTAATTTTTTCCATTATTAAACAATTTTTCATCTCATTATGCCATCTATTAATATCAATCATATTTGTATCTTTCCACGTATTAGCAATACATTTTTTCGCTACAGATACTGCTAAATATACAAAAGCAAGTTGAAACTTATCTAATCCCAAACCTTTCAGAGGTTGCAAACTGTCCAATAAAAATACTGTCAGATCTAAAACTATTTTAATCTTCTACAGGTATTCTAAAAACAATTGAATTTTCTTCCAAAAAGATTGTATATATATACATACACACAACATGACCAGACAGCATGAAAAAAAGTTCCAACAGAATTACCACATCTAAAACACAAATCTGATTCATGAAAACCATACTTTTTTAGTTTTTCAGGTGTTAAGTATAATTGATATAAAAAATTATAATTAATCATTGCATAATGTGCATTTATCAATCTAGTTACACTATCATAACAGATATCTAACCAATCATCCTCAGAAAAAATAAATCCAATATCCACTTCCCATTTACTTTTGGATTTATCCCAACCCTTTTTATCCATACCATCCTGTAATATTTGATACATAAATGAAATATAACCCTTCTCTGGTACCTTCATAGGAAAAGTCTCAAATTTAGTCATTTCAGGTAAAATCATATCTCTACCAAACACATGTTTTACCAAAGATCGAATTTGATAATAAAGAAACAAAGAGTTCTTATCAATACCATAACTGTCCCTCATCTGAATGAAAGATAAAAATTTACCTTCTTTAAAACAATCTCCCAAATTTTCCACACCTTTAAATCTCCAATGTAATAAACTTCGATTGTGTATTGAAAAAGAAAAAAGTTGATTATTATACAACGGAGTCAAAGCTAATAATTCACCCCGAGAGCCTATCATTTTCTTTTTCTTTATCCATAACTTCATTAAATGTTTTAATATAGGCACATTATGTTGCTGTAACAAATTTATATTCCATCCAAAGAAAAATTGATGTATTTCAAATTCAGAAATATTTGCCATCTCAATTTTGGCCCAACTAGGGGGCCGTTCCAAATCCATCAATGAATTAATAAATTTAAGTTGGGCTGCTTCATAATTTTGAAAATGTGGTAAACGTAATCCCCCTAACTCATATTTCCAAGTTAATTTATTCAAGGCTACTCTTGAAAATAAAATGTACCCGTTATTTAATCTCTTAACAGATTTTTAACATTGTATACCACTGCCAAAAAAAAATTTTCATGCTGCTTGTGTACAAGTTCCACAAAATATATTACAGAATCGTAAAACTACAGCATGCCAGTGTCATCACAGTACCTTCAGGCAACATTCTCATGACATCCATTTGATAATGTGGTGAACTGATGAACTACTGTATTCCTGATAACCTAGTTCCTCCCATCCTGTGACTGCACCTGTGGCCCCTCCCTCTTTTGACCTTGTATAAAGCCTGGACCCTTCACCAGAGAGCCCGGTTCACGGCAGAGAATGAGGTCCTTGACCATTGTGAATAAAAGCCGGTAGATCAGTAGATTCAGTCTCAGCCTCTCGAGTATTTACTCCACAATTTCACAATTTTTTGTTTTCATTGCTAATAATGGACCAACTCCTGAAACCTAACAAGCTGGAGATCGATCCACAGCCGAATGATGCCTCAGACAGCTTCGAACTCTGACTATGTTTTTTTGAGCTCTTCCTCCAAAACTCAGCCGCCATTGATGCAAACAAACTGCATCTTCTCTTCTCCCGGGTCAGACCAGAGTGTTACCAATAATCAGGGATTCCATCATGTACGTGGAAGCAATGGATATATTCAAGATGCAATACAGGGAGAAAGAAGTATATGCCAGGCACATGCTGGTCACCTGCAGAGAGCAACCAGGTGAATCGGGTGATGTTCCTCCTGGCCCTACGGGAACTCCTGTGGGCGTGCAACTTTCAGGCAGTGTCAGCCACCCAAAATACAGAGGACATGATCAGGGACACCTATGTTGCAGGCATTAGGTCTGAATACATGCACCAGAGTTACTCGAGCAGAATACGTTAGACTTAAAAGAGGTGATCGATCTTGCAAAGTCGCTGGAAATCGCTCTCTGCAACATGGAAGCATACACTGCAAACAGCCCCACACGGGGATCACCATCCTGGGACGCAGGTCTACAGGCCACTGGTCCGCTGCTGCACTCAGTTAACGAGCCCACCACAGCCGCTGTCTCCCAGGAGCACCCGAAGTGCTACTTCTATAACCAGGCAAAACATCCCTGAAAATGTTGCCCAGAGAGAGATGCAATTTGCTCCAAGTCCTGAATCTGATCTACAATAATGATAAATGTGTTTTACACACTACCCAACTGGCGATTCTTGGCTGCGTTGTCGAGAATGGGGTCACTGGCCCCGATCCCAAGCGCATGCAGCCTCTGCTAGACCTCCCCCTTCCCCACAGCCTCAAGGCCCTGAAAAGGTGCCTGAGGTTCTTTTCTTATTACACCCAGTGGGTTCCAAATTATGAAGATAAAGACCACCCCCTTATCAGGTCCACGTCCTTTCCCCTTATAAATGAAGCACGGGCAGCCTTTTACTACATAAAGGAGGACATCATGAAAGCCACATGTGGATGAACCTGCCCCCTTCCACGTGGAAAGCAATGCATCCGATTTTGCCCTGGCTGCTACCCTTAATCAGGCAGGCTGTCCCTTTGCCTTTTTCTCCCACACTCTACAGGGCCCTGAAGTCCGATACTCCTCTATAGAGAAAGAGGCTCAGGCAGTAGTTGAGGCAGTACGGAACTGGAGGCACTACTTGGCCGGCAGATGTTTTACCCTGCTCATGGACCAATGGGTCATGGCATTCATATTCAGCAATAAGCAGCAGGGTAAAGATAAAGAACGATGAAATTTTGAGGTGGAGGATCGAGCTCTCCACTTACAATTACAACATCCTGTACCAGTCGGGGAAGCTCAACGAGCCCTCAGATGCCCTGTCACGAGGGACATGAGCCAGCGCACAGGTGGATCGCTTCAAAGCCCGGTATCACAAGGTTTTTTTCACTTTATCAAATCTCCCAATCTGCCATACTCCACCGGGGATGTCAGAAACATGATCAAGGACTGCAGGGTTGTGCAGATTGCACCTGATAAAAGCCATATGCCCCTTCAAGTGCCTGAGCATGGACTTCAAGGGCCTCCTTCCCTCCACCAACCTCACGGTTATTGACGAATATTTGTGGTTCCTCTTTGTCATCCCCTATCTGACATGACCACCCTCACAGTTATTGGGGTCCTGCGCAACCCATTCACCCTGCTTGGGTACCCATCGTACATCCACAGCGACTGGGGGTCGTTATTTATGAGTGGCGAGCTGAGCCAATTCCTACTGGCCAGGGGCATCACCACCATCAAGACTATTAGTTATAACCCCCGGGGGAACGGTCAGGATAGTGAGAGAGAACAGCACCGTGTGGAAGGCCATCCTTCTTGCCCTAAAGTTCAGGCAACTGCCTGTCTCTCTCTAGCAGGAGGTCCTTGCAAAGGCGCTCCATGCCACTCGATCTCTGCTATGTCCCGTCACTGACACTACTCCAAACGAAAGAATTGTCTCCTTCCCCAGGAAGTCTGCGTCAGGGACTATACTACCCTCCTGGCTGACATCTCCAGGGCTGGACCTGCTACGAACACATGAGGGGCCAAAAAACTGATCCCCTGGTCGAAAGGGTTCAACTCCTCCACGCAAACCCCCAAAACACATATGTAGCCAACACTTATGGGTGCGAGGAAAAGGACTCCATCTGGGACCTCATGCACACGGGGGTCCCCAATGAGCACACCCACCAAGCAGCACCCCCCCACCTCCATCCATGGGCACGCAATACGTACCATTGCACCCTCCCTCCACCCCACTCACTCCAGACGAGCCATCAGACCCCCAGCAGGACGACACAGTGCTGGGGGTCCGAGACAAGACAGCAGTGCTGGCCACAACCCAACAACCAGCGCTCTGCCAGTCAGTACAGAAGATCAAGCCACCAGACTGGCTAAACCTGTCAGACATTGTGCCCGACGTCACCTCACCAGACAAAAAAAAACAAGGGCTGAATGTGGTGAACCCCTGAATTGCTGTATTCCTGATTACCTGGTTCCACCCCATCCTGACTGTTCCTGCGGCCCCTCCCTCTTCTGACCTTGTATAAAGCCTCTAACGCCTTGACCCTTCCCCAGAAAGCCTGGATCATGGCACAGGATGAAGCCCCTGTCTATTGTGAATAGAAGCCTGTAGATCAGTGATTCAGTCTCAGCATCTCGAGTTATTTCCTGTGCATCACAATGCTAACCAAATTTTTAAAAGTCATCATTTACAGAAAATTCAAGAATTTTTCAGGGAAAAATATGCCAACATCAAGTACTGTACAATATATAAATGCTTTGAAAATCTTACTTGCTGCATCCACAAACATGCAAAATACACCAACTACAAGAGTAAAATTTAAATTACCACAAGATACCAAGACAGAAAAAGAGATGATGAATATCAAAGGAGAGGTAAATAAATATTAATGGTTGCAGTTATTGGAAGTAAAGGAAAGTGACATAAAAAGCATTTAGATGCTGAATTATTCAGGGAAAATGACTTGGGAATTAAAAAAAAGTAAGGGACCTCTTACTGGATAGAATCCACCACAAGTCCTCAGCAGTACAATAATGTACAGTGGCCACAACCAGGACATCATACAGGATTTAGCACAAGGCACCCATTTGCCATTTTTGTCGTTTACACGACGAAAAGATAGGAAACTGTAAATGGGGAGAAGGTTGAAGAGACAAATTGAATTGAATTGTACTTTTGTTACATTTAATGAGATAAAATAGAAAGCTTGCTATCCAGGCAAGTCCAACAAGAAATCCAGTAATAAATAAATGAATAAACAGATAGCTCGACAGTGTAGGGAGCAGTAAAAGCTGCAGATGCTGGAATATTACATCTACGCTCACTTTGATCGAAGGAAAAAGGAGGTCACCCTCAAAGTGGATCTTCCACCTGGTAAACTGCCTCTCTCACTTTCCACCTCAGATGTTTGCACCACCCTGAGGAGGGTGAATGTGAGGAAGGTGGCTGGTCCACCAGGAATACCTGGCCTTGTGTTCAGAGTCTGTACAGGGCAATTGGCCGGGATGTTTATGAACACTTTCAATCTGTCCCTGGCCCACAAACTTCAAGATTGTCATTGTCATGCCGGTGCAGAAGCATTCCACTGCCACAAGCCTGAATTACTTCCGTCCAAATTCACTCACTCCCATCATTGCAAAGTGCTTTGAGAGAGCGATTCTATCACATTTGAAATCCTATTTGCCAACCACCCTGGATTCCCAACAATTTGCCTATCACACCAACAGGTCAACTGAGGATGTCATCTCCACGTCACTTCACTCTGCCCTGACCCACTTGGACAGCCCCAACTCTTATGTTAGAATGCTGTTCATTGACTTTAGTTCAGCATTCAATACTATGACTTGACTCCCTCCAAGCTGATCGCCAAACTTCGCCAGCTTGGTATCAGCTCATCACTCTGCAATTGGACCTTGGACTTTCTGACTAACAGATCCCAATCTGTTAAATTAGGTGACCTCTCCTCCTCCATTCTCACCCTAAGCACCCACGTGCCCCAGGGCTGTGTGCTGAGCCCTCTCTTCTGTACTCCCTTTTCACTTATGACTGATTTCCTATATATGGTTCTAATTCCATAATCAATTTGCAGATTACATCATGGTGATTGGCCTGATCAGAGGGGATGATGTGATGTCTTACAGGGATGAGGTACAGCACCTGGTTGCATGGTGTGGTGACAATAACCTGGCCCTTAACACCCAGAAGACCAAGGAGATCATTGTGGACTTAAGGTGTGCTGGAAGCCACACTCACGTCCCTATTTACATTAATGGAGTTGCAATGGTATGCAACTTGGTGCCCACATTTCCAACGATATCACCTGGACCCTGAATTCCTCCATCCTGATCAAAAAGGCGTAACAGCACCTTTATTTCCTGTGGAACATCAAGAAAGCCAACCTCTCTCCCAAGGTACTGACAGATATTTACTGTTGTACTATTGAGAGCATGCTCACCAATGGCATCGTAGTGTGGTATGGCAACTGTCCCATATCGGACCGTAAAGCAGTTCAGTAGGTGGTGAAAACTATCCAGCAGATTATCAGCACCCAATTTCCCATTATTGAGAACATCCATCAGAAACGCTGCCTTGGCAGGGCAAAAAGCATTATCAAGGATGCATCTCACCCTAACTATGGACTTTTTACTCTCTTTCCATCTGGTAGGTGCTACAGGAGAGTTTCTTTCCTGAGGCTGTGATCCTGCTGAACCTTGCATCACAGCACTGTGCAGTATTGCACTGTATTGTACTGTCAGTACTTTTATACTTGTTTGTTGCTGGAGCGCTTGCTTTTATTCACAGTTACTTGTAAATAGCACTATTCTTTGTACTTCTCGTTAGATGCTAATTGCATTTCATTGGCTTTGTAACTGCACTTGGCACAATGACAATAAAGTTGAATTTAAATCACACAAAGAATTGCTGGAGAAACTCAGTGGGCCGGATATCATCTGTGAGTAGAAATGGATAGTCTTGATAAAGGGTCCAGACCCGAAATGCTAACTGACCATTTCTACCCTTGGATGCTGTCTGATCTTCTAAGTTCCTCCAGCAATCTTGGACTGCTCTGTATTGGATGTTACAATAAGTTAAATAATGCAGGGTATGGAGAAAAGTACAGCTAAAAAAGCAGTGCAAGGCATCATCTTTTGCCAGTGAGAGATCCATTTAAGAATTTGATAACAGCAGGGAATAAACTATCCTTGAATCTAAGGTACGTGTGCTGAAGCTCATACATCTTCTCCCTGACAGAGTATGGCTGGAATGGGATAGTTCAACCTTCATGAGACAGTGGAAGGTATAGATGGAGTCGATGGAGGGGATATTGGCTTGTCTGACAGTCTGAGTGGTGCTTTCAACTCTGAAATTTCTTGTGGTCTTGCTTAGAGCAATACCCATACCAAAATATGATCCAATCAGACAGCATACTTTCTGTGGCACATCTGTAAAAGTTGGTAAGGGACCTTGGGAATACGTTGAACTTTCTCAGGCTTCAGAGTTTGAGGTGTGCTTTCTTGGTGGTGGCACGGTTGGGCTCAGACAAGGTTATCGGTGGTATTTACTCCTAAGAACCTGAAGCTCTCCACCACAGCAATGATGAGGTGTACAGAGACGTGCTCCTCTCAATTCCCAGCTCTCTTATTGAAATTGAGGGAGAGATATCCTGACATAATGCCACAAAATTCTCAATCTTCTTCTGATAGAGGTGCCTAACTTTACTTTTTATCCTGAATCGTCAGGACTGGACACCTTCCGTGGTTCGGAATCTGTTGATTTCAGTCCCTTTAAACAAATGCCTCGCACTGAGGCCCCGCTGTCCGTCCCCCCTCCACCGTCCATCGCCCCCCGGGCCGGTGCCAGACTATTTCACGCCCTAGGCCAGGCTGAGCACAGTGGAGGACTGGGGGTATTGGCTGGGCTGAGCACAGGTTCGGAGAGGGATGGTGCTGGCCGAGCAGAGCAGAGCAGGGCAGGGGGAGGGGAGAGGAGGGGAGGGGGGGATGGGGGAGGGGAGGGGGGAAGGGGTGGAGGGGATGGAGGGAGGGGGGGAGGGGATGGAGGGGGAGGGGATGGGGGGAGGGGATGGGGGGAGGGGAGGGGGGAAGGGGAGGGGGGAAGGGGAGAAGGGGGGGAGGGGAGGAGGGAAGGGGGGAGGGGGGAGGGGAGGGGAGGGGAAGGGAAGTTCTGACCGGGCTGAGCTGCAGGAGGAGCGGGCCGTCGGGGTGCTGGAGCCGAGCGCTGGCAGCTTTCAGGCGCTCCACCAGCAAATCGGGCCGCCCCTCAGCCTCACCCAGTGGCGCAGCGCTGTCCCCCCCACCCCGCCCCCGTCCCCCATCCCCCGTCCTCCCCATCCCATCTAACTCCTGTCGCGGCAGCAGGGCTGCAGAGTCCGGAGTTGACGGAGCGCCGCACTAGATCGCAGCGATGGTTCAATACGGGAACAATGGCCGTCTTCCTTACCCATCATCCCCCACGCAGCTGGAACCGCTCCGCCACAACCAGAGCGGTTCCAGCTGCGTGGGGGATGATGGGTAAGGAAGACGGCCATTGTTCCCGTATTGAACCAGCCGCCGTCTGCTTCTCTCCCACCAGGTCCTGGAGGCTGAGAGTCACCCTTCTACTGAAGGTAAGGGAGGGTGCCCACGGGGGTGGGAACAACAGGGCTTTGGGAGAGGGGAAAGTCTCCTTCTGAAAACAGAGAATGGTGTCATCTACCGAGAGAAGTGGCAGTTTTTGAAGGTTGCTGGTTTTCAGAATTCCATATAAAAGGTTAGGCATCTGTACTCTGTCTCTCATTTTTTGGTGGTGTCATTTGCAAACTTGGATAGAATTAAAACAGTACGTCACAGCAAAAGAAAGGGGCAGATTAATATATTTTGAAAGGTCACCGCAGAACGTATTTTAGTCAGGATGCAGGCAAAATAAAATCAGTGTCTCCATATGATCATTAACTAAATTCCAGTAAATGATGTGCCAGTGACAACTCACTCTAATATAGAATTGCCTACAGCAATTTTTTTTAAATGACAGATTTCGAACTGATTATTCAAAGGTGGAGTTGCAGCAGATTTCTTGTAAATGGAAAGCTTAGCAATTGAAGGGTGTTGATTAATAAATGGGTTAAAAAAAAACTCATTTTAAAACCAGCATTGAAAAATCTTCATACAATTACCTTCCATAATTATTTCAATATTTTTCTTTGGCTTGGCTTCACGGACGAAGATTTATGGAGGGGGTAAATGTCCACGTCAGCTGCAGGCTCGTTTGTGGCTGACAAGTCCGATGCGGGACAGGCAGACACGGTTGCAGCGGTTGCAGGGGAAAATTGGTTGGTTGGGGTTGGGTGTTGGGTTTTTCCTCCTTTGTCTTTTGTCAGTGAGGTGGGCTCTGCGGTCTTCTTCAAAGGAGGTTGCTGCCCGCCGAATTGTGAGGCGCCAAGATGCACGGTTTGAGGCGATATCAGCCCACTGGCGGTGGTCAATGTGGCAGGCACCAAGAGATTTCTTTAGGCAGTCCTTGTACCTCTTCTTTGGTGCACCTCTGTCACGGTGGCCAGTGGAGAGCTCGCCATATAACACGATCTTGGGGAGGCGATGGTCCTCCATTCTGGAGACGTGACCCACCCAGCGCAGCTGGATCTTCAGCAGCGTGGACTCGATATAATTTATTTCTAAAATCAATATAATTTATTTCTAAAAGGCCAATAATTCTCAAATGCTGTTTTACTTTTGGAAAAATCAGGATGGCAAGTGTACACCGGTTGCTACATGTATTCATTTCCTGCTCTTCCTCCTCTCAGGAACTAAAATCAACATTCTGATGCTAAAGACTTCTAGCCTTCAAAACATTAGCAATTATTTTAATCAGATAATGCTTGAAATTATTTGTATAATTGCACCCCATAGTCATGCAAAAGTGAACCACAATTTTCAAAGCTTTCCATACACTTTTAGAAGGTTGGGAGGAGAGTTGGAAGCTGTATGAAGGGCAGTGGGAGCGACTGGCCATTGCCATTTCACTGGAAGAGGGCAAACAGAATAGATGCCCCTCGCAATGAGATCACTTGCAAGTCCCAGTTTTGTACGTCAATTTAAATGGTATTGTTTCAAATTGAATGGCATAACCCTGCCATATATTTACAATCTTTTTTCTTGCACAGCTTGAGTACTGCTTTCCAGTGCCAATAACTCTTGCTTAAATATTTTTTCAGAAAATCCAAGAGTGCACATTAGCAGCAGCAAATAAGGTTAAATCTCATTCACAACAGCATATTATTTGACTCCAAAGTAGGACTCATGAGCCAGCCTCACTTAGGGTGGACAGATGTCCGGTTTTAGGCTAGACACTCTGGTTTTGAAAACTCGGCCCTCCATCTGGTGCCACCTCAAACTGGACGTTAATTTGAGGGTGCAGGCCAGCCCATGTACGTTGAGTTAGTTCACATGGGCTGGTTGGCGTGTGTGTGTGTGTGTGTGTGTGTGTGTGTGTGTGTGTGTGTGTGTGTGTGTGTGTGTGTGTGTGTGTGTGTGGTGGGCCCGCAGATGGGGGATTCGGAAATATTTAGCAAAGGTGCATAGTTCTGGGACAATCTTTGGCAGCACTAGCCCATTGACAATGAGAGGAGTAAACTGGGCTTTGAGGGTGAGTGAGGCTCCATAGTAATTTCTTTCAGTTCTTTATTTATACTGTACGAATGCATGTATTGCATGTAATATGTAGAATGATAAATCGTTGAATACAAAAAAGGGATCTAGTAGAAAATCACTGATTTATGTTGAAATAGCTAGGTTTCCTGGTGTTACGGAATGGGTTAATAAAATTATGATAAAATATATCTTAAAAAGATACAGATTGTGGGGGTTTAGTTTAGGTCACACTTCATAAACCAACATCTCCCTTACAGTTCACAACCACCTCATTTGGAATGCAAGGACCTGTGCAGGTGAAGCCTTCATTTCTGCCATTGACTTTACAGAAACCATGAAGAGTGCCTGTGAAGACTTCACAAGTAGGTGTTAATTAGACTAATGTGGAGAATTGAAATGGACTATTGCCTTTCAAAGAATAGCATGTTTAAACAGATCCAGATTCAGAAACTGATTAATCTTTTATTGCTAAACTGATGCCTACTGTTCTAGGAAGGTTCATGTGGTTTTGCAAACAGAGAGAAAAAAATGCCATTCTTTGGATGGATAGAGAGAGAGAGAGAGTTTTACTGCAGTAGTTGGTGTTGAAGACTGCAAGTTTGCAGACCTGCTGCAAGACCCCATGTGAAGATGAGTTCAGCCTATTCTAAACCTTTGTAGTCAATTACAAGAAGCTGTGGCTGGTTAATGTGTTTCTCCTGAAATAGGGAAAAAAAGAACTCTGTGGTAACCTGGAAGAAGAGGTTACTGAAGAGTTTCTTCAGTAAGACACTAAAGTGGCTGAGTGAAGGAGATCAGTTTGTGTGTGTGTCCATCAAATAATGAATATCTCTCTGATACCAACAAAGACCTTCCTGAGTGGTAACAATTTAAGAGCCTGATGAAGATCAAAAATGTTAAATTCTATGCACGGTATGGAAAACTCCCTGATACCAGTGAACTTGGAGAAGTGAGAAGTGAATGATTGGACAGTGAAACAAAGAACCTTCCTGAACACATACACATTACATACACGTGTGCTTAGAATTTGAAGGGGGTTAAGTTAATAGTAATGATTTAAATATTGATCTTGTTATTCTGTATAAAGAAAATTAAAAACATTTTTGTTTAAATAACCATTGTCTTGGTGAATTTCTGTTGCTGCTGGTGTTTGGAGTCGTCTCGGCTCGTAACACTGGATTTATATAGGAAAAAAAACTTTTGTGTTAGAATTTTTATTTAATTAAATAACTAAGGTGATCAATCATCTGTTTGCATTTGGTTTAAATTTTACTTTTTTTTTAACATACTGCTTATATATTATGGGAACCTATGACCATGTCCTCAGGGTCGGGGGGAACATTCGCAGGCATTGACCCCCCCCCCCCAAATGAGCTATCGTGCTCCCCACCTGCAGCACTAGCGTCAGTACTCAATATAATCACAGCCCCCAACCCCCCCCCAGTGCTGAGAGAGTCTTCAAAGGTCAGTTAGTGCCCCTCCCACCCTGCAGTTACCCTAATGCCCCCCCATTAGACTTGTTCTGATGCCAACCTTGCATGTCCTTCTTTTTGGAAATTTGGAAATGGCCTCTCTATCCTCACTGTACATAAAAAGTCAAAAAGACAGGCACCAATTCTGGAGGATGCATGCTAATGGCACAAAGCTGCAGGTGACCCAAGAAACAGCAAACCATTTGCCTCATTCAGAGATAATGATACATTTGTACCCTGCAAGAATCCTCAATAATTTCCTATTAAATTTTGGTTCTGTCAGAACTATTCCTAGCTGTCTTCTCCCTTCCCTTCCTATAATGTGCATATAAAATCGTATATAAAATTGCACTTTTCTGGAGAATCTTTTCAGAAGATATACCAGTATTACAATTGCAATATTTCAGAAGCACGTAGTCTATTTTGCTAAAAACTTGAAACATTTTATGCTAAATATTCTATAGCCTCTATAACATATCTCTAATTTCACTCCACCTTCCAATCTAGGAAGTACGCCAAAACCGCATCTCAATGATGAAGATTTAACTGCCATGCCTATTTGCCTGGCACAGCATAACTATAAATCATACTTTTTTTTACATAAAAATGTATTCAGATTTAGGATCTGTGTGTCACTGGCAAGGACAACATTTATTTCCTATGCCTAATTAACCTCAGAAGGTGTTTGTGCGCTGCCTTCCTGAACTGCTGCAGTCCTCCTGGGAAAGAAACTCCCATAGTTATTACACAGGGAATTCCAGGATATCATAGAATACTTTCAGATTACTAGGTTTTCAGACTAGTGTTCGAAAACTATATGAAGCAAACAAGAAAAAGCCAGTTTACCAGCATTATGTTTAAGGTAAAGCAGATCTCTCACTGGTATATGATGAAACAGACCCTTTGAATTCTGAAGAGGCCTAATCCCACCATATCTCAGAAAGTAAAGCTGAACCCCATGCACTTGGAAGGTGAACAACAAATCTCTACCCTGCAAATTAAACAGACTAAATTTGAATGCTGGGGGCAATGAGGTATGCAACAAGATTGACACTTCATTAGGAATTATGTGAGGCACCTGATTATTAGCCTATTCCAAGGGAGAGAGCACAATTCACAAGGGTTTCTGTATATTATCACAAAATGACTCTAGCCCATTTAAGAAGATACCCATCTATCCTAACACACATCAAGACTGCTAACCTATCATACATATTCATTGACCCAAGAGCACCTGATTAAGTAAAACCTATTTCTAGCTCTAGAAATGGCCCTACCCATCTCTGCAGCTTCCATGACACTTAAAACTTTCAGGGATACTTATGCAATTCCAAGTTGCCCTCTAACTCATCAGATGGTCCACTGACAAGCTTCATCTTCAGTTACACAAGTCATAGCCATTAGTGGAAACTTCCTGAACATTTTGCCTCTCTGTGTTTTCAAAATTTGCTCTCGGCTTTTCGTCATCTCAATATCTCCTAGTGCAACACAATGCCAATTTTGTTTGATATAATTTTTGAAAGTATGTTTTATCAAATACACTTTGTTTTGGCATGTGGATGACCAGAGTGATACACAAACATTATTATAAAAGTAGGTGTGGAAACATTCCATTCAAAGCATACCTCAATCAAATCAAAAGTTCCTCAAATAAAGCTGTCTGAACTTCCATTTTTTTCTCTCCATAAATACTGTAGTGCACAGCCTCCAGAGAAAGGATATATTTTTATCCACATTTTATTTTACCCCTATTGAAGGAATTTTATTGTCATGCCTTGCAGAGCATAAACTGGTGACTTTTGCCAAACATGGCTACAATGAAAATAATACCAGAGCTCAAACCCAGTTCAAGTATAATGATAATAAGAATCCAAGAAATTGGAGCAGGAGCAGGCTATTTGGCCTATGGAGCATGCTTTGCCATTCAGTTTAGATTATGACTGATTTGCCTATGGACTCACCTCTATCTCTCTGGCTGTTCCCCTCTTCCTTAATTCCCTTATTATTCAAAAAACTATCCGTGTCATAAATACATTCAATGAGGCAACCTCTACATCTTCCTTGGGCAAAGAATTCTATAGATTCACTACACTCTGCAAGATGCAGTGTCTTCTTATTTATGCTGAAAATATATTCTCCTGAACCAGGGGAAACAACCTCCCTTTTTCTATCTTACCAATTCCCTCATCCTTCTAAAGTTAGTGTAGCAGTTAGCACAATCCCATTACACCACCAGAAGCCAGGTTCAAACTTGGCAATCTCTGTAAGGAGTTTGTACGTTCTCCCAGTGCCATGGTGGAGTTCCTCTTCATGCTCCGGTTTCCTCTCCAAAGACATATAGGGTTAGTAGGTCCACTGGTCACATGGATGTACTTGGGTGGCACAGGCTCGTGGGCCAGAAGGGCCTATTACCATGCTGTATCTCTAAATTCAACATTAAAATAAATTCCACTGAGTACAGTTCCATGGTACTCAATATCTCCTCATAAGATCATCTGTTCATTTCCATAATCAACCTGGTGAATCTCTTCTGTACCATCTGGAAAGCCAGTACATCCTTTTCTCAAGTAAGGAGACCAGAACTGCACACAGTACTCCAGGTGCAGCTCACTAGTACCTTTTGTACAATTGCTGCAGAACCTGCCTGTTCTTCAGTTCAATCCCTTGTGCAATGAAGGCCAACATCCCATTTGCCTTCTTGTTACCTGCTGCACTTGCCATTTTTGTTTTGCAAATTATGCACAAGCACCTCTAGACCACAGTCTGTCCAGGTCAGTAGCAATATGTCGAGCACTGTCACACTGAACACTTGTGCTCCTCAGGGCTGTGTGCTCAGCCGCTCCTGCTAATGCAACTGACCCACAACTGCATCACTAGATTCAGTTCCAACAATGTCATCAAGTTTGGAAATGATACAACTATAGCTGGCCTCATCATCAAAAACAATGAGCCGCACTACAAAGAAGAGGTGGAAAATCTTGTGAAATGGGGAAAGAGTAACAACCAATGGACAAGATAAAGATGATTGTGGACTTCAGGAGGAAGAAGAACAACCATCCTCCACTAAATCAAAACTCTGCAGTACTCAGAGTGGAGAGCACCAAGTTCCTTGGAGTTCACTTAACCAGTCACCTATCGTGGACATTCAACATTTCTTCAACACTTGTCTGGAAGGCGTGCCAGCAACTGCACTTCCCGAGAAGACTGAAGCGGGCAAGACTATCGGTCAACCTTCTATAGGAGAGCGTCCTGGCAGGCTTCATCACAGTGTGGTGTAGTTGCTGCAGAGAAATGGATCAGAACCACAGGGCCACAGAGATGATCACTGGAGTCTCCCTCTCCCACCCCCCTCATCGTCGTGATCTACCGGGATCATTGTCTGAAAAGGGCATGCAATATCACTGGGGACCCTTCCACCCTGCACACAGCATCTTTCAGCTGCTCTGGTCAGGGACGAGATACAGGAGTATCAGAACCAGCACCACCAGGCTGAGGAACAGCTTCTTCCCACAGGTAGTGAGAATACTGAACGACCAAAGGAACTGCTCACACTAACCATCCGAGACTCTCATATGCTCCAAACAATGTTTATTTATTTTTATAGATAAAATACTTGTCCTGTATATGTATTATTTTTCTGTATGTGTGTGATGTCCGGTTGTGTGTCTGTAAGTTTTGCACCGAAGACCGGAGAACGCTGTTTCATTGAGTTGTACAGTAGTTTTATATAGTCAGGATAATGCGAACTATTTTGTAATTGCATAAGAATAACCTTCTTACTGTAGTGCACCACTATGGGTGTGTGTGTGTGTATGTACAGTTTCCTGAGATGGTAGAAGACATCAGTAAGTAAAGTCTCTCTTATTATTTGAATCTTTCAACTCTAAGTTATTTAAGAAGCCTCCCAAGTAACACAGAGACATAACATGGTGGTAGCAGTGGGATAAGAGAACAGGAATAAAGACATACAATTGATTGTAAGTCACTGAAATATAAAGGGGAAGAAGAGAAAAAACATGGCTGGAGCAACAACAGTTCACCCAGTGATGAACTGGGAGGCTGAAAACATTGTTGAATCGCTTAAAAAGTTTCACGAGAAGTGCAATTTAGCATTCAAAAGATTTTTTAAAATTGCAAAAGCAGAGGAGAAGGTCAATTATATACTTCTCTGGACAGGGGAGCGAGGCCTTGACTCTGGGAGTTTACAAAGGTGAAGAAAAATCATCCAGAGCAGATATTTGTAAAGTTTGCTTCTCACCTTGAACCCAGGTTTAATCATAGAATTAAAGACTATGAATTTCAAGGCTTAATGCAAGAGACTGATGAAACTGTTGATGACTTCCTCACTAGACTAAAAATTGTTGCTACAAAATGCAGATTTAAGGATATAGAGCAAGATGATTTAACCTAAAGGTGAAACTAGATACTGGATCACAAAGCTACGTCCTTTCACTCAGACTCAATCGCCAGGTGTTCCCAAGAACATAATAAAAGGGTATCCAAAAGACGGTGCATTGGAAACAGCAAATATCACATCAACTAATATGGGGGAGTGCCCATCCTGAAGTGCAAAAGTCTCTCGTAGGGAAGGATAGCTTGAAGCTGGCTGAAGTTATAGACACAGCCAGAGCCTCTGAAGCCATGAGGAAGCAAATGAAATCCCTATCTATGCAGACCCACCCATAGCAAACAGAAGGAAGGGTTGATGCTATAAAGAACACAATGAAAAAAGTGCAAACCCCCCAAGACCTGCAGGAAGTGCGGCAGACAACACCCCTTTGATGATCAAAACAAATGCCCCGCATACTGTTCTGAATGTAGAGCCTGTGGTCAAGCAAACCACTGGGCAAAGATGTGCAAGCCTGGTATTAATATTAGTGAAGAAAAAAAACAAGAAGGAGAACCACCACATAAAAGGAAACAACCAAATTCTGGATGTAGAATCCATGCTCCTTCACGAGAGGTCGGGTGAGTTGAAAGAAGGAAGCGAGTTGCACACAAGGATCCAAATACAGAGAACTATCCAGAATAAGCCTACGATATTTAACTTAAAGGTGAAACTAGATACTGGATCACAAAGCTACATCCTTCCACTCAGACTCCATCGCCAGGTGTTCCCAGAGAACATAATAAAAGGGTATCCAAAAGACGGTGCATTGGAAAGAGCAAATATTACATTAACGGCCTAAGGTGGACCCATTGATTTGGACCCATGATCAGGCAACGAGGGAGAGTTAAGATCAATGGCTGCTGTAAGGGAAAGAACATCCTCTGTAAATTCTACAAGGTAGATGCGGACGGACCAGTAATTCTAGGTCTTGATAACTGCCAGGAGTTGGAGTTGATCTCTGTCAATTATGAGATCCAGACGAAGAAGTTATCCAAAAGCATCAACAGAAACTCACAACAAAAAGAGGAAATAATTTCAACAGAAGTACCTGCCAGGCCATGGCACACAGTGGGAGCAGACTTGTTCACAGAGAATCAAGAGTGGTATTTAATAGTAGCCTGTAACTACTCTAGGTTTCCATTCGTCAAAAGGGTGAAAGACCTGAGAACATCAACTATCATCTCAGTAATGAGAGCGCTCCTTGCTGAACAAGGAATACCCAAGCAAGCAATATGTGACAATGGAACACAGTTCACATCACAAGAATTTAGAAAGCTGGCTGCAGAGTTTGGGGTTGTTATCACTATATCATCCCCATACTACCCCAAAGGTCATGGTTTCATTGAAAGACATGTGCAAATTGTGAAATGCACATTAGTTAAGTGTCGTGAAACAAAGGAAGACCCGTACCTCACTCTTCTCTCATTACGAGCAACACCTTTAAGGGCTGACATGAAGTCCCCAGCAAAACTTCTAAATGGCAGGAGATATAAAACAACTCTGTCAAGCAAAATACACCCTCCAGAAGATCAGGAGGAAACCAGAACACGACTGGCTGACACACAAGAAGAAGAACACCAGCATTATAACAAAAATGCACAAACATTGCCAGAACTCTTCAGAGGGCAGCATGTACATATTCAAGAGCTGATGTTGAAAACATGGACCCCAGCAAAGGTTATCAGAGAAGCTGAGACACCAAGATCATATATTGTCAAGACAGACTCTGGCAATCAGCTAAGGAGGAACAGAATTCAAATCCAGCCAACACAAGATATGATGAAGCAAAAAGCTTTAATACCAGCAAAACCTGCAACACCAATATCAAGTGAAGAGACCATAACTACTAATACCGAAACATCAAGACAGCAGTTGTCAGGTGAAGCTCAACAAGCTACATCACCTACTCATGTACCAGCAACACAGAGCCCAATGGTCGCAGCCAAATCCACAAGAATGGCGAAGCAACATATTGCCACCAGTGCGATATTAATAAGATCTATTTAAAAATAGTTGTGTAAATAAACTAGTGTACAAGTTCAATTACTTAAGTTGCACTGGAAAGAAAGAGATAAAAACACTAAATTTTTCTTTATCTTGAGAAGGAGGGATGTTATATAATCAGGAAAATGTGAACTATTTTATAACCGCGTAAGAATACATTCTTCTCATTGTGGTAACTGTAGTGCACCACTGTGGGCCATATGTATGTGCATGTGTGAACAGTTTCCTGAGATGGTGGAATACTTCAGTAAGTAAAGTCTCTTTCGTTACTTAAGAAGCCTCCCAAGTAACACAGTGACATATCAAGTAGTATTTGTACAATTCAGATGACAATAAACTTGACTTGACTAGATCTTTGCACAATGGCATGCTGAAATCTTTCTCAACTTAAATCACAGTCTGAAGTACTATTTTTCTTTCCAATGTGGACGACATCACATTTAGGCTCGACACAATATGCTTTCCCACTTAATTTTACGTCATCAGCGAACTTAGATATGCTACACTTGTGCCCTCTTCCAAATCATTCACCTATATTGTGCACAGTTTTGGGCCCAGCACAACCCTATTTGGCACATCACTAACCATTAATTGCCAACCAGAGAAACACCCATTCATCTGAGCTCCCTGCCTTCTCTTGGTTAAGCAATCCTCTATCCACGTCAATACATAACCTCTAAGTCCTTATCTTATGAAGAAGTATTTTGTGCAGCACTTTACCAAGTGAATTCTGGAAATCTAACTGTACCATATTCACATATTCCTCTGTATCCACTGCACTTGTTATATCCTCAAACAACTCCAGTCAGTTATTTCAACTTGACATGCCCTTCCCGAATCCATGCTGGATAGAAAATGTTCTATTTCTTCCAGAATGGCAATAATTAACTAATCATTCAACCAGACAAATTTTGTTGGCTGCCTTTGTTTTGATGAAAACCCGCCTCAAGATTTAAAGCACAGTACACCTCAATTGAAAATAATGTTAATGTTCTGAACTTTTGTAACATTGTAGATTAGCACACTGCCAAAAGAGTTGAGCAAATATTGAAGAATAGGAATAGGTTAAGGTTAAAGGGGTCATATTGGGTGAGCAGCTGTGAAGTACAAGATCCCCTAGTATTGGATGAGTATCGAAAACATCAGTGTTTCTTATATTCATGTGACTAAATACAAAGTGCCATATATGTTAGCATATAGAACAATCCTTCAAACAAAAATTTCACCTTAAAATCAGAGGTCCTCCTGTACGCCGAGTCTAAAATCCGACCCTTAACGGCAAAGTCTCAACACCATTGCCATCTTCCCACCTGCTCCGATACAATCTTGTTCATGTCCTGCTAGCTTTCAGCAAAGTCTCGGCACTCCCCCACAGGGTCCATCCACCCTCTGCCCAGTCCAACTGCCGTCGGCTCCGTACAGGCTTTAAACGACTTGTTACAGGAGCTGACAGTGGTTTATTTTAAAACATGTAAATAAAATTAAAACATTTACATGGAAATATGTTGTTAAAATCTTGTGATTTGTTTTTAACTGCATCCACTGGTCAGCTGTAAGTGCCAGATTTTTGGTGGTTGTCTTATACAAAGAGTATTACTCAAAATCTGCATTTTCGGTGAAAATTCCAGATGTTGTCCTATACGCCAGCATATATGGTAGTCAGATTTATAGATGATACCAATCAGGTTGGGGGGTAAAAATCAAAGGAGGTAGCTCAGAAATTAATCGGTGGACACAAATATGAGTTGAAATGATAGATGGAAATGAATGCAGAAAAATGCAAAGTATTTCACACTAGATAGGAAAAATAAATGACAGATCACTGCCAGGATCCAGCAATCCAAATAAATTCAATAGACACCTTGTTAAATATATACAAAGAAAACTAATAGCATGTGAAACTGCACATCCAACACTAAAGTCCTAGTTTGTGATCAAATTTATAATGTACGAATCAAACTGCATTTTGAGTACTGGTATGTTCCATTCTCAGAGAAGCCAAATGAACGCTCAAGCATTGGATGGAACGAAGAGAGTTTCCACCATGTGGGTCACTAACATAAAAAGAACTGCACAAGAAATAGCTGATGAATATTGGACTTTCCAATGTGGAAAGTGGAAATCTAGGATAAATAATTTAGTCACAGGGCTTCTAAAATAAGTACCCGTTGTCCATTTTCAATCAAATATATCTGGAAAAAATATTTTCATCACTTGAATAGCTTCCTACTTTAACAACAAGGCACAGAACAACAAAGTATTGTTGCAATTACCCCCAAATTATGATCTTGATTTAGATCATAAGACATAGGAGCAGAAATAGGCTATTCAGCCCATCAAAACTGCCCCACAATTTAATTATGAGCTGATCCATTTTCCCACTTAGCCCCACTGCCCAGCCTTCTCCCCTTAACCTTTGATATCCTCGCTAATCAAGAACCAACCAATCTCTGCCCAAAATACACCCAATGACCTGGGCTCCACATTAGTCTGTGGCAACAAATTCCACAGATTTGCCACCGTCTGGCTGAAGAAATTCCTATGCATTTCTGTTTGCTGCAGACTCCCTTCAATCCTGAATTTGTGCCCTCTTGTCCTGGACTCTTCCACCATGGGAAAGAACCTTTCAATATCTGCTCTGTCCACAGCTTTAAACTTTTCAAATATTTCAATGTGATTTCCCCCCTCATTCTGCCAAATTCCAACAAATACAGGCCATGAGCCATCAAACACTCCTAATATGATAACCCTTTCATTCCCAGAATCATCTTAGTAAACCCCCTTTGAACAGTCTCCAATGTCAGCATATCTTTTCTTAAATGAGGAGCCCAAAACTGCTCACAATACAAGTGAGGTTTCACCAGTGCCTTATAAAGCAACATCAAATCCATGCTCTAATATTCTATTCCTCTTGAAATGAATGCTCGCACTGCACTTGCCTCCTTCACCTCTGTCTAAACATGCAAATTTACTTCCAGGCTATCCTGCATGAGGTCTCCCAGGTCCCTTTGCATTTAGGTATTTTTAATTTACTACCCATTTAAAAGTAGTCTGCCTCTTTATTTTTTTAAACCAAAGTACATGACTGTGAATTTTCCAACATTATATTTAATTTGCCACCTCTCTGCCCATTCTCCTAATATGCTTAAGTCCTGCAGCTTCCCAGTTTCCCCTACACTGCCTGCTCCTCCACCTACCTTTGTATCATCTGTATTTTGGCCATGTAGCTCAATGTTCTCTTAAGACGTAAAAGACTGCAGATGTCTGAATCAGGAGCTAAAGGCAATTTGCTGGAGGAACTTAGCATCAGGGGAAGAAAAAGCATTGTCAACATTTCGGGTCAGAATCCTTCATCAAAACATCTTACTATTCCACAGCAAAGTCTCTTGAAGTCATGCAGACTTTGAAGAAGCTCCCCTCCAGTCTTGAATGAAGGATTCCAACCCAAAATATTAACAGTTCTTTTCCTTCCACTGATGCTGTTTGAGGGATGGCACATTTGAAATAAGGTTCGTGCAATGCCTTTGCAGTGCCAGCGATCGTGACCAGGTTCAAATCCCACGCTGTCTGCAAGGAGTTTGTACGTTCTCCCCGTGTCTGCGTGGATTTTCCCTGGGGCATCTGGTTTCCTCCCACCATTTGAAACATACCAGGGTGTAGATTAATTGGGTGTAAATTAGGTGGCATGGACTCAAGGGCCAAAATGGCCTGTTACTATGCAGTATATCTAAAATAAAATTGTTCAATGTTCTACTCATTCTGTTAATTGCTGCTCTGAATCTGTTTTCTTATCAATATATTAATTACAGCATTAAATCCCCCACAATGATTTTCTCAAAAATTCTAGGTTCCATTTAAGATTTAACTCCAATCCTTATTACATCGGTCCATACAGATAATGCAGAATTCAGCTTCTACTTTGAAGAATAACATGATTTTTGGAGTTGGTGCTGCAATTGGTAACCCAGATAAGTCAGTTAACCCTGCACTGAATAACCTAAACAAAACAGAAATCAGTCACTATTACCAGATAATACAATATCTACTGTATGGATAATCCAAATAATACAGAGAACATCTAACATAGATAATGTCGAAACCAGTAACTACAAATAACAAATTCTCCAAATAATAGAGCCAAACAACTACTGCAATGTATAGCCCAAGGAAATGAAAAGCACAGCCAGTTACATATCTAACAGAATAATTCTCAGAATAAATATTAAGGAGGCCGTGACAGATAGCAGTTGTCATATCAGAATAGAGTAAAAACGTGGCACAAAATTCCAGTGGTGCATTCTTATATTCTACAGTGACTCCTGCAATAAACAATGCATTTGCATTCGAATCACAAGACAGATATTAGCAAATATCAGACAAACTGCACAGAAAGGAAGCACTTGTCCCAATAGATTGCTAGAGTTGCTACCAGCAGCATTGCATAAGTTTGTCAACACCTTGTGCTGATGATGTATAGGTAACTGATCTGTTTTATCAGGTTACTACAACTGGAAATGCCGTCACATTCAATAACATTCATGAAAACCTTAATTCTTGCTTGATAATGAATGCTCCTATCATTGGAGAGAAATGCCCACCCCTTTCAGCTCTACAACCCGATGTTTAACTGTAGGCTCTTTCAGGTGGCCAGAATACCCCAATGTAATGCCACATATTCTACCCCTATGCGGCTGATGAGGTACCCACCTGAATACGCCGAACATGCCACCGAGGCACCGACACCAACCCTCCTCCGGGAGAGATAATCGGCTGATTGCCGGGCTCTGCCGAGGCTCCTGAATGTGCAGCCACTGGAAACGGCCGCCCCGACATCCCCCCACCGGCTGCCCCTCCTCAGTAGGGCAGGGTCTGTCAGGCAGCGGCACGGGAGGCTGTCGGGCAGCAGAGAGGGGTGCTTCAGGCAGTGGGATGGGGGGCAGCTGTTGGGTAGCGGGGCAGGGGCCAGCGCGGGCTGTCACTGCCTGGCTGGCTGCTCCTGCACCGGGGCCGCCCTCTGCTGCTCAAAATGCAGCATAGAAATGGCGGTCTTCCCTATTCATAAACCCCCACACAGCTGGAAGTGTGTGTGGGAAACACAGAGCGGTTCCACCCGTGTGGGGGATTATGGGCAGGGAAGACTGCCATTGCTATGCCTCATATTTATGATGGGTTGCGCTGCGGCACCAGTCGCCCTGCCACCATCAGATGCGGAGGCACTACGAGGCACCTCTGAATATCAATAGGCCCTTTCAGGAGGGCTGTACCACCCTTTTAGGTAGCAGTCTTCAGGCTGGGATGCGCTCCTGCAGCTGCCCTCAAGGCAGAGGATGCACCTGAAAGCAACTTGTATAACATAGAAGTTACAAGTCCTGAAATGAACTACTATTTCCTGTTGCCTCTATCAAACTGATAGGCCAAGTTGGCTCATCTGGTGAATACACCCTCAGCCCTAGGCACATTCCCCAACACAAAAAGGGAAGATTTCATAAACAAAAACAGAGAAATATAAAATATTCCAGGCATCAGAGCATTCCCAGAAATGTCATTTGTTAAATGGTTCTATTACAAAAGACACAGCATATCCCTTACATTTGTGAAGAGAAAAGCCAAATTTCTAGAAAAAAAACTGTACCCAAAAGTTGCCAGTCTCTTTTCTTTACTCTAAGAAAATTCTACTTACTAAAGTGTGGCACTACTTGGTATTAATTACAAATTAGAATATAACAAAGTTTATAAAAATAAATATATTGAATACAATAGGATTATGACTATACACACTGGTTTAGTATGACCCAGCTTTTAATCACGTATCACACAAAGATTGCCCCTCATCTCAATACCCAATATTAGCCAATACTAATCTTATATACACATTTATTTGATCCCTCATGATAAGACCACAGCCAGAAGCATGTTAAAATTTAGAAAATAATCTATGAATTCAGATAGCATTCATCAACTGCTTAAGCCTGCCTCCCTCACAGGTATGCATGATTCTGAGTGTGGGATTGGCAATGTCGAGTGGATCTAGTGTGAAGTGTTTGCTTTTAATTGTACTGCAGAATCAAAACAATTTTTTTAAAAATTCTGTGTGTCAATGTCATTGCAATTATCACTGAACGGTTTATTTAACCGGCTTTTCACTTGTGAGTTCTGAAGCAGCCAACAAAAACACTAACAAGGACTATCAATCAGAAGACCAAAGGATCATTCTTTAAAGTGCTGATTAGCCAATATTGCTTTGAGGTCAATGTTACTCAGTCTAGTCTTCCGTAAGGCAGGCACTATTTCGAATCACAATACCCAGGCAGTATGAGAATAGAATTTATACTTTCTTTTACCAAGCATGTTTCACAGCTGTCTTCCTCTCTCTGAGCAGTTTAACTGCTGAGAAATCAGAAAGTAAATCAATTGAGCATAAATGTTTAATAATAAAAGCATGAGCATTTAGATATTTTGGATACATATTTTTGATTAGAAGATTTTTTTGCAAGATGTATGTATTTTTGGCTTTAATAAAGAATAAAGATTTTGTAACTTGCACAATTCATGAACACAGAATATTAAAATTGGATCAGTACTTCCAATTTACACGAGTCTTTCAACTTTCATGTTTTTGCTGCGACTCACTCTTAAATAATAACGTGTGGTACAATTTACAACTCAAAAGTCCAAGAGGCTATAATGTAAAACAACAATAGCAGATGGATCTCTGGGAGACCTTTCCTGAGGTAAGAAATGCTCAAATGAGCAGTTTTCAGATTTATTTCAACTTCCTTTTTGTGGTGTTTATTTGCTGCTGTTTAGAAGAACAGAAAATAAAATATTTATATTGGTAATACCGCAATTGCACTTTTAAATGAGACACCTGCATTGACAGTAACTATTCAGTCGAGACTTTTAGCATATAGCTTTTGGAACAAACATTGACCAAAACACCAATCACCATAAACAAACCTATGCAATTTTCAGAAAGGCCAGATCTAGAATTTTGTAGCTCAGCGGCATTTTTAGACCACAGCAATATTATCAAATTGCACTTTGCAATGCCTCAGATTCAACAACCACTAAAGTGTTCCAGGTACAGTTACATTGACCCAAGACAGATCTTTACATTTCTTGAAATTTAAAGACCATGCTTAATGCCATAGATTGTTTTTTTTTAAATTTTTTGTAGTATCACTTCTTATAAAATGTTAGAAAATTATTTCCATTGCAAAATTGCCTTTTAGTTTCTCACTTCAGAATTTAATCAGATATCCAGGAGATTAAACTTGCAAATAACACAGGATGCCACTTGCCATATCATTTTATGCACAACACAGCTAACATTTAAATACAAATATAAAATTCTAGTTAACAAGTTGGATTTTGGACAATGGCAGAAAAGCATCAGATATGGAAAGGTAGAAATATTACATTTTGAACATCAAGTCCATTCCACCTATTCGATTATAGTTGATCAATTATACATCAGGGTGTACCTACCTCTGTTCCATACACCTCATTAACTTCACCCAACAGTAAAACAAAAAATCATACTCAATTTTACGCTTTCAATCATCATTGCCTTAATGGCTTTATGAGGGAAGAGATTTCAAGATTCAGAACTCACTCTAACTAATTGCCCAAGCCACAATTCCTTACCCACCACTCACACCCCCATCAACCCAACACTTTGTGGATATGCTGGGATGACATCAGGGTAAAGAATGTTTCATTACTCTAAATGCAGTACCATTCCAATTACAATCTTTAGTCACCAGGAGAGGTTAGTGAACTCTTGGGAACAAAAAATAAGGTTAGAAAGGGATAAGAGTTTAACCTCAGGCAACATGAAGACAAATGTGAGAAGGAAGATGAAGAATATGGTACTGAAGGAGTTGTATTTAAATCCATGTGGCATACGAAACAAGATAGATGAGCTTAAAGTACAGCAAGAAATTACCAGGTACAACATTGTGGGAATAATATAGTCAGAGCTAAAAGGTCACAGCTGAGACCTAAATATCCAAGGATACACTTCCTATTGAAAAGAAAGGCAGATGGGTAGTGGGGTGGGGTGGGGTGGTTAAAAGATTAAATCAAAATCTTCCACAAGAAGTGTTAGAGGATTAGAACATGTAGAATCATTGTGGATAGAATTAAGAAACTGCAAGGGTTAAAAAAAAAATTCTAATTGGAGTTCAGAAGACAAGCTTCTGAATGGTAGCCAAGGATGTGAGATACAAATTACAACAGAAGTTAGGGAAAGCGATGTTATGAAGCAGATAGACTGAGAAAATCAGGGTTGGTTGGCACTGGATCCCAAGAGATGGAATTTTTAGAATGCCTGCAAGATGGCTTTTGAGAGGAGCTTGTAGTCAAGCCCACTTGAGAAAAGGGTATTCTGGATTTGGTATTGTGTACTCAATTTGATCTGGGAGCTTAAGGTAAAGGAACCCTTTCGGAGACAGTGATCACAATATGATAAAATTCACTCTGCAGTTTGAGAGGGCGAAGATAAGATCAGATTGGTCAGCATCCAGTAACTCCAGATGGCCAACATTGATTGGAAAGGGATGACAGCAGAAGTCCAAAGCTTCTGGTTCTAATGCAGGGTTCCCTAAAGGTTAACTTGTAATGGCAAGAGTTCCTGGAAGTAATCGGAAGGCACAAGATGATTTCATCCCAAGGAAGAAGAAGCATTCTATAGGAAAGGTGAGGCAACTGTGACTGACAAAGAAAGTCAGACAACATAAATGTAAGAGAGGGCATACAATATTGCAAAGGTTATCGAGAAGCTACAGGATTGAGAACCTTTTAAAAAGCAACAAAAGGCAATAAAAGAAGAAAATGTAAAATATGAAGGCAAGCTAGTTTGTAATATAAAAGAGGCTATCAAAAGTTTTTTCAGATACATAGAAAGGAAGACAGAGGCAAGAACGGACATCAGACAGCTATAAAATGATGCTGGAGAAGTAATAAAGTGGAATAAAAGAAATGGTAGTTTCCTTCAGGGGAGAGCTTGTCTGACAAATCTGTTGAAATTATCTGAGGAAGTTTCAAGCAGGGCAGACATAGGAGACTCAATGGATTTTGTGTACTTGGATTTTCAGAAGTCTGTCGACAAAGTGCTGCACAAGAGGCTGATAAACAAGATAGGAGCCCATGCTATTACAGGAAGCATACCAGCATGGAAAGAAGATTGGCTTGCTGGCAAAAGGCAAAGAGTGGAAATAAAGGGGCTTTTTCTGATTGGCTGCCGAAGACTCTTAGTATTCGCAGGGGTTGGTGTGGGGTCCACTATTTTTCACTTTATATGTTAATGATTTGGATGACAGAAATAAAAACACAATGCTAGAGAAACTCAGCAGGTCAGACAGTGTACTCTATACAGTAGCAAAGAGAGATACATTAAAAATTACCAATAATTATCAATGATCTTCACCAACCATTCACAATACTCCAAAAGTGTAATACAATTCTTAAAGAAAACAACCCCACTTTGGACTCTCTTTAATCCCCATAGCCGATATGAAGTAGATTACATTGACTTGATTAAACATACATATTTTAAGTGAGCTCAGTTAATTTTCCCAATAAGAATATCTCTAAGGAGTTCAACATATTTCTATATATTATATTTATTTTTAAATGGTTCTCAAAAAGGGAAATATATGAAAATTAATATAAAGCTAACAAAGCCAGGATAAAAACAGAACTTTCATTATGTGTTATTGCGCATCTAGTATATTCCATTCGCAAGTCTTTATTTTCCAATGGAAAGTGACAAGCAATTAGTTTTAATGAGAGAGGTGCGGAAGACAGTAGCTTGAATTAAATATTCCTATTCGTTATGCACAGCACAGGTCAGCAGTTCCACTGGCAACTTGAGAAGGCAGCCACAGCAGACGATTTGTTTGGACTTGCAGGTACTTTAGAGACAGCCCAAAAAGCAGCTGCCTGACCTTGAATCATTCAGCAGCTCTGGTAAAATGAAGGACCAAGTTCAGGCTGGACAAACTTTTCAACCAAATTAATCAATTCAGTACTTTTCATCTTGCTGATATTTGCAGTCTCCACCTTTTTTTAAGCCTTTCAATCAGCGTTGTACACAGGTTCTTATTATTCAGCACTGCAGTGATGAGAGTTGGTAATATAACCACACAGATGGTAGAGGGTGTGGATGGATTTAGCACAGCTAATGGACCACATGCACACATCTGTAGGTTTATTCTCCACTACATGACAGAACCCACTGTGAAGGGGCATTGTGCTTATTTCTACTCTTCACATATTGCTCATTTTTTTCTCCTTCAAGTTGAACTCGCTTTACAAATTTAGATGCTGCATCCATTGAAAACTTGAATTGAGGCCATACAAAAGGTAACACAGGAGCTAGTAAATGCTGAAAGGCAGATTTTAATTTTAATCAGGAAGCAGCTTGCAAACTAAATATAGACTTGTTCAGGTCCTGTGCTTTAAATACTCAGAAATCATTATCAATATCCTCTTCTAGGCCCCAAATAACACAAGGCAAATATTCTCATGTAAAATGCTTAGCGTGTTTGTACAAATCACTTCTCATCTAACTGAGAGCTTATTTCTTACAAATAATGCTAATATCAAAATAAAAGCAAGTATTGTGGATGCAGCATTTGAAGACCTTAAGTCTCGTGCTTCCTCATCATGGAAGAACTGAAGTTGGGTATTACATCGAGTGGCTTTGTATACTAGACTCGACTCTAGAAATACACAGAACTCCAAACAGGGCACAGTATTTTGCTGATGACATTAAATCAGGGTTCTCAACCTTTTTCTTTCCAATCACATGCCAGTTTACATAATCCCTATGCCATAGGTACTCTGTGATTAGTAAAGGATTGCTTAAAGGTGGCATGTGAGTGGGAAGGGAAGATTGAGAATCATTGCTCTAGACCCAACTGTTACTGAAATATTTTGCTTGAGAAAAATTGTCACTGGCCTATTTCCTTTGGAGTCATGAAACTGTGCACATAATGAGTCAATGAGGTACAATTAAAACAGTAGTTTTCAAACTTTTTCTTCCCACTCACATACCACCTTAAGCAATCCCTTACAAATCACAGAACACCTATGGCATATGGAATATTAAAGTGGTATGAGAGTGGAAAGAAAGAGGTTGAGAACCACTGCATTAAATCAATCTTTCAATAAAACTTTCACAAATCACTTGGTTAAAAGTTAGAATGCATCTTACAAAGAGGTAATGGGGGATAAATAAAAATATTAACATTCTTCACTTTAAAATAAATGGAAATTTAAGCACAAGAAAGACGTGGGGAAATTATAAATTAATATTGAGTTAATTTAAGTAACTTATTTGAATTAAGTTACTTATTTGTGATTCTTTTCTGTAACAAGTTTTCCTCAAAAAAGTGTTAGAGCTACTATAAGAAATTTGTATGTTCTCCCTGTGTCAGCGTGTGTTTCCTCTGGGTGCTCCCAGTTGCTTAGCTAAGGGAAGGGACCACATTTTTCAAAAGAAGTGCCTTATCCCCTCCTGGTCCCATGCCGACCCACGCCAACACCACCACCCCCTCGCACCGTCGGCCCCCTATGCCACCCCCCGTTGAAAAAAATCAGTGTGGCCCACCATTCAACCACTGACTCACCATCTGGCATGTGTCGTGGTGCCTTTTTTACATGCATGTTCCTCCAACTTTAGAACCTGGCTACGCCACTGGGTGCTCTGGTTTCTTCCCACCTTCCAAGGACATATGGGGTTAGAAGGCTAATTGGTCACATGGGTGCATTTGGACACCACAGACTCGAGGGGCTCATTACCATGCTGTATCTCTAAATTAAAATGAACTCCTCTTGCCTGTTTCACCATTGGTCACAAACATGGTTGATCCACTTTTCTTCATTAACTCTTTACCACTCCCATTCCAGATATACAAAAGTGAATCAATCTCGGTCTTAAATATATTTAGTGATTAAATTCCTTCCAAAAAATTGGAACATTTAAGTAGTATAAAAAATATTCAGCGATAATAACTTCCAGTGAGCAAATGGTTCATTGCATGTTGGTTTAAAAATGAACTTCAATCCACTTGAGCAAACTTGTTGGTTTAATTGACCAACTATTAGACACTAACCAAGTAATTTATTAATTAAGCTAAAAGTTTCAAGCCAACTTGTTTCATGCAGTTAGGTTAGTAAGTCAGGTCTCAGAAGTTGAGCAGTTTTCATCTTCAAAGGTTGAGGATAGTATTCTTCTTTCTTTGGCTTGGCTTCGCGGACGAAGATTCATGGATTATGTATCATTTAGAACAGAGTGCACTGTGGTCTGAATGTTGATCCTTTGTTTTACCAGCTATTGTTGTTCGTTGGAAGTTAAACAATGTTCAATAAAAATTGCTTTACTGGTAAATCTCCCTGTTATTTGCTTGGATGTGATGAAAACTGAAAGACTAGACACGCCAATAGTAACAAGGATGGTATATTGCTGTTGGAGAGGGGAGTTGGATGGTAATCACGAGTGTTTATATTAAGTGAGACAGAAATGTCACCGGGGTTGAGAAATATGATTGGTCTCAGCCATTTGACTGAAGATTCTTTCAAGGGTGAATGAGATCAAAATAACTTCTGGGAGAGGATAGTCGACATTGAAAAGAAGGCATAATTGTTTCTCATAATAGGGTCAGAGGAATATGAGACATTGGTGAGAGTTAGTGTCACAAACCCTACATCTTCATCAGAGATTTCTGAGAGTTACAAGTTTGGCAAGTGAAACCAGGGAGCAAAGGAGATGATTGGCCAATGCACAGTCAAACTAAAACTCCGACACAACGTTGCTATTTCCATTTTAAGCTGGCTGTAGCAAGATTGGTTTGTGTGCATACTGTAAAATGAGCACATTTAGGCAAAGTTATTCAACAAATTGGACAATATTTGAGTGAGTGTGCAAAAGGACCAACAGTAAGGGAAAGATTTCAGGATGAATGCAGGGAACAAACAAGCCCACAAAAGTGGTAACAGAGGCATTGTCTCTTCACAGCTAAGTCACGTGAGTGTTCAGCAGGAAGATAATATGTTCTGAGAAAGACAAATAATTGGTGCTAAATGCGTGAAAGCCTTAGCCATGCTATTCTAGAGGCTTTGAAATATCCATTTGAAATTGCTCAGGTCTGCAAATGTCACTAGGAATCAAGTACCTGAAGAAAACAACTGCTAAGACAACAGCATGTTTGCCTTGGACACAAGGGAACAAAGGTACGGAACGGTCCCAGTAGGACAATCCAAGGGGATAATCAGGTAAAAGCAAACTGGAGTCAGTGATTTTGAATGATATTCATATCACAACTGAAGAATTTATGGGCCAAACAAACTAATTGAAAAGGGAATGAAAAGCAAGCATGTTTAATCAATATCAAGTTGATCTAACAGGCCAGAACATGTACTTAAAATACTTCAACCACTCTCTTCTGAGGCAGAGTGAAAAAGCTTTAAGAAGCTATACAGGACCTGCTCTCCAGGTTATGGGAGTGCAAATTGTTGAGTTGCTAGTGGAGACAAATGGGTACATGGTTCTATTATTGTTACGAACCAGGAGTCAGTGGTGTCACTAGGGTTGGTGTCCCCCAGTGTCACCCACCCACCCGCCCCCACCATGGACCTCCTCCTGCACCAGACCATACAGAATCCTTAGTAATGTTTTTTGTATTAATGTAATTCATAAATCTTAATTCCCGTATATTACTGAATGTACTGGCAATAATAGTGAGATAAAACAACTAGCAAAATTAAAATTACACCTTTAAATTACAATATCATACACATGCCTAAATGTATTTAAATACAATATTTCTTAGATTATACGAATACTAACAACAAAATTGTTTTGTAAAATCTTTCTACATTGAATTACAACATTATTAGTAACTGAGCAGAAGCCTTTTTCGATTTTTCTCCTTCTTTTCCCTTAATTTCTACTTAATTCTCAACATTTTTATTGATATAAGCTCACAAATACTAATTACCACAATATTGTAGCTAAAACACTTGAAATTTTGACAAAAGCAGCGACTATAAAAACACCAGCAAGCAACGAAAACAACAGCGTATGCTTGTAGCGCATGCAGACAAAACCACGTGATTCAAAACATCATTGTAATTGGATAATAATGACACTTCTAACCGAAGAGCATTAAAAGGTTCAAAAAGTAAATCAGCAGAGAGTTTTAGCCTTGTAGATATTATTGATACATGTAAGCTGCGCTTACGAAAAATATTTTTGTTGTAACTAACTACAGGGATATTTTTATAAAAAATAATATCTGCTGAAATACAGCACAAAAATTTTATAGACAGTAATTTTGGTATCACCTTCTCTGATGGTGTCACCTGGTGTAGTCCGCATCCCGCCCTAGTGTCACCAAGGCCAGGAGTGTGTACTAGCAATCATATGCATAGATTGATGAAAGGCTCAGGCCTGAAACATGGGTTTTGTATCTTTATCTTTGATACATAAAGAATGCTTCGTGACTTGCTGAATTTTTCCAGCATTTATTTGTAATAAGTATATAATTGGATTGATAGAGTGGGTGTTTGAGGAGTTCACAAGTATTAGAAACCTTCAAAACATACAGGGTTTGAGGTTAATTGGATGTAATTGGGCAGCAAGGGCTCAGGGGGGCAGAAGGGCCTGCCATCGTGCTGTATGTCTAAAAGAAATAATGTGGGATCCAATTAGATCTCTGGTCTGGTGGGTATGAGAGGTGCCAAGAAGTCTAAAGGTAGCAGATAGCCTGTTGCAGGTCAAACAATGGCTTCTACTCTTCCAAAAAAAGTATTACTTTTCATGAGAATACAGCATAGATACAGGTAAGTGGCTTTCTCCACAAAGGTAGGTAAGGCAATCAAGATGCAGAGAGCAATGAACAGGCACCATTGCAGAGGAAGTTAGATGACAATCCATCCAAAGAAGAACCTGAAGCATGGCCTAAAAAGTGTGGGGGGGGAAGGCAGGTGAATGCCAAACTTTCCTGGATGGAGCCAAGTTTGAAACTGGTTAATGCATGCAAAGTTTGAAGACTAAAAATTTAGCAAGCATGTCGTATAGGGGGGCTGTGGTGAAACCACATGGTAATGAATAGAATGGTCATGGTCTCAGGAGTCGACTGATCATGCATACTGGTAATGTCAATAAAAAGAATACAGAGAGTGTATTTCAAAGGTTATGGATTTTCTGTGCTGACCATTCAAGTGACTCCCAACAAGGAATGCTATAGGACAACAAACAGAACAAATTTAACCAATATTCTATGACAATAGCAGCAAGATACTAAAACAGATTTGAACATTGGTGAAGAACCAGCAGAGCTTACAAAGTTTTGCAAATTAAGCCAACAAAAAAAGCTCAAGACTTTTAAAAACCAGTATTAAGACCAGGGGAAAACTTTGCAAATTGTGACCTGCCATGACCAGAAAATCATTTTGACAGGTGATTGAACATTGATCAATAGAAATATGTCTAAGCCTCAACATCAAGAAGCTCAGAAGCATAGTCAAATAATTTACTTTGTCAATAAAGCATAGCTGGTTACAGGAGTTTCAAAATGATGACTGTGCCATCATAAGAATATAATAATGTAGTACAAGGTAGAAGGCAAAAGGCTGAGCAAGATGTTCGGAGTGTGGTCATTTCAATATCTGGCCTAGATGATATTGCTGTAGAGGATGTGTCTCACAAGTTTTGGGGAAGAGTTAAGCATCCACCAGGATTTTTTATTAAATCATTGAACAGCCTAAAATGAGCCCAAATTAAGCTGAGAGGAATTTGCAGTCCAGAGTTACTCTGGACTGAAGTTCTGAAGATCCTAAGAGCATGCTCAACTGACTTCATGATACAAGCTCAATACAATACAGCCAGAGAGTAACATGGAAGGCTCATGAGTGAAGAGTTTATAACTGAAATATTTTGATCATAATATAACTCTATTATACGTGAATAATCAGTTAACGAACATGGTTTAAATGTAGACAGAAAGAAGAATGAAGAGACTATATAGAGAAAGCCAATCACAAATGGTTTTGGTGCCCGTGAGGCCTGTCTTGCAGTTTTAAGTAGAGCAAGGTGAATGAGAACTGAGGAGAGATAAGTCCTCCCTGGGTTTGCTCCCCAGTTACCCGGCAGTTAGAAAGGGTCCAACTCAGTCAACCCCGTCAGAATCCAACTGGGCCTCTGACCTACCTCAGAAGTCAGTTAAACTTACGTAGGTCATATCCACAGGTGATTTGAACAGGAAGATGGCCATTCTGCTTATTCCGGTGACGTCAGCACTTGCGTTGGTGATTTAATGGGTCGATCTCCCTGCAATTTAAAAGGTGCTTCCAGCACCTTTGCCCCAGTAATCACACTCAGGTCCCAGGTGGGCTACCCAGGTGCTGCAGTTTAAAAGGAGCCAATGTTACATATTGATCAGTCAGAATTTATTGTCATGAAAATGTCAAAAAATTTGTTGTTTTTCTGCACCATCAACAATGGAAACATTTATATAAAATCCACATTACAAAATAAATAGCAATAATGCAATAAAAAAGACAAAGTGAGGGAGTGTCTGTGGTTCATTAGTCATTCAGGAATCTGAAGGCATCGGGAAAGAAGCTGTCCTTGTGCCACTGGGTTGCTCATCTTCAGGCTTCTGTACCTTTTTCCCCCGATGGTAGCAGAGTTAAGAGGGAATAGTCTGGGTGGTGGGGGTCCTTGAGGATGGAGGCTGCTTTTAAAAGACACCGCCTCTTGTAGATGTCCTCGATGGAGTGGTGTCTGGGGCCCATGATGTTGCAGGCAGAGTTGACAACCCCCTGATCGTTGACACCTCTGTACTATACAGTGAGTGATACAATCAGCCAGAAAACTCTCCACGGTACACTCGTAGAAATTTTCAAGAGTCTTTCGTGACATAGCGAATCTCCTCAAACACCTCACAAAGTATAGCCACTGGTGAGCCTTCTTCATGATTGCATCGACATAGAGGCTCAAGGACAGATTGTCAGAATTTGAAGTTCTTGACTCTCTCCTCTGCTGATCCCTTGATGTGTTCTCCTGACTTCTGTTAGGTCTGCTTTGTTCATGAATGAGTGAGACAAACTCCAGACTGAGTCGAAATCAGGGTTCTTTGTTCTTTATTACCGGATTGTAACACTTGCGACTAACCATGTTAGTCGGAGAATGCATTCTGCCGTTATCAGCAAAATGGTGATTTTTTATACCCTTGGATACGTGCTTAGAACATCATCATATCATTACTTGTCCAATGACTAAAACTGTTGCTATCCTTTCCCTGCTAGCTTCCTGCCTCTCAATCCATCAATGTCTCTCTTATCTTGTAAGTACAAGGATGCATTCACATCTTGTTACAGCCCTGCCCAGGGTAACTCCTTACACATTCCCATCTCATGATGTTTTACCTTACACTTCCTCCTGAAGTCCACAATCATCTCCCTGATTTTACTAACGTCAAGTGCAAGATTGTTGTTGTGACACCACTCAACTAGCTGATCTATCTCCCTCTTGTATGTTTCCTCATTGCTGCCTGTGATTCTGCCAACTACCGAAGTGTCATCCGCAAGTTTGTAGATAGTATTTGAATTGTGCCTCACCACAAAATCATGGATGTAGAGCATGGGTGCCAAACTTGCTTTACATAAGAGCCACTTAACAACAAACCTCAGATGTTTGAGAGCCACAGACATGAAAAAAATTACATACACGCTTTTACTCTTATATGCACATTTTGTTACAAAAAATGTATATAAATATTAAGAAATACACATATGTAATAATATTTATTCATGCATGAAGTTTTAAACTGCTCGTTTGTGTTAGTTTTAATAATCAAAAAGTACACATACTGTATTAACTCATGTAATGGTCTAATTATGTGGACCAATTTTTAGGTTAAAATTTAGGGGGTTGACAATTACTCCAATACTACTTTTGATCGTGGTAAGCACCTGTGTTGCTAAGGGCGTCAGGAGCTCATGGGTGTGCAGGCAACCAGGACCAAGTGGTAAGTCCACAGCCGGGGTTTCAGAAGTTCGGATGGGATGGCAGGAGGCCTGGATCACACCAACACTCTGCTAATTTCACTGCCCGTAACACAGCCACACGCGCCACAATCACGCAATTGTAAGCCACGCCCACTAACACTACCATCATGAGCACCAGCTCGTACGATACCTCTCTCAGCCCACTTATTTCCATAGGCTGCACATTATACGTCAAAGAGAAGAACGTGGCTTGTGAGCCATGGATTGGCTACCCCTGGTGTAGAGTGAGTATTCTTGAGGTGCACTTGTGTTGATTGTTAGTAAGGAGGAGACATCGTTTCCAATTCATACTGATTGATGACCTGTATATTACAGGACAAATACACCATGTGCCTTGATATTGTTGATGTATCAACAATGAAACCTTTTTGTACCAGCTACTGATTACTGAGCAAGCTAGGAGATGACTACCTTCAATAAAGGATATTTTATTGTCCTTTCTACCTCTGTTATTTACCTTAGCAAACAACAGCACCAAAGAGTCTACAGACATTACAGGGATGGTGTTGGGATAGGGGCAATAGAGGAAATAAGAGTGAAATGACTTGTCTGATCAAACAATCATAAAACTATACCTCCGCCAGAGCAAGAAAAAGCAACAAAACTATTCAAGGTCACAACGTCCAAAAGGAACGAAAGTATCCATGGTAAACATGTTATCAGCGTTGCAGCCATATTATCAAAAATCAATGGGACATCTTTCACTTTGATAATAGCCAATTTGATATAGTTCTGGCCATATTTGGAAAGTTACTTTCACTAATTCTAGGTGCTTTTGCTGTTAGAAGTTGGACAAGAATAAATGGTCAGGACAGTGAACAAAGCTGTGATCTATTTGTTCCGCTGGTTTTATCTTACCTTTAAAAATCACATGAGATATCACAGGCCACTACTTCATACTCTTTATGTATGTCATATGGCTGCAAAATTGCTAGTTACAAGGAAGCCCCCTTATCTTCAAGAAGTTGATCGCGCACTTATCCAAATCAACAGGAGAGTCTGCATTTCCGTCATTCTTAAATGAGCCACATAGAGGCTCTGAGTGTCGAACAATAGGTTTTTTAATTACTAAAATGTATATATTTAATGGTAGAGACAAAGAAAGCAAGGGGGAAAGAAAAAGTAGGGGGCAGGAGAGAAAAATGAGGAGAGACAGTAGGGGTGGTCGAGGGGGTGCGAATAGAAAATCTGACAGAAGTGATCGATTTGCTCCACTGAGCACTGTTCTGCTTAACTGGTTACCCTGCTCCTGCATAAACCGCCACGTAACGTGGTTCTGCTTCCACATTTCAGACACCTGCATAAACCCCACTAGACCAAGTCTAAAGATGAGAACCTCTCACATGCACAACTTTGTTCTAAGAGTGCACAGAAAGAAATCATGGACATGTATTTTTTTACCCACAAGAAGAAAGAAAGTATCCATAACACTATAATTCACTAACCTCTGATTTATTCTGAGAACACACTTAAAGGACCCATCTCTCCTCCTCCTCTTTGCCCAACAGGGAATTCAGAATGTAGCTTTTGGGAAGGTATTAAGGGGGGAGGGTGGGGTCTTTTTAATATTACCCTTGTTCATCAGAGCCCTTTCATGGAGGGATTGAAACTTTCAAAACCAAACTGCTGCTCTTTCCATTAAATAGGAGCCACCGAACATGTTTCAGCATTATTCATGAGTTGATGATCCCATCTGCAAACTTTAATCACAACAAAGGAAAGAGGATAAAGTCAGGAGAGGATATTTATTGGCAGTGCCCACCTCCTGTAAGCTAAATAAACTTTAATGACGATTTCTAACACAAATAAGTCCATTCTATTTTAAACAGAAAATTAACTTAAAGCACATGAGAGTTGGAGGGTTATGTGAAAGGGAAATCATTTGTACTCACTTTTCCAGCTTGTGAACAGACTTTCTAAAGTAGTGTCCTGTCACATTCTAACTGTAGCAAGAAACAGCAACTTAAGAAACATCAAAAATCTGTCAAAGACAAAAAGCACCTATTGTAATAGAAAACTAAATGGAAAGAAAAACTCTGGTGTAATATAATATACATGTACAGGTATACCCCGCTTTACAAACTCACTTTATGCAAATTTGCTTCTACGAATAAACCTGTACAGGGATATTCGCTTTTCTGAAAGGATTTTCACTTATACAAAAGCAGCGAGCCGTAATAGAGGCTGTGCGCACACCTCAAGCAGCTCCTTCCCCGGAAACTATGATGAGATGTCAAGAGGTAGATAACCCTCTTCCTTTCTCTCCTACATCCCAGTCTCTTGTACCTCCCACCCAGTGGCGTCACTAGGGTTGGTGTTGCCCAGTGTGGTAACTCATGGTGTCATCCTGGCACACCCCCCCACCCCCCACCCCCATGGACCAAGTGTACAAGTGTACCGAGCGTAGAAGAAACAGGTATGTGTTCCTTGTATGTCTGGGGTGGGAGTGAGTGGGGTGGGGGGATCTGGGAACCCTCAAAAAAAATTTGCATACAAATCAATGGTAATCGCTTCTTCGCTTTATGCCATTTCAGCTTATGAAAGATTCTGTAGGAACGCTCTAGTGTCATAGAGTGGGGTTCGTCTCTATTTTTATATATATTCCGTATATTTATGTATGCATACACACACACACACACACACACACACACACACACAGGTTAATGTCTTGTCTTGAAAAGCTCAACCAATTATAATTAATCGTATTAAAAAGTATAAGTATATTTTGACCTGTTTTCCACACCGATACCCCATGACACATTTTAGTTGCAGAGATAAAGATTCTCAGAATAGCTAATTTAGAATTCTCTCAGAAGAGCTATATTATAAACCAGATTGATCCCTGGGATGGAGGATTTGTCAAATGAGAAAGGGGGCCAAATACTCATATTTAGAAAAATGTGCAATGACCCCCAATGAAAAATTCTTACAGGCCTTGACAAGGTAGGTATAGGCTTCCCTTGGGTGACTGCTTTAGAACTAGGGGTCACAATCAGTTAAATAAGGGGTCAGCCATAAAGGACTGAGATGAATAGAAATGACTTCATCCAGAAGGTAGTGAATCTTTGGAATTCTCTTCCCAGGAGGGCTGTGGAGACTCAGACATTGAATATATACAAGACAACTTGACAAATTTTTAATGTTAAGGGAATTATGGGACAGAGAATTATATATTTTCAATATTTAGGAAATCAAAGAATATGCGATAAGCACAGAAAAATGGGATTGAGATATAATATATGCCTGATCTTATTGAATGGTGTAGTTGGCACAATGGACGGAATAACCTAATCCTCCATCTATTCCTTATGTACTGTAACAATATTAATATTTGGGGAGAATTTATAAGATTTAGAGTAGGTCACATACATGCACACATTTTAAAACCGATCTTATTTGAAAGACTGAAGAATTCACATTGCAAGATCTCTGGAGAAGGTAAGCACCTTTCACAAGTAGGTGTTAATTGAACTGACATCATAAAATGCTTGACCATTGTCTTGCTGGAGTCATGCTGCCTATCAGTACCCTTTCTGCAAAGTGCTCATAGAAAGGTCACTCCTGGATTTTGTTTATCTAACAACTAGAAGACCCTGATGGGGCAAGTTTCATCAGCGAGACCCTGAGGTGACTATTGGTGGTACCTCAGTTGTGGAAATCCTGGAGCAACAAATATCTCTCTCTGCAAACCCTACAAGAACCTTCCTGAGTGGTAAACATTTACCTTTCAAGCACCACGCCTGGTGAACTTTATACATGTTAAATTCTGTGCACATTATGGTGATTGCCCGCAAACAGAGAACTTGGAAGAAGGAGAACTGTGAACCAAAGAACTTTTCTTGAATTTACACACATATTACATACATGTGCGCTTAGAAGGGGGTAATTTGGGTTAGTATAGAGTATAGTATAAGAATAGAGTTAAGTTAAAGTTTGATTCTATTTTCTTGTTTGAAGTTGATTAAAAATAACTTTTGTTTTGAAAACCACTTGTCTTGATGAATGTCTGTTGCTGCTGGGTTTTGGGGTCCTTTGGCCTCGTAACAGTACCACATCAATTAGTCAGTCCGAAGCAACAAATGGTATCATCAAGTTTGATCAAAACTGTGGCTCAAACTATTCATATTAGTTCGAATGAAAGGAAACTATAATCAATAAGAACAAGATGTCATAACTCTTATTCTGGCACCACTCTCCATTACTCATTATTAAATCCACAAACTCTTCTTTTCTCTATTGCAAGCATTGTAGTGATAACATTCCAATGTGTCCAAAATACACTAGGTTACTACAGGAAGCAAGGGAAGAAATTGCTGGGGCTGTGGCAATAATCTTTATGTTCTCCCTAGCCACAGGATTGGAGAATGCCAAATGTGGTCCCCTATTTTAAAAGGTAAAAGGGAGAATCCTGAGAATTATAGACCACTGAATTTTACATTAGTGGTGAGCAAACTATTGGAGAGGATTCTTAGGGTCAGGATTTTGCGAACATTTAAAAAAGTATAGTCATCACAGGTGGAGGGGTGCTGCTTTGAGGCCGGCTCCATCAGTGTAGAAAAATGTGCACTTACCTTTTTATAGAGAAGGCCTAAAAGGCTGCTGCAGCGTCACTCTTATGAAGAGCGGTACTTCGCTGCTTCCTCCAGACCTGATGGAAGTGGGGAGACTGGTGCCATAGTGCCGCCCGTCAACATGACGGCACACATACACAGTGAGCAATGGCTATCTTCATTACCCATAATCTTCCATGCAGCTGGAACTGTTCTGGGAAATGCAGAGTAGTTCCAGCTGCATGGGGGGGGGGTTATGGGTAACGAAGATGGCCATTGATCCTTCTGCCCGGCGCTGACCCTCTAGCACACTGATGGACTCCGACATCCAGCACTCATGCGGTGTCACTGCTTCAATGAGTGGGTCCTGGGTCCTGGGCTGACAGCATCATCTTGACATCATCAACCCGCCCCCCCTAACCAGCCGCTTGCAGCGGCAGCACATTTATGGAGCGAGGCGGAGTGCAACCAGCCTGAGGAAGGATCAGATTTGGCGCCTTGAAGCCGCGAGCAGAAGATTTATGGAGGTAGGTTTAGCGATGAGAGGTTTGCCTTTACAGTCGCAATTTTTTTCTCTATAAAAGGGCTTAGGGATAGTCAGCATGGCTTTGTGAGGGATAGGTGATGCCTCACAACCACAATGCAAACTCTGATTAGACCACACTTGACATATTGTGTTCTGGTCATGTCATTACAGGAAGGATGCTCAAGCTATGGAGAGATGTTCCAGGATGTCTTATGAGACAAGGTTAACAGAGCTAGGGCTTTTCCTTTTGGAGTGAAGAGGATGAGAGGTGACTCAATAGAGATCTAGAAGATTATGAGACACAGATAGGGTGAGCAGCTATGACCTTTATCCCAGGGCAAGAGTAGCAAACATCAGAAGATGTCTGTACAAGGTGAGGGGAGGAAAGTTTAGCTGAGACATGAGGTGGGGGGGGAGGGGGGGGAGTGGAGAGTAGAGGATTTATTTTAAAAGGCAGAGTAGGGGTGCCTGGAATGTATTGTCAGGGGTGCTGGTAGAGCCTGGTACAATGGGAACATTTAAAAGACTCTTTGGCAGACACATGGTGCAAGAAAAATAAGAGTGTTATAGATGTGAGATAGGGAAGGTTTAATTTATTGAGTAGGTTTATATAGGTCAGCCCAACATCATGGGCAAAAAGGCCTGTATTTTGCTGTAACATTTGATGTTAAATAACCTCATATCCATAGTGGTTGGGGCAATGATTTGCTATTTACTCAGACTTGATTAAAGTTCCCAAAATTCATAGTTGATGGAACTTTTAAAAACAAACTTGGTCAACTAAGGCAACAAATTAATCAACAAAAAATAGACTTCAAATATGATGAATTACCAAGTTAAAAAAGATTTTCTCTGCAAATGACATAAACTAATCCACTGCATCCTGTTTGCACACTGATGCAATTCATGAGCTACTCTGGTCCACGCACTTTTTCCCCCAAGATCTTCTATTTTTCAACTTTTAATTTTGAAAACTGAGAAGGAAATTCAACCTGCATCCTCCAGGTAAAAAAATTGTACTTTGAACTCCAGCCACTGAAATCCAGGCTTATGGGTCTGCCCCATTCTCCCTCTCCACCACATTTCCTCTCAGCCCAAAGCAAATCTGAACAGATTCCATTACAGGCATCCAAACACCCTCAATAGATGGACTCTCACACCCCCATGGCAGGACACTGCCTAACCCCGAGCATAAGGAAAGTGCAACGTGCTTCCACCTGCAGGCAAATGAGCTAGCTCAGGAAGATACCTTATCGGCATGGACAAATGATACTTAAGGGCATATTTCTATGCCACATAATTCTCTGACCATACTCATACCAAGGAAAACTCAGACTAGTTTTGATTGTGACAGTACATGAATACAATTTTCCATAAGTTACCATACCATCCAACAAAGTCCTTAACAAGTATCAAGGTTGTTCTCATGGAGTCCATATTGTTCATTAGAATGGGTGCAACACCCATGAATCAGAGAAGAGACAAGATAATTAGGCTGTTTCCATCTTGCTGCTACCCAATGTTCTGCTGGTATGTTCTAATTTTGTAACAACTTGAGACATTCAGCCCACTGAGTGTACAGCAGCTCCCAATGAAGCAATCTAATTCATCCCTTTCTCCTTTCCTCATTTTCCCAGTACTACAAGGTTTTGATCAGAGTTCAAAAAGCTCCACACCAACTCAGACAAAGCTTGATCACCATAAACCTTCATTCCCACCATTGCCAACACACTGTGGATGTCATGTGCGCCATTCACCTAATGCACTGCAGTTACTATCACAAGCTACTCAGATTTATCGTATTACCACTTATTGGTTGTGCAAAAAAAACCATGCAGCATATGCATATAAACAAATAAAGAACTATAAACAGAATGTAAACAAACTGACTATGCAATACAGAGAGAATACAAAAGAAATCAACTAAGTGCACAAGTAACAGTCCTTAAATGAGTTTTTTGTTGAGGAGTCTGGTGGTGAACAGGTAGCAGCTGTTCCTTAACCTGGTGGTGTGAGTCTTTTGGCACCTACACCTTTTCCTGATGGCAGCAGTGAGAACAGAGTGCATGCTGGGTGGTGTAGATCCTTGATGATTGCTGCTGCTCTCGGACAGCAGTGTTCCCTGTAGATATTCTTGATAGAAGGGAGGGTTTTGCCTGTGATGTCTTGGGCTGTGCCAACTACCTTTTGGAGAGCTTTACACTCGGGTATTGGTGTCCCCATACCAGACCATGATGCAGCCAGTCAACAGACTTTCCACCACACATCTGTAGAAATTTGCCAGGGTTTTTGTGTCATACCAAACCTCTGTAAACAACTGAAGAAGTAGAGGCACTGACATGCTTTCTTCACGATAGCATTAATGTGTTGGATCCAACAGCACCTCCCAAATCAACGACCTTGACTCAAAGACTAGAGCTCCAGAGAATGCTACCACCTACAGATTCTACTCCACAATCCACACCTTGGAAATAAATCGCTGTTGTTTCATTGCTAAGCCTAAATATAGTACTCCTTACTCTAGTGCATTGTGGAATGTGGAGGACTGTTAACAGTTCAAGTTGGTCACTCACTTCTAACTTCTCGAGATCTAATCATATACATTCAGATCCCAACATATTATTAAATAAGAACAGAATGGGGTTTCATCCTACAAAGTCTACCAACAATGACCATCTAGGTGAGCATTGGTAGGCTAACACCTACGGGTGAGGAACACTAGATTTTCAGCATGAAATGTCCATCATCAGGGGAGAAAATTGAGAAGAAGGGATTTAGAAGTCAAGCCTAATTAACCACTAGTTTTCACCTTTCCTTTCTGAGCAGGCTGGACATGTTTGTATTGAAAGAAAGCACCCAGCAAACTTAAATTAATATTTGGACCTCAACTTAAGTGAAGCAGGTGCTTCTGGTAATAGGCAAATGTTTCTGGAGGTTTGGATTAAAACTCTCCCATGGTGCAGAGCACACTGGTGACATTGTAGCTCTAGCCAGACAAGAAGGTTTTCTGGTTAATCTGCTGCCAGAAAACATTTTACAGTAGCTCTTCAATACAGCTGTCTGCTCTACACCATGACATACAACAGAGCACACACCATTTATGGCTTGTTCGCTGTTACAGAAACGAGATAAATACCCCTCACTACAGTATGGTTCGGGTCGAATTCCCATCATAGCCTTAAATGGTCACTATATATTATGTGTGCAAACTTTATGAGATGCCACAGCAAAGCAACACACAGATCTGAATGCGAGAAAGCTATTCAGTCCAATCAAATGCCCACTGTGAATGTCACCGTTCATTCTCATCCATCCCTGCCTTGGCATCAAACCAGCACCACTTATGCCAGTTGAAATAGCAATTAGTGCTCAGTATGCGAGGACACACTTCATAAATCACTATGTATCAGGCGACAACCAAGTTATATACATAGTTTCAGTTTTCTTTAAATTATATATTTCTCTCGTCCCTCTCACCCCATCATCTGAAGAGAACTGGATACCTGATCTATCTTTTCCCCACCTAAGGTCAAGGTGAACCATCTTGCACTGCTCCCACTGCAGTGAGGTGACTTGCATTATGCTCATGGCCTACCAGAATGTTAACTCCCAGGAGCATTGAAGGAATGGTGATACATTAATATTGCACTAATTAATATCAGTGTGCTATCAGATTTGGTGGTGAATTTCTGAAATTAGACCGCATGCTAATTTAAAAACATATCACTATTCTAAGTGGCAGTATTACCATGCTCCTTTTACTACCTTTCTAAGTGGCAGAATCTACAACTTTAGGAAGTCATGTCATGGAAGCCTTGGTACATTGTTGCAGGGCATTTAAGTGAATAACACAGAATGCGCTCAGACGTGAAAGGAATGTGGAATGGATGGGTTGCCAATCAACCGCTGTTTCATCCTGGGTGACAAAAAGGCCAAGTTCTGGACCACTGACGAAGAGAGTTCAAATCCCACTGCAAAACTTGGGAATTTGAAGCTAGCTTTTATCGCTTTTGGATTTATTTGAATTTTAAATTCCCAAGTAGAAAGTGCAAAACCAGATTATCATAAAAATTCATCTGCTTCACTAACGCCCATCAGGAAAGGAAACTTGCATCCTTGACCAGGCTGACCAATGTGTGACTACTACCTACCATTGTGGTTAACTCTCAACTACTTGCTTGAATAAGGAAGGAACAAATTGCCCACATCCAAAGAATGAGTGAATCACAGATGCTGCATAACCTGCAGAATATTTCCAATAGTCTGTTTCGGTTTTAGACTTGCAATACAGTTGGTGAAATAAAAAACTCTGCATTTTTCACCAGTTGGAAAAACATCGTAAGAAAATTTCACCCAACAATATTGCATTCCCTTATTGCATATGTGTACCATATATATCTGTACATTCTTCACAAGAAATTGAATTAAAAGTGTTCACTAAACAAATGATTGACTGGAAACAATAGGTGCTCAAGAAAGCTGAAGTATAAAGAAATGAAGATCTACATTGAATTCTAGACTGGAGAAACCCCGAGCAATAGGAAAAAGCACTTAGCTCACAACAGGTATCTTCTCCTTGATGGCAAGATGCCCTAAGCCACCACTCCATTCAGAAATTCGTGTAAATATAAAAGTCAACACAAACAAAATCTTCTCCAGCTGCTGAGGAATAAAATAGAGTAAAATTGCAAGCATCCATCATCTTTCTTTGGCTTGGCTTCGCGGACGAAGATTTATGGAGGGGGTAAAAAGTCCACGTCAGCTGCAGGCTCGTTTGTGGCTGACCAGTCCGATGCGGGACAGGCAGACACGATTGCAGCGGTTGCAAGGGAAAATTGGTTGGTTGGGGTTGGGTGTTGGGTTTTTCCTCCTTTGCCTTTTGTCAGTGAGGTGGGCTCTGCGGTCTTCTTCAAAGGAGGCTGCTGCCCGCCAAACTGTGAGGCGCCAAGATGCACGGTTTGAGGCGTTATCAGCCCACTGGCGGTGGTCAATGTGGCAGGCACCAAGAGATTTCTTTAGGCAGTCCTTGTACCTTTTCTTTGGTGCACCTCTGTCACGGTGGCCAGTGGAGAGCTCGCCATATAATACGATCTTGGGAAGGCGATGGTCCTCCATTCTGGAGACGTGACCCATCCAGCGCAGCTGGATCTTCAGCAGCGTGGACTCGATGCTGTCGACCTCTGCCATCTCGAGTACCTCGACGTTAGGGGTGTGAGCACTCCAATGGATGTTGAGGATGGAGCGGAGACAACGCTGGTGGAAGCGTTCTAGGAGCCGTAGTCATAATTGATGAAAAAATAAAATCAGCATGCAGTTATAAAAAACAGGACATAACCTATAATAGGCATTGTTGCCCGAAAATAGTTTGACAGTCACCAATTAAATTCATTTAATTAACCAAGACAAGCTTCTACTATAACCATATAACCACTTACAGCACAGAACAGGCCAGTTCGGCCCTACTAGTCCATACCGTTGCAAATCCCCACCCTCCTAGTCCACTGACCAGCACCCAGTCCATACCCCTCTAGTCCCCTCCTATCCATGTAACGATCCAGTCTTTCCTTAAATGTAACCAATGATCCCGCCTCAACCATGTCTGCCGGAAGCTCATTCCACATCCCCACCACCCTCTGCGTAAAGAAATTTCCCCTCATGTTCCCCTTATAATTTTCCCCCTTCAATCTTAAACCATGTCCTCTAGTTTGAATCTCCCCCTTTCTTAATTGAAAAAGCCTATCCACATTTACTCTGTCTGTCCCTTTTAAAATCTTAAACACCTCTATCAAGTCCCCTCTCAATCTTCTACGCTCCAGAGAAAAAAGCCCCAGTCTGCACAACCTTTCCCTGTAACTCAGACCCTGAAATCCTGTCAACATTCTCGTGAACCTTCTCTGCACTCTCTCTATTTTGTTTATATCTTTCCTATAATTTGGTGACCAAAACTGTACATAGTACTCCAAATTTGGCCTCACCAATGCCTTGTACAATTTCATCATTACCTCCCTACTCTTGAATTCAATACTCCGATTTATGAAGGCCAACATTCCAAATGCTTTCTTCACCACACCATCTACCTGAGGGTACTTATTTACCATAACTCCTAAATCCCTTTGTTGCTCTGCACTCCTCAATTGTCTACCATTCAATGTATATGACCTATTTAAATTTGCCTTTCCAAAATGTAGCACCTCACATTTATCTGTATTAAATTCCATCAGCCATTTCTCAGCCCACACCTCCAGCCTTCCTAAATCACCTTTTAATCTACGGTAATCTACCTCACTGTCCACAACACCACCAATCTTTGTGTCATCCGCAAACTTGCTTATCCAATTCTCCACCCCTACATCCAGATCGTTAATATATATAACAAATAATAGTGGACCCAGGACCGAACCCTGAGGAACTCCACTAGTCACCGGCCTCCAATTGGACAAACAATTATCTACCACTACACTCTGACACCTCCCATCCAACCACTGCTGAATCCATTTCACTACCTCTTTATTTATACCTAATGCCTCCACCTTTTTTCCTAACCTCCTGTGGGGAACTTTGTCAAAAGCTTTACTAAAGTCCAAATAGACAACATCTATAGCTTTCCCTTCATCAACCTTTTCTGTAACCCCCTCGAAGAACTCAATCAGGTTTGTCAAGCATGATCTACCCCTGATAAAACCATGCTGATTACTCCCTATCAATCCCTGTACCTCCAAAAATTTGTAAATAGCATCCCTCAGAACACTTTCCATCAACTTGCCCACCACAGACGTCAGACTTACAGGCCTATAATTCCCAGGTTTGCATTTGGACCCTTTCTTAAACAGAGGAACCACATGTGCCACCCTCCAATCCTTTGGCGCCACCCCCGTGGCCAGTGACATCCTAAATATCTCTGTTAATGGCCCCACTAACTGTCCACTAGCCTCCCTGAATGTCCTAGGGAATATTTTGTCCGGTCCGGGAGATTTATCCACCTTTATCTTTTTTAACACAGCCATCACTACCTCCTCGGTTATCCTTATATGCTTCATGACCTCCCCACTATTTTTCTTTACTTCAACTGGTTCAACATTTTTTTCCCGAGGCAAAGAAATCATTCAAAATTTCCCCCATTTCCTCAGACTTCTCACTCAGCCTACCCTCGCTATATACAAGGGGTCCAATTTTATCTCTCACTAATCTTTTACTTTTAATGTACTTATAGAAACCCTTTGGATTTATTTTTACTCTGTCAGCCAAAGCCTCTTCATGCCTTTTTTTGGCCTTTCTAATTTCTTTCTTAAGATTCCTTCTACACTCCTTGTAGTCCTCCTTCAACTTCTCAGCTCCCTGCTCTTTATACCTCTTGTACACCTCCCTTTTACTCCTAACCAAATTTCCAATATTCCTCGAAAACCAAGCCTCCCTCTGACTTCCAGCCTTTCCTTTGATCCACACTGGGACATAACTACTCTGTACCCTCAAAATTTATTTTTTTAATATCCTCCATTTTTCATTAACATCCTTACCTGAAAATATCCTGTCCCACTCAATACTCCCCAAATCCCTTCTTATTCCTTCGAAATTTGCTCTTTTCCAATCCAGAACCTCAACTTTAGGCCTCTCCTTGCTCTTCCCTAAAATTACCCTAAAACTAACAGAATTATGATCACTAGACCCAATTGGTTCTCCAACATTAATGTCCGCTACCTGACCTAGCTCGTTCCCTAACAGGAGATCCAGTATTACACTGTCCCAAGTCGGTTCTTCTACTAACTGATTTAGAAAGCAATCCTGAGCACATTTAACGAACTCCAGCCCATCCAGCCCTCTAACCGTATCGGTATCCCAATCAATGTGTGGGAAGTTAAAATCTCCCATGATCACTACCTTATGATTTTCACACATATACGTTATCTCCCTACAAATTTGTTCCTCTAATTTTCTTGGCCCATTTGGTGATCTGTAATACACCCCTATTAGCACCCTCTTGCCTCCTTCACCCCTCAATTCCACCCAAACACCCTCACTGGTCGATCCCTCCATACCATCCTGCCACCTCACGGCAGTAATGTCCTCCTTAACAAGCAGAGCAACTCCTCCTCCTTTTTTACCCCCTGGTCTATCACATCTAAAACAAATGTATCCTGGAATATTAAGTTGCCAGTCCTGCCCCTCCTGTAGCCAGGTCTCACTAATTGCCACAATATCGTGACCTCAAGATCATATTTAAAAGAAAATGCATCTGAATCAAAACATTTTTTCCAATCACTGTAAATCTTATAAACAACAAATCCAGAACTATAAAAATGCTTTGTGATCACTCAAAGTTCACCTTCGTGAATCTCAATTTCTTTTTGTACCTGTATTTACCTTCCTAATAGGTTTTGTTATTTCTGGAAAGGTAAAAGATGCAGGAAAAGGTTTTATCCTTTTATATCCAAAAATTAATCATAATTTGAATATTCAACAAATTATTGAAATGATTCCTTTATGGCAATTTCAAAGTTACATTATGTTCATATTACAATGGAATGCAAAAATGCATTATATTATTATTCCTGGTCTCATATTGTGATGCTTTTCCCGGGAAATAGTTTTATTTAATTTTATTGTAATGCTGACTGAAATGCCATATTTTCATTTCACAGTAGCTAGACTAAATGAATTTATACCAAAAATATTTCCAAATTACAGAGCAAATAATCTCCTGGTCTTCTCTTGAACTTGTTGATAAAATAGCTAACATGTTTGCAATTTCTACATTGGTTAAATCTTGTAAAATTTGTGTATGTGTTCAAGTTCCATGTCCTCCCCCATCAACTAAGAACACACATAAATTGAACACAAATTAATATGACCAGTAAAAAGTCAATGAATTGCTCTCAAATGATCAAACTAAGGATATGGTACTGAGTCAAGCTTAGCTCTAAGCTGTTGACATCACAAAACCTCAGATTCTGCTTGTCAGTCTTTGCCAGCTAATTGAAAGCAATCAATCCAACACTGATGAAATAGACTCAATATTTCTGAGTGGCAGTGTTCCTGATAGTATAACATTCAATTGACGCATGCTACCCAAACTCTCACACTTACCACAAGTTCTATCGTAATCAGCTGCTTTGTGCGAGAAACAAAGAAGACAGTACATCTCAACCAAGGACTCAACACAATAAGGTCATGAACTCACCAAACTCAGACATTCTACCCCACAAACCCGCAGTCATGTGCTAGAATTCCTATGTACTGAATCACAAATGTAGAGTAAATGTATACCTCTTAATAACACTCACAGGTGATTTAGAATGGTCTGGATTTAAAACTGGATACTAAATAAATTGGTTAAGCAGTTTAATCAATTACAAATTAAATCAGGAATCTGTCATCATGCCTGCATGTATGGGCATGGTACAAGATTGTGCACACTCTGTCATTCACATCCTGTTCTGCGGGAAACCAATTGTACAAAGCTAACAAAATAAATACTGAAGCAGATTTTGGGTCTTTAGCTGGTCAAATGCACCCAGGCCAAGAAAGTGGCATCCATATAACCAGGGTTATATTTCAAGAAGATAATATGGAATCTGGAATTAATAAAGAGGAAGTATTTTTAAATAATAATTTAAATAAATTAAATTTATACATATATACAAATTTCATTCTTTGAATGTTACATCACTACCATTGCATCACTGAAACTCCACTGTTCCACTCTCTACATTTTCTAGAGGCTCTTTTTACTGTAAATATAACGTGATCAAAATCTTCACTAATCTCAGTGAAAAAAATTGCACTTTCAGTACCAGTATTAACGTTAGCAATATTAATAATACTTTACGGCTAAATTCTCAGTAGACTTAATTATTACCTGGTTCTAATGGTAATAATTTTTAAAGGATGTACACTTCTTTCTGGCCATTTTGTTACACCAGCTGCTGTGTTATATACTCGGTTCCTGTCCAAAATTGAATTCTATACCACAAAGCAAGTCAGACTGACTCATTAGTCTGCAAATAAACAAATACAAACTATAACTTTGTTATTATGTTGGTCAAGCCCAAATATGAGAGTTACTGAACCCCTCCTCTTCTTGTGACCTTCATGACAATGAGTCAACAAAGGGTGACAAGAGATCTGATACTTCTGTTAAACCTTGCATCCAAACATGCAAATCTAAAGGAAAAACATCTCAATTACGATTGTAGCTCATAATTTTCAGATGATCAAAATTCTAATATTTATTTGATGTTTCTAATAAAAAGGTAAAAGAATGGAATGAACATCCAATTAACAACATGTATCTCAAACCTCCACCAGCCCGAAAATGCAGATTTCTGTGGTCGAATTTTGGCTCTTGGAAATCTCCAATTTTAATTACTCTACCTTTGGTGGCCTTGCCTTCAGTTGCGAGAATTAAATTTCTGAAATTTATTTGCCATATTTTTCCCGATGAGACATTAAACCAAAGCATCATCTGGTCAATCAAGATATAGTAAAAGATCCCATAGTGCAATTTCAAAGAGCTGGGGAAATATCCCAAGTGTCCTGGCCTATATTTACCCCTCAATCAGTACAACTAAAAAGCAAATTATCTGGTAATTATCACACGGCTGCTTGTGAGGACTTGAAGTTACTACAGTGACTACATTTCAAAATTAGCTGTAAACAGCTTTGTGACATGCTGAAAGAAATATACCATACAACTCTTCATTGCATTTGACTAATGCTATCTCATCCAAGAAACTTTTCATGAGCTACCTACTTGAACCATCTTTTCTCTTATTATTACCTTGTACTGCTTTGCAATGTCCCTTGACAACACCTTGTAAAGGTGCTACATTAATTCAAGACATTGTTGCAGTTGACCAATCAACAATGCATAATTGCTCAATTCCAGACAGATATATTCACCACTCAAATATGAACCTCTCCTCCTTCCATAGGCCCATTTTAGGATATTAAGGATCAACTCTTCCCAGTTTGTCCATCTTACACACTCATCAATCACTCATCCCAATACAATTATTGATAGCTAAAGGATTTCAAATTAGATAAAACATAAATTTAGTAAATTATTTGCATGATAACAAGACATTTGGTGAAATCCCTTTTTTATCCTTTGTTGCACTTTGATGCATATCACTTTTTTCATAGACAGACAACTTGACTTACTCATCCTTTGGCTGTTTTCCCACAGCCTGTGATGTACAATTGTTTGACAAAATAATGAAACAAAAATGCAAACCCCAATAAACTCATTAGAGCTTTCAGTCCAACCAGCTTCTTAACCCAGAGGAGTACATCTAGACTTCTGTTGGCTTAATTTTAAAAATCTTAATACTTCACAGTGTACATATAAACAGATAATTAAAACTACTGCGCTTATTACTTTCAGACTAACAATTTTTCTGTTGGACTTGAAAAATAAAATATCCAGTTAATAAATTCGACACCAGGAAGGAACCCTATTAAAAAAATCAAAAACAAAAATGTTAAAACATTTAATTCCATGTTTTTAAAGCCCCTTTCACATTTGCAAATGATCCCAGGAATCAAAGCCAATTGGCCTTTAAAGTGGCAAGTGTGAAAGCAAAATCAACTCAAAGCCAGCGTTAGATGATGTCATCTCACGCCGGGGATTGACGACCTCGATCCTTAGTATAATCCCCAGAATTTGCTGACGCCAGCATTGAAAATCAGGCAAGTGTGAAAGGGGTAATTGCATTATGGGATTGAAGTGACCCAAGTTTTTGCGTGAGGGCTGGAAGATTAAAATGAAGGTATAAACTTTTCCATGGGAAAGTCGCAGTGAGGGAGACAGAGAGAGAAAATATACAGCAATAGCAGACAATTTTTAAACAGTATGGGAAAATTGGTAGTGAACAATTTATAAAGACTATGGGGGAAATAAGTAATGGCGGATCTGACTTCCCAGAATGCCATGCAGCAGAGAAACCCCTTATGAATGCTCCATGTATGCAGCCGGGCATATAGCCCTTTCTCTACCACATGGCATTCTGGGAGGGCATGTCCACCATCGCTTTTTCCCACGGTATTTATAAATTGTACGCAAGAGTGCTACCAACTTTCCCACACTATATAAATTGTGCACTATAAACTTTTCCATCCTGTATAAATTGAGTGCTATAACACTACCAACTTTCCCACCCTATTCAAAAATTGTCCGCTATTACAATTTATTGCTCGCACATTCCCACGGTCCCTTATAAAGTTTTATATAGGTCAGCACAACAACAACAGGAGCTGAAGGGCTCATACTGTGCTGTACATTAAGCTTAATTATGTTATAATTAGGCATGATTAATTTTGTTCAAATATAAGATCATAATACATTGATCAGGATTTGGGGCAGGTCCACCATCACTCAATGTGTCATGACATCACCAGTAGAAGGTAGAACAGTTCTAACCCTATGTGAAAGCATTCAGTGTCCCAGTTAGGGGTGATCAAGTGTGAAAAGCCAAACCCCCATTCCTATCCCAGGACAATGAACAGCCAATTTAGTGGGATGCAAGTGTGAAAGGGGCTAAATTGAAAATTCTATTTATCCCAAAAAAGTGTTACAATTAGACTAAGTGAAGTGCTCCAGTATCCATCTTAATCTTTCTATCAGCAAGGATTAAGTTCTATCTTGCACATTTGGTTGGATTTTAAATAATTTCTCTCATTGCATCTTTATGCTATTTGAATGTCCACTGATTATCACCATCAGGTGCCTTGCCATTCAGCATGAGCTATCATGTCTCTCCATCCATCACGGACTCTGACCCTCTGAATTGTAGTTGTTGCCTCCCCAGTTTCTAACCATGATGTTAATCCACCTAGCATTTTCATTCTCTGTCTACTACTGCTTCTTTTTCTTTCCAGCTTTCCTGTTCTAATGTATCTCTTCCAAAGAATTCTTTGTCTCCAAAGAATTTTGATTGCTATTTTCTGATTCTTTTAAATAATATAATTTTGTCTTCATTCTTTGTTGAGCTTCTTCATTATACAGGAACAAAATGCCTCTGGAAATGCTCGTTTCAAACCTATGCCATCATCTGCACTTTTTTCAAGTGGTATGCTTTTTACAGACATGCACACAAAGCCTTGCAAATGCTGTAAGTTTATTCTATCAACACAGCTAAAAAAAATTCCAACAAGATTAGACTCTCTCACTGGTAAATAGCCTTAACCTGTCCATCAATATTTCTGAAATAGTAACTGACCATAGCTATAACAGACAGATAAATTTAACATTTAATAACTTACTGAAGACTGTTAAGTTAGACCAGGATACATTTTGCAGACTGACTGAGGCAGTTAAAGAAACTACCTTTGAGAAGTCTAGTGACAAGCCATTTTGTTTTTAAGTTGTATTGAAGTGCCAATTAACCACAACAATATCATACACAAATTAATATAACAGAACAAGATGCAAAACTGTTTGTCAATGAGGCCAGGAGTTAAGGGCTGCAAAGAAACTCTATTCTTACTGCTTGCCTTGCTGAACAGCAAACTGGTAAAACTTACAGAAAGAATTATGCAAATATATAGAGAGACACAAATCATCCAAAGTTACTAATATCCCAGGCACCAAGCCACTTGCCGACAATATTTTTATACAGGGCATCAATCTATTTAAATATGCAAATCAATGGCTGCGGAAAAGTCGCACAGGTAGGAATATGGTACAAATGGTGAATTTTTTGGAATTTATATTCCTGAGGAGAAGCGTGGACAATTAGAGATCAAGGCTCCTTTGGATCTCCATCTATGCTGACAATGTTAATATGAACAAGTTGTTTGCTTCTCCTTCAAAAATTTTATTTTGTCATTTCCAAATTCATTAGTATTTTCATTGTATTTAAACATTCCCTAAAATTCTCTCTTTTCCCAGGCAATCTGGCATGTCTGTAAGGAGTTTGTAAGTTTTCCCAGTGTCTGCATGGGTTTCCTCTGGGTGCTCCAGTTTCTTCCCACCATTCAAAATTTACTGGATCAATTGGGTGTAATTGGACAGCATGGACTCAGGCCGATTGCCATGCTGTATATTTAAAAATGTCACCAATCTAACTCTGCAGGTTCCCAAATGACTGATGAGGACAATGTGAGAGTGCAGACTCTAGCACAGGTGAAGCATGAAGTACCTGATGAGGCAGGTGGGTATGTTTCCAAGTCTTGCTCCTTCAATGGAGGTGATCTGAACTATCACCTCATGAACATAGGTGTCGAGTCCTAGGATATCCATTTCTTTCCAATTCTTTGGTTGTAATTTCATTGCATTCCTTATAAGTTACTTGCCATGAAGAACTACAAGTACTCGAAGCCAATGAACAAAGGTTGAAATAAATTAACCAGGGACTTAGAAATCTTCCACAAATTCTTATCTTCAATCACTTCAATAAATGTGTTCATAATCACATCACTAAAATAATACCACAGTGGGTAGGCAAACCTTATTGCACACAAAATTATTAAAATTTTGCAGGAGGTTCTTAGACTGTAAATTACAACTCCTGGACAGACATAGGTGAAGCAGAAAAGGGAATTTCAGAACTGAAGATGCCCACATGTTCCCTGCTAATCTAGATGTCATACAATAGAGGCCCAGAATTTACCATTACCATTCAACCAACAATTCTCACTTGGCATTTCCTTTACTTAATTTTAGAGCTCTGACAGGCTTTATTTTTCCAGAAATATGTTTTCTCATGAAATTTGCAAGCATATAAGAACATAGAACATTCACATGTCACCATTTTTAGTAGCAACCATGTCATTTATTTCCAATGGAGTGAGGCCTTAAATGGCGTTCTTTCCCCATTTAACCTTTGAGGCAGTTTCACTACATTTCACTGCAGGTAGACTTGAATTCTGGAGTGTCCAGTGTGTCACATTCAGTCACAGATATTACTTGTGCAGGAAGCCCAGCAGGTTTAGGGTAGTCTTTTATGAGTTGATGATCTTCCAATAGCAGTTAATAGCTAACCCAGTAAAGCATCCTGAGAATAGAGCCAAATAATACACCATTTTTAGGAATAAGCCTCAACAAAGACAACTGCATCTATTTCCAGACCTTTTTGCTAAACACCTAGTGAAGCTGACCCTAAGGCAATGTGTAGGTGGCAATGACTCTTTGGCTGTTCAAGAAGGATAATAACAGGGAGCACCCTTCTCACCAACACCCAGTCAAGGACTTTGTGCTTGTTTGATGGTTCTGGTGATAAGGCATTCTGCCAAATGACTTTGACAGTTTGCTTAACAAATCATCCTTCAGCATCTATCATCTCCTGCTCCCAGAGGCCTTCAGAACATTCCATGTAATCTCCCATCTGAATAACGTGCACAAGCATGTTCTTTTAAGATGTGTTTTCAAAGCTGGATAAGCAGTACAGCATGGTCCAGCCACAAGAGATGTTCCTCAGTAACAGGTGTGGGTGGATTCACACCAGGGTCAGTGAGGATTGCACATCATGGTGATACTCAGTGTTAGTGTGCAACTTGAAAGTAACATTACACAATGTTAGCAAACAGGATTATGGTCATATTGAGTACATTTTCCCCCTTTCTTTGGAAATTTATAAAGAAACAAATGCATTTGCATAATGAGTTGAAGTCGTGTATCTATATGGAGTAAATAACATAATTTACATAATAATTATGATTTTTTTTGTTAAGATATGGACACCATATATGAAGAATATGAATTTAGTAATATTGTAAATTACTGAATGTTTCTGTTTATTTTTAATGCTTCCCTTTAGGGATCTGTTGTGGGAGGAGATGGGTTTGTTTTACTGTTTTATTATTAGACTACTTATTCTGTAAAAGTCTGTTTATTTTTATTGAAAAAATACTAAATAAAGTTTAAAAAAAAAACAAATGCATTTGAAACTCCAGACAAAACTAAAATCACTAAAGAACAGAAGGCTATAGTCAAGTGCTGGTAGATGGGATTAGTATAGATGGGGCTTGATTGAACTGGACAATGAAGATTTTGCTTCCTGAACACTTTTGGGTGTATTTTATGAATGCTGCACTATTGATCATGAAAAATCGCCTAAAAATTCTTTTATCATATTCTGATTTTTAGATGTAACCTATTTTTGTGATTTCCTGTCATATTTTAAGTCTACAAGTATATTGATCATAAAGCAAACTGTTTTGGTCAGTCCAAGCATTGCTGGCCATGCACTCAGTGCAGGTTCGAAGCAAATGTTGTCTTTAGCCTGGGCATGCTTTGACAGGATAGATGCAGACAGGCTTTTAAAACACCTCACATATATAGATGCTGTGCATTACATTATTATAGAATGAATGCATGTTGATGCACATGTTCTTCAGGCATTGTGAGTGTACTTAACAATAATACTTTGGGACCAAAGTATTATTGGGACCAAAGTAACTTGATTAGCCGTAACTCAATTGGTTGTAAGTCGGATTTGCATGTCTTAATGAGGTATTGAAGTAATTTTTCATTAAAAATTTCAACAAATTAACCTTTAATGAATAATCTGAGCAAATGTACATTTTTTAAATTTCAGTCGTATGTGCAAGTGGACTTCACTCGTGTAGATCGCAAGTTGAGGACTACCTGTATTGTCTTCAGGAAGATTCAATACAGCAGAAATGTCTTGTCAATGCCACAACAGCTGTGATACATTCTGTTACGTTTGCGACAAGAATACGCTTAAGGCTCAAAATTGCAGTATGATTGGGCTTATGAAGCCTATGAGCTCTATTTCAGTTGTAAAATTGGTGACCAAGTCAAACCCTAGGCTCCTTACATTTGTTATCCAACACATATTCTTGAGAGCTTGTGTCAGCATCATTATGCAATTCAAAATGTGAAATTCAATGAGTTAATTTATATTTCTCTGACTTCCTACATGATACAGCAAATCTAACATTATCTTGAACAGTGTTCAACTTGAAGTTGTCTATCATAAACCACCATTTTTTTTTCAGGAAGCAAACATTTTGAAAAAAATTGTTGTCCAGTGATAGTCAGTTTAGGGCTTGTTTCAGTGCTTTATGGATTCTAAGAAAATGGATGGAGTGAGTACTGTGGTATATGAGCAGAATATGGGGAACACCTGCTGAGCATAGGGTTCATGGAGAGCACTGATAAGCAGTTTCTTTCCCACAATGAAGGAGTGTTGTTGCCATAATACCAGCTTCTGCTTTGCCTTAGTTATACACAAACCCAGAGGTTTGCTGACATTAAATAGTCACACAACAGAGAAATAGGCCTTTTGGCCCACCATGTCCACGCTGATCTTTCTGATCATCTCAACTAATTCAAGATTTCTTTTGTCATTTAATAAAACAGACGTAATATTACACAAAATTGACTTTAGTCTGTTGTAAGGCAGATGAAGATTCGCTATCAGCAGAAATTGCCTGCCGCCCCTTATAGCCTGAGAAAGAGAAGCAAAAGAGAGCCCCCCCAGTGTCACTGAGTGTCCATGGATTTGCCTCTCGCACACTCGCAGCCACACAGACTTCACTCCAAACCATTGGCCATGAGAGTCCCAGATCCAGACCTCTAAAAGATCAAGAAGGCTTCAGCGTCCTTTGCACCCTCTCGCATCCTGGTTCCAATATTTGGCATCCTTTCAGCCAGTCTCCAGCAGTCCACAGACTGGTGTGAGTCCTTTGACCGCAGACACCAGCAGCCCTCAACCTGCATGGGTTCCGTGCAGTCCCAATCAATCTCTGCCTTAACTACCAACGATCTAGCCTCCACTAATGCCTGTGCCAACAGATTCCTCTGACTAAAGAAATTCTTCCACATTTTTGTTTTTAGTGGCTGTCCTTCAATCCTGAAGCTTTGCCTTCTCATTCTAGACTTTCCCACCATGGGAAATGACCTTTCTACAACTACTCTGAAACATTTCAAATGTTGAAAGGCAATGAGCAATGAGATCCCATCTCATTCTCCTGAATTCCAACAGGTACAGTTTAAAATTCCTCTTAATGATAACCCTTTCATTTTACGAGGAGCCCAGAACTGTTCATAGTACTCCAAGTGAGTTCTCACCAGTGCTTTATAAAACTTCAACAACACAACCTTGCTCTTTTCCGCTTGAAATGAATGCCAGCATTGTATTTGCCTTCTTCACCACCAACTCAACCTACAAATTTACCTTCAGGGTGTCTTGCATGAGGACTCCTAGGTCCCGTTGCATCTGGGTATTTTCAATCTTCTCCACATTTAGAAAATAATGTGCCTGTATATTTATTTCTATGAATGGTATGACCATACACTTTCCGACGTGGTATTTCAAATGAAACTTATCTGCCCTTTCTCCTAATATGATTAAGCCTTTCTGCAGCCTCCCCATTTCCTCAACACTACCTGCTCCTCCACCTATCTTCATTATCATCTGCAAACTTGGCCAGAAAGCCATTTGTTCCATCATCTAAATCATTACTGTACAATATAATAAGAAGCGCCCAAACACAGAACCCTGTGGAACACCACTAGCAATTGGCAGCCAACCAGAGTATGATTCCTCTATTCCAACTCGGTTTCCTGCCAATCAGCCAATGTTCTACTGTTACGAGCCCAGAGGACTCATAAACCCAGCAGCAATAGATATTCACCAAGACAAATGGTTACTTAAACAAAAGTCGCTTTTAATTATCTTTAAACATGAAAACAGAATCATACTTTAACTTATCACTATTTACTTAACCCCCTTCTAAGCGCACGTGTACGTAATGTGTGGGTAAGTTCAGAAAAGTTCTTTGGTTCACAGTCCAATCTCACTTCTCATTCCTCCAAGTTCACTGGTTGCAGGCATTTCTTATACTGTGCACAGAATTTGACATTTATAAAGTTCACCAGGCTTCAGTACTTGAAAGGTAAATGGTTACTGCTGAGGAAGGTTCTTGTCAGTTTTCAGAGAGAGATTTGTTGTTCTAGGGCATCCACAACTGATTCTTTTTTAATCAGCCACTTCAGTGTCTTGCTGATGAAACTTGCCCCATTCAGGGTTCTCCTGATGATAACCTCTTCCCTTCAGGTCACCAATGAGTGCCTTTTTGTTTCTCTTATTCCAAGTGAAACATTAGACAGCCAGTCCTCTCCTCCTGCATGAAGTACAAGGGCTTTGACCAGGCTGAACAAAGCACTTACAAACCCTTCTTCCAAATGGGGCTTTCCACAAGCTTGCCAGCTTGTCCTGTTCCAGTCCAAGCTGCTGTTACTGGCTGCAACACCGCAGAAGTGAACTCTGTCTCTCTCTCTCTCTCTCTCTCTCTTTCTCTCACACACACAGAAAACCTGTTTTACTCTCTCTGCTTGCAAAACCACATGACCCTCTTAGAACAGCTCCAGACAGAAGGAGGCTCCAACAAGCTCTTTCATCTGTTGCCTTTTTGTAAACAACAATCCATTAGTGAAGTCCTTGGGTACTCTCCAAAGCTCTTGCAAAGACTGTTGGCCCCAACATGTCTAACATGGGGCAGAGCTCCAGTATTTTAAATAAGATCTGTTTTAAAGTGTTTGTATGTGACCTAACAAACCTTTCCCAATTTATCTCCCAAAACCTTATCTATATACTCTGTCACAATATGCATGTTATTATGTTGACTGCTATACCATGGGCTCTCATTTTGTTAAGTAGCCTCATGTGTAGCATCTTGTCAAAGGCCTTCTGAAAATCCAAATACACGACATCCACTACATCTCCTTTATCTTGTCTGCTTGTCACTTCTTCAAAGAAAAGGTTATTCCTGATATCCTTCGACATATGGCACATTGTTATTGTCTTCCACAGTGAAGACTGATGCAAAATACTCATTTAGTTCCTCTACCATCTTCCTATTTCTCAAGTGGTCCTACATCTGCTCTCACCTCTCTACTCTTAATATACTGGAAGAAACTTTTTGTATTCACTTTTGATATTATTTGCTAGTCAACTTTCATACTTAATTTCTTTTCCCTCCTTAAGAGTTTTTTTGCACCTTCTACAAGTTTTAAAAACTTCCCAATCCTCTATCTTCTGACTATTCTTTGCTTCCTTGTATGGCCTCTTTTTTGCTTTATGTTGGCTTTGACTTCCCTTGTCAGCCACAGTTGTGATATTTTTTCATTCAAATATTTCCTTTTTTTAAGTAGGTATTTATCCTGCACCTTCCTCATTTCTTGCAGAAACTCCATCCATTGCTGCTCTGCTGTTTTCCCTATTAGCGCCCCCTTCCAATCTACTTTAGAAATTCCCCTCTCATGCCACTGACATACCAACACATCCGACTTTTGTTTCACCTTGTAAAATCTCAAATTGAACTCAATCATACTGTGATCACTGCCTTCGTGGGCTCATCAACAAGTTGCTCTAAAAAGTCATCTTGTAGGCCTTCCACAAATTTTTTTATAATCCCATACCAACTTGGTTTTCCCAATCTTAAAATCCCCATGACTACCATAACATTGCCCTTCTGCCATACCTTTTCTATTGGCTGTCCACATCTCATCTACTGTTTTGAGGTCTGTATACAACCTGCCAATAGTGTCTTTTTACCCTTGTATATTTCATAACTCAATTCACATGATTCTATATCACCTAATTATTTAATATTATTCCTTACCAAGAGAGCCACGCCTCCCCCTCTGCTTACCACCCTATCCTTGCGATAAACCATGCATCTTTGGACATTCCGTTCCCAATAACATTAATTTTTCATTGGATTTCATTTTAAATATTTGTCTGTACCTTCAAAATTGGGCAGCATAATTTTATTAAGAAATTCCAGTTCACTTTAAAATTGAAAATGATGTTGTAATGTCATACCCCATAACTGTTTCCATTGTGCACCAGCTCTGTCAGCCTCAGTAGCACCAGAAACTCACAGTTGGGCATTGCAAATGCTCACAAACCAACAATCAATGTCAGGAAGATGGAGCTGTTGTAGCAGGAAAATGTTCCTGGTCAAAGGTATATCAAAACTTCAGAGTGATAGCAAACAAAATAAAATTATGTGGCAGAGAGTCAGAGTTTCACAGACGGAGATAGCACCTTCTGCCCAACCCATAATGACCCAAGTTATCCAGCCAAGTGCACTTGGCCCTTATCCCCTCTAAACCAGCCATTCTCAACCTTTTCTTTGGACATGGCCCCCTTAGGACTCTGTTAAAAATTTATGGATACACTTCCTGTGAAGCAGTCAAGTTTTAGTTTCTTCCATAGTTCTCTTCTAGCGACTACATAAAAAACATAACAAAATATTTATATTACATGAGGTGAAAAGAAGGTCAGGCTTTTATTTAAATGTCGGCTGCATCTAAATCTTTCCTGTCCATGTCTTTTAGATGTTACGTTTGCACCCATCTCTACTTCTGCATCTGACAGTTTGTTCTTTACATCCATCCTTCCCACCCCCCATCCAACTAAACAGTGCAATGCAAATGTATCATTAAGGGTCAGAATGATCAGGCAATTATAAAGCTTCATTCGCTTCAGACATACCCTGTGGATCCAGCATGCTGTTGGCTTTTTAAATTGTTGCCCCATGACTGGACATGATTGTAACAATATTAATATTTGTGGAGAATTTATAAGATTTAGAGTACGCCACATATATTCACACATTTTAAAATATATCTTCTTTGAAAGAATGATCTCCGGAGAATGTAAGCACCTTCACAAGTTGGTTGTTAATTTAACTGACATCATAGAATACTTGACCATTGTCTTGCAAGAGTCATGCTGTCTATCAGTACCCTTTCTGCAAAGTGCTCACAGAAAGGTTAATTCTGGATTGTTTACCTAAGATAAAAACTTGAGAAAAAGAAAGAACTCCTGTTGTTTGCTGGAGAAGGTGGGGGTTTTACAAGACATGAGTCACATGCTCTCTTTGGAGTTTCAGTTGGAAAAGAGAGTTGAGTTAACAGCTCAGTCAGTCAGTCAGTCAGTCAGTGTGTGGGACACTGACAAGTAACTGAAAAGTGCAGTCCAGGGAAAACTTTGAAACTGATGAAAGCAAGTTTCAGAGCAGTAGATGGCTGGAAGTGCTATCTGTCTGATGTTTCTCTTGAAATAGAGGAAGGAATGGAACTCTCTGGTAGCTTGAAGAAAGAGGTTACCATCTAGAAGACCCTGATGGGGCAAGTTTCATCAGCGAGACCCTGAGGTGACTATTGGTGGTACCTCAGTTGTGGAAATCCTGGAGCAACAAATATCCCTCTCTCTGCAAACCTTACAAATGTAGATAAGTGGAAAAATAACCTGCAAATTGCATCAATTTATTCTTTCTGTATGGATGTCATTATGTAGCCCAGAAACAAGAGAAACAAGTTCTTATCTCTTAGACACTCCTAAAGATCTCCCATGCCACCTGACACCAAATTCTTCCCCATCTTCAAGAGCACATAATAATTCAAGCAATGCCAAGAGTAGAACCACAGATAGTTTCAAATTCTGTAGTTAAATGTGGATAAGGACTATCTCCACAAAGTCATTGGGGTAAATTTTTATACTCCTGGGGCAGCAATTTAGAAATCTGGCATGTTGGGTGGGGGAGGAGTTAGAGAGAAAGGTTATCGTTGAAGGAGGGGTGAAGAATATCATTTTTGAACCACCAAACTGAATGTTCAGTTCTGAATTTCAACCTGTGGTGCATCTGTAGGCAGCGTAGACTTGCAATACTTACCCTCATTGTATTTTAGTGAAAAGCCAAAAAACCCATAAAACAATTGTACTTTTGTCAAAAATGACCAACTCCCGAGACTGGACATGGAAGCCTCATGCATAAATTTGGGGATTCAACATGAATGAATCATAATCTAACTGAATGAAAGAACAGACTTGAAGGAATAAATGACTTACTCCAGATTGTAAACTTGTAGCAATTATACATAAAAACACAGCATTTCATTGCACCAAATAATTAAGTTCTTTATTAGGGACAAGAGGTGAACTTCAAGAATCTAGAAAGGGAATTGGCAAGGAGTCAACAAAAGTATGTTATCACTTATTCCAAACAAGCAGCTGAAAGGTGTATATCCCAGATGGCCCCAGATGGCTGCAATTCAACATCCCATCCACATCTCCGTGTTGAAAACAAGTCCTGGGGAGCAGGCCTGCAGCATGCAATAGTTGTAGCTGCATGGGCCCAATGTGCAGCCAACTACAACTACTGACTGCCCTTTCACTAGGTTTAAAAAAAATACTGGCATCGTTCTATGTTTAAAAAATGTCCACTGCCAGCTAATTCATGGAGCAAAACTGCAACAAATCTGAAGAATCTGGCAGCCAGGAAGTAAGTTCTCTCTGAACGAGAGGGTCAGAATTGGGACACTTGAAAATATTTCAAAATCTCAACAAGAAAATCCAGTTCAATTGAGCGATGTTACCAAAATGTTAGTTGCACATTAACAATTTTAAAATCATAATTTCAAAAAAAATGTAGCATGCCAATCATTGGACACTTGCTTGTCAGTCAGTGCTGGATTCCATTTCCAGCACTGTTTTGATTATCTACTTTCTGGGAGGCCAAACCAGCCTAAAACCTCATTTATGCAGATGTAAACCAAGAGTCAGGCACTCAAGTGGCAGCTAAAAATGCCACTCTCAGATAGTCAACTGCCTCATGCTAATAATAATTGCAAAGCAAGTCAAGATCAGGTGAAGATAAGTTGTTAAATTGATAAGGAACCTATCTATCAAATTACCTCAGGTGCAGATTGAAACTTTTCCCCTCAGAACCTGCAGAGGTTCCAAAATCAATCCTCAACTTCATTAGTGTTAACAGTGACTTCCCCGCCTCCTACTGTGGGGCTGAATATGTGAGGGAAGGATTGGAATACAGCCACAATCATCGACTATGATTCTATGATGTAAACTTTTCTTTCCATTTTTATAATAAAAAAAGCAAATTAACGCAGATGGGTGTAAATCAATATCTTCCCTCAAATGCCAATTAGGTACTGAAAATAAAATCTTCATTAATTGGGTATCACTTAGTTTACTAGGCCAATCATAATTAACAGTTTATGGATTCAAAATTAAAATTATTTAACAGTGCAATGTCTACCCATTGAAAAATCTCCTCAGGAACCCCATACAGATATTTGAGAAAAAAAAAATCTGGAAAACAATGCTGTACAAAGATAATGACAAATATCTACCCTGTATGCAACAGAAAAAAGCCTTCCAGCCCATCAAATCCACATTGGTCTCAGTAGAGCAATCTCATCAGTCACATTGCCTCTTGACATATTCCCCTCCCACTTTGCAACATTTTCTCTTTCATATGCCCACCAATTTCTCAAATGATTATTTTTCCACTTACCTACATTAAAGGCAATTTACAGTAGCTAGTTAGCCTAGCAGCAAATTTTGCGATATGGAAGGAAACTGAAGCACCTGGAGGAATATGCAAACTCTATGCAGACAGTATCCCAGGTCAGGAATGAACCCACTGAGTCCCTGGAGCTGTAAGGAAGCAGCATTTACTTCATTATCATGCTGTCATGGAAGACACTGCAGTTGAAAGTGAAACAACAGCCCTATCAAGTATGTCTGTACACCCGGAATGTTGATAAACCTAATTTATCTGCCAAGTACTAAATCTTTCATGGAACTCTTTGTGGTCTATTGGGTGTTCCAGAGAAGCACACCGAGACAAACATTGACTGCTACTGGAAGGCTATCAACTCAAAGAAATGCACACTGGTCAGTCTAAAACATCTTGGTTGTCCACAGCAAGAAGCCAACCACAACTGAGTGTTGCAGATAGGCACATTCGAAGAACTCACTGAAGTGCAGTGCCATGTCCAAAAAGGCCACAATTTAAGACCCTCTTGAGGGGCAGCAACCTCTGTAAAAGGCCCGTGGATAATGCTGATGGAAATGTTTGTGGTCTTGGGTTAATATTTTGTTCAAAGACAGCACCTTGGAGAATAAGCCCCTCACCTATTTCTGCAGCGAATTGCCATCTTCAGAAATGAATTGAGGAACCAAAGCATGGCTTGAACCACCACTTCTCACTCAGTTTTAAGGGTCTTATGAGCAAAGTTAACTTTACATAAATTAAAGATTGAAGGAACAAAAAAAAAAATCCAACTGCTACCTCCCACATAAAAAGAATGAAGAATGAAATTTTGTGTATACAAGTGTTAGTGTACACACTCAACATCATCCACCATCTGTGGAGCAGATTGTACATTTTCTGTAAGGAATGAAAGTAGATAGTGTGCATAAGGTTGATAAGTTGTGACAAACTGGATTTCTAGCTGCCGAGTTGCCAGGAACTTGCATTACAAAAACCATTGCTGTCAAATCCCCATTCTCCAAGAGCACATAGGCTCAGTGTATATTAGTTTTGGTTGTGCTTGGAGGTGTAAAGTCTTGTTCCTTTCCTGATATTTACTGTTTCAAGCACCCTGCAACATTTGCCAACACCAAGCACCTGAGAAAGTATAAACAGGTTTAATCAGTTTTGAAAAAAAAGAAAGGAACCTTGTTTATGTAATAGGTCAATATTAACCAAAGGCTTGCAGCTAACTTTAGTAACAGGCCCTTTCGGCCCACAAATCCATGCTGCCCAATTACATCCAATTAACCTACAACCCCAGTAAGTTTTGAAGGGTGGGAGGAAACCGGAGCACCCAGAGGAAACCCACACAGACACAGGGAGAACATACAAACTCCTTACAGACAGCGCGGGATTCGAATCTCTGTCATTGGCGCTGCAAGTGTTGCACTAACCGCTACATTAGCCATACTGCAATAACACTCAAGAGTTGATTGGAATGGCTGCATATGTCTACCATTCCAAATTTTGGTCATTGGCAACTATTTATTTCTATTCTGATTACTTTGTACCAATTCTGCAGTGAAAGACTTAAATAGGAGACTGAAGTTCAGTTCTAAAACTGCTCAGGCACTCACACGACAGCAACCCCTTGAATGGAAAATAAATCTAACCAGACTCCACTGCAGTTTTAGTTGTGGGTGGGGGTGGGGGAAACTATAGAAGTCACTTTTCATTGCTTCAGTCCAAATCTTGGTGAATGAATCCAAGAGCAGCATGCGTCACTTCACAGGTTAAACCACGGAACCACTCTCCATCACACACAGGAAAAATGTGTTAAAAGTAAAAGGGAGCAGCAAGAGAAAGCACCAACACTTTTTTTGTTACTAAATTTTAAAGTTTAAAACATTATTTCATTCTGTTTCTTTCCTCTTTTCAGTTGGATTTCATTATATACATGGAAATAACTTTCTGTGTGATTTTTAAAAAAAATATTTATTAATGGCACAGTGAGGGAAATCACCTGACAGACCTTAAATCCAAGTGATACATTTGGGAGGACTAATAAAGCTTTATATGCACAATGAATGGTGGGATCTGGTAGAGATTGAGGGATTAAGAGACTGTGAAACGCACGTTCAAGGATTCGGAGCGCAGGTAGATTCGATTATTTAAAAGACATACTGGTTGCTTCCCTTCATTAGCTGGTGAAATTCATAAATTTCAGTTATGGCGAGGGAGACATAATTATCTGAGTTATTTTCCTTGCAGCAAAAAGGATGCAATCAGGGTAGGTTTGAGAGAGGGGGGGGGTTAGTGGGGCATTTTCTTTTGAGCTGCTCATAATTTTGAGAGGCATAGATAGGGTAGATAATGAGAAATTTCTTCCCTTTAGCAGTGATGTTCAATATCAGACAGCAGGAGTTGAAAGTGAGCCATAGTAGGTTTAAAGGGGATTTGTAGGAGGAACTTTTCATCCAGAGAATGAAGGAAATTTGGAAAGCCTAATGGAATGATGGGCATATGCACTCTCATGATATTTGAGATGCTTGAGATGTCAGGGCATAGAAGGCCATGGGTCAAGCGAAAGAAATAGAATTTGGACAGATGGATACCTGAAGGCTGGCACAAATACGGTGCGGCAAAGAATCTCTGTTATGACATAGATCAGCAGCACTAGAAATTCACCAGAACAATGGTATCTCAAAACAAATTTGTAAAATTAATGACTATTAATAATATAAATTCTTACTTAACTCTAAACTTAATCCCATTATGATGTGTGTGTGTGTGTAATTTTGGAGATCATTTTAAAGTTCAGTCTTAGATAACTTTTGTGTTGAAACTCAGTCTTTAAACTGCTGTTCAAAAGTTCACAAATTCTTGTAGATTCGCTTTCAGAGAAATATTTCTTCATATGAATGACTTTTTCACAAATTCCCCTCTCTTGCATGGTGTTTTCAGAACTTGTGTTTCACACGATAATTTCACAAGCCCAGGCAAGGGTTACGTGAAGAGATCATTTAAAAATGAGCATAGTAGAAATTCACTCTTTTGACAAAAAGACAGTTGAAGTGGATCTTCTTCATTGTCACTGATTTTGTGTACCTCCCATGATAAGGAGAACACAACAGGAGACCTTCTCCTGAGAAGGTCACTGTATTTCTGACTCCAGATGAATCTAGTTGAATACTTAAAATTCAGTTTTTCAAATGTCTTTAATCACATGACTTGCTTTGATAATACTGGTTTTGTTTGAAGTTCATCTCTTCCAAATGTTAATGAGAAAATGCTTCTGAGCTGTCTGCTCAGACCAACAAGCAGAATGGCTGTGTTTGTACACAGGTGCTTCTAAGCAAACATCCATTGTCTCTGGACTTTCAATACCACAATCCAAAATTCTTACTGCTTTGAATTAAGAGTCACTTTGTCTCCAGAAGACCTCGCTTATCTGATAACATAAATGTGTAATGTGTCTTTGTGTGTGTAATTGTCTTTCCCTGTTTCCAAACCCATGAAGTCATAACTAAAAATAATATATTTTATAACTTAAAGATTACTAATAACATAATTCTGTAACACTTCCTTCTATGCTCCATTACGATGACCCATAATATCCTCAAAGAAAACATGATCCGAAAATGTCAGTTCTGCATCTTAACTTCCTATCTGTGCTGCGAGGCCTGCAGAGTTCCTCCAGCATTTCTGTGTTCTTTACTTAAACCAATACAAGGCCAATACAGGGGTGGCACAGTTACCACAAAGTTATTACAGCATCAGCAAGCTAGGTTCAAACCCAGCAATGTCTTTCAGAGATTTGTACTTTCTCTCTATGACCTGTAAGGGTTTTCTCCGGGTGAACCAGTTTCATCCCACCCTCTAAAAACATATGGTGCTGGTAGGTAAATTGGGCTGCACAGGTTTCATGGGCTGAAAAGACCTTCTACTCAGCTGTATCATAAAAATTAAAACTCCATATCTGCCAGAACACAATCCATACCCTTCCATTCATGTGCATGTCTAAATGACGCTATTTACTTCCACCACGACCTCAGCAGTGTGTTCCAAGCACCCACACCGTTTAAAAACATCTGGCTCACAAATTTCCTGGAAAACATTCTAAAACATGTATAATGGTTTAATATTTTTAATATTATTTTCATAATGTGAATGCTAAATTGGAACTTGAAAGGAAGAGGATACACATTTTATTCTTCTCCCTAATTGTTTATTCTAATTTGTTTACAGACCTCATTTTTATGCTCTACTATTTCCCAGAAAATTTTCATCCATAGGACAATATAGACATAGACGTCATACCCAGAACTTCAAGCCTATTGTATTATTTTGCAATTCAGGTAACATTCTGTTCTTTTCAACCCTCCAAGTCTTAAGGATTTTACTAAATAGGAAATGGAGGAAATCACACTTCAATTGTTGTTTGCTGAAGAAACTGTAATCTGGAAATTGGCTTTGGATAGATTCGGAAGTCAACTAGCCCTTGGTCATCTTTGTACAACTGAATGTTTCCAAACTTCTTCCAAAATGTATTTAAAAAGCCAAACACCAATAATCAAAACCTGCAAAGTAAACTAAACAAAATGCATTGACAGTGAACACATAACTCAATCATACCAGCATTGTCTATACAATAAAACAATAGTGGGTACACCATAAACAGCTGTAGTTTGTAACAGGTATACTAGCACAGACATCAAATTACATATTCAGACACAAATAAATATCTACAAACAAAAGTGATTAAGGCATTCAAAGACCAAAAGTGCAATTATAAAGGATACATTTTAGGATGAGTTTGTGAAATATATTCATTTAAAATAAATTGCCATTAAAATTGCTTTCAATAATGTAGGTGTCAATTACTGAGAAAAATATTGCAGTCACCAGATCGATTCCTTTTCAGCCATTGATAGATTCGGCTTACTGTTTAATCTCAATTTGTTGTCAGTATTATTCATCAATTGGCCTCCATTGATCATTTTTAATTGTTGGTAGTTTCTCTCTTCACTTTTAACTTACTATATACATTTAGGAATACACTGCAAAACACAAAGTTCAAAATAATCATGAAATACAGAAAATTTGTGTGTAATGTTCAAGAGTATGCCAAAATTATACATATGGCATTATATGGTCGCTAACACTTCAGATGTGCCTTTTAATATTAAAATTTGTAGCCTTGTACAAATGGAAATGTGAGTAAATAAATGTCAAAACAATCTTGCTTCAACCACTAAAGTGGCCATTAGAGCAAAAACATCAGTAAGGTAAATTTCCCCTTTAGACTCACAGAATGCAGACATTACTAAAATAATTTCAGCATTTGCACACGTACAATTGCAACTCCAAATTTCAAAGTCAGATCTTCTATTCTGTGTTGCTGTCCTATGCAGTACTTTGTAAATTTGGGAAAAGACCATTTCTAATTATTCCACAAATAAAAAATCCCAAACTGACCAAAGTCTGGCAAATATAAACATGAAGGACAGCTCCAGAAACACCATTTAAAGATGAATTATTCATATGTTTTCACTGAGATGAATTTATTCAGGATTTATCATAACACATTACAACAGTAAAAATACATCAAAGAAATGTCACAGGTTGTAAAGTACTTTAGAAAATACTCGGGTTGTGAAAGATGTGATACAAATGAAAATCCCTTTCTGTTCTTTGGTTAATTCTTCATGTACAGATCAGTCTGGTTGTTCAATATTAAAATGAGACGATACTACAGTGTTTTTATTAAACAATAAATTATTTTACAGCACATAAATCAACTGATTATTTTTTTACATGTAGAGCCAATCAAGAAAAGCAAAGACATAATAAGCATGGTTTAGCCAGAAAGAGGAAAACAGAAGGGATTAAGATATCAGTAATTCTGCTCATGTATATTCCTGTTGACTTGTCCTGAAAGCATAGGTGGGTCAACCTTCAGATGAGTTGCCTTTTTAATATCTGAACCTGACAGATTAGGTGTAGGAGATAATAGGCAAGGGCAATTTGAGATTTAAAATTAGTTTAAAAACTATTTGAAGAGCACTTTAGACAGCAAAATAAAAATCATGTCTTAAACCTGAAATCAATCCCCAGCCATGGAGTTAAGGACAGTATAAGTCTTGTTAGAGCCAATGGTCAAGTCTTATTTACCCCATTTATTTTGTACCCCATAGCACTGAGGTTCCAAGAGAAGAATGATTTCACTATTTCATCAGAATTAATCAAGATCCTTTCTTAGTCAGTTCCACTCACTAAGGGCTTTGGATAGAGAAAGTGATATTTTTAAAACTTTAAATTGTGGCACTTTCCTCTTCCTCAAAACATGCCCCAACGTCTTGAGAAGCAGAAAATGAACTCTACATCATCAATATAGTTCATGCTGTGACAGTAATTTCAATGATAGTGGGCACTGTCAGGGGGTGGAAAGAGCAATTTAAAATTCTCCTTTCACTTTTGTGAGCTCCTTGCATATGTGAACCTTGACCCATCATGGTGGAACTCCGCTCAAAGAGACCAGACAGACAGAATGGTTCAGAGAATGAGGACAAGCAACACATTGATCCACATATTAACACAGGAGAAAATACTGTCAGTACAAAGACAAACAGTTCCATTTAAAAGAACAAGTACCTAGACAGCTTGGGCAAGACGAGGGTTAGAATTTTAGAAAATAAAAGCAATACGCTACACTTATTCCTTTTAAATAAATTTGGTTAATAAAGTGCCATAATAAATACAAAATTCCAATAGTTCCAGGACTTTATAAAAGACCCCCTTGGTTAGATCAATGATCGTTGACAGTATTTATGGTGTAGGTTTCTTTCTCTCCTTCTGCCAGACAGTCAACAGAACTCAGTGCAAGTTCTATAGTTTTTTTTGTGCCAAAGCAGGTTTCAGTAAAGTTTCTGAATGCAGCTTTGGAATTGGCATAAAAACTTGTGGTCCCAAAGGTGTGAGGTGACCTTCAGTTTGCTTTGCAGGTGAGTGGAAGACGATCAACTCTGAGCCAGACACATAAAGTTAAACACAATAATAACGTTACCGGTTTGGAGACTGGCAAAAGTAGGGCCCATTTGAAACAGGAGGGAAATTTCTTTTATCGTCCTCATCAAACCACACGCCCCAACTTCAAAAACATTCAACAATAAACATAATCCAGCCATCCCTTTTTCAAACTGCCTGCCCTATTACGGTAGAGTGCTATGACAGGCGTAGCGATAACAGTCTACCACACAATAAACGGCATGGAACATCACAATTTTTTTGAAATACATTTTGGCAAACAGATAATGCTGTGCTTTCAGTGGTTTCATTCAGTCAGAAGAGCTGAAAGGTGTGTTGTCTTCCTTTGAAAGTATTTTAAGCAGGCTGTAGTGCAGGAATACGCCTGTTTATCAAGAATACAAACTGAGCCAACCAAAAGCCTGACGCTTGGGCAGCAATAAGGGCCCATGATTACTGGCCAAGTGTTCACTCCTCAAAGTTCCCTGATTCCCTTTATAATAGCTGGGAAGAGCTAGTACAACATTTTTAACTACGATTTTAGGACATTCATTCCTATTGAGAAAATAAGGGCTTAAGTGAGCACAAGGAAAGTAGCCAGAAGCACTTGCTTATGCAAAAGAGCAAGCTTTATTGAGAAGGTCAGAAAGTTTAGACCAAACAATCCAGAGCTCAAAAGAATTGTGAAACTCAGAAGAACATATTAATATGAAGCCACTCTGACTTAAAGATAATATTACTGACAGCAGAACAACATTAGTGCTTGGCTCAGAAGACGCAACATTAACACTTATTAAGTATCGGATGAAATCATTTTAATCATACCACATCCTAGTTTGTAGGATTAACTAGCTTCCAGCTCACACATGTCCTCCACGTGAAACAATCCACATATAGGGATAGTGGGTGTATATTTTGCTAATTTGAAATGCTGATGTTCAAAATGCTGCACCGTTTTAGTTGCAATTCTGGATTATTTAAAAAGGATGAACCTGGATCTTGAAATTACTTCCCCTCTTTAATCAATAAAATTTTAGTTCCTCATTCCCAGCTGTGGGACAAGGTCTGGGATATTTTACTAGTAATCATTCTTCAGTCTCAAGATGCCACTTATGAACCTGCAAAATCCCAGTCACATTTTGTAGTAATAAAGTGTGTACAGAACATAAAACAGTACAGCGCAGGAACAGGCCTTTCAGCCTACTTGCCTGTGCTGAACATTATGGCCAAATCAAATTAAAACTTTGCTGCTTGCACTTGATAGATATCCCTCAGTCCTCTTCAATTCATGAGTTTATCCAGAAGCCTCTTAAATACTACTATAGTACAGGTCAAGTACCCCTTATCCAAAGATCCAAAAATTGAAAAACCTTTTAATCGCCGACATGACAAGTAGTAAGAAATTCAACACCTAACTTGCTTACCTGGGGCTCTGATGCCGCCAGTTTGATTGCAATAACAGTAAAAAAAATGAAATCTTTGCTTCTGTCTGGGAAGATGCCAAACGGAGCCAGGTACAAGTCTTCAGCATTGGCTGCAGATGGAATCAGTGACTCTACTCGCAACATTGGGTACAGTGCCATCTACATCGAAGAAGTCGCTTCAGGCTCTCGGGCAATAATGGGGACCGTAGTCAAGAGACCGACAGCAGTGGGGAGTTGGTCGGGGACTGACGGCAGCGATGGGGAGGTGGTCTTCTTTTGTAAGCAGAGATCATTTTTTTACTGATGTACTAAACATTATTTCATGTGAATTTTCCACTTGTGGCATCAAAATCGGTGCTCAAAAAGCCTGCCACTGTTTGTTGTTACTGTTTAATCGCTGATACTACTGCTGCTTAGTTCCATTGTTCCAAATTCCAAAAAATACCTGGTCCAAAGCATTTTGAATAAGGGGTATTCAACCTGTATCTGCTTCTACCTTGACACAGACAGCCCATTCTAGGCACCCACTATTCTGTGTTAAAAATTTGCTCCACACAGTACATTTACTCCCCCACACATTGAATGTAAGTCCTCTGATGTGTGACTCTTTGATCCTGAGGAGAAGATTCTAACAGTCCACCTTATTTATCAATGCCTCTCGTGATTTTAAGTTCTGTAAGGACACCCCTCAACTTCCAAAGCTGCAAAGAAAACAACCCAAGTTTGTCCAACCTTTCCCCTTAACTCATACTCTCTAAACATGGCAAAGTCCTGGAAAAACTCTTCTACATCCTTTTCAAAGCCTCCATTTCCTTCTAGTAATGGAGCAACCAGAATTACACACTGCATTCCAAATGCAGCCTAACCAAGGTTTTGTATAGCTGCAATGCAACTCGCTTCTTTTTGTACTCAAAGCTGGTCTAATGAAGCCAAGCATAACATTCACCTTCTTTATCACCTGATCCCTTCACAAATCAGGTTTTCCCTTAAAAAGGGGAAAAAACCTCAAAATATTTTGTTAGTCCACTTCTACCAATCATCTTCAATTGAAGTCTATACAAACTGTGGGATATAACTTAATCAAGTATACCCTTATTGATAACACTTCAATGAAATTTAAAATGATCAATGCCTGAAAATGTAGTATAAAATGACAAATGGTAAACTGGTAACATAAAACCCCTTTAAATAGATCCTAGTTTGCTTTACGCTTGTGATATCAGATTGGATTTCTTTTTTAAAAAATGTTAAAATGATAAATACCCACTATGATTAAAATCTTAAACACAACTTTAAAGTATTTTTAAGAAATAAACAGCAATTGTCATATTTTTTTAAATAGTATTTCATTTTTAATAGTTCCTTAACAGTATTTCAAGCCCCCAGGGTCCAACTTGAGCAGATGCATAAAGTTCAGTATTGCATTGCTACATGTGGCCAATTCAGAAAATACAAGTTTGAACTTTGTTTTTTTCCCTCACTCTGGAATCATTCAATATAACAGTTCTTATTTCAGTGCAATTACCTAAATTAATAGAAATCTCAGCAGCAGCAAATAAAGATCTCTCTCCAAATCTTCCTGCTGTCTCCTTCCTCCATTTGGCAGTCACAGAGAATACTGGCATGGCCAAGTGCCATATCTTACAATCAATCATCTAAATATGCTCCTAAGATGAGATGCATGAATTCAGGTATGTCATATTCATCTGCACTCTATGCCAAAGCTGATATTTGTTAATACAGTATTCAAAGTCAAAATTGACCTCTTTCCCCTCACTGTGTACAATTCCTAACTTTCAAATCACTAATTCCATTTGTTCAATGATTGTCAATGAACCACGTCTTATTCGTAAGTTACTTTTTAAAAAAATATATAATTTAATTTAAAAATTTATTTTTGAGGCTCTCTCCTCAATCCAAGCTTGTGTGTGACATCCACCTGAAAAGCTAATCACATGCCATGAAATGGCGAGGTAATAGGGATTTGACTAAGTGGACATGGGCAACAAAATTCTCCATGACCAACTTTGAAAATAATGACCTCCTTCACTCGTACCTTAGACCTTTTAATTCAAACTGATGGATTTTCTTTACAAAATAAAATTATTAAATTTGTGTGTAATTTCAACAACGCCACCACAATCCCCAACAATTACTTCCAGTACAGTCATCAGTATCAGCAAATCGAAAGCTCTGCAACTGTTCACATTTAAATAAAAGCATCTAATTATGCTGGTTTACCAAATAATTGAGCCTTCATTTGAAATTCAGGACATTAGACCTCTGAAGCAAGTAAAATCAATCTGTTGAACTACTTTAGATTGGCTTCTGCTAACTGGCTGGTATGATGGAACATTGTTGCTGAGGACAGCACTGTGGTTTAGTGCTTTTTCCATGCAGCTCCAGTGACCTTGGGTTGATCCTGCTTTCCAGTGCTGTTTGCGTGGAGTTTGCAGTTATCTTTGTGGGTTCAGTGTGGATGCTCCACATTCCTCCCATATTCCAATGACATGCTGATTGATCAGTTGATTGGCTTTGGTAAATTACCTCTTGTGGGGGTGGGTGGTAGTTATTAAAGCAAGTGAGCATTCATTACTGGGAAATAAATATAGGAATAGAATTGGTCAGAGAAATAGTACAGACTTGATAGGCTCAATAGCAATGTCCTAAAATGATCGAAATAAGGAGCACAAATAGGATTTGAGAAGAAATCATGAGCATGTTCAACACTTTAAAACTCATGGCCCATGCCACAAAGGTGGATTCAAAATAATACCTGGTCCAGTGGCTAGAAATACTGGGGAAAATTTTATCAAAATAAATTTATAGCTGCAAATTATACATATTCCAAAAGCAGTGGTGCAATAATGATATCTACCCTACTGAATACTGAAGTGTGGCTTTTGGGGTAAATGAAAAAACAGCTTTCTCAAGAAGTCTTTAGTATAAATATTTTAGAGGCGTAGCTTTAGAAGAACTGTCAGTTCCATGCTGGAGTATTGATTAGGTTTTCAGCTGTGAACCAGAGGCATTTCCTTCCATTCTTAGCAGCCCATTACACTGATCAGAGAACAACCCCCTCCAAAAAAAAACACTTTTCCATAAAACAACAATTGATATCATTGCAATGTGGTTCACACCAATACACCAAAAGTAAGCTGCAATGAAAATATTCAATGTGTGAAGGCACTCATAAATTATACAAGAACAGCATTAACATATTCTGAGGAAACAATTTTTTTTTAAAGAAAAAGGAATGACCTACAACAGACATGATGCATTGTGACAGAAATAAAATGCTAGAGAACTGCTCTTTGTACTGGGAGCTCATCATTGAGTACCAGAATAGTTAGCACTCAGAGTACTGTAAATTATCACTGGTCAAGGCCATTGATTTTCTGTTTTTTTTAGATCAGGGGAACAATACCAGCCTTACTAACACCTTACCAGCAGCTTCGCCATTCACAAGACTGGGGTCTGAACTGCCAGCACTAGCTCTTTTAGATTTTTTTCAACCCTTTTTCCCTCAGTCTTGTGTCCATCATTTACAATGCATCCTTTTGTCCTCGTATCCCCCTCCCTTTGCTGTCACATCACGTTTCTAGACACCACGTGTGGATTAGTTTGCAGATGATTTCTATAGGGCAAGTTCAACCTCTCCCATTTATGAAAGACTCTCAATTTAATTTGCTTGCACAAACACCAAACCCCTCTCTCTTTTCTCTCTCCCCTCCCCTGCGCACCACCCCTTGCCACAACCACCACTCCCCCCCCCCCCCACCCCTGTCCAGAGCCCTCGGGTTACTGGCATTATCACAAGTCTTTACAACGCAAGCCAGGAAAGACGATAAGAGCCCGCCCGCAAGGCCAGGCAGACCAGTCTCAACTGGTTCTCAAGATAAAAATTGAGCCGTGTCGGCTTTTTACCCCCTGAGCCAAAAGACCCAGGAGCATTAATGCTGTCAGCAGGTTAAAAAAAACTGCTCGATGACTATGACACTCTCATCAAAAGTCTGGAGCCAAGCCAAGTTCATATATGTTAATGGACAACCATCATCAGGGCCTCCAATCTTCTCCCCTCCCCCACCAGAAGCTCCTCCACCCTGCCAGTCTACTCTTCTACCCCTCAGCTCCTAAAAGCTAGACATAGATTATGTCTGCCTTTCCCTTTCTATTCGGCATAAACAAAGTGCTTCAAGTTCAGGGCACACCCTGGGACCTATGACAAAGCAATCTATCATTCTGTCTGCTAAACCAGTCTGGCTGCACCAAGGCTAAAGAGACTAATGGTTCAAATGTACAATTTCCCTTTGTGCTGCTGCCCCGGTGCTGCTAACCCCTTTTCTTTCCCGTCTTCAGACGAGCAGATGTGCTTGACCGCTCTGCATAAGCCCCTCCCGGCCAAGTTCAGTTTAATAAAAAGCTGAAGAGGAGGAAAGACACAAACCTATATTAAATAAAAAAGAAAGTGACTGTTCTTTCTCCCTGTTTGAAAAGTTTTTTTTTAATTTATGTGTTCGGAATGGAAGTACCCAGGCAATTTCTAAATTATAGGATTTTAAAAGCTGTTACCGGTGATGCTCAAAAGAACAGGGTCAAGGAAACAGCAAATAAATTATTACAGGATGCCCTTACCTACTTCAACTGTTGCACTTGTGGCAAAAAGGTTTGGAAAACATTTCTGTTAGAACTTCCTTTGCTAGAAAAAGCTTTCAAGCTGCTTTTCATCTTGGCCCCTAGCAAAGTCGCGTGCTCACATCACACATCCCTAATTCTGTTTGTCTCTGTGTATATTAGACATTTTAAAGTACTTCATTTTGCTCTTTATCACCTGTATCTCTGCACATTTAAGGCAGCATCAGGTTTAGATTGATCTTTAATAAATCTACTCTGGGGGTGGTTTATTTCAGATAAACTATTTTCTGTGCTGGTGTGCGCAGATTGGTTCATTAACAGCTCATGCAGTGAGCTGAATCCATTCACGTCTGCACAGGGAAACCAATTCAGATTGATCTGAAATAGTGGAATTACCATGGGGAGCATACAGCCAAACGAGTAGGACTCAAGCTGTCAATAAGCTGATTTATTAAAGGCCAATTCAAACCGATGTTGCTATTCATGGAGCCTTTGAGCAGCGACACCCAATCTCACACTTCTGCGTTGCCAGTATCTGGTATGAACTCATCATCAAAAATTAGCCAGATTGCAACTCAAACTTTTGAAGGGATTATTAGAAAAGCCCCAACTATTAGACTGTCCATTATTAGACATATGAATGTACTAGGTTGTATTCCATTTCTTGCGAGGAAAGTCACAAACCTGCAATGCTTTGAACAGAACAACTCTGCAATGTTTACTTGGTGCAAGCTGATTTCTCTTCCCTGTGTGTAAATTGGAAACCACAACCAGAGAGTGAAACAATTTAAAATGGGTTAATATCAACTATAACAGAATATTTTATCATAAGCAAAGACAGTTAAACCAAGAGAAAGAAAGGGAAATCCCAAATAAGTGCACTATACTGTATAGTCAGCTGTTCAGGGCAGCGGTGAGGCGGTGGCGGGGGCGGGGGGGAATCAGGTTTAATGTTTGCATTTTGAATAATTTCTGCTCAATCCAAATAGTAAGAAGAGGTATATTTGTACTCTATGCTAATTTGGATAGGGTCTATGCTCTTTATTATCAAGGCTCCTTAAATTCAAATTCCTTGGTACAGAACAGCTTTGTCACTAACACCTTAATTCTACTTTAATAGAAAGATTAGTGATAAAAGTCAGCTTCTTGTGGACTTTTCATCAATCTGCAGCAACAATAGTCTCAAACAAATTTAACAAAATGCTTTTCATCAAATTGTACAAGTTTTTGGAGAAGATTCTCTCCAATGAACTCAGGCAAAAAGATGCATTTATTTCTCCTGTTTCTTTAGTGCCAATGCTCAGTGCCTTAAGCAATTAAGCACAAATTCCTCAATACATTAAAGTGCTGCAGGATTTCCAATGATCATTAATGAGGGAAATGGAACATTATGTTCCTTGTTCCAAAGTGTTTTGCTCAAACTGTAAAATGACAGGTTTAATTCAGTAGTATTTAACTATTTTGTTGAGAAGATTTTTGTTGCCAAAATCAAGTCACTCTAACTGCTTTACAGACAAACAACAGCGGAGCAAACAACGTGGCATGGAGAACCTTTATAGCAGGATTTTTTTTCTCCTACCTATCCAACCCCTTCTTTCACTCTGGTCTTCAATTCTTAACACATAAAAAGGGGGAAAACATAAATTATCCATTAGATTTCATCGTATCTTACTAATGCAATTACATCAAGAATATGATAGCGCGTGTGGAATCAATTATGCATGCACTTGGACCAGGACCAAAGGCTACGAAGTCAGATAGGACTGCGCACACGGAAAAAAAAAACTGGAACTCACAGATGGACCCCATCAGTTCATCTTACTGTCGAAAAAGTTCATGCACTTAATAATTTATTTGTGTTCTGGATACTGTTTCGTCAATGAATATTAACAACTCTGAAGCATGCTTTCAACATAGCAGAACTGGAGGAAGTGGCGGCTTGCTGGTTTTGACTACAGCATCTTTGGGAAAAGAGCCACAGTGGCAGCTTCTGTGCTAATGCAGAAAACATGATCAAAAGTGATTAACAACAGCTTCGTATGCAAATTACATTAATAAAGGAGTGCAAAGTCATCATGTAAATTAAATATGTCAAATCTCTTGGTGAACTTTCAATCTTGAGGAAAGAGACACTGCTTTAATTTACAACATCAATTTTCCAAGCTCAGAAATACTCAAATCTTGGCGATACAAACAATATTCACCTTTTCTTCTGCAGTATTCTGACAAACCCATTTGATGCGTGCCGAATGCACATGTTAATAGGCCAATCAAAAATGCAAAACAATTGGCAATTACAGCGAGGACCTAATGGTCATTAGAATTTACAACTAGGTAATGAACTAAAGTCTGCCCAAACCATGCATATTCATAAAGCAATTTAGCCTTTGAAGATTAAAGAAGTGCTTAAAATTCAAATGAGCTTTAGTAAATTATCAGCAAGATTCATCCAGGAAGCGCAGGTTGTTCTAAGCTATTTCTTTAAGTTTTTTTTTAATATGCAAAAATATTAGGTCCGTTAATCTCATCTTGCTAGAAATAAGGATCTTCAAGACAAGTCACAAGAACATTAAAACACCAGAATAATGACATGCATTGGCATTTATGAACCAAAATTCACATTCGGAAACCAATAGATAAACTAACAATGAGCAGCACTCTCTTGTAAAAAACACAAATAGATTAAAATCCACCCACATGACAGTTGCCTAACCGGGAATGCTGTGATGGAATATAGCATACAGTACAACATTTATAATCATCTTTAATTGTAGGCCATTAGACAACAGTTATCTCCACAACAAGATGTACCACTATGAAATAAATACTTTAAAATTTTGGGAAATTTCATCAACTGTCCATACACATGGATGGATGCCCACATCAAACCTCACAGTGCCCAACAGTTCTCAGTGCATTTTCTGCATTTCCAAAAACACTCTGCAGAATTCTGTCTCACACAGGAAAAGGGCAATAAGGAGAACAGATACAACGGTTTGGTGGAAAAATAATAGCTCAATATTTATCAAGATTCTTTGATACTTAATTTGTGACTGCATAAATATTCGCATTGTGGAGTGCATTGCCCACTAAGTCTTGCTTTTACATCACGGTCCATCAAGGAACTCTGCGATCACCACACCCGTGAACAGGGCTGTGGAAATGAAGAGGAAATGACAAGCAGCTGCTCCATCAAATAGCCACAGTTATTTGAGCATTTCAAAGGAAAACCCAGGAGTAACAAGAGCAAAACACTTGTGGCCACACGTTCTTCTGAACAGATTGCTGCTCTTGGATGTTAACAGCATTCCAAGAATAAGGCAGCTTCCCAAGTGCAGAGCATTTCATTGTCTAAATATCATGAAGTGGGGTAGACCTTTCTCATTGATAATTCTGACCATTTCTCTAACTAAACAATCATTGTATCCTAGTGTGATCAGATACATACAAAATAAACAACTGCTGTTAAAAATTAGACAGGTAATTCAATACAAATATCTTGCTTTCATGGCAAAGAGAAAATCTTTCTCTTCTGTTTCCTACACTTTTCCCTCTCCTACGCACAAAATCAGGTATGTATTAAAGTTACATAAGATGCTTATTTGATTGATCAAATAATATTCTCCCCATCTTAATTAAACAATACTAAATCAAACTGCCAGAAAAAAAGGTCAAATTTCTCATTTAATTGCATTCAGAACTATGTTAACATCATACTGAATTAACGCCCGCAAACTAGTGTCATAACTTGGTAGCCAAAATACATGACAATTCTTTTAGGCAAAATATTTAAAATGATGATCAGATTTCTTACTTTGTACAAAAATTTAACTGACATTTTTTGTAGGAAAAGAATTGTTCAAATATATATGTAGACTCCAATATAACAAACACAACAGGCAAATATAACTTTCATGGAAAAAAAAATTGGCCATAGCAATGCATATTGTAAAATTGAGTTATCATGAGTGAATATTCATCATGTAACTCTGAAACTCTTCAGAAGAATTTTCATTTGTTTAAAAAGATCTGTGCCCATTTCCCAAAAGGTGCCACACCCTGAGCTGCCATTTCTAGTTTAGCGCAATATTACAGTGCACTCATGAATAACATTAATATTACAGCATGGCATCTCACACGACATTTACATGATCCCATCTGAGCTTACACCTGAGGGCCACACTCAGGCTTGGTAATTGAGCTCTGATTGTAAAGGCAAATGAAGAACACTAAAATCCTGCTGGGATCTACGTTGACCTCTTTCCTACCTGCACCTTGCTCTTTCCAGTACCAAGATAGTTCTCAGACACTGAATAACATATTAGGACACAGATACCAAATCAATATGGGATGGGGTGAGGTGGGAGGGGTAGTGCACAGAAGATTAGCAGTGCAGAGAAAGGGGGAGAAGAGTATATCAGGAATATCATAAAATGAGTGGAACACAGCAGGCCTGGTATGCACTGCTGCACCAGTGTTCAATATTAAACTAGCACAGAGCACGAAGCTGAATACTTAAGATACCCAGTGCTTTGAGCTTTTGGGAAAAAGATGGCATGATGCCAGGAAATGGCCGACTAGGCACTAAATGCTTTTATTTCACAAAGCTTGCCAATATGTATGTAAAAATTTTGACAGTGAATTGTTCTCTGCTAAGTAAAGCAGTTCTTTTGATCACATTTTATAACTGAAAATATATTCAAAAAATATATTTTTCAAACCTTTATCAAGGGCAAGTTATCACAAAAAGAACTGAGTCCGGCACCCTGACCTGAGTTGGTGTCAGTCAACGGTCGCTGATTACCAAGGTTAATAAACCATTCACCACATTAGGATGCTGGTCTTGCTTCTACATTTAACAGCTTTCGCCTGAACATAAACTAATTAAAAGAATCGAGTAACAATTTTCAAATAAATTTAAGTAACAAAAAAAAACTTAATGAGCAGTCTATTTTATATATTGCAAGCTCATAGATGTACTGCAATATTTATTGCCTTTACACAATATTTCATAACAAGGTAATAACTACCTTAACTAAAATTTTAACAGGTTGTTGGGAACCCTATTCAATAAATATTTGGTGAATATGAGCTATGAAACTACATCAGATTTGTCACGAAACATTCAAACTTTTCCCAAACACTACATATAAAGATGTGACAGTGCACAGAGTACAAGGACATATGTTTGTAATTTGTACTTATGAGAACATTTATAATGTTTGGTGTTTTATTTTCATGAATGAAGTGGCTCTTGCACTGTAATCAGGAGTCTAAATTCCTGCAGTGCAAGTGCAGGTTTGTGCGTTTGTTATCCAACACATTCAAAGCTACTGTGCACTCTACTGGCTTTTAGGCTCTGCTCGATGCAACCTAGATCTCATCTGTTTGAGGGTAGCTGAATTGTACATCTCTTGAGCTGCTTTTCTTAATATATAAATAGGTGGTTGCATTACTCCAGAAATAGTCCATATTTGGCTATTTAGCATGGTTTTTTTTCAGTCTCCAAAGGCTAGAAGCCTCTTCTGACAAACTCTTGGTTCATTAATCATGCCCTGCATTTGTGTTCATTTTCCTTCACATCTGAGACAATACATGTAAATGATCACTGCATTATTTGTCCCCAAAAAGTATCTCCAACCCACTTCTCAAAGGAAAATAGGAACTTCACTTGTGTAGGAAATAATAATGCAACCCACTGCCTATCACACAAAAAAGGTAGAAACATAATTTATCTAAACAATGAAATAAAGCAGCTCGTTGTAACAAAATTTCATTCTCAATAAATGCAATTTTCTGGTATGGGGTGACCATCTTCCAATACAATTGACTATCATTAAATAAATATAATCTACCATGCACATTTTATCTTATTTTTGGGGGAAGGTATTAACATCTTTGATTGAAGCAGTTATGCAAGTAAAACAACGCCACATTCAGCTTTAAAAATTACTAACTTAATGTGCACATAGATCTAAGATTTTGTTTAAATTAAGAAACAAGTTTTTGACTTTTCCAGACTCTCATTCACCAGGAAATAAACCACATGAATTAACTAGTCAATTTTGTCTCAGATAACAACATTTTCATAATAAAACTCTTAATTTCACAACTCAGACATTAAAAAGGAGCTGACCTAGACTGTAATAACTAAAACAACTTTTATTTGTATCATCATAAATTGCTTGCAAATAATATTTCTGGAGTTTTAGTTATTTCAAATCAGTAATAATTTACTTACAAGCCAAAAGCCTTCAAATTTTCTTTAATATTATCACTCTTAATAGATTAAATTAACCACAAAAAAGAATGATAATATATAAAAAAACAAATAGAAAGAGAAAGATTGCTATCAAATTTCTGTATTGGCTCAAAGAAAACAAGTGAATCAAGGTTTGACATCATTTCTCAAGAGAATAGGAGAAAGGCTGTGAGGTGGAAGGACCTGGGAATGGGCAGCACAAGGCAGAGAAAGGGAGGTGGAGTGTGCACAAGTTGAAAAAGTGAGAGAAATCAACAAGAAAGAGACTGATAAAGAGGCAGTGGGGTTGAAAGATGGACAGATGCGCACCTGGAAGAGGTGATATAAAACAAAACGTACAGAGAAAAAGAACAAATAAATGAGGAGAAGCAGAGGGAGTGTACGAGCACACATGAAATCAGAGAACAAGAACAGAAACTGGCTTATTAGAAAGAGTGTGAAGGGGTATGCATGCAAGAGATCCTGAATTTATTGCAAGCACCTAACAGCAATGGAGGAGAGCAGAAGCAGGAAATAGAGGAGGGACAGGAAGACTGTACACATGCAGGAGGGATAGGGAAGCAAAAGTAGGAGAGAACAGCACTGCACATGAGAGAGAATGAGAGAGAGAGAGTGAGAGAGAAGGGGAGGAGAGAGAGAGAGAAGGGGAGGAGAGGGAGAGAGAAGGGGAGGAGAGGGAGAGAGAAGGGGAGGAGAGGGAGAGAGAAGGGGAGGAGAGGGAGAGAGAAGGGGAGGAGAGGGAGAGAGAAGGGGAGGAGAGGGAGAGAGAAGGGGAGGAGAGGGAGAGAGGAGGGGAGGAGAGGGAGAGAGAAGGGGAGGAGAGGGAGAGAGAAGGGGAGGAGAGGGAGAGAGAAGGGGAGGAGAGGGAGAGAGAAGGGGAGGAGAGGGAGAGAGAAGGGGAGGAGAGAGAAGGGGAGGAGAAAGAGAGAAGGGGAGGAGAGAGAGAGAAGGGGAGGAGAGAGAGAGAGACGGGGAGGAGAGAGGGAGAGACGGGGAGGAGAGAGGGAGAGACGGGGAGGAGAGAGGGAGAGAGAAGGGGAGGAGAGGGAGAAGGGGAGGAGAGAGAGACGGGGAGGAGAGGGAGAGAGAAGGGGAGGAGAGAGAGAGAGAGAAGGGGAGGAGAGAGGGAGAGACGGGGAGGAGAAAGGGAGAGACGGAGAGGAGAGGGAGAGAGACGGGGAGGAGAGAGAGAGAGAAGGGGAGGAGAAAGAGAGAAGGGGAGGGGAGAGAGAGAAGGGGAGGAGAGAGAGAGAAGAGGAGGAGAGAGAGAGAAGGGGAGGAGAGAGAGAAGGGGAGGAGAGAGAAGAAGGGGAGGAGAGAGAGAGAAAGGGAGAGAGAGAGAAGGGGAGGAGAGAGAGAGAGAGAGACAGGGAGGAGAGAGAGAGACGGGGAGGAGAGGGAGAGAGAAGGGGAGGAGAGAGAGAGAAGGGGAGGAGAGAAAGAGAGAAGGGGAGGAGAGGGAGAGACGGGGAGGAGAGGGAGAGACGGGGAGGAGAGGGAGACAGCACCTATACACGTGAGGTCGGGATAGAGGGCACATGGTAGACAGGTAGAGAAAGAGAGATTTAGAGAGGCTATGATATTGAGTTAGAAGCCGAGAGACAGTGCACGCTTAAAGAAAGTACTGTTATGCAAAGAGAGTGCAAGCGAGGTTGAATGGGAGAGCACAAGTAAAGGTGTGAGAGTGAAATGTTGCACAGGTTACCAAAAAATAAAAATGAAGATAAATCTGTCAGAACGACATCAGCAACAGAGAGTATGGAGGCCTTTTATCTCTCCACTGAGGAGACATGATGCATTGAATGGACTTTCCTGTCAAACCAACCTTTGAAATTTCCAACATGCCCTTAAACTTTCAAATAAGCAAGTCTGAGCGCTTCAGTAACTGCCCTCCTAACTCTGGCCTGGCTGATATAAATGGCATCTTAAAGTCAAGGTCACCCATGTCACTTTGCCATGGGGCTGTGTTTAATTACAGTGCAAATGCTGACAACTGATATAGACTCAGGACTAGCAGCAGCAGTTTGATTAAAACAAGAAAAATAGATAAAAAGAATACATCAAGGCATACGTTTTTCTTTTCTCTGCTTGTTTCTGCTTGTGCAAGTGGAGTGTTTTGTTTGCTTTTTTTTACCTGTTGCTGTGCTTTCCTGTTTGGGGCAAACTCCCTTGGATGATGTAGAGAGACAATCGTCATCATCTGGTGTGACCTGGATGCCAACCTCAACAGGTGTGGATGCCTTTTTGAGTTCACTGGGAGAAGGCGACGGTGGCTTATCCACAGCTTTGTCCAGACAGAGGCCGCCATTGCATTGCTTCCTTTTGTGCTCAATAAAGATTAGAATGTCCCCCAGTGGGAAATTCATCTGACACTGGCCACAGGTAAGGAGGTCGTGGTCACCCTCAGGAGCTCCCAAGGTGCCATGCTCCTCTTCATCATCCGTGAGAATAGCTTCAAGGGAATCAGCTACAGCAAAGACAAACAGGAGAGGAAATTATGAAAATCAATTGATTCTTCTTAGCAAATTTATGCATCGTCAAACTTCCCCACCCCCACACCTCCCCCTGCTTTCCCTACAGTAACAGATCGAGTTAACACAGATTGCTGTGTTTAGAACACGGGGATCACTGTATGCATCTCAGAAATTTATCACAGCATAGCAATAACTGGACATAAACATAAATATCAAGTTTTCAAAATTGCTTAATTTGATTTCAAACAAATGAGCTTCTTCACAAACAAAAAAACATACCCGAATTACAGAAGAAATATCACCAGAATTCCCAACAGATGAACTGAGTTCTGTGGGAAACACTGGTCATTTAAATTATAGCACAAGACCAGTCAAAGTCATTTCAAATCTTTTTCTTCATCAAAGTAAATTTTGGTCATTTAAATTTTTTTAAAATTATCGAAATTATGTGGCTTGATTAGCACTAAGGAATTGGCTTGATAATATCGATTGTATAAACCAGCTATCTGCTTTACATTGCACGGCTTCAAATACCCATACTTAGGATATCCTTTGTGATGGAAGCTCTTTCCTCCCTTGCTGTTTTTGTTAAATGCTTCCTATCAAAAACCAAATAACCATTTAGTCTGCACTTAGCACAAACATTATTAAATTATTTTATCATAAACGTTAATAACATTGAAAGGGCTTCCCTTCATATGCAAGGTATTGTAACCTCCTTTCACAGAATGCCAACAAATTGGTTTTAATTACACAAAGAATCACACATCCATTTTGGACTTGCATTACAGAGTTCTAACATATATATTTCTATAGGATTCTGATCCCCGCAGGTGACGTTTGCTTTCTGGTAGTGAAAGATAATCAACTTTATCACATACATTTCATGACAACTGAAATTTAATGTGAATATATCGCACCTATTATCACACACCTGGCAACCAACTTTGACGTTAAAATGTCTACTATCTAAAAAATTACGTTAATCAAATACACAATTTGCATTGCAAGACATTTATGTATATCAGTAAGAAAAAATATTTGCATATAAGCGCAAATGCATGTCCACCAATAACTTGATTTAATTTAAAAGGATCAAGATAATTAAATAGAATGTGCACCAGCACTTAATAGGGCATATACTGTGTAACTATGAAGATACCTTGAAAACTTGATTTTAAGATTTTGAAAGCAAAAAGTGCCAAGGAATGGGAAGGAGATCATGCAAAAATATTTCAGTTTATCCTCTGAATATTTTTCACAATGTATTACTGAAACATTTTGAATAGGAATTTATTTTTCTATCATCTCTTGTCTTGAACCCGTGGTGAGGGTAAGCCCTCAGAAAAACATAAACCTAGCAAGATGAGATATAATTACTGAAAAGGCTGCAATCCAGAAAATCAGCCCCATAATTTTGCCATTGGGTTTGAAACAGCAATAAATATTCATTATTAAGAAACAGCATGTGTATTTATCTCTACATACAGTCACTGTTTCGTCCATGAGATTCCCCTTCACCAAATTAATGGCTTCCTTGCTGCAAAATATTCTAATTCCATACTTCAACACTTATGAGTCCTGCTTTATGCATTTGAAGATGTCATTGCTGTGACTCGGCTAATACTGAGAGGTTGGTTGTGAGAGTTTTCAGTGAGAAATGGTTTATCGTCCTTGACAATATAAAAATAGAAATTACACCGCTTCGAACCGCAAGAACAAATATTTTATTTCTATGTGATCACAAAACGGGTTGAAATCTGCTTTTGGTTCTTTTGAATGATTACTAAGTGGAATGGAGAACTGCACACAGTGCAATGCAGCCACTCGCATACAACTGGAGGCAGACTTTACATTCAGCTTCCAATAAAACTGAAAGCATTTTTAAAAAAAAAGATATTTACATATTATTGACTCGCCAGCACTATCTCGAGTCTCAGCTGTCAAAATCTATTCAAACAATATCACGGCGTGTTTTTCCCTCTGAGTCGAGGCTTCCGCACCATTTTTGAGACTCGACAACGAGATTGTGCGAACCATCGTGTTTTCTTTTTCTACAAAACACAATGTTACAAAACTGTTGGGAAGTGCAGATCGGAAAGGGTTTGCGAATGAAAATAGAAGTTCCGAACAATGCAGCGGGCAGACTCAAGAGCCAAATCTCTTGCCACGGTGGGTGCGAGAAGGCAATAGAACCCGAGAGAGGGAGTCCTTCTGGACAAACGAACACTCGCCGAAGCCCCAGTCCCCCTCATTGGGTCGGGCTTGTGCGCTGTCTCAAAGCCTTTTACCGCAATAATAAAAACCATCAGGCCAACACGTGCATCAAAGCAAACCGAACTGTTTTAGATTCGCATTTAAGAAAGCTGCTGGTTTTCTTCTGATCTCGATTTCTAGTTATGAGACGAGGTGCTGCAAATGGGGAGGGGGGGGGGGGGGGGACTGGATTCAGGTTTCCTTTAAAAAAAAACTTGATTTTTAAAAAATATATATCACCGATTTGAAACCCACGGTGAAGTTGCGGCCAGTTTATCTCAGTGTGCAGTTGGAGCCTCAAAGAATTCCTTTACCTGAAATGCCAGCAGAGAGAAAACGGCCAGTGAAGCGGAGAGGGTTTGGGGGTGGGGGTGGGGGGTGGGGAGAGAGTTCCAATTTCTTTTGGATGGGGTGAGTGCGAAGAAACCCGAACACTTCAGACACGGTGTTGAAGTTCGTGGAGCCCAGCCTTGTTCTTTGTGTTATTCTGCCTCCTAGCGACATGAAGCGACTCCATCGCCCTCCCTCCCGGCTCTCGCGCATGAAACAACTTGACACATCTCTCTCGCTACAAGCACCGCGCCAACACTCCGCACTGACACAAGCCAACGCTGACTTCCCAGACAGGAACCTGCAAGCCCGCGAAATCACCGTTAGTTTCCATTTATTGGAAGTAAATACACCTTTTCTGCAACTGTTGTGTTTTTAAGAAGCGTCGAAATGTAAACAAATCGACACATTATGTTCGCCAGGTTTGTTGGCGTCGAGCACGCAAAGAGCCGACCTTTCTCTATTCAGTTGGGGTGACTGGAAGCCCCTGGAACTGAGGATCGCGACGCAGCGCCACTTCGGTTTCTGGCGAGAAACTAGAGGGGTTTCCCCCAGAAAAAAAACACACAGGAACATTGTCATCCGCGCATACACACACCAGGGGGGAAAAAACCTCTCCTCTTCCAGCCACAGAGCTCAACATTTTTCGGGGAGTTTGTGCAGCGGGAGGTTGGGGGCGCACGGAGCTTCCTCCCCGCACCCGGTCCCGGGACCTCGGCGGCTGCACAGCCCCTCCATGGCACGTGCGCTCAAACCCTGGGAAGCTGAAAGGACGTGCCGAGGGCGGTGTGTGCATGCCAGAGAGTTGCATCAACTCCAAGTGTTAACCATTCCAGCGGAATTATCATTCGGAACAGGGCTATTGATCAGGCGGAGAGTGGCGAGGGTCCGAGGAGAAGGGCAACGGTAGCGACGCCGGCGACCACGCGCGGCCGCTGGGCTTTGCACAGGAGGTTCCGCACACGCGGAGCCGCAGCTTGTTGTAAACATTCAGCACGAGATTTTTCCCAATCACAAGCAAGTTGCAGCTTTTTGTTTTGAAAATCTTCCAAAAACACCACGGAGGAGGGAATCGAAAGTTGAGTGGCAACTAAAGTTAGAGGCATGAGAAAGTCCGGGCGATTTCAGCGCAGCTCAGGAGACGAGGGAAGGGGGGGGGGGGGCAAAAGAAAGCGAATCGACAGCGGGGGAAATCGGGTGCTTTTGGGGCGGGGGGGGGGGGGGGGTATGAGGAATCACTGGTGCAAATTCAATGCATGCCAGAAAAATGGGAGAATTCGCGCCGGGGCTGATCGCAAACTCTCCCGAGTTCCACTAGTGGAGACGCGGGTGACTGTGTGGCTGGGCTGCCGCCCGCCTGCCGCGCTCGGGTCGGCACCAGGCTTTGCCCCGCTGCCCTCCCGCTCTCCTGCACCCGCGCTCCCCGCTTGCCCCACTCGTCTCTCCACTCGGGCCGCCCGCTGTCAAGCCTCCAGCGTCCCTGCGCTCCTCCACTCATTAACTCTTCTTTTCCCCCCCCCCCCCTCCCTCCCCTACTCTTTACTTTCACATGGGCAACTACACGCTTTTTCTAAAAAAAAGAGAAAAGTGCAACAACAACACAAAATCAAAAGATACTTACGTGAAAATTCCCGTTTGCTCAAGTGCTGAGGGTTGCCCTGCTTGCGGCGAGACATGCTCGGTCACATCGGGAGCGGGAAGAAGGAGACTCCAGAGAAAATATCTTCATCAATGGCTTGACATAAAATAAATTAGAAATAATACAAAGATGGCGGATGGAGATGAATTGTGGGATAGCCGTCATGGCTTTAAAACCACCAAGTTCAAGTGCGTACGTGACGTGCCCGCGAACTTGAACGTCAGGAGGTGGCTGGGCAGGGCGAGAGGAGAGAGCAAGCCAATGATACATACCCAGGGACACGGGGCTGGACAAACCCCTGTGATCAGAGAGAGAGAGAGGGAGACACACACATACACACACACAGCTGCACTCGTCCAATCGGCGCAGCTTCGAGCTGCTTCCCATCAATCCATCATCCCACCCCTCAAAGCCACTCCACCCTTCAAAACACCCCCCCCCCCTCCCCATCTTCTCTCTGCCAGCTCAGGGCTGTGTGCAACTCAATGGGCACAGAGTTTATTGGCTCAATCAATGCAAATAAGCCATGAGCTGACCGATCTTCTGCACAAGTGCAAGAAATCGGAAATTAGAACGCACACCTCCACTATAAATATAAATGTGTGTGTGTAGAAGTGATTTCTGTCAACTCCAGCAAAAGGCAGGCTTTATTCAGGAAGCGGATGATTGGGGAAGTGAACGAGGTTTGCAAAGTATCCTACAGAATAAATAATAAAACAAGGATTAACTTTACATTTTTCGATAGCGCACACGCGAATCCAGATTGTGTCGAGGGAGAATATCATTTGAATATAATTATACATTTGAATCAGAAATCTAAGCATTTGTCACACTCTCGTGCAAAAAAAATCTGTTCGCAGAGATTGTTGACACTTTCTGTGCGTACATAGATTTTTTTATATATACTGAATTATATGCTGTTTGTTTTGTAAATAATAAGTGTCCTCGACTATCTGTTTTGGGGACATTACCTGTTAACCACTGCTCTGGTGTTTTCAGTTATTTATAGGTGAATATTTCACAAGACTTAAAATGCATCAAGCGAATCTGTAATGCCAAGTGAAATACTAATCCTATTATTTTTCTACCCTTTGTGCCGCTCTTCTATGCTGTATATTAAACCGAGGGCGGATTAATAATTGAGCTTCACGCATTTCATTCTCGTTATTCAATGGATTTGCAGATATTTTAGTTGAGTTGAATGCAAATCATACTTAAAATTGCAATGCTGCTTCTCAATTCGTGATACATGTCCACCGTAATCATTTATCTGAGATGAGAAGAGTTTTCAAGTAACCTTTTAAGATTTTGCAACTGTATCGATCGTTTTATTTAAAAGGTAATAAGATTTCAAAGCATATTATTTTTAAAGGAAAAGTGATTCTATGTTAATTATGTTGCCTGTGGTGCTACTTGAATGATTTAATTAGGCGATAGCTAGAACTCTGATAAATCAATAACATTTTTTTTGCTAAATCTGTCCTTCATCTCCATTTAAAGCAAAGTTTGCACAACAAACTAGCAAAATAACATGTACTTTGCAATTAGAAAATCAGAAATAAAGAAGAATTCACGCCGAATAGATGGCAATGGAATTCAGAGAAATGTTGACCAGTACAAGATAGTCAGGGGAAAATTTTCCTTCAAAACTTATACTGTGCGATATATGGCAACCGAGATCATGCGAAAGGGTTGAGAGGGTCGTCTTTAAATCGTAGTTTCCGTTGATTATGCGAACTGTACACCACCACCACCTTCTCCACCCACCAACTCCCGCCCCTAACTCCAAAACGTGACCTTGTGTTGGTGCTTATTTTCTGGAATATAAACGCTTTTAGCTGGAGGCTCTGAACGTGAATGTGGCCAACAAAACAGTTTAGGCAGAAGTGAAATTGAACTCATTTGTGATCAATGATGGGACGAGTTAACAGAAATTACGCCATTTTTTTGTGTTTGTTTTCACGAGATGTGGCAAGTGGTTGAATGGTTAACTATTTTTACTCCTGACACTCAACGATCAGATAAGACCTGCGGTTGCAGCTGTAGGGTCTCTCTTTCAGGAGGAAGTTATGTTACTCAAAGTCATGAATTTTAAAGTAAATGGGTTTGTACCTCCTTACCCAGGGAGGATGGCACTTTATTAAAACGGTGAAAGTATATCTCCCATCTGTATGGATTCTAAATGACAATTGATTGTTTTGTTTTGAGTGTGCGGTTTTCTGCAGGAAAAGGGCTCTGTAAATTTATAGGAGAGAGGGCAAAGAGCCGCAGAACTGCCTGAGAGCCAAATTCCTTCCAGCACACCTCCCCCACTTCTAATGCAAAATGATTTCTCATCTAATCTGCATCTGGGACCTGGCTGCTAACCTGGTCAGCTTTTATCTGCCATCTTATCCAGTAGTCTCTGAACTAAGCAAGCTGATCCATTTATGGCCGAGACCCCCCCACCCAGCCAAACTAAAACGCAGTCCTTGTTTGCTTACTCTTTCGTGATTAAAACTATTGGCGCAGTCAATCTTTTAAAAAAAAAGTTACTGTTGTATGTCCGATCCTTCATAAAAGCGATCAAATGACAAGAGGAGGGGGCGGTTGCACGCATTCAGCTACGAATTGCGGAGAAGTCTGTAATGAAGGAGTTAATTCTATCTTTTGATTAGCTCACTAACAATAACTTTATGCCAAGCATCCAATGACTGGCGCTGTGTATTCAAAGTCGGCTGATTTGTTTAATAAATGTGCCGAGCAGATATCTGCGTATGTCTTTTTCAAAGAAGTGTTTGGCTACTCGTATTTTTAACGCATCTAATAATTATTTTAGCATTCAGAGCAGCGTCGAACCGTTTCACTTGTGACTCCTTTTATTCGCAGAAACCCCTATGGGTGCCTCCGAGCAAAGCAAGTCAACGATCTATCACGCAGCCGATTCAATAGCAGGCTGAGCTAACCTTGACCTTTACCTAGACCTCGCTCCATCTGGTGCCAGGGTGTTTTTCATAATGTTGATGCCTTGCAGTCAAAATTGATCAACGCGGAATCGACCGCCTGACCTCCTCAAGGGGCGTTGCGAGGTAACCTGACTGCTTGAAAATCGAGAGAGCCATGTGCAAAACATGGGCAGGAAAATTGAGTGTCCGCTTGGTCGCATTTCAATATGTAAATGATCAGGCATTAGCAGTCGTGACCCATCCGCCAAATAAATCAAACCTCTCTGCTGTTCTGTCATTATATTTTTCTACATCATTTAGTAAATTGACTTCTTTAAAATAGTGCCTTGTAGAATTTGTTTCCCCACCCTTGCTCAGCGGTCAGGGCCTTTTTAATGCTGATGTTTTGCATAATCTACATACAGTAGCTACGATGGCCAGTGGTCAGCGGTTGGAATCATTCTGAAGTTTAATTTCATGGTAAGACAGATAAAGGCTGGGTCTTAGTTAGCAAAATGACAACCAATGAACGAATAGCTTAATCGATAAGCCTCAGATACTTAGCTTCCCGTTGTTTTGCGACAAAGGAAGAACAAATAATTTAAAAAAAAACGATGGTATTGGAAAACGAGACAGCTGGAGCATGAGACTTTCTCTGTTTCCACTGGATTGAAGTGAATGCATTAATTGATGATTATCCCATCCGTTGACAAGACGGACTAATAGCAGTAATGCAACACTTTCCATGTCTTTCTCTCAGTATCAGATACAGTACGCTTCATTGGAAAGGTCCGTTTCTGTACCTATTGAGGATAAAGCCGAACTTGGCGGTGTTTTTGTATTGTCTGCGGGTTCCTGAAGACGTGCCAGTGCTTGCCAGTAGAAACGAGTGTCAATTACAAGCTTCCATATTCCATCCCACATATTAGGAGGCACTTGAGCAGAAAGCGTTCAGATGACGTTTACACTATATTCAGAAGTGCAAATCGTGTAGGCTTTGCACCAAAACTAATCGCGAACAAAAGATATGTGTCTCGGCATACAAAATTGAGTGAGAAAGTGTAACGTTTGAAATACCCCTGCTGTACAATCCAAACGTAATTGGTGGCATGCATGCTGTGTGTTATGTTATACATATGGATCTGGTGCTATAATATTCATTGCCTTTGTTCAAGATGAGACAGGCAACCGAGAGGTAGTGGTACAACAAAGATTGTTTTGTCTGTAGTTGAATCTGTGTTGCGCCCCCTCCCCTCCCCCAGCGTCCCGTCCAGGTGTGAGAAAAGGGAAACTCGTAAAACTGGATTTTATGTTCCAAAACCTAGAGTGAAAATAAGTGCCTTTCATTGGGATACAAATCGCTTTCATTAAAAAAAACGTAAGATTAAGAAATGATGTTTCCACTTTTTTCTCTTAATTTTTAAACTCCATACCCAAATGACAATGTTTTTCCATGTAAGTCCTCGAGGACTTTTGAAGTGCTGGACATCCTCTCTAATGCTCATCAATCCGCTTTATCAATGTTATTTTTTCCAGAATAATAATGTTTACATTTTCTCATATTTTTAAAACATTTCTGAACACAAATTTGCATCAGGAATTTTTCTTAAAGTTTTGTAACTTTATTCATTCCTGAAAAAAAATCAAATCAAACGATCATCGTTTTAAGCTTATTTCCTTTTGTGGTAACAGCTTCTTAAAGTAAATATATTCTTTTTTTTTTGGTTTCGTTACGTGGATGCATTTTGCAGGTGTTGTGCGAGTCCAGATATTGTCTATGTGTCCGCTAATGCTGATTTCTTGATTCAAGCAAACCCTGTAACCATTTACTTTTAATGTGGAGAAATTCCTATACATCAAAAGAGGCACCCTGTTTTACATCATTTTGAATTTCGTTATATTCAAAGGTCTCTACTCTGGTAAACTCTTGAACATTTAGTTAGTCCAGTTACAGGCCATTTCACCTTTTTGGGGCCAGACATAAGCACACAAGGACCTATTGAATCTGTCTGGACTCAAGTGCAGACAGATGGACGACGCAGAGAGCCAAGAGGTTACGTTTGCCAAACCCTGCATCGACCCTTTCAGGGGGACTCCGCTCAGCCAGTCTGTTGTTAGAGCTGAATTATAGCCTTGCGCAGACATACAAAACGTCCTCAATAACACTACTGCACATTATTAACCGGCTAGCGACCACTTTACATAGGAAGTTCATTTCGAAGTATTTTTTTAAACCTACAGCAACTCGTCAAAATGTTCGGCTAAAACATGCGTCAGAATATCGAGACGTAGTATGATATTTAAGCAGTGAATAAAGCAGAGTGGGAGAATTGTCCCTGCAATGCATACACGTGATTTTACTATGGTATTTATTTGAGCTTCTTTATATTATCATTTCAAGTTTTAATGTACACTTTATATGAGGAGTAAGGGCTCAAACTCATTTATACTCAAAATGAGTGATCTAAATTATACTGTCTGCTCGTAAATTGCAGTAAGATTCTGAAATACTTTCAAAAAGCAGAAACTCTTAAAAGTCAAGTTAAAAAATAACCATCGGTAATGCATGCCACCTATATATAATCAATATATTTTGAAAAAGATACATCATTTTATACTCTGCTTAGTAGTCTTTATATATCAATGTGTATTCGTGTACATCAGCAGATTATTTTCAGTGCCCATGCAAAAATGGAATTATAAAACAACAATTGGATTAAAATGAATTGTCTGGGTTATGTTGGATATTTACTGGTTTTAAAATAACGAGTTAAGAATTAAGTTAAAATCTCAGCCACTGCTGCGTGGTGTTTTTTTTTGTTGAAAAGCCAATCTTCAGTGTTAGCAGGTTCAGCCATCAGACCAGGTTTAAATGGGTAGCTGACAATGAATATTAATGTGGAGATTCCATACTGGGTATTATCATACTGTGAAACGAGTATATTATCCAGGTTTTTGGCAAGCATTGGTCATAATCAAAAGGGACCAGCAAAAAAAAAACATTTTAATTAATTTTATGTTTTGTCCATTCTCTTAATTTGTTTTAAAACCGACACACAAATGTCTTTCCTAATGATAAATTTTACACTACATCTTAAACATCATAATAGCTGTGTCTTAAATTTTTTTTAAAAAATTGAATAATCCTTTCCTACAATTGAAATGTTTTACGCAAAATTAATTTTTAATGTGAAGCATGTAATAACTTTTAGAAATGCGAATTCATGCATCACATTAATCGATCGCGCTGTGTAAAATTTGGGTATAGGCAACCCAGCTGTCAAAGCCAAGCAGAATTCAACGTTATTTCAAATAAAATCATTTATGAAATCCATCTTGAAAAAAATGTTAGTTGGGGTGAATGCATTTGAGGACTTGCACTCTACCGTCAAACAAGATTCCCCGCGTGTGAAAAAAAGTCGATGAAACTCCATGCACATTTTACTTTATTTCACGGCGTACTTGGCTGCCCACTGTCCATCAATCTATCGTAATGTATGATCTTGTTTATAACTGGTGTAGTTAAGTTGTTGTTAATTTTACACTAAACGGTTGTTATGATGACAAATGAGGAGGCTGCGATCACACACATGGGACCACAAACCATTTATCTCACGCGTGAAAAGCAGGATTTTGATTCGGGAGGTTGGCATTTCTTCAATATGCCTCGGGTGGGAAAGTGACTGAAGGTCTCCGTATCTGCACGAAACCCGTTCACCTTCGGAATCTGGGGTTCCAATAAAGGAAGCTGTGTGTTTAAATCTGGCTGTGGTTCAAATTGAAGTATGTAGAGAGAGAGAGAGAGAGAGAGAGACATCGCATCACCAACAAATGATTTACAATGGTATGCATATTAACATTTGATAACATTTCAAATCCCTCTTTCAGATGCATTGTACATGCCGAGCTGAGCACCTTTATTCCATAATATTTCTACAAGTTCTCATCACTGGTTATATTTGAATATAATTATTCGGAACTTGGATTAAACCAATCTTTAGTTCAACAGTTCGTTTTACTTTGCGACTTTTCCCTCTTTCAAAGCCTTATATCCCACATAGGATGAATTTTATTAGGTGCCTTAGTCAGGGATATTGCAGATCAAAGCGAGAAAGAGGCAGGAAACGATAAAGATCCATTTCAATTTTAAGCGGACAGATTGAAAAACTTATGTGTTTAGATCGGCTCAGATAAGCGCGCTTTCCAGTGGTGAGCAGATTGGGGGAGAAAGAGTTGGTGGTTGTCAGAGGTGCTGCACTGTGCCACAGTTTGTAATGAACGCGCGCCATCCACAGGGCAAAAGCAGCAGTGTCGACCCAGCAACCACAGAACCAGGTCACAGCTCGCATTGCCAAACGGGGATCAACATATTGCTGAGACAAGTATGTCGTAAATAAGTATTCAATGTTTCTACATCAATGCGACAGTTGAAATTTCCCTTCTTAGAATATTAATATTGAAAGAAAATTAGTAGAAAACGGGAATTGAGATAATTTTACAGTTTTAGAAGGGCCCAGTGGACCCCAAAAACCCAGCAGCAATAGAAATTCACCAAGACAAATGGTTACTTAAACGAGTCATTTTTAATTTTTTTTAAACATAAAAACAGGATCAAACTTTAACTTATTACTGTTAACTTAACCCCCTTCTAATTCTAAGCGCACGTGTATGTAATGTGTTCAGAAAAGTTCTTTGATTCACAGTCCAATCTTACTTCTCACTCCTCCAAGTTCGCCAGTATCTGGCAATTCTTTGACTGTGCACAGAATTTAACATTGATAAATTTTCACCAAGCTCTGGTGCTTAAATGGTTACCACTCAGGAAGGTTCTTGTTGGTTTCAGAGTGAGATTCGTTGCTTATTGGACACAATCAGCCTCTTCAGTGTCTTGCCAAAGAAACTTGCCACATCAGGGTTTTCGAAATGATCATCTTTTCTTCTGCAGGTCACCACAGAGTTCCTTTCTGTTTCCCTTATTTCAGGTGAAACACTCTAGCCAGCTATTTCCTCTTGTATGGACCACATGGGTTGTTTCAACAGGCTGAGAACTCAGAACTCACAACCTGTCTTCAAAATGGGGTTTTAAACAAGTTGCTAGCTTGCCATGCTGGAAAAACCAGTTCTCTCTCTCTCTCTCTCTCTCTTAGAGAAAGCCTGTTTGGTCTCCTCTCTCTCTGCTTGCAAAACCACATGATCTTTTTAGAACAGCAAACTGCATTTAGATAAATTGCAGCACTGAACCCAATCTTCTGAGTCCATTCATCTGTTGCTTTCAAAACAATAATCCATTACTCCATAGCATGCAGACCTCTGGTATTTTAAATGAGATCTGTCTTGTGAAGTGTTGGTGTTTGTTTGTGACCTACACTACCCCCACAATCTATCTCCTTCAAAAATATATCTATATACAATATAAAATATAATATAATCCATCACAGCAAATTAATAACAACCTTAAATTTCACCCAGAAAAACAAAATCAGTTTTAAATATTTTAGCTGGACTTAAGAAAATAATTACATCAAATAAGTTTAGTGAAACAATTAATTTGACATTTCACATACTTTCTCTCCAAACTGCAATGTAAATCACGTTTCATGTTGCTTAAAAATGTTTACCACATGCTGTACCATGAGTTAGTTCTTTGTTTCTTCCATACACCATGAGCGAGGAATCAATAAAAGCACGTGCAATGATAAAAGAAAAACCTCAGAAGATATTGAAACAACTCATTGCTGAAAGTATCAAGCAATGAAATTCAGAAAGTTAATGTATACTGTAAATGGTTAGGGGTGATGGTGGGGCTGGGGAACGTGGTGGCAAAGAGGAGGGTTTTGGAAATTGAGATTAGAATTTAGTTGTGCATTCAAGATGTATGGTAAGAAATGTTAATTACAAGTAACATTTTTAAGTTAAGATGTAAATTATGATCTCTACAGCACTTAGGTCAACATGAATTGTTTTAAATGTGGAAACTAAACTAAGAAGTGCTTAATCTGGGAGAAAGTGAACCATTACTTTTACCCCAGTGGAAATAAAACAAAGTACAAGCATTAGAGCAGTGAGTACAGGTTCTAAATTTAAGAAGTTAAACAAAGGAAACTAAGGTGAAGAGGTGATCACAAAATGGAGAGAAAAATCTTAAGAACAAATAGAAGAAATGATCAATGGATGTAGGAGGAAAACATGCCCTCAAAGGCAGAACAATCTATGAGGAAATGTCTTGACAGCATCAAAAGGTTCCAATATTCAGTCTCCAAGTGAACTACCATAGCTTCCAAAGTCCCCCCCATGGATATGGGTTTAAATTGTACAATGAAACAAGAGTAGTTTAGATGGAATGACAGTTAAACACAAAAATAAGAAACAACCCTAAAGATAATAACTTGCTGAATACACTCAAAGAATGCATCTTGTGGAATTAAACCCTTGAAAAATAAGCATATCAATACCCTGAGAGGTTAACTGATGACTTGTAGACTTTTGAAGTAGATGGAATAATACTTCACCCAATTTGGAACTACTTTTGAAGCTGGTCACATCTTTCATCTTTGTGTGCTTAAGAGTTAAATTATCAACATGATTCACAGGCTTTTCTCTTACTTTCAAGCCAAATATAATATTCAAGATGTAGAGGAGGGCTTTGGTTCCCCTTGCCAATCCATTTTTTTTCTCATATGCGCTGGATTTCCATGAGATTAAATAATTCTTTCTGACAAAGCATCATTGATTGGAAATATTAGCTCTGTTTTGCCTCACCTGTGAAGTATTTCTTCATTAGACAGAGTGTAGAATATGAGTTGGGACAAATTATAGCAACTTTAGAAAATGCATTTTGTGCTGCCCTTGGACTATTGTGTGCAATTCTGGTCACTACACTATGGGAAGGATGTGATTACGCTGGAGAGAGAATGAAGAGGAGATTCATCAGGATATTGTCTTGATTGGAGAACTTCAGTTATGGGGAGAAATTAGATAAGATGGGTTTGTCTTCCCTGGTGCAAAGAAAGCTGAGGAAAGATCTGATAGGAATGTGCAAAAATATGAGGCAGATAGTCAAAATAGTTTTCTCATGGTAATGGTATCAAAAACAAGAGGGTATTTTCCGAAGGATGAGGATCAGCAAGGATAAGGCTTTGGACGCTGTCTCTATGAACTTTAACAAGGCTTTTGACAAAGTCCTGTGTGGTAGACTGGTCTGAAAAGTCAGATGACTTGGGATCTGGAGTAAACCAGACAATTGAATACATGATTTTTTTTGGTGGATGGAGATAGAGGGCAGTAGTGGAGAGTTGTTTTTTATATATATATTGGTCATGCATGTGCTGCAGAGAGCACAAGAAATTAGGTGGCATGATTAGTAAGTTCGCAAATGACACCAAAATTAGAGGTGTTGTGGACAACAGGATCTGGCTTACTTTCCCTGTGGCCAAAAAATGGTAGATAAAAATACAAATAATGAAACTCAGACAAGTACAGTGTTGCCTTTTAGAGAATTAAATCAGAGCAGGACATATATGGTAAAGAGCAGAGCCCTGCGGAGTGTGGTTCAACAGAAAGACCAAGGAATGGAGGAGCACAGTATCCGGAAAGTAGTGACACAGCTAGACAAGTTGGTGAAGAAGACATTTACCTTCAGCAATCGGGGACTGAGAACAAAAGTTTGGAAGCCATGTTACAGATATACAGGACAGAGGTGAGACCACCCCTGAAATACTCTGTGCATTTCTGGTCACCATTCTATAGGAAGGATGTGATTAAGTTGGAAAAGCTGCAGAAAAGATTCACATGGGATTATTTGGATTGGAGGGCTTGAGTTGTTAGGAGCACTTGGGACTGTTTTCCTTGAAGTGACAGGTGACCTTATAAAGGTTTATAAAATCATGAGAGACATAGATAATGTGAATGGTTATAAACTTTTGCCTTAGGTAGAGGAGGATAAAATTAGAGGGCAAGGCTTTAAGTTGAGAGGGGAAGAATTTAAAGGGGACCTGAGAGGCAAGTTTTTAGTCAGAAGCCGGTGGGTATATGGGATAAGTTGACAGAAGAAAATGGTTCAAGTGTGTTTAAAAATCATTTGGATGGATACACAGATAGGAAAGGTTTTGGGGAATAAGGCCTAAAGGCAGGCAAATGACTCTAACTCAGCAAGTCAACTGGTTCAGCATGGACATGTTGAACTGAAGGGCCTGACTTTGTGCTGTATAACTCTGACCCTCTATGACTGTTTTACACAGAGTGGTTGCTATCTGGAATTTGCTGCCCTTGAGGAGGTGATAGAATCAGAATCAATAATTAGAAAAATATAGACAAACACATAATCAGACAGGGCATAGAAGGATACGGTCCTACTGCAGGCAAATGCATTCAGTGTAGATAGATGAAAAGGTCACCATGAACACAATGGGCTGTAGCACCACTTTCTGTTCTGTATGACTCTCAAACTATATTTTTTTTAATAAAACTCAAACTCTGAGAAAAGTCAAGAACTGCTTCAAAACATATTGATTAAACAACTAGTTAAGAAGTTTCATAGCAAAACATGAATAATCCCCACAATTGGAAGGTGAAATTGATAATAAGAAGTTGAAACATACATAAAGGGGAAAAAAAACACATAAAAAGGGAGTGAAGATCGTAAAGATGGGACTGGACATAAGGAAAAGAAATTAAGTATTGAGGACAGAGACAGTGCTGCGTAAGTCAATTTCATTAGCTGAATAAGAACTGAAAATAGCATATTGAACTGGTATATGATACCACAGGAGATGCATACCTTCAGGCAAAGGAAAATAAGCAATGTGAGCTTCAGTCAATGGGGATAGACAAGTCAGAATATAAACATTGATTGATACAACCAGAATTTACAGTTATTGCACAATGTATTTGGACACCCAGAAGATTCACTGGCTGTCAGATAAAAATATAAATAATGGTACATTAATAAATATATGCTCAGAAACGTCAGCTAAACAAAGCAACAATTAAAATATTAATTGTTTTGTTTCATGAAATTACAAAATTACAGCTGTAGAGTGAAATCTTCAGGCACAAAGCATTACAAAGGAAAATAACCTGCAAACCCCTGTTGTGATAAATAGGACAGATTGTGCAGCTCATAATGATAACAAAGCTTTGCTATCCTACCACATTTGGTTGTGAATGGTGGTGCACAGCTAACAGAAGGAGGCTCCAAGGACATTCCCATCCATGATGATGGCAGGGTGCATACTCATCAAAGATAAGGTAGGAACATTTGCTGTCTTGTCCAACCACAAAATGCCTTTTTAGCTTCCTTCTGAGATCTCCGCTAGCACAGAAGCTCAATAGTCTGCCAGTTCGATTCAGTCTACATCATTTTAAGAAACAGTGGAAAGCAGTGGATGGAGGAAAGATTATTGGACCAGTTAATATTTTATTTGCAGTACTTGTCCTGAGCTCTAAAACTAGCCATGCCTCTAACTAAGCTGTTGCAGTACTGGCATCCAGCTGATATCACCCAAGTATGTCTTGCCCACAATAAGTAGGCTAATTGAATCCAGTTAATTACTGCCCAGCAAACTGAAAGGAAATGTCATCAACTGTGCTATCAAGTGGCAGATACTAGCCAATAACTTGCTCATAAATTTTCCGTTCAGGGTTTGGCAGAACCTCAGAGCTCAAAGCTTCATCATAGTCATGGTCCAGAAATGAAGTGAGAGTGACCTTCCACCCTTGATATCAAAGTAGTATTAATGTGTGCATTAAAGAGCCCTAACAAAGCTGAAATCAATCTCAGAGAAAATTTGTATCTCAGACAAAGAAAGAGGATTGTGGTTGTTTGAAATCAATCATCCTACCCCAGGATCTTATTGGAAAAATTATTTGGAGCAGTTTCTTAGGCCCAATTATCTTCAAATACTAATGACCTTCTTTCCATCTTGAGGTCAGAAGTGGAGATGTTTGTTGATGGCCACACAATGTTAAATCTAGACACAACTGTTCAACGACTAACAGGGCAAGGGCAGCATTCAGGCCTGGATTACAGGAAGTAATATTTGGCAATGACCATCTCCAACAAGAGAGTGCTTTTGGACCTATCCTTGGTCTTCCATAGAATTTTTATTGCTAACTTGCCATCATATTGTGGAGCTCTTCGCTGACCAGAAACTAAACTGGAAAAACTACAGTTACAAAAGCAGGCCAGAAGCAGGGCATCCTAACATGAGTGTCTCACCCCACTCCAAAATTCCAAAGCTTTTCTACCATCTATAAAACACAGCAGTGTGATGGAATACTTTCCATTTCTCTTAGATGGCTGCAGCTCCAACAACTTTTAAGAAGCTCAAATCCATCCAGGACAAAACAGCCAACCTCGTTAGTGTCTCACCCACAATCCAAAACAAAATGCACCATAACTATTCATTTAGGCTAATCAGAATGAATCTCTCAATTCCAGGATATCTACCACAAAAGGACAGCAGAACAGCACCATCAGTCAAATTCTGACATCATGGAAGTACTTTTCCACAAGCAGTTAAAGGAAATGACCACCATCACTTGCTCAAAGGCAATTTGGTATGGACAGTAAATGCTGACCTTACCAGGAATACTTATATCTCAAAAACTGAACAAGTAAGTTGTGCCCTCTAATTCAGAAATGCAATTTAGAGGCATTCCCACTACTGTGTAGCTCATTCCATTTGTGCTGCAGGTGGATTTCACAAGTCTAGTAAGATGCATGGAGACATCTAAAGTCCCAACCGCAGCTTTATTTTCATTTTCTCACTGCAGACCTTTTGTAAAGGCTAAAGTGAGTTTGTGTGAACCAACAATTCTAGCCTGCTTGTGCTAACTGATTGCAAATTCTTCCCACAACCGGAAACCACAGTTAGCTGTGCCTTTGTTAGAGAACAAGAACAACTTATAGTTACCTAACGCAAAATTTCAGATTCAGTCACCAGAATCAGATCTTAGTCTTGAAGTTGGAATATATTAGACACAAGTACATTTGAAGGGTAGAAAAATTGAACAGGGTATTTAGGCCATAATTTTAATGTCCATCTAGATCATACATGTCAAACTCTGGCCCGCGGGCCAAAATTGGCCCGCGATATAATTATATTTGGCCCGCAAGATCATTTCAAAAATGTATTAGAGGTGACCCGCCCTGCAGCGAGAGCTGATGCTGATTTTTGGTAATGTCACCCTCACCATCCTCCCCCTTCATTGCACATCTTTCCCCATTGTAACACGAGAAATTGTAACACGGGAAGTCTGTCGATGTCATCAGCCGGCAAGCCAGTTGGAAGGCTCCCCGCACAACCAGTCACTCCTTCCACCTGTTGAGCGGTGCGGCGGATGGGCGAGCGCCTGTGATTTCCTGTCGGCGCGACAGGCATGGCAGGCTGCGCACGGCCCCCGGGCAGCGCGAGCCCCGCGCGACTGGCACCAGACGGCCCTTCCACAATGCGAGCGCACTTCTCCCGGTTGCCACGGCCTTCAGCGCTTGCACCCGCGCGGACCCCAGGGGCGGCTGGTTCGGCCCTGCACGTGAAGAGAGAGATGGTGGCTGTCCGCAAAGGCTGATCGGCAGCGCGCTGGGCCTGAGTGGGTGGGTAAGCAGGGGTGGGCAGAGGGTGTAGGTGAGGAGTAATGGGCAGGGGAAGTTATGGTGGTGCGAGGGGCAGTTAGAGGGAGGGATGAGTAGAAGGAGGGGTGGATAGGGAAGAAGTAAAAGGGGAGGGGCAGGGCGAGTAGGGGAGGGGTGATTAGAGGGTGCGAGACGGATAGAGGGAGGAACAGGTTGAGGGGAGAGGCAGTAGAGGGGCGTGTATAGGATGGGTTGGATAGAGGCAGAGCGAGTGGAGTGAGGGGTGAGTAGAGGTTGGGTAAAGGACTGGTCAGGTAGAGGGATGGTGGGTCGAGGGTGAATAGAGGCCTAGAGCCTGAGGAGTGAGCAGGAAATGCTGAGTCCTGATGCAGTCCAAAATGGACGCAGCCTGTGAATGCTGACTACATCTCCACAGGGACCAAATATGTTTCCCTCAGGTCAAGCAAAGGGTGAACTTGAGCTACCTACTCCTGACCTGTAACATTATCCTCCTAAAGTTATATCCTAAAGTTTAACATTACATATGTTGAAAGAAGAGAAAACATGCAGATGTTGTTGAAAATTTTCAATAAATACATAGTTCGGCCCTCGACTTAGTCCAAGTTTTTAATTTTGGCCCTCCGTGAATTTGAGTTTGACACCCCTGATCTAGATATTTCAACAATAATGTATAAGAAACTGACAGATATTTAAAAATTTAATTATTCCTCTTATCAATATTCTGTTTGAAATGTCTAAATTCCTGTGAACAAGATTCATTGTTTTCATATTTCGTTAAAGAAGTAGGATAGTCTTTCTACGTAAATGTATTAAATTTGTGAAACTCATTAAAAGTGGATGCATTTCAATTGAGAATTGTTCGTTATGATGAAGTGCTTTGTACTGCAATTAGTCCCTTCAAGTGAAGAGCCTCCATCAAATTCATCTGCAATATGGATAAGAGAAGTTCCCCAGTATAAATTTCTCTACATTTTTTTTCCAGATAGTATCAGGTGACTCTCCATAAGAAAAATACCAGGAAAATGGAAAGCTCATCTGTGAATATCCCTCTCAGTAACAGGTATATTTTGTTGGATGCTGTTGAGGGAGATGACCTGACAGAAGCTGGCAGCAGTGACCAGGTCGCTGGCACTGAGCCTGGTATGGTGGCCAAAAGGTAAAGAGGAATGCAGTGGTCATTGGGGACTCCATTGTCAGAAATACAGACAGGAGATTCTGTGAGCCAGATAGGTATGCCCGCATGGTGTGCTGCTTCCCTGGTGCAAGGGTGCGGGATATCTCAAATCGGGTCCAGGGTATTCTAAAAGGGGAAGGCGAACAGCCTGATGTCTTGGTACATGTGGGTACCAATGACATAGATAAAAAGAAGGAGGAAGTACTGAAAAAGGATTACAGAGAGCTAGGACAGAAACTAAGAAATAGGACAGCCAGGGTGGTGATCTCTGGTTTGCTACCTGTGCCAAGTGCAACTGAGGACAAAAATGGAAGGTTAAGAAAAATGAATGTGTGGCTGAGGGGCTGGTGTAAAGGACAGGGTTTTGGCTTCTTGGATCATTGGGTTCTCTTTTGGGGAAGGCATGACCTCTACAAGAAGGATGGGTTACACCTAAACCCAAAAGGGGTCAATATATTGGCAGCTAGGTTTGGTACAGCCGTCGGGTGCGGTTTAAACTAATTTGGCAGGGGGGTGGGAACCTATATGATAGGGCAAAGGACAGAAAAGATAAAACAGGAAAAGTTAGGTTAGGCAGCGAAAGTAAAAAAGATGGGGAAGTGCAGAGAGACCTAGGGGTACTTGTACACCAGCCTCTGAAGGCGAGCATGCAGGTACAGCAGGTGGTTAAAAAGGCAAATGGTATGTTGGCCTTCATATCAAGAGGGTTTGAGTATAGGAACAAGGATACCTTACTGCAGCTGTACAGGGCCTTGGTGAGACCACACCTGGAGTATTGTGTGCAGTTTTGGTCACCTTATCTAAGGAAGGATGTTCTTGCAATGGAGGGAGTGCAGAGGCGATTCACCAGGCTGATACCTGGAATGGCAGGAATGACTTATGAGGAAAGATTGCGCAAATTGGGATTGTACTCGCTGGAGTTTAGAAGATTAAGAGGGGATCTCATAGAGACATATAAAATTCTGGCAGGACTGGACAGAATTGATGCAGATGGGATGTTTCCAATGACGGGAAAATCCAGAACCCGGGGCCATGGTTTGAGGATAATAGGCAAACCATTTAGGACCGAGATGAGGAGGAATTTCTTTACCCAGAGGGTGGTGAATCTGTGGAATTCATTGCCACAGAGGGCAGTAGAGGCAGGTTCATTAAATCTATTTAAGAGGGAATTGGATATATTTCTTCAGTATAAGGGTATTAAAGGTTACGGAGAGAAGGCGAGATCAGCCATGATCTCGTTGAATGGCAAAGCAGGCTCAAAGGGTCGAATGACCTATTCTTGCTCCTATCTTCTATGTTTTCTATGTTTTCTATTCATCAGGCAGCTGTTCAACATTATATCATGGTCACTAATGTTCTGTTCATGCCATTGGAAGAGAGAGAGAGAGAGAGAGAGAGAGAGAGAGAGAGAGAGAGAGAGAGAGAGAGAGATTGAGAGAGAGAGAGAGATTGAGAGAGAGAGAGAGAGAGAGAGATCCATGTTTCCACATGTGTAAAGAAAAAAATGACAGATTGCCTCTGTCCCTATCATTTTTTGGCAATCCCCTTAGTGATATGAACAGAAAATATTTTCATTCTGAAAGATTTTGGGGGAAATAACAATGTTATGACACCTTCTTGTAGGCTGACACCAATCACCTTACACTGTGTGTCAGAGTAAGATAGATAAAAAACTGGCATAATCCTATATATACCCAAAAGTTTGTCTAAGGCATATAGCCTTATAGCCAGATAACACTAAAGACATAGATTTACTTGGCATTTTTATATTTGAAAAGTCCAAAATTCACACTATAAGCTACACTAGAATTTTTAGGATGCTCATTCAAAAGCTTAGTATTAATAGAATTTAAGATGTAGTTTAACAAAAAAAAAGTTTTGGAAATAGAAATTAGAAATCTAGAAATTAGGTCTAAATTATCTGGTTAACCTTGCCAATGCAGGATGGAAGGAAATCAGGCTAGCACTGGAGAAACACAAATATCTTGGAAGGTTGAAGGGTTAGAGGAGGTTGTACAAATAGACACAAACAGTACTGTGGCTGCCTTCGAAACATGAATTAGAATTTTAAAATCAATTGTTTCAGGGCTGGAAGCAATATCATTTAGTGAGCACAGGGGTGATGGCAAACAAGACATTCTGCAAGTTAAGAAATGGACCACAGTTTTGAATGAACTCATTTGCACAGGATACAATATCCTAGAAGTAACAAGGACATGGGTGAAGGTTCCTGAAGTTGGTAGCATCAGATGGGATGGAACTGGAAAACGGAATGAACTAGGCAACTTTGGTGATAAGAAGTCTACAAGTTTGCCAAATTCAGCTAATAGCTAACTAAAATTGTCTGCAAGAAGTTTGGTTCATGTTCAATCAGTGGCCATGAAGCATAATAGAGCTGTTAGTGGAATTTCTGATGAAGTCCATGTGTCTTCCCAATATTTGATTGTAAGAAATTTACTCAAGCAACATATGAGATCTACTGGGTTCAAAAGTGAAACCATTACAAGAACTTGAAAAAACAAATAAAACTGAGGGTATTGGCATTTGAAACAAAATCGGATTTGCAGAAAGAATTCAGCTTGTTGGAAAGAAAAACCAATTAATCTTTCATGTCAGGGATCTTATGTCAAAACTGTATGAGATCATTTGATGACAGGTGCAAATAAGAATGGAACTAGGTAAGGAGTTCCATTTGTCTGTATAGCGGGGTTATTTTTGCTCAGAATTATCCTTTGTTATGTGGCATACAAGAAAGTGGAGCAGGAGCAATAGGGACTTTAAATCAGGTGCAGAGATGAGCATTTCTTTGAATACGAACAAGACTTCAGAATTATGTGTTGCCTCCTGGTGCTAGGATTAAGAATGCCTCTAAGCAGGCACGAGACATTCTGAAAGGGGAGAGTGAGCTGGCAGTCGTTGTGATCCATTTAGGCACAAAAGACCAAGGCAAGAAGAGAGAAAGGAAAGTTAAAAAGCAAGTTCAAGTTTATTGCCACAGGAACCAACATACCATGCAGCAAGCAGGACCTTTAGGGTTGTAATCTTGGGATTATTTCCCATGCAGTGAATGACTAAAGAGCTGTTGTAGGGGGAGGACTGTAAATACCTGTATCATTGGGATCTCTTACAGGGCAGGCGGGACTTGTCCAAGAAAAATGGGTTGCACCTGAACTGAAGGGGCCCAATATCCTTCCAGTGAGATTTGCTAGTGCTACTCAGAAGAGTTCAAAATATTGTGACAGATGGCTGGGAACTGGAGCAGTTGATCAGCAGGTAAGTGATTAAAGAGAAGGTAGAAGTAGGTATAATAGGAAGAACAGGCAGGGCAAGGACAGGAATAACAGTCAGAGTATATTTATTTAAATCCAAGACATATTATGAAAAAGGCAGATGAGTTTGGAACTAAGATGTAGCTATTTGGTTTAGAGAGGGGCTGGACTGGACTCTCAATATTCCAAGATTTAGATGTTTCAGATGTGATAGAGAGGCATGGTCCTGTCTCATAATGTTGATTTAGTTTTGTGAAGAAAAAACAAAGATGATTGTTGAAGTAGGGCAGTGGATGTTTTCTAATTGGACATTAGTAAAGCATTTGACAAGGTTCTCGTGGTAAGCTGGTCCAGAAGATTAAGTCCCATGAGATCTTGGGGTGCAAGTCCATAGCTTCCTGAAAGTAGCTACGTGCGATAGTGGTAAAGAAGGCAATATAGCAAGCTTGCCTTCATGAGTCAGGGTGTTGAGTATAAAAGTTAGCAAGCAATTTAACTATTATTTGCTGTATAAAACATTACTTGGGCCATATGTACAGTACTGTATGCAGTCTAGTCGCCAGACTACAGGAAGAATGTGAAGCTTTGCAAAGTACACAAATGAGATTTACAAGGATGTTGCCTGGATTAGAGCTCATTTAGCTTAAAAGAGATTCATAGATATCACCTGATGCTGAGTATCTTCTCTGTTAATGCTCTGCTAGGCATTCTCTGCAGCCATCTTCAGCTCCTGCTTATTTCGGGGTTTGTCCCTTTAAGTTTTCAGCATATGGAAGGCATGCTAAATTAGATTTAGATTGGGTGACTGACTTGGCCATTCAAGATTTTTCCCGGTTTTAGCCTTGAAAAACTTCTTTGTTGCTTTCATAGTATGTTTGGGATCATTGTCTTGCTATAGGATGAAGCACTGTCCAATGTGTTTGGAGACATTTGCTCAAAGTTGAGCAGATAAAATATTTCTATATTCCTCATGAATTTATTTTGCTACTGCCATCGATGATGATAAGTGCACCAGTACCTATAGCAGCCATACATGCCTAGACCACAATACCCCCACCAGCATGTTTCACAGATCTAGGGCAATTCCTTTATGATCCTCACTTTGCTATTGCCATAACTCTGATACAGGTTCATCTTGGTCTCATCTGTGCATAAGACCTTTTCCCATAAATACTGTACTTCTTGGCAAACTGTAATCTGGCCATCCTGTTTCTGTGGCTAATTAGTGGTTTTATCTTGTAGTGTAGCCTCTTTATTTTTGTTCATGAAGTCTTCTGCCAACAGTAGTCATTAGGATCAGTGCCAGAATGTATATCAGAGGTGGCATTAGCAATTTTGAGGGGGGCTCATTTAATGGGGATGTGCTAGCATGGACCTGTCGATGGGAGGGGTGCTAGCAGAGACCTACCTGTCATTAATGCCATCTGCCCCTCTGACATGGGGCATGAGGTCACTCTTTTTATTGCATCAAGTGTCACTAGACACTACTAACTTGGGAAGGAGTAGGACGGGTCTGACAGCCAGGGATGGCTGTGACCTTGGGAGGGTTGGGGGAACAGCACTTCATTTGGAGGGGGCATAGTGCCTCATTTGGGGGGGTGTCAATGCCTGTAGATGCCCCCCTTGGCACCGACCCTGGTAGTCATTGACACATCTACACCTGCCTCCTGAAGAATATTCTGTTGTGCCGGACAGGCATTTGGGGATTTTTCTTCATCATGATGAGAATACTTCTGCATCAACAGTGGAGGTCTTCCTTTGCCTACCAATCCATTTGTGATTACTGACCTCACCTCTTTCTTCTTAATGATGTTCCAAACAGTTGATTTTGGTAATTCTAAGGTTTGGGTGATGTCTCTTACTGTTTTATTCTTGTTTTTCAGCCTTAGGGCAGCACTGTTGGTGTAGCAGTTAGCATAACACCTTTACAGCACCAGCGATTGGGAGCAGGTTTCAAATCCCACGCTGTCTGTAAGGAGTTTGTACATTCCCCCTGTGTCTGCGTGGGTATTCCCTGGAAGCTCTGGTTTCCTCCCATCATTCGAAACGTACCGAGGGTGTAGATTAATTGGGTGTATTTTGGCGGTACAGACTCATGGGCCAAAATGACCTGTTATCATGCTGTATGTCTAAGAAAAATAATGGCTTTCACTGGTACAACTCTGGTCCTCGTGTTGCAAAATGACAACTGCGGACTCCAAAGATGATCAAAAGCTTTGAAGCAATCTTAGCTTTCTTACATCTGCACCAATTAAGCAACTAAACACACCTGAGTAATCATAAACACCTGTGAAACCAAAAGTCCCAAACATTATGGTGCCCTGAAATGGGGGGACTATGTATTAAAAGTGCTGTAATTCCTGCATGGAAATAACTTTTAATAAAATCTGGAATGTGCACTTTAATCACATGTGAATCGTTTGATTACAAACTTAAAACCGTGGAGCACAGGAAAAAAGTGTCTGTCCCAAACCATATGGAGGGCACTGTTCTTCACACCTCCTGCCCTACCTTCATCAATTTCTTGTGTTACTTCCTCAAAAAACTGAATTAGGTTCATGAAGCACAACCTTCCCTTCACAAAGCCATGCTGACTAGTCATGAGAAGACTGTATTTCTCTAAATCCTGTCCTTAAGAATCCCCTCCAATAGTTTGCCCACCACTGACATAAGGCTCAATGGTCTATAACACTGGAAAACAAATTTTTCAAAAGGTTTGCTTCCTGGGGATTATGATAGACAATTTCAAGCTGAACACAACGATAATTTCAAATTTACTGTATCACGTAGCAAGTTGGAGAAACATTAAATTAACTTTTATTAGCATGTTTAATCACATAATGATGCTGAAACATTGGATTAGTTCAATTGACCTAAAAATGTTTTGCCGCTGATTTTCATTTGTTCTCTGCATCTGATACCTCTTGTGTCATTATCCAACAATAGTTGGCCAGCATTGATGTATTCCAGTTGCCCTGATTGCTTTTCTATGCAATGTCCTATTGAAACCTTTCACCATGTTCATCACTAATTGCACCAAGATCAGCAGGAAAGAAACCAAGTGCAAATACAGAAAATGAATTTTCAATGACATTTTGCACTTCCTAGTTTTGTATGCTTGAAGCATGTTTTCAATCAGCTGGATACAGTTTGGTGCTCTGAAATTGTCAAGAAAATTCTCTTTTTTTAAAAATCTTTTTTATTGGTTTTTATAAGAAATACACAACAATGAAGAAAAGGGAACAAAACTGAAAATACAATATCACATGTATGTATATGTGTGTGTGTATACATAAAGATAAAACTTCAAAGTATAAACTTGGTTTCCCCTCCATTGCAATGGGTGAACAAAAATCAAAAGTATTATATAAAAAAAACTCACATAACCTTCTCTAATAATAAAAAAAACTAACAAAAAACAGTTGAGCAGCTTATTCTGAGGGTTACATATATTTTGTAGTTTTTGTTTGCTACCGTAAATCAAATAACAACGGTAAGACTATATCTCATCTGGAAGAGTAAATACATCTAATCACATTAGAAACATTTACATCATATGAAAATAAGACATAAAAGGTCGCTGTGTATCTTCAAATTTCACTGATGAATCAAATACATGATACTGTGGCAGCTCACCCACGCAACAGGCGAACCAGCTCATGGCGCCACGGGAAAATCCGCAGCAGATCCGACTATAAGAGCTCCAAGTGCGGGGCATGCCCACAGCCTGGCAGCTGCCCCACAAGTTGTGGGGGTTGCTGGGAGAGGGTACTTAAGCGCTTGGCTTTTGAATCAGTAAAGCAGTTGGTTCAACTCACCTTCAACTCTGCATGGTCTTTCGCTTACTGCATGCCTAGTGCAACTACACTGGTGACCCCGATAGTCCAAATGGCATAAAAATAAATAAATATTATTGTTAAATAAATAGCTGAGTCACAGAGGGTTTGTATGAGCAGTTCATTAGTCACTTGACAGTCTCACGGCACGTGGGAAGAAGCTGTGTCTCAGCCTGATCTGTGCTATGCTGTTTTACTGTTCAGTTGTTCTATAGAACGCCTTTCACATATACAGGGAACTGTAGAGAGAAAAAGGGCTTTTAGGAGTATAAAAGTTGAGCCAATTATGATCATTTTCAAGTCCTCTTGGAAGCCTTGACTGCAGATTGCAGGGTTCTGAATGTAATTATATTTTTGAGAGGCTTGCTCATGCTGGAAGTGGAAAGTGATGAAGTTCATGTGGGGAGAGGTACATCGAAATCAGAGGATGCAGAACGAGATTGCCAGGGAAAGGATACACAATCATTAAATAAAGCAACTTTCTATGATGATGACAATCATGGTAATGAGTTTATGGTTTTATAGATATTGTGCAACGTACATAGGCACCAAAATTTTTGCTTGCTGCAGCTGAACAGGTACTTCATAAACTAAAACCGCAATGGTATACTTAATTGAATTAAAAAGAGACAATAAATACAAATGATAGATTGATAATAAATATTCACAATTATCTACATCAATATTCATGGCAGTTCAACCATGCTGACTACTATCAACTTCACATAAATACTCCTTACAAATAAAGCAGGCAACTTCTTGATTACATGTAAAAGTTTAACATAAACCCAGAACTGATTGCATTGAACATTTTTTAAAATGCACATTCTGGAAACCAGAAATAAAAATAGAAAATGCTAGAAATACTCAGCAGAAACATTTCACATTGAAGATCCTTCATCAAGTCCTTGACCTGGAACAATAATTCATTCTTTCCATCACAGATGTGACCTAACTTGCTAAAGTTTCTAACATTCTTTGTTCTTGTATTTTTTTTTGTTTTGTTTTTTTTTTTATTTTTGCACCGTTCCCAGAGGCACTGCAATACTGGGTCGATGCGTGGAGTGGACGGAGCAAGCCCCTATTCCATCTCTTTGTTCTTGTTTTAGAACGGATGGTTATTTTTATATACAATTCTTAACTTACCTGGCCATGCTTCCCATTATCACTATAATTGCAATTAATTTTACACCTAATAACAAATAAAAGATCAAGAGGGGTTTACTTGACTCATCTTTCCTTGATTGTTTTTGTCTAATTACCTTTCAATGAAATGTTGCAGCACCTTCATCTGTTTGTAGGATGTTAGAAATGGATTTTACTTTTATAAAAATCTCTTCGTTGTTATGTTCTGCTGTCCTCCAAAGCTTGCTAGATCTTAAGAAGGCTTCTGATATAACCAGTAAGTCAAAAATAGTGATGAGACCTCTAGCCACACTGCATTGCCAGATACTGGGTGTGTAAGATGAGTGATTTAGGCTTACAGATGTTTCTATCAAAAAATGTAAACACGTCAGGGAAGCTAGCATAAAGATCATAATAACAAATAAAAGAGCTTCTGAAATATAAAGAGAGTCAATAAATGTAACATTCCTATTTCAACGTTTGAAAGACATTTTTTGTCATGACAAATTGCTTTAAAATTAAATATGATAGTCAATTTTAACAGGTTGTTTTAGTTCAGTAAATGTTAGAATATTGATATCTATCTGAGTTAGTGCTGCTATAAGTACCTTCATATCTAATGTAATCAGCTTCTTATTCATAAAATGAAACTAAATAAAGTAACAATTTCTATTCCAAAGATCTCAAATAAGAAAATCTCATTTCTCAGGAAACATGCATTTTCTTTCAAATCACCGAGACTAAAAATTCCCATTGTGCAAATCTCTGACGTGCTACTTACTACTCAATGGATTGCATTTTATATTGACAAACATGTGCGGTGGATTCCCCACAGCTAGTGCCAGATCTTACCTGGTGCTTACCTCATTCTATAATGAGAGCAGTTAATTTGTCAGATACCATCCATCATTTTTGATGTTAACTCTCTGTGGCCTGAATCACAGCGATTTATAGCTGTGGAATGTTGGATGCTGGCCCTTTGGCTAACTGGCTTTTGCTCTTCCTCTTTCATCCCTAATTGCATCTGGATCATTGTGCATTGTTTATGCACCCATTTGAAACAGTTGTTCAAAATTCTTTGTCATAGACTATTCTGGTGTTCTCCATTCTGTGCCCAGGTTTCTATTTATCTGGGTCAAAGCAGGAAAGTTTATGGCAGAAGTGTATGCATGGGGTGGCCAGGAGGTTCATGACCCCAAGTATGCATTAGGTATGCTAAAGATGATGCATTCTCATTGTGTCGAATACATGCGCTTAATATTTTGCTCTCACAGAGGTCAACATTATATTTCTGGAAATTTGCTTGGTTCTTGGGGTGTCACTTCCAGATACCTTGTTAGGATAATGCCCAAAAGATTTGCTTTAAACTATGCTTACATATTTGGAAGATATTGGAATAGTTCATTTCTGAGGGTAGGCTATTGATAACTATCCACCATAACCTCACTGACCAGAAGTATTACATCAATACCAATGATCTGGATGATAAAGTGGCAAATTGGATCAGCAAGTTTGTAGATGACACAAAGATTAGAAGTATAGTGAACAGCGAGGAAGGCCTTTAAAGCTTGTAGAGGGATCTGGACCACATGGAAATATGGGGTGAAAAATGGCAGATGGAATTTAATGCAGACAAGTGTGAGCTATTGCCCTTCAAAAGGACAAGCCATGGTAGGACAATAGATCACTGAGGAGTGTGGTAGAACAGAGGGATTTGGGAATACAGATTCATAATTCCTTGAAAGTGGTCTTAAAGTAGATAAGGTCATAAAGAGACCTTGTCATAAATGCCCTCATAAATCAAAGTATAGGAGTTGGGATGTTATGGTGAAGTTGTAAATGACATTGGTGCGGCCAAATTTGGAGTATTGTGTGCAGATTTGGACACTTAACTACAGGAAAGATTGATAGAGTGCAGAAAAGATTTACAAGGATGAAGAACTGAGAACGGAGCCGAGTTAAATGGGTTTAGACTTTATTCCTTGGAGTGTAGAAGAATGAGAGGAGATTTATGAGGGGCATAGACAGAGTAAATGCAAGTAGGTTTTTTTCAACATGGGTTAAGGGTGAAAGGGGAAAAGTTTAAAGGGTACATTAGGAGGAACTTCACAGAGAAACTGGTGGGAGTGTGGAATGAGCTGCCATCTGAATTGGTGGATGCAAGCTCAATTTTGACATTTAAGAAAAATTTAGACAGTTATATAGATGGGATAGGTATAGAGGGATATAGTCTGGGTGCCGATCAATGAAACCAGGCAGAATAATAGTTTGGCACAGACTAGAAGAGCCTGTTTTTGTCCTGTAGTGTTCTATAGTTCTGTGGTTTTAAATTCCTGTATATTGATTACATTTCCTACCTTTCCACTTCTTAAAGGTATTCTATTTCAATTCTAATTCAATTTCTCAATCTTAATCACTTGTTCTGTTGATACTACTGACATATAAATGCACCTGTTCTTTTTTCTTTTCTTGCAAATCAAGAACTCCCCATTATTTTTGGTTGACAGAGCCATCAGCTATGTTTGTTTAATTTCCTGCATTCCTTCTCTCAATCTTCCATCTTTCATAGTTACGAACAGATTCCCACTGGCTTCGTCTTCCAATTCACCAACCATTTTATGCAATATATAATTTTCTATTAACTCTTGATTGAAAGCACCACCATAGGCACCCTTCCCCCATCTCTCATTTCCAAACATTTGTGTCCAAACTTCAATCATCCCCAACACCCAACCCCATCTCATCACACATTCCAATGCAAGTGCAAAAGACACAAATCCTTTTTTTTTATTTCTATCCTTCTTAATATTCATGTCCCAAATCTTCCATAGTAGTGAAACTTTATTGACCTGTCCTTTTAATTTAGTGCACTGCATTCACTGCATGTTGTGGTATGCTCTGCAGCTGTGAGACAAACCAGACCTTGTGAAATACTTGTGTTTAGTGCACAACTGCGAGCCTAAGTTTCTGGTTCAATATGACTGTAAATTTCCATCCCACTCCCAATCTGACTGCTCCAGTGGAGTTCACCTCAACTCATTTTAAGGGCTCCCAGATATAACATTGAGTTTATCAACTTCAAATTGCAGCCATAAATTCCATTTTGTAGGATGCAATTGTTGGCAACAGTTCTGTTAATCACACTTGCACCTCTTGTACACTTATCCTGTGAGGCATCAGAAACAGAAGAAATGTACAACACTGCAATGTATAACCTCCATGGCCTGGTGTATCCCTCATTTTGCCTATGTAATAGTTCAATTTAGAGGGCAGAAGAGCATGCCAGGAGCAGTAACAAACATATCAAAAAATGATGGAGTGTCAGATTGGTGGACCTGCTGAATAGGATTGTACGATTCACAGCTGTAAACACAGCAGAACCAAGTGATCTTACAAAGGATCATATCAAAGATCTGAAATCTTTCCACATCTAGTCATGAATGGATGTGGATGACTAAACAGCAAGTGAAGAAGTCTCTCAAAATATCTGCAGAATCCAGCACATAAGGACTTAAGAATAAAAAGCTGTCGTATTTGTAACTCTATTCAGACAAAGGTGCTCAAAAGAGGTCCATCTGAACCACCTGAAATCCTCACCATCATAAAAGCCAATCTCCTGCCAATTCAACACTTTAGATATACTGTAATATCAAGAAGTGGATGAGAGTCTTGGTGACAGCAAAGGTGATGGAAGGACACAACATTTTATCTGAGGTACTGAAGACCTGTATTTCAGAATTAATGGTATTTCTAGTAAAAACACAAAATGCTGGAGGAACTCAGCAGGTCTCACAGCATCCATAGGAGGTAAAGATATATTTCCGACATTTCGGTCCTGAGCCCTTCTTCAAGGTTCCTTGGGCCTAATATGTCTGACATATATTTTAACCTGTTATGGATGCTGTGAGACCTGCTAAGTTCCTCTAGTATTTCCATGTTTTTACCACAATCACATATTTCACTCCAGTACTATTTCTAATCAAGCTGTTTCAGTACAGTTACAAGACTGGCATACACCTGACAAGGGGGAAAATTGACTAGTATGTCCAATTCACAAAATTAGCCTGCCTTTTTCCTTTCAAAAAGTCAAGTTCAAATTTATTTTCATCCAATTGTGTAAGCACCACCTGATGAAACAGTGTTCTCCAGTCCTCAGTTAAAAAAACATGCAATTACACATACAGACATAACATACATACAGACTGACAGTACATATTCAGTATGTATGTACATACATAAAAATAAATAAGAACAATTAAATAAATAGTAAGGTCTCAGAGGGTTCATATGAGAAGTTCATCAGTCATTCAGCAGTCTCACTTCTCGTGGGAAGAAGCAGTTTCTCAGCATGGCGGTTCTAGCTCTGATACTTCCATAGTATTTCTTTCCTGATGGGATTAGCTTGAAGATGCTGTATGCACTTACTGAAATGTGATTACTACACTCAACATGTTCAAAATATCAGATCACAAGATGGAAGAGTAGCGTCTATCATCAGTTTAAAAAGCTGACTTCCTTGTTCACAACCAAGAAAAAATATACGTGGATTTTAACATCTATTGTTTCTTTTAAAAAATATATGCAGTTGAATTGTGTTTCATAGAGTTCAAGAAATGTCCAGAGAGCATCTAATCGTAAACAAATATAGTAATTAGCAAGAGTTTTCCTGAATTCCCTGAACTTGACTATCTCATTTTCATTATTGACGTCCAATCTCTCTACACCTCCATGCTCCATCCAGAAGGTCTAAAAACCTGTGTTTCTTTCTTAACAACAGACTGAACCAGTCCCCCTCCTCTGCTTGGCAGATCTTGTTCTTACCCTCAATAACTTCTCCTTTGACTCATCCCACTTTCTCCAAGTCAAAGGAGTAGCCATGGGCCTCAGATATGCCCACCTATTTGTTGGCTTTGTGGAGCAAACCATGCTTCAAGCCTACACAGCTTAGGCTCTTCATTTCTTTCCCTGCAACAATGGTTACAACATTGGGGTCCTGCCTCATGCACACATGATGAGCTTGTCAACTTTATTCATTTTGCTGGTAACTTTCACTCTGACCTCAAAATCACTTGGTCCATCTCTGGTGACACTCTCCCCTTTCTTGATCTCTCTGTCTCTTTCTTAGGAGACAAACATTCTACATATATTTTCTACAAATCTACCTACTCCCACAGTTACCTCGACTGCACTTCTTCACACCCAATCCCCTGTAAGGATTCTACTCCTTTCTCTCAATTCTAAATCACATCAGCTCCCAAGATGAGGTCTTCAATTCCAGATCATTGGAAATGTCTTAAAAAAATGTGGCTTCCTCTCTACCACCATTAACTCATCCCTTACCCACATCTCCTCCATTTTCCTGCACATCTGTCCTGGCCTCCTCTACCCCTAGACACCACAAGACATGAAGGTTCTTGTCCACACCTATCACCCCACCAGCTTCCGCATCCAGCATATTTCCTCTGCAATGTCCATCACCTACGACATGATCCCACTATTAGATACATCTTCCTCTCTCCACTCCTCTCTGCCTTCCGTATGGTCTGCTCCTTCCATGACTCTCTCAACCACTCATCCCTTCCCATTAATCACCCCCTTGGCGTCTTCCCCTTTGACCGCAGGAAGAGCCACATTTGACTTCATCCCTCACCAGTGCTCCCATTGTGGCCATTCTACATGGAGAGCATGGCTGAAGGCTGCGAGATCACTTCACTGAACACCTTCACTCTTTCGGTATCAATGACAAGGATCTCTGACCATTTCAATTCTGTGCCCAACTCCTGCACTGACTTGTCTGTCCATGGTCTCATACACTGCCAAACCAGGGGTACCCATATTCTGTCTGGGCTCTCTCCAACCAGATGTCATTAACATCAACATCTTCGGTTTCTGCTAGACCACTCCCCGTTTTCTCTCTCTCTTCCCTATCTCTCTGTCTCCTTTCCTCCAGTTCTCCACCCCTTTCTCTCTCCATTCACAGAGCTATCTCCCCTTTCCCACTATTCTCTGTTGTGCCCTCCATCCCTTATCCACCTCTTGCCTATGGGGCTATGCTCCTCCCCCTGCCCCCTCCTCCTGCACCATTTTATTCAGGCACCTGTCTACATTTCGCTCATATCTTTATGAAGGGCTCAGGCCCAAAACCTTAGTTATGTATCTTTTACTTTGCTGTACAAAGACCACTGTGTGGTCTGCTGAGTTTCTTCAGCATTGTGTTTTCACTGCAAACATTAACAAGATCAGTAAAGTCCAATGCATTTTGTGGGACTTACTGATGTGCAATATTTGGCCTCTATCCCAACTTTCTGCCTCATACCATCAATACCCAGTGCTTTCACACTCACTTATTCCAGATGTCTGATCCAAAGAGTCGAGGCAAAGAAACTGCAGTGGTAGTACAAGAGGGAAGGGTGCAGTAGGTCTCTTGTCTTCTTTGGCTTGGCTTCGCGGACGAAGATTTATGGAGGGGGTAAAAAGTCCACGTCAGCTGCAGGCTCGTTTGTGGCTGACCAGTCCGATGCGGGACAGGCAGACACGATTGCAGCGGTTGCAAGGGAAAATTGGTTGGTTGGGGTTGGGTGTTGGGTTTTTCCTCCTTTGCCTTTTGTCAGTGAGGTGGGCTCTGCGGTCTTCTTCAAAGGAGGCTGCTGCCCGCCAAACTGTGAGGCGCCAAGATGCACGGTTTGAGGCGTTATCAGCCCACTGGCGGTGGTCAATGTGGCAGGCACCAAGAGATTTCTTTAGGCAGTCCTTGTACCTTTTCTTTGGTGCACCTCTGTCACGGTGGCCAGTGGAGAGCTCGCCATATAATACGATCTTGGGAAGGCGATGGTCCTCCATTCTGGAGACGTGACCCATCCAGCGCAGCTGGATCTTCAGCAGCGTGGACTCGATGCTGTCGACCTCTGCCATCTCGAGTACCTCGACGTTAGGGGTGTGAGCGCTCCAATGGATGTTGAGGATGGAGCGGAGACAACGCTGGTGGAAGCGTTCTAGGAGCCGTAGGTGGTGCCGGTAGAGGACCCATGATTCGGAGCCGAACAGGAGTGTGGGTATGACAACGGCTCTGTATACGCTTATCTTTGTGAGGTTTTTCAGTTGGTTGTTTTTCCAGACTCTTTTGTGTAGTCTTCCAAAGGCGCTATTTGCCTTGGCGAGTCTGTTGTCTATCTCATTGTCGATCCTTGCATCTGATGAAATGGTGCAGCCGAGATAGGTAAACTGGTTGACCGTTTTGAGTTTTGTGTGCCCGATGGAGATGTGGGGGGGCTGGTAGTCATGGTGGGGAGCTGGCTGATGGAGGACCTCAGTTTTCTTCAGGCTGACTTCCAGGCCAAACATTTTGGCAGTTTCCGCAAAGCAGGACGTCAAGCGCTGAAGAGCTGGCTCTGAATTGCCCATTCAGGTCTCTTGTAATTTATGTTCAAATGCCTTCCTTGCCATTATTGCGCCACTAGAGGGAGCGTTGTGACATGGTAAAGACCTAAAATAACATATTACCATATGAAACTCTACTTGTGCATTTATTTAAAAAGTTTCAAGAGTCATGAGATATTTTATAACATGCATTAATGACATTTTATAAAAATGTTTAATTGCATTTCAATCAACCAATTGGTGTATTTACATTAAAATATTGTAAAAATCATTGTTCTACAAATACATGGTATGGGATGCTTTAAAAGTGGTAAAACAGTGCAGAAAAATACAAATCCATAAGGCTATGTTTTTCTTTTCTCCTGCAAAATCACCAGTGTATTCCTTTATTGGTTATGGTGCCTATTATTTTAATTTGTAGGTTTTTTAAAATGTAATTTGTCAATATAAGTAGAAAGAGTTATTTTCATTTTAACATAGAACATTACAGCATAGTACAGGCCCTTTGGCCCACTATTTTGTTCCATCCTATGTAAACCTACTCAACAATCTAGATCTCCCCTCCCTCACATCCATAGCCTTCTATATTCCTTGCATCCATGTGCATGTCAAAGAGTCTTTTAAATATCCCTATTGTATCAGCCATCTCCATCACCCCGGCAATGAATTCTAGGCACCACTACTCTCTCTATAAAACAACTTACCATTGATGTCGCCCTTAAAAATTCCTTCTCTCACCTGATACAGATTGTGGTACCACAGCCAGCGTAGCGGTTAGCACAATGCTATTACACTGCCAGCAACCCAGGTTCAAATCTGATGCTATCTGTAAGGAATTTGTCCGTTCTCCCTGTGCCTGTGTTGTTTCCTCCGGGCACTCCAGTTTCCTCCAACCCTTCAAAATGTACAGGTGTTGTAGGTTAAAAATTGGGGTATTTGGGCAGCTTGGGCTTGTGGACTGGAAGGGCCTGTTACTGTGCTGTATGTACACAAAAAACTTTAACTTAAAATGCCCTTTGCTAGTGTTGCCCTGGGAAAAAGGCGCTGACTGTCCACCCTATTTATGTCTCTCATAATCAGTAGACTTCTATTAAGTCACCTATCATCCTTCTCTGCTCCAATGAAAAAATCCCTAGCTCTGTCAACCTTGCTTCATAAGTCATGTTTCTCCAATCGTGGCAATATCCTGGTAATTCTCTACTCCTTCTCCAAAGCTTCCACATCCTTCCTGTAAAGAGGCCACCAGAACTGATATTCAAAGTGTGGTCTAACCAGAGTTTCATAGAGCTGCTACATTTCCTCTCAACTCTTGAACTCATCCCCTCGACTAATGAAGGCCAGCATACCATGTCTTCTTACCCTATTAACCTGCATGGCAACCTTGAAAGAGCTATGGATTTGGGCCCAAGGTCCTACTGTTCTTCTACATTATTAAGAATCCTGCCATTAAACATGTACTCTGCCTTCAAGTTCGACTTTCCAAAATGCATCACTTCACACTTATCCGTATTGAACTCAATCTGTCACTTTTCCACCCAACTCTGCATTCTATCTATATCCTGTTGTCACCTACAGCAACCTTCTACAATTTTCAAAACACCTCCAACCTTTATGCTATCTGCAAATGTACTGACCTATCCCTCTACTTCTTCATTCGGGTCATTTCTAAAAATCACAGAGCAGGGGGTCCCAGAACAGATCCTTGCAGAACTCCACTAGTCACTGACCTCCGGGCAGAATACATTCCAACAACTACTAACCTCTGCTTTCTGCAGACAAGCCTAACATTGAAAATAAACAATTAAGAGAAACAATTAACAATGAGAGAGAAAAAAAGAAACAAAAGAAAAGCTATGTTTTGCGGAATGAATTCTTGCAACGATTCAGAATGCAGGTAACCAAGCCTGCTTAGCATGCAATCAGGCCAATTCAGCAAGAAAAAAAACTATAACCAGTTACAAATTCTGCTTATGGACAATCATCTTTGGAATTTGCAAATGGTCATGCCCTTGCATAAATAACAAAATGCTGAGTATTAAAACTACTTAACTTTCTTCCTTTAACATTGCAAAATATTGGAAACTTTACATTGGTATATTTAACCAGCTATGTCCCAAGGATTTAGCTGTTACAAAGATAGAGTATATGATTTTAAAAATATAACCCTATTCTGCTTCACAAGAAATCGGCATATCATAATGTTGCTGAATCTCCAATTCCTCCTAGGAAGGATTACAAAAAGCGAAGACCCAGTTGTAGAAAGCTGATAACTCAAATCACCATTTGCAGTCAGTCAAATGTCAAAATTCAATTACATGTTGGAGAAACTCAATGAAGGAACATCTGTGTCTACATTCACAATGTTAATGGTCAGGTAAGTGATCCAAATGACTGATTATGCAGGAAATTGGTAAATTGTACTTCATTTTTTGGTGAACTCAAAAAGATGCGAGGCAGGATACTGTTAATATGTGGAATTTTAGTTATTTCTTTATAACTATTGAAGGGTATTACCCAAAGTGGTGAGATGATATGGCAAGGAAATGTGTTGGTTATATCTTACTCTCCACCCTCAGCTAATAAATCAGCGTCCGCGAAGCCAAGCCAAAGAAAGAAGAAGATCGTTCAGCACCATGCAAAAGAGGAATTGAATCGCAAGGGCACGAAATGTACTCTGGGCAGACACTCCAGTATCCAACTGGTTGATTAGTACTATCACTGGTCAGAATGGTCAGATAAGGTCTGTTGTGACTAGTGACAAAACCAACATGATGTATAAACCAACATTGTCCTCAACCTACCTGTCACAGATGCATCTATTCATGAAAGTATTGGCAGGGATGGCCACCATAGAGTATTGGCAAAGATAGATCTTCTGAGGAAGTCTATCACCATTGAGAATAACGCTCCAGTTCTCAATTCTGAAGAGTGGAAATTGCTGTGCAAAACTCTTTCAACATGGGTACCCTCCTACATGGACACAGCAGAGTGAGTGTCCATCCAAAAGCAAGGTGACTGGACACCAGGTTCTGCTGCACAAACACACATGCACTCCTCCTACCATGATCTCCAGCCTCCTTCATTGTCTCACTCTCTCAGCTTCCTGCTCTTTTTACCTCCTTGCTTTCTAGCTCCATGCTCTTGATTCTCCTAGTCTCCTCCCACTCTCTGTCTGGCAGTGGCTTGCTCCCTCGGGGCGGGGGGGGGTTGCCCTTGACTCCTCCCCCATCACCCAAATCCTGTGGCCTACCCAAGAATCTCCATCCCCTTCTTTCAAACCTCTCCCAGGAAACCTCAGATGAATATTTCACTGTCTGACATTGTGGGATTTCAGCCTCTGCTTTCTCCATGGATGTCAGGGGAACAGATAAAACCATAAGGTATCGAAACAGAAGTAGGCAATTGGGCCCACCAAGTCCTCTCCACCATTCCATAATAAATGGATCCAGTCTCTCTCTTCCCTGCCTTCTCCCCATAACCTTTGATACCCTGAGGATTCAGCTAGATTTCGATTTTGATTTAGAATTTATTGTCAGAGTACACACATGACATCACATAGAACCCTGAGATTTGTTTTCCTGCAGGTAAGGGAGACTTACCACTTATTGGTAGTACAAAAAAACTGTGCACAATATAAACAAATATAAACACCTGACTGTGCAATACAGAGAAAAAAACAATGAAGTGCAAAAGTAAGAGTCCTTAAATGAGTCCCTAAGTGATTTTATTATTGAGGAGCCTGATGGTGGTGAGATAGTAGCTAGTGGTACGAGTTTTGTGGCACCTCTATCTCTTTCCTGATGGTAGCAGCGAGAACAGAGCGTGTGCTGGGTGGTGTGGATCTTTGAAGATTGCTACTGCTGCTCTCCGATGGCAGCGTTGGATGTTCTTGATGATGAAAAGGGATTTGGCTGTGATGTCCAGGTCTGTGTCCACTACCTTTTGCATGGCTTTACACTCCAGTGTATTGGTGTCACCATACCAATCTGTAATGAAGACTGTCAGGACACTTTCCATCACATACCTGTAGAAATTTTCCAGGTATGTGTTGTCATACCAAACCTCCACAATCTTCTGTGGAAGTAGAGGTGCTGATGTGCTTTCTTCATGATGCCATTAGTGTGTTGGCTCCAGGAAAGATCCTCCAAGATAGTAATTTCCTGGGCCATCAACAGCTACAGAATAGTATTCCATCTGCAATCTTGTAGCTCGGCACATCTGCTTTTTAACATTATCTTCAAGCCAACATAGAACCACCTGAGATAACCCATCCACAACCTATGAATCAAATCCATTCCCTGCAGTTTTGTTACATCAAGTCAAACAATTAACCAAGAGACTCTATGAACTTTCCCATCTTCAATAATCACATCACTTAGCCCTTGAATGTAAAATACAGGGCTGATGTATTTGCAATGATCTTCAAACACAAGAATCAAACACAAGAATCTATCACCTCTACATCTTTTGGCAACTTATGCCATTTATCATGCCCTCTATATATTTTTTCCAGTTATGCTTCAAACCAAGGGCATCAGTTACTAATGCAGCTAAGCTTGAGGACCGCTCGTGCAGAAATTCTACCTCACAACACAATCTATCAGCACCATGTGACTTCTAAGGAGTTTGGAAAAACATTGAAAATCTTGTCGAATTTTTGGAAACAAGCAGGAGATATCAATCAGCAACCAACTTCCAAGAACTTCAGTTCCTTTCTGCTAATGAATGTACAGATATATAAGGATAAAGTTCAATTTTATTGTCATCCGATTGTACAGAATATATACTGTATATACATTGTAACAAAATTCTGTATCTCCAGACCATAGTGCACACAGACAGACAGAACACTGACACAAAAAAACTGTGCACAATATAAGCAAATATAAACACTGACACATAAACGACATATATATTTAGCAATCCAAAATAAATATACACATATAGAAAAATAATTTACAGGTTTCTAAGATTGTGCAGCAGTTTCACCACCTGCGGAAAGCTGTTTCCCAGCCTGGTTTTTATGCTACTGTACCTCTTTGATGGTTTATGTCTCAGATATATTGCGGGTTGGATGGCAAGAGTCCTCAATAATTCTCTGAGCCTTCTTTAAACACCACTCCTTGTCGATATCATTGATAGAAGGAGACCCCAGTGATCTTCTCAGCAGTTTTAATCGTCCTCTGAACTGACCTTTGATCTGATGCTTTGCAGCTATCATAGTACCTTATAATACAGCCAGCCTGGACACTCTCTATTATGTTCCTGAAGAACATTGTTAGGATGGTACCCTCCTCAACCTCCTGACCAATGAGGGGTGTTGTAGATCCAGAATTGGTCATCCTGTAAATGGATGTCAAGGAAATTTGTGCTTCCACTCTCTCTACAATTGAGCTATTGATATGTAGGGAATGTTCCTTAGTCCTCCTGAAGTCCACAATCATCTCCTTTGTTTTGTCCACCTTGAGACTCAGATTGTTGTTCTTGCACTATTGACTTTTAACTTCCTCTCGGTAAACTGACTCATGGCTGATGAGGTCAACTACCATTGGGTCATCTGCAAACGATGATTCTGTTGGAGCTGAACCTGGCAGTACAATCATGAGTCAGCATTGTGCACAGTAGCGGGCTGAGTGAGCACACACCACTGAGGTGTGCCCGTGGTCAGTCTGATGAGGCTTGAAGGGGCAACTGCTGAAATTTAGAAGCTCTGGCATCAAATCAGTATTGCATTCTGACTGATGATCCTCTCCTGTTTGTATCCAAGGATGATGTGGCTTCAAGAGAGTGAATCCAAGAAAACCATCCAGCCTGGATGGAGTACTAAAAACCAGTGCTGACCAACATGCCAATATTTTCACAGATATTTTCAACATCTCACTGCGTCAAGGCACAATACCCACCTGCTTCAAACAGGCATGAATCATACTGGTTCCCAAGAAGAGTGTGGTAACCTGCATAAATGACATCTACAAGTGGGACTTACATCAATAGTGATGAAGTGTTTTGCAAGGCTAGTGTTGAAGCATATCAGCTCCTGTCTGAGCAGCAACATGGATCCATTCCAATTCACCTACTGTAGCAATGGGTCTATATTGGATGCCATCTTACTGGCTCTACACAAAGCCCTGGAAAACCTGAACAGCAAAGATATATACATCAGGATGCACTTTATCGTCTGGAGTTCTGCATTCAACACCATCAATTCCTCAAAATTAATCAGCAAACTCCAAGATCTGGGACTCACATCACTGCATAAATGGATACTGGATTTCACTTCCAGCCATAATCATTGAGTATTGGTAAAAACCTCTCCTCCGCAATCTATGTACCGGAGCACCACAGGGCTGTGTTTAGCCCCTGCTCTACTCCCTATACACCAATGACTATGTGGCTTGGTACAACAACAACACCATCTACAAATTCGCTGAGGTGGGTTATATAAAAAGGGGTGATGAGTTAGCCTAAAGGAGGGATATTGAAAAATTGGCTGAATGGTGCACCATCAACAACCTCTCATTTAGTCACCAAAACCAAGGAGCTGATTGTTGACTTCAGGAAGGGTAAACCAGATGTGTACAATGCAGTGATCAGAGGTGGAGAGGGTGAAGAAATTTAAGTTCTTGGGGGTCCCTATCTCATGAAGAAAGCAAATCAGTGCCTCCACCTCCTCAGGAGTTTGAAGAGGTTTGGGATGACATCATAAACCCTGGCAAATTTCCACAGATGTGTCGTGGAAATTGTCCTGACTGTCTTCATCATAGATTGGTATGGGGACACCAATACTCCCGAGTGTAAAGCCCCGCAAAAGGTAGTGGACACAGCCCAGGATATCACAGCCAAATCCTTTTTCATCATCTTTCTAGAACATCCATGGGGAACACTGCTGTTGGAGAGCAGCAACAATAATCAAAGATCCACACCATCCAGCACACACTCTGTTCTCACTGCTACCATCAGGAAAGTGATAAAAGTGCCACAAGACGGCCCACCAGGTTCAGGAACAGCTGCCACTATCAGGATCCTCAATAACAAAGTCAATCAGGAACTCATTTAAGGACTCTTACTTTTGCACTTCATTGATTTTTTTTTCTCTCTTTGCACAGTTTGTTTACAATCTTTATTTGTTTACATGTGTACGTTGAATATAATTTTCTTGCACTCCCAATAAGTGGTAATTCTGCTTGGCCTACAGGAAATAGAATGCCATGGTTGTATGTGATGTCATGTATGTATCATGACAATAAATCTGAAATGTGAAATCTGACTGCTGGGAACTGTCTACCCTACATTCTTTCAGAGGTCTTCATGGTTGCCTTGTGCTAATGCCCTTCTCAATACTGTGATTAGAAAAAAAGATATGTCCACAGATACCGGCTACCATGAGGCTGCCAATCTGGACCCCAAACCATGAACACAGTGGGGCCAAATTCTCCATCCCTAATCTGCAGCATGTTACAAGAAAAAATGTTTATGCATTAATTTATCCCATGGATCCAGCTGAGACCTCTTCTTCAAGGAAACAAATGTCAGGGAATCCAATCTTTCACCCTCGCTTGCTTTAAATCCAATTTCTTGCTGAACCATTGGATTTTTGAATTAACTTTCTGGTATTTTCCTAAAGTATAAACATAAACTATCATGAATGCATTTGTTAAATTGAGGTTATATATTACTGTAATATCCTGATTTAAATTTTCTTCTGTTTTGAAATTACAAAACTCTACATCAGGATCAGAGTTTTGGTGGAAAATTGAGCACGGAGGTCATTTTCAACTTTAATGACTTTAATGGGTGGATAATTAGCAGTACCTGTAAGTCAGCTGCACTGACCTCCATGCACAATCATTTGGGACTCAAGTCTTCTTATGCTCATAGCAGCCATCAGGGTTATATTCATGAGTTATTACTTTACTAACCAAATGCAGTCTCTTATGCAAAAAATGAAAGTAGCAAATGTTCAGGTTACATTATGGTTTCGACTGTTTATTATTGATGCCAAAATCACAAGCACACGCTTTATAATTGAGTTTACAATTTCACAATATATAATGCACAGAAGATTTCATGTTGAGCTAATAAATTGGTAAGTCCCCAAGGAGCAGCTAAGAGAGAAAATGAAGTATAATCAACAGACAAAGCAAAATGAAATGTGGGTGTGTTTCATAATTCATCATGTCAGACTCATAATCCCTGAGCTTTAATTGGAAGTAAATGAATGTGGACTTTATTTACATGCCCAAGAGTAGAAAAATAGTTGCCAGGGGAAGTAAGGCTCCAAAAAATGTGGCCACGTATGAGTTGGAATCAAATGAAGAAAATGATTTTACCCTGGAAATAAACAATAAAAGAAATAAATATTTAATTCCAAAAATACTAGGAAGACGGTTTGTGACATGCAAGGAGAGGATTTTGAAAGTTAAATATGAACTTTGGTGACATAGTTTCATGGGCATGGTTTTTTTTGACCACTTACAAAAGAACAAAAATCTAAGCCAACATTTAAAAATGACTGATAGAGCATCTGAGCCCTAAATCCAGGATAATCATCCATTCCCCCAAAACAATTTATCTGACACATTTTTCAACATTTAAAACCTCCATAAATGTACTTATCAAGACAACTGTTTCTCAAGTTGTGCAACAGATATTTAAAATCTATAAGTAAATGTTCACCTTAACATCCTTGATTAAAAATCATCAATATATAGTATATCAAAATAACTCACAGAGGAATGTCATGCAAACATTTGTAGTGGCTGTCAGTAGGGCCCAAGATGGCATCGCCTGTATTCAGCAGCATCGAGGGGTTGCAAACTCCAGGGGAGAACGCACCCCATTGAGAAGGAGAAGCAGAGGAGATGACTCAAAAGGCAGTGATCACAGTGCTAGACCAGCAAGGGTCCTGTAGCTGAAGGACACACACAGGTGGAGACATGTTGGTAACTCATGGGTGATAACTCACTCAGGCTGCAGTCAAAGGACACACACCAGACTGTGGGCTGCTGGAGATTGGTTCATGATTCAAAAGGATGCTGAAGTCGAGAAAGGCTCCAAACAGCAGTGCTGAAGGCTTCCTCATCGTGTCAGTGGTTTGAATTTGAGCTTGGGTTGCCGATGTTTTGAACTGAACTGGAGTCTGGTGCAACTGCAGAGGTTACGGGAGAGCTGAAGGGGAATCCATGGACATTCAGTCACTCTGAGGGGACTCTCTTTTGCTTCTCTTTCTCTGATTGTAACGGGTGCCAGGCAATGTTAATGGTGAATCTTTATATGCCTAATGGCAGACTAAAGTTAATTTCGTGTGATATTACATTTCTGTTTTATTACGTGACACATCTATTTCACAAAATGCAGACATAGCTAGAGAAGCCAGAATTTATTGCTCATTCCAAACTGGCTGAGAGACAGGGGAGCTGAGCCATTTTCTTGAACCTCTGTAACCTTTCTGATGAAGGTTCTCCCACAGTATTGTTGAATAGGGAGTTCCACAATTCATATCCAACAATAATAAAAGAACATACAAGAAATGTGACTTGGAGGAAAGCCTGTGAATGTCAGTCTCCCATGCACATCGTGGAAGTGTTTATGGGTTTGGGTGATGCCATCAGATTATGTAGTTGCCTGCATTGCATTTTGTGCCACTGGTGGAGGGAATATCCCACTAATTAGAAAGCCTGCAAATATAACCTACCTCATGATTAGGAGGCAAGGAGCAATCAACATTTCAGGCCTGAGCCCTTTGTCATGGTTTAAGCACTACAGACTTTCCTGTTTAACCCCCTCATGGTTACTCAGTTCTCCCATGTGCCCTCTTTTGAAGAATATCCTCACTCCATACTGCATTAATAGACTCCTTAATATTACAATGCTACATTCCCTTATAGTCCCTCCTCCCCACAACACCTGAACATTCTATACCCTGGAATGATGAGTTGCATGATGTGGTCTTTTATCAACACTCAAGCCCGAAATGTTGATTTTATATCTTTAACTTTGCTCATATAAAGTACACTGTTTGACCTGCTGAGTTTCTCCAGGAATGTTTTTACTTTAATCACGAGTTTTATTTTATCTTTTGAGTTTTATTCTTGTATCAAACATATTTCTTTGCTGCAAAAGTATATTTCAATATGCTAATCATTGGTCAGTTCATCACCCTTATTAATCACACTCCTAATTTTAAAAGATATGTAATTTATTCTTCAATTGTTTTCACATATCTATCACAATTAATGATTTACTTGTTGGATGACTATATCTCCTCTTCTCCAACTTCTAGTCTCTGTCTCATTCTGCTGCAAAATTAACAGCACCAACAAGCTGTTCAACTTGTTTAAATATTTAATTGTTGTTCCCACCACTTCATTAAGTACAGAAAGGTCACTGAGGCAATGGAAGAGATTGGCTTATGAGCAAACCACAGGGCTTTCTAGTCAAGATCCATACAAAATTTGGTCACCACGAGGCCATGCTTGTAGTCAGTGCAAAGGAAAGAGAGAGGGATGGAGCAAGAATGCATGGAGACAGTACACCTGTAAACCTTGAGCTTTACTGAAATGAAATACACAAATGTACTGGAAAAAAACTCAGCAGGTCACGCAGCATCTATAGGACGTAAAAGGTAACCAACATTTCAGGCCTGAGCCCTTCACCAAGGGATGAGCAAAATTGACAGGGGCCTGAATAATGTTTGGAGGAAGGAGGGAGGAAGAGGCAGAGGAAGGTGGATAAGGACAGGTGAACAGGTAAGACGTCAGATATGGAAGCAGGTACGTAATGCGCCTGAATGCACTCAGAGACAAGTGAGGAGTACAAACGCACTTTTAATAGCTTACAACCAATAGTCAGTAGGCACAATAGTCCTCAGGTGAATCTGAGGTAAGGCAGGAAAACCAGGGTTTATATTGGGGTAGGTGAGGTGGAGCCAGCCATCTGAATAATACACAGACAGTGAATTCCAGTTCACTGCATTCACACCTTCCATCAGAATTGAGCATATGGGTGAAAAACAGAGACCATTCATTCAAAAATGAATACTTTAAAAATATTTACAAGTTCATCAGGGAGTCTGGTAATTCTAGTAGAGCACCGCAGTACTGGAGGACTTTGGGATTTCAAACTTTATGGGCTCCCTGTGGTATAGGATCAGTGGGTCTCAAGGGCTCTGGCTCAAGTTGTGAGGTGGATTGGTTCACTTCTCGAGCAATGTCCTCCGGGACCTTAAGTGGGGTGCTCGGTAGTTCCTGACACACTTGAGGCATCAGATCCTCAGTTCCGGTGGGTGCCAGGTCTCTGATCGAGATCATATCCTCTTTGCCATCAGGGTATGCCACGTAGGAATACTTTGGGTTGGCATGCAGCAGGTGCACCCTCTCGATCAGGGGGTCTGTCTTGATCCTCCTCACGTACTTTCTCAGCAGGACTGACTCTGGTGCCATCAGCCAAGCCGAGAGAGAAGTCCCAGACGTGGATTTCATCTGGAACGTAAACATAATCTTGTGAGGAGTTGCATTGGGATCCATGCAGAGGAGCGATCTTAAGGAGTGGAGCAGTGTGGGTAGAATCTCTTGCCAGTGTTAGCCTGGAAGGCCTTTGGACCAGAGAGCCAATTTCATAGCCTTCCATACCATTGCATTCTCCTTTTCAACTTGTCCATTTCCCTGGGGATCGTAGCTAGTCGTCCTGCTTGAGGCAATACCCCTTACAAGCAAATACTGGTGTAGCTCTTCGCTCATAAATGATGAACCCTGGTCACTATGGATATAGCTGGGATACCTGAACAGGGTAAAAAATAGAGTGCAAGTCCCTGAATACCATGGTGGTGGTCATGTCTGAGCAGAGGAAGGTGAATGGAAAAAGTGAATACTCGTTAATGGCATTGAGAAAGTACATGAAGGGATCCTTGAAATCGACACTGAGTCATTCGAAGGGGCGGGATGTCTTTATCAGGTGCGCTTTGTCGGGGTGGTAGAAGTGCGGCTTGCACTCCGTGCAGACCTGGTCATTTCCCTGACGTCCTCAATGGAGGAGGACAGGTTGCATGCCTTGACGAAATGAACTATTTGGGTGATGCCTGGGTGGCAAAGTTCATCATGCAGTGACTGCAACTGGCAGGTGTGTACAGAGGCAGAGCTTCCTCTTGACAAGACATTTGGAGGTTCATTGAGAGCTCCTGGCCTGTATGCTATGTCTTAATTATAGGTGGAGAGTTCGATCCTCCACCTAGCAATCTTATCATTCTTTATTTTTCCCCCTTTCCCATTATTAAACATAAATGCCACTGATCACTGGTCAATGAGCAGTGTAAATTTTCTGCTGGCCAAGTAATGCCTCCAGTGCCTAATGGCCTCTATAATGACTTGAGCCTCTTTCTCCATAGATGGGTTCCAAAGCTTGTGGCCTTGTAGGGTGCGGGAGAAAAAGGCAACCGGCCTGCCTGCCTGATTAAGGGTAGTGGCCACAGCTACGTTACAGGCATTGCTTTCCACCTGGAAGGGTGCATTCTCATCCACTGCATACACAGTTGCCTTGGTGATGTTGCTCTGAATGTAGTCGAAAGCTGCCTGGGCTTCAGCCAAAGATGAAAAAGAGGTGCACTTTAAAAGGGAGCAGAGCTTATCCGCGTAGTGATGGACACACTGGGCATAGTCAAAGAAGAAGCCCAGGGACCTTCTTAGGCTTTCGTTGTCCTCAGGATTGGGAGTTCTAACAGGGGGTCCAATCGATCGGGGTCAGGCCAATGACACCATTCTCCAGCACATAGCCCAGGATCACCAAACATTTTGTCCGGAACATACACTTACTGGAGTTATATATGAAATTCAGGGCCTTGGCCATGTGGAGAAAGCTCTGGATGTTGGTGTCATGGTCTTCCAGAGAGTGTCCACAAATGGTGACGTTGTCAAGATAAGGGAAGGTGGCCTTCAACCCGTACTTGTCAACCATTTTGTCCATCTGTCTCTGGAAGACCAAGACCCCATTGGTGATACCAAAAGGTAGAGCTAATAGAGCCATCTGTCTGCCTCAAATGCTATGTAGGGGCGGTCCTTGGAACAGATCAGTAACTGATGGTAAGCAGCTTTCAGGTTGGTGGTCAAATAGACCCGGTACTACACAATTTCGTTTACCCTGTCCGAAATTTGAGGGAGTTTCCAGGAGTGTGAAACAATTAATTGTATAGCTGTAGTCAATCACTAGCCAGGATCTTTCTTCCCCTTTCATGACTACCACATGGGCTCCCATTTGCTGTTGCTAGGTTCAATTATGTTTTCTTTGTGTAGCCACTGTGTCTCGGCTGTGATGAATTCCCAATTCCCCGCACTGTATCGCCTGCTCTTTGTAGCTATTCGCTTGTAATCAGGAGTCAGGTTCAGAAACAGTTGGGGGGGGAAGAATCAATATTTAGGGTGGAAGAACTGCATGTGGTGTCCAACTTTTGGGACCTTCCGTTCCGCACCATGATTGGAAGGACTGGGCCAGAGTACTCCATGGTCATGCTTTTAAGTCTACACAGGAAGTCCAGGCCCAGAAACAGAGGAGCATACAATCAGAACTTACAAAATTTCCTTCTTTTTAAGTTGGATGTACCATACAATACTCCTGGTTCATTGCAGAGTGCGAGTGTGAAGCTAGGAAAATATGATAGTCCGTCAGGTACATTCTTAAGTTGTACCGCAGATCCATCACAGAGTTTATAAAGCTCTCATGGAGCCAGTGTCTACTAAACAATCAATCATTTACTATCACCTCTATCATTGAGTTATTCAGTTGGTGAGGTATTGCTGATTCCAGGATGACTGATGCCAGTGCTCTGGAAACCATGTTGCTCCCCATGCGGATGTCGGCTCTCTCCTCTTGGCCCATGGGCAGACAAGATGGCATCAACCACAAGATGTGGCAATATGGCTGTCCTCCATCTTGATCTGACAATGGACTCGGTGGCACTGACTTCGAGTCGTGAAAAGAAGACCACCGTGACTTTCCTTGATGCTTCACTTCCAGTGGTGGGCCCTGACACAAGGCGCAGCAAGACGCTGGAAGCAAACAGCATGGAGAGGCAGAGGCTGGTCCTTCGGGACTCGGGCATGAGTCAAGCGATGACTTTGGGGTTCCACATGCAGTCACCCTCTTTGGGTTCCCTTTAGCCTGGCAGAGCTTCACCCAGCGCCCTTGCTTACCGCATCCTGCACACACAGAGTCCTTCGCGGGGCATAGGGCGTGGGGGTGCTGTGTCTGTCCACAGAAGTAGCACCTCGGTCATGCGTGGCCACAGCAGTCGGCACTGGGGCTCCAGGGGGTCACAGGTGCCCCAATGACCTGGTCCTCTGAAAAGGCACCACTTTCACCTGAGGTCGTCAGCTCCCAGTTGGGCCTGTTCAAACACTATTGCCAGCTCTAGGGTGCTGGCCAAGTCTTTCTTCCCCAACTCCAGAAACCTCATGTACCTCAACCTCACTCCTGCCATGAGGGTGTCCCAGATTTGTCCCTCCTCTTTCACCAAGGCCGTGGCCGCTTTGTAGTGACATTTTCTGGTCAGGGCCCACAGTTCAAGATCATAGTCATCCAGTGACTCACCTGAATGCTGATGATGTTGAGAGAGTCGGTGCCTCACCAGTACATCATTCTGGGATCTCGTGTAGCAGGCCTTCAAGCCTTCTATGGCCAACTCATAGGTAGCACAATCTCTGATGACAGTGTACCCTTTGGGGCCAGCTCGCGAGGGAAGTGCTGATCTCCGTAGACTATCCAAGTTGAAGGCATCTTGTGTGGCCATCAGGTAGGAAGGACTGGAGGCATTCCAGCCTGTAGGCAAATTCCTCCAGATCCTCGGGGGACAGGGTCGATCTGGAGCATGCCTGCCAGGCATGCTCCAGATCAATCTTCAGTCCCCTGAGGCCCCAGAGAAATTCGCCTACTGACTGGAGTGCTTCCTGTCCTACCAGACGGCCACGGAAGGCATCTTCAACTCAGATGGTCTCCAGAGATCGGCACTTCTCTCTCAAGTCGGCCCCAAAGGGTACGCTTGTGGTGTGCTGGGGTAGCAGCAAGCAAGCACAATACCTAAAAGACTGTACAACATGTTTTATTCCAATAAAGGTCTGAACACCAGTTCATGCCTTGGTGATTCCTCATGTGACTGGCTCAGGAGGGGCCGGCTCAGGTTTATAATCAGGATCTGCTAATTGATAGCCGGCCAGGTGGAGTCAACCCCTTAAGTGGTCTATACAGGTCGGTTGATTGACAGCTGGCCAGGTGGAGTCAGCCCCTTAAGTGGTCCTCTTGCAGGTACAAAGATCGCCCCCTGCAGTAGGCTGGTGGACATATCACCATATTCACCCCTTCTTAAAATTGTCCTGGGGGGGCGGGGGGTGTGTAAACAGTGGCGGGTGGTATTTACAGATTCAGGTGGTCTGGTGGCCGTCAGATTCTCTGGGACTATCGCAGGGTTGGCTCCTGGTCAAAGTTCAGCGAGGGTATGGTTGCTGCCTGATGGTTGGCTGGGTCCAGCATAGCCGTGGCAGGCATCGGTGTGGGCAGCATGGTGTCTATCTGTATGTCTGTCCATGAGGGGGGGTGGCCAGGTGGGTGTGGTCTGACAGGAGTGGGATTCTCTGGAGGGGTTGGGCCAAGGGTACCCATGGTGGGAGGTTGGGCTGGGGGGGTGGGGCCCCTGCTGGTGCCAGATCCCTGGTCAAGACGATGTCTTCACGGCCACTGGGTTACCTGATGTAGGCATAGTTCTGGTTGGCGTGGAGGAGGAGCACCTGCTCGACCAGCGGGTTGGACTTGTGGGCCTGCACGTGTTTGCAGAGGAACACTGGTCCCAGAGATGTGAGCCAAACTAGGAGGGAGACCCCATTCGCCAATTTCCTGGGGAACGAGAAAAGGCACTCATGAGGGGTCTGATTAGTAGCCATGCAAAGAGCGACCTAATGGCATGGAGTGCCTCGAGGAGGGCCTCTTGCCAGTAGTCAATAGGCTAGCCTTTGGACCTCAGGACCAGGAAGACCGCCTTCCAGTTAATCCCGTTTTTGTGCTCCACCTGCCCGTTTCCCCTCAGGTTGTAACTAATCGTACATCTAGCCACAATGCCTCACTCATGAAGCCAGACCCTAGATCACTGTGGATGAATGCCAAATATCCAAACATGGTGAAGATCTGCATCAATGACCTGATAACAATGGCTGTGGAGGTGTCAGGCCAAGGGATGGTGAAGGGAAAACGGGAGTATTCGTCTACGACCGTGAGGAAGTAGACATTCTTGTTCGTGGAAGGCAGGTAGCCCTTGAAGTCAATGCTAAGCCATTCGAAAGGCCGACTGGCCTTGATGACGTGGGCCTGTGGCGGGCAGAAGCAAGGATTGCACTCCGCACAATCCTGCATGACTCAGTCATGGTCATGACTTCTTGGACGGTGAAGGGAAGGTTCTGGGACTTGATGAAATGGTACAGATGCGTGACATCCAGGTGACAAAGGGTGTTGTGCAGCAACTGCAGTTGGTCGGACTGCACAGTGGTGCAGGTCCGGGACAGGGCATCGGAGGAGCTGTTGAACTTCCCCAGTCTGTACTGGATGTTGTTGCTGAACTTGGCCAGCGCAAGATCTTATCGTTCTTGATCTTGCCCTTACGGGTGGTGGTGAACAAGGTTGGTGACGAGGGTGAACCTCCTGCCTGCCAGGTAGTGGTGCCAATGGCAGACCGCTTCCATGATCGCCTAGGCCTCCTTTCCAATGACAGAGTGTCTGAGTTCAGAACCATGGAGGGTCTTGGAGAAGGCCACGGGTAGCCTCCCCCCCTTGGTTGAGGGTGGCCACAAGGGCAACATCAGAAGCATCGCACTCCACCTGGAATGGGGTGTCCTCGTCCATGGCCTGCATCGTGGCATCAGCGATGTTCTGCCTGATCTGAGCGAAAGCTGCTTGTGCTACGGGATGGGGAGTGGGAGGGGAAAGGTGGTGGTTTGGGCCAGAGGGCAAACCTTGTCCGAAAAACAGGGCACCCACTGGGAGTAATAGGAGAAAAGTTCAAGACACCTACAGAGAGCCTTGACCATGTGGGAGAGGGGCAGTTCCATTAGTAGACGCATACGTTCTGGGTCAGGACCAATGATACCATGTTCCACAATATACCCTAGGATGGTGCACTTCTCTTTGTTGTAAGTGAGGTTCCGCTCCTCAGCTCTCTGGAGAAATCTCTCCAGGTTGTCATCGTGCTGGTCATGGCTGCAGATGGTGACATTGTCCGGGAAAGTTGCTCTTAGGTTGTGCCGGTCTACAATGTGGAAAACAGAGGGACCCCGTTAGTGACACCAAACGGGACCTGGCGGAAATGGTAGAGGTGCCCGTCTGCTTCGAAGACGGTATATGGTTCATCCTGGGTGTGGATAGGGAGATGGTGGTAGGCCGACTTTATGTCAATTGTTGAGAAGACCTTATAGCGGGCTACCTCGTTGACCATGTCAGCTATTTGGGGTAGGTGTCCAGTTGGGTGTACCGTTTTATGGTCTGGCTATAGTCGATGACCATCCTCGGTTTGCTACCCACTTTTACCACTAGGACTTGGGCTCTCCAGGGACTGATAGTGGGCTCTATGATACATTCCGCCAGAAACCGCCTCACTTCTGCCTTAATGAAGGCCCTGTTGGCTGTTCAATAGGACCTGCTCTTAGTAGTTGCAGAGGGTGGGAGAGGTTACCCATAACATGGAGAAGCCACAGGTGGATTGGGGGCAGTCACTGGGCTGTGTGCTGTGGAGTGTGAGCGGGGGAGGGGCCCGCCGAAGGTGAGGGAAAGGCTTTGAAGATGACTGGGAAGTCCAGCCCTAAGAGGTCTGGGGCATAGAGCTGGGAATAACCAGGAGCCTGAACTCAATTCCATTGAGCAGCACCCGAGGGCTGTGAAGGAGTGATCCTGGGCAGCGAAAGCTATGGAAAAGTTCATGGGTTAGGGTACACGAAGCTCTCAGTACTACCACTATCGAACAGGCATTTTGTTACCTTCCCATTGACAGCGTTGTCCATCATTGAGCACCCGGGTTCATGGGGAATGTCCATTTTTAAGGTGGTGGATGCTAGGACCATCTCACGGCCTGAGTCACTGCTCCCTGATGGATGAGGAGAGTAGCGGCCAGCGGCTTCCTTCCAGGGCGTGGAGTGCATCAGGTGGGTATGCGCCCATGTTGACCACATCGTCTTGTCAATGTGCAGTCGGGGACCGGCTGGCCCAAGATGGCATTGATCGGTGGACGCACGTGGCATCGATGCAGTTGCGCGACCCAACCAGCAGTGAAGCTGGAGGTGACGTTATCCAAGCGTGTGGAAGTGACATCTTTGGTGCGGGCAGAAGTGACATCTTCAGTGAGAGCAGAAGTTGTCCAGAGGAAGATGGCGATGCCCAGGATGAGCACACTGCAGCGGTGTGGGTCGGTGGCTGGGCCAGAAGTGACATTAGCGATGATGGCGGAAGTAGCGGGGCGAGTAATGGTGTCACCCAGTCCTCGCACGTGGCAACATTCGGGAGGGTTCCCAGCTGGTTGCGGAGGGCTGGAAAGGTACACCTTCGTGAAGTGGCCTTTCTTCCCACATCGGGAGCAATAGGAGTTCCTCGCTGGGGAGCCTTTGCAGGATCATCTGTCTGACCCACATTGGGACCCGTGGTACTTACAGGGGCAAGCTGCACCGGTGGCTGCGACTGTCTCCTCCATGTAGGGCCCTTCAGCGACAGTGGTCATTTGCATCTGCCAGGCAGGAGGTTGGGGAATTGGGCATCGAAGACCCCTGCAGGATAAGCTGCAGCCTCCAGGGAGCGGACTACCTCCTTTGTCCTGGTAAGTGAGGAAATGTTTTCCTCCTGCAGCTTTTGTTGGGTGCTCCTCGAGAGCAGCCCTCGCACACAGGCATCCCAGATCAATCACTCCAATTCTCCTTCGGTCACCCCGGTCTCAACCAGACACGGGCAGGCTAGCTCATGCAGGGCCCCCAGATAGTCATTTGCCATCTCACCTGGTTGCTGGAACTGGATGCTGAGCATGTACTTGGCGTAGACCACATTTGTCAGGGGCTTGTACATTCTCTCCAGGACAGCCATCGCAGGTTCATTGTCCATGCAGTCCTGGAAAGCTCATTTGCCCAACTTGGTGCAGAGCACCATGAGCCATTTCTGGTAGGTGTTGATCATCTCATTCTGTGTTAGGATGATCGTCTCAATCGCGTGCTTCCAGATCTTGAAGCGTGCCTGGGCATCCGGGTGTTGAAGGCCGATCTCCAGGCTCACAATCATCAGAAACTTCTCCATGGTCTTTCTTTAAAATTTTACTGGAATAAATTGTGCTGCGCTGAGGTAGCAGCATGCAAACACAAAACTCAAAAGACTGTACAACAGGCTTTATTCCAGTAGAAGTCTGAACACCAGTTCAAGCCTTGGTGGCTCCCCGTGTGACTGGCTCAGGAGGGGCTGGCTCAGGTTTATATTTAGGTTGGCTGATTGACAGCCAGACAGGTGGAGTTAGCCTCTTAGGTGGTCTTCCTGCAGGTACAGATATCGCCCCCTGCAGTAGGCTGGTGGTCATATCACCACAATTCTGCCATTGGAGACTGTGCTGCCTACGAGTCGGCCATAGAAGGCTTCAAGGCCTACTATATGAGGCCCCAGAATGATGTGCTTGTGGGACACTGACTCTATCAATGTCAGTAGAGTCCAGGTGAGTTGCTGGATGACTATATTCTTGAACTTGGGCCCTGACCAGAAAGTGCCACTACGAAGCAGCAATGGGTGAGAGAGGAGGAACAAATCCAGTACACCCTTGTGTCAGGAGTGAGGAAGCGACTGCTGGAGTTGGGAAAGAAAGACTTGGCCAGTACCATGGAGCTGGCAAAAGAGCTTGAGCAGGTCCAACTGAGAGTTGACAACCTTACAGGTGAAAGCAGTGCCCTTTCAGTAGACCAAGACATGGGGGCACCTAAAATCCCCACAACCCAGTGCCGACTGCTGCGGCCGTGCACAACAGGGGATGTTACTTCTGTGGACAGGCGCAGCACCCCTGCCCCTGATGCCCCGCAAAGGACTCCGAGTGCGCTGGATGCGGTAAGGGAGGGCACTGTGTGAAGGTCTGCCAAGCTAAAGGGAACCCAAAGAGGGCAACCATGTGTGCAACCCCCAAATCATCACTCAACCCGAGCCCGAGTTCTGAACGACTGGCCACTGCCTCTCCATGCTATTAATCACCAGTGTCTTCCTGCAACTCATTTTTAAATTTGCCAAATTTCTACATGATAGACAATAACAGTGGGACATTGAAACAATATTTCCACCATCAGGACAGTTCTAGTGGTGTTCCGTAGTACTTGGCAACTGCACATAGAGCAGCTGAGTCTAGAAGGGGCTAACTACCAGGTTCCCAAAAGCAATTTAAAAAAGGCAATAAATATTGGGAATGATTGCAAAATCCATACCCTGGATTTAAAAGAAATCTTTTTTACATTTCTTCCTTCTGTGTGGACATATGAAAGAGGCAGGACAAATGAAATAAAGTTAAACAAGAGATTCTGCAGACACTTTGATTGTAGTTCATTCCATTAAAATGTGGAGAAACTCCAGGTCACGCAGCATTCTTTACGTAGAAAAGAGGTATGAGCAAAAAAACAGACAGACATCTGAATAAAATGGTGGGGAGGGGCAGAGGGAGGAGCACAGACCCACAGGCAAGATGGCAGGTGGGAGGGCAGAAGAGAAAAAAGCCAGAAGTGACAGGGGGAAGGGACAGCTCACCAAATGGAGAGAGAAGGGAGTGGGGAGCTGAAGGATTGGAGACAGAGGGACGGGAGGGGGGGGGAGGGAGAGAGAGAGAGAGAGAGAGAGAGAGAGAGAGAGAGAGAGAGAGAGAGAGAGAGAGAGAGAGAGAGAGAGAGAAGGGTTCAACAGAAACCAGAGGTCAATGTTAATACCATCTTGTTGGAGAGTGCCCAGATGGAATGAGGTGTTCCTCCAATTTGTGGGTGGCCTTGGTTTGGCAGTGTATGAGGCCACGTTGGCATAGGAGTGCAATGTAGAATTGAAATGGTTAGCCATTAGAATGTCTCCATAATTGAAGTAAACAGAGTAAATGTGCTCAACAAAACAATCTCCGAGTCTGCAACGGGTTTCTCTGATGTAGAGGAAGCCACAAAGGGACCACCATTTGTACTAGATGATCTCTGCAGACTCACATGTGAATCTTGCTTCAAATGGAAGAACTGTTGGGGACCAAAAGGTGAGTAGGTGCGGGTGCAAGTTTAGCATTTCCTGCAGACACATGTACAATGGGGTAATTAGTGGGAAAGGATAAGTGAATGAGGGAGTAACAGAGGGAGCTGACCCTGTGGAAGGTGGAGACAGGATGAGAGAAGATGTGTCTGTTGGCAGGATATGTTATAAGTGAAAGAAATTACAGAGAATAATATGTGGAAGCGGAGGCTGGTGGGGTGGTAGGCAAGGACAAGGGAAATCAATTCTTGTGATGTCTGCGAGTGGAGAGGCAGGACAGATGTTGGGAAATAGAGATGCGGGAAAGGTGGATTTGATGGTGGTAGAGGGTAACCTATGATTTTTTCTTAGTAAAATATTTTTATTTGTTTACATTATGGAAAATTGAACAGTACAGTTATATATTGTAAAGTACAATTCAAAATATAAGAAAAAATTAAATACCTTATAGTTCAAACCCCTACCACTAAGCAAGGTTAAAAGCTGACATGTAGGAATCAAGTGACAACAGCCTGGAGATGGACAGCACAACATTCAAGCTTCAGATCAACCCTAATTCTTTAGGTTATGATAATAGTCCATAAATGGGCCCCTTGTCTTTTGAAAGTTAATATTTGAGTCTTTAATGGAATATCTAATTTTTTCTAAACTTATACAAGGTATAATATCACTTAACCATTGTGTATGTGTAGTATTATGAGCCCAGAGGACTTCAAAACCTAGCAGCAATAGAAATTCACCAAGACAATGGTTACTTTTAATTTATTTTAAACATAATAACAGGATCAATCTTTAACTTGTTACTATTAACTTAACCCCCTTCTAATTCTAAATTCACATGTATGTAATGTATATAGATTCAGGAAAGTTCTCTATTTTATTGTCCAATCATTCACTTTTCACTTCAAGTTCACTGATATCAGGCAATTCTTGTACTATACCCAGAATTTAACATTTATAATTTCCACCATGTTCTGGTGCTTAAAGTTAAATGGTTGCCGCTCAGGAAGGTTCTTGTTGGTTGCAGAGAGATATTTGTTGCTCATTGGACACACACAAACTGATTTCCTCCAATCAATTCACTTCAGTGTCTTGCCAAAGAAACTTTCCCCATCATAGGTTTTCCAAATGATAACCTCTTCTTCCAGGTCACCACAGAGTTCCTCTTGTTACCCTTATTTCAGGAGAAACACTCTAGCCAGCCATTTCCTCTTGTAAGGACTACATGGATTTTGAACAGGCTGAACTCAGAACTCACAGCCAGTCTTCAAAATTGGGTTTTCTACAATCCTGCCAGCTTGCCATTTTGCAGCCTCAACTGGTACTGTAGAACTAACTTCTCTCTTCCTCTCCAAAACAGAAATCACCTGTCTGTTTTTTTTTATTCTCACTGCTTGTAAAAACCAAAAACCCTCGCCCAAGGCTCCAAACACAATTTTCTAAAGATCTTATCAGTATCTGAGCCTGGATATTATCAATATTATGTTCCATTTGCACCTCCTTTTTAAGTCCTTTCCAAAGCATTTCCATTGTCTCTGCAGTCACTGGTGTCACAATGTCCCACTTCAGCAAAGCTCTTGCATTTTGTGGTGTTAATCTGTTTGTGAAGTGTAACCTAAACTAAACCCCCACAATTTATCTCTTTTAAAGACATATTTTACCCATAGGTATTCTAACATATCCTGTGACAATAGGTGGAGTACTGTCTTTCCATTTAATCAAAATTGCACGTCTAGCTAACAATGAAGTAAAAGATAAAATATGGTTTTGAGTTGGAGTCAGTAAAACATCATCATCTTGAAATGATCCAAATAGAGCAATTAAAGGGCAAAGTTCTAATTTAAACTTGAGAATCACCGATAATGTTTGAAAGATATCTTTCCAACATTTTTCTAAACTTGGGCAAGTCCAGAAGATGTGAACCAAAGAAAATGAGAGATTTTAATTTTAGACATATGTTCTCTATGGACCACTTTAAATTGCAAGAGTGTTGTGCACAAAAGGAGGTTATATTAATCAGATTACAAATAAAATCCTACACCACACCTGAGAATTAAAGATTCAAATTCTGATGCTTCCTTTCATGATATTATCACCCACAAAATAGGACTGTGTAGCGTTGCACCTACTCAGTGAGCGAAACAGCTCCAGCAGTCATGGACAGGAAAGCAACCGGCAGCATCTAGCTGATGTGGGGCGAGTCTCACACTGGAAGCACATGCCACTTCCACCCTGCTGGACATGAGAGTTAAAGGGTGTTTGAATCACGGGTTTTACTTTTGAGTAAAGTCTTTAATTTTTTTAATAAAATTCAGATTTAAACTCATCTTTGCCGGGAGATTTACCATTTTGCATAGAATTTAAAACCTTAATAACTTCTTGCAACATAAATGGAGAATTTTGATCTTTACAAGCTTGGCAATTCAAAGATGGAAGTTGAAGCTTCTGTAAAAAAAATCATTAATTTCTCCTTCATTATTCAATGATTGAGATGAATATAACTTAGTATAATACTTTAAAAGAATCATTTATATCTAGTAGTTTAGAAGTAATTTTTAAATTCTTTTTAACAGCATTAATAGTTCTTGAAGCTTGCTCCATTTTCAATTGCCAAGCTAATACTTTATGTACTCATTCTCCTAATTCATAATATTTTTGTTTAGTTCCATCAATTAATTTCTCAGTCCTATATGTCTGAATTGAATTATAATGTATATTTTATTTATCAATTCCAAACCTATCTTTTTCAGATGTTTTTTTTTTTATTTTTTTTTTCAAAATTGCTATTTCCTTCCACTTCTTTAAAATAATTTGGCCCTCGTTTGACTTGCTACCACAGTTGAAGTCGGGTTTGCAAGTTCTGACTCAATCACTTCCATAGTGCGCACGCGTGAAGTCCCGTGCACGTGTGAAGTCCCGCGCACGTGTGAAGTCCCGCGCACGCGTGATCATTCTACAAGCATTTCTGTGTTTTCTTCCCAGCATCATCTTCTCCAGTTCCCTGAGAAGGTGGCGCTGGAGTTTGAATCCTTACCTGAGGAGGTTTAGTAGATCATGGCTGGTGAGGAACCAGGATCAGAGGCTGAGTCTTCAAGGCAGGCCCAGCTTCTTCCATCACTGTAACTTCAGTTATAGCTGGGTTTTTTTGCAGTCTGTGTTTTAGATTTTTTTTTGCAGCCATCTTTTCAGACCTCTAGAAGAGTTTTAAAACTATTCACTGTTTTGAAATTTTAAAAAAAAGTCAGGTATTAATTAATTCTGCCCGGAGAGGCGTTTTCCACGTCTTCTCCCTATGCTATCACGCCACGCCCCCCCCCCCCCCACCCATCCACCTACATTTGCAACCAAGTCATTAACATATCATAAACAACAGGGGTCCCAACAGTGATCTCTGCAGATCACCACTGCTCACAGGTCCCCAGCCAGAATAACACATTTCCATCACTACTCTGTTTTGATGGGCCAGCCAATTTTGAATATAAGTTGTTAATACACTGTGGATTATATGTATCTGTACCTTCTGGATCAGCCTACCTTGTCAAATGCCTTACTAAATTCCATATTGACAATATCCATTGCCCTACTTTCATCCACCACCTTTTTCTCCTCTTCAAAAATCTCAAGTCATAAGACTCAAAACTCATCTGACCTGAACAAAGACATGCCTACTGCCCCTAATCTGACCATGCCTTTCCAAAATTGCATTAATCCTAATGCCAAATTTCCTCCCCAACAGTCTCCCTCACTTTGCTGTGAGGCTCCTCAGCCTATAATTTCCTGGATTATCCCTAATTCCCTTCTTGAGCAAAGGTAAAATCTTGGCTACTCTCCAGTCTGCTGGCATCTTCCTTGTTGATTATGAAGATACAAAAATCTTCATTGACCTCAGCAACCTCCTCACATCTCTTTTAACAGCCTGGAATATATCTCAGAGACTATACAAAATGTGTTAAAACATTAGCATTCTCCACATTCTCCCTATCACTCACCTCCATGTCTTTCTCCTTATAGAATATAGAAAGTACTCATCTAATACCTCAGCCACTTCCTCTGACTCCAAGCATAAATTCCCTCCTTTGTCCTTGATTGGTCCTATCTCTTCCTCATCATCCTCTTGCTTTTAATGTATAAAATGCCTTGGGATTCTATTTAATCCTGCTTGCCAAGGATATTTCATTGACTCTTTTGGCTATCCTAATTCCATGCTTAAGGTCTTCCCTGCAACTCTTACATTCTTCCAGGACCCTGTCTTATTTTAGTTTCCAAAACCTTACAAGTGCTTCCATTTTCTTTTCACAAGGTTGTCTCACCTTGCTATCCTTGTCCTTCCTCCCCCCAGAACAACTTCCACATATACACTTGCTCAATAACACCTGCTCCCAATTAACACTCCCTAGCTCCTATCTAACAATGTCATAATTTTCTGTCCCCCAGTGGAGTATTTTCTTACAAGGTCCAGGTTTACCCTTATTTATAACTACTTTGAAACTTAAGGAATTGTGATCACTATTTCCAAAATGGTCCCCCACTGAAACTCTGGTCAGGCTCATGTTGAGTATTGCCCCTTGCCTGTTTGGACTATTTACATGCTGCCTCAATAAACACTTTTGGATGCACTAAACAAATTCTACCCCACTTAAGCCTTGACAGTGAGAACATCCTACTCAATATTGGGGAAATGACAGTATCCCATCACAACAACCCTGTGGCATTGACACCTCGTCATAATCTGTATACATATATATATATATATATATATATATATATATCTGTTCCTCTCTCTCTCTCTCTCTCTCAAAGGCTATTGGGAGGCCTTTAATATAGCTCTATCAGAGTGTCCGGAGGGGCAGAAGTGACGTGGGCTTCTGGTGTCCGGAGGGGCGGAAGTGACGTGGCCCCACATCTAAAGTCCTGCTAGATGCTGCCGGTTGCTTTCCTGTCCATGACTGCTGGGGCTGATTCACTCACTGAGTAGGTGCAATGCTACACAGTCCTATTTAATGGGTGATAATATCATGAAAGGTCATATCATGCAATTTGGAGGAGATTAAATTTTTGCCTGGACCCTATTCTAGATCAGACAACAAAGACATTGACGAGGTCCAAGGTGGACCTTGGCTCACAGAATTACATTTGATAGACATTTGGAGACAGAGGAACTCGCAGGCTTGGGACTACTCCTTTTACTCAAAGTCTCATGACTCTCAAACCAGAATTTATTACTTTTTGATGTCTGCCCAGTTAGAAAGCAGAGTGCCTAAGTCAGAATATTTAGCAAGGCTCGTATCAGATCACTCGCCATTGACCTTGCAGGTAACAATGCCTGAAAAACAGCCAAATGCATATAGGTGGTGCCTTACTGCTATGCTGTTGAAAAACCTAGACCTTCACTTTTTTAAGGAGTCAAATTGCTCCTCAACTAAAAATATTTTTTAAAGCTGCGACACATTAATGGTCTATCTAAGGGGGTGTGGCGGCGCACGTCCTCATGGTGAACCGATCCCGCTTGTATTGCCACGTGGCGGGGCAGCCATAGGGAAATGGCGTCGTCAGAGGTTTCTCTCTGACTCCAGCATCCCTTCCAGTGCGCACCCTGGGCAGCGATTATGATGTCACAATGCACCAGGTGACTGAGCTCATGCTGCCCTTAAAAGGGCGTGCTGAATTTGAATAAAAACAGTCGTTAACAACCTTTGGTGTGGCAGGAGTGATTTCTTTCAGCTCCTGCAAGCGCCACAGGGGTGACCCCGACGGGCCCAGACAACTATCTGGACACAGCAAATGATGGATGCAGCCGAGGTGAATGCAGTAGCACTCAAACATCACCTCTTCTGGTCCCATCACCCATGGACGTGGTTTTGGCAGGTGGAGGCACAATTTCACCTCCACAACGTCTCAGCCAACACCACAAAATTTTACTATGTTGTGGGCACGCTGGACCAGGACATGGTGGAGAGGTTGGATGACATCATTCACTGGCCAACAGCCAGTCCTGGGGAAGTTTGGCCTCACTCCCCAGCAGCGTGCTTCCAGGCTCTTACACCTGGATGGGTTGGGGGAAACACAAACCCTCAGCCCTCATGGATGAAATGCTGGCCCTTGCGGAGGATCATGAGCCATGTTTCCTCTTCCGCCAGATATTCCTTGACCAGATGCCAGAAAATATCTAGCAACATCTGTCTGAAGAGGACTTTTCCAACCCCTGCAAGGCCGCAGCCCGGGCAGATGCCCTCTGGTGCGCAAAACAGGAGAACAAGGTAGCCCTCAGCCAAGTCTCCAAGGCGGGGCCCCACCGTCAGCAGGATACCCCCAAGCACAAGTCAGAGGAAACCCAGTCAACGGTGCTTTTATCATCAGCGCTGGGGAGTGAAAGCCTGCAAGTGTGGCAAGCCCTGTGACTTCCAGAGAAACGGCCAGGACAACCCCCGTTGATGGCTGCAACGGCTGGTGAAGTGAACAGCCTCCTTTACATCACTGACAAGTCCACAGGCCACCGGTTCCTGGTGAATACAGGGGCTGAACTGAGGGCCCTCCCCCCTACAGCACTGGAAACTTGCACCCAGACCCCCAGTCCAACCCTGCGGGCGCCAATGGTTCCGCAATCAAGACCTATGGCACCCGTAGGGCACGGATAAAGATCGGGGATGAAAAGTTCACTTGTAGATTCATCCTGGCCTTGGTGGGCACCGTGTTGTTAGGGGCTGACTTCCTAAGGGCTCACAGTCTGCTTGGTGGACATGAGGGGCAGGAGACTGCTCAACGCCTGCACCTTTCGATCGGTGCACCTAGGCATGGCAGATGACGACAGACCCAAAATTGCCACAGTAGCCACCGCCACAGACGAGTTCACCGAGATCTTCAGTGAATTCTCTGCCATCCTGGAGACGCGCTTCGACGTCGCCTCCCCCGTCATGGAGTTTTCCATCACATCTCCATGAAAGACCCCCCCACTGGACACCGGAGGTAGGTGGCTGCCACCGGAGAAGCTAAAACAGGCAAAGGAGGAATTCTCCAGGCTCCAGGAGCTGGGCATCATTCAGCAGTTGGACAGCACTTGGGCAGTGCCACTGCTCATGGTCCCTAAGTAATCAGGGGGTTGGAGGCCCTGCGGAGACTACAGGCGGCTAAAAAATGCCACGACTCCAGACAGGTACCCAGTCCCCCATATCCAGGACTTCGTGGCCAACCTCCATGGCACACGGTTCTTTTCAAAAGTTGATCTGGTGAGTGAATACCACCATATCTCAGCACACCCTGATGACGTTGGAAAGACTGCCATTATCACCCCTATCAGCTTGTTCGAATTCCTCCAGATGCCATTCGGGTTGAAGAACGTGGCCCAGGCGTTCCAGCGCCTCATGGACACATTTGGACTTTGTCTTTATCTATCTAGATGACATCCTGGTAGCCACCATGATGCACAATGTCCATCTCCGTACCCTGTTCGCCCGGCTGGCAAAATTCAGCCTCACGGTCAACAAGACCAAATGCCACTTTGGGAAACAGACATTGCAGTTCCTGCAATCTCAGCATCTGGGGCAGCTCCAGCACCGGAGAAAGTGGCAACCGTCCAGCATTTTCCCAAACCCTCCTCCCTCAAGGGCCTGCAGGAATTAGTGGGAATAGTAAATTTTTACCACAGATTCATCCCCAACGCCGCCCACATCATGAGCCCTCGTTTCGCGCTGATCGCGATGAAAGTGAAGACCCTGGCCTGGTTGGAGGAGGTGGACGAGGCCTTCACTGCAATGAAGCAGGACCTTGCAAAGGCAACTTTATTGGTGCACCCACTCCCGGAAGGGCACATGGTACGCTTGGTTGACCCTTCCACCACGGCGGTCGGGGGAGTACTTGAACAGTGGCTGGATGGGCAGTGGCGCCTGCTGGCCTTTTTCAGTAAGCAGTTGCGGCCGCCAGAACTTAAATATAGTGCATTCAGCAGGGAGTCCCTGGCGCTGTACCTGGCCATCTGCCACCTCCGATACTTCTTGGAGGGCAGAACTTTCATCATTTTTACTGATCACAAGTCCCTCACCCAAGCACTGGTTATGGCCAAGGACCTGTGGTCAGCCAGGCAACAGCACCACCTTCCTACATATGCGAATTCATGACAGACATCCGGCACAGGGTGGGAAAAGACAATGTGGTTGCAGATGCACTCTCCCGCCTGGCCATCAGCACACTAGCTTCCAGCCTCGACTATGCGCAACTAGTGCAGACCCAACAGCATAACACCGAAACTCAAACTCTCCGGACCGCCATCTCAGGTCTATAGCTCGAGGATATCCAGCTTCATGACTCCGCCAAGCCGCTGCTCTGCGACACCTCCACCAGCTCACCGCACCCAGCAGTCCCACAGGAGTGGAGGGCAAGGGTCATCAGCTCTATCCACGATCTCGCCCACCCCTCAGTAAAAAAATACCGTGCGTAACGTGGCATAGTGATTCGTCTGCCATGGCCTCAAGAAGGAGGTGGCAGCGCTAACCTACAACTGCATCAGGTGCCAGATGTCTAAAGTCCACAGGCACACACAAGCCCCTGTTCAATATTTCTACTCGGCAACGCAGAGGTTCCAGCATATCCACGTGGATGTCTTGGGCCCTTTGCCAGTGTCCAGGGAGTCGCGGTACCTGTTTACCATAGTGGACAGAGCAACCAGGTGGCCAGAAGGCATCCCGGTCCATGTGGCATCTGCGGAGACGTGTGCTAGAGCCCTGGTCAGCCAGTGGATCGCTCGTTTCGGCATGCTGGCACACATCACGAGCAACAGAGGTGCCCAATGGTCGCAAAGCTTTTAGGGGTAACACCTACAGTCTAACGGGTTGGTAGAGAGATTCCACCAATAACTAAAGTCCACTCTGATGGCAAGACTTTCCGGCCCTGACTGGGTAGACGAGTTGCCCTGATTTCTCCTTGGGATTAGGACGGTGCCCAAGGAGGACCTGCAAGCCTCGTCAGCAGAAATGGTTTACGGCGCGCCACTCTCCCTGACAGGTGAATTCTTCGGCCCAGAGGCCGAGACGATGCACAACAAAGGTGAACGGCTTACGGACCTCCATAAATGATTGGGCAACCTAACCCCGCCGCCCCCATCGCACCATGGCACCCAACCATCCCATCGATCGAAAGATCTGGATGTGGCGCAATTTGTGACCATAGAGGGCCCCGCTGCAGCACCCATACAAAGGGCCGTATAAGGTTCTCCGGCAGTTGGGTGGGACTTTTACTTTAGATGTGGGAGGCAGGGAAGAACTGTTTATTGTGGACCACTTAAAAGCTGCAAATAATTTTGTACACCAAAAGTATTTAAAAAAAAATACCTGACTGAGGTGGAGACATTGGAACACGAGATCACAAAATTGGAAAAAGAATATCAAAACCTGGGATCGAATAAGAAATATCAGGAATTGGAAAATGAGAAATTTAAGTACAACGCTCTGCAAATGTACAGAGTGGAAAAAACAATCTGCGATCCAAGCAAAGATATTACGCACCAGGTGAAAAAAACACAAAATGCTGGCATGGCAACTGAGAATAGAGGAAACTTTTAAGAACGATTAATGCAGTTCAGTCCGACCCGGATTTGGTAACACACGGTCCAAGAGAAATAAATGATACTTTCAGAACATTACGTGAAATTGTATAAATTCAAGGCGCCAAGAGACGTAAATAAAATTGAGAAGTTTTTGGTAGGCATTGAGCTGCCAAGATTAGCCCAGGAGGACCAGACAGAATTAGATGCCCCACTTTCCAGTGAGAAAATCAAACAGGCCTTGGGAACATCACAAACAAACAAGTCTCTGGGAGAGGACAGCTTTCCTCCTGGGTTTTATAAGGAATTCAAAACCAATTGATAACATTGTTAATGGGGATAGTGAACCAGGCAGCAGAGAAGCAGACTCTCCCAGAATCTTTTTCAACAGCCTTCTTAGTTGTAATACCTAAAAAGAACAGGAACCGATCGAAGCCATCCTTGTACAGACCTATCTCACTATTAAATACAGATTACAAAATAATACCCAAGGCATTGGCCAATAGGCTGGGTTGATACCTTTCTAAATTGATAGATCTGGACCAAGTGGGCTTCATCAGGAAGAGGGACTCTGCCAACACAGGCAAAGCATGATCCAAGTATAATATTCTCACTAGATGCAGAAAAGGTCTTTGATTGGGTAGAATGGCCTTTCCTGTTTAAACTTCCATAAAAATGGGTCAAACATTTTGTTAACTGGATAAAAACATTGTAAAAGTCAGTACGAATAGACAAACATCACCAACATTTCCCCTCAGTAGGTCCAACAGGCAGGGCTGTCCTCCTAGCAATTGAACCATTGGCAGAGGCTATCAGGAAAGATCGACTGATAAAGGGATTCAAAGTGGGTCAGAGCAAGCACAAGATAAATCTAATGGTAGGTGACATGTTGCTGTACCTGACGCACCTGGCCGGGTCTTTGGCAAAGTTGCTTACCCCACTGGAAAACTATGGTACAATATCGAGCTACAAAGCCAACATAGAAAAAAAGCAATATCATGCCACTGAATAAATTTGACCATGAGGAATACCAAAAAAAACAGCAATTGCAGTTGGCAGGCAGGATCTATAAAATACCTAGGAATCAAGATTGATAGTAACCTGGAAAACTTATACAAACTCAACTTCCCCACTATGCTTGAGAAGATTGAAAGTGACTTAATAAGATGGAGGGATCTGCCCATCACCTTAATGGGAAGGGTCAACTGCATAAAGATGAAGGTAATGCCGGGACTCCAATACCTCTTCCAATCTTTGCCAATTCCATTTCCACAATCTTTTTTTAAGGCGCTGAATGGCAATATAAGGAAATTTATTTGGAATGGTAAAGTTCCAGAATAGCCTTGAAAAAACTGGCATGGAACTACAGCTTGGTGGGGGAGGGGCTAAAGTTACCTGATTTTAAGAAATATTATCTATCAGCTCAGTTGAGTTTCCTTACATCCTTTGAGGAAGGGGAACTGCCCACTTGGGTGCAAATGGCAAAATAATTCATGTACAAATGGGATGCCAAATTAATAGCAAAAAAAAAGGATAACTCCATACTGAAACATCTGATTAAAATTTGGCACAGATCAATGAATGTATTGAAAAGAAAGTGAAAATATTGCCAAAGGCATCACTGACTCAAAATGATTGATGCCCATAAACAAGAGCATTAAAATCTTGGAAAGTCGGCATCAGCAGGATATCCAACATATTAAGGACTGCTACGAGAGGAGAACAGCTTATTTCCTTTGAGCAGCTAAAGGCCAGATACAATTTGTCTTATGGGACCTTTCACTGTTTCCTCCAATTAAAATCATTCCTAAGGAACAGGTGGGGCCCTACAATGACCCCACCTACACCTTGTGAGTTGAGAGGTTGCTTTGACTGGGAAACACACCCAAATTTATATCAAGAATGCACTCAGTACTCCAAGGTGAAAGCCCTAAACAGGGGCTACACAGGTCAAGAGAGAGATGGGAGTCAGACCTGGGCATCTCAATTGACAAGAGATTTTGGTTGGATTGGTATAATGACAGTGTGAAAACACTTATCAACACTAGATACAGACTGATCCAATACAACATTCTGCACCAGTAATAATTCACACCACAAAAAAAATTCAAAGACAAAGCCAGAGGTGCCAGAAACGTGCATCAGGTGTGAAGTGGAGCAGGGAACGTTCATTCGTGCAACCTGGTCCTGCGCAAAGATAGCCCCATTTTGGCAGGATTTGGCCAACATACTAACTAGAATAATGAAGGTAACCTTCCCACCTGACCCAAAGTTGTATTTACTAGGGAAGCTAAGCTACAATTTAATAAAATTCTATTCATATTTATCTCTTTGACCATAGCAAAAAAAATTCACAGCAATGACCTGGAAGTCTGACTCCCCTCTTCATATCAGCAAGTGGATTACCGAGATTCCCAGGGAAAAAAAAAATTATGTATAATCTTAGAAACTGACAACCATATCTGAAGAACACGGGAGCACGACTGAAGCCACACCCCAACAAAAAGACTTAGAGGTTCACCAACAGATGGATCAAGAAAAGTAGCTATACAAAGGAGTGGCTCCACAGCTTCTATGGATATGTACTGGAAACGGCGATGCCACACCCAGTCTCTCTTTCCTTTCTTTTTTCCTTTTCTTCTTTCTCTATTTTTCTTTCTCTCTTGTTATCTCTACTTTTCCTTTTCTCCCTTGACGGGTGGGAATGGGAGGGGGAGAAACATCATATGTACACAAATTGCTGAAAGATATTGATATGCTCTGTAACAGTCAGTGGAGTTCTCATTGTTTAATGATGGAAAATTAAAAATAAAATATTCAAAAAAATCAGCTGCGGGGCAAAATCAAAAATGACAAAATACTAAGGTGAAGAATTAAACTGTCCACCTATAATTATGATGTTCTGTACTGGCCGGGGAAACTTAATGAGCTGCCAGATGCCCTGACCTGCAGGACCTATGCCAGCACACAGATCAACTGGCTACAAAACCTCCACAACGATCTCTGTCACCTCAGAGTTATCATGTTTTTCCAATTTGTCAAAGCACGCAACCTGCCGTACTCCATGGACGAGATCAGGTCCACGACAAAGAACTGCCAGGTCTGCGCCGAGTGCTAGCCGCACTTCTACCAGCCAGACAGAACACAACTAATTAAAGTCAGCCACCCATTTCAGCGACTCAGTGTCAATTTAAAAAACCCCTGCCCTCCTCTGACCACAATATATATTTTCTTTGTATCATCGACGAATATTCCCGTTTCCCATTTGCCATCCCCTGCTCGGACATAACCGCTGCCAGAGTCATCAAAGCCCTGCGCAGCCTCTTCACTCTGTTTGGCTTCCCCAGTTATATCCACAGTGACCGGGGGCCTTCCTTTGTGAGTGATGAGCTGCGCTAGTACCTGTTAGTCAGGGGCATTGCCACAAGCAAGATTACTAGTTAAAACCCCCAAGGTAACAGACAAGTGGAGAGGGAGAATGCTACAGTTTGGAATGCAGTCCTCCTAGCTTTGTGGTCTAAGGGCCATTGGCAGGAGGTCTTCCCCAGGCCACGTCCTTCTCTGGAAGCATGCAAGGAACTATAAGTCTCACTCACTGGTCAAAAGGTTCCACCTCATCCATGCCAACCCCCAATAATGCCTACATGGCATATCCCGATGAACATGAAGACACTGTTTCTGTCAGGTACTTCACTCCCTCAGTGGCACTGGAGACCACTGCTGATCACCCCACGCTCCCCTTAACAGTTGAACACACATGATGCATCGGACCCCTGGTAGCCTGCCTCTACCTCGAGGGAGGATACACTGGGTTCATCAGCACCTACCCATCAGCAGAATACTGATGAGTATACACAAGTGCCCAAGACCATCCAGGACTCCGCTGCTGCACAGCAGCCACAACCGGTTTTACGACAGTCCCAACAAATGGCTAGACCATCTGAAAGACTGAATTTGTGACTTTTGAATTTGTAACCTTGTAAGTTCCACTTCAACCCACTGGAGTCCTTTTAAAAACAGGGTGAGTGAATGTGGTAAAACACTGTTGCATATAATTGTCTGGTTAGGTACATCTATTGGCTGATTGAACCTATGGCCACTCCCCACAGGGTCTTGTATAAAGGTGACTGTTCCACAGCCTGCTCCTCAGCGCAGGACAATCGAACAGAATGGATGTGCCTTTGTTCTTAAAAGCCTTTTGGTTTTTCAACAACAGTCTTCAAGTAATTGATGGTGCATCAATACGTATACAGATATGTAGTGGAAAGTGTGCTGACCAGCCACATCACAGCCTGGTATGGGGGAACCAATACTTCTAAAAGATGGTGAACACATCACAGTACATCACAGAAAAAACTCTCCCCACTATTGAGAAAATATACATAAAACACTGCCATCAGAGAGCAGCAGCAATCATCAAGGATCCACACCACCCAGGACATACTCTGTTCTTGTTGCTATCATCAGGAAGGGGGTATAGATGTCCCAAGACTCACACCACCAGGTGCAGGAACATCTGCTACCCCTCCACCATCAGATTCCTAAACAATAAATTCAATCAGAGAATTATTTAACAATTCCTATTTAGCACATTATTTATTATTGAATATAAATATTTTTTCTTCTGATTTTCTTAGTTGGTTTGTATCCTTTGTATCCATATTTTGTTCTTTTATTTTTCACACTGTGAACCGTATCAATCAAAATACATACAAACATTTCCCTCTTAAATATACACAGTGGCATTTTCTCCCCCTTCCTACCCCCCCTCCAAACCCATTAAACATTCAACATATACAATACAATAAAACCATTAAACAATGTCATCACACAATGAAAAATACACAAGAAAAATGTGTCATCTACTTTTACACACTGGATCAAGTCGTTTTGTCTTCTTATCATTTTAGGGGGTGGAGGTCTGAGGCAAGCCCTCTCTGTTATGTTCCATGTACGGTTCCCAAATTTGTTCAAATAATGTGACTTTTTTTTTAAATTACATATTATTTTTTCCAATGGAATACATTTATTTATTTCCATGTACCATTCTCAGGCTCTCTTCTGATTTCCAAATTGACATTATACATTTTTTTGCTACAGCTAAGGCTATCACAATAAATCTTTTTTGCGCTTCATCCAGTTTGAGGCCTAATTCCTTACTTCTTATATTACTTAGAAGAAAGATGTCTGGATTTTTTGGTGTGTTGCTTTTTGTGATTTTATTTAATACCTGATTTAGATCTTCCCAAAACTTCCTCACTTTCTCACATGCCCAAATTGCATGTATTGTTGTTCCTGTTTCCTTTTACAGTGAAAACATCTATCTGATACTGTTGGATCCCATTTTTTTTTAACTTTTGGGGCATGATATATAACCTATGTAACCAAATATATTGTATCATGCGTAACGTAGTGTTTATTATATTCTTCATAGTTCCAGAGCATAACTTTTCCCATGTTTCATTTTTTATCTTTATGTTTAAATCTTTTTCCCACTTTTGTTTGGGTTTATAGCTTATTTCATCATTTTCCTTCTCTTGCAGCTTGATGTACATGTTCGTTATAAATCTTTTTATTATCATTGTGTCTGTAATCACATATTCAAAGCTGCTTACTTCTGGTAATCTCAGTCTGTTTCCCAATTTATCCTTTAAGTAGGCTTTCAATTGATGATATGCAATCATTGTACTGTGAGTTATACCATATTTGTACTTCATTTGTTCAAAAGATAATAATTTATTTCCAAAAAACAATTTTCTCTTCTTTTAATTCCTTTTCTCTCCCATTCTCTAAAGGAAAGGTTATCTATTGTAAAAGGGATTAGCTGATTTTACATCAATAATAATTTTGGTATTTGGTCATTTGTTTTTTTTTCCTTTCTAAGTGAATCTTCTTCCTTATATTGAGTAAATGATAAATATTTTTTCTTCTGATTTTCTTCGTTGGTTTGTTTACATTTCTCTCCTTTGTATACGTATTTTTTTCTTGAATGGAGTTATTTTTCACCACCGATAAGCCTAGCCTGTGTGAAAAAAAAAATCTCAGAGTTGTAATGTGATGGCAGGCATGTACTCTGATAATAAATATGAACTTTGAACAAGTAAATTTTTTCCCTACTGCAATCAATTATCGGAGCTCAGTGATAGTGACTGTTCTCCATAATGTTCTCTGCTCTGTGACCATTCTCTCTTTTCTGAGAGCTATTTCAAACCTACTTCTTTTACCCACATTGTGTTAACCTGTCCAGGTTACTTCTTATATCATTAGAGATTAATTAATATTCTGGCATGTGTAGCATGTTAGGATGTTCTATTTTCTTAAAGGTGCTATATAAAAGCAAATGTTTTTTCTTGCTATTATTGGATTATAACTGTAGTAAAGTACATATATGCAAGAGATGAGAGAAATTAATTTGATTATTCAAGATCTGTTCTAAATTTATTTCTTGAAATCCTACAGTTTCAAAATAAATTGGCTATCTGCAATATATTTTATACATTATGCAGACTATCAATGCAAACAATCGATTAAGTCTGACTCCCTAAATGATTCAAAATATAGCCTTTGAACCATGTTACCAGCAACTTTGATGAATACTTTGAAGTTCCTCATAATTATTAACTTCACAAGGATCATGTCAAATTATTTTGCAATGGCAAAATCAAAATTGTGCAGAAATCAAAGGGAAATTGTATCATTTTAAAGAGCTACTGCTTGCAGCCATGTTATACTTAAAAATACAGTACAAAGTCACCACTGATGAATAAATACAAAATTTATAACAATAATGTGATAAACAGTACAACATTAATAGAACAATATATCTGTGATTATGTGCAGACCTAATAACAAGACCTACTTAAATTGAATCCAAATGAAGTTGTCAATACTGCTTCTTATGTTTGTAAAGTGTACTACGACATCAATCTGGTTCATCATTTTACTAGCAACATTTTGTGGTACAAGTTTATCAGTGTAATAATCTTAAAATTTATAAAGTGACATAAAACATCTTGATTTTCCAAGATTAATCTATAACCATGCAACTCACTGCATTTGTGGCAATGATTGATACAAAGCTACTGAAATATCTTAAAAGTGTGATAAGTGGGAAGGCAAAGAGGCAGGAATAAATAAATGTAATCAAAAAGAAGACCTCTCTCTATCTGTACATATTTACATGTATTGCAGACTTTCTGCATAGGTGAGTATACAGTATATCTACTTATCCTTGTGCATTTTTGTCATGCATTAACTGAGTGTCAATGGGAGATTCACTCCCTGGCCTCACTGATTATTCCCAAAACACTGATGATTATATCAACACATGACTCCAATAAATTAGAAAGAGGGTGAACTTGTGGCCATTTCTGTTTTGGAAAGTTAAGATTGCTTAGTTGCTGCTTAAGTTTTCATCAAAATATTTTGAACAATCATATCAATAAAATCATCCATAATCAATTAGTGATCTTAATTAATCGTTTAACTTTCTATTAAAATAAATTTATTGATCTATATACAGAACTTTTTTATTAATAAAGCTAAAATGAGCATATTTTACACGGTTTTTCCATACCTGATTTATGAATAATAAACTATTGAGCTCATAACTGAACTATTTAATATTATAGGCATGCAATATTCTTTGAAAATTAAATATTTTTGATATGAACACCTTCAAAATTGAGTAAAACATGAGCATGGATCAGGGTCATTGATGAAAACATTTTAATCTAGAAATTTGTTTGCTATGAGAATGAGGATTGATATTGGAAAAATTAATCATTGAAAATTGGATAAAGTTTAGGCAAATCAAAATTATCCACGGCCCTAAAGAGCTATGCTTCATGGAGGAGATGCATGGAAATACCACTGAGCCCAATAAGATAATATGGCATTAGATAACCAAAAGTTTGGTCAAAGAGATAGGTTTTGCAGAATGTCTCAAGGGTATTGAGAATTAAAAAGGCATAGAGGTTCAGCACACCTTCATTTTCTCCAAAAACATTTTCATGCCTCATCCAACTTGATCTTGCTGAGCATCAAATCTCAGGTTCATTGCTTAGGATCTAGCTATCCACATACATCTTAATCCTTCAAATATGGATAATGTGTGGGAATTTTGACTGAAAGTAGTCAATTAGCCTTTCAAAAAGCATTAAATGCAATTTAATGATAGCAGTGGTTGCTCTCTCTATCTCGATACAACTCTTCCACAACTATTAATTTTCAACGTCCAAAGTGAGTTTATCATTTACACAAGTACAATAAACAGATGCACCAAAATTCTTACTTGCTGCAACCAAACAATAGTAAAATTTTAAATTATCAAAAATACTAATTAGAAAAAGAAAAATATAACTAGCACAAATATCCACAGTTGCACTTGGTGCAAGAAAAAGAAAGTGATGTTTCAGTAGTGCAGACAGACCCCTTGTCGGTCTTGGTTAGAAAAGTACAAGTAGGTTAAAGAGCCTGATAGTTGCTGGATTAAAAAAAGGTTAATGAACCTGAAGACAATGGACTTCAGGTTTCTACATTTTCTGCCTGAGGAGATCTGGGAGAAGATATTGGCAGCCCTCTTGAAGCAGTGCCTCACATAGATGCATATAGATAATGCGTACATTTCCAAAACCATCTCCCTCTCCTATAACTTCTTAATGGCTAGAAATAAATAGTGCCTGGAAGTATAACACAGAGGTTGGTAGGTGGACCCCTAAAACAGTAAATAGTTCACTATAGTTTTTTCAGCTATTAAAATCAAGCAACTCACAGCTGATGGACAATATTTTTATTTAAATATGCTTTGGATTCCATTATCAACTGATCAATCCTTAAGTACAGGAATAAATATAGGACTGGCTTTCTCCCCATAATCTGTGATGCCCTGGCTAATCAAGAACTTATCAATCTCTGCCTTAAATACACCTAATGATTTGCCTCCACAACCACCTGTAGCAATAAATTTCATAGATTCGCCATCCTCCAGCTAAAGAAATTCTTTTGCATCTCTGTTCTAAGTGGATGCCCTTCAATCCTGAAGTTGTGCCCTCTTGTCCTGGACTCTCCCACCATGAGAAATAGCCTTTCTACATCTACTCTCTCTATCATTTCAACATTCAAAATGTTTTAATGAGATCCCCCTCATTCTCCTAAATTTCACTGAGTACAGGCCAAGAGCTGTCCAATGCTCCTCATATGATAACCCTTTCATTTTCAGGATCATCCTTGTGAACCTCCTCTGAACTGTCTTCAACGTTTACACATTTCTTAAATGAGGAGCCCAAATAAGGGCTGCATGATTGGGATAGCGGTTAGTGCAACCTGACCCGCGCTGTCTGTAAGGAGTTTGTATGTTCTTTCCGTGTTTGCATGAGTTTTCTTTGGTGGCTCCAGTTTCCTTCCACACTTGAAAATGTACCGGGATGTAGGTTAATGGGGTGTAATTTGGATGGCACAGACTCATAGGGACAAATTGGCCTGTCTAATTTAATTTAAAAAATTTTAAATTCAAAACGGCTCCATGAGTTCTCACCAATGCTTTATAAAGCCTCAACATAACATTCCTGCTCTTGTATTCTATTCCTCTTGAAATGAACGCCAGCATTGCATTTGCCTTCTTCACCACTGACTCAACCTGCAAGTTTATCTTCAGGTTATCCTACACTAGGACTCCCAGGCCTCTTTGCATCTGGGTATTTTCAATTTTCTCCCCATTTAGAAAATATATTTCTTATATATTTTCTCAAACCAACATAACAATTAAACTATTATTTTTTAAAAAACCTTTGTATGTATGTTAAGGAATTGACTAGAAATTTGAACATTGAAAATGTGTTCAATGTCAAGTGGAACTTGTAACAAATTGCCAAATGAAGTAAACATGAACTCTACTCCAAAATGATTTGCATTAGAGATTCTTATGAAGCTTTTTTATGAAGCCTAAAAAAAGCAATTAACCTTGTGTAGAGCTCGTCGAAAGAACCAAAGACTTGTTGATCCAAACCAAGGCTTTTATTAGCAAAAGACCGGAGCTCTTCATAGGTGGCCGACCAGTCCGGAATGATCCGACCTGGCTAGGGACACAACCCTTTAAGGCCCAAACAATAGGTGTGGCTTAGCTCTCAGCCAATCGCTGTAAGCACAGTCTAGATACAGTAACTATATACACTATGTACATTGGTGATAGATCTGTACTATCACATTCACCCCTTCTTGGAGAATTGACCCTGGGAGAAAAAAAAAAACAAAAACGAGGGAGAGAATGAAAAGGAAGGGGTAGGTCAAGGACTGTAGCGGTCAGGGGGTCTGACCATCCGGCGTGACCGCCGTGGTGCCGGGATTGGGGTCGCTGGAGTGGTGTCGCCAGCGGGCTCATCGGGTGCGACTGCTCCGTCGCTCAATTCCCCAGTCGTTTTGTCGGCAGGGTGGCCCGAGTCATTGGGGTGCTGTTGGTCCTTCTGTTGCGGCACGGGGCCTGGAGCATAAGGAGTTGGGGGGTTTGCTGGGTCAACCGCGTCCTGAGCTAGGTCCCGCACCGAAACAGTGTCCTCCCGCCCGTCTGGGAACTCCACGTATGCGTAATGTGGGTTCGCGTGGAGTAGAGTCACTCGGTCGACCAAGGGGTCGTTCTTTGAGTGCCGGACGTGGCATCGCAAAAGGACGGGGCCAGGGACGGTGAGCCATGCCGGTACAGTGGTTCCCGATTCGGATTTCCTCGGGAAAAGGAACATCCTTTCGTGGGGGGTGGCATTTGTTGCAGTACATAGGAGGGAGCGGATGGAGTGTAAGGCACTAGTGAGAACCTCCTGCCAGTGAGAGGTGGGGAGACCTTTAGACCGGAGAGCCAGTGTAACCGCTCTCCATATGGTGGCATTTTCCCTCTCGACCTGGCCATTACTGCGTGGGTTATAGCTCGTGGTCCTGCTTGAAGCAATACCACACTCCAGAAGGTACTGTTGCAGCTCTGCACTCATGAATGAGGACCCCCTATCACTGTGGATGGAATTGGGGTACCCGAAGATGGTGAAAATACTGTGAAGGGCCTGTATCACTGAGGTGGCAGTGGTGTCTGGGCAGGCCACAGCGAATGGGAAGCGGGAGTATTCGTCGATGGCCGTAAGGATGTAGGTATTACGGTTGGTCGACGGTAGGGGTCCCTTAAAGTCTACGCTAAGACGCTCGAAGGGGCGGGTGGCTTTGATGACGTGGGAGTTATCCGGACGGAAGAAGTGGGGCTTGCATTCGGCGCACACCGAACAGGCTCGGGTCATGGAGCGGATCTCCTCAACTGTGTAGGGTAAGTTGCGCGCCTTGACAAAGTGAGCAAACCTAGTGACCCCTGGATGACAGAGCGCCTCATGGAGTTTCCGTAGTCTGTCCATCTGTATGCTGGCGCACGTCCCCCTGGAGAGCGCGTCAGGCGGGTCGTTGAGCTTACCAGGCCGGTACAGGATGTCATAGTTAAAGGTGGAGAGTTCGATTCTCCATCTGGCGATTTTGTCGTTTTTTATCTTACCACACTGGGTGTTGCTGAACATGAAGGAGACCGCGCGTTGATCAGTCAACAGTGTAAAGCGCCTCCCAGCGAGGTAATGTCTCCAACGACGTACCGCTTCAACTATGGCCTGGGCCTCCTTCTCGATCGAGGAGTGTCTACTCTCCGGACCCTGGAGGGTTCTGGAGAAGAAGGCTACAGGCCGACCGGCCTGGTTCAAGGTGGCTGCCAGGGCGAAGTCGGATGCATCGCTCTCGACTTGAAACGGGACAGACTCATCGATCGCGTGCAGCGTCGCAGCAGCGATGTCAGATTTGATTCGATCGAAAGCCGCTGTGGCTTCGGTCGAGAGGGGAAAAGAGGTGGTCTTGATAAGAGGACGTGCCTTGTCGGCGTAGTTTGGAACCCATTGGGCATAATACGAGAAAAGGCCCAGGCAGCGTTTGAGAGCTTTCTGGGTATGTGGGGGGGGTAAGTCCATTAAGGGACGCATGCGGTCAGGATCTGGCATGACTATCCCGTTTTCCACCACACAACCTAGAATAGCGAGTCGTGTGGTCCGGAAAACACACTTGTCCAAATTGTAAGTCAGGTTTAGCTGACGGGCAGTTTGAAGAAATTTGTCTAGGTTGGCGTCATGGTCCTGCATGTCGTGGCCGCAGATGGTGATATTGTCCAGATACGGGAAGGTAGCGGTTAGCCCGTTCTGGTCCACCATCCTGTCCATTTCCCGCTGGAAGACCGCGACACCATTTGTGACCCCAAATGGTACCCTGAGAAATTGATATAGCCGCCCATTCGCTTCAAAGGCCGTAAATGGTCGGTCCTCGCAGCGGATCGGGAGCTGGTGGTAGGCCGAACGTAGGTCAATAGTGGAGAAAATGCGGTACTGGGCGATCTGGTTCACCACATCCGTGATGCGTGGCAGGGGGTACGCATCCAGGAGTGTGAAGCGGTTAATGGTCTGGCTATAGTCGACCACCATCCGTAGTTTTTCCCCATTCTTGACAACCACCACCTGGGCTCTCCAGGGGCTTGAACTGGGTTCGATGATGCCCTCATCCAGCAATCTACGCACCTCACTCCTAATGAATTGCCTGTTTTCGTAACTATATTGCCGACTTTTGGTGGCCACAGGCTTCCAGCCAGGGGTGAGGTTTGCGAAGAGTGCTGGCGGGGCAATCCGGAGTGTGGAAAGGCCGCAGGATTGGCCCCGGGGCACGGGGGCGGGTTGCTCGGGTGCTTCGGGAGTGGGGCGATGGCAGACCGAGAGGGGGGCGTGGGGTCCCCCAAAGTGTAGGGACACCGTTTGGAACTGACACTGGAAGTCTAATCCCAGCAACACTGGGGCGCACAATTGGGGAAGGACGAATAATTTAAAGTGGGTGACCGTCACGCCCTGTACTTCCAGCGTGGCGATGCAATACCCCTTTATCCCAGTCGAGTGCGACCTCGTCGCTAATGAGATCCTCTGGGTAGTGGGGATAATGTCAAGTCCCCAACGGAGGGCCAGATCTGGCTGGATAAAACTGTCAGTTGACCCAGAGTCAAATAAGCAATTGGTGTAGTGTCCATGCACTTTAATCAGTTCCATTGCTCTGGTGAGGGGATGAGAGCATTGCTGGTTTAATGTTATTGAAGCAGTTGACAGGCGAGTTTTGCGCGATGACGTCACGCAACGGGATGACGTCACGCAACGGGATGACGTAGTCAACGCTCGAGGAGCAGGTTGGAGAACCTCCCGGAAGTGCTGTTGTGGCGGGTGAATGGTAAGTAGTGGGGTTTGTAGTTGCTCGCGATCGGCGGTCGGGCCCTGGCGGTCGTCAGCGATGGACGCTAGGGTGAGCACCTGGTTGGCCGCGGGGGTGGCTGCGGCGGCGGTAGCGTCGGCCCCGGGGGTGTCCGTGGCGGCGGCAGCAGCGGCTGTAGCGTCGGCCCCGGAGGTGTCCGTGGCGGCGGCAGCAGCGGCGGTAGCGTCGGCCCCGGGGGTGTCCGTGGCGGCGGCGGCAGCATCGGCGGTAGCGTCGGCCCCGGGGGTGGCTGTGGCGGCGGCAGCAGCGGCGGTAGTGTCAAGTGTTCCGCACGGGGGCGAGAGGCAGGCCATCACCATGGTTGCGACGGTGGGTTGCCCCTTCCGGGTTCGGCGTCTCCGTGACGTCAGGCGTTGCCGTGCAGGGGAGCCCTCGCTCTCATTGGACGAGAGCTCTGGAGAAGAAGAGTTTGAATGGGATAGTGGCGGTTGAGCTTCACACGAGGCACTGTGTTTGCTGGCGGCCATTTTAGACCTACAGACTGCAGCAAAGTGGCCGTTTTTAAGGCACTTCTGGCACCTGGCTTTTATTGCTGGGCACTGGGATCTGCTGTGCTTGTCCCTCCCGCAGAAATAACATTTCGGGTTCGCACGGGGCAGGGTAGCAGCAGCCGACAGGCCGTCAGGGGTAGGGTAGAAGGGCATTCTACTCACATCAGAATGTGGAGTCCAGTCCCTAGAGAGCTCGGTGGACTTTAAGGCTGCATCCTCCATTGTGATTGCAATCCGGGCCACGTCCTCTAGTTTTTCTACCCCTTGTTCGAGCAAACGCAGCCTCACTTCGTTCGATCGGAGCCCGGCCACATAGGCATCCCGGACGAGGTCGCTAGTGATCTCGGCAGCAGTTTTGTCCACACAGTTACAGTCCTTGCCCAATGCCTTTAATACTTGTAAATATGCCCTGCTGGACTCGCCGGGCTGTTGCTTCCTCGACGCAAGCATGAGCCGGGCATGAACTCTGTTCACCGGTACCTTTATGGCTGCGGTGTAAGTGGTCTCATCCTGGATGTTCTCGTAGACTCTCAAGGACACCATAGACAGCAATGCTGTTAGACGCTGGTTATCCTCCTCTACCTCAATGAATCTCAGGAAGTTTTCAAAGTTCAGCAGCCAGAACTTAAAGGCTTTGAAGGCTGTAGCTGACTGTGGGTCGATATCAAGTTTTTCTGGCCGAGTTAAACGCTCCATCCCTTTCAAAAAAAATTCTTTTTGCTAATAAAATTGTAGAGCTCGTCGAAAGAACCAAAGACTTGTTGATCCAAACCAAGGCTTTTATTAGCAAAAGACCGGAGCTCTTCACAGGTGGCCGACCAGTCCGGAATGATCCGACCTGGCTAGGGACACAACCCTTTAAGGCCCAAACAATAGGTGTGGCTTAGCTCTCAGCCAATCGCTGTAAGCACAGTCTAGATACAGTAACTATATACACTATGTACATTGGTGATAGATCTGTACTATCACACCGTGGAGTCAGTGCAAGTGAATATACATGAGCCCCAAGTTGTGAAAGGAAGAGGACTGGCAAACAACAAGCAGTAGTTAACAGGCACCTACAACATCTGTGATATCCTTGAGGTTTCATTCACAGGTAAACAAAGATACTTTTGTAGCACGAATAAAAGCTCTCATGACTGAAGGGAGAACAAACGCTTTTACTAGCTTATAACTATGGGTAGGGTATCACAGTAGTCTTCAGAAGGGTTCTGGGTTAGGCAGGAAACCAGAGTTATATGTGAGCAGATGGGGGTGGACCCAGCCATCAGCACAACACACTACCAGTGAATCCCAATTCATTGCATTCACCCTTTCCTGCAGAATTTAGGATTTGTGAATGAAGACAGTGAACATGGGTTCAGAAAAAAATTGAAAAATACACAGTTATTTACAAACTTACAGTTTTAAGTGGTCTGGGTTCTGGAGATCCTGGTGGAACGCCTTAGTACCAGGGGGCCTTGGACTCCTTGGGTCTCCTGGTCCTCTTGTGAGGGAGGAAAGGCGGGCTGGGTCTCTGGCTCAAAGGTGGAGGGGATTGCACTTTCCTCCTGAACCAGATCCCCAGAGGCCCTGACTGGAGGTGACGAGAATGAGTTCCATGGCTCGCAGGGCACTTGAGGCAACAAACCCTCTGTTCCGGTAGGTGCCAGGTCCCTGATGGAGATGGTGTTCTCTCTGCCATCCGGGTACTCCACATAGGCGTATGTGGGATTGACTTGGAGCAGTTTCACCCTTTCCACCAGGGGGTCGATCTTGTTTCTCCTCACATGTTGCCTAAGAAGGACTAGACCAGGAGTGGTGATCCAGGTTGGGAGTGTAGTTCCCAATGCTGACCTTCTTTCGAAATTGAAAAGGAGCTCGTGAGGAGTAGCGTTGGTCGCTGTACATAGTAGCAACTGGATGGAATGGAGTGCCTGAAGGAGGACTTCCTGTCAGCGGGTCTGGAAGGCATTTTGACTTGAGGACCAATTTGTTAGCCTGCCAGACCATGGCGTCTCCTTTTCAACCTGCCCGTTCCCCCAGTGGTTGTAGTTATTAGTCCTGCTGGATGCGATGCCCCTTGACAGCAGGTATTGACATAGCTCATCACTTATAAAGGATAAGCCCCAGTTGCTAAGAATATAGCTGGGATACCAGAACAGGGCAAAAATGGAATCTAGGGCCTTTATGACTGATGAAGTGGACGTGTCTGGACATGGAATGGTGAACAGGAAGCGGGAGAGAGGAAGAAAGTGTTCCCATTCATGGAGGGGAGAGGTCCCTTAAAATCGACACTGAGCCGTTCGAAGGGCCTGGATGACTTGGTCAGGTGCGCTTTTGCAGGGAGGTAGAAGTACAGGTTACACTCTGCGCAGACCTGGCAAGACATGGTCAATTCCCTGATGTCTTCCATGGAGTAGGGCAGATAATGTACCTTAACAAAATGAGCCACATGGGTAACCCCTGCATGGCAGCGCTCATTATACAGAGACCTCAGTTGGCCGGTGTGTGTGGAGGCACAGCTTCCTCTGGATAAGGCATCTGGAGGGTCATTAAGGGCTCCTGGCTGATAAGCAATGTCATAATTGTAGATGGAGAGCTCGATCCTCCACCTGGCAATTTTCTCATTTTTGATTTTTCCCCTCGTGACATTATTAAACATGAATGTGACCGAGTGCTGGTCAGTGAGGAGCGTAAATTTTCTACCAGCCAGGTAGTGTCTCCAGTGCCTCACAGCTTCTACAATAGGTTGAGCCTCCTTTTCCACAGATGGGTTCCAGAACTCGTGGCCTTGTAATGTCGGAGAAAAACTGTAACCAGCCTGCCCGCCTGGTGGAGGGTAGCAGCCAGGGCTTTGTCCAAAGCGTTGCTTTCCACTTGGAAAGGTACAGACCCGTCCACCACATGCATGGTGGCTTTCGCAATGTGATTCCAGAGGTAGTTAAAAGCCGTTTGGGCTTCAGCCGAGAGGGGAAAATTAGTAGCTTTTAAGAAAGGGCGAACCTTATCAGCATATTGTGGGCCTACTGTCCATAAAATCTAGCTAAATTAATGTGACTAACCAATTCAACATACATTATCTCATTATACACCTTGGTGTTAAATTTTATTTAATGTAGCCTTAATACAGATACTATTTATTACTACCTTAACAAAGCTATATAAATGTAAGTTATTATTGCATTCAAATCTAGATATCGGAGATGGAAAGGATATATAGGAATCTACTACATGACAATGTTCCACCCTGTTTATTAAATTCTGGAACTTAAGGTAGAAAGCAATAAGAATACCCCAAACCTTGCAAGAAAAACTGCAAACTATAACTAATTGAGGCAATTCTTCAGGATAATTAAGCCTGAAGCACACCTTGTTTTGTATTAATACATTCAGACAAAAAGTGCAATGCCACCAATGGGATTGATCCATCTGAACCCAATCTGAGAATAAACATTCATTTAATTCCATCTCCAGTACACCTCCTGGTCATCAAAATGGCCACCAAATTAATACATAGCAGAGCATTTGTGGCCTGAAAATCATGTGTCAAAATTAAGCTTCACGATGGCATTCAACTCTAATTCTCATCACTGAAAGTAACTTTTACTAGTTAATACTTTCTCCTGTTTTCTGTGTTGGCTTTCTTTGATTATGTGTATATAAATCATCCTGCAGTAACATTATGTGTAGGAAGAACTATCTCTGAAGTAATGAAGTAAATAACTTTTGATAATGTTGCAGGCAAAGTTTCTTTTACATGCTCAGAGGAAGAATGAAGGAACATTAATTGAGCTAGCACCAATGCGTGCATCTTTCCTTATAATAGATTCAAAATTATAATAAAATAATGGTTAATTACTCCCCATCCCACTCACCCCCAAAACCTTGATTGCAGTATGGACATGACAAGTCCAAAAAACGTGCAGGTAACAGCACCAGCCACTTCTTCAACATCAATAAATTCAACTGGAAGGAATTGTGGAACACCCTACTAAAATTCATCAGATGACAGGAATTCATCTCCATTTTAGACCTGATTCATGGCACAAGCCAACCATGATCTTAACCAATAGATGTGCAACAGTGCAATCCCAGTGAAGACTGGTGTGTAAAACAAGGCTGGTTTGTTGCTCCAACACTTTTCTCAATCTTGCTTGGTACAAGATGGCACCTCACCTCCAACAAATTTCCCACAATTATGGAGTTAATGGGAAATTCTTCAACTTATGATGACTACATTTGCAAACCATCTGTACTGCAGTAGTTGACCAGCTGTATGCAGGCATTATTTGCATTGTGCATATTCAGAGGCAGAAGTAAACAGGAGGTGTTTGACATTTAAGATTCACAATACAAAGGTCTTCTACCAAGCTTCTCCCGCTGTTACACACTGTCCTCCAACAATAAAGATTCATGACAAGACTCTGGAAAGCATTGACAGTTCTCATAATCTCAAGACACACAGATATTGTTTATGAAATTCACCATCATCTTCCATGCACCAGCACAGCCTTTGCTTCATTTATTTGCTTCTGAGGAGACATTCAGCAAAGGTATTGGTAAGTTACCATCAACACGATCATCACAAAATCTACCAAATTTAATAAACATTTAAGCAATCCAACATCAATGTTTTCTTCTAAGCCAACACCCTCAACATTGTAGTCCCAGCTATACTTCATCAGCTGCATTAAGCTAACCACATTGATGTCCAACAACAGACTCCTGGAACAGCCACCTTATTCCAATTTCTCTCATGGGAAGAAATTATTGGACAAACAAACAAAGGAAAAGGTACAACCAAAAATCAAACTTCTGGAAGAGTTCATTCAACATCCATGCAGGGAAATGGATAAAACTGGCATTTCAGGATAAATCTCTGCTCCAGAGCTGAGAAAGGAAAGGGGGGAAAAAAAGCAGAATAAAAAAAGATGTAATAGATGGACCAAGGAAGGGTGAAGGATAATGGTCAGATGAAGCCAGGTGTGGGAGCAAGAGGGGTGGAGTTGGGAAGCAGAGGCAAGAGAGTGATAGGTAGAAGAACAAAAAGACCGAGCTGGAGAAGGGGGGAGGAAGGTGAAGCTAGAGACAGCTACTGAAGGAAGCAGACAGAAGGAATCATATATGGAAGGATTGATGGTCCAATGGGACCAGAGAGGAGAGGATGGAAACGTGGGTGGTGAGCAGGAGGAGAAGGTGGGAAAAGTGAAAGGAATAGGTTATATATGGCTGTAAGGTGGTGCTGGAAGGAAGAGGATGTGGGAGAGGACCTAGGTGAATAGATGGATGAGAAGGAAAGAAAAAGGAAGCAGAAGTGTTGTAAAATTCACAGATGTGCTCAAGCCATTGACCATTCAGAGAGGTGAAGGAATACCAGAGATGGTATAGACAACCTTGAGGTCCAGAAGGTCAGCATGAGTGTTGGAAGGAGCATACTACTTGACAGACTATACAATCGTTAGCACTTCATTAACCTTCTCTCCCATCCATGGAAGAGTCTGCAGTTCCCATACTAGCTTCATTAGCCAAATCAGATTCTACAAGCAAGGTACCTTTGTCTGAGACTAGCGAAGGATGCAGATCAAATGGAAAGTTCAGTGTAGTGTCAGCAGATGGAGCGTGATCCCAACAAGTACAAGGTGATGTATTTTGGGAAGTCAAATTGGGCTTGATTAAAAGACAATAAATAATATGTTGAGTAATAGAGGAACCTTGGAGTTTAAGTTCCAATTCTCTGAATTGGTTATGTCATAATATTGCACATAAGTCAGGGCACAGAATATAAAAACTGGGATGCTACAACTTTATAAAACACCAGTTAGATTGAACATGGATTATTTTGTGTAGTTCTGCTGCCACATCATAGGAAGAATATGGTAGCACTGGGGAGAGTAAGAGAGGAGATTCGACATTAAAAGGAGAGTTGGACAGGTTGGATTTGTTTTCCCTTGTCCAAAAGAGATTGAGGGATAGTCTGATGGAGGTATGTAAAATTATAAGAGGCAAAGATAGAATTTTAAAAATCAGAATATTTTTCCCATGGTAGGGATATCAAAAATATGAGGGGATACCTCTAAGGTGAGAGGAAGGAGTTTAAAAGAGTATTTGAGGGGAAAGCTTTTTATACAGAGAGTGGGTGACATCTGAAACTCCCTGCCAGAGGATGCACTGGAGTCAAACAGTCACTACAATTAAGAGACAGTTAGACAAGCACTTAAATAAGTAAGCTGTAGAGGGATATAGACCTCATGTGAACAAATAGGATTAGTGTAGAAGGGCAAAATAGTTATCATAAATGTGCTGGGTTAAAGAGCCTATTTCTGTGCTATACAATTCTATGACCCTATTGCTTTGTTCTTGATCTCAACACTGCAATTAACTCACTTTTTTGAATCATTAATCAAGCTTGAACTGCTAACTTAAATTTTGGGTAGGGTACACAGCAAAGTTTACATTTCTAAAATGTGAGACATATAAAACTCTCTGACAAGTTCCATTGATACTTTAAAAGTAACCATATTACTCATTAGCTTTTGATTAGTCTGTGAATTACTTTTGAATTCATCATTAAAAAAATAAATGTTGGCTGTCCCAATATCTGACACAGCTTTTACACTGGAGACATGCTCAAGCCAACCTCTTATGGTGCTGTCTCATTTCCTGAAATGATTGGAGAGAAGATGAATTAGAAGTTTCAAACCTCTTGTGTATTGTATATTAACTGCCCATGAAACAGGCTTTACATAGGACCAATTTATTATTTTGAAAAGCAAAGTGTGTCATTGCCCATCACTTTTCTGGAATTAATCCACCAATATAATATTTTCTATGAGCAAATACTTTGCTTTGACAACCATTTGTAAACTGAAGCTGTCAAAATTAATATCCCACAAGGAAGTGAATTCCACATTGCACCATTCCATCTCTTAAAGTCCTATAAAAATGTGCTGCTCAATCCAAATAGTGTGACTGATAGGTGCTTCTGTGTTACTACTAAACATGAAAAAAAATCATTGTAATATTTCAAAAAGAAAACATTTTGAAAAATCCCTATTTCCTCCTTTTATCTCCATTGACACTCTTAATTCTCTTGCTAGATAACATGAGTACTTAAGAAATAAATTAAGCCATTCAGCCCTCAATGCCTGTATGCCATCCATTAAGGTGATGGTTGATCTTTTACTTCAGTGCCATTTTCCTGCACTAACCCTTAATTATTTTAATGTCCAAACATCTATCAATCTCTATTTTCAGTATTCTCTTGGGTAGAGAATTTCAAAAATTCATTGGGAGTGAAGAAGCTTCTTTTCACCTCACTCTTAGATGGTGATGCATCGCCCCTGTCATTCCAGGAATAAATCTGATTAACTTTGTTACACTCCTTGAATTACAAGTATATATCTTCCCTTAGAAAGGAGTATCAAACTTGTACAGAATATTCTATGCATGGTCTCAACAGGCCAGATGGCCTACTCCTTATTTCTTATATTCACTAGGACTCTATAATTGCAGTGAGCCTGCATTTGTCTCCACAGACAGAGGAGTGAATTCTACATTATTTTTAACTCCCCTTTCAAAAGCCACGATCCCAAGCCCAAGAAAATGCCTTGGCCATTCAACAAATTTTGTAACAGTTAGTTGAAAATCTAACACTACTACATCACATTAAAAGTTATCATAAGTCCTTGAAATACCCAACACCCAACCCCAACCAACCAATTTTCCCCTGCAACCGTGTCTGCCTGTCCCGCATCGGACCTGTCAGCCACAAACGAGCCTGCAGCTGACATGGACATTTACCCCCTCCATAAATCTTCGTCCGCGAAGCCAAGCAAAAGATATATCACAAAAACTCAAACCTAGTCTACTTATGAACTGAATATTTACTTGGCAAAGCTTAACTTTTTTGAAAAAAAAATTTGAAATCAGAGTAAATGTCCTCATTTAACAATGTCATACAAGCTAAAGATCAATTTTTGTAAGTGAATAATTAATTCAAGTTTATAACCATCCAATTAAGAAAAAAATCCCTATTCTGGCATAATTTATTGTATTTATCAAATGTTTTTCCATGGGAATTAGATGTGGATGAAAGAGTCTAGTCATGAATCTTGTGTTTTGAGTTGATGTCAGTGAAAGAAACCCCATGACATAGCTTATGATCTAATTTTGCTAAACCACCTTTAGGCAATACCACCTCTTTGGTTAGGGAATAGTGCTTTAATGAATTTGCAAGTATTAGAACTATCTCTTTTAATGATTTAATGAAGTGTTTCAGTATTCAGTGCAGTAGACTTTAATTGAATACTACTTAAGAAATATTAGCTAATTTTATCTGTTTGGTTGGAAATGTTTGACCTGCTTCTCTTGCAAATAACCTCACCCTTATTCTATAGCTTCGGTTGCTGAGAAAATTATGCCACAGTCTATTAAGAATGAATATGCTATTTTTATTCAATCTCTATTGATTTGTTTGACTCATTTCACACATAAAACACATAAAAGTTTACCAAGAAATTTGTAGACTGCAACCAGGTTCAAGTTAGAATATACCGAACATCAAATATTGGACAAAAAAAATCAGAAAGTGGAGTAAATTATTACAAATATTCCTACATTCAGCATTTCTAGTAAAAGCATATCAAAAGTAATTTGAAGTAACCAGAGGAATTCTTACTCCTAGATGAGTAGAAAACAGCTGGTCTTTTCCCATTTTAGATGGTACAATTACACTGGAGATGTCCTGCTATTTCAAGTCAGAGGGAAAATTATGTAAAATTTTGCCCCAATGTTTCTCTTCATATTAAATTTGAATCGCTGCCTTTTAGAAGACACTTTCTGATATGCTTTAAAGGTGATTTTGTCAACCTATTTGCAGGAGCAATAATTTGATTTAGGTTATTTTTGTATTCTCAAACAATTTCTAAATCTTAATAGAAAGTGGTGTAACAACATTAGAATTAAATTGGAAATCCACTCTGCATTTCACAATACAAAAATTAAAATGCCAATTCAAGGGTTTTTCATTTATAAGATTAATAAATAAATATGGTAGGCTGTTTGATTCTCATAGTACAAGAAAATACTGAAGACTTTGCAGACCTCTTTGCTGATATCCATTCTGCAATAATGACCCCAACTGGTGTCTTCCAAGGAATTGCAATGGGAATGAACTACGATTATATCTTTGTATACTATAACTTCACACTCTTCACATATTCACTAAAGTGTGGGAGGGCACCAGCAGATTAGAAAAGAGCTCAAGTGACTATTGTACAAAAAAATACAAAGGCAGGAAGCAGGGAGCGACAGGTCAGTTAATTTCCACAGCTATTTGTGGAAAGATGCTCAAATCAATGATAAAAAGAGGGAATGACTGATCAATGAGGTAACTCAAATATAATTGAACCTGGTCAACAAGCTTTTTTTATGAAAGGTAAATTGTATTTGACAAATATTCTTCAATTCTTTAAGGGAGACTTGTGAAAGTGGAGCCTGTAAGATGTGATATATTTAGATCTCCAAAAGGCATTTGTCAAGGTGCCACGTAAGATGCTGTTATACAAATTAAAAGTCCAGAAGTGTTACAATGGATTGAAAACTAGCCATCTTATAGAAAATAGAGTTGGAATGAATAGGCCTGCAATGTGGTAAATGGTAGACTATCACAGGGATCAGTTCTAGGCCTACAATTATCACAATTTACATAAATTTACATTTATAAATTTGCCAAATATTACAAAAATACACAGAAGGGCATATTGTGATAAAGAACTGTGGTTATGTAACGGGATATAGATAAATTGACTGAATGGGTAAAACAAGAGCAAATGGAGTTTAATGTGTCAAAATGTGAGGCCATACACTTCAGTAAGTGAAAAGAAAAAGATTAATATATAAATGGGGTGAGACTGAAAATGAGTCAAGTACATGGGAATCAAAGTGTCTAATCATTAAAACCTAGCAGGCTGGTCCAACAAATAATTAAGAAGGCAAAGGGCATTTTTGTCTTTTGTTGTAAAGGGGTGGAATTTAGAAACATGGATGCTTTGTTTCATCATAAAAGATATTGGTGAGGCCTCACCTAGAATATTCTGTAGTTTTGGCCTTCTTGCACAAAAGATAAAGTAACATTGAAGTAGGATAAAGGAACTTCACCAAGCTAAATACTCTGATGAGAGGATTGTTCAACCAAAAGGGACTAAATTGCTTGGGCCTGTATTCCTTGTAATTTAGAATAATGTAAGATGACTTTATTCAAACATATGTGATCCTAATCTTGCTTAACAGGTTAGATGTTGGGATGTTTTCACCAGCAAGAATCTCGAAAAAGGGGACATAACAACATGAATATGGGCTAGATGTTTAAAACTGTGGTACATAGAATTTTCTTCTCAGGGAGGGTGGAAAATTTCTGAAATTTACTGTTTGGTGGGATTAAAAAAAGCAGATTTTTTTTTTACAGAATAAGGGTGAACCAGTCTTTACCTGTCATCACAAGTGAACATGAACCAAGATCTCAAATGTTAGAAAATTGTTATTTGTAATGCATGCTGCAGTTCATCATAAATTGCTTAGTGGGTAATCAAATCGGCATCGGCAACCACACTTCTTCCCCACCTTGTGCCGAATGTCAGTGGTAAACTCTGACACAAAGGAGAGGTGACGCTGCTGACGGATCCACCAGGGATCCTTTGCCATCATGAGCACCTGGGCGAGGGGTTTGTGGTCAGTGAAGATGGTAAAAGTCCTCCCCTCCAAAAAATAGTGGAAATGCCGCACCGCTAGGTACATGCCCAGTAACTCGCGGTCGTAAGCACTACACTTCCGACGGGCGGAGCAGGCAGCTGAAGAATGCCAGCGGTTTCCAATGTCCATTCACCTGCTGCTCCAGGACAGCACTGACAGCTGGGGCAGAGGCATTGACAGAGAGTGCCATATGCAGGTTGGTGTGCGGGTGGGTGAGCATGGTGGCCTTCGCAAGGACATCCTTGGTGGCCTCGAATGTGGTGCAGGCTTCTGGGTTCCAAGCGAGCATTTTGTGCTTGGCTGTGATGAGGCGAATAGCGGCTGCATGATGCACGCAGCTCCTGGGATGAGGTGGTTGTAAAAGCTGACCATACCCACGAACTCCTGCAGCCCCTGAGGCTATCTGGGTGTGGGAACTCCCTGATAATGGCGACCTTCACAGCAGCGAGTGTGGCTCCTTCGGCCTTGATGGTATGGCCCAGGAACTGCATGGACTCTTTCCTGAACTGGCACTTGGCCGTGTTGACAGTAAGGTCGAAATTGGCCAGCCGGGAGAAAATGGCCTTGTGTTGTGCCTGGTCCTTGCTGGCAACGAGGATGTCATCCAAATAAATAAAGACGAAATCAAAGTCCCTGCCTACAGAGTCCATGAGGTGCTGGAAGGTCTGAACGGCGTTCTCGAGCCCAAATGGCATGTGCAGGAATTCAAACAAGCCAAAGTGGGTGATGATCGCCATCTTGGGTATGTCCTCAGGGTGCACCGGGATCTGGTGATATTCACGCACCAGGTCAACCTTGGAGAAAACCCTTGCACCGTGCAGGTTGGTCGTAAAGTCTTGGATGTGAGGGATGGGGTAACGGTCATGAACTGTTGCCTCGTTGAGCCGTCAATAGTCTCCATAGGGACGCCAGCTACCGGAGGCTTTCGGGACCAGGTGGAGCGGCAAGGCCCACGGGCTGTCAGACCGCTGAATGATCCCCAGTTCCAACAGGTGCGAAAACTCCTCCTTCACTACCTGGAGCTTGTCAGGCGGGAGCCGGCGTGCCTTGGTGTAAACCGGTGGGCCCTGGGTGGGGATGTGGTGGAACAGCCCCATGGCGCGGCAAGGCAGCGGAGAACTGTGGCTTGAAGAGTGTTGGGAACTCATCCATGATTCACTGGAACTCATCTCTGTGCATGCTGATCGTGCCCATCTGGGGTTGCTCTGAGCGGGAAGCATCGAGGCAAACGGCTGGAAGGTACAGGTGTCCACCAGGCACCTACCTCGAACGTCCACCAGAAGCCCATGTGAGAGGAGGAAGTCTGTACCCAGGATGGCAGTTGGGTGGGATGAGACGGTGAACCCCCACGCAAAATTTCATTGGCCGATCTGGAAGTGGACTGTCTTGTCTCCATATGTCCTGATTTCTGTGGTGTTGGCCGCAGGGAGGGGAGGTCCACGAGTTTGGTTCCTGGACTCGACAGCCGTGGCCGGGATGACGCTGATCTGGGCTCCAGTGTCAACGAGGAACCGCTGGCCGCTGACTGAGTCCTGCAGGTAGAGGAGGCTTTGTCCATGGCCAGCCACCATAGCCATTAACAGTGGCCGGCCTGGTAGTTTCCCTGGGACGAGCAGGGCTGAATACAATTCTGAGCCTTGGTTCCCCAGTGCTGATGGTAGAAGCAGAGGCCTGGAGCGGATGCTATGGTCTTGGTTATGCTCTTGGGGGCCCCTGCAGGGACCGGATGCACTACCGCAGTGGTAGGGGCGGGCTTGTGCCTGTGCCTCGTGACCTGCTTGACCGCTGAGCCCTCCGGGAATCGTGTGAGCCATAGCTCTTGGGCCTTCTTGGTGACCTTCCTTGGGTCGGTGAAACTCTCCTGGACTGGCAGTGGCCAAATGTCCCCGGGCATATGGTCGAGGAAAATGCACTCGAAGAGTGGGCAGTTGGTGTGCTCACCCATGAGCATGAGCATCTCATCCATCAGCTCCATCGGGGACCTGTCCCCCAAGGCGTCAAGGTGCAGCACACTGGAGTCTGGATAGTCTGAGGGATCTGGTAAGCACTCGCTTGATGGGCTCGTATTTGTCTTCGGTGGGTGGGTGCTGAATGGTGGCCTGGTCCAGGGCAGCAACCGCATAGTAGAATTTGGTTGTGTTGTACAAAATCTGGCAGAGGTGAAGCTGAGCCTCTGCATGGCCGAACCAGATCTCTGGCTCCTAAACCCCGAATTCAGGCAGTTTCATGGCTATAACACTGATCCCAGGCTCTCTAATGATGGTTCAGACGTTTGAACCAGTTGGGGTTACCAATTGTAGCGGTAGCTACACCGCTCCTGAAAGAACACACACAACCAAATGGGTTGAGCTCAGTGAGCAGACTAGTTTATTGCGGGCTGCTGGCGCTGACATCACCCAGGCGTCACATGGACCCCAATGCGGGCTTCTGAGCTCCGTGCTGGGAGGAAGGGAAAACCCCCGACGGCGCCATTTTGGCCGGCTGCCCCGCCGCGTGGCTTACAAGCAGGGCCAGTTCGCCAGCCTAGTGGTGAGGCACAACAATTTCCATTTTATTCAATATGTTGATCAGGACACCGTCAAGAAATGTGAGCAGGTGTGTGGAATTCCAAAAATAGTAGCACTAATTGATGACAGATTCTGCCCATTTAGCATGCACTCAACAGACATTAAGCATATGCACACTGACACATATGCCAAAGATACTTGCTGCTATCATAGACAGTGATATGTATATCCAACAACATTATTCTGCAATGTTAAGGGCCTTCAAAGCATCCTAAAATTATAAGTACCAAGACCAATTTCCACTCTACATATCAGAGAAGAAACAATTCTGCAGTTTACAAAAATAATGATTGTCATTTTGCTAAGATGGGCTTGCCAATTGAATTTGCCACTTTTATAAGTTGTCCTACGCTTACCCGAAGTGTATTAGAGAAACAAAATAACAATAGACAAAAGTCTCTGGGACCCAACTAACAAGACTAGGACTTCAGAGAGCCTTCAATAGGTTGTCAAGGTTATTCAATGTTTCCAATTTTTTTTGACATTTAGAAACATTCAAAAACTAATAAAAATTGAATGAACAACATTAATTCAGAGAATTAGTTAGAAAATACTAAATGCAATCTACAGAAAGTATTTCAACCCTAAAAAAATTGGAGACACAAGTAATTGAATGATCATAATTCTTCTTCCCATGCCATAAAATGCTTAAATAGGCTTGTCTATCCTGTACCAAGAACAAATCTCCCAATGCAAGTTACAGGAAAGCTCAGTAAGTTTTTCTCTGCAGTTGCAGAGCCCAGTGGCAGGATGCAGTTACTGATTCGGAGGGAGAAATATGTCAGCATATTTGAAATATTTTCCCTTGACTGTTAAGTCTTGAACTTACTTCCATTTAAAATTTTCTAGTGCACTTTTTCCCACATGTGGGCCTGGAAATAACCCCAAGTATTTTTGTTGGCCTCAAAACATTAAACCATAAGACGTAGGGAACAGATATAGGCTATTCAGTCCATCAAGTCTGCCATACCATTTAATCATGAGCTGATCCAATTTCCCACTCAGCCCTTCTGCCTGGCATTCTCCCTGTAACCTTTGATGCTTTAGTTAATCAAGAACCTATCAATCTCTGACTTAAATATACCCAATGACCTGACCTCCACAACCACCTTTGGCAACAAATTCCACAAATTTGCCACCCTCTGGCTGAAGAAATTCCTATGCATTTCAATTCTAAATGGACATCCTTCAATCCTGAAGTTGTGCCCTCTTGTCCTAGACTCTCCCACCATGGAAAACATCCTTTCTACCTCTACTCTATCCAGACCTTTCAACATTCAAATGTTTCAACACAATTCCCCCCGCCCCCCATTCTCCTAAATTCCATTGAATACAGGCCAAGAGCTGTCAAATGCTCCTCATATGATAAATCTTTCATTCCCAAAATCATCTGAGTAAATCTCTTCTAAACCCTCTCCAATTTAAGCACACCTTTTCTTAAATGAGGAGCCCAAAACTCAAGTCAAGTTTATTGTCATCTGATTGCACAAGTACAACCTGACAAAACTCTGTACCCACTCTAACATCAGCACATCCTTTCTTAAATGAGGTGCCCAAAACTCCTCAAAATACTCTAAGGTCTCACTGATGCTTTATAAAGCCTCAACATCATATCCCTTTTCTTTATTCTATTCCTCTTGAAATGAACGCCAGCATTGCATTTGACTTCTTCGCCACTATCTCAACCTGCAAGTTTATCTTCAGGTTATCCTGTATGAGGACTCCCAGGTTCTTTTGCATCTGGAAATTTTCAATAATTTGTTTTAGGTTATTTTATGTTATTCATCTCAAACAGTTTCTAAATTATAAAAAAATAGTCTGTACTTATATTTCCTGAACCAAAGTGCATGATTGTACACTTTCCGACATTATATTACATTTGTCACATCTCTGACAATTCTCAAAATCTGTTGAAATCCTTCTACACGACCTGCTCCTCCACCTACCTAACATATGCAAACTTGGCCAAAAACCCATTCGTTCCATAATCCAAATCATTAATATACAACATAAAAAGAAGCAGCTCCAACAAAGACCCCTGTGGAACACCACTAGCAATTGGCATCCAGTCAGAATACCAGAAATTCCAACACTCTGATTCCTGCTAATCAGCAAATGTTTTATCCACATGAGTATTGTTAGGTCTGCTTTGTTCATGAATGAGTGAGACAAACACCAGGCTGAGTCGAAATCAGGGTTCTTTGTTCTTTATTACCGGATTGTAACACTTGCGACCAACCATGTTAGTCGGAGAATGCATTCTGCCGTTATCAGCAAAATGGTGATTTTTTATACCCTTGGATATGTGCTTAGAACATCATCATATCATTACTTGTCCAATGACTAAAACTGTTGCTATCCTTTCCCTGCTAGCTTCCTGCCTCTCAATCCATCAATGTCTCTCTTATCTTGTAAGTACAAGGATGCATTCACATCTTGTTACTGCCCCGTACATTCCCATCTCATGATGTTTTACCTAACAGGAGTACAAGGACACCTCCCCTTCTTGTTACTGCCCTGTACAGGGTAACTCCCTACACATTCCCATCTCATGATGTTTTACCTTACAATCCCTCCTTTGTCCTCTTTAGAGGACAATCTCGCCCTGACTATGCTACCACCGCGTTACATTAGTTCGCCTATTATTGCCAAGCTCTATACGGGTTCTGTTCACAGGGTAGTTCGGCTGGTGGGCGAGGGCTCCCCCAACCCTCCTTTGCGTACACCCCCCATCCGTCACCCCGATCCCATTGCCCGTTTACAAGTTTCATCCCATTTGCCCCCAAGCAAAAAACTAGCTAACCCCCCGTACATTAGTAAATTCCCAAGTTAACATATGGTCTACAATCTAATTCATAATACTTGTTCTACAATCTGATTAATAATGTTTGTGTTACAATCAATGTTATAATATTTGTTCTACAATCAAGGTTATAATATTTAGGTTACAAGCAAGGTTAAAATTATATGTGTAACAATCTAATTCACAATCCCTCCTTCCCATCACATTCCCCTTCAGACTCCAGATCGATCTCAGCAACTTTCTCCGTCTCCTGTAATGTGAGATAGTCTTGCTCCACAGCCTGCACAGCTTGATATTTCGGAGGCAGTTCATCACGGTCAGCAAAGGCTTTCTCTATGGTCCTCGTGACCAGCGTTCGAATGCATGGAATACAACAACAGCCACAAGTGATAAAAATTGATACAGAAATGAACAAACCCAGCAAAAGTTGTCCTAACAATGTGCTCCATCTCCCAAACACTCCCTGTAACCAGGATAAAACAGGATTGGAGACTCCAGACTGGGCTTTTAATTCTTTCGCCAATGCCCTAAGTTTCGTTAACCCCTTAGTGAGTGATCCATCTGGCCCTGTGTTATTAGAGATAGAAGTGCAGCATAGATCTCCAAACATAGCACACACTCCACCTTTCTCTGCCAGGACCATATCAATCGCTATCCTATTCTGAAGTGTCATAAGGGAAGTTTCTGACAGTTGTTGATGTATTGCCTCAACAACGTCCCTGGTCAAATTTGCAAGGCGCTGGACATTATAGTGAATAAGGTTGATCCTATTAACATTCTTATTTACAGTGATGGGAAATATTGCACTAAAAACAGGAAAGCTTTCAAACCCAGCTGCAATCTCATCGGCTAATTTAAATTCGTCCGGAATATTCCGGGCTTGGCCAATGGCATCAATCCATACCCCATCAGGGTTCCTTCCTCCCGGCCCCAAGAGTCCAACACTCCTCCTTTTTCTCCACAGCCAACTCTCTGTGTGGCGCAATTCTAGGGAATCCTCGTCTCCCTCCTGCCTTTTGACAATCAGCACTGGCGCATTAAGGGTTACTAGAGCACACCGACCATCCCAGTTAGCGGGGAGCCAGTTGTACAGCACTCTTCCTCCACAAAACTCATCTGTGTAGTCATTCAATCTGCTACAAGTCTCCTTAGTTTCAGATTCATTTTTTTTGTTATGGGACCTCAAAATCATCCCCTGTATATGTTCATGATAACCAGTAACCTGTTTGGCTGCCCTGTCAGGCACCCATGTGGCGTTTTCCCTGCTAATAGTAGGTCGTCTACATACTGAATCAGTGTAACATCTTCCGGGAGCTTTAATTTCATTAGGATTTCGCTAAGGTTACCAAGGCATCCAAACTATAGGGTGTAGGAAATGTTTCTCTAAGTGCTTCCCAAACTTTATTCCGAAGTGGGTTAAATTCTATTTCATCCCCCAATTTACTGCTTCTTACAATTTTCTCTATTTGCTTCAGGGCCCCTTCTGCCTTTAATTTTATCATGATAGTTCTGACATCTGCGAGTGCTAATTGTTCTTGGCAGGTTTCTCGCTCAAAACAAGAAATCCATGGACTAGCCCCATTACTCAACGGAGGTAGTTTTTTCATTAAACTCTCTAAGTCCATTCGTGACCAGGGTACATATTTTTGAGTTCCCCGTCCCGTGATCAGTAATGGGCATTGATATCTCAATTTTGGGGATTTCTGCTCCTTCTTTACTCTTGGCATGCATTTATTTATCCCACCTTGTTCTGACTCTTCTTCGTCACTGTCACTGTCCCTATCAGCTTCCAATGTCTCAGGGTCAAAGGTATATTGGTCACGTTCATCTCTAAGATAATCTTTTCGGCTATAGTTTAGTTGTTTCACATCTTTCTCTTTTGTTCTAACTATGTCCAGATAGGCATGTCTATTTTTCTCCCTCCCGAGTCTTTTCCTTCTACTTTCCTCCCATGGTGGATCGTATCTCGTTTCCTCATCTGTACTACACTTTTCGTCCTTTACTCCTATTACCATTCCTTCAGCTTTAATTTCTCCTGACAGTGTTGTAGTTATCTTTTCCACTTCCTTCAATACACCTACCATTAATTCTTTTTGATCCTCACTGATCTGCCCCAGCACATTAATATCTCTGTTTAAATTTTCAATGTTATCCTGAACCTTTTTCATGTTCCATTTCTGTATCTCTAACTCCTTTTCTATTTTCTTGGACTCCAGAGGGGTCTCCACATCTATTACTCCCCCTTCTATTTTTATTAAAGGGGCCTGTACCTCGTCTGATGTGTCCCTATTCCCGAGGTTCTTGTCACACCCCAGTGTCTCAATATCTGGATATAAGGGACGTGACTCCAGTGTCCCATCTGGGGTGCCAGAGAGAGAGAGAGAGAGAGAGAGAGAGAGAGAGAGAGAGAGAGAGAGAGAGAGCATAGCGAGAGAAAGAGATAGAGAGGCAGATACACAGAGCACAAGAGATAGAGAGAAAATGCCTTGCACTGGCCCCACTGGGAGAAAAGTCTTCAGATTAACACTTTCGTTTCAAAGGTTTTAAAAGGTTCTCATCCTGTGATCACTGGTCTGGATCAGATTGGGTCTCCCACCACTGGGAACTATCACTCCTTCCTTCCCTCCCACCTCGAGTGAGCTACACGTCAGCCCACAATGTCTGCCCTGATCCCGCAATGGTGGGGGTGCGGGAAAAAAGGGAGGGAGAGAGGATAAAACAGGATCCCATTTGATGCGGAGCTGGAATTGTGGGCACAAAATTAAAACCAAATTGTATTTCTCTGCCCTGCCCAACCTGGGGATTTCAGGGCAGCACCGCCACAGATTGGGATTGGGAGGGGGAGTGGGTGAGAGAGGAGGGGGGGGGAGAAGAGAGAGAGGGGGAGAGAAGAGAGAGGGGGGAGGGTGAAAGGAGGGAGGGAGAGAGCAAACCCGGACACTTCGTGGCTGGAAACTGGAAACAGGCACTTTTCCTTTCCCTTCTGTGTTTTGTTTCTTCCAGCTTATCTAAGCCTCTACGTTTTAAAATTTTTTTTTTTCTCACCTGTCAGGAACATCTCAGTGCCCCCGGGTAACCAACCCCTCTTCCTCCAGCGGTCTACACATTTTCGGAGCATTTTTTGTTTTTCCAATGCCGCATTACTGGTATTTCGCTCCTCTAATTCCTGATTAATTTCCTTAATAACTTGGTCAAAAATCTTAGCAGGCAACTGTACAGCCATAGCTGCGGGACCGCTTTCTAATGCCTGTTTTAATTTAGGTTTTTGTCCGTTTAGGGGATCTATGTCAACGAAAATTGCTTTTAAAAATGTCTTCTTGCAAGCTGGATGACTAATATCTTTTAAAAGAACAGTCTCTAAGTCTTGTCCTCCAATTGACTTCAGACTGTCCTGTATACTCTGATTGCTCGTTTTCCACTCTCTGTTTTCCCAAAGGGGTCTGAAAGTTAAATTACAACTAGAAAACCAAATATTTGGGCTATACTTTTGTCCTGTTTCCCTGTACCAATCTATGAATTTACGTAACTTTATCTCCTTGGTGATGTTGGGAATACCCTTATTTAACTTATCAAAAGTATTTCGAATAAACTGGGTGTCTCTTAGGAGTTTGTCAACTTTTTCATTAATATCTCCTACCTGATCCGGACACAGCTGTCGCAGCCTTCTGTCGTCGTTCTTGTTCACCAGGCAGGTGTCCCTGAGTACTTTTTTTGTTGTCTCAAGGTCTCTAGTGTCTGCTGTGGTATACCACCACGGCGAATTGGGGAAATAAATTCTTAACTTCTCAAGTGTACAGACATTATCATACCTACCGGACATTTATAAGTCAGTCTCTCAGATACAATTGAGGCCAATAAGCCTGAACCTTTGTTTTCTTTCAAAGCCCAACCTTCACGTGGGAGATTTCTCCTCTTAATAACCAGTTTAGGGCAGAAAACTCAGGTCCTCAATTGTTTATAGACCACCTTCTCACTCTATTGGACTTTGCAACGACACAATAAAGACTTTTAAACTCTAGTAGTTTCTTGCGAAGCACTTAATAAATGTCATTCAAACACCTTAAGGACTTTTATCTTGTCTGTAATCACTTACGTGTTACAATCCTGGCATGCGACCTTCAATTGTGGTCGTCTAATTTGTCCGATCTCCAGTTCTTACTGACAATCATAAAGATTTTTTTAAAAAAAAGAATTTTGTTAAAACAGGCTTCTCTGGACCTTTTTATCAGCCGGCTGAGATGATTGTCAGAAAAAACAGAAACCGTCGTCCAGTGTTCACTCACCCATCACGTCGGGGTCACCAAATTGTTAGGTCTGCTTTGTTCATGAATGAGTGAGACAAACACCAGGCTGAGTCGAAATCAGGGTTCTTTGTTCTTTATTACCGGATTGTAACACTTGCGACTAAACATGTTAGTCGGAGAATGCATTCTGCCGTTATCAGCAAAATGGTGATTTTTTATACCCTTGGATATGTGCTTAGAACATCATCATATCATTACTTGTCCAATGACTAAAACTGTTGCTATCCTTTCCCTGCTAGCTTCCTGCCTCTCAATCCATCAATGTCTCTCTTATCTTGTAAGTACAAGGATGCATTCACATCTTGTTACTGCCCCGTACATTCCCATCTCATGATGTTTTACCTAACAGGAGTACAAGGACACCTCCCCTTCTTGTTACTGCCCTGTACAGGGTAACTCCCTACACATTCCCATCTCATGATGTTTTACCTTTGTGATAGTACAGATCTATCACCAATGTACATAGTGTATATAGTTACTGTATCTAGACTGTGCTTACAGCGATTGGCTGAGAGCTAAGCCACACCTATTGTTTGGGCCTTAAAGGGTTGTGTCCCTAGCCAGGTCGGATCATTCCGGACTGGTCGGCCACCTGTGAAGAGCTCCGGTCTTTTGCTAATAAAAGCCTTGGTTTGGATCAACAAGTCTTTGGTTCTTTCGACGAGCTCTACAATTTTATTAGCAAAAGACCGGAGCTCTTCACAGGTGGCCGACCAGTCCGGAATACCTACATCCTTACGGCCATCGACGAATACTCCCGCTTCCCATTCGCTGTGGCCTGCCCAGACACCACTGCCACCTCAGTGATACAGGCCCTTCACAGTATTTTCACCATCTTCGGGTACCCCAATTCCATCCACAGTGATAGGGGGTCCTCATTCATGAGTGCAGAGCTGCAACAGTACCTTCTGGAGTGTGGTATTGCTTCAAGCAGGACCACGAGCTATAACCCACGCGGTAATGGCCAGGTCGAGAGGGAGAATGCCACCATATGGAGAGCGGTTACACTGGCTCTCCGGTCTAAAGGTCTCCCCACCTCTCACTGGCAGGAGGTTCTCACTAGTGCCTTACACTCCATCCGCTCCCTCCTATGTACTGCAACAAATGCCACCCCCCACGAAAGGATGTTCCTTTTCCCGAGGAAATCCGAATCGGGAACCACTGTACCGGCATGGCTCACCGTCCCTGGCCCCGTCCTTTTGCGACGCCACGTCCGGCACTCAAAGAACGACCCCTTGGTCGACCGAGTGACTCTACTCCACGCGAACCCACATTACGCATACGTGGAGTTCCCAGACGGGCGGGAGGACACTGTTTCGGTGCGGGACCTAGCTCAGGACGCGGTAGACCCAGCAAACCCCCCAACTCCTTATGCTCCAGGCCCCGTGCCGCAACAGAAGGACCAACAGCACCCCAATGACTCGGGCCACCCTGCCGACAAAACGACTGGGGAATTGAGTGACGGAGCAGTCGCACCCGATGAGCCCGCTGGTGACACCACTCCAGCGACCCCAATCCCGGCACCACGGCGGTCACGCCGGATGGTCAGACCCCCTGACCGCTACAGTCCTTGACCTACCCCTTCCTTTTCATTCTCTCCCTCGTTTTTGTTTTTTTTTTTCCCGGGTCAATTCTCCAAGAAGGGGTGAATGTGATAGTACAGATCTATCACCAATGTACATAGTGTATATAGTTACTGTATCTAGACTGTGCTTACAGCGATTGGCTGAGAGCTAAGCCACACCTATTGTTTGGGCCTTAAAGGGTTGTGTCCCTAGCCAGGTCGGATCATTCCGGACTGGTCGGCCACCTGTGAAGAGCTCCGGTCTTTTGCTAATAAAAGCCTTGGTTTGGATCAACAAGTCTTTGGTTCTTTCGACGAGCTCTACAACCTTACAGTATGTTCCCTGCAAATACCATAGGCTCTTATTTTGTTAAGTAGTCTTTGGTGCAGCACCTCATCAAAGACCTTCTGAAAATCCAAATATACAACACCCACTGCATCTCCTTTATCTAACCTGCTTGTCACTTCCTCAAAAAATTCCAATAATTTGTCAAGCAAGATTTTTCCAAAAGGAAACCATGCTGACTTTGGCCTATCCTGTCATATTCCTCCAAGTACTGCATTACCTCATCTTTTACAATCGACTCCAACTTCTTCGCAACCACTGACATCAGGCTAACCAGTCTAAAATTTCCTTTCTGCTGGCTTCCCCCCCCCCACCCTTCTTGAATAATAGGGTAATATTTGCAATTTTCCAGACCTCCAGGACCATGCCATAATCTATTGATTCCTGAAAATTCATTACCATTACCTCTACAATCTCTACCGCCACCTCTTTCAAGACCCAAGGGTGGAATCCATCTGATCCAGGAGACTTATGAATGACTTGATCATTCAATTTTCTGAACATTTTCTCCCTTGAATTAATAACTACACTAATTTTCCTTCCTTGATACCCTTTAACATCTGACACACTCCTCGTATCTTCCATATTGCAGACTGATGCAAAATACTCATTTAGTTCCTCTGCCATCTTAATGTCTCCATTTATTATTTCTCCAGGATTATTTTCTAGTGGTCCTATATCTACTCTCACCTCTCTTTTATACTTTATATTACTTGAAGCTTTTTGTATCCTCTTTAATATTATTTGCTAGACTACTTTCATATTTCATCTTTTCTCTCCTGATGAGATTTTTAGTCGCCTTCTGTAAGTTTTTAAAAACATCCCATCCTCTATCGTCCCACTAATTTTTGCTTGTATGCCCTCTCTTTTGCTTTCATGTTGGCTTTGACTACTCTAGTCAGCCACAGTTGTGACATTTTTCCATTTGAATATTTCCTTTTTTGGTAGGTATTTATTTTGCACCTTTCCCATTTCTTGCAGAAACTCCATCCATTATTGCTCTGCTGTCTTCCCTACTAGTAGTGCCTTTCAATCTACATTCACCAGTTCCTTTCTCATTACACTAATTCCCTTTACTCCACTGTAATACCAATACATAAGATATTATTTTCTCCTTGTTAAATCTCAAATTGAACTCATTCATATTGTGATCACTGCCCCCAAATGGTTCCTTTACTCTAAGCTCTCTCATCACCTTGGGTGCATTATGCAACACCCAGTCCAGTACAGCCGAGTCGACTCATCAACAAGCTGCTCTATAAAGCCGTCTCGTAGACTTTCTACAAAACCTCTCTCTATTGAGATTCATTAACAACCTAATTATCCCAATATACTTGCATGTTAAAATCCCCCATGACTATCATAACATTGCCCTTCTGACATGGCTTTACTACCTGCTGTTGCAATTTGTTGTCCATTCTAAAACTGTTAAGGAAAGTTGCATAAAAAGTTAAAATTGTAAGGTTCACTGAATAATTTTGTCAGGTTCCCCTGTGGATCTGTTGTATTTGTCTGAAGATGAGGTCTTCTTGTCCAGATCATCTGAGATGTCCTCCTTCCTCAAAAACACATGGCTTCCCCTCTACCGCCATCAACTTAGCCCTCATCTTCATCTCATCTGCCCTGAATCCCTCTGCCTCGAGATGAAACAAAAACAGGATTACCCTTGTCCTCACCTACCTCTCCAACAGCCTCTGCATCCAACATATTATTATCCTCCATACTTTCTGTCACCTGCAACATGATCCCACACATCTTACCCTCTCTGCCTTCTGTTGAGATGACTCCCTCCGTGACTCCCTTCCCATTAATCGCACCTTTGACACCTTCACCTGTGACCGCAGGAAGTGCCACACATACACGCACACCTCCTCCCTCACCATTGATCGGGGCCCCAAAGAGTCCTTCCAAGTAAAGCAACACTTCACTTGTGAATCTGTGGGAGTCATCCATTGCATCAGGTTGTGGTCCCATTGTGGCCTTCTCTACATAGGAAAGACTGGACACAGAATGGGAGATCACTTCACTGAGCACCTTCACTCTGTCCAGATCAACGACAGAAATTGACCCATCATGTCAATTCTGCGCCCCACTCCTGCACAAGGCCACTTGTAAATTGGAAGAGCATCACCTAATATTCTAACTGGGCACTCACCAACCAGATAGCATTAACAAAGACCTCTGCTAGTCCATTCCCCAATCTCTCTCCCTTCCCTATCCTGCTCTCTACTTTTCTCCTGCCCCTTCCATCTCCATTCACAGAGACATTTGCCCTCCCCCTATTATTTGCTGTTGTGCCATCCCTCCCTTATCCACCTATTATCTCTTGCCTGTAGACTTGTGCTCCTCCCACCACCCCTTCCCCCCACCAATTTATTCAGGCACCTGCCTACATTTTTCTCATACCTTAACGAAGGACTTAGGCCCAAAATGTTGATATCTTTACATTTGCTAATATTAAGTATGCTGTTTGACCTGCTGAATTCCCCAAGTATTTTGATTTTTACTTCCCTGTAGAACACTATGCTTAAATAGAAATTGCAGGTTATAGCATGCCATTGCTAACTGTAAGTTCTCACTGTTCTCAACCTATCAGCTATGTTCAGTGTAGCAGCCTCTAAAGATAGGCATCACAATAGAAGTAACATATTTCCAGATACAGGAATGCCTAACTGAACGTTGAATATATGTTGCAAAATGGGGGGTTGAACTGTATTCCAGGAAATCAGGTAGATTTGAATACCCAGTAAAGAACAGTTCCCACAGGAGATATGTGTTTTATGCATGATTGCCCACAGATCCCACCAGAATTTCAATTATACTCTGGAGAACACATCAAGTGTGATTATTGTCATGTATTAATATTAAACTATAAAAACTATTGGCCAAGATTTACTTTCAGCAACAAATGAATAACATACCCATGTCTGAGCATTTACACATGTTAATGGGAGTTCAAAATATCATGGTGCCCTCTACAGGACATCTGGGGCTTGCATCATCTGATTAATCAGTCTGAAAAACTGCTGATCAGCATTCAAAATTTGAACCTAGAAGTGTTGTTGGAATAGTGAGGACAATGTCCAATGAGATCCAAAAAGGGAAATAAAATGAGAATATGTAAAAAGACAAAAAAGAGAAGAGAGGCAAATCCAAAACAATTAAAAAAAAGTCACCATAAATATGTATTCATTACCAGTGCCAAAAGTTCTGGATTATTCATTCATTGGATGTGGATTTCACAGCAATGCCAGTATTTATGTATAGCCCATCACTCTCTATCCATGAATAGAGCTCATCTACTGAGACTATATGAGTGGAACGGAGGAATGGGAAAGGTATGAAGACATTCATGAGGTTGTATTATAGACGGCCCAATAGTCAGTGAGAATTGGAAGAGCAAATCTGTAGAGAGAGCAGTCAGCTGGAGGAAACATAAGGTTGTGATGGTAAGGTATTTTAATTTTACTCTTATTGACTGGATATCCCATACTGTAAAAGGGTTGGATGGCTTGGAGTTTGTCAAATGTGTTCAGTAAAGTTTTTAAAATCCCAATATACAGATGTACCTTTTGTGTATTGGAGAAACTAGGAGTATAGTTTAAAGTTCCAGTAGTTAAAATACACAGTCAAAAGAACGGAGACAAGGCACACATGACTTAATAGAGTGAGATCTCAAACTCAAGTGGTTTATTCACATAGCACATGGACTAAGCGGTGGTCAAATCAAGTCATATTCCAAAACAGTTCAGTCATAGCTGCACAGAGCTTACATTTTACCATATATGGTCATAGTGAACATTCCTTGGGTACTAATTATGACCACCGCCACTGGGCTGATATCGCCTCCAACCGTGCATCTTGGCGCCTCACCGTTCGGCAGGTAGCAACTTCCTTTGAAGAAGACCGCAGAGCCCACCTCACTGACAAAAGACAAAGGAGGAAAAACCCAACACCCTTCCCCAACCAACCAATTTTCCCTTGCAACCGCTGCAACCGTGTCTGCCTGTCCCGCATCGGACTTGTCAGTCACCAACGAGCCTGCAGCAGACATGGACATACCCCTCCATTAATCTTCGTCCGCGAAGCCAAACCAAAGAAGAAAAAGAAGAATTATGCAACAGATCATTGATATAAAACAATGAGGTTAACAACTTAGCATAATTGCATAGTCATAAGATACTTATAATACATCAGCATGGATGCTGACATAGGATACAACAGTACCAACTAGCGAGAATTCAATACTGGATCTATTAGGGAACAAGACAGTACAGGTGACAGAAGTATATGTAGGGGAACATTTTGGGTCTCTTCACTCACAAGATGACCTGTGCCTGTGCATGCAATACTTAACCATGTGAAAATACATTTTTTAAAATTGTTTTGCCCAAGTGTAGACTACTACTTGTTATTATAAAATTCTTTTTATAACAAGTCGTATGCTATACTTGGGCAAAGCCATTTTTAAACATTTATTTTCACATGGTTAAGTATCACATGCACATGTTTATGTGTTTTAATACTTTTGTGTATTTTTTTTTAATTTAGGGCCCCTTTATAACATATGCTACAGGCCCCACATTAGTTTAATCCAGCCCAGCACATACTTTAGTCACAGAACAAAAATTGAACATAAGATTTTTGCACACACTGACTACTGAAAATCATAGGGAACCTTGGTCACAGGTACTTCATGTGGCTTCATACATTTTAACAGAAAATCATATGGTGAGATATAAATTTTTGGGAGCTAGTGGTAGTGTTGCAGAAACTTCCAAATTTTCTTGTGGCTGTTCATGTATAATCAAAGGTGACAATCATTAGCCTCAGACATTAACCAACAGGAAATGTTTGTAATCATTAAAATAGGGAAGACCTTAATTAGTGGACACAGTTAAAGCTCAACAAAGCTTTGCTCCAACTCAAACTCGTATCTCAGCTCTCAGGTTAATTTTATTTAGTAGTGAGACAGCTTGAGATCAGAAGTCAAAAACCAAAAATGGAATTCTAAGAGCAGAAAATACAGAAATAATCAATTGGTCAGGCAGCTTATAAGGAGGATGTATCGAAACATTGAGCACTTCTAATATCTAATGAAAATGCTTACGTTATTTCTCACTTTACGAATGCAACCTGATGAGATGAAGGCTTCCACCAATTTGTTTGCATTACTTTGCCTCATTGTGTAACTAATCACAAACTATCATGTATGTATATTCATTTTTTTTTCATAAAGGAACAAGCACAAATTCTAGCATCCAAGGTTTTGAAAAAAAAATTTTTTACAATATATTTTCAATTCAAAAATTACAAATTATGGACAAAATCCTTTGAATTCTAAAATAAACTTTTTTTGTCTTTTCAATTCTATGTTCTTGTTCCATTGTTCATAAGTTTCTATATTTAATTCTGTAAATATTAGAGCTAAAGAGAAAGCTTTCTCCATATAATCTAACTGCTTAATAGCTTTTTTCATGTTTGATGGCATTAAATGTCCTTATCTTTAATTCCATTCTGTTCATTAGGTGCACTATGTTAGCTGAATATGGAAAATTATTCCACATTTGTAATGGTATTATTTATTCATGAGGTACTGTACACATTGGGAAACTGCATCAAATGTAAAGGTTCAACACCTCCTCTCCAAGACACTCACCATCCTGCCATGGAGTGTGTTATTCCTTCACTCATTTAAGTCTTGGAGCTCCCTACCCAACAGCACTCTGGTGTGCTTTCACCAGAAGGATCAAATCAGTTCAAGAAAGTAACTCATTACCATCTTCTCACAGACAATTAGGGATGAGTAAATGACAGTATTACCATCAACATCCATCCACACTTCAAAAAGCGGGACCACACTGAGCAATAGAGGCAATTGAGTCAGGAATAGGCCAAGGCAGCAGTGATTAAGATGGGAGGTGATGGTGCTGGATAAGGCAGGCTGCACACACTGGGGCCAAAGGCCTTCCACCAGGTGACAGGTGCCATTGGTTTTCAGAAACTAGGGCCAGGGGTCAAGGAGATGTGATGGAGAGGAGGCAGAGACTGTATCATACTCTCAGTCTCGAACTCTTTCTGAAATTTATTTCTTCCCTTTTTCTTTTGCTGGAACATAGCACTAGAGCATGGCGACTCTTTGCTTATCCTTTGAATAGTATGCAACAGAAAGCTTTTCACTATACTTTGGTACACATAACAATAATAAATAAATCTCAATTCATGCAGATTTCATCATTCCCTCTCCTCTCCCAGAGTCAGCACATCGGGCAACCATGAAGAATTCACACTAATAACACTACTTCTAAGGAATCCGAAAGGATTTGGAATGTCATCAAATAGTCTGTCAGGTTTTTATAGATGTGCTGTGGAAAGTATATTGACTGGCTGCATCATAACCAGGTTTGGAAATTCAAGTGTTTAGGAATGAAGAAGAGTGCAGAACATGGCAAACCTATCTAAGCCTATCACAGCTACCAACCTCTGATTGAAGACATTTATGTGCCATGCTGACTCAAGAATGCAGCCAACATCATAAAGGATTCCCATCACCCTGAACACACTCTCTTCTCAATGTTACCTTCAAGCAGAAGATACAGAAGCTTGAAATTCAAGTACAGTTTATTTCCAACAGTTTTCAGGCTTTTAAACAAACCTGTACCTTACACTACACAAGAACCACTTATTGTAACATGACATTTTTTTGTTTTAACTGCAACTATTAATACTTATCAAATCTTTCATTTTTTTTCTCAAATGGCCATTTAATTTATACATATTGTTGTTAGTGCATGTTATGTGGTTGCAAGAATTTCAATATGTATGTGACAATAATGCCTCATTCATTCATTCCTTCTCTTCCAAAACCTCCCAAAGCATAACACCTTTGATCACATTCCAAAACTTCATCACTCCCAACATTTATCATACTACTGCCTTTCCCACTGCACTATTCATCAATTTAAATCGATAAAAGGATTCTTCTTAATGGTAAGGACTCCAAGTGAATGCTAAAGTCAAGTAAACAAACTATACAAACATTGTTGCATTATCTCCAGTAATAATTTTCTACAGATTTTCTTGATATCTTATAAATAGTTGAGTTTTACATCATAAATTAGCTAAGCAAATTACCTAACTCTATGAAAATAATTTGAGAGAGGTGTGTGCAAATTATGGTGATATGTTCATTTGTTTCTACTTTCTGAGAACACATTTGACTAGAGGTAGCGCTTGATCTTCAGGTGCGCTTAGTTTCATTTTTCCTTTTATGTTTAGACCATTAAAATATACCTACCATGTCATAAATGATAGTACTTCAATTTCACAAAGGCAGTAGTTCTCACCAAACACCACCAGTTCAAGTAGCTGAAAAACAATGTACAAGAAATCCTCTAGTTAATTGGTCCTGCAATTTATTTGGGAAAGTGACTTAATTCCCTGTAGATCTTGCCAAAAATTAAGGACAGGAGTTAATATAAATACAGGGTATGAACCCTACCCTCGCCATGAAAGCTGCATGGTGGTAACAAAAATGCATGGCTGAACAACATCCACTTTGAGGATACAGTTCCTTTTATTTCACTTACATTCTGGTTGCTATAAGGCAATTAAATTACAGAAGAGAGATTACTTTCCAAACGTTCAAAAGATTGAGGAGCATACTTACAAAAACAGAAATGCAAGAATACTCAGCAGTTCAGGTAGCAGCTTTAGAGGGAAATATAGAGTTAATGTTTTAGGTTATCATTCATTTTTCATTAGAATGGTCATGAAACAAAATGGTAGTTTTCAAAATTGTTTTAATTTTTACAATATTGTGGAGATTAATAGCATTCCATTTCATTAGGTGATATTTCCTTGACCGCATCTCATATGTTTGGAATTTTTGACAGCTATCTTCAAAATATCATCAAATTAAGGGCAAGACAATTGATCCAAATTAAAGGACAATTAATTTGCTGTTGTTAACAGACTATTGAACAAACCTCTCAGTCATGAAATGATGCTGCTCTTTCACCTTATTAGTCAACCATTTTCTCTGTAATCCTTTTTTAAAATATTTTATTTAAAATTCCATAAATGCAGTAACTATAGTTATAATAATAGATATCCAAAAAAAACAAATTGATTACATACACAATGTTTTTCACCCCACCACAAAAAACCCTTCCCTCCCCCCACCCCCCCAAAGGTATAAAATTTTCTCTGTAATCCTCATGGACTTCAGGAGGACCAGGAACGACCACAGAGTTATATATCAATAACTCTGTGGTGGAGAGAGTAGAGAGCACTAAGACGCCACTGAACTCATGACCTATTATGGACACACATCACCTCTCCTCACTTGTCAGGAAGATGCAACAGCAGCTGCATTTTCCGAAAAGATTGAAGCAGGCAAGGCCACCAGCCACCACCAAGTCAACCTTCTACAGGAGCTCTATCGAGAGTGTCCCGGCCAGCTGCACCACAGTGTGGTTTGGTTGCAGCGGAGAAATGGATCAGAGGTCAATCCACAGGACCACAAGAATGAGAGAGGATCACTGGAGTCTCCATTCCCCACCATCGATATGATCTACTGGGATCATTGTCTGAAAAGGATGTGCAAAATTGTTGAGGACCCATACCACCCCACACACAGCATCTTTCAGCTGCTCCCATTGGGAAAGAGATACAGGAGTAACAAAGTCAGAACCACCAGGCTAAGTAACAGCTTCATCCCATGGGCAGTGAGAATGCTGAATGACCAAAGGAACTGTTCACACTAACCATCTGAGATTCTCATAGTCATGAAACATTATTTATTTATTTATTTGTAAATATAAATACTTGCCCAGTAAATGTTTGTCCGTATGTGTGTTATGTCTGGTTAAGCGTCTGCATGTTTTCCATCAAGGACCAGAGAATGCTGCTTCATCAGGTTGTTTTTGTGCAATCAGATAATAATAAACTTGACTTGAGTTGACTTCTCTGAAGTTTTGTTTCATTTTGCACCACCGTGATTTGACTGGATAGCATGCAAGACAGAGTTTTCACTGTATATATGTGTGTAGTGAACTGGAAATTCACTACTGGTGCGATGCTCTCAGGACTGGCACCTCCCCTGACTCCACCCCCACACATATCTCGATATAAACACTTTACCACCACCAAACCCCAATTTAGTCCACGGACCATGTGTGCCATGTGTGCTACAATTTTATTCAATAAAGAACGGGATAGAACCGCTATTGAAGCCCGCAATGCTCCTCATCGACCCTCTGTCCCCGGAGGCACCATAAGAGTTCATGTTCTGGCTGGAGTGGTTCCAAATATACCTATCAGCCACGCAAGAGGTCTACTCAATGGATGAGCTCAAGAGGTTGGTGCTCCTCTCAGACCCAAAGGATTTTTGATCATCAAAGACTGTATGACTTATGCAGCGGCTGTTGAGACGCTGAAGGCCCACTTACTACATGTGGTCCCAAAATGTCGTCCTAGTGAGGCATCAACTCTCGCAACGGAAGCAGCAGCCTGGTGAGTCCATTGAGGACAATATCCTCATCCTACGAGCATTCGTGATGAACTGCAGGTATGAGGATGGCACAGCCCAAGAATGTTAGGATGAGCAGATCCAGGATGCTCTGGTCGCTGGGGTGCAGTCCAAATAAATTCATCAGCGGTTGCTGGAGAAAGGCAGCGCGGCACTGCCTGATAACATACAACTGGCTAAGTCGCTGGAGATGGCCCAACTGGGGGCTGACAATCTGGAAAGCAGCAGCACCCTTCATGAGAACTTATTTAGCATCCCAGACGCAGTCTGTAAATATTCAAGAACATTGTATGGTTTATTTATCTTTACAGGAGGGGGAATTCTGTAAGTTCAAACTGTATGTACTTAAGAATTTATGTGCTCCGGTTTTGCTGGGTCTTGACTTTCTGTGTCACTTTAAAAACGTGACCTTGAAGTATTCTGATCCTCTCCCTCCCATTATGGTTCGGAACGGAAGGTCTCAAAATTCTAATGCCATTTGCTGTCACTTCACACTGAGTATAGATCCACATCCTCTGTTCCCCAATCTGAGCACCGATTTCAGACCAATTGCTACAAAAAGCAGGCGCTACAACGCAGAGGACCGGGCATTCATCAAGGATGAGACACAAGGACTGCTTCATAAGAGCATTATCGTGCACAGTACCAGCACAGGTGGTTGCCATAAAAGGGGAAGAAAAGTCCAGGCTAGTAATTGACTATAGCCAAACTATTAATTGCTTCACATTCCTGGATGCATAACCTCTTCCTCGCAGTTCGGACATGAACGAAATTGCACAGAACAAGGTCTATTTGACCATCGACCTTAAAACTGCTTACCATCAGTTGCCAATCCGTTCCGAGGACCATCCCTAGATTGCTTTTGAGGGTAAGAGGAGGCTCTATCAGTCTGGAGGGTCCTATTTTGTATCACGAATGGAGTCTCAATCTTCCAGAGACAGATGGACCAAATGGTATACGAATTTAAGTTGAAGGCCACCTCTCCATACTTTGACACCATTACCATTTATGGTCACATTCTGGACGACCATGATGCCAGTACAAAGGACTTCCAGACTCACAATGGCAGGACATCCTACCCATGGTGCTCCACTCCATTAGGTCGCTACTTTGCACTGCGACCAATGTGACTCCTCATGAGCTGACGTTTTCTTTCGAGAGGAAGTCAACATCAGGGACAATCCTCCCGGCTTGGCTCACAGCACCCGGTCCAGTGCTGCTCTGAAAGCATACAAGGAGGAACAAATCTGACTTTCTGGTCGAGAAGGTGCACCTACTCCATGTCAACCCCATTTACGCCTACGTGGCATATCCAGATGGCAGGGAGGACACTGTCTCGATCAGGGACCTGGCACCCGCCGGAACTGAGAGTCCACCACTTCAAAGGGGCCAGGACTCTGAAGAAATGCCAAGGGGTTCAGGTGAGCTGTCACAGAAGGGTCAGGAAGCCCAGGCCCAGCCGACACTGCAGTGTTCTGCCCGCATTTCCAGACCTCCTGACGGGTTGAACTTGTAAGTATTGTAAATATTTTTTTTGACTATCCGATGTTCTGTTTTCACCCGCAGGCTTCATTCAAAAGGAAGGAGCGAATGTAATGAACTGGAAATTCACTACAAGTGTGATGCTCTAAGGACTGGCTCCTCCCCTAATTCTGCGCCAAGCATATCCCAATATAAACCCTGGAACCCTGCCAAAACCCCAATTTAGTCCAGACCATGTGTGCTATTCTTATTGAATAAAAGCGTGCTGTGCTCTCTCTTGTCTTAAGTGCTCTCTGTCACGCTACAACATGGCAATAAACCATTCAATTTAGGATCAGTTTAGATCATTCAAGATTCATTTTATTGTCAATGCAATAAAACAATGCCACATTACATGAAATTGCTTTTGCCAGTTGTAAGGCAGACAGACACGTAATCAGCAGAAATTGCCTGAGGGTCTCTTACAGTTGGAGAAAGAGAAGCAAAAGATTGTCCACAGAGTCACTGAATGTCAGTGCATCCGCAGCCTCCACAGCCACACAGAGTCCAGTCCAAACCATTTGCAACCTGAGCTCCAGATCTGATCTTGCGACACAGTCAGGAACCCTTCAGTACCTTCGGCATCCCCTCACATCCGTTTCTAAAACCTAGTTTTTAGCCAGTCTCCAGCAGTCCACAACCCCATGAGAGTCTCCCAACAGTAGAGTCCAGAAGACAGACTCAGTGGGTTCCTCGCTTCAAGTCACCTGCAGCCCACTGCATTTGTTGGTCTTTCAGCCGCAGAGCCCCCTCATTGCTCTGCCATCATGGTCACCGTCCTATAGGTGTCTCCTTTGCTTTGCCTTCTCAGACGGGGGATGGTCTCCCCAGTTTCTGGTGCCCTGCGCCAGTCCTCCACTTCTCTGAGGTCTTCAACCCCTCGTGGCTGCTGCTGATCAGAAGTGCCGCCATCTTGGGCATAAACCCTGCGATCGCAGGATTTTAAACCAAACTACCATTGGCTCCATTCAAAGCCTGATGGCAGTTGACTGGGTGCTTGTACCCTGCAGGAGCGCTGTATCTTCACTTCTCTCTCCCCACAGGTCCACACTTGCAGCAACGCTGCCATTACAGCGGCTCCGACCATTTTCAATTATGGGACACATTCCACTAAAATAAATCAGTTTCATTTAAAAAGCACCTGGTCTGACCACACGATGCCTCAAAACATCTATCAGAAACACATCCGTTTTTTTGAAGTGCAAAAAAGTGTTCAATTTTAACTATTGTTGGTCCCTTCTAGAAAAGAAAGAGGCAATACGTCATCCCAATTACAGTGCTAGTGAACGCGATAGCATATCTATGTTCTACACCTGAAGTTCCAGTGCCAGATCCCAAAAAATGCAAAAGAATGCAGAAAACATTGTGCTCCATTTGAAGTTTGCAGCTTACACCAACCCACCTGCTCACTTCTAATAAACATTTTTGTGGTGAGACTAAAATTACAGATAGAAATGAACCACTGAGGTTAGCGCAATGTTGAGGTTAGCGCAATGCTAATACAGCGCCAGTAATCTAGGTTCAAATGTGCCACAGTCTGTAACGAGTTTGTATGTTCTCCCCATGACCGCGTGGGTTTCCGCCATGTTTTCCAGTTTCCTCCTACATTCCACAGACATACGGGGTTAGTAGATTAATTAGTCACATGGGTATATTTAAGTGGTGCAGGCTTGTGGGCCAGAAGGCCTATCACGGCTCTGTATCTCTCAAAGAAAATGCTGAAGAAGCTCAGTGGGTCAGGCAACATCCATGGTTTCACCCCAAAAAATCAGCAAGCATACGTCTTCCATCCATGCTGCTTGACCCACTGAGTTCCTCCAACATTTTTAATGTTACATCATTGTGAATCTTTTTATGCAACCATTCCAACTTAATACTCCCTTCATATAGCAGGGCAAACAGCTCTGCACATAACACTCCATAATGTGGATTTAGCAACATTTTGCTCACAACTAAAATGCTGAAAAACTTGTGGAGAAACATTTTAAATTGTGTGCTTTAGTGTGTAACGTAAATTTTTTTAAAGTGATTTACAGCAGTGACATGATTAATAGAGTGCTTAGCACAATGCTATTACAGCAGCAGCGACCCAGGTTCGAGTCCAACACTTTCTGTAGGAGTTTATATGTACCCCATTATCAGCATGTATTTCTTCCAGGTGTTCTGGTTTCCTCCCATATTCCAAAGACTATGGAGTTAATAGGTTCATAGAACATTATAGCACAGTACAGTAGTAAAGTCCTTGATGTGCCAATCTATATATTCCTACCATAAAAATATTAAACCCTTCCTACCTTGTAACCTTCTATTTTTCTTTTATCCACAGTCCTATCTAAGAGTCTCTTAAATGCTCCTAATATTTCAACCTCCACCGCCACCCTGGTAAGGCATTCCAGGCATCTCTACTCCTAGCCTCTCCCCTAGACTTTTCTCCCTTCACTTTGTACAGATATCCTCTGGTGTTTGCTACTCCCACCCTGAGAAAAAGACACATCTGTCTATCTTATCTATGCCTCTCTTGTTGGTCTATAACAGGGATTCCCAACCTTTTTATTCCTCTGTACCCCTTGGGCATTTTTATAGGTTCCCATGTACCCCTAAAAATTAAGGATTAAAAAACACAACATTGTGCAATCTGACTGCAGATTACAACACTATGTATTGTACAGAAGTGGTTATTCACTCAGACCCAATATACCCCCTGAAAAGTGCAAATATACCACTGGGGCTAAATGTACCCCTGATTGAGAACCCTTGGTCTATAAAGTCACCTCTCATCCTTCTTGGTTCCAAAGAGAATAGTCCTAGCTCCGTTAACCTTGCCTCATAAGACCTACTTTCCAATCCAGGCAACTTGCTGGTAAACCTCCTTTCCACCCGCTCCATAGCTTCCACATCTTTCCTATAATTGATCACATGGGTTTATTAGGATGGCGCAGGCTCATGGGCCAGAAGAGCCTGCTACCATGCTGTATCTCTAAATTAAAATTCTGAACTGAAAGGGAATTCTGATGGAACACTTGCTGGAAACTTCACTCAATCTGGATCCATGGTGAGGAGTAAAAGTATGAGCTGAAATACGAGAAAGGGGAAAACAGCAGTTACTTGGACTCCCTGAACCATCACAATCATCTGTGCATAAATTTATGTTTGAGGTAGAATGGAAAAGGCAAGAGCTACAAATCAGATATGACTGGATTTTGAAAAGACTTGCATTTAGGTATTGTGTGAACCCTGATCAAATTTCTCAGCATAATTGCAGGGGTGTCTGAAGAACTTTGGGCTCTACTGATGCAAAGTCCAGAGCAGGATATAGTTATGGATCCAAAGGCCAAAGTCTGTCAGCATCTGTTTTCGAATATTAGGTTCAAACTTTCCAATACAGTTTAAGTACATACAAGCCTGAAAATTGTTCTAAAATATTTTTGTTTCTGAATTCAATATAGTATTGTGGAATATCCTAATGCTGATTAGGAAAATCGCAGAAACAATGGGAATTATGAGGTTCACTGAACAATGTGGTCAGATTTTGAAGATTTTGCAGATGATACAAAGACAGGTAGAGGAGCAGGTAGTATTGAGGAAACTGGGAGGATACAGGACTTAGATTAGGAGAATGGGTAGAGAAGTGGCAAATGAAATACAATGTTGGAAAGTGCAGTCATGCGCTTTGGTAGAAGAAATAAATGGACAATTTTTTTTTTAAATGGAGAAAACTGAAAATCCCCAGATGCAAAGGTATCTGGGAGTCCTCATGAAGAATAGCCTGAAGGTAAAGTTGCATGTTGAATCAGTAATGAAGAAGGCAAATGCAATATAAGAGCAGAGATGTGATGTTGAGGCTTTATGAGGCACTGGCAAGACCTCACCTGGAGTATTGTGAGCTGTTTGGGCTCCTCATTTAAGGATGTGCTGACAGTAGAGAGAATTCAGAGGAGATTCACAAGGATGATTTCAGGAATGAAAGGGTTATCATATGAGGAATGTTTGACAGCTCTTGGCCTGTACCCGTTGGAATTTAGAAGAATGAGGGATTCTCATTGAAACATGTCAAATATTGAAAGGCACGGACAGAGTAGATGTAGAAAGGTTATTTCCACTGGTAAGAGAGTCTTGGACAAGAGGGTACAACTTCAGCATTGAAGGGAATCTATTTAGAACAGAATGCAGAAAAGTTTCTTTAGCCAGAGGATGGTTAATCTGTGGAATATGTCAAAGTTTAAGGGGAGAAAGCAGGGGAGTGGGGCTGAGTGGAAAAATAGATCACCTCATGATTGAATGGCAGGTCAGACTCGATGAGCTGAATAGCCTATATCTGCTCCTATGTCCGATGGCCTTATTTCCCTAATACATCATCAAAATGAAATTGAGATTGTAGGTTACAGGATGTTGCTCCCAATGCGGGCTCTCATAGTCCTCAACATGCAACACAAGGTGGAATCAATGCAGCTGGCTCTTAAATGGACATGCAATGCAAGGGGAGTCAAGTGATGGAGTAGTGGATGGTCGGGTGGAACCAGCCCTCTCCAGAGAAAAGAAAAAAAAGTGTGAAAAAACAGAGTTCAATAAAGATAAAATACAGGAAGAGAAAGATAAAGTTACAGAGAAGAGACAGAAGATGGCACCCAAAAGAGAATAAGTAAGAATAACAGTGAAAAGGGAAGAAGGAAAATCACTGGAGAAAAAAGAAGAAGGCCTTACCTGCACGTCGGAGCAGAGAGCCACCATGGAGAGGAGCGGCCGATCTCCGGTGTTGGTGAGTCCCCAGAGGAACAGTGTCCTCCCAACCAGCGGACTTCAAAAATGGCTCTCACAGCTAAGAAGAGGTGCGCATGCGCAGTGTGCAAGTAAAAGAAAAGGTTAATGCTGGTGGGAGGGTGGGACAGCTGAGGAGCGGCCAACTGAGAGACGCCCAGTATCGGGGCGTTCGGCTGGGGGAAGTAAACAAGAAAGAAAAGAAAAGTGGTGAGAAAGAGAATGAATGGCTGGAAGAGGGTGACCGGTAACAGGGCAACTGGCAGGGGGATGACCTGTGGCAGGAGTCCCAGCAGTGGGTCGGCCTACAGCAGGGGCCCAGCAGCAGGTTGACTTGCAGCGGAGGCCCAACAAGGGGTCGACCTGCAGCAGGAGGCCCAACAACAAGAGACACTGCAGCTGGAGGCCCAGCAAGGATACAGAAACAGCTCACCAGAGAAGGATGAAGATATACAGATACAGAGAAGAGAAGAAGACAGTCATACATACAGACACAGAACAAGAGGAGGAAGAAGACCAAGAATTTCAAAGGAAATAAGAAGGTAAAATAGAAGGACAAAGTTTAGATAAAGCCTTTTTCGAAGAACAAATGAGGTCATTAAAAGAATGGCTATCATTAGAATTTAGTTCAATCAAAAGAAAAATGAAAAGAGCTGAAGACAGAATGCAAAGCTTAGAGTTGGTCATGGCTGAAATAGGGAAAAGAGTAGAAAATGTGAAGGAACGAGAAGCTGCTGTAGAAATGGAGATAAATTATTTAAGAGGCAAGTTAGAAGAGAGCGAAAAAAAATTAAAGAGACACAAGATTTATTGTCACAAAAAAATTGACCTATTGGAAAACTACAGTTGGCGAAACAACATAAAAATAGTGAGCCTGAAAGAAGGCAAAGAAGGGTCAGATATGAAGTAATTTATAAAAGGATGGATCCCGAAGGTGCTGGGAATGACAGATTCTCACGAAGAAATAGAAATCAAAAGAGCGCATAGTGCGCTAATACCGAAACCGCCACATCAAAAAATGAGATCCATATTGGTAAAATTTCTAAGATATACGACAAGAGAAAACATACTGGAGCAGGCAAGAAAGAAGGTTAGAGAAGACAATAAGCCATTGGAATATAAGGGACAAATTTTTAATTTTTTTTTACCCGGACATAAGCTTCAAACTTTTAAAGAAGAGGAAGGAATTCAACACGGCGCAATCAATCTATGGAAGAAAGGTTATAACTTTATATTAAGACATCCAGCAGTACTCAAAGTATTTATTCCTGGGGAATGGAATAGACTGTTCTCGGACCCAAAGAAAGCCCAAGAATTTGCTGAACATTTACAAGACAGGAGAAGAGAGGAGGAAGAGTGACAAGAAGGATGACGGGCAAGAAAATATACAAAAATATGTAAAAATATAAAGTAAAGATAATGTATTTTTCTTTGGCTTGGCTTCGCGGACGAAGATTTATGGAGGGGGTAAAAAGTCCACGTCAGCTGCAGGCTCGTTTGTGGCTGACCAGTCCGATGCGGGACAGGCAGACACGATTGCAGCGGTTGCAAGGGAAAATTGGTTGGTTGGGGTTGGGTGTTGGGTTTTTCCTCCTTTGCCTTTTGTCAGTGAGGTGGGCTCTGCGGTCTTCTTCAAAGGAGGCTGCTGCCCGCCAAACTGTGAGGCGCCAAGATGCACGGTTTGAGGCGTTATCAGCCCACTGGCGGTGGTCAATGTGGCAGGCACCAAGAGATTTCTTTAGGCAGTCCTTGTACCTTTTCTTTGGTGCACCTCTGTCACGGTGGCCAGTGGAGAGCTCGCCATATAATACGATCTTGGGAAGGCGATGGTCCTCCATTCTGGAGACGTGACCCATCCAGCGCAGCTGGATCTTCAGCAGCGTGGACTCGATGCTGTCGACCTCTGCCATCTCGAGTACCTCGACGTTAGGGGTGTGAGCGCTCCAATGGATGTTGAGGATGGAGCGGAGACAACGCTGGTGGAAGCGTTCTAGGAGCCGTAGGTGGTGCCGGTAGAGGACCCATGATTCGGAGCCGAACAGGAGTGTGGGTATGACAACGGCTCTGTATACGCTTATCTTTGTGAGGTTTTTCAGTTGGTTGTTTTTCCAGACTCTTTTGTGTAGTCTTCCAAAGGCGCTATTTGCCTTGGCGAGTCTGTTGTCTATCTCATTGTCGATCCTTGCAAAAGATTTAAAGATGGATAAGAGAAGGGGAAGAAGGGAAAAAAAGAGAGCTTTGTTATAAGTATAGGAAAATAGTGTTCGCTGGGGCGGGGGGGCAGAATAATGCTACTGCGAAATCGGTTGACGCTTGCGAGTAAGTTTGCAAACCGAATGGAAAGGGGAGTTGTGGTTGCCGTCAAAGGACAAGGGGCAATCCAAGGAGGGGAGGTTCATTTGGGGTTAAAGGGTTATTGCTTGTGGGGATTGTTGGGGTATTTCATGTCTTAAGTGTGTTGTCATATATTGAGATTAAAAAGGAAAATTTTAAAAACAATAATTGGAAAAAAGGGATGGTGGTGGTGAAGAGGCGGAAAAGAAGTGAAAATAAAGATATAAGATGGCCACGTTGGACTCTATGACTATACACATTAACGGAATATATAACCAAGTTTAAGGGTATCCCAATGGGAAAAAAAAAATCACATATAATTTAAAAGACAAAGTTACAATGTTTGAAAAAACCTGGGAACCATATATAGAACAGAGTAGGCCTCGGACCACCACCACCTAAAACGATAAGAAGATAAACACGATCAGATTTAATGTGAATAAGTAGATGATACGTCTTTTTTGTTTGTATTCCTTTTGTCTAAAGATATTGTTTTATTGTATTTTATATGTTCAATATTTACTGTTTTTGGAGGGGAGTGGGAAGGGGGAAGGGAGGGATGGGAAAATAAAAGAGAAAATGCCACTGTGAATATTTAAAGAGATGCATCTATAAATATATTGGTTGATATGGTTCATAGTGTGATAAATAAAGAATTACAAAAATATGGGCACTCAATGCAATACACATTCCAGATACATGGAAGTTTTGCTGCGCATTAGTTATTTGTATTATGATATAGTTATTTGCAATGATAGAGAGTCAAAGAGTGTTCCTGAGGGTGAGTGGGAACTGTTTAAGTTGGTGAAGAACATTTCTCACAGCAGGTACAATCAACAAGCAGCTGGATGGACTCAACAAGTCAGATATCAACCATGGAGAAAAATAGACAGTATCTCATAATCCTTTCTGAAGAGCAATGTGTTTTATGCCAGACCCACCAGTACCAGCAAGTACATTAGAGCCTCAGAATGTCTGTGTTTTAGGGAAGCTGTCATGCAGGCAAATGGCCATACATTCTGCCTGCTCCTCTGGACAGGAAGAGTAAATGTAGTTTTCTCTTCTTGAAGTTGAGCAGAAAACAATGAGATGTGGCAGACATCAGCAGCAAATGTAGCATGAAATGACAGTCAGAAACTGAGGGTGACTGTGATCTTGACTTCTGTGGCAAATACATACACAATCGCATTTGACGTCACAGAAGATTAAAGAACCTAGAAAGAGAGAAGAATGTGGTTTCAGAGTTGGCTCTTTAATTAGTAGGTTTTCAGGGAAACAAGATTAATGATTTCTCAAATCAGTGAAATTGAAAACCTCACTGCAGAATTTGACATGCTGTACTGCAGTTTGCATCCTTTGGGAGAGTTTAACATGACAACAAAAAAAGCTGGATAGAATGAAAATCCCACCAAAAATTGAGGATATAAATTTCCTAATGGATGGCAAAGTACACGGGAGTCAATGAAGGCAAGAGTATTTTGTTAACACAATTTTCATCACTGAAGCACCATTGCAGTTGAATAAATGAAATTTTAGCCAATGCAATTTTGCAGAGCTAATTTGTGACAAATGTCAGGGCATGTGAAAACAGGGAAGAAGCTGTATCATTTATAACAAATTGACAGTTGCCCAAAACGAGGACAAAGGATAAAGACAAAGGTGCACAACATTTGTTTTGTGAGAGACAGAATGACAATTCAAAATGCTTCTGAAAGCCATTTACTCTTCATCTACAAACACAATCATCCCACTTTTTTTTCTGTGGTTTGTTTTGGCTCATAAACCTTCTAATGGCCAAGATGTACCACAATTACGTGTGCTCAACTAGAGTCCTCACAAATTAGATCCTTGAGAATAATGCCCAGACAGGTCATGCAATAATATACATAAAAGGTAGCTTTAATGCTTTAGGATGTATTGGTATGCAGGCCAGTTGTACACAGAGCACGAGGAAAGTCATGATACTAAACAAGGAGGGCAAAGAAACAGAAGTCTTCCAATAGTTGACTGCAGACTGTGCTTTTTAGTTCAGCACTTTTACAAGCATTTTAGCTTTCTGTTGTTCCACTGGTGACCTGATGCTGTGAAGAGCAGCGGCAGTAAGCGCCAACTAATTTTTTAATATTTCCCAACTTTACACTTGCTTTTAATTAACCAAACAGGCTGAAGTTTATTTCTAAGACTGTAAATTATTACTAGAAGACCTCTCATGCTAAAGAGAGTAGCCAAAGTACCTAAATTTAAAACCATGAGAGAAAGAGAAGACGAGGAAGAAATGGAGAAGAAACTGATACTAAACAGGATACTCCTTTGACGTTTGCAATGGCAACCAAAATGACCGGAAAGCAGTCGATGGATATCATAGAAGTTTGTGTTTATAAGCTATCTAGAAATATCAATTATGAGAAAACCAGCACAGATTTTCCTCTGCAACAGAAATAAAGTCACAGGCTTCCAGAGAACAGCTGTGAGGGAGAGACGAGTTTTGAGCCAAGGAACATTCCAGACAGGAACTTGGAATCGATTGTCTCTTCTGCCCAAATCATCTCAAAATAATCACAGTACCCCCGGCTCTAGAATCATAATGTTTTTAACACAAAGATGCTAAATGCCTTGCCAACCGATTCCACTACTTGTCAAATGGGATCACTGTCCAAATATGGCTGATTGACTCCACTACTTGTCAGACACGATCTAGCTATTCAAGGATTGTCCTTAAATATTGTACCCTTGACTGGGATCTTTGAATGAGCAGCTGTATTAGCTAAAGGTACTTTGTGGTTTTGTTGTTCATTTTGTACCTTGACAGGAAGTGTGGCTATAACAATATTAACAATGCTTTAAAAATCTGGCCAAAGAAATAGAAAAGAAACTAGACACAGTTTTATGATACACTGCAGCAGCAGTAAGCAGAAACAAACTTGAAGACTGTACAACAGGCTTTATTTGACTAAAAGTCTCTGCTACAGTAGTGGCTGTGATGGTGGCTCCCGAGTGTCTGCTCAGGAGAGGCTGACTCAGGACTATATACCAGTCGAGTGATTGACAGCCGGCTGGGTGGAGTTAGCCTCCTAGGGGTCTATTCAGGTTGGCTGATTGACAGCCAGTCAGGTGTAGTCTGTCCTCTGGTGGTCTTCCTGTAGGTATGGAGATTGCCCCTGCTGTATGCTAGTGGTATATCACCACATTCACCACCTTCTTTAAAATTGTCCAGGGTGGGGGGGTTGAGTAATAGTCCCAGGCAGTGTTTACATATTACAGCGCGCGTTGGGGTCTCCGTGACCATCACAGGGTTGGCTCCTGGTCAAAGGTCAGCAAGGGTGTGCTGGGTGCCTGAGGGCTAGTCAGGTTGGTTGGGCAGGCACCAGAGTGGTTGGCATGGTGTAGCATGGAGTGTCCAGGTCGGCCTGGATTGGCAAGAGGGGAAGGCGCTGGAGGGGCAGGAGAGATAGGTTGGCCTCCGAGTTGTGGGCGGGCCACGGATGCCAGAGGTCAGAAAGATGCATCAGGTTGGCGTGGTCCTGGGATTGTGGAGGCTGTGCTGGTGTTGGTGCTTCTGCTGAAGCCAAAATGTAGAAGTTTATTTAAATATCCAGATAGATGAGAATGATTGGATACAATTATGTAAAGAAAATATGACCAAAATTATTGTAGAAGTTTGTGTTTATAAGCTATCTAGAAATATCAATTATGAGAAAACCAGCACAGATTTTCCTCTGCAACAGAAATAGTCACAGGCTTCCAGAGAACAGCTATGAGGGAGAGACGCGTTTTGAGCCAAAGAACATTCCAGACAGGGAAAATCTGTGCTGGTTTTCTCATAATTGATATTTCTAGATAGCTTATAAACTTATAAACACAAACTTCTACAATAATTTTGGTCATATTTTCTTTACACAATTGCATCCAATCATTCTCATCTATATGGATATTTAAATAATCTTCCCACCTTAAACTCGACTTATGCACCCCTATTTTTGGGGTTTCTTTTTTACACTACTATTATGAATCAATAATTTCAGTTCACTTTGACTAGGTAAAATCAAATTCTGACTTATTTTATCAATCAGAAAGGCTTTAATTTGATAATAACAGAAAAAAAGTATTATTTGGAACACTATCGAGTGTCCTCCTGGCCACTGGGGTACCTGATGTAGGCGTAGTTGTGACTGGTGTGGAGGAGGAACACCAGCTCGACCAGGGGGTCGGCTTTGTGGGTCTGTGCATGTTTACACAGGAGCACTGGTCCCGGAGACATAAGCCATACTGGGAGGGACATTCCAGTTGCTGATTTCCTGGGGAATGAAAACAAGTGTTCGTGGGGGGTCTTGTTTGTTGCTGTGCACAGAAGCACCTGATGACTGTCCCAATTGGATTGAAAAGGAACTGAAATCCTTTAAGAATAACTCCTTATGGGCAGTATTGAGTTCATCCTACCTCTCTATTCCAAAACTGATAAAGAATTTAATAATGAGACATAGACTGAAGACTTTCAGTCAATTTAGGATTTTTTTTTGTAATTTTGGGATTTATATTTAATAGTCCTATTCTATTTAACCATCTATTTCAACCTGCTATTTTAGATGTAAGCTATGAAAATGGAATCAGCTAGGAATTAAAATTTATAAGGATATTTTTACCCAACAAAATTTTGCATCTTTACGACAATTGATGATGAAATTTAATCTGCCAAATAGACACCTTTTTGGTATTATCAAATTAGACATTTTATTTGTTCTAAACTTTCAGTATTTCCACACCTCTGCATCTGAATTTCATAGACAAACTTTTTGAATTATAATTTGTACATAAAGGTATAATATCTGCTTTATATTATAAAATATTGAGTCTAAAAACAGTCTCTTTCATCAGGATCAAAACTGAATGGGAGCATGATCTTAACATGTCTCTTTCAGAAGAAGATTGGATTTCAAATTTGCCCCTTATCCATGATTCATCTCTGGGCGCTAGGCAGTTTGATTCAATTTACACATTTCTAAGCTTGCTTGAATTTACCCAGATATCAACTCAATGTGTGACAAATGTAAAGATTTTGAAGCATCTTTGATACCTATGTTTTGGTTTTGTCCCAGTTTGGAAGAATATTGGACTGATATTTTCAGAAACTCTTGGGCCATCTTTGGGAATGATCTAGAACAGGGGTATCAAACTCAAATTCACAGAGGGCCAAAATTAAAAACTTGGACTAAGTTGTGGGCCAAACTAATTATTTATTGAAAATTTTCAACAACATTTGCATGTTTTCTCTTCTTTCAATATATGTAATGTTAAACTTATTCTTATTAAAATAAATGTTTAATAATAGTTTTGGTTAAACTCTTTCCAGAAGAAGTTTATTTATTTCTTAAATAATCAATTGTATTATTTAAGAAAAGGTTGGACAGATATATGGATGAGAAGAAGATGGAGGGTTATGGGCATTGTGCAGGGAGGTGGGACTAGAGAGGGGTGTTTGGTTCGGTGCAGACTAGAAGGGCCTAATGGCCTGTTTCCGTGCTGTAAATTGTTATGTTAAGAAGCATTAACAAATGAGAAATAAAATATTCAATAAATAATATTTCTCTATAGCCTTTAAGCTCCTTTTAAATGTATTTTTTTTCACAAGCCAACAAGTAAAAAAAATAACAACTTGCTTCAATGAAATTCCAATCTTTCAACTATGAACAGTCCAAAGTTAACCAAAGAAAATATTAATCCAAGCTTAGCTTGCTACACTGTGATTTACTCTGATGCACCTGGGTCTAAACCAGATACTTGGCATCTCTTCTTAGATGCAAGTTCGTCAAACTCTGGGGTCAGAGTTTGCCTCCCACCTGTCTTGAAAAGTCCTGTTTTCTGTCTTTCATTTGGCCATTTTTCATAAGGGGTTTATTACATGTGAGTTAGGCGACAGGTTGCAGATGCGAATGAAAGTAAACAGAGGAGGTGGGGGCGATTAGCGGGCTGACGCCAATGCATTTGCAAAGCATTCTGGGATTTGTAGTATTAGCTATGCATGCGCTATACTGGCACAGCATATTTGATATGATCTTGCGGGCCAAATATAATTATATCACGGGCCAAATTTGGCCCGCGGGCCTGAGTTTGACATGTGTGATCTAGAATCATGCCCATTAATTGTGATGTTTGGTTTCTCCATAAATTTAACGTCCAACCAAAATCAGGTCTTAGCATTTTTTACATTTCTGGCTAGAAGAGGAATGTTGCCGAAATAGAAAGAGGACTTTCCATCCACCCAAAGACAATGGCTACTGGATGTGATGTCCTTTTTATGTTTAGAAAAAAAAGACATAATGTCAAGAAAATTAAGATCTCTTTTCATAAGACCTGGGATCCATTTATGGCTTACTTTCACAACTGTAGTGATCAAGGTGTGGGGATACCATAAATGGGCATATTTGGTCAGATCTCTGGAGGCTGTTGCTCGATTTCAAGTCTGCTTAGAATACTAATTTCAAGCTTGGTTGGTAGTGGGGGTCAGATTATCAGAACCTTTTTTTTCTTTAGATTTTCCTTTTCTTCTTCTCAATATATGTATGTATGGATTGGAATACAAGGCCATGTGTAATATTTTCTGATACCAATCAAAATGTATAATATATTTAATTTATATGGACTTACAATGTATTTGTTTCATGATAAAACTTAGTAAATATAATTTTAAAAGAAAGCTTTCTGCTCAATGCTCCCCTGCATTAAAAGTCGCATCCTGAGACATGTTCTCCTAATTACTCTAGTGTTCATTTACAAGTTCCTACATAGTTTATTTATAACTGGAATTCAAAATTGTTGGTAGGAAATAGAGATGCACCAGTTTTAAAATATTTGATTGAATTATGGAATAAAATTGATTATGAAATTATTGTGAGATTTAATCTCATTAGAGATGCCTTATATCAAAATAGACATCCCATTTTCTGTAGATAATCAATATTTGAGGACTTGGATGAGAATGGGTATTGAGAGAATAGAGGATTGTTTTGAAGCTGGGAATTTTAATACATTTGAACGAATGAAGAATAAATGTAGTGTTCCAAATAATACTTTTTTCTGTTATTATCAAATTAAAGCCTTTCTCATTGATAAAATAAGTCAGAATTTGATTTTACCTAGTCAAAGTGAACTGAAATTATTGATTCATAATAGTAGTGTAAATAAGTTCATCTCTGTAATATATAATTTACTTAAAAAAGAAACCCCAAAACTAGGGGTGCATAAGTTGAGTTTAAGGTGGAAAGATTATTTGAATATCCAGATAGATGAGAATGATTGGATGCAATTATATAAAGAAAATATGACCAAAATTATTAATGTTAGATATAGGCTTGTTCAATATAACTTTTTGCAACAGTTATATTTAACTCCTCAAAGATTTTTTTTAAAAATTGTGCCCTATGTTATCTGATACCTGTTTTAGATGTGGTCAAGAAGTTGTATTATTTCTGCATTCTACATGAAAGTGTCCTAAAGTTAGACATTTTTGGTTAGAAGTTAGAACCTTTTTGGAACAAATAACAAGGGCTAAGTTCCCACAGGATCCAATGCTATTTTTGTTGGGTAACATTAGGGCTATAAATCCTAAATTGAAATTAACTATGTATCAAAATGAATTTGTACAAATTGCTTTAGCAGTTTCAAGGAAATGTATAGCCATTACTTGGAAATCAGATATGGATTTAGGTATGGAGATTGCATGCTGAACTTTGTAGTTGTATTGCACTTGAGAAAATAACATAATTTATGAAATAAATATCAGATATTTTGGAAAATATGGTGCCCATATTTGCAAAATTTGGGTATAAAAGTTTAATGAGCTCTCTAAAGACCCCATCACTTGGTAACCTTCTGGTTCCATTATTATTATAAAGATTTTATTATATATATTTTGTTCCCTTGACATTCTCCAGTTACTGTTTATTTGTCCTTATTTTTCTTCTTTCATTTTTGGGCTTGTTTTGAGGGGAGGATGGGGTTAAGGGAGGGAGGGAAGGAAGGAAGGGAATTATATCATATGTATAATGTTTTGAAAGTCTTTACTGAAGAAATTTATTCATTTTTATGATTTAAATTTTTAAATAAAATATTCAAAAGTTCGTACCTAGTAAATTTAAGTGTTCTTTCACTCCCACCATTGCTGATGTCCCCTCCCTCCTTTCTCCACCCATCATCCTCTGCCTTGCCACCCTCCCTCCCTCCTCCTCCTATTTTTGTTCAGACACTTGCCGGCACTTTCTCATAAATTGATGAAGGGCTCAAGGCTGAAATGATGCTCATGTATCTTTGCCTTTACTACATAAAGGAAACTGTTTAACCTATTGAGCTTCTCCAGCATTTGATGTTTTTACTTTATAAATTTTGGCTTTGCTAATTTTAAAGAACATATTTGGAAGAGTCAGTTAATTCAGCCTGTAAGGTTTGCAAAACTTCAGTCTTGTCTTGTGTGCACGGAAGAGGGGGGTCAGGAAGCTCCAGTGTGATTTGGATAAATTGGGGGACTGGGCAGATACAGGGCAAATGCACTACAATGTGGATAAATGTGAGGTTATCCACTTTGGTAATACAAACCAGAGGGCAGATTACTATTTGAATGGCAATAGATTGGGAGATGGGGAAGTGCAGAGAGACCTAGGGGTTCTTGTGCACCAGTCACTGAAGGCGAGGATGCAGGTGCAGCAGGCGGTTAAAAAGGCAAATGGTATGTTGGCCTTCATATCAAGAGGGTTTGAGAATAGGAATAAGGATACCTTACTGCAGCTGTACAGGGCCTTGGTGAGACCACACCTGGAGTATTGTGTGCAGTTTTGGTCGCCTTATCTGAGGAAGGATGTTCTTGCAATGGATGGAGTGCAAAGGCGATTCACCAGGCTGATATCTGGAATGGCAGGAATGACTTATGAGGAAAGATTGCGCAATTTGGGATTGTACTCACTGGAGTTTAGAAGATTGAGAGGCGATCTCATAGAGACATATAAAATTCTGGCAGGACTGGACAGAATGGATGCGGAAGGGATGTTTCCAATGGTGGGGGAGACCAGAATCTGGGGCCATGGCTTGAGGATAATAGGCAAACCATTTAGGACCGAGATGAGGAGGAATTTCTTTGCCCAGAGGGTGGTGAATCTGTGGAATTCATTGCCACAGTGGGCAGTAGAGGCAGGTTCATTGATACATTTCTTCAGTATAAGGGAATTAGGGGTTACAGAGAGAAGGTGGGGACATGATCTCATTGAATGGCGGAGCAGGCTCGAAGGGCCGAATGACCTACTCCTGCTCCTATCTTCTATGTTTCTATCCAGAATTCAAGCAACCGGCAGCCTCAAAGAAACAGCAAAAAAAAATCACAGAACAAATAGGTAAAAATTATGGAAGTTTAAAATTGGCACGCCTTGCTCTGAGTTCAACAATCCATGCAACATGCAATCTCAAGCAACCGGAAAATACACTTAACTGGCATCTACCAATCCCCAAAGGTGCCAAATACCAGGGGGTTTTACAGTAACTCATTTACTTATGTACATAAGATACAAAATTTAAGGTTAACATCTTTGCTAAATAGATGATAGCCTCCAGATTTGATCATACAAAAACAAAGTGGGGTGCAAGGGTTTCAAGAGTGCTGAAGGCTTCCTGATCGTGTTGGAGGTTTGGATCTGGTGATCAGGTTGCTAATGGTTTGGACAGAAGTCTGTATGTCTGTGGGAGAATCCACAATCAGTGACTCTGAGGAAAATTTATTTTGCTTCTCTCTCTTGATTGTAAGAGGTGCCTGACAATTTCTGCTGATGTCAAATCTGTCTGCCTTACACCTGTTTTATTACATGACAATAAAAGTATCTTGAATCTCACATCTGCTTTGTTCCTATCCAATGAGGTGCCAAACCAGAAATGGAGCTTTACCCAATCACAGCTTTATTTGTGGAACATATTTAAAGTAGCGTGTAATTTTTTTTAAACAAACATATTTGATGTTTGATGTGGCAAAAATTCCAAAATTGTCATTTTTCTTGAATTTTATAGAATTACCATTTCATTATGTTGTATTTTTCCCTGTATTTTTAGTTCCATTCATCCACAATTCATTAAACCAAAAAAAGTAGTCAACCTTTGACTACTATATGCATCAATCATTATGTTACCAATTTCATCTTGAAATGATTCATCAGCTCTGACTTGGAACTCATGTTTGGTAAATGCTTTACTTACTTTTGATCCTTTAGGGTTTTGATCCTTTAGGCATCTACACCAATGATGAGTCAGATTCTTGGATGGAGACAGAGAATCTGGTTGTGTGATCCTAAAATAATACTTTTGTTCTCAACATCAGCAAGACCATGGAGATGATTGTGGACTTAAGGAAGGGATAGCCAAAGCTCATTTGTGGGTCCTTAAACTTCCTGGGTGTCCAAATATCAGAGCATCTCTGCTGTGACCAACTGACTGAGTCAACCATCACGAAATGCCTCGACTTTCTAAAAAGCTTGAGGAGATTTGGTATTTCACTAACTACTCTATCAAATATAGACAGGTTTACTGTGGTTACAGATATACTGACTGGTTGCATGCATGGCTTGGTTCAAAAACTCAAATGCCCAGAAATGCAGAAGGTAAAGCAAATGGCAGACATAGCCAAGTCTGTCAGCACTACCTTACTGCCATTAAAGAGATAACCATGAAGTACAACCTCAAGAAGACAACCAACATCATAAAAGACTTCCATCACCCTGGCCACCCTTCTTTCTAAATGCTACTTTTGGGAGAAGGTACAGAAGCCTTAAGTCTAGCTCCTCTAGATGCAAGAACCCTTTCTCAACATCTCTTGAACATCCCTATCTCACCCAAACATAATACTTGTACAAAATCAAAACTCTGTCTGTACTACTGACAGAATACATTTTTTCCAATATGAGCCATCAATAATGAATGTCCATTAATCACTCTTTTTCTCTTCCCTTCATATATGTTCACTTTATGGCACCCTAATTATACTTAATTTGTGCATATGCGTTTTACATAACTGGGAAGCTGCAGAAAGTAAAATTTTCATTATATCTGTGCATTGTACCCATTTTAAAACCTTTCTCATTTATTCATATCAACTTGTCCAGATCCTGCTCCTGACTAATGGGCCTTCTCAACTTTCTAATACCTCAACCTTCCAATTCCCAATGTCTCCTGACTATGTCAAATGCAACATTTTCCAATAGGATGCAATACACTTCCAGTTTCACAACTGAAATTTCTAATTGTGAACCCATGACCATAAAAAACATTAGAATGCTGTTATAATGCCTCAATATTTCAATGAACTACCATTCATGGTGTACATTTGGAATACAATCAGCATTCCTCTGAAGCCTGTTGCAAGTTCTCAATCACACCGCACTTTGGCAACCGATATAAGAACATGTTGATTTAGGAGATGTGATGGTGCTTTGTACCATAGATTTTGGCCCTTCAAAGTTGGATGTTGATTTTATTTTAAATAATAGGTGATTATATCTGTAGGTTAATAACTTGGTTTGTAGTTATCCAACAGTCAATTATCCTAACTGCATATATGCATAAACCTTCTGTTTGGCATCAATTAACAAGAATGAGAGAGCTACAAGCACTGCCAGAGAAATTGAAATTAAATAGTTGGCACCTTATGCCATAATCAAAAAAAAAGCATGTTTTGTTACAATGAATGTGCAGGTTCTCAGTAGGTGCAAGCCTGGGTTAAATGGGTACAACAAATTAAACCAAACACTTGTTTGTTCTTGCTGTATATGGAGGAATGATTAATCAGAGTGTAATACACACAATAATCCCAGGCAGGCAAAATTGTTAAATTGTTTTAACAATTTTGGAGGGAAATTACACTGGACATTGCTATATTTCATGAACCCGCATTATTCTTACCATATGTACACAACATTTTCTCATAAAAACAAAACTTTACTTTTCATTATATTAGTCAACTGTTCTTCATTACTTGATTATATTCCTCCATTTGCTACTTTAATCCAAAAGAGCAAAAAAGATCCATATAAAAATAATAAGCAATGGAATTCAATCATACCACCAGTTCCAAAACAGAAGAACAAAAGCAGGAGTCATTTTTTTGAAATCCAACAAATTTTATTTTATTTTTCCTGAGCTGCAAACATGGAAATAATCCTGCAGCAGACAAGATTTCAAAGATAATCAGTGCATTTTGAATCACTCTTCTTGTTATATCTTAAGACCCATGCTGAAAGACTCAGCTGTCTCCAGGTGCTCTGAACCTCTCTCTGCAAAAGCATCAACATACTTTTTCTCAAAGTTGTCTTATCCACCATTTCACTTTATCCTTCAATCCATTTAATGTTTTAACATAACACACTTTTCATTCAATTAGTCAGAGTATGAAGTTTGCCTTCTTGAATTCTCACGTTTCTCCAGATGTTTCATACCCTTCATTTTCCTCTAACATCACTTCTCTCCCAAATCTTAGCTCTTGCTGTGCTTTCACTGTCCCTTCTGAACCTTTCCTCTTTGATCCCAAATGATAAATCCTCAGCAGAGGCCCCTGCTTTGCCACCCCACCCCCCCCCCCATCATCATTCAAGTGAATTCTGTGCCTATGATATCGTGGTTCTTTTCTACCTTTCTTCACTTCTGTGCCTATTGGCCAGGAGTTCTTACTCCATATTGTGGACACCTTCTCCCAACTTCAAAATTCTTGATTCATTTGCCTCTGGTCTTCTTTATCCGTTCAATGCAAATAACCACTAAAACATTATCCATGAAAACATTTCCACTATGTTTACTCATTCTAACATACCCCACTCTGAAATTGCAGCACCTACTCCAATATTGTTATTAAACCCCTTTCTCTGACTTCTTACTGGACTGAGTCCCATCATCAAACAATATCCTCCAACAAATGACTATTTCCTCTGGAGATTTTCCTCCTCAGCCCCTTGGTCTCCCAGCCATCGACTGCCCGCTTCCATTTTCTCCACAAGATCTACAAGTTGGAATGCCCTGGGAGACCAATTGCTTCAGCCATTTCTTGTCTTACACAAATGATTTCTTTATTATCGTGACTCCCCTTGCCTGGTTTCTTCACATTTATACTTGTTACATCTTTGCACATTTGAGTTTCGCTTTATGGACCCAACTGGCTCATCTTCACAATGGAAGCCTAATCCCTGGGTACCTCCATCCCAAACCAGGATGGCCTCAGTACTCTTTGCTTCAGTTTTGAACAGCTGCCCAACCACTCGCCCTTTAACGCCAATCTCCTTTGTCGAACTGAATTTGGCCTTGTATTGAATAACTTCCATAATTCTCCTTTGTTCCACCAGTTCAAAGATGCATTATTGAAGCATATGTGAATTTAATCCATGCACGATTCCTCGTGGGATATATGAATCCAACCTTTATCAGGCTAACTTTTCCCTCACCTTTTTTCTATTATATTAATGACAGCATTGATGCTTTTTCTTGCACTTGTAAAGAATTCAAAAGTTGCATCACTTTAGCTGACAAATTTCACCTCCTCTCCCTTTCATGTGATCCAACAGATTTTTTCTTTTCCTTTCTCAAATTTCCATTAAAGTGGATAGGTTAATAATACATTCCTATAAAGCTTGCCTTCCTTTTATTCTCCTTCCTGTAGACTCCATTCTATTCTTTGTTACATGATGATAATTTCACACCTGTTTCCATGATTTGCCATATTTTCTCAATCAAATTCATCTACACCAAAGTTAAAATTCTGCTCTAATTCCTGTACTTTTGATCTCTCCAATTCAGACTTATCTCCACATTCACTCACTCCAATTTGTATGGCATCTTCCTTTTCAACCAAATACCAGGGTGTGAGGAACTGCAGTGAGATGTGAGTGCAGACAGGAAAGGACTGGAGTGTGGTGAGGGTACTGACAGGGGAGTGAGGGATTTGAGTGAGATATGGGTACAGAAAAAAAATGGCAATGCTACCAGAGCTGCTGTTGGTTTTAACCCAAGAGAACGGAGACACAGTGCTGCTCTGATGGGCTCAGCTACCTGATCCCAATGCCACTGGCTCCATAAAACAGCCTGTTACTAGAATCAATGGTGTTTTTAAATTAAAATCTGGTCAAAAATGGTGGTGCCTATACTTGTAGTGTCCATGAACGGTTGCAAACTCTGGGGAACAGCAGTCCAGCACAGGGCACCAAAAACAGGGGGAACACCTCCATTGAGAAGGCAAAGCAGAGGAGAGGAGACAACCCTATAGGACTATGACCACAGCAGGGGACCAGTGAGGGGCTCAGCAGATGAGGCTGTGATCAGAGGTCCTGCAATGATCTGCAGTCTGCTGGAGAGGGTACTGAGGGCAAGAAGGGCTCCCAAAGGGCCTCAGCACTGAAGACTTCCTGATCGTGTCAGCGGTTTGGATCTGGAGCTTAAGGTTGCCTATGGATTGAACATGGATCTATGCAGCTAAAGAGGCTGCAGGAGTGCTGGAGGAGAATCCACAGACTCTCCGTTACTCTGAAGGGACTCTATTGCTTCTCCTTCTCTCTTATTGTAAGGGGTACCAGCGACACTAATGGTGGCTCTTTGCCTTACAGAAGGCAATTTTGTGTAATATTACATGACAGTAAAGAAATCATGAATTAATTAATAGTTTCTTGTCATACAAATATAAAGTACAGATCCAATGGAAGTCTTACTGCAACTTCTCAGGTACTGAAAGACAACACACAAGAGAACAAGAATTGAATTGTTTATTATCACATATACAAAGATATAATAAACAGCTTTGTTTCTTATGCAGCAGGTCACAGAATAATAACAAATAAACAGAGAATAGTGCAGGGATTACAATTATTTAAATAATGCCCTTCTTCCAATTCCATGTCTGCACTTGGTGCTCACAAAACGATTTCCCCACAGGTTCAACTGGTAAGCTTCAACAAAGTAAAATGGGACAAGATGATCACGGTCACATGGCCAAATGCCACCAGTCATTAAAGGTTAAATAATAAGAAGTTAGTCCATCAGGATTGATGATACTAAAATAGAAACTAATGTATCACCTTGTTTTTATCCAGATCTTTATAAATTTAATAGGCATAGTTTTGTCTGGGGAAGGTCGTGCCTCACGAGCCTAATTGAATTCTTTAAGGATGTAACAAAAGAAATTGATGATGGTAGGGAAGGAGATGTGGTCGATATGAATTTTAGTAAGATGTTTGACAAGGTCCCTTGTGAGATTCTTGTTCAGAAAGTCATGAGGCATGTGATCCATGGAACCTTCATTGTGTGGATTAAAAATGGGCTTGCCTGTAGAAAGCAGAGAGTAGTAGTGGATGAAAAGTATTCTGCTTGGAGGTTAGTGACTAGTGGAATTCCACAGGGATTCTGGGACCCCTTCTCTTTGTGGTTTTTATGTGACCTAGATGAAGAGGAGGAAGAATGGGTCAGTAAGTTTGCGAATGATACGAAAGTTGGAAGATTTGTGGATAGTGCTTACAAGAGGATGCAAAGTTGGGCAGGAAAGTGGCAGATGGAGTTCAATCCAGACAAGTGTGAGATGATGCATTTTTGAAGGTCAAACTTGAAGGCCTAGTACATGGTTAATGGCAGGATTCTTAACAATATGAAGGAACAGAGAGATCTTGGGGTCTAAATCCATGCATCTCTCAAAGTTGCTGTGCAGGCTTATAGGATCATTAAGAAGGCAAATGGGATGTTGGGCTTCATTAGATGGGTTAAGTTCAAGTGTCAAGAGGTCATGTTGCAACTCTACAAATCTCAGGTGAGGCCACACATAGAATATTGTGTTCAGTTCTGGTCACCTCATAGGAAGGATATGGAAGCTTTGGAGAGAAGATTTACCAGGATGATGCGTAGATTGGAGAACATGTCATGTAAAGCAAAGTTGACAGAGCTAGGGCTTTATTCTTTGGAGTGACAAAGCATGAAAGGTGACTTCATAAGATTATGAAGGGTTTAGACACGATGGGTAGCCAGCATCTTTTTCCTGGGGTGACCACAGCAAATACCAGAGGGCATTTGTTTAAGGTAAGTGGAGGGAAGTTTGGGGGAGATATCAGAGGATTTTTTTTTTTTTAAACTCCATGTGATGGGTGTCTGGAATGCATTGCAGGGGCAGTGGTGGAGAATGGTACAATAGGGACATTCAAAAGACTTGTATAGGCACATAGATGTAAGAAAAATAATGGTTTATGGGTGGGAGGTAGAGAAAAATTAAATTGTTCTGGGATAGGTTTACATAGGTCAGCACAACATCATTGGCTGAAGGGTCTATGCTGCGATGTTCTATGTTCACTTCTGAAATCTGTGGTGGTGATTACATTTGCAGATTGTTGATATTTTCCAAATTTTTTGGCAACTTTTCCCATCACTGACTTTAAGTATATTTGTTCTGCATATGTATTGTTTGTCTTCATGTGTGTTATGTCTATATGTGTGTTTGCATGAAAACAGTGTTTTGCCAGATTGTACTTGTCCAACGAGACGATAAATGAACTTGAACTTGAAAAGTGCAAAGAGAACATAGAATCCCAATAGATCACCTCTCTGGTGCCTCAAATATCCATACCTATCAACTGTGGCAGAGTCAATGGATTCCATTCAACCCTTCTTAGCCACTTCAAATCTACAGAAATGGAACCAAATCATCCTTGACTTCAAAGGAATGAAATTAAGCTATTCAATCCGATGAGTTCATACTGGCACCATCAACTTGGCCCTCACTCACATATGCTCCATTAACAGCACATCTGCCCTGGCCCCCTCCACCCCACAAACAAGGTTAGGACTCCCCTTGTCCTCACCAACCACCTAACCAGCTTCCATGTCCAACCTATCCTCCTCCACCATTTCCACTACCTACTACGTGATCCCACAACTAGACACACAAATTTCCCTCTCCTCCATCTACAGGGATTGCTCCCTCTGTGACATCCTTCCTCAGTTAAGGATATCAGAATTGTACGCATTACTCTAGATGCAGCGTCACCAGTACCTGTACACTTACAGCATTACTTCCCTGCTCCGAAATTCAACCTCTCTTGCAATGAAGGCCAACATTCCATTTGCCTTCATGATAGTCTGCTGCACCTGCAATCCAACCTTTTGTGATTCATGCACAAGCACACCCAAGTGTGATGCAATCACTTGCCATTCAAATAATTAGCTGATCTTCCATTTTTCCTCCCAAAATAGATAACCTCACATTTACCAACATTATACTCCATCTGCCAGATCCTTGCCCACTCACTTAATCTATCTATATCTCTCTGCAGACAATCTGTATACTCTGAATAATTTGCTTTTCCACTCAATTTAGTGTCATCAGCAAACTTAAAATATACTACATTCTTTCCCCTCTTCTAGATTATGAATAGTTGTGGGCCCAGAACTGACCCCTGTGACATTGATTACCAACCTGAAAAACACCATTGTATCCCAACTCTTTTGTCTCTATTGGTTAGCCAATCCTCATTCCATGCCAATACATCACCCCCAACTCTATACATCCTCATCTTATGCTTACATCTTTTACGTGGCACTTTATCAAATGTCTTCTGGAAATCCAATTAAACAATGTCCATCTTCTCCCTTCTATCCACAGTGCTCGTTATATCCTCAAAGAACTCCAATAAGGATCCTTGATCTTTTACATCATTTTCTTAACCTGCCAACAATTAATTATATAATACACAAAAGTGCTTGGGAAACTCAGCAGATCATGCAGCATTTAAAGGAAGTAAAAGGTAACAAATGTTTCTGGCCCAACCCCCTCATTTAGGTATGAGCAAAGAGCAGCAGGTGCCTGAATAAAAAGGCAGGGGGAGAAGAGAGGAGAGAGGAAGGAGCAGGGGGAAAGAGTTCAGACTAACAGGCAAGTAGTCATTGGTGGATATAGGTAGGAAGGCAGAAGAGTAAAGAGCTGTGATACGGAGAGCTGAGAGGGAGAACTGAGAGTGAAGGGAAGGAAGCGGAGAGCTGTAGAACAGGAGACAAAGGGATAGGAAAAGAGAGAGAGAGACACGGGAAATGGTTTAATGGAAATGGGAGAAGTCAATGTTAATTCTGTCTGGTTACAGAGTGCCCAGATTAAATATTAGGTGTTGTTCCTCCAATTTGCAGGCTGCCTTAGTTTGGCAATTCATGAGTCCATGGATAGACATGTCAGAGTGGGAATGGTGTGTGGAATTAAAATGGTTGCTGGGAGCATCCTTGTTATTGCAGTGGACATAATAAAGGTGTTCAATCAAACCATCTCCCCATTTGTCTCCAGTCTCTCTGATCTCATCACATTAGATGCAGTAATTACCCCTGCAGATTCACACATTGCTTCACTTGGAAGGACTGTTTGGGGCCCTGAGTGGTAGTGAGGGAGGAGGTGTTGGCACAAGTGTAGCATTTCTTTCAATCACAGGGGTAGATACCAAGGGGACGATTAGTGGGAACTGATAGGTGGACCAGTAAGACCCAGGCAGAGCAGCCCCTGTGGAAATTAGAGAGGGGAAAAATTTGGCAAAGATTGAGGAGGATAATATCATGATGTGGAGGCTGGTGAGGATGAGGACAAGGGGAAATCCTGTCCTTGTTAAGTGTCAGGGTAGAGGGGGCCAGGGCAGATGTGTGAGAAATGGAGGAGATGCAGGCAAGGGTTCAGTTGATGGAGTCAAGGGGAAGATACAATTTTATTGGGGGGGGGAGGGGGCACCTCAAATGTTCTGGAATGGACGACCTCATCCTGGAAGTAGAGGCAACACAGGCAGAGGAATTGAGAAAAAGGAAGAGAATCCTTACAGGGGATGGGGTGTGAAGAAATGTAATTGAGGTTAAGTGTGGAAGCTCATAAGTTTGTAGAAAATATCTGTAAAGAGTTTGTCTCCCAAGATGGAGACAGAGAGATCAAGAAAGGGGAGAGCGTTACCAAATTTGGCAAAAAGGCACTGAGGAGTGTGATAGAACAGAGGGATCTGGGAATATAGATACATAGTTCCCAGATAGATTCATAGATTCTATAGATGGGGTTGTAAAGAGATCTTTTGGCATATTGACCCTCATAAATCAAAGTGTTAGGTATAGGAGTTGGGATGCTATGGTAAAGTTGTCCAAGACGTCAGTGACGCCAAGTTTGGAGCATTGTGTGCAGTTTTGGTCACCTAACTAACGGCAAGATATCAATAAGACAGAAAGAGTGCAGAGGTTATTAAGGATGTTGCCTGGACTTCAGGAACTGAGTTGCAGAGAAAGGTTAATCAGATTAGGGCATTTTTCCCTGATGCGTAAAATATTGAGGGGAGGTATTTTAAATTATAAGGGATATGTAGGTAAGCTTTTTCTAGTGAGGCTAGGTGAGATACAAACGAGAGGACATGAAGGGTGAAAGGAGAAATGTTTAGGGAGAACTTCTTCACACAGAGTGTTAGGATTGTGGAATGAACTGCCAGCTGAAGTGGTGAATGCAGGTTCAATTTTAACACAAGAATTTGGACAGGTACATGGATGGGAGGGGTATGGACTGGGTTTAGGTCAGTGGGACTAGGCAGTAAAATGTACTTGTCAATGTTTCGGAGGAAGACTTGAGGTGCCTTGCCTATGTAGGCTTGTCACAATGATTACTCCACATAGCCAACAAAAAGGCATTGCCTGCTTTTTGTTTGTACCTTGACAAAGAGCTCAGTCCCAAAATGTTGGTTACTTCGTGCTTCCTATGGATGATGTATGACTTGCTGAGTTTCTCCAGCACTTCTGTAAAGATTGCACTATAATCACAGCATCAGCAAACTTTCCTGTTTAATTAAATGAACTATGCATTAGATATCTGTTCTTACACCACTTTTAAAATTATGGCTCTAAATTGGTTATTTTCTTTCATCCTACCAATATGTAATGTGTAAGTTGACATTCTTTACCTAATCTTTCCACTTATATGTCTGTATCTTCTTGAAAATGATTACCATTCTCTTAAAAGTTAAATATATCTCCAAATTTTACACCATCTTTGAATTCTGAAATTTCCCTATAGACAAAAATCATTAACATATATATTACAAAAAGTAGTGGTCCTGGTAACTGATCGGGAACTCTTTCCAGCCTGAAAGACCACCATTCCGGACATGGAGCAAAAAATATGCTGGTAAGATTAAATATTTAAAAAATATTGTAAACAGTCAGGAAGTCATGCAGCATCCATGGAGAAAGAAACAGTCGACTTTTCATTTAATGACTTCAATCAGAATCTGAAAAGTGAGAAAATAAGCATATTTTATGATGCAAAGATAATTAAAGGTGGAGAGTATAGAGGTCAATCAATCAGTGATAGGCTGCAGATCAAAGTGAAGGGAACAATGGTTTCAAACTGGCAGTTTTATATGAATGAACAAAAAAAATGTAAGATAGAGCTTCTTCTCTAGAGAAAAAAAGGGGGCTACTTGACATTGTTAAATTTAATTTGCAACTAGATGGAAAATTAGATGTTCCTCAATTCTACATTGGGCATCATTGGAGCATGGTTGAAGGTCAAAGTTAGAAAGTTTGCAGGGAGAATTAAAGTGACAGGTATCTGGTTCTGCAAATCAGTTACCCAAACTGCCTTTGATTTCTTCAATGTTTGAAGCGAAAGTGGCTAATATATGTCTGATGATAGATTCCAACTGAAGATGCTGAAAATAATGTATTGAATTGGCTAGCTGGTGGGGGGAGAATGAGGACAAGAGAAAACCAGTTTTGTTCTGGCTAGGAGAAAGGGATGAAATACAAGAAAAAGAGAAAACAAGGCTGAGAATCCTGTCAACTGTAATAGAGGTGAAGTTATGATTAAGGAAAAGGGAAGAATGAATTCAGCCAAGCTAAGGAGAATGGTAGTGGAAAAGATCTAGTTTGGGCTCTTCTTAAGGAAGAATGAAAAATTTTCATCCCATCTGGCTATGGTGTGTAGGCATACAGAAATTAAATGTCTACTGTGAAGAAAAATTGATTGTGATGAGGCAACCGTCTCAGCAGCAAATGGAATTGAGAAGGGAATGGTCAAAGGGAGAATAGGGTGGAGTCTTACGTTTTGTGGGATATAATAAGATGAAATCAAGAGAGTTCTGTTTAAGGGAAAAATGGTGGAAGAGTACTAAAATTGAATTGTACAATGCTTAATGAGGTTTGAATTTTGTTTTAAGATGGTGGTTTATGTGACTAATATGATGATAGATTTAGGGAAGGTTTATCTCTATAGAGAAAGTTTTTTTCATTTTTTTTCATGCTACAATTTTTTTTTAAGAATTGATTATTGTTTAAGAATTTTTGATTGATAATGTTACTAAGTTTACTAATTTTTTATATTAAGTTTGAGTTAAATATATGTTTCATCTTAACTCCGTTTGTTAAATATATGCATTTAAGTTTGATTTAAATATGTTTTTTAAGTCTGATATCTTAGTATTAATTACTTTTCTTTTTGTTAGTATTTTAATCGATTATGTTTTTTTTTGTAAGTGGGTTTTTTTTCTCACATATATTATTAAGTTTATTAATTCTTCAACTCTTTATTTTGGGGGGAAAGGGGGGGTTGGACTAATTTGAGTTGGGTTATTAATGTGTAATAATTATTGGGGAGGGTATAGTTTATTTAGATTACTGTTATTGTATTGTAATTTTATTATTTTATTCTTAATTTTTTTTTTAAATGTAATCCTATATGTTATTCATGTTATAAAATCTTAAATAAAGTTTAAAAAAAAGTTCTGTTTGTGAATCTTGAAGAGGATGGAGAGGCAGACTATGGGAGCTAGGGGTCTTGAAGTAAAGCCGAAGGATGGAATATCTCTTGAGGATATGAAAGCAGTGACCGAGAGGTAATGGCCTGATGTTCAGCAGTGGGCTCATGATCCAGTTCAATGTCTGAAAGCTGACATTGAGATAGAATGTGAGATAGAATGAAATTATTCAAACAAAACAGCACTGCCCTTACCAGTGGGTTTGATGAAGTACTGCAACTTCATAGAAGTGATAGGTTACAGCAAAGAAGGGTTGTGAAAATTTTTTCATAACCATAGATGCAATGGCAGTTAGCATTGAATCGATGGAGAGAATAAAAAGCTGGGAGCAGCAGTCCAGTTACAATTTGCCATTACAGAGACAGGAAAAAGGGAGATGAGTTCAAACCATGGAAATGGGCACAAAGCAGCCGCAGAATACCTCAATGTCTGCATGGTTATTATTTTCCCCTTTGTATTGGCTAATTGCATAAAAACATCTTTTATAAATTTTCCATCATATATATTCAGTGGATATATATTCAATGTCCAACATTCCAAATAAATTTGACAATTTATCATCACATATCTTCCCAATTTATCAATAGATATATCCAATATTTTAATTAGTAAACTTTTATTTATTAATATTGCTACCCCTCTGGCTTTAGAGTTAAATAAAGACCATTTCTACCCAATCCCTCTTCAATTTCCCATGTTCTATTTTTGTTAAATGATTTTCTTGTAAAAAAAAAAGCTACATCCACTTATGTTTTTCTTATATAACTTAATAACCTTTTTCTCTTTGTCAGATTCTGAATTCTGTTAATATTAATACTAATAAAATTCAAATTTCCTGCCATTAAACTCCAGTATTAGACTGTATGTCCATCCAGGGGAAAATAATCATGGGAGATTTTAATTTTACTTTTGATTCCAAGTTGGATAGATCAGGTGGAATTATGGTTAAAAACAAGGTAATTAAAACTGTGATGAATTTTATGAATGAAATGAAACTTATTGATAGTTGGAGGAAGATGCAGCTTGGTATTCATTTAGACACAGACATATTCACGTATAGATATGTTTTTAATCTCTTCTCAGGGGTTCAAAAGATTGAATACCAAGCAAGACTATTATCTGACCATTCACTTTTAGTTATGTCAATTTTATTGGAAGAAGAGCAGAATATGGATTATAGATGGAGGTTTAACACTGCATTGTTAACAAGGCAAGAATTTTGTGAATTTATAAGACAGCAGATAAAAAAATTTTGTAGACATTATGAACACTCTGTAACCAATAAATTTGTGGTTTGGGACTCTATGGAGGCTTATTTAAGAGGGCAAATAATAAGTTATACAGCCATGATTTTTGAAAAAAAACCAAATATATGTCTGAAGTTAACCACTTGGAAAAATAAATAACAAAGTTGGAAAAAGAATTACAGAATCAAGTGAATGATGAGAAACAAAGAATATTGGAAATTTAAAAAATTGAAATTTAATGAAATACAAATGTATAAAGTGGAGAGAGATAAGGTGAACTCAACAAAAATATTATGAGTTGGGAGATAGAGCTCAGAAAGTTTTAGCATGGCAATTGAAGACACAGCAATTATCGAGAACAATAATAACCATCAATCGGAATCTTTGAAGGATGGAGATAAAATAGATGAATATTTATCATAAATTATATCACCAGAATTAAATATTGAGGAAAAGATTGAATTAACAAACTCTTTGACTGATACAGAAATATATGACATATTGATATCTTTACCAAATAATAAGGCTCCAGGAGAGGATGGTTTCTCTCTGGAGTTTTACAAAGAATTCAGAGTTATTGATCCCTATATTTATGGGATTGTTAGATCAAATGAATGACTCTTGTGATTTAATGGAGTCAGATAAAACAGCATTAATAACAGTCATTCCAAAAAAAAGGAAGGATCCTTTGCTTCCATCTTCATATAGACCAATATAATTATTGAATACAGATTATAAATGTTTGTCTAAATTATTAGCTAATAGATTAGCTAAATGTTTACCTAAATTGATAAATATGGACCTAACAAGTTTCATCATGAATAGAAGATCAGACAATAATATTGTTAAGTTTTTAAGTTTATTAAAGGTAGCTCAAAAAAGAAAAATGCCAACGTCTGCATGGTTAATAGATTAGTTAGCACAACTCTATTAGTGTCAGTAACCCAGGTTCAAATCCAGCGCAGTCAGTAAGGAGTTTGTACATTCTACCATGTCTGCGTAGATTTCCTCCGGGTGCTCCTGTTTCCTCCCACGTTCCAAAAGCGCATGGGGTTAGTAAGTTAATTGGTCACATGGGTGTATTTGGGCAGCATGGGTCAGTCAGGCCTGTTACTGTGCTGTATCTCCAAATTTTAATTTTTTTTAAATTAAAATCACATTGGATTCTGAGTTGACTAATATGGAGCTGGGGGGGGGGGAGGGGATTTGTGAAGCTGTAGTCTCTGCAGGAAATTAACAGTATAATTAAAATACACAAGGATAGGAAAGAGAGAGAAATCAAGTCAGGGAAAGTCAAGGGGGAAAATTCCAGATGTGTATTATTAGTTCAAGAGCTGTTGAAGTTTGTGATCTTTTATGTCTGAAACAGAGGTAAACAGATTTGTATCAAACAACTGCAATAAAGCACAAGATATAACTTCAGACCTGGAATAGAGTCTCTGCGTTTGCAGATTAAACACACATTAAAAAAATATTGACATTGTGTTTTTATCCTCAAGATGTGACAAGTGTAGTGAATTAACTCTTCTTCTGCCAACCAGAAGTGTGTGCATACGCCTTTTATCTATTACTATTTTGTGTTACTTAGTTACCTTGCCGTCCCTGGTCCTGTCGCCCTTTCCAACTTCAGTGAGGCTTCAAACATGATGTATCCATGGCTTTTGAAAGTCCAATCTATCACACTATGTTTTGCTCATCAAGTCTCCAGCGAAATCATTCGTTTTTTTTTAGCAAATCCACCCTGGCTCTTGCTAATCAATCAACACCGATCGAGGCAACTGTGAATTTTGTCCCTAGCAGGGTACACAGGTACCCTACTTTGCACAACTCCGCCTAATCCGGATTTGTTAACAGCGCTTGGCCTATGTCAAAGCATTTACCCACACGTAAATCCTTGTTTTTTTTAAAAAAACAGGTTAAAAGTTGCTCCGAAGTCATGCGGGCGCAAACCATTGCCCTTCCCAACGAGACATGGTGGAGCAGTCGGTGCTCTTCCAGCAACACTGTTCACTGGCAGCGCTGACCTGGGAAGGGCATCCGGCAAGTTCAGGGCACGGGGTGACGAATGTGGCTCCACCTGGTCTCAGACGGTCCAGGTGGACACTGCTAGCTCCCCTCTATCTGTCAGCACAATTCTCCAGAGAGGTTCCTGCTCAGCAATCTCAGCACTGAGGAGCCACATCACTGGCCCCAGACTGCCCAACACGGGCAGGTGCTCCACGCCGACCTGGAAGGCAACGTTTCCTGATTTCGGGAGAATAACAGCTGGTGCTCAATGTCCACGCAACATTAAGGTCGGCAAAAGTTGGCGCCGAAACTCCGGCGGAGACATAGATATATCATCATATTATCGTTCTGGTTCTCAGGAACTACTCCCGAATGGGGAGAAAACAAAGCCCACACAGAGGGGGAATGAATTCGTCCACCTGCGCGTCCACCCCTCCAATTCCACGCCCAGTCGCTCAAAACGGGCGGGCACGCGCCCGGGGCGGGGCGACGCGACGGTTGGCGAGGAACGCGCACGGCGCGACGCATGCCGGGGCGGAGTGGGGCAGCTGGCCGCCATGTTGGCGGTGGCTTCATATTTATGAGATTTCGGAGGCAGCCTCCGAGTAGTGACTGAGGCGGCGTCCAGGAAAGGAAGCAGAAGCAAGCCGGGGGGTCACGGAGGAGTGAGGCGGTCGTCGGGCGTGAGGCGATGAAAGAAATGTCAGCGTAAGTGATCGGTGTGGGGTGGCGCGAGGGTTTCCGGCTGGTGGGAAGCTGCTTGAGCTTTTGGCCGAGGTGACCAGAGAGGCCTTGGCCGGCCTGTGTTCCTGATTCCAACGTGGGCACGGCTCCGAAACGAGACGGGCTTGTGTGGTATCCACCTCTTCTAAATCAAGATAGGCCTCTACCGGGCTTTTGCCGACAGGCTTTGACCTCCCACCCCCAACGCTTTCCCCTCCTCTCCCAACCTTTGATGTTCGCATGACTACGAAGTCCACTTGTTTTCTCTGGAACATCCATGACTTCAGCATTTTAGCTTATTTACGTTAATGTGTCGTACCATGTTTTTAAAATGTGACCAGCTGTCGAAAGAATATATTGAAAACGATTTTTGTGCAACCTTCAAAACATTTACTATCCCTATTAGTAGTTATGTTGATTTATTTACTGGGAGTTTTCTAACTTTTTGATTGTACTTGGTGTCGTCAAACTATACAAAATCTGATTTGTAAATCGACAGTGTGGAGAAAAATCTTTGAACGAAGATGAACCACCCTGTTTTTGTATCTTAATTTTAAGTGGTTGCATTTTGTGTGCCTGTTATGTTTGCATAGCAAATCATATCTGTTATTTCACATCTCTTTTTGATCCAAATACTTTGTATAACTGCAGACTTTTGATGTCCAATGGCGGAGTTCTGTCTCCTGAATCTTTGACTGCACTGCTAAACTCAGGGTTAGTATACTTTATTTCCAGGAAGCATTGGCAATAGTTTAAGGGATGGAGAATATTTTTTTAAATAACTTCTCTAAAATGTTTCTGACAAGAAACTTTACGCTGCTTCCATTCCAAAAACTTAACATGCAGCATGTAGAGAAAAATTGTCAAATTCATCTTCATTTTGGACAGTGGCATTTTCTTGGTTGATGAAGTGAACAAATGTTAAAGGTTTACTTCTGCACTCACTGCATGTGTTGTGCACATGTAGTGAAATTGTGTATTTCAATTTCTTTCCGTTTTAATTGTAATAACTTAAAAGTATTTGAAGAGAGAGTTTCTGTGGAGTATATGTTTACATGAGTACAAGTTTTACCTTTCTGTATCCAGGGCCGACAGATTTGTTCTTAAATGGTTTGATCAGCAACAAATGTAATATAATTGTAGTCAGCTCTCTGAAACTGGGAAGGAGTTATCTGTCACAGCAACATAATCATGTGGCTTAAGTTTATCCTTATAATTTTTTGATATTTTTTAAAAATCTATCTTCTTTAAGACCCAAAGAAAATTTCGAACATAACATTTTGACTGCAGACTACATTGGTGATGTAGTCAAAAATGAGTGTTGCTTCTCAATCCTTTATTGTTGATATAAATGCAACCTGCTACAGTATTGCAACTTAACATGCACTACCCTCACAGTTTAACATGCGTACAATTGATGCAGTACCAAATACTGTTTTTGAACAGGTCCATGAAATTATTTGCGGGATGCAAAAGGTAGCTGTTAGTTTCAGAATCAGAATTTATTTGTGATAGTACAGATCTATTACCAATGTACATAGTGTATATAGTTACTGTATCTAGACTGTGCTTACAGCGATTGGCTGAGAGCTAAGCCACGCCTATTGTCTGGGCCTTAAAGGGTTGTGTCCCTAGCCAGGTCAGATCATTCCGGACTGGTCGGCCACCTGTGAAGAGCTCCTGTTCTTTTGCTAATAAAAGCCTTGGTTTGGATCAACAAGTCTTTGATTCTTTCGACGAGCTCTACATTATTGTCATGAAGTTTGGTGTTTTGTGGCACCATCATAGTGCAAACATTCATATTTTAACTGTCTTGCATTACTATAAATAAAATATATAAAAATATTAGTGCCCGAAAAGTAATGCAGTGTCTTTGGTTCATTGATTATTCAGGAATCTGACAGCAGGGAAGAAGCTGACCTTGTGCCATTGAGTGCTTGTCTTTAGGTACCTTTTTCCCCAATGGTAGCAGTGAAGAGGATGTGGCCTGGGTGGTGGGGGTCTAAGGATGGAGGCTGCTTTTATTAGACACTGCCTCGTGTAGATCTCAACAGAGTGAGGTCTGGTGTCTGTGATGTCACAGGCCAAGTTAACAACACTCTGGAGTTTATTCTTGTCCTGAGAGTTGATGCAACCAGCCAGAATGTTCTCCACGGTACACCTGTAGAAGTTTTTGATTACATACCGTATCTCCTTAGACCCCTCACAGCGCATAGCTGTTGACGAGCCTGCTTAGTGATGGCATCAACACGGAGGCTGCAGGACAGATCCTCTGTGATATTGACATTTAGGATTTGAAGCTCTTGACCCTCTCCACGATTGAACCCTCGATGAGGACTGGGTCGTGTTCCCCTGACACAATAATCTTGGTTTTGGTGACGTTGAGTGCAAGGTTGTTGTCATTCAACGAGTTGATCGATCTCCCTCATTGTTGTTTGTGATTCTGCTGGCAACTGGTCTCATTGGCAAACTTATTAGATAGGATTGAAATTGTGTCTGGTTTGTATAAGTATTTAATATTAAGCATAGTTTTTTTTCTTGCTTGACTTCCAATGTATATAAGCATAGGCTGGACTGATGAAGTGAAATTTGTTTACAATTCCCAGAGCTAACTAATAGGGGGAGAAAAATGAAAGATAGATACATAGTGATGAAGGAGAGAGAGAGAAAAATGTTAGTACACTAATTAATTACATATGGCAAGCTGCAACATACTACAAGATTTTACTTGCAGTAATATACATTGAAGTTGTAAGTTGCTGGACTAGCAACCAGGATCTCATTCTTTGATTCCAATTAAGTAATTTTGAATTCCACCATGGCAGCTAGATATATTTAAACATGGACAGCATAAAATTGAGTCTCATTGGTAACCATGAAGCTACTAGATAGTTATTTTTTATAAGTAAAACACTTGGTTTATTCATATCTTTGGGGAAGAAAATCTTTCATCTTTGCCATTCTAGCTGAAATTTAGGCCCACCAATAGTTGATACATTAAAAAGAAAAAAAAATCCAAATTTAACTAGTTCTTAAGCTTCCACAGTGCTTGTAACTTGTGCCCCATGGTTTTCATTACTATATAGGTCGATTCGTGTATAGGTTGAGTCCCAGATTTTCCATCTAAAATGTAGATTTTGAGCTATACCCTTTGAATAGAATTCCCCCCCCCCCAAATGGAGTGATGCTGTCACAATATTTTAATACCAAATTACCCTGTAAGAGTTTTAATTTTTATCATATTTTAAAATAAGCCACTATCAGTGCTTGTACAGAGCCAACGGCAGTCGGACTAGGGAAATGGACCTCACAGAGGAATGCTGAGACTTCGTTGGAGATGCGCAGGTTTGCCCAGCTAAACAGGCAATCGCCCTCAATGCACATTATTCTTTTTGCTGCCCCACCATTTGCGTGGAGGTGAGCTGGGTTGTCAGTATAAGGAAGATGGTAGAGGGCACCAAGGGCCAATCTGGATCGGAGCTAGTGAGATGGGAATAGGATACGGAAGGGAAAGTTGGCAATGGTGTTGAGACTTCGGATTTTAGACCTGACGTGCAAGATTACCTGATTTTTGAGGTGACATCTTTAAAGTTTCGCCCTATACATTGGCATGTACCGTAATTACCATTTGGGCATCGTATGCATCGGAATCCTTTATTTGATTAGACTTGGAGCAGGTTGGCTTGCCACATTTCAAATCTTTTGGATTTGGTTGATTTGCATTGTCACCCAAGTATGGTGCATGTTATAGATGTTACGAGATCAGATCAAAGTGCTGATTATGATGATAACGATGCTATCTCTTTCCTTAACTGGTTTATCAGGGATAAAAGCAAGAGGATGGATTGGAGTCCTTTGAAATGTTATTCATGAAAATCCATTCACTTTTTTCTGGGTACCCCAGTAGCCAGGATCAGTGGGGTTGTTGCCTATTGTTTTATTTGCAGGTTGATCAAAGTGAGCATTATCAAACCATAGTATTTAGTATTCTATTAATTGGATATTTTTAATTGGATCTCTCATTGTAAGAAGCTTTACACTGAAAAATAGATGGCCTTCAAGTTGATCTTGTATCTGAAGCATATTGTTAATATAATGGAAAATGTAGTGCTTGTATTGTGGGAGGGATGATATTATAGCCAAATATTAAGGCTTAGCCTGGTGTGAAGAGGAATTCTTTCTTCTTCTGGCTATCCATCCCATAGGATGATGATGCTTCCTTTCAGTCAGTTTGTGGGGTTTGGTATGATGATTTGAGTGAGTAGGGGTTTCACAGGTCCAGATCCACTCTCCTGCCATCCCCTCCTGGATCCAGCAACATGGTGAGGTCCAAAATGGCTGGGGGAAGTTCTGTAACAATGAATGGTCAGGCCAAGCTTTGATGCAGGGGTTGCCCTTTCCACGCTTCATGGCACAGGTCTGCTAGATGGCTGTGGACCCTACAAGAGGGTTTGTCCACCCTTTGACAGGTCTTGTTTTTCATCCTGTAGGGTGTCTAGCCACCCTCCTCACCAGGCAAGTTTGTCGCCAACCACCAGCCCAGATAGTACTGAGATGCATGGTACCAGTAGCACTCACCACGAGAAGGAATTAATACTGTTCCAAAAGCACAAAAAATGGAATAAAAGTGATGCATGATAGAGCGTACCATACAACTCCAATTATCCAAAATCCTCAGTAATCCGAAATTTTTTCGGAGCAGAACTGACCACCGAACTTGGGCTCCTGGCACTGGCAGCAGCTGAGCCTCAGTGGGGAGGTGTCGGTGATCAGCAGTGGCCAGCTTTTTTGGTGAGCATTAAACATTATTTTAATGCTTAAAATGCCTTACTTTATTGTTTAAACACTGTTACCAGTGATTTGCTGTTGCTACTGGGCAGTTTTTTAGAAAATGACCAATTCTCCGAAAAACTGTTTATCCAAAATGGGCCCTGTTCCGACCATTTTGGGTAATCGGAGTTGTACAAGTGTGGGGTACTAAGTATGTAAAGAGCCTAATCATTTTTGATTCAATGTGGCCCTACTGAGTTTTTTTTAGTCTGTGATTGTCACATTTATAATGTCCAATGTTGGGAGGTGTCTAAGAAGTCTAGTAACCAGTGACTAAAATTTTGGAGCAGAAATTAATTTACTTTCAGAAATTGAACCCAAGAACTTGGCAGATTTCTATTAAGTTCTGAAAATTATTATTTTTACATGATGCCACCATTTGCTGTATTTGACTACTCTTTTACACGGATGCATTTCATATTGCTATATGTAATAGTTTTTTTGCTTCATTGCAGCAACAATGTGATGCTGGGGCCTCAGCCTCAGCAGACTCAGAAGCATTATGGGATCACTTCTCCAATTAGTCTTGCCTATCCCAAGGATGTAGATGATATTTCTACTCAGAGGTTGATTGAAGCTTTGAAGCCATTTGGAGTATTTGAAGAGGAAGAGGAATTAAACCACAGGTGGTAATATTGAAGCAGCTTTTAATGGCTGATTTATTATTTTGTTCCTTATTCATCAATTTTAATGATTTCTTTTAATATTTCAGATTAGTTGTTTTGGGCAAATTAAACAATTTGGTTAAAGAATGGATAGCAGAGATCAGTGAAACAAAGGTAATGTTCTTGTTCAAGCAAAATGTATTTAAATTTTCACTTTTATGGTAAGTAGTGTTGCATATAGAAGTGCTTTTGTATTTTCATAGAAATCTTCAATAGTAGCTCTTGTGATAACTTGGCTTTTGTAAATTTCTGCATAATTGAAAGTAAGCCAAAATTGAATATTTTGATAAAAGTGGTTTTGAGATTTATTTTCCTAATCATTTGTTTGTATGGGGGGGTGGGGTAATGTATCACAAGTATAATTGGGTGGCAATGATCATTTTGGATCATTTAAATTTGTTATAGCTCAAATTTTAGTGTTAATATTCTTTAAGGAAAAATTGAGTGTCAGAATAAAGTTGAGAAATGGGTTGACTTTATAACTTTCAAGAGTTTTGTATTTTATGCCCAAAAGCTCCTGCAGCCCCAAGGGTCACTTAAATGAACATGGTTTTTTTAAACAGAAGATGTAAATACACTTGAACTCAGCTCCTTAAAGGATGTTTGGGTATAATACAGTTATACCCAAAATACTTGGGTTTTTTTTAATTGGAATGCAGTAGAGTGTAGAATCTGTTGTGTTAACTATTTCAGTATTTTATTCCCAGAATCTACCACCATCCATTATAGTAAATGTTGGTGGGAAAATATTTACCTTTGGCTCATACAGACTGGGAGTGCATACAAAAGGTAAACAAATGAAGTTTCTTCTTGTGTAGTGTGTAATATAATAGTATTAAAAAATTGTTTTTGTTGTATTATTAACAAATGTGCTCATTGGAAATTATAGCACTTTCTTGGATTCTTAATGACTGTAGGTGCTGATATTGATGCGCTATGTGTTGCTCCACGTCATGTAGAAAGGACTGACTTCTTTCAATCCTTCTTTGAAAAGCTGAAGCAGCAAGAAGGAATCAAGGACTTGAGGGTAGTGTATCACATAATTTTGTACCATAAGCGCATTTCAGATTGATTTCTTGCATGTCATTGGATTAACATTGTGTTATTTTGGTCGTTCTTAACTATGATAGACTTGCTCCAAAATACTTTGTCATGGTGCTCTAGGTTTTTGAAAGTAGATTTTTAGCCATGGTATTTTGATGTTAACCTTTGACTTATTTCCTTTTTTTTCCCTCAAAAATGGTGTAGAATTTACTAATAATAAGTTGCAAATGGAGGAAAAAATGTTTTTAATTGAACCTTTTGAGTTTAAAAGTGCTGCATGTGTTTTGTGTTGATTTATTTCAGGACTTTGGCAAAAATAATTTGGATGGAAACTTTTTTAAAAGAATTGAGTATGGTACACAGTTCTGCAGGCTCTTGAATATTTTAACCATGGAAATTTTAAACATTTTCCATATTCAATTTTAATTTAGTAATTTTACATATTGGGTAATGAGGTTTATATTGGATTTAAAATCAATAATTTGGCTAGAGCATTGAAAATAATTGATACCTCAGTCATATTTACTTAAATATCTCAGTAAATCTTTATTTTAACATGAATGAAGGAGTGTTCCAGTTTTCAGGGTGTACATAATTAGGAGAAAATGTGCATACTTTGTAATTTACCTAGCTACTAGTTAGATATTTTAAAGTTCATTATTAACGGTCTCGTTCTCTTAAATTTGCAGGCAGTGGAGGATGCGTATGTTCCAGTTATCAAATTTGAACTTGATTACATTGAGGTAAGGTTTTTTTAACAGTCCAATACTAATTTTTTTAAGAATTTAAATGTACAGCATGGTAACAGCCGATTTCGGCCCACGAACCCATGCCGCCCTATTTACACCCAATTAACCTACACCTCTGATACATTTCGAACAATGGGAGGAAACCAGAGCACGCGCCCCCTCCCCAGGAGAACTTACAAACTATTTACAGCGCGGGATTTGAACCCCAGTCCCGATTGCTAGTGCTGTAATGGCATTGCACTAATCCCTACGCCAACTATCCCATCCACTATGTAAGGGAATACAGTTTGTTCTTGATTCTAACAATGACCAGAATGAGCGAGCTATTGCACAGACTTGTGAAGCCTGAGCCTCAAATTAGAATATTTAGAATTTCCACGAGTTAATTTGACATGTATGCATGAAAACATCTTTTGGTCCAGTCAATTCTCTAATTGAACACCAATAACTGTAATGTTTAATGGTGTTCAAAATGACCATTGTTTTATAGAATGGAAAGAGGAGTAAATCTTGAACCTGTGAAGAAATTAAAGTTTCAAACTCTGTATGCAATTTTAATCAAGTTGTGTGCTTGGGAATTTTGAGTAAATATCATTAGATTAATCTAATACTTTAAATTTTGACTATTTCTTTTTCCAAAAACAGCTTTGAAATACATTGTTACAATACCATAATAATGCACAACTTTTTTAAAAACTTTCTCTTAGATTGATCTTGTTTTTGCTCGGCTGGCTTTACAAACCATTCCAGACAATTTAGACCTCCGAGATGATTCCCGATTGAAGAACCTTGATATTCGATGTATACGAAGTTTGAATGGTATGCATGCCATTGACTTGATCAGTTGGAGCACTAAAAAGAATGCCATCCTTCTCCTTTGATTTATCTGTTATAAAAAGATTGAGGCATCTTTTCAAAACTTTTCTCAATGTTGCATTCCATTTTGTTGTTGGCCCAGTGTTTGAATAACAGCCAGAATGATATCTTTTAGCAGAAACCTCCAAGGATTGTCAAACTTGAAATAAATTCCCCTCCCCCCCCCACCCTTGAAAATCGGACTTTTGTGTGATTTAATTGTTTAGTTGTTGATGCTATTAGCTGCATTTTTTTTTTAAAACACTTTTCAGGTGGTCACAATTGTATTCATTGTGCTGTTCATGAATGGCATAAATATCACAATTAAGTTTGAGGCAGATCGATTCAATTAAGTTTCTAATGGCCTCTCAGATTTGTTGTCTTGCTTGAAGATGATCATTATGATGGTGCTCAAAGAACCTCTGGCATGTCTTCATCCCTGATATGGAAGACTAGGCTTTAAATTTGTCAGAAGTTCCTCCCAGCTTTAAAATTTTGACAGAAATATTGCAATTTCCCATGGTTTTGTTTTCCCTCAGCTGAAATGTCATTTTCAGCAACCTGATGAATTAGAGAATTATCGGGAGACGTAGGAGCTGAGTAATTGCATCACAAGGCATTCCTGAATTGGAAACGAGGAATTAAAGAAATGCTATAGCTACTTGATGATCTGGAGCAGACCAGCAAGTATTCTGTGTGAGGGGCCAGGGGTTCAGTTGAGTGCTCTTTTCAGTGGATGTTGGTTTTTTTCTTCATGATCTTCAGTGCTCCTCTTTTCTGGTTTTCCTATTTTGTTTTGTTTTTTGGCTGGTGGTCCTGAAGAATCTGTGTGATGATTAATGGTGATTAGCTAGGTTTTCTGTGCTCATTCAACCCATCATCTGTTCTTTTAGATCAGTTTTTAAACTGTTTGGATGCATGTAGAACTTTTTTTACTCTCACGTGAAGTGGAGTTTCCAATCCAAGAATGCCATATGTTTGAAACTAATTAGCTACTGGATCTCCTAATCATTCTCCTCAAGCTAATGTTTTCTGCAACGTCTCTCCAAATTTTGGTTGACTTCAGAGCAGTCTTGCCACTGTAAATGCACTGCAGTTATTTTGGTGGGAGTTGTTAGGTTATCTGCAAGTTGCATTTTGTGATCTTATTTATACTGATGTTAAGTCGAATTGTGCATAAATATAACTAAATACTAAGGAAGGTTTAAAAGAGAGTTTGCATTGGGAGCATCTTCACACACAAGGGGCAAAATCTCTTAACATGAAAATATTTTGCAGAATTCTAAACTAAAGGAAAATTCGGACATTATGTTGAAAAATTTTCAATGTGCATCTTTTGAATAAATATCATCTAATGTCACTTTAAAATTTTATGTCTGATAGGTTGCAGAGTTACAGATGAAATTCTCCATCTGGTACCAAATAAAGAGAATTTCAGATTGACTCTTAGAGCCATTAAATTGTGGGCAAAAAGTAAGTAGCACAGATGTTAAACAAATTATTCTTTATATATTTATGAAATGAAAATATACTGATTAGATTGTAATAATCTATCCTAGGGCGTGGAATATACTCTAATATGCTTGGATTCCTCGGTGGTGTATCATGGGCTATGCTTGTAGCAAGAACCTGTCAGTTGTATCCCAATGCAGTTGCATCCACTTTAGTCCACAAGTTTTTCCTTGTCTTTTCTAAATGGTGAGTAAAATTTGGATATTTTAGTAACTTCCAGGGCATTCTCTTCAAATAACAAAGCTTTCAAAGTAAAACTCCGAATATTTGCTCAGGACTTTAGGAGTGCTGGACTGTCTCCCCCCCCACCCCCGGCCTAGCTATTAAAACCTAACTCACTTTTTTTTAAATGTTGCAATATTTCAATGAAATTTCAGTAAAGTCTGAAACTTTAAATACAATGTGGGTTCTGGAGAGTTTAAAGGGAGCATGGGAAACATTACTCAAGGAACCAAGTGTCAAAAATTTGGAATTCAGAGCAGTCCATTAATAATTAAAGGAGCTATTGAAATGAGAGTTTGCATCGGGAAAACCTGAAACTGTATGAACAATTTTTTTTAAAATGTAGAATTGAAATTTAATATTTTTTAGCGTATCCTGTAAAGGTGGAAACTTGACATTGTAGAAGTAGGAGAGTTGCTTTCTTTAATTAGAATTGGCATAGTCTTAGCATAATGAGACTGTCATTTAGGATTGAGATGACAAATCTCTTCAGAGTTGTGAATCTCACTTGTCCAAGAAGATGAGAATTCCTTCGGCGATTTCAAGATTGCTATTTTGTTTTTGCACTAATAGAATAGATAGTCTGAGACAAGTGTGGAGAAGTTATGGTGGTAGAGGGGATCAGCCATGATTTTCGTACGGCATTTTAATCATAGAGGCTAAATGGCCAGTTTTTACTCCAATTTCTTGTCTTGACAAACTTAAACTAGTTTTCCCTTGTTGATTATTTGAATATATGTAGAATATTTTAAGAACTTTGAAATTTGAGGTTGATGAAAGATCTTGATATAAACTGAAATTGTAGATTAAATATGGGATGTCATAAATTAGTAATTCAGGACCATAGAAGCCCCAAAGACCTTGGTGAAAGCAAATTTTCCTTTTTGCTAGAGTTGTGTTTGCATTTGACTGGAATTTGGTAATCACTCATCTAATGAAGAAAAAAAACTTGCACAGAAATAATTTTTTCTCCTTTTTGCTATATTGAGGAGGAATGACCAAGACTCATTTACTTTGGAAAAAGGCTAAAGCAAGGGAAAGATGTAAATTTTCTGTTAGTCTTTGCAGAATGCCATTGAGGTACGACTTGAATGTATTCTTAATACCTCCTAATAGCTGCATTTCACATGGTCAGTAACCTCAAAATTACAATTGACACAATGTTCTAAGAACCCTGTATTTAAATCAGACCAATAATGTAATTTTGAGTTGCAAATTATGTGCTTTGACTGCAAAATGGATTTTAAACTCTGCTGGACTCTACTAGTCTTGGATCATTTTGATTTGGTGTTGCATAAAGTACCTCTCCAGCAGAATATCAAACACTTTTAATGCGTATTTTCTGAATCCTTTGAACCTCCAATATTTAATTACAAATAAATATTAATATTTTTAATAATTACCATATTCTAGTCTATGGCACAGTTGGTGCGGCAGTTAATGCAATGCTGTTGCAGCGCCGGTGACCAAGTGTTCAAATCTGGCACTGCCTGTAAGGAGTTTGTATGTTCTCCCTGTGTCAGCATGGGTTTCTCCGGGTGCTGTGGTTTCCTTCAAATTGTACTGAGGTTGGAGGCCAATTAGATGGCATGGGCCAAAAGAGCCTGTTACCATGCTGTATGTCTAAATTTAAAATTAATTTCATATGGCTAGAGATATGTATGTTTATCTTGGTTGGAGGCAGGCAGCATACAGCAACTTTGCCAGGTTAGGATAGAGTCTGGCGGCACTTCCAGTGCATATGAATTCTTAAAAACCCAAGAGCAAGGTTACTATTGGAATTGTGATGGTGGTTTTATTTTTGTTTACCCATTTATCATTTTGTTGTTTTGAAAATTGTTTTTGTTTTTCAGGGAGTGGCCAAATCCAGTGTTGCTTAAACAACCAGAAGATAGTAACTTAAATCTCCCAGTTTGGGATCCACGGGTATGACCTGTCACAGTACAGAGAGTTAATTTAGTTAATTGTTTCTTGTATGCTAGTAAGTGAAATATTTGCTTTTCAGGTTAACCCATCTGACAGATATCATTTGATGCCAATAATAACTCCTGCCTACCCACAGCAGAATTCCACATTTAATGTATCCTCATCAACTCGGACAATAATGGTAGAAGAATTCAAGCAAGGTTTATTTCTTTTTTATTCTTGATGTTGATTATTGATTTGTGGTCATTAGTAGTATAATTGTTGCTAGATTTACCCCAGGTTACTGATGGGCAGTAAGTTCTGCAAATTAAGTTGAAAATTGCTTTTCTTTGAGCCATTTACAATTGCAGTCGAGGTACAAATTTGTTAGGGAGCAGTTTGAATGTCAAAAAGAATTTCTAGAGCTGAATAGTCCAATTTTGGTCTTTAAGACATTGCTGGCTTGTGCTTTTAAAATATTTCAAGGTTGGGGATGAGATTTCTAATGTGTGTAACTAGAATTTAATGCTTGTTGAATCATCAACCAACTTTATTCCCCTTGTTTGGATCCCTGCTGACTTTTTCCATACCTTGAAGGGCTCAAGCTTGAAATATGCATTTTGATCTTTGCTATATAAAGGACACTGACCTGCTGAGTTTCTCCAGCATTGTATTTTTACTTCAACCACTGTGTCTGCAGGTTTTCATGTTTTACTTTATTCCCCTTATGTAATTTATTGTGGATGCAATATCTGAATGCAAAACCACCTCTGGAGTTTACCCACTATGTTTGATATTTGAGGCAGGAAATCTTTTGAATTTGTTGTGAGCTCTTTATTGAAGTAGTGCAAATTAGGTGTTTTTAGGTAAAATGTTCTGATTTGAGGTGCAAGAATATCGTTGAACAAAAATTGTATTAATATCTCAAAAATAACCATAACATTTATTCTTGTCTTTAATCTTGGAGTATTCAGTTTTGAGGTAAAACTGGAGTTGAAGGGTATGTAACAAATGTAGCCTCTGTGATTTGGAGAACTCAATATTAATATCATTGAAGTAAAATTGTATCTGAGAAATTATGGGGTCTTACTTTTATGTACCCTAGGATGTTTGAGGGAAGATGAGAGAGGATGATCAGAGTATAGACCTTGAATTTTCAAGGATTGTCGGGTAGGCAGTGTAACATTTCTTCAAGAAAAGAGATCATTTCATAGCCACATTATTGACAGTCTGTCAATTGAACATAAGTGCTTAGACTTTTAATGGAGATGAAATTAAATTTCATAATATAAAATAGCTCATGCCATGTCTGCATTTTTAAATGTATAGTTCTGTTCCTTACAATCAAACTTTTGAGATTATTTTTAAATGCCTTCATTCATCTGTTATTGATGTGCCAAAGCCAATAATGCGGAATAATTATAATGACTTGAAAATGTTCCAAACCTAAAGTTTTGTCAAATATTCTTTGTTTTGCACTGATTGAAATTTATTTTTATCCTGTCATTTTTTAGGTCTGGCAATCACCGATGAAATTTTGCAAGGCAAAACAGACTGGTCTAAACTTTTTGAACCACCCAACTTCTTTCAAAAATACAAGTGAGTATACTTTATCAATGGCCACATTAAAGTTGGTTGCAAAATAGTTTTTTTAAAGACAGTTCCAGGGAGCTCGTGCTGATTTGTTGGAAAAAATATCAAAATCTCGATGGGATTTTAATTCTAATTTAAATTTTGTATTTAAAAATTTGGAGTTGAAGAATTATGCAGTACGGTTAGATGAATTAAAACTCTCATTGTGAATTGTATAAGCTGGAAGTGCAGATTCATTAACTTGGATATTAATATTTCATGCTGGAATGTAGTTTTTTTTTAAACTGAATATCTCTTTGCATTTGAATGTTTTGGAAATGAATCCACCACTGGCGTGGATATTTGCCTTTGGAATGTCTTTTTAAGTTCCTGACAGGAATATAGTCTGATCTCTCATTTCTGTAGACCTCGTCTTTCCCTTCCCCACCCCAACTTGTGAATTGTTACAAAACAGCAACGTATTATTGAGTTGAGATTCTTTTAATTGTTGATTTCTTGATTCCAAATTCCTTCTGCATTTGATTAATGGTTATTTCTTTTGGCCATTTTTTGCATTCAGCAGTAATGCATATAGAAATAGAAAATAATTTAAAATACCATATTGCTGCTCAAACTTGCGAGCTGGAACGAATGAGTAAAAATGTATTTTTTAAATTCATTTATGAGCAACAATGCAGTGCATTGCTGAATGGTGCACCCCATGCTGCAATTTTCATGCTTCTGCAAAGTGATAGTGGACCATTCCAAGTATGGGTAGCAGTCTTCATGCAGCTGAACTCACAGCTTGATTTTGTGCAAGTCTATTGAAATGTGCCTTTAGTTAACTGGGGGGGATATTAAAACTTTATTTTATTTGGTTACAGGCACTACATTGTATTAACAGCAAGTGCATCCACTGAAGATCATCACTTAGAATGGTAAAAATTCTGTTAATCTACACAATGATTTGTTTGCTTTAGTTGATTTCTAAATTTGAATTTTTCTTTCCTTAGGGTTGGTCTTGTTGAATCTAAAATTCGTGTACTTGTTGGCAACCTTGAACGAAATGATTACATCACTCTTGCCCATGTAAACCCTCAATCATTTCCTGGCTTAAAGGAGCAACATAGTCTGTAAGTTGGTTTTAATTTGGTTTCTAAATGCTTCATGACCTAAATGGAATAATATTTTTTGGACAGCTTATAGTACAATTGAACATCTGAAACTTTCCATAAACAGAAAGAATAGTCTGCATGTCTTTAAAAGTTTAAAAAATCATCTCCATTTTCAGCGATAAAAGCCTGATGAAGATAAAAAATAAATTCATAGCATATAGCCACGATATGACCAAACTATCAACAGTCAACATGAACTCTTACAACTAGTGGAGACAGTTTTTAAAATTAAAAATGACTTTTTATAAACTAATTATATTTAGATTTATATACTGACTAGCACAATACACTTATCTAAAAAAAAAGTTATAATAGCATTTACCTGTTTGTCATAAAGCACCAAAATTAACTTCCTTTCAATTTCTAGAGCAATATAGAATAACAATGATTTCCAATGAGATGCATGGAAAGTTTCAGATGTTCAATTGTACTGGTTGATTAGGTTAGGGCTTTTCGGTTTGTACAATGAGGGATGAAAGGAGACTTAATAGAAATATACAAGATTCCAAGGGTCTTGGATAGGTTGGGCAGCCAATACCAAACAACATCTGTATATTAGTAAGTGGAAGGATGTTCAGGGAGATGTCAGAGGTAAGTTTTTTTAAATTCCATGGTATGTGCCTGGAATTCATTGCTGGGGTTGAGGTGGAAGCTGGTACAGTCGGGACATTTAAGACTCTTGGGCACATGGATGCAAGTAAAAATAGAGGGCTATGGGTGTGAAGTAGGGAAAGATTAAATTGTTGTGGAGTAGGTTTATGTAGGCTATCACAACATCAAGGGCCAAAGGACCTAACTGGTTTTTATGAAAGAAAAGTAGCATTTTTCAAACCAGGTGTTCTTTTAGAGCAGTGGTTTTCAAACTGTCCCTGCCCCCCTCCCACCCCGACTCACATCCGCCTTAAGCAATCCCTATGCCATTAGTGCTCTGTGATTGGTAAGGGATTGCTTAAGGTGGTATGTGGATGGGAAGGGAAGGTTGAGAACCATTACTCTAGACCTAATTGTTACTGAAATATTTTACTTGAGAAAAATTGTCATTGGCCCATTTCCTTTGGAGTTATGAAAATGTGCACACAACAAGTCAATTAGGGACGATTAAAACAGTGCTTTACAAACTTTTTCTTTCCACACACATTCCACCTTAAACAATGCCTTACTAATCACAACACTTGTAGCAAAGGGATTCCTTAAGGTGGAATGTAAATTGCAGGGGTGGAGTTTGAAAACTACTGTTTTAGAGGATGTGACAAGGGAAACAAATTGGTGAAGTCTCAGGATTTAAAAAAAAAAGTATATGATAGGTACCTGATAAATTTGCTGAAAGGGTTCATAGTTAAAGATAACAAATATGCAAGCATAGAGAATAGAATAACTAGATCACTTACAGATTGTAACTTGTGATGTGTCCCAATATTTGATTCTGTGCCTTTGGTGACTCAATTCTTGTTGGACAAACTGACAGATACTGATTTACTGGTGAATTGTCCAATGAAGCAGCTCTGCATAATATCAGGGTCTTGAGTGACCATGCTGCCATGCATAGATACAATGCCTGTAGGGTAAGGGTAATTTGACAAATGACTTGGTCAGGTCCTCCATATTTCATACATGTCATGGATTTGAATACTTCTGACTGTCTCTGCCATTCAGACTTGTTCAAAGTTCTTGCCATTTGGGAGGGAGGGGAAAAAAACTAAACAAAAATCTATTTAAATAATTATTTTGTTAAATGGTAATTTATTTTTTTTAAATTAAAGAAAAACTTTGAATTGGGTTTTCTGAATTAGCTTTACTTGCCTTTTTTGTTTGCAGCCTAGGATAACTAAGGAAATGGGGAAGATGCCAAACTAAAAGCTCATGTGTACACAAAGATTGAGAAAACTTTAAAAAGTTACAAAGAACTACTGAACAAGAAATTTTTAAAAAAAGGAAGATAGATTATGAAAGCAAACTAGCACAAAATATAAAAAAAAACAGACAATAAAGGTTTTAGGGGTTGTATGAAGCAGAAAAGTATAGCTAAAAAGGACATGGTCCCTTGGATGATTATGGGGAAATTAATATTGGTTAATACAAGAATGGCAGAATTAGTCTTCACAATGGAGGACATTTCTAAAATGCCAGAGAGATGTTATGGATATGATGAGAGGTGAGGACCTCCATACTACAGTTGCTATCACTAAAGATAGTGCTGAGTGAACTTGGGGTCTAAAATAGGTAAGTCCCTAGGTCCTAATAGAACATATCCAACCATACTGAAAGAAATGGCAGAAGTTATAGTAGAGGAGTTTGTCCGGAGAATTTTGGCAAATCATCACAAGCCGTGGAGGATTGGAAGACAATAAATGTCACAACACTTTTTTTAAATGTAGGCAAAAGGAAGATGAGTACAGGCCATTTAAGCAGTTTTACAACTCCTGACTTTAAACTAAAGTGATCATGGAGGAAGAAATGGAAAAACATCTGGATAAGAATTGTTCCATCATGCAGGCTCACCATAGATTCAAAATTTGCTGATGACACTAAATTGAGTAGAAAAGCAAGTTGTGCAGCTGATGCAGTGTGTCTGCACAGAGGTACATGGGGTAAATGATTAGAAAGTGTGGCAGGTGGAGTATGATGTTGGTGTGAGGTTATCCACTTCAGAAGTAAAAAAAAATGGAGCAGATTATTTGAGCAGTGAAAAATTATAGCATGCTGTTGTGCAGAGGGACTTGGGAGTGCTTGTGCGTGAATCAAAAGGTTGGTTTGAATGTGCAATATGTTATCAAGAAGGCAAATGAAATATTGGCTTTCATTAGTAGAGAGATTGAACTGAAAAGGGATTGAATTTGAGAGCAGAGGTTCTGCTGTCATTGTAAATGGTATGGTAAAGCTATACCTGGAGTATTGAATGCATTTCTGGTCTCCTTGAAGAGGTACTGGCTTTGGAAGCAGTGAGGAAGAGGTTCATCAGGTTGATTGGTGATGAGGATTATATTATGAGAGAATGAATCTTCTGGAACTTCTAGAAACATAAAATTACACAAGTTAGAGGCAGGAAAAAGATTGATGGGAGTGGGTGGGGGGGGGGGGTGGTGTTGGCGGGGAGGAGAATGCCAGAACTGTCTGGCCTTTCAATCGGTGCAGCATTCTTTGGTTTGATTCTCATTCAGTGGGAACAGATTGAAATTAACTCTACACCCTGAAGTTGAGTGAGATAAAGTAATTAATTGAAACGTTCTCAATTCTTGGAGGGATTAACAGAACACATGCCACAAAGACTGCAACAGATAATAACTGGAGAGTCCAAGGTAAGAGATTGATCATGGGGCAGAGGTTCTAAATCTTTAGAATTGTGTAGCTCCTTAGTGTTGTGGGCTGCATTGAATATATTTGGGACTAAGATGAATTTTGGATGAGAATTTGATTTTTTTAAAAAAAACAAACTTGAAGTGTGGAATTTGGTGTGGTGATAGAACATCAAAACAATATTTTTATAAGGAAAAAGGCACTATATTCAGTATAGGCAAGGAAGGTTCATTTAGACCTATTGGAATATTGATAGTGACTAGGTGCAATGAAGAATAAAGTCCAAAGGCTGGTACAAAGATACAAAAATGTCAGTTTTTAAAAAAAAAAAAATGAAACATTTGCTGTTTGCCTACACGGAATACTGAAAACTTGTGATCTGACTGTAGTCATTTTGGACACTTCACTTTAGAGGCATGCATCTTAAATACTCTAAAATGTAACCCTCAAAGTATTGATAGCTGGTTATGTAAACAAGTTCTGAATTCTCTGATTTAAATTTTAATTGGCTAAATAATGTACTTAAAATGATTGAGTTAGTCAAATCAGATGTAAATAAAGTGGAATAGACCAGGACGAGGTTTCAGGGACAATGGCCTTCCTTTCCAATATGCCTTGTATCAGAATATCATAAAGGCAAACAATCTTGCTGTATTCATTGATAGTTATTGGAATCATTCCCCTCTGTAGTTAAATAAAAGCAGCTGGGTAATTGCAGTAGGTGACTTTAATTTCCCCAATATTGACTGGGAATTCTTCAGTTCCGTGTACTGCATGACAATCCCAGCATCTGCAGACTTCCTTGTTTAACCCCATTCATTTGGGGCAGAATTTGTTTGGTGCATCATGCAACATTTAAATGCCTAGATTTAAAAGCAGCTTGTTCATGGTCCAACCAGGGCAAAGGCCATGCTGAACTGGTATTGGAAAATGAGTCTGGCCAGGTGATAAGGGGTTCAATTGGAGAACAATGATCACAACTCAAGTTTTAAGGCAATTGTGGATAATGATAACTGGACCTCAGGAAAGTGCTAAATAGGGGAAAGGCAAATTACAGAGCTATGAGATGGCTGGGGAGAGTAGATTTGTGTCTGGATTTTTCTGTGTAAATCCACATCTGATGTGTGGGAGTTGTTCAAAGATGGGCTGATCAGAATTCAAGACATGGTCGAGTAAGGAAGAAGAATAACGAGGTTGATAGGGTCATAAACCTTGAATGGTGAGAGCTGTAAATTTAGAGAAAGAAAGAAGCATATGTAAGGTTTTAGAAGCTAAATTCCAGCAGGATTGTTGAGGAATGTTAAGAAAGCGGAGAAGAATTTGCAGGGAATCAGGAGGGCCAAAGGTACCATGAAATGTCCTTGACAAATAGAATTAAGGAAAATCCCAAGGCACTTTATTTTAAAAACAAGGGTAGCTAGGTAGAGGGTCGGACAAAGGAGGGAATTTGTGTGTCAAACAAGAGGAAATGGGATTGTACTTTGTATGGATATTCACCAGGGAGAAGGGCTTGGAGGATAGTGAGATCAGTTTGGGCTACTGCTAATATTCTGTTGTCGTGTTGATAGTAAGGAGGAGAATATTTTAAGTATATTCGAACGTTAAGGTGAATGTCCCCAGAGCCTGATGGGATCTATGCCACATTTTTGAACGAGCGACCAGATGAGATGGCTGAGACCTTGATAGACATCTTTGTATTATCTCTAGCTACAGGTGAGGTTCCAAAGGACTTGAGAATTGCTGCTGATGTTCCTTTATTTAAGAAAGTAAATTGGATCGTACAGCAAATTATGGGCTGGTGAGGAGCTATTGGTGAAATATATTTGAATTTGGAAGAGCATGGGTTTATTGAGGGATTGTAACCAACTACAAAGACACACACAGACACTCGCAGTGTGGGAGGTTATGCTCCGATCTATTGAGGCTGGAAAGGCTCCTAAACAGTTGGAGTTCCTGCCATTTGTTTGATTGGTTGACATCAGCCTCATGACTAATGATAGCAGGCGGAAACATTCTTGCATGTGAATACCCTTCTTCCCCAGCCTGTTATTGGTCTGTTAACTTGGCAGCTTGGCCAGTGCCATTTTAGGGCTGCTGGTCTTGTACTACTCCAGCTTTCAACCACGCCGGTTTGCTGTGTTAAGGGACGTGTTACAGTGGGTTATGCTGCGCACTCCGCATGATGTGCCAGCTCGATCTCCACGGTGGTGGGGCTCCCACAGGATAATCAATATGGGTTTGTGCAGGACAAGTCATTTTTGACTAACTTGATTGAATTCTTTTGAAGAAAGTTAGGCAGTTGATTTTGTCTGAACTTTATTTGACAAAGTCCCTCTTGTTAGCTGATCCAGAAAATGAAGATGGATTCTGGTTTGGTCATATGGATTCAAACTGACTTCTCTGTCGAGATGGAGGGTAGTGTGGAGGGTTGAATCTCTGATTGGGCAATGATGTAGTAAGTTTGTAGACAACATAAAAAAAAATGAGTTGTGAATAATGATTATAAAGGATGATGCAATATATAGATTAGTGGAAAAAATGGGCAGAGAAATGGCCCATGGAATATCATCCAAATAAGTGTAAGATGTTGCAGATCAAATATTAAATCAAAGTATACAGTAAATGGCAGGACCTTTCAGAACATTGATGTTCAGCGGGATCTTGGAATAAAAGTCCAAAGCTTCCTGGAAGTATCAACAGCAATAGGCTGATAAAGGTGGTGTGTGGCATGCTTTTCTTAATCAGTTGAGGCACTGAGAATAAAAGTCAGGAATTTATGTAGCAGCTGTAGAAAACATTTTGATTAGGCCACACTTGGAGCATTAAATAGACGCGGTTGTCACATTGCCCTCACAGAAACCCACAGCACCTGGTGTTCCAAATACCAACCAGTCCTGTGCCTGCTTAGCTTCTGAAATCAGACTGTCTTGGAACGCCAGGTGCTGCAGAGTATTTTTCCTAGGCCTTCCATTACAGGAAGGATATGGAGCCTTTGGAGAGTTTTGCACTAAAGTGATAGCTATGTGGAATGTGCTGTTGGGGGTACAGGGAAGAGCGTGGTATTGGAAGCAGACCATAGTGAATTTTTAAGAAAGAGACATTAAAATATACACCTGATCATGGATGAACTTAATTGGCATCTTGGAAGACTGAGGGACCTGTTCCTTTGCTGTACTGATTGATGTTCCATCGATAACTTGAAGGATTTCAGTTGTTTTTTTTCTTTTTAGGGATAATTATGTTACCATTTGGTTTATTGGGATTATTTTTAAGAAGGTGGAAAACGCAGAAAGTGTAAACATTGATCTGACGCAAGATATTCAGTTGTTCACTGACACAGGTAAATAAGTAACTTTGATTATCTTAATTGTAGATCTTGCAGTATTTATAGCAATGAAACTATGAAAAAATAATTTTACGTTTTTCCTTTTTATTAACAACCTACAAAGTTCAGCAAGAAGGCTTGTGGAAACTTTGCAAAATGTTTTGAGCTCATTTTAACACTTTCCCAAAAAAATGGCTTTTGGATTTTGCATTACATTCTGATTCAAAATCTTGTCCATTGGGAGTTGCTCATTAAAGCGTGCGATGCCCTGTCCGTTTTCATCTTTACAATCTGTTGCATGCATTCTACATTAATCTGCTGATGAAAAAATAATTCTCATTTTTAAATTTTCACATTCTGTATATTTTTTGTATTTCATTTTACTATCTTGTTGAAAGAACTGAACACCATGTCTCTCCTCTTCAGTCTGCCAGAGTTTTGCAATGCCTAGGCCAGTTCAGTTTGCTTTAACGGTTAAGAAAATGGATGCATCTCTCTGATTCATTATGCAAATTGGCATTTGCTCTTGTTGACATCTTAGGCTTTTCTGCAGAAGCACTCACTTCCTCAATTGCAATGGATATTTGAAGTTTTGTCTAAATTTAATTTAAAAAAAATTGTCATTACCATGCTGTGTGTACTTAAGATCTGATTTAATGACTTTCACTTCAAAAATTGTTCAAATAGGACAAGTGCAGTGAGTTTTTTCCCCCACAATAATTCAACCAGACTGCTTTTTGCTCATTACTGTATCACTTTGTGTGGAGACTCCATTTTAGTTTGTTTGGCTGCCTTTGGTTCAGCTTTTAAGTCATCCCACCACTTGATTACAGCAGTGATTGGTTTTCAAAAGACTAGGTGAACAGGCTGCATTTCCTTACACCAAGTATGGATGAATAAGTAGATAATTTTAAAATGCAAGTTTTTATCATGCAACTTGGTAAGTGCACACATACCTGGCTTCTTGCATTGTCATTTTTTCACTGTCATTTAGCATCTTTCTAGTTTCATGACTTTCCACATTTAAGTCGCTTTGTTTTCACATCTTTTATCAACTCCTGATCAATTGCATTTTTCTATTTGTCTTCTTGCCCCATATTAATTTGAAAGAGAAAATGCAACCACTTAATCAGCCACAGATTTGAATTTCATTATTGGTTTATTACTGTGTAATTTCTTTAAAACTTTAATCATAAAAAAATTACTTTTGTTCTATGATTTTCAGTCCATTCTAAGATCCTCTTATTAGTACCTGGCTCAATTTTTGTTACTCTGAAGCTGAGTATTAAATTTAAAAATGACACCTGCTACTGTGTGCGTTACATGTATTGAATACTAAAGATTTAAAACCAGATTTTCAGGATCTGCAATTCTTAATTTTCATGCTGATGACCTCATGAAATACTATTTGGGCTTGAGCCAAATCATCCGGAATCTAAATTATCTACTGTGATTTTAAAACTGCAAACTCATACAAAACTATCCTCCCCAGATGGTATGCTAACTAATTAATCATGATGGACTCTCATTGCTCTGAAAATTTCTTGAATTGTTGTGAAAATAGAATCCATAACAATATATTGCTAGAGTCTGTAAATTACATGTGGGTTTGACTATTAAATCTGTAACTTCAACAAAACCAAAAGTATCAATGTGTGCACAGCTCTTGGCGTCATTTTTTTTCATTACTCATGAAGAGTAAACCAGAAATAATGTTGGGCTAGACATTTGTGCTTCAACTGTCATTTATTATTATCCTGTTTAAGCATGAAAATCTGTTTTGGTGACTTTTAGAATGCATGTTTTCTGTTCCAATCACCATATGAAGGTTGTAGAGAAACTGCAGAAGTAATTCTAATGAAGTATCTTTGACCTGAAATAATCAACTGTTTCTCTTCGTGTAGCTTGATCTGGTTATTTCCAGCTTTTTCTGTTTTATAATTTAGATCTTCAACATTGGCATTTTTTTAATATTCAATTTTGGAAAAGATTGACTGAAAGGTTTGAGTTGAAGGATATCAGAAACAAAATTAGAACAAAAAGGCTAAAGTTATTTATTTTTCGTGGATCAAAGAAGGTTGAGAAGAGATTTGATATAAATGTACACAGTCACTTGGTTTAAACAGAGGAGCATTGTTTGTAAGCAGATTGTTCGAGGTTTTGTATGTACAATGGTATTGCTGAGAATATATAGCAAGTGAGTTGGAAACAGCGACTGGGCTTTTGCAAGGCAATTATTAAAGGGATTACGGGAAAATGTTAGTGGAATGGAACGGTTCATTTTTGTCAAAATGGCATTGGCTTGATAATCCAAAAAGTTTCCTCCTGTGCTAAGATATCTTTTTTAAAGTAGAAATGTATGAACCTTTTGAGAGTTGAACAAACTCGCAGACACGATGGACTTTATTTGGAAAATAAAGTTGTAAGTTTGATCTGTGCTTAAAGTATTGCAAGACCTGATTAACAGATATGTTTAATGCTAAAATATCACCATGCCATGGGATGTGAGATACTGAATTTAGTGATAAAGCAAGGCAGCACATAAACCGGCTCCTTGGCTCAAATTGTCTGCATAAAACTGATCTAATTCTCCTCATCTTAAACCTATGTATGCTCTCAGGTTTTAGACTCCCATGTCCTTCAGAAGTGACTGACTTCATCTTATCTTTGCCCCTTGTTGTTTTTATGCACCTCTTATAAGGTCACTCCTCATCTTCCTACATTCCAGGGGAAAAATCTTCCTGTGTATCCCTTTAACTTGAGCACTCTAGTCTTGGTAACGTCTTGTGAATAATTTTTGCTTTGTTTCAAGTTTAATAACCTCTTTCCTAAAGCAGGATGGCCAGAATTGCATGCAATACTCCAAATGTATTTTCTGTATTGCACAGCCAGTTTGTTTACATTTCTCTCGTATCTTTTTCTTGCATACAGTTTGAACTATTGATAAGTCGAAATTCTGCCTGACCTGCAGGAAAAAGAATCTCAGGGTTGTATGATGTCATTTATGTACTCTGACAATAAATCTGAGTTTTGAATTTTTTGAAATGTGGTCTTAACAATATCTTGTACAGCTGACACCTTTTTACTCCGTGTACTCACTGACGAAGGCAAGCATGCCAAACACTATCTTGACTACCATGTCTATCTCTGTCACCACTTTGAGGAAATTGTATACCTCTACATATAGGACTGTTTGTTTTACAATGCTTTCCAGGGCAATACCATTTTCTGTGTATGTCCTGCCTTGGTTTTACTTGCCAAAATGCAACATCTCACATTTTTCTGAATTCAACTTGATCTGTCACTCCACAGCACACTTGCCCAGTATCTTTGGCTTGGCTTCGCGGACGAAGATTTATGGAGGGGTAATGTCCACGTCAGCTGCACCGCTATACCACCAATTTTAATAGCATCTGCAAACTTGCTAATCATGCCACTGACATTCTCATTCATATCATTAATATAAATAGCAAGTAACAGAATCTGGCATATGTGGCACAACTTTGGTCACAGGTCATGAATCTGTAAAACTGTTCTCCATTACCACCTGACTCCAACAAGTTTATTTTTAAAAAATCTAATTGGTAGATCCTGTGATATAACCTTCTAGTCTGGCCAACCTTATCAAAGACCTTGCTAAAGTCCACCCAGACAATCTGCAAAGTCCTGCATTTGTCAATTCTTTGTCACCTCTTCAAAAAAACTAAATCAAATTTTTGAAACACTATTTCTCTCATAAAGCCATTCTGACTATCCCTAATGAGTCTTTGCCTTTTCAAATGCTTTATATTCTATTTCTCAGTATGTCCTCCAGCAACCTACCCACAATTTGTATTTAGCTCATTGGCCTGCAGTTCCCACCTTGTCCTTGCTGCCTTTCTTAAATAAAGGCACAACATTTGGCATCCTCTAATTTCCTGGCATTTCACACATGGTTAATGGTACAAATATCCTTGCCAGTACTCCAGAATTTCTTCCCTGGCTTCCCACATCCTCTTCTTGAATTTGGATTCCCTAAGACATTGCTGTTTACTTTGAGTTCCCCAGCACCCTTGGCTTTCTCCATGTAAATACAGATGAGAAGTATTTATTAAGGATCTTTCCCATCTCTGTTGCTCCACACATGGATTATCATGTTGATCCTGAAGGGGCTCTATTCTCTCCCTAGTTACACTCTTGCCCTTAAATGTGCTTGAAGAATCACTTGTATTCTTTACCTGATCTGCCAAAGTTGTCTCATGTCCCCTATAAGGAATTCACAATCCAGCTTCCTTTACGTGATATATGCCCTCTTATTTTCTTGACCAGAGCCTCAATATTTCTGGTTATCTAGTGTTCCTTACTCCCGTCAGCCTTGTCCTTCATTCTAGCATGAACTTTGTCCCTTTATCTACAAACAGCCTCTACCATTTAAAATTGATCTCTTTCTCTTCCCCTGCCACCCCCATCCTCCCCCAAAATTCAGGATTTTAATGTAGACCAGTCCTATCCTTTTCCATAACTATTTTAAAAAGAAATAGAATTGTGATCTCTGGTCCCAAATTGCTCCGCCTCTGGCACTTTGGTTGTTTTCCAAGCTTTATTCCCCAAGAGAAGATTGATTGTTGCCCATTCATAGGCCACCGACTTCATAAAACTCTGGGAAGTGCATGAACTCTTTAAAAACTGGGTATAGATTATTTGAGAATTTCCTATGTCTAATTAGTACCTCCCATGTTGATTATTAGTTCTGCTTTTCATTTACCACAAGTGTGTAGTCAAAGACCAGATCTTCAAATAAGGTCAGTGCGAAGTAGCGATGTGTCTTTCAGGTGCCTTTTTGTACAGGTTTTCTTTCAGCTTGGCCCTGATTTTTAAGTATTACTTTGCCTACAGTAATCAGGATAGTTTGTATTAAGCATTAGCAAAATAGTGCCTTAACTTTCATCATTTGTGCAATATTTTTCAGGTTAGTTATATTTAACAGTAATATTTTAAAAGGTGTGCATTAAAGTTTGTTTATGCTTACCATTTGTCATTGAAAAATGGCATCTAAATAGGTTCCCTTTCCACTTTAATTGTTGTATTATTCAACCGTTGCTACTGTAAACTAAATGCAGAGACCAGTTTTGAGCAGTGATTATGTAAATGTTTCCCTGAATGTTTTTAAATTATTGATTTGTTTTTAAACTGTTTAGCAAGACTTTTTTTATTCCTTTTATTTTAGTAGGGTTGTCATTTCGGCAGTGCATTCCACCTTTCCTGCAATAGTTCTGAATTGCTGCAGACACCTTGATTAAAAGAACAGTATGATACTGTGAGGGACAGGGGAAGTTATTTAAAATAGTTGAGCAATAAAAATGGTGGCATAAAGATTGGAGAGACACAGGAGACTGCTGATGCTAGAATCTGGAGCAACAAATTATTTGCTGGAGTTCTACTGCCAGCACATTAGCTGGACAATTGATTCAATGGTTTCTCAAAGAAACCTATGAGACTCTTACATTTATTTATTATTTCAAAAAAAGGAAAACTGGCATCCTTATACACTCTTAGTTGACCCCTGAAGTGACTAGCAGGCTGTTTGCTTGCACAAAATAAAAGAAATTAAACAAAGACAAGATTGGTTAACAGCTTGAATGTGACTAGAGCACAGGCAATTCCAAAGATCCTGGGACTACTAAACACATCCAAGCATGTGATTAAAGTGGGAAAGTAAAAGCTAACCTGTAAATTTGACCAACAGTATCCTAAAAGTCATTACTGGTAGAATCAGACCTTTTAACCCATGAGATAAACTCTCAACAACTCCCAATATCACCCTGTCCCATGAATATGGCACACATCAGATGTATCAGCAGAGTGGTATACAATCTGGTGCAGGTGGCACTAGGAGACCTTGCATTGATTCAAAACTCTTGTAGCTTAAAAATATGGATTGCAAGCCTTCTGATTACTGCCTTCTCATCTAATTAATTTGAAAAGAAGGTATTGCTTCTAAATTGGAGGATTTTGGTGTACACCAAGGCTGAATCCTAAGGGGCACAGCTACCAGATTGGGCTCAAAACAGGTGTGGGAGAACCAACACAAGCCAAAGTCCAACTTTATCTATTTAATTATTATGAAGTTGATCCCATATTCTTACTACTTAATGCACTGGGTAACACTGGCTTTGGGCTTCATGAGATAAAATGAGTGCAGACTTACCAATTCAAAATGTGGCATCCTTGAGATAAAAGTACAAAAAAATATTCTTTGACAATCTGCTGCTTGTGATACTGTGTATTCCCTTCAGCAATCATCACCAAGCTAGGAAATTAACATCATTTCTGATAGAGGCTTTGACCTGAAACATTAACTGATGCTCTTTCCACAGATGCTTCCTGAACATCTGAGGTTTTATCAACAATCAAATTGAATATTTTTTGCAAAACTTCTTAAATGCATTCTGCATTAAAATGAATAAGCTACCATCCATTTCTAACAGTTATAAATCTAGCTCCAAGCAGTCTAGATGCAGATTATTCAGCATTTTATATTTCTGTTGTCACTTGGTTTGCATTATTGGAAAAATTAGGTTTGCAAATTTAATCTGAGATGTAAATTAATGAATATTTCAATTTAATAACTTTCCAAACAAAGCACAGAAGTTTTTTAAAAACTGCTTTATGTGTATAGATTTCAATTTTTTAAATAATGTATTGATCAGATACTATTATGTCAAATTCTACAAACTACCTCTCTCATTTTTTTAATCTACTAAGTATCTTTGCTTTTGTCTTGTAACAGTTTTGGTTTGTATTGCAGTGTATAGACAAGCAAACAATATTAACATGCTGAAAGAAAAGATGAGAATAGAAGCTACACATGTCAAAAAAAAGCAACTTCATCAGTATTTGCCAGCTGAAATTCTACAAAAGAAAAAGAAGGTAATTGTGGACAACTATATTGAATTTATTTGGCCCTTTGCTACATGTGAGAGATTTTAAAATTATTTCCATTTGTCTTTCAGCAAAGTATACCTGACATTAATCGAAACTCTACAGGAAGTGCCAGTAACCTAAATCGTACATCTTTAGAAGGAAATACTTTGGATAGTTCAAGAGACACTGATATTGGCACTCCATTTGGTTCTCCTGTGATGTTGCAAAAGTCTTCCAAACCAAATACTCCAGGAACAGGGGATTTGCAAGAGTATGTAAAACATAATGTCAGACTTGTTCTGTGCTCAGGTATTCTATACAGTGTAGTTACTACAATTAAACTTTTCTATTTCTTCATTAGAAACAGTGTTTCTCCAGTGAAAATAAAAACTTCAGATGTAACAAAACTAACACCTCATGAATCTGCTTCTCCAGAAACTCACTTTTGCGAAGGGAAATCTATACCTGTTATTGGTGCAAGTATGTCGATTTTTTTTTTAATATAAGCATGATTTACAGGATTTATGTATTTGACTTTATAATCATAATTTGCTTTATTTTTGCATCTAGACTATGATCTGGGAACCACTGCAAATCCCCCTTCTCAGGTGGTCTGTACCATTCCCACTGTTGTTGGACGAAGTGTGATTCCTCGTATAACATCTTCATGTAATCAGCCACTGCCAAATGGGACCAAGTTAAATCCTAGTCCAAACAGCTCAGCTTCAAAAAGACCTCATTCTCCTACATTGGAAGAATCTCCAAAACGGCTGAAAGACCTCCCATTGGTAAATATTTTAAGATGGATCAATATATCAATTTTAATACAAATATTCATTGTTTTATAAATCTGCACATAAAAATGTTATGGGAGAAAAAATGCTCTACATAGTTAATTAGATGATTTAAATTTCAATTATGTTTGCATCTTTACGCATGGCTTTTATCATTTATTTCCATGTGGTAATAAATGTGCAATGCTATATTTTTTGGATCCCATCCTTGGAGCTGCAGTATCAACGCTCATGATCTTACCATGATTTTTTAATTTAGTTCTTTTTTAATATTTAGATGATATTCTGGATTATTGATATTTTGTTTTCCTGTCCATGTAGATGTGTGCTATTGAGCCAAATGATTCTGTATTCAATCCACCTCATTCAAATGAAGAGGACGGACATAAAGATGGACAGGTAGTGGTAATTACAGCTGAAGGTTGATCACATTTCCCACTGGCTAATAAATAATAATTCAATTGCACCTACAATTGAATAATTTTACTTATGGAACAGGTGAATTATCAGTCAATGTATCTATTTATTTTAATTCTATGTGCATGTGTAAATTAAAATCCCTCAGCCAACATTTTATTTCAGAAATATTAGTCCATTATCTGTCTTGAATACTTGACAAATTTGGGACATGCTGGAAAAGGGTCTATTGACTCTACATGTGTTCTTCATGAAAGTGCAAGATGATACACTTTCAGTTAATTTTGTAGTCTGAACCACTGTGTTTATGATTTCAAAGTTTGAATATGCCTAGAGATTAATTCTTGGTGTAGTAAAATTATCAGCAAGAATTGAATGACATTTCTGTGCACTTTTCTCTTTGCCACTTTTTGCCCCTGGGAAGAGGATGTGCTGGTTGACTGTTTGAAAGCTGAGTTGAAACCCACCAAATAACTGGAGTACATAAGAGTACATCAGTAGATATTCAGCTCACTTAAAATGTCTTGTTTAACTCTTTGCAGTTTAGAATTAAAAATAATAAATGCATTAACATTTAAAAATTATAATTGGCAATTTTTTTCATATTGGGAATTTGAGGGCACTACACCCATCTGTCTCTGTGAAATTTATTTTGCTTCAATTGATTTAACTGTTTGTATGTAACAGGACAACCACGAAGAAGTGAAATCCATGCCCATTCCAACAATTGACACAAGATCACAGGTACTACCTATTAAATCTCTTTCTTCACAGGAACATTGATACTTCGAGTAAGGTCTGCATTCAAAACAAAATATTGCGGATTCTTACGGAAACTAAAAAAAAATTTTAATTAAAATTAAAATTCCTCTTGTATTTCTAGAATTCATTATTAAGTACAGTGTAACCTGTTTCTATCTGTCCTTGTTTTTGGTGCTGCTTTTCTTACAGAGACTACCCAGCAAGGAACTGCCAGATGTATCTTCTCCTGTACCCACGAGTAGCATACGAGTCATAAAAAATTCCATCAGACTAACCCTTAATCGGTAACAACACTGTCTTGTCAGGTAAATGTAATTCTTGAACCATTCTAGCATATCGTTTGAGTTTTGTGAACAGTTACCCTGAAATGAAAAAAGAAAACTGCTCTATTTATTGCCCTGACTTGGCGTTGAAGCCAAAAATTGGGTTGGCCAAGACTACTCTACTATACCTTGCAGAGCAGATGCAAGTAGGAAGACCAGAATTGTATGTTGGTTTCCACTTTAAGGCATTGTAGTGATTTGTCTCTGCTAGTTAACCAATGCCCATGAAATTGAGGCCTTAAATGAGAAAGGAAGGAAGAAAAATAAAGCCTTAAATAGGTGGAATAGTTTCTGGCTTCCTAGATCAGCAAGTGTCTCTGGACATGTTTCTTTGATGCCCTGAATCATGCATTGCATTCTTTGTGTGTAAATACTTGTGAACAGCCTTTTATTGAAAAATCAGTATTGCATTGACAGTTCTCTTCAGAAGGCTGGTGTAATTTTAATAACTGTAAAATAACAAAAATAATATTGTCCTGTGCATTTTTCCCTATGCCCCTTCCACTCTCCACACCCCATTCCCCTATACCCTGGTCCATGTTTTGTGTACATAACAAAAAAAACACAAAAAAAAAGTAGCCTATTTTAGTTCGTTGGTATTGGGTTTAGAGGTTAAAATCTTTGCAGTTGCAGAATTGCATCACTTCAGGAAACCATTTACAAACTGTTTTTTTGATTACTTCAAAATGCTAATCACTGTTTCAGTGGCTAAAACTGGACAGTGACAAGTCTGCTATTTCAAGTGTATGTGTATTTAGCACTACATTTAATTGCCCAAAGCAGAAAGAAAAAAATTAGTAATTGCCTAAAAATGTCTGCTTTTTTCTGCTGTAACTTACATTGTCGTTGTGATATACATTTTCCAGTGCACTCAGTTGATTGTTTTGTAGACCGAAAATCCATATGTATTTGAAAGAATATTTTTGTATTTACTGTATTAAAAAAAAGAGTAAATTTTTTTGGAAAACTTGGTATCTTTTGTGTATTGCTGATTTGGTATTGTGAAATTTATTATTGGAACTTAGCCTGGAGATTTCAACCTTTGTCTCCATTAACATTGCGAGTTTTGTTTTGAACTCTTTCCAATCCTCTTCACTTGGTTGAATTTGATGGCAATTTTTTTTTTAATGGAATACAAATTAGAAGTCTGTTTTGAGTCCAAACTGGGACAAGAGAACCAAATTTAAGTGTTGACTCTGAGAACCAGCTCGTTAGTAACAATGACTTTGGAATCTGTACCAAAACAACATTCATAGAAAACTACTCCAGTGACTTCATCTTGCAGGCCAATGCCAGAGCATGCAAAATGTTTCATTTACTGCACAACATACCATATTTATAGAGTAATCTAGTATCGAAGGAAATATTTTTATAAATACGACAACAATTCATAAAATCTCTTCATAATCAAGTAATGTACAAGATTATAGATAAGTAAGAAATCCCTTCTGGCAAGTTGGTCACTTGTAATGAAGTTGCATATTTATTTTCATCCTGACTGCTTCCCTTTTAATTACTCCGTTTCCCAAGACTTGAGAAATCCTCTAGCTGAAAAGAAACAAGTATTGCTGAATAGAAAAGATGCATGCTCTGCTTGTGGGCCTGAGGTAGCTGGCTGCAATTTGAATATAATTGCATTAATTACAGAGATCTATTATAAGATTAAGATGTAGGAATATAAGTAGGTCATTCGCCTGATCGAGTCCACTTCACTATTCCATCATTAGCTGATCCATTCCCTCACTCCGCCCCACTCTTGTGCCTTCTCCCCATAAACTTTCATACCTTGATATGCTAATCTCTTTATTTCAGGAATTAATCTTGTGATTCTTTTCTGAACCCTCTCCAATGCCAGCACACCTGTTCTTTTTTTAAAAAAAGGCCCAAAACTGTACCATATACTCCAAATGGGGATTGACCAGTGTCTTATAAAATCTCAACATCACATTCCTACTCTTGGATTCTTTTCCTCTAGATATTTGTGGCAACTTTGCATTTGCCGCCTTCATCACCAACTCATCCTGGAGGTTAACCTTTAGGGCAGTGGTTCTCAAAACTTTTTCTTTCCACTCTCATACCACTTTAAGTAATCCCTAAGCCATAGGTGCTCTGTGATTAGTAAGGGATTGCTTAAAGTGGTATGTGAGTGGAAAGAAAAAGAGTATCCTACACAGGGGCTCGTGAGTCACTTTTACACGGGGGCTTGTGAGTCTCTTTTACACTTCTGAATTTTCTCCCCCTCTAAATAAAGTTTGCACTTTCATTCCTTCTCTGACTGTATTGTATATAAATATGGTTATATATAAATGTTTTTAAAAGAGATTCTGGGGGTTTAGTGTAGGTGACTTCACAAACTGATACTTGCACTTCACATCTCATTTAAAATGCAAGAGCCTTGCTGAAGCCAGACATCCAGGCTTCTTGACTTTACAGAGACAGTGGAACTGGTTAGAAAGAATTTCAAAAGCAGGTGCAAATTGAAAAGTCCCTGCTCAAGTGCTGTTAAAGATCTTTCAAAGATTGAGTTTGGATCCTTGAGAGGGGTCCTGGTTTTGACAAGCAGAGCAAGGCAAGGACAAACAAGATTCTCCTCGGAGAGGGGGAGAGAGAAGTCTGTTCTACAGGAGCAGTTGAGCCTGCAACATGGCAAGCTGGCAGTCTTGTTGAAAACCCTAATTTTGAAGACTGGTTGTGAGTTCTGAGTTCAGCCTATTCAAAACCCTTGTAGTTCTTACAAGAAGAAATTGCTGGCTAGAGTGTTTCTCCTGAAATAAGGGAAACAAGAGGATCTCTGGTGACCTGGAAGAGGTTATCATTTGGAAAACCCATGATGGGGAAAGTTTCTTTGGCAAGGCACTGAAGTGATTCATTGGAGGAAATCAGTTTGTGTGTGTCCAACGAGCAACAAATATCTCTCAGAAACCAACAAGAACCTTCCTGAGAGGTAACCATTTAACTTTAACCACCAGAGCATGGTGGAGATTCATTAATGTCAAATTCTTTGCACAGTATGAGAATTACCTGATACCGGTTAACTGGAAAAGCGAATGATTGGACTGTGAATCAAAGAACTTACCTGAACATGTACACATTACATACACGTGTGCTTAGAATTAAAAGGGGGTTAAGTTAATAGTAATAAGTTAAAGTTTAATCCTGTTTTTATGCTTAAAGAAAATTAAAAGCAACTTCTGTTTAAGTAACCATGGTCTTTGTGAATTTCTAATTGCTGCTGGGTTTTGGAGTCCTCTGGGCTTGTAACAGTATACTTTTCAACATTGGGCAAAAAAGCAGTGAATGAAATTGCATTCTCCTAATTTATCTAAGTCTCTCTGCCCCTCCACCTATTTTTGTATCGTCTGCAAACTTGACAACAAAGCATTTAATATGCAATCCAAATCATTAACATACAATGTAAAAATAATGCCCCCAGTTTTGACCACTGATAACTGGTAGCCAACCAAAATAGGATTCTGATTTCCCACACTTTTCCTGCGATCAGCCAATGTTTACCCATGCTAGAATCTTTCCTGTAATTCCATAGGCTCTCATCTTGTTAAGAAGTCTCATGTCTAGCACCTTGTTAAATGCCTTTTGAAAATCCAAATGTTGAACATCCACTGAATGTCCTTTATCTAGCTGCCTCAAAAAAATTCTAATAGATTTGTCTGGCAAGATTTTTCCTAAATGAAACAATGCTGACTTTGGCCTCTCTTGTGCTCTTTCTAGTACTCCACAACTTCATCTTTGACAATTGTCTCTTAACTTCCCATCGACTAATGTTAAGCTAACATTATATAATTTCCTTTTTGCTGCTTCCCTTCCTCGCTTTTTAAACAGCAAAGTGATCTTTGTAATTTTCCAGTTATCTGGAACAATGCCAGAATCTATTGATTCTTGGAAGATCATAACTCATGCCTTCACAATCTCTATAGCTACTTATTTCAGAACCTGAGGGTGCAGCCCATCTGGTTCAGACTTATTTACCCTTAGAACTTTCAGCTTCCCAAATACCACCTCTCTGGTGATGGTGGCTGCACTTGCCTCTCTTCCCTGACATGCATGAAAGTCTGGTATATTCCCAATGTCTTCCATAGTGAAGACTGATGCAAAATACTTGTAAAATCCTCTGCTATCTCCTTATCTCCCATTACAATATCTCTTGCTTTTTCTATCAGTCCTGTATTTACTCTTGACTTTTTTAAAACTTTTAATATACTTAACAAATCTTTTAATATCCTATTGGATATTATTTGCTTGCTTTGTTTAAAATTTCCTCTTTTTTGTAATGACCTGAAAGTTTCCCAGTCCTTTAACTTCCCACTAATTTTTGCTTCCTTGTATGCCTTTTCTTTTGCTTTTACTTTGGCTTTGACTTCTCTTGTCAACTACATTTGTTACTTTTCCACTTAACTTTTTTTAATACACCTGTCCATCTTCCTTATTTCTTGCAGAAACCCCAGTCATTGCTGCTCTGCTGTCATCTCTGCTGGTGTGCCTAGGGTGAACTTTTTAAAAGTTCCTCTCTTGTACCTCTGTAGTCCCCTTTATTCCACTGGTATTCTGTCACCTTTAGTTTTAGTTTTCCTTCAAACTGCAGAGTAAAATCATCACTGCCTCCTAAGGGTTCCCTTATCTTCAGTTTCCTTATTAACTCTGGCTCATTACACAATGCTAAATCCAGAATTGCCATTTCCTTGGTCACTCAGCCACAAGCATTCCTTCTCTTTGGAACCAATACCAACCTGGTTTTCCCAATCAACCTGAATGTTGAAATCCCCCATGACTATTATAACATTGCCCTTTTTGCATGCTAAATCCTGACTATTGTTTGGAGATGTATATGCAACTCCCATCAGGGTATTTTTTCCCTTGCAGTTTCTTGCTCCTATCCATTGAGCTTCTAAATCTTCTGATCCAATTTTTTTTCTCTCCAAAGATTGAATTCAATTTTTAACCATCAGGACCATCCACTCTCTCTCTCTGCCAACCTTCCTCTCCCTCTAATACTCTAAGGATGTTTAGTACCCAGCTGCGGTCATCTTTCACCCAAGGTTCTGTAATGGCCACAATGTCATGCCTGCCAACTTCCAGCTGCACTGTAAGATCATCAGCTTTAGTTCTTGTACTGTATGCATTTAATTACAATACCTTCAATGCTATATTCATCACCCTTTTCAATTTTGTTTCCAAAGTGCTCCAAGTGAAATCCTAAGCTACTCACAATCTCACTACACAGTGTTCTACTTGTGCATCCTCTGTCCTCTTCACCATTCTTGTTCCCATCCCCCTGCCAATCTAGTTTAAACCCTCCCAAATTAATCTAGCAAACCAGGATATTAGTACCCCTTCAGTTCAGATTCAACCACTCCTTTTTGCACAGGTCATACCTTCGCCAGAAGAAATCCCAACGATCTATGAATCTGAAACTGTGCTCCCTGCACCAACTCTTCAGCCACAACTTGCTATTCCTGCACTCAGTGTCTTGTGGCACTGGTAGCAATCCAGCAATTTGCCATCCTTGATCCTGCTTTTTAGGTTTCTTCCTTACTCCCTATAATTCCCTCTTCAGGACCTCATCCCTTTTCCTATCTGTCATTGGTACCAAAATGGACCATGAAATCTAGTTGCAGACCCTCCTGCTTGAGAATGCTGTGGATGCGATCTGAGATGTGTCTGTCGCTGACACTTGGGAGGCAACATACCATCCAGTTATCTCAATCTCGTTGACAAACTCTCTGTTTCCCTCACTATCAATCCCCAATCACTATAACTCTCCTTTCCCCCATCCTTCCCTTCTGTGCTGAAGGGTAAGACTTTGTGCCAAACATCTAAACACTACAACTTGTCCCCAATAGTATCCAAAAGAGTATACAGTACAACTCCGATCATCCAAAATCTTCAGTTATCAAAAAAAAATTTGGGACCCAGAAGTGACATCTGTTTGGCCCCGGAAAATTTTTTTTGGATAATTTGAGGATTTCAGAAAGATCAGAAATCCTCATTTATCCAAAATATTTGAAGCCAAAATTATGTCATTGCACCTCTGAAAATTTTGAGATAATTGAGGATATCCAAAACAATCAGAAATCCTCCGTTATCCAAATTTTTTTTTGGAGTCGCATTGACATCACAGGTTGAAAGAAATGTTGAAAAGCCTCTGAGTAGAATTTTGAGGTTTTGGTGCTGGATTTATCTTATTTATTTTGTTCAGGTTGTTTTTTGGTGAGAATGAAACATTATTTAATGCTTTAATAGCCTTCCCTTGTAGTTGTTGTTTAAAGACGGTTACAAGTGAATTGCTGTTGCTACTGGGCTGTTTTTAAAAAATGACCAGTTATTCGAAAATATCGTTTATCTGAAATAGGCCTGGTCCTGACCATTTTGGATAATCAGTTGTACTATACTTATTGTAATATTAGTGACTTCATTTTCCTTTTAAAAACATGGCTAATTGAGAGATAAGCCACATAACCTTGACAGATTTTTCTATAACTTTAAAAAAAAAAAAATAACAAGAGTATATAATAAATGGTGAAACCAATTTAGTAGATGGCAAGCAACATACATGTTGATTATCTCTGGAAGCTCAGAACTCACAGAAAATCGCTAAATTGAAACACTTTCCAATTCAATTACAGTTAATCATGATGAAATCAGAATTGTGGTTAAAATTGCATTGTGAAACAATAAAACACCTTTATTTTTGAATTAAGATATTCTTACAGGTATGTCCATTGAGGTTCTGTGGATGGAAATTAGAAATGAGAAGGGGATGATCACTTTGGAATTGTACTATACGCCCCTCAATAATCAATGGGAATTCGGTATCACCTATCTGGACAGTTTGCAGATTGCTGGAATAGTGAATATTATCATCAGGACATCATACCTAAATTTTGACCTTTGATATTTTTAATTGTAAAATTTTAAATGCTTTTATTTCTACATAATTCAGCAATTGTGTTTGCACATCTGGAGAGTGAATTAGATATTCCATTGTGTTTTAGTCATTCTGACTTTAATAGTCTCCACCATATGATTTCAGGTCATGGGCCTTTTGCAGTTATTACTAAATGGGAAGGTACTCAAATATAGGTGTAGTGCTTTAGTTCATCCAAAGCATGGAAATGGACCGAAATAAGAAGTTTGTGTTGTACTGTTTTGAAATCTAGTCAAAATACTAAGCACTGATATTTTACTGTTTCTCAAACTGTTGAGATGTCATGAACATTAAATCTCCAACATTAATAATCCAGCTGGGAAGTTCCAAATGACTTGAATTTAAAATTTTGTTTGTTTACTGTAAATTATATATGACAAGTTACTTAGTTTTCAAGTGAGGATCTCCATATTTTAATTGGTCGAAATCAATGGCTTCACAGTGCATGGGATCACAAACAACTTGGATTTTTACTTTGTTAAACTTTACAAGCTATCCCTGAACACAACACAGGCAGTAAAAGACATTGTGAAAAGTAGAGATTTAAAATTTTGTATGAGTAAGCTCAATTAACAGTTTTATATAACCTGGTTCCATAAGTGGCGAGTTAATTGAATCTTAAGATATATGGTAATAATACAGAAGAACTTCATCTGATCCTGCGACTTGTATTCTGCTACATCACTGGATGGGACCTACACAGTTGGAGTCTTCAGTTGCTCTTAATAGTTTACATTGTAACATTTTTGCAGTTCCATTGGCTCAAGGCTTGCAGAATCATGAAAAGAATTAGGCAACTAGTGAATGCCTTGCTCTTGAGTGCAAAGGAATGATTCACAACTGTTGATGGAGACAGGATTGTGACTTTAATGTCAGAAAAATGGTTGGATCTGCTGCAAAATTACATAGGAAATGTTTTTAATAGCAGTAGGAAATTTTGCATCAGTTAGCATGCAGCCTGAGCAAAATGTCTTTTTTCAAAGTACAGGATTATGTGCAGATGAATATTCTGACTTTAAGAGTGCAGTAACAAATCAGTTTTCTGAGAGAGACTTGAGCAAAGTATCTGGGTACCACTTTCCTCAACTATGGATGTTCTTAAACTATGGTTGTACTTGCTGTACTTCATCTCCACCTTTTTCCGCCCAAAACAAGATTATGCCTTCCATTTGGAATTTTCAGCATCTCTTAAAAGATGCGAGTGGAAGAGTAATGATTTTTATTCTGTAGGATAATATAGAACTTTCATTCTTCCATCACTATTAATGTTCACTTCCTTTACCACCTTTCCATGCAATTGTCAGAGGCACTTACCAGTCATTGCCTTCTCCCCTCCAGGGACCCCTTTTCAGATGAAGTAGCTTTTAATTTGTGCAACTTCCAATCATATTACTAACCCTAAGAGCACTGGTGATCTTTGCAAAACCAAAATGTGTTCATTCAGCTGGAGATGCTGATCTTGCAGTTGCCCTTTGTTTTAATTCTCATTCTCACTCAACTGCCTGTATCCTCCTGTACTATACTGACAAAGCACAATGAAAGTTTAAGAAACAAAAATTCACCTTCCAGCCAGCCACATTACAAACTGCGAAATCCAACTCTAAATTCAACTTTTTCAAATTATCAATCATTATAATCATTTGAATCGAACATTTAGCTTTTTTCTCCCTCCTGTACATCTTTTTCTTCCTCTCCACATCTATCATCATTCCTTGATGTTTGCTATCCCTTTATCAGCAAACTCCAGCAATCTCTGCCCTGGCTCGGCAATGTGTTTTACTTCAAACTTTTTGCAGTTTAGATAAAAGAATATCACATGGTAGTTCCTTTGGAGCTTCATTCAGCTTCAAAGCTTAAACAGGAAGCATAAAGTGCATCACACTAACCTGGAAAAGCAGAAACTAGCCTTCTCGGTATTAGCTGTTGATATATTCTTATTGCAGTTCACAGCAAATATTTACAGAGCAATTCACATGGAATTAAAGAAAAGGTTTTTTTTTAATCTGGTGTGCAAAAATTAGTCTTAGTCATAAAAGAAATGGAAAAGCAATTAAAAAAAAAAAACCTAAAAATAAACTTCAGGACCAAAATACTGCAGATGGTGGAAATATGAAATAAAACAAAACTTCGAGTTCTAGTACCACCTTCATACAACAAAAATCTGCAAGCAGTACTAAAAGAAAAACTAGTAGATGCTGGAAATCTAACATTGAAAACAAAATGTTGGGGGTAGGTAAAGGTGAGAAAAATAGAGATGCCATTGATGTGGAAATTATTCAAATGATGTTGATGCCATTCTGGAAAGGGTGATGAAAGTATGTTAAGCATAGTTTATATGCTGGAGTAAAGCATATCATGCACACTGCAGTATGCTAAATTAGGAGAAATGCATTGTAAAGACTTCAGGCTCCTGGATGGTGGAAAATAGAGGAATTTTGAAAGGAAAGGATGCATTTCATTGAAAGTGGCAAAAATGACTTGGATACATATTAAAATGATTGGTGTGGTGGATTAGGATCCTGTCCTTGCTGTGGTTGGGAGAGGTACTGATACCAAAAGTATATAGAATGAAGTGGATGTAATTGAGAGTTTGGCCTATGATGTAAGGGAAACCATGTTTAAGGGAAAAGACCACTTTGTTTTCGAAGTACTGATGTGGAAAGTTGTATTCAGAGGAGAGACAATGAAACTGGAAAAACTGGGGGGAGTGGAGTGGTGCTCTTTGAGGAAGCAGGATGGGTAGAGGTGTAGGCAAGATAGCTGTGGAAATCTGCAGACTTGTCATAATATTTGTCTATAATATGTCCCTTGAAATTGAGCAAAAGATAGTGAGAAAATGTAGGATGTGAACCACAGGATAATGAGAGCAAGGTGAAAAGTGGCCACAAAGATTAAAATGCTTGGGTTCTGCATGTGTTAGGGCTTGAATGTACAGGAAAAGAGACCTTCTTTCTTACCTGCATAGCAATATTTCAAGGACTGTTTCATATCCTGCAAAAAAGAAAAGGGGCCTCCTTTCTTTGACATTCATGTCTGATCTTGTATAGAGTTCCAACTTCTGTGCGGTTGGTTGGGGGGTGGGGGGTTGGGGGGAGAGAGAGAGAGGAGTTAAATAGGGATATTGATGAGGGCGCAGTTATAATGAAATAAATGGGAAAAATATGAAGAGTGGAATTGCACTGAAACACGATTCAAATGATTATAATTGATAAACACGAGTTGAATTGGATAACTAATTTCACAACTGTTGTATCTTTAGCTGTAGTGGATAATTTGACTTGTGGCACCTGTGCTTTTGGTTTTATTTAAGTGATGAATGTGATAAAGAACATTTAAACAAAACAAACTAAGGACCACAAATTGGTACAGGTCATGTACTCCTGGAACTCAGTCCTATTATGTCCACTCAGTTTCTAATGAGCATTTTCTAGCCTCCATTTCTTTCTGATCCCATTACCACAGGACATGATGTTACTGGAGCAAGAATGTATGGTGAATGGCAGTAAAATTGAATCACAATTGTAATCCTATTCTGCTACATGGTTAATTTTGTGACTGACACTAAAATGCAAATCTATCTGATATGTTTAGCATTTGTTATATCTATTATGAAATGTATATTAAATCAATTTACCAATTATTATAAATAGTCCAGCCAGGCAAGGTAAGATAATTGAATGTGGAAGTTCAAAGGAATCATGGAATACATGTTCATAAATTGTCAAGGTGGCAGGATAGATCAATCATAAGGTATATAACTGCCTGCTTTTATTAGTTGAAGCGCTGAATACAAGAACAGGGAGGTCATCCTGGTAATATCTACAATGTGAGTTATATCACAGTTAGAGTGTTCTGAGTTCCAGATCTGAAACATTAATTTGTTCTCCTTCCACAGATGCTGCCTGACCTGCTGAGTGTTCTAGAGAGGGTGCATGTACAGGAGATCAATGGAAAAAAAGTTGCTGATTCTTGAATTTTGTAGCAATGAGAATTGTGCTTTCTTTAGAAACGTTTGGATTGAATGAGCATAGATTTAAAGTAATTGGATAAAAAAATGAAGGAGATGAGGAAGCTGGGAGAGATTTAGAACTTGCTATTTGAAAGAGTGGTGGAGGCCAAAACTTGGAATTTATGAATTTTAAATGTAGACAGCATGAGTCCACGCTGCCCAATTAACCTACAACCCTGGTACATTTAAAAAGGAGGGAGGAAAACCTACTGAGACACAGGGAGAAAGTACAAATTCCTTACAGACAACATGAGATTCAAACCCTGGTCCCAATCGCTGGTAGTGTTACAGCATTATGCTATCCACTCTGTTAACTGTGCCACTCAAATACCTCAGGGCTACAAGTCGTGGACACTGGTATAGGGCTGCTGTCATTTTGACCAGCAGAGACTGGGAGGGCTGATTGTGTGCCCTTTTTTCCTATTGTGCATCAGTTAACAACAGATTACCCTAGTCTGTCAAATTCACATCTGTTTGTTCAATTGGAGAATCCCACTGCATCTCCTTGGAATCTACTGGGGATTTCTTGCACTCGTGATATGGCACCCTGAGTACCAATTTTGTGCTGTTGCCCTTGATTCCTCGACGTCCCACTACTTACTTTCTTTCACTCTTCAAGTTCTTTGTGGTTGGGATCCCAGAGTTTCAAGCTTTTCACTATTTTATATTTATACATTTTTGTATGAAAATCTATTTCAAATCTCATCAGAGAATTAACATGTTTGACTAATTGACTGAAGTTCTTTGAACAAGAAACTTGCTGGGTGTAAACAAGTGGACCAGAAAGTGTTAGATTATTACGCAAAATAAAATCTCTTGGCATGGGTTCTTTTGGATAGATTAGCTGACCATTAGAAATTAAATATTGATTTTTTTTCTAGTTGTTCAGACGGAAGATGGTGTGCGACAGTTATCAGTGCTGGTACCTTTATTTTTTATAATCAGGACATTTACAAGCTGTTCAGTGAGATTACGAATATAGATCCATGGAAACATCTGATTTAAAAATGATCCCAGTCTTCATACACAAGACATACTGGAATAAATATGAACTAATGGAATTCTCACTTGTTTGCAAAATACTGTATTTGAAGTTTTTAGGCTAAAGTGTCTTGGTAAAGCCAATAGAATTAATGCTAGCAATTTTTTATTTTTGTAAGCATCAAAAATGTTTAAATTAACTCTAGAGAGTACCAACAATCCCAAACTGCTGTGATCCATTTATTTTTGAAACAGTTTAAAATTGTTTTGAATAAAGCTAATTATGAAACATTTAAGACTATTTTCATATTCAGGCCATGAAGGTGCAAAACCAGATTCATCCATGCCTGGTCTTTACCATTCCCTCCAACCTTCCCCTTGCAGAGAAATAAAACAGCATTTTTGTGTTTTTACTTTATCTACTGTCATGTTTGTTTGCTGCAATGCCTAGTGCTACTTGATAATGGGTAGGCATCAAAGGTCTACTTGGACTTCCATGAAGCTTTTTACAAGATCCCATCAAGAGCAAAATGACTAATTGCCTCCAAATTTTGGAGGGCTGTTTTTTTTTGTGTGATTGGAAGGCTGTGATCAATGGAATTAGTGTTGAGACCCTTGCTATTTGTTACATGCATTAATGGTCAATATGAAAGTATGAGGTGTAATTAGCAAGTTGGCAGATGGCATGAAAATTGGGCGAATTGGTAAAAGGATGATGATCATTTGTTAAGATGTTCAGGATAATCACAAATGTAATTAAATCCTTTGGGAGGACGAACAAGAGTAGGACATGCATAACAAATAGTAAAGCCTGAGACAGTAGTGAGGAGCAGAGGATTCTCAGTGTACTAGTCTCAAGATTCCTGAAGGTGGCAGTGCAGCTAGGAAAGATTGTGAAGAAGGCTTATTTAACTGGGCCATGGAATACAAGAGCAGAAAGATTATGGTATCACTTTGTAAAATGTTGGTTAGCCCACAGCTGAAATATTGTGCAGTGTTCCAATCACTGTGCTATAGGAAAGAGGCACAGGTGCAACAAGATTTGTACCTCCAGGTTAAGGAAGAGCTGCTATCCCTCAATCATGAGACTTTAGAGTAGCAGATTCATTCAGAGACATATTAAGTTGTTTACATTTCTTTCCTCTTCAGTATAGTCACCAGTAATTAGAAATTCTGCTTAGTCTACAGGGAAAAGAATCTCAGGGTTTTCTGTGATGTCAATAAATTTGAACTTTTGGAATTTCCGAATTACACTGGAGAGGATACTTGCCTTTGGAGCATTTCACTTTTGAGTTTGTTTTTTTTTGAGCAAAGATGGCAGGATCAGTATAAAGTTGGCCAGGGATAGTCAGCATAGCTTTATTGGGAGATCTTGTCTGACTAACTTCAGTTTAAAAATGTAACTAAATGTATCAATTAAGGGAATGTGTCTGGATTTTAGAACTGCATTTGACATGATCCCAAGTGGAAGGCTTGTTGAAAAGATTAGAGCCAGTGGGATCCAAGCAGGAGACAGATGTTGAAGGGTTGCTTCTGTCATTTGAAGCTGTGACCTTTGGTGTATAACTGGGATCAGTACTGGAATTCTTAGTATCTGTTAGATAAACAACTTGGATGCATTAGTTGGTTTTCATATGTCACAAAAATTGTGGATTGGAAAAGAAGAATATCAGGATATATAAAGAAAATTATCAGATTGTAAATTTGGTCAGAACAATCGCAAATGGAGTATAACTACACTTTGGGAGGTAAAGTAAAGGTGGAAAATACACAATATACAATATATTGTAGGCCTCTGGGCAGTTTAGAGGAGCCTTGGTATAAAAAGGTCATTTGATGTGGAAGTTCAGGTATGTGGGGGGTTTAAAAAAAAAAGTTGTGTTAGCATTCATTAGCCAATAAATGAAACTTGAGAACAGGGAGGTTATGCTTCAACTGTATAAAACATCGATGAGGCCACATCTCAGGATGCTGCCTGGGGTGGAGAATCAACATTGTGAAGTCTGAATAGACGTTTGTTTTCCTTGGAGCAGAAGAGGCCAAAGGGTGGATGTCATGGTTAGCATAGCTGTTCGTCCAATGCCATTACAGCACCAGCGATCCAGGATTGAATCTGGCACTTCTAATCTTGAGCGGATCAGCTCCCATGCCATGTTGTGATGAACCCAGCAAGTGTGCTTTCAATTGTGCCCCTATAGAAGTTGGAGGGAGAAGGGGAGCATGCTGAACTTCCTAGGGTTTCTAAGAAAGTAACGGAGTCAGTGCAATTTTTTGACCATTAGGTCATTGGAGATATTCCCAAGAACTTGAAGTGAGCTGCTCTTTTGATTTTGGTGTCATTAGTGTGCATAGGATTGTGAACCCTGTTTGTTTCCTGAAGTCGATGATCATCTCCATTTTTTTTTGTTGAGAGGTTATCTTAGCACCATGCCACTTGGCTTTCAATTGTTTTTTCCCTGCATTCTGTCTCATCATTATTTGATACCCAGCCCATATTTTTTTGTGTGTGGGGGTGGGGGGGTGGTTTGTTTAATTTAGGCATGCAGGAGGCATTGCAGCAAACAAACATAATAGGCCCTTCTGGCCCATGAGCCTGTGCCACCTAAATGCTCCATACATTTTGAAGGTTGAGAGGAAATCCATTCAGGTACACGGAGAATGTAAAAACTCCTTACAGCCAGTGCTAGATATGGACATGGGATGCTGATGCAGTGATAGCATTGGGCCTAACTGCTGCACTATCCTGTGGTGTCAACAAATTTGAAAATGGAGTTGGAATATTATTTAGCTGTTCAGTCATGGGAGAATAACAAGGGACTGAGGAGGGTCAGTGTTTGTTACCCATCTTTGCTGATTGCAATCTAAAGTCTGACAGGAAGTCAAATATCCAGTTGTAGAGTGGAGACTAGAAGTTCAAGAATGAGTTTGCTTGGGATGATGGTACTGACGGTACCAACCACTGTTGTCAGTGGTCAGCCAAAGGTGTCCTTGATGTCCAGGTGTTCTAGAACTGAGTGGAGAACCAAGGAGATGGTGTCTGCTGTGTATCTGCTTGGCTAGTAGGCTAATTTAAGTGGGTTGATGTTGCCTGACAGGCTGGAGTTGATGTGAACCATGATCAGCCTCTCAAAACACTTTGCAAGTCAAAGCCACTGGTTGATGGTCATTAGGCCCATTATTATGCTTTTCTTCCCAACTGGAATAATGTTGAGCATCTTGAGCCATGTGGGGATTAAAGATGTTTGTGAATATGTTCACTAGTTGATTTGCGCAGATGCTCAGACTATGTACCTGATAACCAGTAAGTCCAGTCACATTTCTGTTGGTTCACCTGCTAGAAGCCTGCCCTGACTTCAGCAGCAGTAACCATGGGTGTGACATTGTAGTTGTTGATGCGGATGTTACCTCCCCGTGCGAAGCCAATATCGAACATGTTTAACTCATCAGGGAGTGTTTCACTCTTGTATTCTGAGCTGTGTTTATGAGCCCAGAGGACCCCAAAACCCAGCAGCAATAGATATTCACCAAGACAAATGGTTACTTAAACAAAAATTGCTTTTAATTATCTTTAAAAATGAAAATAGAATCAAACTTTAACTTATCGCTATTAACTTACTTAACCCCCTTCTAATTCTAAGCACACGTGTATGTAATGTGTGTGTAAGTTCAGAAAAGTTCTTTGGTTCACAGTCCAATCTTACTTCTCATTCCTCCAAGTTCACTGGTTGCAGACAATTCTAATACTGTGCACAGAATTAACATTTATAAAGTTTACCAGGCTTTGGTGCTTGAAAAGTAAACTATTACCGCTCAGGAAGATTTTTGTCGGTTTTCAAAGAGAGATTTGTTGTTCCAGGATATCCACAACTGATGTACTTCCATCAGCCACTGCATTGCCTTGCTGATGAAAATTACCCTGTCAGGGTTCTCCAGATGATAACCTCTTTCTTTCAGTTCTTTTTTTTGTTTCACTTATTCCAAGTGAAACATTAGATAGCCAGTCCTCTTGCATGAACCACAAGGACTTTGGCCAGGCCATCTTACAAATGGACTTACCATAAGCTTGCCAGCTTGTCCTGTTCCAGTCCCAGCTGCTGGCTGTAATACTGCAGAACTTCTCTTCCCCCTGGGAGAGACAAGCCTGTTTGGCACTCTCTTCTTTCAAAACCACATGACCCTCTTCCAGACAGAGGCAGCTCCGACATGCTCTTGCATCTGTTGCCTTTTGTAAACAACAATCCATTAGTGGACTCTTGAGTACTCTTCAAAGCTCTTGCAAAAGCTCTGAGGCCCTGATATGTCTAGCATGGAGCAGAGCTCCAATATTTTAAATAAGATCTGTTTTAAAGTTTTGGTATGTAACCTACTCTAACAAACCTTTCCCAATTTATCTCCCAAAGACATATCTATATACTCTGTCACAGCTGCTTGTCTAGCAGTGGTGGATACAATTAACAGAAATTAATACTGCACTTGTATAACTCCAAGGTATTGAAGACTGTGGTTCAAATGCTGGTCAACCGGATTATTAGAAGTGGACATAGTCAAAGTGATTGGAAGGGCTTGTTTCTCTGCTGGTTGACTCAGACAAGTATATCCTTACGAGTAGGTGAAGGATGGCAATGAGAGTAGTATTTTATTTCCAATAGATTTCACTTTGTGTAACATTAGAAATGTAGGTATTCTGTTTTTTTCTAGAATAGCAAATATTTTAAAAGTGAGAGGAGCGTGATGTGTTAAGCAAAAGAAATAACTTTTTGCCAAAGATTATTTTGTTTGGTTTGCAACTGCATCTTAAACATGCTAGTCAAATATATTCAGTTGCGTGTGGATAACCTGGATATGAATTTTAGTTATCTTAAAATAAAAATATATATCAACGTTCATCTTATTGTCACATAATACATTAAAAATGTAACAAACTTTTGCCTGTCATAAGATATTGAGGTTAAATAAACACAGGGGTGGACAAGCTAAGATGATGCCCAGTGACTACGTCCACTACTTGGTGATATTCAACCAATTTGTAGACACTTTGACTGATTTTTGGGAGGGTAACCCCAAATCCTGCCCATGTGCATGGATGACATCACTGCATTTGACAGGAGCTTGACATGGAATGAAGAGTGACATTTCAACAGTATTTATTTTGGCACAGGAAGTATCCCAATAAAGAATTTAGCTGAGAAATGACAATCAAGGAAGAGGTGTGAATAAAATGTTCAAATATTTTGGCTACATTTTTCCTCTTTATTGCCTGAAATATCTCTGCCTTGGTCATTGGGTAAATTATTGTATGTCTAAATGTATCCAATTCACCTCACTTCCTCACACCAGAAGCCACAGACAGCCTGTGGAGAACCAGGTCTTGGCGAAGCTGGGCTGCCAAAGCAAGTGTCGCTCCCCTTCGAGCAGTGTGGCAAGCAATGTTGCAGGCTGGCCATCAGAAGGTGACCGGCTCAGCCAATTACAAGCCACTACCTCCCACATCGGCACCTCTTGACGAGAAACAGTAAGTTGACTCTCCAGTCCAGATTATTCAGTATATTCTAATGAAATCTATATTAATCTAGCAGGAATAATGTGCCCACATGTTTCCATCAGGGAGGAAACATTAAATATAGAACATTACAACACATTACAGGCCCTTTGGCCTTCGGTGTTATACCGACTCTCGGTACATGTTCTGATTTTGGGGGGGGGAGAACAACCCTTCCTAACCCTCAATTTTTTTCTTTCATCCATATGACTGTTTAAGTCTCTTAGACGCTCAGTTGTTTGCTGCACCAAGACTTGGCTAACTGAACACCACTATCTGACCAGACGGTTTCCCAATTCTTAGACTGGATCAGAACTCGAACTGTGGAAAAGGGAGAGATTTTAGATTTATTATCAGTACAAAAATGACATCACATACAACTCTGAGATTCCTTTTTTCCTGTGGTCGTGGCAAAATTATCACTAATTATAGTGCAACAATTTCAAAATATAATGGAAAAAATATGTAAAATAAAAGAATGGTAAACATAAAAAATGTAAACAAATTGTGCAATATAGTGAGAACAAAGGAAAATCAATAAAGTGCACAAGTAAGAGTCCTTAAATGAGTCCCTGATTGAGTTTGTTGTTGAGGAGTCTGATGGTGGAGGGGTAGCAGCTGTTCCTGAACCTAGTGGTGTGAGTCTTGTGACACCTATCCTTTTTCCTGATGGGAGCAATGGGAACAGTGTGTGCTGGGTGGTGTGGGTCTTTGATGATTTCTGCTTCCCTCCAATAGCAGTGTTCCCTATAGATATGTTCTGGGTTCTGTCCACTTCCTTTTGGGGGGCTTTACATTCTGGTATTGGTGTTAGCACACTTTCTGCCATACCCCTGTAGAAATTTGCCAGGATTTTTGATGTCATACAAAACCTCCGGAAACTCCTGAGGAAGTATAAGTGTTGATGTGCTTTCTTCACAATGTTATTGGTGTGTTGTGTCAGGAAAGATCATCTGAGATAATGACTCCCAAGAACTTATTTGCTCACCCTCTTGACCTCTGATTTCTCTCCTGAAGTCAACAATCAGCTCCTTTGTTTTGGTGACATTGAGTGCACCATTCAGCCAAGTTTTCAATCTCCATCCTGTAGGCTGACTCACCCCCTTCCTTTATACAACCCACTAGCATGACATCATCAACAAATATGTACATGATGATGTTCTCATTGAGCTACACAGTTGTAGGTGTAAGGTGAGTAGAGCAGGGGGCTTAGACAATAAGTGAGGGGTAGGCCATTCAGCCCTTTGAGCCAGCGCCGCTATTCACTGTGATCATGGCTGATCATCCAGTCAATATTCCGTTCCTGGTTTCTCCCCGTATCCCTTGACTCTGCTATCTTTAAAAGCTCCATCTAACTCTTTCTTGAAAGCATCCAGAGTATTGGCCTCCACTGCCTTCTGAGTCAGAGCATTCCACAGTATTTCCTCAACTCTGTTGTAAATGGCCTACCCCTTAATCTTAAACTGTGGCCTCTGGTTCTGGATTCCTCCAACATTGGAAACGTTTCCTGGCTCTTGCATGTCCAATCTCTTAATAATCATAAGTTTCAATCAGATATCACCTTATTCTTCTAAATTCCAGTGTATACAAGCTCAGTCACTCCAATCTTTCAATGTATGACAGTCCCAACATCCTGGGAATTAACTTCATGAACCTACACTGCACTCCCACAATAGCAAAAATGTCCTCAAACTTGGAGACCAAAACTGCACACAATACTCCAGCTGTGGTCTTGCCAGGGCCCTGCACAACTGCAGTAGGATGTCTTTGCTCTTATTCTCAACTCCCCTTGTTATGAAGGCCAACGTGCCATTAGCTTTCTTCACTGCCTGTTCTACCTGTATGCTTACTTTCAGTGACCAATGAACAGGGACATCTAGATCTCATTGTACTTCCCTTTTCCTTAACTTGACACCATTCAAACAGTAATCTGTCTTCCTGTTCTTGCCACGATAGTGGATAACCTCACATTTATCCACATTAAACTGCATCTGACTCTCACCCAACCTGTCCAAGTCACCCTGTGTTTCCATAATATCCTCCTTACATTTCACACTGCCACTCAGCTTTGTGTCAACTGCAAATTTACAAACCAAATTTTAATCCCTTCATCTAAATCATTAATGAATATTGCAAATAGCTGCGGGCCCAGCACCGAGCCTTGCGGAACCCCACGAGTCACTACTTGCCATTCTGAAAAGGACCTGTTAATCCCTAGTCTGTTTCTACCAATCAATTTTTTTTATCCATATCAGTACCTGACCTCCCACCCCATCCTATACCATGTGCTCTAATTTTGCCCACTAATCTATGTGGGACCTTATCAAAGGTTCTCTGAAAGTCCAGGTACACTACATCTACTGGTTCTGTTTTGGACACTTATTTCACCACTGCTGCCAACAAGGAAGTGCCTTCTGGACAGACAGTCCCACATGTGGAAGAGGCTGTCACATTGGCCAACCGCCACAGCCATTAAAGACAGTTGTCCATGAGTTTCCCTGAAACGTGCAGGGTGGGCGGCATTCACGGGCCTCAACTCCCCATCATTGGTGATAGTAACAGTCCTGTTGGTCGGGAGCTCCTCTTACCTTTTTGTTTGCTGTTGCCGGCTGTGTGAAGGGCCTAGTGATCTGCTCCAACGAGGTGCCATTTTCTTTCTTCGCTCTCCGGAAATGTCTGCCCGGGCTGCGACTTTCCTGGGGTCACTGAAGTCCTCATCAGCAAGCAAGAGCCAGATATCCTTGGGCAGCTGCTCCAGGAAAATCTGCTCGAAGAACAGGCAAGGCCTATGTAAGGGCGAGCATTTCCCTCATGAGGGCAGATAGGACCCTGTCCCCAAATCTGTCTATATGCAACTTATTGAGGGCATCGTATTTGCCTTGCTCTGGAGGCTGCCACAGGAAGTTGTCGACCCTTGCTGCCATGTCCTGATCAAGTGAGCTCAGCACATAATAGTAACATGTTGTTGGCGGTGGTCTGCCTGAGGTGAAACTGGGCTTGTTCGAACCACGTGTGGCTGCAACACCAAGAAAATGTCAACGTCAAGAAAACCAGGTGATGAAATGCCAGGTCTGTCATCTTGGGGTCTAACTGTGGTTGGACCTGCAGGGGTCACCAATGTAGCGTGTGTGCCACCACGAAGTGAGAAAAGAATGATACACACCCACGAAGTCGAAGACTGGTTTATTGCACTGGCAGCTCTGCTTACATTTTCTCCCGGCTGCTGAGGACAGAAGTGATGTCACAGCAGCACTGTCCTTGGATTTGTCAGCGTTCCCGCCATTTCCTACCATGCTGGTTGTCACATGGGATGAAGGTCATTGGCCCCTGCAGGGTCTGCACAGTAGCCATGGTCATTGGCCATCTTGATTACCAGATTGCGTCCCGGGAATAACATAATTTTCTGCTATTTTCAAATAAGAGCATATTTAAGAATTAAATTGGGCCCAACAGTGTTGTTACCAAATTGTGGTGATTTAGAGACACTGATTCGAAAGGGAAATACAAAGGACTTCAGCAATGTATCTCTTACTTCAAGTGGGAACTCCCAAACAGAGTGTTAATAAGTCCAGGCAGAGATGGGAATCAGACTGAATTGTAAGAAGTGGCGAACAAACCTGGTCTGAACTGTCAGGAGCGTATGACTAATATGATCGGTGTACAATATAATTTTTTTGCATCAATTATACACCACAGAAATTAAATAAATTCAAACCTTTCAGATCAGTTTTAGATGTGGTGAGGAGATGGGAACTTGGTCATGTTGTAAAGTAAGACCTTTTTGGGTAGTTTTAGGAAATCTTTTAGCGCAGATTACAGGAATTCAATTTCCACAAAACCCAGAATTATTTTTATTGGGGAACATTATAGGGATAAGACCCAAATTGAAACTGTCCAAATATCAAATAGAATTTGTTAAAATTGAGTTGGCAGTGGCCAGAAAATGTACGGCTGTTGTATTCACATCTAGGTATGGCTCATTGGAATGCAGAAATGCATAGCTGTATTTCCCTGGAGAAGATTACCTACAACCTAACAAATAAATATGATATTTTATATTTGGCAACCATATTTACAAAATTCAGGTGTAATTCTTTAGATGAGTTCTTCCCAACCCTCGAGACCAGTTTTGATCTTCTCCAAAGAAAATTAAATAAAGTATGAATTAGAGATCATAGAGGGTATGTCTCTTTCAGCAGTCCAATCCATTTTCTCTTTTTCTTTCTCTTTTTCTTTCTTTGCTATCTTATCTTTTTCTTGCTTTTCTATACATTAATTCATTCATTTTGAGGGGGTGGTGGTTTGGGGATCAGGTTAATATCATGAAGTAAATATTGGATATACTTCTGTACTTGTATCTTTAACTCTAATTGACTCCATGTTAGGTTAAAAAAAATTAAATAAATCCATGCTGACTCTGACCCATCCTGTTACTGCTATCCAAATGTGCCGTTGTTTTATCTTTTATAATTGACTCCAGCATTTTCCCTACCACTGATGTCAGGCTAACTGGTCTATAATTCCCTGTTTTCTCTCTCCCTCCTTTCTTTTAAAAAGTGGGATAACATTCTTCTTTTCTTTGGCTTGGCTTCGCGGACGAAGATTTATGGAGGGGTATGTCCACATCTGCTGCAGGCTCGTTGGTGACTGACAAGTCCGATGCGGGACAGGCAGGCACGGTTGCAGCGGTTGCAAGGGAAAATTGGTGGGTTGGGTTTTTCCTCCTTTGTCTTTTGTCAGTCAGGTGGACTCTGCAGTCTTCTTCAAAGGAGGTTGCTGCCCAGCAAACTGTGATGCACCAAGAAGCACGGTTGGAGGCGATATCAGCCCACTGGCGGTGGTCAATGTGGCAGACACCAAGAGATTTCTTTAAGCAGTCCTTGTACCTCTTCTTTGGTGCACCTCTGTCTCAGTGGCCAGTGGAGAGCTCGCCATAAGACACGATCTTGGGAAGGCAATGGTCCTCCATTCTGGAGACGTGACCCACCCAGCGCAGTTGGGTCTTCAGCAGCATAGATTCGATGCTTACGGACTCTGCCAGCTTGAGTACTTCGATGTTGGTGATGAAGTCATTCCAATGAATGTTGAGGATGGAAGCGTTCTAGGAGCTGTAGGTGATGCCAGTAGAGGACCCATGATTCGGAGCCGAACAGGAGCATGGGTATGACAACGGCTCTGTACACGCTGATCTTTGTGTGTTTCTTCAGGTGGTTGTTTTTCCAGACTCTTTTGTGTAGTCTCCCAAAGGCACTATTTGCCTTGGCGAGTCTGTTGTCTATCTCTTTGTTGATCCTTGCATCAGATGAAATGGTGCAGCCGAGGTAGGTAAAAGGGTTGACCATTTTGAGTTCTGTGTGCCCGATGGAGATGTGGGGGTGCTGGTGGTCATGGTGGGGAGCTGGCTGATGGAGGACCTCAGTTTTCTTCAGGCTGACTTCCAGGCCAAACATTTTGGCAGTTTCTGCAAAACAGGACATCATGCACTGGAGAGCTGGCTCTGAATGGGCAACTAAACCGGCATCGTCTGCAAAGAGTAGTTCACGGACAAGTTTCTCTTGTGTCTCGGTGTGAGCTTGCAGGCGCCTCAGATTGAAGAGACTGCCATCCGTGCGGTACCGGATGTAAACAGCGTCTTCATTGTTGAGGTCTTTATTGGCTTGTTTCAGAATCATGCTGAAGAAGATAGTAAAGAGGGTTGGTGCGAGGACGCAGCCTTGCTTCACGCCATTGTCAATGGAGAAGGGTTCGGAGAGCTCATTGCTGTATCTGACCCGACCTTGTTGGTTTTTGTGCAGTTGGATAACCATATTGAGGAACTTGGGGGGGGCATCCGAGGTGCTCTAGTATTTGCCAAAGCCCTTTCCTGCTCACGGTGTACAAGGCTTTGGTGAGGTCACTTTTCTTGGAGCTATGCTCCATTAGCTACCCTCCAATCCGCAGGATCTGATCCTGAATCTATAGAACATTGGAAAATGATTACCAATGCATCCACCATTTCTAGAACTACCTCCTTAAGTACCATCAGGCTCTGGGGATTTATCTGTCTTCAGTCCCATCAGTCTACCCATCACCATTCTGCCTAATGTGAATTTTCTTCAGTTCCTCCATTACTCTAGGTCCTCTGTCCACTGTTATATCTGGGAGGTTGTTTGTGTCTTCCCTAGTGAAGACAAATCCAAAGTACTTGTCTGCCATTTCCTTGTACCCCATAATAATTTCACCCATTTCTGTCTTCAAAGGGCCCAACTTCAGTCTTAACTAGTTTTTTCCTCTTCACATATCTAAAGAAGCTTTTACTATCCTCCTTTATATTCTTGGCTAGCTTACCTTCATACATCATCTTTTCTCCCTCGCAAGGAACTGAATTTAATTCCTCACCAAGAGAACCACTGTATCTTCTCTGCCCTCCTGTCTGTCCTTTTGATAGGACATAAATCCCTGAATATTCATTTCCCAGCCCTGGTCCTTTTGCAGCCATATCTCAGTTAGTCCAACAACATCATTCTTGTTAATTTCCAACTGAACCTCAAGCTCATCCACTTTGTTTCTTATACTTTGTGTATTCATATATACTTCTAATTCATTTCTCCCCTCCCCTTTCCTTTCACATCGATTCCTTTTGCACTTGGCCAAACTCTCTGCTCCATTCTTGAGCTTTCTGCCCTGTTAATTCTATTGCCTTTCTTAACTTTTGCTTTTTATCTCTTTCCCTTTAACTCCATCCTTATATTTCAAGTTCATTTCCTCCTCACCCCACTACTTAGTTTAAACACACCCATGCAGCAAGGACAAACCTGCCTGCCATAATGCTGCTCCCCCACCTGTTAAGATGTAACCCGTCCCCCTGTACAATTCATCCTTACCCCAAAACAGATCCCAGTGGGTCTAAGAATCCAAATCCCTGCTTCACAACCAGCTCCTCAGCCACACATTCAGATCCCCTAACTCCCTGTTCCTGCCCTCACCAGCACAAGAAACTGGAAGAAGTGGCAGTGTGTGCTTTTTTTGTTAATATTGGGTGATGCACAGATATTAGAGTTGTATCAACCTTCTGCCCTATTGCCTTGTATCCCTCCCAAGGCCGATTACAAACAGGCACTTACCCAGGTGCATGATGTGGTCAATAAACAAGAGACGACCCAGACTGATGCACTACAAATCTTGGTTACTTTAACCCAGCCTGTATCAAGAAAACCCTGCCTAACTACCACCAACATGTAGCCTGCTGTACCAGAGGTCCCAGCCCACTTGATCATTACTACACCAAAATAAGCAAGCCCTATCGTTATTTCCAAGGACCACCCCTAAAAAGAGAGGCTCTGAAGATCAGGACAGCTAGAAGGTGGTCACAGGAGGCTGAAGAACGGTTACAGGACATCCTCCAGTCAGCAGATTGAACAGTGTTCAAATTCTCTGCTGAAAATCTGAACGAGTACAATGAGGCTGTCACATACTTTATCAAAATAGCTGTGTCCCCACCATATCATTCAGGCTTTTCCCCAACCAGAAGTCCTGGATGAACAATGAAATCCACAACCAGTTGAGAGCCAGATCACAACCATTCAAGTCCAGAGATCCAGATCAGTACAGCAGGAGCAGGTATGACCTCCCGGGTGAAGTGTCCGGATGAAAATGGAAACAATAAGGGCCACTCGACAGCTGTGGCAGGGCCAAAATGCCATAACCTGTTACAAAACCAAACCAGGTGAAGTAGCAGATGACAAAGCTTTGCTCCCAAAGAAATTCAATGCCTTCTTTGCCTGATTTGATGATAGTAACAGCAAAGGATCACCCCTCTACATCTTCACATCCCATAGTGATCCCATCCTGTCCGTATCTGACGTGCATACTGCTTCGCGAGAGTAAATCCAAGGAAAGCATTTGCCCCGGGTGGAGTGGTATCCACCTGTTTCAAACAGGTATCAATCCTACTGGTGCCTAAGAAGAGTGCAGTAATCTGCCTTAACAATTATCGACCAGTAGCATTTACATCATCAGTGATAAAGTATTTAGAAAAGCTGGTGATGAAACAGATTAGCTCCTGTCTGAGCAGTGAGATGGATCCATTCTAGTTCACCTGTCGTAAAAACTGATGTACAGCGGATGCCATATCACTGGCTCTACACAAAGCTCTGGAACACCTGGACAGCAAAGATATATATATCAGGATGCTCTTTATCAATTAAAGTTCGGCATTTAAAACTATCATCCCCTCAAAACTGATCAGCAAACTCCAAGACCTGGGAGTTAACACCCCACTGTCAATTTGAATCTTGGATTTCCTCACCTCCAGACCACAGTCAGTGAAGATTAGTAAGAACAGCTCCTCCACAATCTCCATCTTAGGCTGTTCTTAGTTCCCTGCTTTACTCACTTTACACCTATGATTATGTGGCTCATTATGACAATAACACCATCGACACATTTTCCAACAATACCACAGTAGTGGGTTGTATAAAGGAAAGGGATGAGTCGGCATACAGGATGGAGATGGAAAATGGCTGAATGGTGCATCAACAACAACCCTGCAATCAATGTCACCAAAACTAAGGAGCTGATTGTCGACTTCAGTAAAGCAAAGGCAGAGGTATGTAATCCAGTGATCATTAGGTGATCAGAAGTGGAGAGGGTGAGCAAATTTAAGTTCTTGGGAGTCACTATCTTGGAGGATCTTTCCTGACCAAACACCAATGGCATTATGAGGAAAGCACGTCAGCGCCTCTACTTCCTCAGGACTGCGGAGGTTTTTGAATGACACCAGAAACCCTGAGGTGTGGTGGAAATTGCACTGACCAGCTGCATCATGGTGGTATGGGGACACCAATAACTCTATGTAAAGCCCTCCAAAAGTTAGTAGGCACAGCCCAGAACACAACAAGCAAAACCTTTCCCACTATTGAATACATCTACAGAGAATGCTACCATCGGAGGGGAGCAGTAATCATCAAAGACCCACACCACCCAGCACACACTCTGTTCTCACTCCTGCCATCAGGGTAAAGGTATAGGGGCCACAAGACTCACACCACCAAGTTCAGGAACAATTGCTACCCCTCCACCATCAGACTCCTCAATGACAAACTCAATCAGAGATTCATTTGAGGAATCTTACTTGTGCTCTTTATTTATTTACTTTTTTATTCTCTCTATTGCACAGTTGATTTGTTTACCTTTGTTATTTGTTTACATATGTATTCTATGTACAGTTTTATTTTTGTACTACCAATTTGTGGTAATTCTGCCATGCCTGCAGGAAAAAGAATCTCAGGATTGTATATGATGTCTTGTATGTATTCTGACAATAAAATCTAAAACTGAATCTGAAATGCCCTCATGATTCAGCTTCCACTGCCACCCGTGGCAAGGCATTGCAGGCACTCACACCTCTCTGTAAAAAAAAAAACTTGCCCCGATGTCTCCCCTAAACCTTTCTCCCTTCACTGTGTACAGAAGTCCTCTAATGTTTGCTACTCCTGCCTTGGGGAAAAAGGGCTCTGGCTGTCTATCTTATGTATGCCTATCAGAATCTTCTAGACTTTTTTTTTATTGAATTCAATTATTTATTGTCACATGTACTGACATCCAGTAAAAAGCTTAATTTTGTGAGTTATCGCGGCCAGTCAAATCATACAGCTGGGAGTGCAATAATAACAAGTATTTAGCTAAAGTGTAGGGAGTAGTGTTACAGTAAGTCAAATCAGTGCAGGGCACAGAGAAAGTAGAGTTAACCACAGTGACCTTAACCCTGATCCTAATCTCATCCTAACACAAAACTTTACCCTCACCCTTACCAACTCCCTCGCCCTCACTCTCACCAACTCCCTCACCAACACCGTCACCAATTCTCTCACCAATTCCCTCACCAACTCCCACACCAACACCCTCAGCCTCACACCCTAACTGTCACCAACTCCCTCACCAACTCCCTTACCAACACTCCCACACTCACCCTCACCCTCACCAACTCCCTCACCCTCACCAACTCCCTCACCCTCACCAACATACTCACCCTCACCAACTCCCTCACCAACTCCCTCACCCTCACCCACCCTCACCCACCCTCACCAACTCCCTCACCAACACCCTCACCCACCCTCACCAACTCCCTCACCCTCATTCTCACCCTCTCCAACTCTCTCACACTCACCCTCACCCTCATTCTCACCCTCTCCAACTCCCTCACACTCACCCTCACCCTCATTCTCACACTCACCCTCACCCTATCTCTGACCTAAAGCATAACCCTGTCATTGATCCTGACTCAAACTCGAACACTGACCCCAATACTCATGTCACTGCAATTGAAACCATCTGGAAAATGCTGGAATCTCTCAACAAGTTAGTCAGCATCTGTGGAAAGTAAAACAGAGTTAATGTCTCAGGTTGATGAGTCACAAGTACAATGTGAAAGTTCATCTTTTTTAAACTTTATTTATGTCGTTCAAAAAACAATTAGTACATGACATATACAACAAGTAACTCTAAACATGAACGTTATTTTTTATATATAAAGGAAAAAAAGAAGAAAAAAAGAACCCCCCCCCCCCCCCACTTTCAGCCAACTCTCCTAAGGAGAGCCATAAAGAAAGAAAAAACAAAGAAAAAATATTTTAAAAATTAAGCATACATATTTAAATCTAATCAATTTAAATTGAAATGTAAATATTCTGAATATAACAACCACTTATTAATGCAAAAACTATAATTATCATGTGAAACATATGTAATTTTTTCCATTATTAAACAATATTTCATCTCATTATGCCATCTATTAATATCAATCATATTTGTATCTTTCCACGTACTAACAATACATTTTTCGCTACAGATAATGCTAAATATACAAAAGCAAGTTGAAATTTATCTAATCCCAAACCTTTCAGAGGTTGAAAACTACCCAATAAAAATACTGTCAGATCTAAAGGTATTTTAATCTTATACAGGTATTCTAAAAACAATTGAATTTTCTTCCAAAAAGATTGTATATATGTACATGACCAGACAGCATGAAAAAAAGTTCCAACGGAATTACCGCATCTAAAACACAAATCTGATTCATAAAAACTATACTTTTTTAGTTTTTCAGGTGTTAAGTATAATTGATGTAAAAAATTATAATTAATTATTGCATAACGGGGGGGGCGTGGCAAGATGGCGTAGAGTCTAGACGTATAATCTCGACCTCTCTGGCCATACTTTTAAGAACCCGTTTTTAACTCTTTGTTTTCAAGTTTAAACTTTTTAATCAAGGAACTATTATGGCCATTAATGGTAAAAAGATTAAACCTCAAGTGCAGAAGAAACTACATTTTCGGAGTGTTGAAGATTTAGGCCCTAAACAGCCTGCTACAGCCTCAGGTTTATATTTCTTCCATTCCTAAACCACAAAGATTGCCTGTGGGAGCTGAAAAAATGACTACTAATCACCAGGAGAAGGACATCACTGGAATTACCCATTCTCAGGAGGAAGGTGCGTGTGCCCCCGAAGTGGATCCCGATTCTGGCAGCTTGCCGACTTTAACGGCGGGAGCACGCAAGAAGATGACTCCATTACTTGAAATGCCTCAGGAAGTACTCCAATCTTGATCTCTTCCGTGAGTTTTTGAAACAATAACGGGTTGCGGGGGGAGACCAGCATCGACCCCCTGAGGAAGTCGGGGTGCCGTCACTGGGAGTCCAGATCCGCAGTAAAACTTAAACTGCCTGTTGTTGAGATGCAGCAGGAGCTGCAGTTACCTGGTTCTGCCACTACATTAGAGAAAGCAGGGTTGAGCTTTTCTGAATTAAACGCTATCATCCAGCCTATGATGAATGAAATGACTCAAAGGATAAGTTTAGAACTGAATACAGTTAAAATATGTGTGGAAGCATCCGGTGAAGATTTAAAAAAATTTCAGGCTGCTTTTTTGGAATGTCAACAACAAGCGGCTTCTAATACAGAAAAAGTGTTGGAGGTGGAAAAATCCGTTAAAGAATTGCGAGAACGTGAGAAGGAGTTAGAGAGGAAAGTAGATTATTTGGAGAATCGAAGTAGAAGGAATAATGTGAAGATTGTTGGTTTGCCAGAAGGTATGAAAGAACAAGATCCCCTTCATTTTTTTACCGAATGGATTCCACATATACTGGGGCAGGATTTTTTCTCTGGAGGTCTGGTATTGGAAAGAGCTCATGGAGCCTTAAGAAGAAGACCTCTGCCTGGTCATTCACCAAGACCCGTGATAATTCGATGCTTGAATTATTTGGACAGAGAAACGATACTTCGTCTAGCAGTGAAAAATGCGAGACAACGACAAGCTCCGTTAATGATTCAGAATAGTAGAGTTTTTTTCTATCCCGATTTGAGTCAAGAGGTTATTCAGCGTCGGCGTCGATTTAATCCAGTTAAAGAAGTTTTGTGGCGTAAAGGCTATAAGTCTACTTTTCGCTATCCGGCAGTGTTGAAGGTGTTTTGTGGAGACTTTCAATCTCGGTTTTTTGAGAATGAGCGTGAAGCAATGATTTTTGCTGATTCGTTGACAGATGTAAGAGGACAAAGATGTAGTCCACCATTGTCAACTAAAGAAAAATCTGGTTGTTCTGGAAATGGTAGAAATGGGAGAAATGGGAATGGAAAGAGTCCAATTCCTCTTGAAATGGGGTCACCGAGTTTAGAATCTCTTGGATGAATAGAAGAACTTCATAAATGGCTTCTCTCTGAGCATCTGTTCCAGCACACGATTCCTGTTTCTGGAGCATTAAGACATTGTTTCAAATAGTGTTCATGATACACTATTTGTTGTCATTCTTTGTTTGGCTGGGGAAGGAGAGATTTGCTCTATGTTCTATTAGTCATCAGCCACTGGTGGGTGATCCACACCCAAGTTTTGTTTGGGGATTACTACCTTTTGGTAGTTTTCTTTTGGGTTTTTTTTACTTTATTTTTTTAATTTTCATTTTATTTTATTTAGTCTCTAATTTGTGGTTTCTTTTTCTTCTATTGGAGGGCCTATTTATGTTGATTTGAGTCTTTATATATCGATATTATTAGTTTTTAGTAATATTAGTGGATATGTCAAAGTTGAAGTTTGCTACTTTTAATGTTTGAGGTTTAAACAGTCCGATTAATTGTAAGCGTATTTTGGCGTATATTAAGAAAATGAAAATTGATGTCACTTTTTTACAAGAAACACATCTGAATGTCAAAGAAAGTATGAAATTGAAGAGGGATTGGGTAGGGCATGTATATTCTTCTTCATTTAATTCCAGGGCTGAAGGTGTAGCAATTTTGATACCTAAAAATGTATTTTTGAATTACAATCAATGGAGGAAAAGGCAGGATGTATTCTTAAATTAAATTGTAAGATTTTTAGTGAATTTTGGACTTTACTTAATATTTATGCCTCAAATGAAGATGATGAAACATTTATTTCGGATGCATTTTTATATCAGGCTAATGAGAATGTTTTAGTTGGTGGTGATTTTAATTGTGTTTTGGAACCTTTATTGGATAAGTCTCTGAAGAAAGTTAAGAAATCTAAAATGGCAGTTCAGGTTCAAGCATTGATGAAAGATCTCAATTTAGTGGATATTTGGAAACGTCTTAATCCGACAGAGAAGGATTTCTCCTTTTATTCAGCTCGACATGAATCGTTTTCAAGGATTGACTTTTTTTTAGTATCGGCACATCTTCAGGGGAAAAAACAACAAGCGGAATATAAAAGTAGGGTGATTTCAGATCATTCTCTGTTATACTTTACATATATAACTTCTGAGAAAGTTCAAGTGGCTTATCGGAGGTTTAATATAATGCTATTTTAAAAATGCAGAATTGATTGATTTTTTTGAAAACAAATTAATTTCTTTTTGAAAGAAAATTCTAATTCTGTTCAAAGTAAATTTGTAGTATGGGATGCTATGAAAGCTGATTTGAGAGGACAAATAATTAGTTATACTTCTAAAATTAAAAAAAAATTGATAAATCAGAGTCTTGAGTTAGAGAAACGGATTAGTGAGTTAGAAAAGGAATTTCAGAGAGACATTACAGAAGATCAGAAAATAGAATTGTCCAGGTTGAAATTGGAATATAATACTTTGCAATCTTATCAATTTGAATGTATGATTAATAGGACTAAACAGCGATATTATGAATGGGGAGAGAAAGCACAAGGTATTGGCATGGCAATTAAAGAAAGAACAGGTTTTGAGAACTATTAATGCTGTTAGATGGAATTCGCTTATTATGTATAAACCTCGCAAGATTAATGATGAATTTTGTTCATTTTATAAAAAGTTATATACATCTGATGAAAAACAAGAAAACGGATCGATTGATCTTTTTTTAATCACAGTAGAACTTACCGACATTAGAGGATGTAGATATACAGGAGTTGGAAGCACCATTTACTTACTCGGAAATTAAAATGGCCATGATGGAAATGCCGAACGGTAAATCGCCAGGTGATGATGGATTTTCGGTCGAATTTTATAAAGTTTTTTATGATGACCTCTCCACAGTGTTTGGAGATGTACTACGCCAGGTTGGAGAACATTATGCATTGCCTGAGTCTTGTTCTAGTGCTTTAATTACAGTAATTCCAAAAAAAAGATAGAGATCCTTTGAAAGTATCTTCATTGTTGAATGTAGATTATAAAATAATAGCTAAAATTTTGGCGAATAGATTAGCTAAGTTTTTACCTAAGTTGATTCATATGGATCAAACAGGTTTCATAAAGAATAGATAATGCCTCGGATAATGTTTTACGTGTGATTAGTTTGATTAATAGATTTCGACAATCTTCAGACCATCCGATGGTGATATCTTTAGATGCAGAAAAAGCATTTGATAGAGTTGAGTGGAATTTTTTGTTTAAAGTTCTGGAGAAATTTAAGTTTGGTCCTATCTTTATTCATTGGATTAAGGCTTTATATAGTAAATCGGTAGCCAGAGTATTGATGAATTGTTTGATTTCGGAACCGTTTAAACTGACCCGATCTACTCGTCAAGGTTGTACTTTATCACCAGCTTTGTTTGCATTAGTGATCGAACCTTTAGCACAGTTGATAAGACAATACACAGATACATGGTATGAAAGTTTTAGATGAGGAATATAAAATTAATTTATTTGCTGATGATGTATTGGTGTACCTAACAAATCCAGCTCAATCACTTTTGCATTTGAAGGAGTGTTTGATGCAATATGGATGTCTTTCTGGGTATAAAGTTAATTGGGAAAAAAGTGAAATATTACCGGTGAGTGAAGAGATTATTCAGCTTATAAGAACATGCTTAACTTGAAATGGACGGATCGAATTAAGTATTTGGGTATAATTATGGATGTCAATTATCAATCTTTATATAAATTAAATTATGTTCTGTTAATAAAAAAATTAAAACTGATTTGATTAAATGGAAAGATTTACCTATTAATTTATTGGGTAGAATAAATACAATTAAGATGAATATTTTTCCACGTATACAATATTTATTTCAATCTATTCCGTATTTACTTGATAATTATTTTTTGAGATTTTTATAAAGTGGTTAGGGAGTTTTTATGGAGAGGTAAATTTTCAAGAGTAGCCTTGAATAAATTATCTTGGAAATATGAACTAGGGGGACTACCTTTACCACATTTTCGAAATTATTATGAAGCAGCCCAACTTAAATTTATTAGTTTATTGATGGATTTGGAATGGTCCCCTAGTTGGGCCAAAATTGGAGATGACAAATATTTTTGAATTTGAAATACATAAATTTTTGTTTAGATGGAATGTAAATTTGTTACAGCAACATAATGTGCCTATACTAAAACATTTAATGAAGTTATGGACAAAGAAAAAGAAAATGATAGGTTCTAGTGGTGAATTGTCGGCCTTGACTCCGAGGATGATTGGTCAGATATTTGTTATGATAGTGTAACTGACTGATAAATGCACGTTATGCGATGATTAATTATAATTTTTACATCAATTATACTTAACACCTGAAAATTTGAAAAAATATGGTTTTCAGGAATCAGATTTGTGTTTTAGATGTGGTAATGCTGTTGGAACTTTTTTTCATGCGGTTTGGTCTTTTTGGAAGAAAGAACAATTGTTTCTGGAATACCTGTATAAGGTTAAAATACCTTTAGATCCGACAGTATTTTTATTGGGTAGTTTGCAACCTCTGAAAGGTCTGGGATTAGATAAATTTCAACTTGCTTTTGTATATTTAGCGCTATCTGTAGTGAAAAATTGTATTGCTAATACGTGAAAAGATACGAATATGATTGATATTAATAGATGGCATAATAAGATGAAATATTGCTTAATAATGGAAAATATCACATGTTTCGTGTGCTAATTATAGTTTTTTTATTAATAAGTGGTTGTTATATTCAGAATATTTACATTTTGATTTACATTGATTAGATCTTAATATGTATGCTTCACTTTTCTTTATTTTTTTTTCTTCATGGCTCTCCTTAGGAGAGTTGGCTGAAGGGGGGGGTTCCTTTTTTCTTTTTTTTATATATATATAAAATATAATGTTCATGCTTTGTTAATTGTTATATATGTTACTTATTATCTGTACTTTGAACAAATAAATAAAGTTTTTTTAAAAATTAATCATTGCATAGCATGCATTTATCAGTTTAGTTACACATTCATGACAGATATCTAACCAATCATCCTCGGAAAAAATAAAACCAACATCCACTTCCCATTTACTTTTAGATTTATCCCAACCTGCTTTATCCATTCCATCCTGTAATATTTGATACATAGATAAAATATAACCCTTCTCTAGTACCGTCAAGAAAAGTTTCAAATTTAGTCATTTCAGGTAAAATCATATCTCTACCAAACACATGTTTTACCAAAGATCGAATTTGATAATAAAGAAACAGAGAGTTCTTATCAATACCATAACTGTCCCTCATCTGATTAAAAGATAAAAATTTACCTTCTTTAAAACAATCTCCCAAATTTTCCAAACCTTTAAATCTCCAATGTAATGAACTTCGATTGTGTATTGAAAAAGAAATAAGTTGATTATTATACAACGGAGTCAAAGCCGATAATTCACCCCTAGAACCTATCATTTTCTTTTTCTTTGTCCATAACTTCATTAAATGTTTTAATATAGGCACATTATGTTGCTGGAACAAAAATTGATGTATTTCAAATTTAGAAATATTTGCCATCTCAATTTTGACACAACTCGGGGGCCGTTCCAAATCCATCAATGAACTAATAAATTTAAGTTGGGCTGCTTCATAATAATTTCGAAAATGTGGTAAACTTAATCCCCCTAACTCATATTTCCAAGTTAATTAAGGCTACTCTTGAAAATTTACCTCTCCATAAAAACTCCCTAACCATTTTATTCAAATCTCGAAAAAAAATATTATCAAGTAAATACGGAATAGATTGAAACAAATATTGCATACGCAGAAAAATATTCATATTAATTGTATTTTTTCTACCCAATAAATTAATAAGTAAATCTTTCCATTTAATCAAATCAGTTTTAATTTTTTTAAATTAACGGCCCACTATCTTTATGTTATTTCTTCTGTTATGGTTTTCCATTGTATCTATTTTTTGAGCTAGTAGTTCTTGTGTCTCTTTAGTTTTTTTATTAGATTTCTCCAATTTCTTTTTTAAGTCTTCTACCTCCATTTCTGCTGCTACTGCCCGCTCTTCCGTCTTGTCCATTTTCTTTCCCATTTCTGTTAAGGTCATCTCCATTTTATTTATTTTCTCTTCTGTGTTGTTTATTCTTTTTCTTAAATCCTTAAATTCCTGTGTTTGCCATTCTTTAAATGACTCCATGTATCCTTTAATAAGAGCAAGTATATCCTTTACCTTGCCTTTCTTTTCTTCTTCTATTTCTCTGTACTCTTCCTCTTCCTCTTCTTCTTCCTCTGGGTTGGCCATCTGTTGTTTCTTTGGTGCCCTTTCCTCCTCTTCTTTCTTGTTTCTATTGTCTTCTGTGGTCTCTTCTTGCTGCAGGTGTTCTGCAGCTGTCATTACCGGCTGTGGAGATCGACTCCCCAGCTGGTCCCCCCTCCCATCGGTGTGTTTTTTTTCATTCGAAGTATCGCGCATGCGCGGTTGCGCACTTTTACTTGGCTCTGCGAGCCATTTTTGTAGTCCATTATTTACCGACCTGAGGGAGCGGGTTTCTCTCTCCGCAGCGGGCCTCTTCGGACAGGTAAGGCCTTCACCTTTTTCCTCCTTTGTCTTCTCTTCCTCTCTTCTTACCGTTGCTTTCGATTTTTCTTTTTTTGTCGCCATCTTCTTTCCACCTTTATACTCACTTTTCTGTAACTTTTATTTCTGTGCCTTTGTGTTTTTCTTTGTTTTTCCCGACTTTTCTGGAGAGGGCTGGAGTTCACCGTCCGGCCACTACTCCATCACGTGACTCCTCCTTATTGTATCAGACACTCCTTCAAGTGCAAAAGTGATTGAGCTGGATTTGTTAAATACACCAATACATCATCAGCAAATAAATTAATTTTATATTCCTAATCTAAAACTTTCATACCTTGTATCTGTGTATTTTGTCTTATCAGCTGTGCTAAAGGTTCGATCACTAACGCAAACAAAGCTGGTGATAAAGTACAACCTTGACGAGTTGATCAAGTCAATTTAAATGGTTCTGAAATCAAACCATTCATCAGTACTCTAGCTACCGGTTTACTATATAAAGCCTTAATCCAATGAATAAAGATAGGACCAAACTTAAATTTCTCCAGAACTTTAAACAAAAAATTCCACTCAACTCTATCCAATGCTTTTTCTGCAACTAAAGATATCACCATCGGGTGATCTAAAGATTGTCGAAATCTATTAATCAAACTAATCACATGCAAAATATTATCTGAGGCATATCTATTCTTTATAAAACCTGTTTGATCCATATGGATCAACTTAGGTAAAAGTTTAGCCAATCTATTCGTTAAAATTTTAGCTATTATTTTATAATCTACATTTAACAACAAAATTGGTCTATATGAAGATACTTTCAAAGGATCTCTATCTTTTTTTGGAATTACTGTAATTAAAGCACTAGAACAAGACTCAAGCAATTCATAGTGTTCTCCAACTTGATGTAATACATCTCCAAACACTGTAGAGAGATCATCATAAAATTTTTTATAAAATTCAACCGAAAATTCATCGTCACCAGGTGATTTACCATTCGGCATTTCCATCATATGCATTTTAATTTCTGAATCAGTAAATGGTGCTTCTAACTCCTGTATATCTGCGTCCTCTAATAATTCAACTATGATTAAAAAAAAAGATCAATCGATCCATTTTCTGGTTTTCCTTCAGATGTATATAACTTTTTATAAAATGAACAAAATTCATCATTAATCTCTCGAGGTTTATAAGTGATAAAAGAATTCCGTCTAACAACATTAATAGTCCTCGAAACCTTTCTTTAATTGCCATGCCAATATCTTATGTGCTTTCTCTCCCCACTCAAAATATTGTTGTTTAGTCCTATTAATCTTACATTCAAATTGATAAGATTGCAAAGTATTATATTCCAGTTTCAACGTAGATAAATCTATTTTCTGATCTTCTGTAGCATCTTTCTGAAATTCCTTTTCAAACTCATCAATCTGTTTCTCAAATTCAAGACTCTGATTTAATCGATTCTTTTTTATTTTAGAAGCATAACTAATTATTTGTCCTCTCAAATAAGCTTTCATAGCATCCCATAATACAAACTTACTTTGAACAGAATTAGAATTTTCTTTCAAAAAAAATTAATTTGTTTTTTCAAAAAATCAATAAATTCCATATTTTTTAATAACATTGTCTTAAACCTCCAACGATAGGCCACTTGAATTTTCTCAGAGGTTGAATATGTAAAGTATAACAAAGAATTATCTGAAATCACCCTTGTTGTATTTTCCTTTGTAAATGTACCGATACTAAAAAGAAGTCAATCATTGAAAACTATTCATGTCCAGATGAGTAAAAGGAGAAATCTTTCTCTGTCGGATTAAGACGTCTCCAAATATCTACTAAATTAAGATCTTTCATCAACGCTTGAACCTGAACTGCCATTTTAGATTTCTTAACTTTCTTCAGAAGTTTATCTAATAAGGGTTCCAAAACACAATTAAAATCACCACCAACTAAAACATTATCATTAGCCTGACCCAGATATAAAAATGCATCTGAAATAAATGTTTCATCATCTTCATTTGAGGCATAAATATTAAGTAAAGTCTAAAATTCACTAAAAATCTTACAATTTAATTTAAGAATACATCCTGCCTTTTCCTCCATTGATTGTAATTCAAAAGATACATTTTTAGGTATCAAAATTGCTACACCTTCAGCCCTGGAATTAAATGAAGAAGAATATACATGCCCTACCCAGTCCCTCTTCAATTTCATACTTTCTTTGACATTCAAATGTGTTTGTTGTAAAAAAGCAACATCAATTTTCATTTTCTTAATATACGCCAAAATTCGCTTACACTTAATCGGACTATTTAAACCTCGAACATTAAAAGTAGCAAACCTCAACTTTGACATATCTACTAATATTACTAAGAACTAATAATATCTTTATATAAAAGCTCAAATCAATGTAAATAGGCCCTCGAATAGGAGAAAAAAATCACAAATTAAAGGCTAGATAAAATGAAAATTTTTAAAAAACCCAAAAAAAACTTCCGAAAGTTAGTAATCCCTAAACAAAATTTGGGTGTGGATCACCTACCAGTGGCTGATGACTAATAGAACTTAGAGAAAATCTCTCCCTCCCCAGCCGAACAAAGAATAACATCAAAATATCATAATAACATAAAAAATAAAATAAGATTAAGAAAATTCTTCTATTCATCCAAGAGATTCCAAACTCAGAGACCCCATTTCAAGAGAATTGGACTCTTTCCATTCCCATTTTTCCCATGTCTGCCATTTCTTCCATTTCCAGAACAACCAAATTTTTCTTTAGGAGACAATGGTGGACTACGTCTTTGTCCTCTTACTTCTGGCAATGAATCAGCAAAAATCATTGCTTCACGATCATTCTCAAAAAACCGAGATTGATAGTCTCCATAAAACACCTTCAACACTGCCGGATAGCGAAAAGTAGACTTATAGCCTTTACGCCACAAAACTTCTTAAACTGGATTAAATCGACACCGACGTTGAATGACCTCTTGACTCAAATCGGGATTAAAAAAAACTCTGCTATTCTGAATCAATAATGGAGTTTGTCGTTGTTTCGCATTTTGCACTGCTAGACGAAGAATTGCTTCTCTGTCGAAATAATTCAAACATCAAATTATTACAGGTCTCGGTGGTTGACCAGGTAAAGGTGTTCTTCTTAAAGCTCTATGAGCTCTTTCCAATACCAAACCTCCAGAAAAAAATTCTTGCCCTAGTACTTGTGGGATCCAGTCTTTAAAAAAACGAAGAGGATCTTGTCCTTCCATACCTTCTGGCAAACCAACAATTTTCACATTATTCCTTCTGCTTTGATTCTCCAAGTAGTCTATTTTCCTCTCTAACTCCTTCTCACATTCTCGCAATTCTATAATGGATTTTTCAACCTTCAACACTTTTTCTGTATTAGAAGCCACTTGCTGTTTACATTCCAAAAAAGCAGACTAAATTTAAAAAAAATCTTCACAAGATGCTTCCACACGTGCTTTAACTGTATTCAATTCTGAACTTGTCATTTGGGCCATCTCATTCATTATAGGCTGGATGACAGCATTTAACTGTTTACATTGTAGCTCAGAAAAGCTCAGCCCTGCTTTCTCTAACGTAGTGGCAGAACCAGGTAACTGCAGCTCCTGCTGCAACTCAACAAAAGGCATTTTAACGGTTTTACTGCAGGTCTGGACTCCCAGCGATGGCACCCTGACTTACTCAGGGGATCGACGCTGGTCTCCCCCCCGCAGCTTGCTGTTTTTTAAAAAAATCATGGAGGAGATCGAGATCTTCAGGTTGGAATGCTTCCTGAAGCGTTTCAGGCAATGGAGTCGTCTTCCTGCGTGCTTCCTCCATTAAAATCGGCAGGCTGTCAGAATCGGGATCCACTTCTTGGGAATACGCACGATCCTCCAGAGAACGGGTAATTCCAGCGGTCCTTCACTTGGTCAGTAGTATACATTTTTTTTTCAGCTCCCACAGGCAATTTTTGTGGTTTAAGCACTAAGGAGGTAAAACCTGAAGCTGTAGCAAGTTGTTTAGGCCCCAAATCTTCAACACTTCGAAAACGTAACTTCTTCTGCACTTGAGGTTTAATCTTTTTACCATTAATGGCCATAACAGTTCCTTAATACTTTAAACTAAAATTTATAAAGTTTAAACTTGAAAAAAAGGGGTTAAAAACGGGTACTTAAAAGTCTGGCCAGAGAGGTCGAGACTCTACGCCATCTTGCCACGCCCCCCGTCCTAGACCTCTATTAAGTCACCTCTCATCCTTCTACACTCCTAGCTCTGCTAACCTTGACTCATAACCCAGGCAACATCCTGGTACATTTCCTCTGCATCCTCTCCATAGATTCCACATCTTCCTATGATGAGGCAACCAGAATGGAACAGAATATTTTAAGTGTGGTCTCACCAGAGATTTGTAGAGTTCAAACATGACCTCTCGACTCTTGAACTCAATCCTCAACTAATGAAGCCCACCATCACATAGGCCTTCGGACTATCCTGTCAACCTGTGTGGGTTGAACGAAAGATTAAAACAAAATGGATTAGTATTGGGTTATAAAGTTAATGTCGACAAAAGAGAGGCGATGCCTATGGTGGATATGGATTATTCTCAGTGTAAAAGATTGACAAAATTTAAATGCCAAAATGATGCAAATAATTATTTGGGCATAAAAATAGAAATATTAATAATTCGTTTAAGTTAAATTATTTGCCATTATTAAAAAAAAGTTGGAAGAGGATTTGAGAAGATGGAAAGATTTACCAATAACATTAATAGGATGAGTGAATTGTATTAAAATGAATATTTTTCTGAGATTACAATATGTATTTCAATCATTACCTATTCATGTATCAGAATCATTATTTTGAAGTTTGAATAAAATAATATGAGAGTTTATTTGGAAAGGTCAGATGTCAAGAATTGGTTTGGAAAAATTAACTTGTAAATTTGATCAGGGAGGAGTGAGATTACCAAATTTTAAGAATGATTTCAAAGCAGTTCATTTGAGATTTTTGTCTTCCTGTTATCAAAGGGGTAAAAAAGCAGTTTGGGTTCAGATTGAAATGAATAAAATTGGTAAATTTATCCCAGAACAAATTCTATATAAATGGAATAGTGAATTGTTCAAAGGAACTAAGGAGATATTAGTTTTAAAATATTTATTCAAATTATGGAATGGAATCCATATTGAGAGAGGAATAAAAATGATCAATTTCCAAAAATGTTGTTAAAACAAAATCAACTTCTTTTACTTTAAATAATTCTTTAATTGATAATTGGTATAGTAAAGGTATACAGAAAATAAAAGATTGTTTTTTTAGGATTTTTAAAAAAATTATGACCAATTAAAATATAATATGCAAAAATTGTATTATTATATATATTGTATTTATCAATTAAAATCGTATTTAAAAAAGGAATTGGGAGCAAATTTGAGACTTCCAAAACGAAGTCAATTTGAAGGTAAAATAACAGACACATTTATGGTCAAGAAATTTATTACTAATTTGTATGTAAAATTACAAGAAACCACAAAGAAAAAAGATGTATATAAATCAAAAATTTGATGGGAGAAAGATTTAAATATACAAATTCAAGAGGAAATATGGTCAAAATTGTGTCAAGAAAGTGTAATGAATACAGTTTGTGCTAGATACCAAATGGTTCAATATAATTTTCTTCATCAATTATATTCTATTCCATATAAATTAAATGGATTTAACCCGAATTACTCTGTGTTTTTGATGTACAAAAGAAATAGGGACTTTTTTTTTACATTCAGTGTGGTCTTGTGTAAAAATGGAAAGGATTTGGAACAATTTGAGTCTATTATTAGGACAAATTATGAAGATAAAGATACAAAAGGATCCAAAAATTTTTCTACTTGGGGATATATATGAAAAGGATGTACAACTGAAATTGGATAAATGCCAAGAAAATTTTTTAAATGTAGCAATAGCGGTTGCAAAAAAAGTATAGCAATAACATGGAAAGTTGGTAATGAAGTATTATTAAGTAAGTGGCACAGTGAAATGCAAAATTTGTATACCTTTAGAAAAAGTTACATATAATTGAAGAAATCGTGTTGAAAATTTTTATAGTATTTGGAAGCCATATATGGATTTTATGAATGTTTCTGTCCACCTCTTCCACCTTATCCACCTCTCTCAATTCGAATTTAGTAATAATAATTAATGAATTATATATATATATATATATATATATATATATATATATCTCTTTTTTTCTTTGGCTTGGCTTCGCAGACGAAGATTTATGGAGGGGGTAAAAAGTCCACGTCAGCTGCAGGCTCGTTTGTGGCTGACAAGTCCGATGTGGGACAGGCAGACACGATTGCAGCGGTTGCAAGGGAAAATTGGTTGGTTGGGGTTGGGTGTTGGGTTTTTCCTCCTTTGCCTTTTGTCAGTGAGGTGGGCTCTGCGGTCTTCTTCAAAGGAGGTTGCTGCCCGCCAAACTGTGAGGCGCCAAGATGCACGGTTTGAGGCGTTATCAGCCCACTGGCGGTGGTCAATGTGGCAGGCACCAAGAGATTTCTTTAGGCAGTCCTTGTACCTTTTCTTTGGTGCACCTCTGTCACGGTGGCCAGTGGAGAGCTCGCCATATAACAGGATCTTGGGAAGGCGATGGTCCTTGTAAGGTAAAACATCATGAGATGGGAATGTGTAGGGAGTTACCCTGTACAGGGCAGTAACAAGAAGGGGAGGTGTCCTTGTACTCCTGTTAGGTAAAACATCATGAGATGGGACCGGAGAAGGAGTCACCCAGTACTAAGGAGTAACAGAATGCATCCTTGTACTTACAAGATAAGAGAGACATTGATGGATTGAGAGGCAGGAAGCTAGCAGGGAAAGGATAGCAACAGTTTTAGTCATTGGACAAGTAATGATATGATGATGTTCTAAGCATGTATCCAAGGGTATAAAAAATCACCATTTTGCTGATAACGGCAGAATGCATTCTCCGACTAACTTTGTTAGTCGCAAGTGTTACAATCCGGTAATAAAGAACAAAGAACCCTGATTTCGACTCAGCCTGGTGTTTGTCTCACTCATTCATGAACAAAGCAGACCTAACATCCTCCATTCTGGAGACGTGACCCATCCAGCGCAGCTGGATCTTCAGCAGCGTGGACTCGATGCTGTCGACCTCTGCCATCTCGAGTACTTCAACGTTAGGGGTGTAAGCGCTCCAATGGATGTTGAGGATGGAGCGGAGACAACGCTGGTGGAAGCGTTCTAGGAGCCGTAGGTGGTGCCGGTAGATGACCCATGATTCGGAGCCGAACAGGAGTGTGGGTATGACAACGGCTCTGTATACGCTTATCTTTGTGAGGTTTTTCAGTTGGTTGTTTTTCCAGACTCTTTTGTGTAGTCTTCCAAAGGCGCTATTTGCCTTGGCGAGTCTGTTGTCTATCTCATTGTCGATCCTTGCATCTGATGAAATGGTGCAGCCAAGATAGGTAAACTGGTTGAGCTCTCTGAACCCTTCTCCATTAACAATGGCGTGAAGCAAGGCTGTGTTCTCGCACCAACCCTCTTTTCAATCTTCTTCAGCATGATGCTGAACCAAGCCATGAAAGACCTCAACAATGAAGACGCTGTTTACATCCGGTACCGCACGGATGGCAGTCTCTTCAATCTGAGGCGCCTGCAAGCTCACACCAAGACACAAGAGAAACTTGTCTGTGAACTACTCTTTGCAGATGATGCCGCTTTAGTTGCCCATTCAGAGCCAGCTCTTCAGCGCTTGACGTCCTGCTTTGCGGAAACTGCCAAAATGTTTGGCCTGGAAGTCAGCCTGAAGAAAACTGAGGTCCTCCATCAGCCAGCTCCCCACCATGACTACCAGCCCCCCCACATCTCCATCGGGCACACAAAACTCAAAACGGTCAACCAGTTTACCTATCTCGGCTGCACCATATAGATATATATATATATATATATATTTATATATAATATATATATTAATGCTAATGTATATGTAGTAGTAGGTGTGTTCCTTTTCTCATACTTTTGGGAGGGAGGGGGTTGGGGAGAAAATTTAAAAGTTATTTTTTTTGTATCACTACATATGATCAAATGATTAATATTGTATTCATTAAATTTTTTTCATTGCATTGATACAATGCAATGATAAATAAAATTTTCAAAAATACCTGCATGGCAATCATGTGGTATGTGTGGAATTGGACTCCAAGGTCCCTCTGTTCTTCCACACTATTAAACATTCGACCATTAATCCTGTACTCAGCCTTCAGGTTTAACCTTCCCAGAATGAACTCGATCTGCTGCTTCTCTCCCCAACTTTGCATCCTGTATATATCCTTTTGTAACCCACAACAACCTTCAACATGACCCACAACTCCTCCAACCTTCATATCACTGTCCCATTTTTTTGCTTCTTCATCGAGGTAATTTATAAATATCACAAAGAGGAGGGATCCCAGAACAGATCCCTCCAGAACTCCACTAGATACTGACCTCCAGGCAAAATATGTTCTGTCCATTATTATTACAATACTTTTCTGCTTTCTACAGGCAAACTAATTTTGAATCTGCATACACAGGGTTCCATGGATCCCATGCCTCATGACTTTCTGGACAGGCCTCTCTTTGGGCACTTTGTCAAATGCCTTACTAAAATCTATATAGACTACATCTAATGCTATACCTTCATCAAATTAGTTTGTTACCTCCTTACAAAACTCAAATAGGCTTGTGAGGCACAAGCTTCCACTCACAAAGCCATGCTGACTATCCTTGAGAAGATTGTACTCTGACAAAAATTGGGGATTTTTAAAAAACCCCAAATAAGACATTGGAAAAATAGGCATTCAAGCCCATTCCTGGGACAGTGGGAGTAATTTTTACAAAGAGATTTGTGTTGATTGAGTTTGTCTTCACTAAAGTTTCTGTCAGCATATCAGGATCAAGAAGGTAACCCGGGAAATAGTAGGTCCCTTTGGTCCCTAACAAGGCAATTTATAGGTGGAGCCAGGACATATGTACGAGATCCTAGATAAATGTTTTTTATTTATATTCATTGAGGAGGAGGAGGAGGAGGAGGAGGAAACTGAAGGTAATGTGCTCCAGGAGGGGCATGTGGATAATCTGGCCCATTTTGCATTAAGGGCCAATGTTGGATGTCATGAATGCATAAAGATTGATAAATCCTTATAGCCTGATTACATAATTACCATATTCCTGTGGGATGCAAGTGAGGAGATCCTGAAAATGTTTTTTGCATTATTTTAGGCACAGGTGAGGTGCCAAAAGACTGTAAGATTACTAATGTTCCTTTATCTAAGAAGGGCAGCAGGGATAAGCCAGGTAAGGCTTATCTTAGTGGTAAGGAAGTTGCAGAAAATCAACAGGCAGGGGCTGATGAGGAATAGTCAACATGTAAGGAGTGACCTTATTGAAATATGCTATATAATATATATGCACAGGATAGATTAAAAAATATTTTCCTAATATTGGGAGCATTAAAAAGGTAAGAGGAGGAGCCTTAAAGGAATAGGAAGGATTTTTATAATATGGTTAATATCAGAAAAGTATAGCTTGAGGCTGTGGTGGAATCATTTGGTGCAAAGGGCATTGAGACAGGAATTTAAATAGACAAGGCATAGAAGGGCAAATTCCATTGTCATATGATAAAACAGAAAATGTAATATTATACAAAGTTTCCTTTGGTCTGTCTTATGGCAAATAAAGAGTTGCCATACAGTAAAAGAAAGAGGAACAAAAGAGAGTCCCTTCAGAGATGCTGAGTGTCTGTGATTCACCTCCAGAATCCTCTGCAGTTGCACAGATCCCCATTTTATCCTTTGGCAACTCAAGCTCTAGATCCAAACCTCCAACATGATCAGGCCTTCAGTGCCCAAGGCCCTTCAGGAGCCCTTCTTGCCCTCAGCACCCTCTTGAATCCCAGTTCCAATACCTAGTTCCTACAAGACCATCTCCAGAAGCCCCTAGTCTGTATGGTTCCTTTGACCACAAGTCACCAACAGCCTGCAGCCCCCTCACTGATCTGCTGTGGTCACTGTCGTGTAGGTTCATCTCAACAGATGTGTTTCTCCCTGTTTCTGTTAGCCTGCATTGGTCCACTTCCCCTGGAGTTTGCAATCCTTTGATCAGTGTAAATGGGTGAAGAGGTCAATGTGTATGTGGTCAGCAGATGGGCCAATTTCTATATTGTACTGCTCTGACTTTAACAAGAAGGATTCTAATTAAAACAAAATCATGATAGGACTGAACAAACTCGATTCATGAAAGGTGTTTCTGATGGTGGGACCACTGCCTTCAGATGTGGGTAGGCCATTTTGGACAGATGATACATTTCTTCACTTTGGTGAACCAACAGTCTTCTCTATCACAGATAGCAGCTTGTTAAAGTGGACCCGAGGTTGCTCCAAAGCAAACATGAATGCAGCTGAAAAAAACAAACTATTAATCACTTTGCAAAGCTTGAGATAGCAAGTAGCACAGCCACAATCTGCTAACTTACCAGAAAGGAGACTAACAAAATCACCTAATTTATAGTTTCTGGAACATTCAAATAGACTGCTCTTATTCCTTAGATTTTCCTTAGAATTCATTAGTCTTAGCCTCCATTTTAAATTTACAGTTATATTCTAAAATCGACTTTCTGAAGCTAAAGCTGTAAGTCAATTCAAGAAGGACATTAATGTAAAGTTCTTGTGACTAAATACAGTACATGAAGAAGTGTGGAAAGGAGGAGTCACGTGATGGAGTAGTGGCCGGACGGTGAACTCCAACCCTCTCCAGAAAAGTCGGAAAAAACAAAGGAAAACACAAAGGCACAAACATAAAAATTAAAGTAAAGTGAGAAAAAGGTGGAAAGAAGATGGCGACGAAAAAATAAAAATCAAAACCAACGGTAAGAAGAGAGGAAGAGAAGACAACGGAAGAAGAAGGAGAAGGCCTTACCTGTTCGAAGAGGCCCGTGGTGGAGAGAGAAACCCGCTCCCTCAGGTCGGTAGAAAGTGGACTACAAAAATGGCTCGCTGAGCCGAGTAAAAGTGCGCAACCGCGCATGCAAAAAAACACACCGACGGGAGGGGTGACCAGCTGGGGAGTCGATCTCCACAGCCGGCAATGACAGCTGCAGAACAGCTGCAGCAAGAGGAGAATATAGAAGACAACGAAAACAAGAAAGAAGAGAAGAAAAGGACAACAAAGAAACAACAGATGGCCAACCCAGAGGAAGAAGAAGAGGAAGAGGAAGAGTACAGTGAAATAGAAGAAGAAGGGAAAGGCAAGACAAAGGATATACTTTCTCTTATTAAAGAATACATGGAGTCATTTAAAGAATGGCAAGCGCAAAAATTTAATGATTTAAGAAGAAGAATAAACAATACAGAAGAGAAAATGAATAAAATAGATATGACCTTATCAGAAATGGGAAAAAAAATGGACAAGGTGGAAGAATGAGAAGCAGCAGTAGAAATGGAGGTAGAGGACTTAAAAAAGAAATTAGAGGAATCTAATAAAAAAGTTAAAGAGACACAAGAACTGTTAGCTCAGAAAATAGATATAATGGAAAATTATAACAGAAGAAATAACATAAAGATAGTGGCCCTTAAGGAAGATGAAGAAGGCAAGAATATGAGAGAGTTTATAAAAGATTGGATCCCTAGGATCCTAGGATGTCCAGAACTACAGCAAGAAATGGAAATAGAAAGGGCACATAGAGCATTGGCCTTTAAACCTCAACCACAACAAAAGCCAAGATCTATTTTAGTAAAATTCCTAAGATATACTACAAGAGAAAAGGTACTGGAGAAAACAATGGAAAAAGTAAGAGAGGGCAACAAGCCACTGGAGTACAAAGGGCAAAAAATCTTCATTTATCCAGATATAAGTTTTGAACTCCTGAAGAAGAGAAAGGAGTTCAATACAGCAAAGGCGATTTTATGGAAGAAAGGGTATAAATTTATACTAAAGCATCCAGCGGTATTGAAAATATTTATTCCAGGACAGCAAAACAGACTATTCTCGGATCCAGAGGAAGCACGAAAATTTGCAGAACAATTACAAAATAGACTGAGAGATGAAGACGTGTAACGAGAGTACAAAAGACTGCGAACTAAAAAGACACATAAGTTTTGAACTCCTGAAGAAGAGGAAGGAGTTCAATACATCGAAAACGATCTTATGGAAAAAAACTATTCTCGGATCCAGAGGAAGCAAGGAAATTTGCAGAACAACTACAAAACAAACAGAGAGATGAAGACATGTAATAAGAGTAAAAATGACCACGATTTATATGTATGTGGGTAAAGAGGTATATGTGTGTATATGTATAATGTGCATACATGAATGTATCCGTATTTAGAGGAAAATATAGATAGTATAGACAAGAATTAATAAGGGAAGGAAATGGAATAGAGGGAATAAGGAGGGAATTAAAAGAGTGACCTTTGTTACATATGAAAAGTGAAATCTTTTCTGGGGGGGCTGGGTGGGGAGGAGTTACGGTCACTGCAAAATCAGCTGACGCTTGCGAGTGAATTCGCAAATCCAAATGGAGAGGGGAGATGTGGTTGTCCGACAAGGGATAAAGGACAACTCAGGAGGGGAAGGGGGGATTGGGGCTAAAGAAGTTTTAAATAGGAGAATAAGGAAAATGTTTGATGTTTTAGGAATGTTGTCTTAAAAAGGGTTCAAAACAAGAAAACAGAAATGGATAAGAAGGAAAGGTAATGATGGAGAAACGGAAAGGGAAGATAAACAAAGTATAAAATGGCTACGTTGAACTATATGACTTTAAATATTAATGGAATACATAACCAAATTAAAAGGAAGAAACTGCTAAATTTACTGAAAAAAGAAAAAATTGATATAGCATTTGTGCAAGAAACACATTTAACTGAATTGGAGCACAAGAAATTAAAGAGAGATTGGGTAGGACACGTAACAGCAGCATCGTATAATTCAAAAGCAAGAGGAGTAGCTATATTAATTAGTAAAAATGTGCCATTTAAAATAGAAGAGGAAATAATAGATCCAGCAGGGAGATATGTAATGATAAAATGTCAGATATATTCGGAGTTTTGGAATCTACTCAATGTATATTCACCTAACGAAGAAGATCAAAAGTTTATGCAAGATATCTTTTTGAAGATAGCAGATACGCAAGGGAACATATTAATAGGAGGGGATTTCAACCTGAATTTGGATTCAAATATGGACAAAACTGGGAAAAAAATTAACAGAAAGAACAAAGTAACCAAATTTATAATTAAATCAATGGAAGAAATGCAACTTTTGGATATATGGAGGAAACAACACCCAAAGGAAAAGGAGTATTCATATTACTCGGCTAGACATAAAACATACTCAAGAATAGACCTATTTTTGTTATCAGCTCGTATGCAAGATAGAGTAAAAAAAACAGAATATAAAGCTAGAATACTATCGGACCATTAACCCTTAATATTGACAGTAAAGTTAGAGGACATCCCTCCAAGAATGTATAGATGGAAATTAAACCCCATGTTACTTAAAAGGCAGGATTTTAGAGAATTTATTGAAAAACAAATTAAAATGTATTTTGAAATAAATACAAAATCAGTGAAAGATAAGTTTAAACTATGGAATGCAATGAAAGCATTCATTAGAGGGCAAATAATAAGTTATGTAACCAAGATGAAGAAGGACTATAATCAGAAAACAGAGCAGTTGGAAAGGGAAATAGTAAATATAGAAAAAGAATTAGCAATGAAGGAAAATACAACTAAAAGAAGAGAATTGGCAGATAAAAAAATAAAATATGAAACACTACAAACATATAAGGTGGAGAAGAATATAATGAAGACAAAACAGAAATACTATGAACTAGGTGAAAAAACGCACAAAATCCTAGCATGGCAGCTTAAGACAGAACAAGCTAAGAAAATGGTATTGGCATCAAAGAAAAAAGACAAACAAATTACATATAATCCAAAAGAAATTAAGGAAAACTTTAGAGAATTCTATGAACAATTATACCGAACTGAAAACGAAGGGAAGAAGGGAAAATAGATGAATTTCTAACTAAAAGTGAACTACCAAAACTACAAATAGAGGAACAAAATAAATTAACAGAGCCATTTGGAATAGTAGAAATACAAGAGATAATAAAAAAAATTACCAAATAATAAGACACCAGGAGAGGATGGATTCCCAATAGAATTCTATAAAACATTTAAAGACTTATTAATTCCGCCCCTCCTGGAAGTAATCAACCAGATTGATAAAACACAAAGCTTACCAGATTCATGTAAAACAGCAATAATTACAGTAATACTAAAGTAAGGGAAAGATCCACTCACACCAGCGTCATATAGACCAATATCTTTACTTAACACAGATTATAAGATAATAGCTAAACTATTAGCAAACAGATTAGCAGAGTATGTACCGAAAATGGTAAATCTAGACCAAACTGGATTTATCAAAAAAAGACGCAAAACAGACAATATTTGTAAATTTATTAACTTAATTCATGCAGTAGAAGGGAATAAAGCACCAACAGTAGCAGTTGCTTTAGACGCAGAGAAGGCTTTTGACAGAGTAGAATGGAATTATTTGTTCAAAGTATTGCAAAAATTCAGTTTACCGGAGAAGTATATTAATTGGATTAAAGCATTATATAAGGGACCATTAGCGAAAGTGACAGTAAATGGACATGTATCAAAGCAATTTAACTTAAGCAGGTCAACACGGCAGGGATGCCCACTATCACCTTTATTGTTTGCGTTAGCTATAGAACCACTAGCAGAATTGATAAGGACAGAAAATAATATAAAAGGGATAAAAATGAAAGACAAGGAATATAAAATCAGTTTATTTGCGGATGATGTTATAGTATACTTAACAGAACCAGAACTATCAAAGAATTATATAAGAAATTGAAGGAATATGGAGAAGTGTCGGGTTACAAGATCAACGTAAATAAAAGTGAAGCAATGCCTATGAATAATGCGGATTTCTCAAAATTTAAGAAGGAATCACCATTTAGATGGCAAATGCAAGCAATAAGATACCTAGGTGTACAAATAAACAAAAATCTCAGCCAACTATATAAACTCAATTATTATCCACTAATGAAAAAATTACAGGACGATTTAGAGCATTGGAAAGATTTACCACTAACACTAATAGGAAGGATAAACTGTATTAAAATGAACATTTTTCCAAGGATATTATACCTATTTCAGGCATTGCCAATATATTTGACTGAGAAATTCTTCAAGGAGTTAAAGAAAATAATAAGGAAATTTTTATGGAAAGGGGGGAAACCGAGGATAGCACTAGATAAATTAACAGAATGGTATAAACAAGGAGGCTTATAACTGCCAAACTTTAAAAATTATTACAGAGCCGCACAATTAAGATACCTATCAGATTTTTATCAAACAAGGGAAAAGCCAGATTGGACTAGGTTAGAATTAGATAAAATAGGGGAAAAGATACCTGAAGACATATTATATAAATGGGATGAAAAATTGGTACAACATAGAAGTTCTCCAGTATTACATCATCTACTCAATATTTGGAAGAAGATTCATGTAGAAAGAAATAAAACAAATTATCAATTGCCAAAACTAATATTGACGCAAAACAAGTTATTCCCTTTTACAATAGATAACCTTTCCTTTAGAGAATGGGAGAAAAAAGGAATTAAAAGAATAGAAAATTGTTTTTCAGGAAATAGATTCTTATCCTTTGAACAAATGAAAGATAAATACAATATAACTCAAGATACAGCGCTGGCATATTACCAGTTGAGATCCTACTTGAAGGATAAATTAGGAAGCAGTTTGAGTTTGCCAGAGGGAAGTAACTTTGAATATGTGATTACAGATACAATGATAATCAAAAGATTTATAACAAATATGTATATTAAACTGCAAGAAAAGGAGAATGAGGAAACAAATGGTAAAACTAAACAAAAATGGGAACAAGATTTAAATATAAAGATAAAAAAGGAAACATGGGAGAAGTTATGCTCTGGAATGATGAGAAATACAATAAATACGAGGTTACGTATGATACAATATAACTGGATACACAGGCTATACATTACACCTCAAAAGTTAAATAAATGGGACCCAACAGTATCTGATAAATGTTTTCGATGTAAAAAAGAAATGGGAACAACAATTCATGCAATCTGGACATGTGAGAAAGTAGAAAAATTTTGGGAAGATCTAAATCAGATATTAAATAAAATAACAGAAAACAATATACCAAAGAATCCAGAGATCTTCCTCCTAAGTAACATAAAAAACAAAGAATTTGGAATTGATTTGGAGGATGCACAAAAAAGATTTGTTAAGATAGCTCTAGCCGTAGCAAAAAAATGTATTATGTCAACCTGGAAATTGGAAGATAATTTGAAAATACAACAATGGTATATAGAAATGAATAAATGTATTCCATTAGAAAAAATAACATATAGTTTAAGAAATAATATTGAAATATTCGAACAAATATGGGAGTCTTACATTAAACACAATAGCGAAAACCTACCGGGGACAATCGCTACCTAAGTTAACGGAAGGAAAAGGAAATGAAAAGAATGGACTCAGTGGAATTTCTGGTGTATTTTTATTGAATGACAACATTGCCTGACTGGTTTAATTTATCCTACATTTTATACTTTAAATGGACGGGAGGGGGGAGGTAGGGAGGGTGGGATGGGAAGAGGGAGTGGGGGGGGGAGAAAATGGCACTGTATATGTGTGAAAAGGAAAAAGTGTGTATCATGGTTAATGCGATTTATGGTGTGAAAAATAAAAAAAAATTTAAAAAAAAGAAGTGTGGAAAGAAAGCAAGAACTTTGTGCTAAATGTGGATGATCAGCCTCAATCCAGTTGAAGAGTGGAGCAGGTGCAGAGCGTTGATTGGCTTACTCTTTTCCCTATTTGCTGTGCTGTCTGTAACTAGTTTAATGGAATCACAACAAAGCAATAGAAAACCACATCAGTCGTTGAATCACAGACAATATTTTATGGGGGGATGACTTCAAACCCCAGTTTAAAGTCTAAATCAGTGGTTTTCAAACTTTTTCATTTCACTCACATATCACCTGAAGTAATCCCTATGCCATCGGTGCTTTGTAATTAGTAAAGGATTACTTAAAGTGGGGGTCACTGGATGGGTCACGTCTCCAGAATGGAGGACCATCGCCTTCCCAAGATCGTATTATATGGCGAGCTCTCCACTGGCCACCGTGACAGAGGTGCACCAAAGAAAAGGTACAAGGACTGCCTAAAGAAATCTCTTGGTGCCTGCCACATTGACCACCGCCAGTGGGCTGATAACGCCTCAAACCGTGCATCTTGGCGCCTCACAGTTTGGCGGGCAGCAGCCTCCTTTGAAGAAGACCGCAGAGCCCACCTCACTGACAAAAGGCAAAGGAGGAAAAACCCAACACCCAACCCCAACCAACCAATTTTCCCTTGCAACCGCTGCAATCGTGTCTGCCTGTCCCGCATCGGACTGGTCAGCCACAAACGAGCCTGCAGCTGACGTGGACTTTTTACCCCCTCCATAAATCTTCGTCCGCGAAGCCAAGCCAAAGAAAAAAGAAAGAAAGACTTAAAGTGGTGTGTGAGTGGGAAGGGAATCACTGCTCTAGACCCAATTGTTCCTGAAATATTTGCTTGAGAAAGATTGTCATTGACCCTTTTCCTTTGGAGTTATGAAACCTAGCACATAACGAAGTCAATTAGGTCCAAATACAGATTTTCAAACTTTTTTCTTTCACCCCATTTGCCACTTTAAGTAATTCCTTACTAATCACAGAGCACCAATGGCATAGGGATTAGTCATAAATATGGTAATGAATGAATGAACACTACTGCCGCGTCCTTCATGGAGAGGCAAGCTGCGCACCACACCCACCCACTTGGGACGAAGAGGATTGTGTTTTCCCCTGATGGTTTGGACAAATAATTCGATACTGAAGGCCTTGCCTGATTCCCGATTGGATGACTGTTCCACAGCGCAGTTCAGTTGCGGATTCCTACCCAAAGCTGTGTGATGCCTTCCGCAGGGCATTGCAGATACAGTACTGGGGTCTAAAGCGGAACACAGTCTGCTGAAGGAATCCAGCAGGTGCAACAACACGAGTGGGATTTTTTTTTAATGGTCGCGATTTCGGGCTGAAACGTCGTGGACCATTTTTTTTAATTCCAGCCCACTTTCGTGACTTCACCCGCTGTGTGGAGACGTACAAGGGAGGGGAGGGGAGGGGAGGGGGCATTGCCTTCTGCGATCCAAACTAGAGGAGGAGGTGGGTATACCCACTTTGGAAGGGCAAACAGCGAGAGAAATATTGTCACAGAGGAGTTTCTCAGTCAAGAATGAGCTAACCTGGAGACTCGGGCTCAGCCCATGGAATCGGGAAATTTATATTTCTGAAATTCTAAACAAACAAAGCTGAAGTGCTTCTGGAAGTTCTACCTGCGGCTTTAATAAAGTGGAAGGCTGCTCTAATCGTGCTCGTTCTTAATTGGGCTGTGACTGCAGTCAGATTTGCCTTACGTCAGCGAGGAGGCGGAGGGGAATTTCCCTGGTGAATTTTCTGAGACTCAAAGGGGCCTCTTCCAGCTTCGCAACTAGAACCTTTTGGAGTGAAGGCGAAAGTTACATGTCGAACTAATCCAGCGGGGTGTAAAAGGATCGCGAGGCAGCCAGCCAGCCATGGACGGTAAGACGAGTTTTGGAACCCACGTCTGTTTTAGCTCCTGAAACGGCTGTGACGGGCATTTGCTTTCTCGGCGGAAGCGTTTCACTGTCGGGAACACATCGCATTTGCTCTTGGCAGTTGAAAGGCCGGCGCAGAATCGGTCCCCCGTGGCGAACCGGAGGTGTCTGGAGCTGCGCGTTCGATGTCCATTCCGGATGAAACCTTGCAAAACGCGCGCTTCGTCGCTCTCCAGCGGATTGCGCCTTGGTCTGGCTGCCGTGACCGTTTCGGTTCTCCGGTCGCCTCCCGGCCAGCGGGACGGTGACTCAGACCAGGACTGAATCGGGGGGTGGGTGGGGGGGACCAGAAGCAGGCGACGCCTGGAAGAAGCGCGGGGCCAAACTTCAGCCTCAAATGTCACCGTCGCCTTTGAATCTCGGAAACAGCAGTAGGTGGGAATCTGAAGGCGTCTGACGATGATTAGAGCCCCCTTGCCGGGGGAGGGGAGGGGGGGGGGCTTCATTTCACTCGCACCACCCGAAGCTGCTCGATTTTTCTTCCTAACCCCGGCCAATTTGCTTCCCGCTTTGATGAGGAAGTATTGAAGGAAAGCAAAAACGCATTGGAAAATGCCCTTCACAAAACCAAGATCTGATGAAACTGCGGTTGAAACTCCTTGTGAAACTTCTGTGGGCGACGATGAGAGCAGAAACGTTCCTTGTGTTCGCCCATTTCAACCTAAATTCAAGTGAAAAGTGGGAGGCCCTTGAGCTGAAGGAGGACAGTTGGAAAGACAGGGCAGCCTGTGTCAGTGTGATAGACCGACGTGAGGGGGTGGTTGGCGGAGTCTCCCCAGGAAGTTGATGTTAAGGATGGCAATTGGTTGCTTCGTCCCGAACCTGCGATTAAAAGATACCTACAGTTGATGAACGGGGCAGGGCCACTCGGGTGGAAAAGGCAGGTAGGCAGCAATCCGCCAACAGGACTGAGTGTGCCATCAAAATGAAAGGAGGTCGTCCCACAAGGTGGTGTCGGGACCTGCTTCACTTCTACCCCCCGCCCCAGGCGGATCACGAACGTTCGTGGTGCGGTCTGAGCAATAATATCGGCGCGGAGTTGGTGGCTAATTCGATTTTTATATACTCAAATCAACAACAAAAAAACCCGTCCAATTTTGAGGAAGGAAGGGTAACTGACCATCAATCGCCATCAGGATGACATACCGAGTTGATTGTAGGTTAGGCAGAGGAGAGTCTTCAAGACGTTGCGTAGATTGGAGGACTTCAGTAAAAGGGAGAAATTGGATATGTAACAGAAGATTAAATATAGGCATATAGCACGGTAACAGGCTGTTTCGGTCCACGAATCCTTGCCGCGCAATTTACACCCCATTAACCTGCACCCCGGTACGTTTTGAAAGGAGGGAGGAAACTTACGCAGACACTGGGAGAACGTGCACACTCCTTAGTCTGATAGGTTGGGTTTGTTTATGTCCGATTGCGGAGAGGGGTGGTAACCTGACCTACATAGGATTATGGTAAGCATTGATGGGGTGAATGCAAAATCATTTTCCCGTGGTTGGAGTATCATAAACGGGAGACCATGCGTTTGAAGTGAGTGGAACAGAGAACAGGCCTTTTTCTTTCCACTCACATATCACTTTGAATAATCCTTGTGCCATAGGTGCTCTGTGATTAGTAAGGGATTGCTTAAGATGGTATGTGGGTGGAAAGAAAAAGTTTGAGAACCACTGACATAGAACATCACAGATGTTGTGCTGACCTATATATTCCTATTTTTTTTTAAAATAAACCCTTCATACCTGGTAACCCTGATTTTGCTTTCATCCATTTGTCTGTCTCTTAATGTTTCAGCCTCCACCAGCACTCCTGGTAAGGCATTCCAGGCACCCATAACTCTCTATGGGGGGGGGGGAAGGAACCCTACCCCTGATGTCTGTCCTCAACTTTCCTCCCTTCACTTTGTACTGAGGTGTTTGCTATTCCGAGGAAAAAAAAGGTGCTGGCTGTCCACCTTATCCATGCTTCTCAGAATCTTGTAACTCTATTAAGTCACCTCTCATCCTTCTTCACTTCAAAGAGAAAACTGCTAACCTTGCCTCATAACACTTATTTTCCAATCCAGGCAACATCCTGGTAAATCTCCTCAGCAACTTCTCCATAGCTTCCATATCCTTCCTATAATGAGGTGGCCAGAACTGAAGAAGTTTTGAATTGGGGTCTGAGGGTTATAGTTTTTTTTCTTTGCACAGTGTAGTTGATTTATGGAAAATACTGCTGGAGGAAGTGTAGAATTGGATTTATTTACTATGTATAAGAGGCATTTAGACGGACACTTAAAGAGGCAAGGCAGAGAAGGCTCTGTCTTAATAAAGGCAAGCTCAAAAAGGTTGATGTGGGTTTAGTGGACCAAAGAATCTGCTTCTCTGCTGTACAACTCTATCAGCAGATTATTCTTGGGGCAGGAGATAGTTATTGAGATGGACAGGTGAATATTTTGGAATGTTGTGTGTTTCTTGCATTGCTTGTACTTGACCTTCACATGTTCCTGTCAAGCTTGAGTTGCTCAATGAATTCCTGAATCAACCCCCTGCATGTCCAGTGGTTATGAGCTGGGTATTTTTGTAAATTGGAGCGGATGTTATTTAAAAAAAAAATGAGTGGCCTTTGAGAAAATTCTGGAAATCTCTTGCTGTGACACAGACATGATATTTGATTCAGAAATTTGGTGCCACTACTATGTACATTTTACATGTAAAATGAAACTTGATTGTAAATAACTAGAAAATTCTTAAAGACAAATAGATAAAATGGAGGGTTTTTAAAGTTTAAATTATTTCACACATATAATATTCCTCAGAGTCATACTACTACTTGTTGAGACAGCAGAAGTATGTGCCTAAACAATTGGGGTTTCTATTTTTAATTTGTGGGATGAAAATGAGAAAAATCTCAATTTCCCCTCAACTGCATGATTGAGAATGCAGTCTCTTCACTCTGGTGCTACACATTTGTGCTATAGAACACTGAAGTCAAAGATTTGTAATATCATTTGCCTTGAGAAACTCAGCAAGATATTAAATGGAATTTTTGTTTTGTAAAATATCCAGAGAAATCCCATTTTCAGTGTTGTTGAAATGAACATATAAAATTAAAATAAGTGCTGTACAACTGTGCTCCTGTTGGTCACACCTCAGTGCACCAATAGCTATCACAAAGTTGATTCTGGCACAGGCATTCATCTTGAGAGAAATGAAACTCATTGGGTAACATTACAAGTGAAATATCTTTATTTCCAATTGATTAACAGTTCAGTAAATGGTCGCACTTGAAACTGCATAAGTAAATCAATTGCAACAAGCTCTGTGTGACTGCTATACAGATTTAGAAAATGTGAGAGCACTAGATGTTGAAATAGACAACAAAGGGAGTGTGAAACTACCTGATAATGTTTCTATGCAAACAACTGTTTCTGCATTGTAAATTCTAACATTTGGCCCCAGTTTCTCAACATTGTGATTTAGTTCTTTTTGGATTTTAGAAATCTTGTTGGACATTCATAATGCCTTGTTTCTTCAGGTGGTTTGCACATAAGTGCATTTCTTTAATCCAATCCATCTTGTATTTTGTTTCATTAAAGCATTCTTTAATGCTTTAATGACTAAAAATTGAAGCATCACCATCCCAATCTGTGCTGTTGTATATGTCAGAGGGGTGGGGAGGGGAAGCTTCATAATTTAGATTCAGCGTTGAATGTTTCAAACCAAAAAATTACTATAATTGGATGTTAATTCTATTAGCATAATTTCATATAAAACATTTGGTTGGTGTCACAAATGCACAAAGCTAAATTTCATGACATATTAAGCCAACATCAGTTTAAATCAATAGTTTAAAAGGGAAAAAATTTAAAAAGAAACGTTTTTTTTTTAAATATACATTATCAAGATGTGCAGCACATCAAAGTAAACTTTGATTTTAAATTTATGTGGTTTTCTGATGACTTCATAAAGTGGGCAACACTAACTATCTGTTTAGGTCTGATATCTTTAATCTTTATTAACTTAGGGGTGCCATGGTTGGTGTTGTGGTTAGTGCAATGCCTTTACAGCGCCAGTGATGGGGACCTGGCTTCAAATCCCATGCTGTCTGTAAGGAGTTTGTATATTCTCACCCTGTCTGCATGGGTTTTCCTCGGGGGTTCTGTTCGAAATGTACTGGAGGTGTAGGTTAATTGGGTGTAAATTGGGTGTCGTGGCAAAATGGCCTGTTATCATGCTGTATGCCTAAATTTAAAAAAAATTAAAATTTAAATTTAATTTCATAAAAATACACTTGTAACTTAAATTCTGACTTTGATTTGGATGTCATTGCCACTTTTAAGTAGGGAGGTTTATTTTAAGTGGAATATTGTATTCCTCTTGTTTTAAATAATGAGCCATTCTTCTGAAATTCTGTCTTCCAGTGAGGGGTCAATTGCCAGTTATGTCTCGGCCTCCCCTTCAAGGTAAGAGATTTTTATTTTTGTGGAAAACTAAGTTTCTGTTATTCCTCATTGTGTATCATGTTTGTGGTGTACTTTGCTAGAATTCTTTGCTGAAATTGCTGTTAATTTTAGGTGAACCTTATGTTGAAATTATTGAGCAGCCCAGGCAACGCGGTATGCGTTTTCGATACAAGTGTGAAGGACGATCAGCTGGTAGCATTCCTGGGCAAAACAGCAAGGATAACAATAGAACATATCCTTCTATACAGGTAACACATTAATGTATTTGTGGACTGTAATAAGTATTCTATGCCTATTTTATTTCCTTTTGTAATCTTTTCAAAGCTATAACAGTTTTTAAACATGTATAAATTTTGCTTTTATGCAGTTGAGTTCCAAAAGTGAGATGAGTCAGTTACTTAAAATCAGGGAAATCAGTCATTGTTTAAGTTCACGTTTATTATCATCTGATTTACAAAAACAACCTAATGATAACTGAGGTGACTGGTTCATAATTTTATTAAGGAAAATTATAAGAGCAAACAATGGGATGTGTAAAATTGTGACATGCAGGTCAGAGCTGTTGTTGAACCTTGTAAAACCAGATTAGTGGTAATGCCCAGCAGATGTGGAGAAAGAAGAAAACTGGGTTGGTATTATTAATGAATAACTTTGCATCAGTGTTTATAAATGACTATCAACATCATAACACTTGAAGTGAAACCACTAAACTACCTAGATTGTACGCATTCTTCTTTCTTTACATGTCAGCTTTCCTGTTAAATATGCAGCTCTGCTTTTTGATATTTTGCATAAATTGAATTATTTCCTTGAAAGTTTACTTTGGAAAAATATTTTTAATCCAGTATGGAATGAATTCTCATGAATGCTGTTAATCTTGGTTTTATTCAAAGAACCATAATTATCCAGAAGCTACAATGTCTATTTGAATATGATGTAGACTGGAATGAAATGGGAAAACTACAGATATTGCTGTATTGATTTACTACAATTGTACCATTTGTATGTTAATATCAAAATTTAGAGTTGTACTTCACCAATCTCTAAATCAAAGAGGTTACTGTTGTGATTTTGCAAAAGGTTTGAGTGCTAGAAACCTGAAGATAAAGCTGTAGTTCTCAAGTATTTTCAATGACACCCATGAAGCAAAATATTAAGGTTTCAGGTTCATCAGAACTATTCCTGACAGTTCATTGACTTGACGCAAGGGCTATAACCTGCTAGTGGCAAATCATTAATGCTTGCTACTTGTGCACAGATCAATTCCACGTTGGTTCATGTCCATCCGAATCCAAAAGAAAATTGATCTGTGTGGTATCAAAGCCTTGCAAAATGCAATGTTGTTATTTTAGTGGAGGGAATGGGAGAGCTGGAATGTACATGATCCACAATACATTTGAAAGTGTTCAAAATCTCTTGGGGGAAAAAATATTAATTTCTTAAAATATACAAGATCATAATATAGAGAAGCAGAAGTAGGCCATTCAGCTCATTGAATCCACTCTGCTGTTCCATCATGAGCTGATCCATTCTCCCACTCAACTCCATTCCTCTGCCTCTCTCCATAACCTTTGATACCCTGACTATTCAGAGACATCAATCTCTGCCTTAAATACACCAGACCTGGCCTCATTAGACATTTGTGGTAGCAAATTCTAGAGGTTCACCACTCCCTAGTGAAAGAAACTCCTCTGCATCTCTGTTTCAGTGCTGAAGTTGTGCTCTCTTGTCCTAGATTCCATAATCGAAGCATGCTTAGTATAGTGGTTAACACAGCACCTTTACAGTGCCAGCGATCGGACCCGGACTGGGGTTCAAGTCCCATACTGTCTGTAAAGAGTTTGTACGTTCTTCCAGTGTCTAAGTGGATTTTCTCCAGGGGCTCCAGTTTTCTCCTACCATTTAAAACATACCGGGGATGTAGGTTAATGGGATCTAAATCATGGTCCAAAATGGCCTGTAACCATGCTGTATGTCTAAATTTAAAAATTCCCTACCATGTGAAACAACTTTGCCACATCTACTCTGTCCAGGCCTTTCAGCATTCAAAATGCTTCAATGAGACTCCACCTCATACTTAGGATCTCTGAGATGTATAGTAAAAGAGCCGTCAAACATTCCTCGTATGCAAATCCCTTCATTACATGAATTATTCGTGTAAATCTTCTCTGAATCCTCTCCAATGCCAGCACATCCTTTCTTAAAGAGCCCAAAACCTTACTCCAAATGAAGTCTCACCAGTGCCTTTTAAAGCCCCAACATCACATCCCTGCTCTTAAATCTTAATCCTCTCGATATGCATGCCAACATTGCACTCACTTTCTTCACTACCAACTCAACCTGGAGGCTAACTTTTAAGGTATCTAGCATGAGGATTCCCAAGACCCTTTGCACCTCTGAATTTAGAATTTTCTCCCCATCCAAATAATATTCTGCCCTTTTATTTCATCTACCAAAGTACATGACCATACACCTTCCAACATTGTATTTCATTTGCCATCTTGCCCATTCTTCTAACCCCTCTAAGTCTCTCTGCTGCTACTCTGTTTCCTCTTTACTATATACCTTTGTATCTCCTGAAAACTTGGCCAAAAAACCATTTATTCTGCTATCCAAATCATTAATATTCAACCTAAAAGGAAATGCCCCCAAAATTGACCCCTGCAGAACACCACTGGCAACCAACCAGAATAGGATCCCTTATTTGCCATACTGTTTCCTGCTGATCAACCAATGTTCAATCCATGCTAGTATCTTTCCTGTAATTCCATAATTCCATGGGCTCACATCTTGTTAAGCAGCCTCATGTGTGGCACCTTGTCAAAGGCCTTTTGAAAATGCAAATATACAGCATTCACTGCATCTCCTTTGTCTCGCCTGCTTGTGGTTTCCTCAAAAAAAGAGTAGGTTTGTCAGGCAAGATTTTCCCTTAAGAAAACCATGCCGCCTTTGGTCTTTGCTGTTGTGCACCTCCAGGTACTCTAACCTATCCGTGACAATTGACTCCAACAACTTCCCAACCACTGTTGTTAATTTCACAGGCTTGTAATTTCCTTTCTTCTGCCTCCCTCCCATTTAAAATGGTGATTGACCTTTGCACTTTTCCAGTCCTCCAGAGTTGGTCTGGGAGACTTCTCTACAATTAGACCATTCAGCTTCCCATGCACCTACTCTGGTGATAGTGACTGCACTCCCCTCTCTTCCCTGACACACATGAAAGTCTGGTATACTGCCAATGTCTTCCACAGTTAAGACTGATGTAAAATAGTCATTCAGTTCCTCTGCCATCATCTTGTTTCTCATTACAATTTTCTAACAGTCCTATATCAACTCTTTTTTTTTACTCAGAATAGTTTTTAAAACTTTTAGTATCTTTTTTGATATTATTTGCTCACCTCCTTTAAAGTTGATCCATTCCTTCTTATTTACCTTCTCAGTTGCCTTCTATATACTGTCAAAAGCTTCCCAGTCTTCTATCTTCACACGAGATTTTATATCCTTATGTGCCCTTTCTTTTGCTTTTATTTTGGCTTTGACTTCTCTTGTCAGCCACAGTCATGTAATTTTTCCATTCAAAAATTTATTTTTTTGGAATATATCTGTCCTGTACCTTCCTTGCATCTTGCAGAAACTCCAGCCATTGTTGCTCTGCTATCCTCCCTGCTGTGCCTTTCCAATGAGCTTTTGCCATTTTCTCTGTCATTGCTCTGTAGTCCCCTTTATACCACTGATATACTGACGCCTCTGATTTTAGTTTCTCCATCTCAAACCACAGGGCCAATTCTAAAATATTGTGATCAGTGCCTCTGAAGTGTTCCCTTACCGTCAGATCCCCCTATCAACTCTGGGTAGCACAGTTGACATGGTGGTTAGCGCAGTGGCTTTACAGTGCCAGCGATCGGGACCCTGGTTTGAATCCTGCACTGTCTGTAAGGAGTTTGTACGTTCTCCCTGCCTCTGCATGGGTTTTCCCCGGGGTCTCTGGTTTCCTCCCACCTTTTGAAACATACCAGGAATGTAGGTTAATTGAATGTAAATTGAGCGACATGGACTCATGGGCTGAAATGACCTGTTACAGTGCTGTATGTCTAAATTTAAATTTAAAAATTACTCAACACCCAATCTAGAATTGCCATTTTGCTGGTCAACTCAGACACAAACTGTTCCAAAAACACCATCCTGAAGGCATTCAATAAAGGATTTCTCTTGAGACTCTGCACCAATCTGGTTTTCCCAATCAGCCTGCATATTGAAATCCCCTATTGTAGCATTGTCCTTTTTGCATGCCTTCTCTATCTTCCTCTGTAGTTTGCACACCACATCCTGGCTATTATTTGGAGACGTGTGCAACTTCCATCAGGATCTTTTTAACCTTATAGTTTCTTAATTCTATCCACAAGGATTTTCTATCTTCTCTCTCCAAAAACAATTCCATTTTTAAACAGCAGAACCACCCCACTGCCTTTGCCCACCTTCCTGTCCTTCCAATACACTGTATATCTCTGGATATTTAGTTCTCAGCTGTGATCATCTTTCAGCTATGGCTCAGAGATGGCCACAATGTCATACCTGCCAACTTTCAGCTGACCTACGAGATCATCCACCTTATTTCTTACACCGCGGGCATTTAAATACAAAACCTTCAGTGCTGAATTCATCACCTTTTTCAATTATGTTTCCAAAGTACATGATTAAATCCTTAATCTTACACTTGCAATTTTGACCTATTGATTGTCTATCCTTCTTCACAATCTTGCTACACAGTGTATCTATCTGTGTATCATCTACCCTATTCACTGCCCTCTCATTCTAGATTAAACCCTCCCCAACAGCTCTAGCAAACCTGTCTGCCAGAATATTGATTCCTCTCCAGTTCAGGTGTGACCCGTCCTTTTTGTACAGGTCATACCTTCCCCAGAAGAGATCCCAATCATCCACATATCTGAACCTCTATCTGCTGCACCAGCTCTTCAGCCGTGCATTCATCTGCCATAACCTCCTATTTCTGCCCTCATTTATGTGTGGCACAGGCAGCAATGCAGAGATTATCACCCTTGAGGACCTGGGTTTTTTTTAAGCTTCCTTCCTATCTCCCTATATTCCCTCTTCAGGACCTCATTCCATTTCCAATCTATGCCATTGGTATCAATGTGGACCACAGTATCTGGCTACTCACTCTGCTGCTTGAGAATGCTGCAAACTTGATCAGAGGTGTTCCTGACCCTGGCACCTGTGAGGCACCATACAATCCGGGAATCTTGATCATGTTCACAGAACCTCCTATACATTCCCCTCATTATTGAATCCCCAATCACTATAGCTCTCCTCTTCTTCCTCCTTCCCTTCTGAGCTGCTGGACCAGATTCTGTACTAGGGAATTGACCTCTACATTGTCCTTCAGGGTATCCAAAACCATATTCTTATTGTTGAAGGGAAGGGCCAGGGGTGTTCTGTGCTGACTACCTTCCCTCTTCTAACAGTCACACAGTTACCAGTCTCTTGCCTCTTGGGTGTGACTTCTGTCTATCATCCCCTCTGCCTCAGGATGATCCAGAGTTCATCCAGCTCCAGGTCGCTAACATAGTCTGCAAGGAGTTGCAGCTGGATGCAGTTCTTGCAGGTGAAGCCATCATGGACACATGCTGTCCCAGGTTTCTAACATGCTGCAATTGGAGCATACCACTTCCCTAGCTGCCATCTCCACTACTTACTCTGGGTTATTACGAAAAGATCTTGCCTGACTGTACCTGAAGCATATCCTCAGCCTCTGCCTGCTGAAACCTCTCCTGCCAATGTCTCTAACCAACCACTCCTACACTGGGCCACTCACACACACTGGCCACTTCAACAATGACCTCACTGCTTGTGCCTGCTTTGCTTTTATTTGTTCCACTAAAGCACTGAGCCCCACGAATGCTTCTCTTTAAACTCTTTTCTCCCTGATCAGTGAATAACTCTTGTGAATCAAGTGGTCCGCTAAATATAATACAAATCATAGTCCTTAGGATGGACTCAAATTACGATGGACACAATTGCATTTTTTGAACAAAATAAACATTCTTTTCCATTTTAATGGCTTGCTATTTAACTCAAGTTCAGAGGACAGACTCCCCAGGTAATGCCCATGAATTAAGGGGAGGGCATTGATGTACGCAGAGGGGCCTGGGGCTTATGATACAGAGTTCATTAAAGGTGGATTCCCATACAGACAGGGTGGTTAAGAAGGCATATGGTACGCTGGCCTTCATAAATCATAGTATAGAGTAAAGGAGCTGGGAAATGATGCTGCGGCGGTTTAAGGCATTGGTGAGGCCAGGTTTGGAGTATTGTGTTCAGTTCTGGTCTCCAAATTATAGAAAGGATATAGATAAGATGAAGAGGGTGCAGAGAAGGTTTACAAGGATGTTGCCTGGCTTACAGAATCTCGAGTACGGAGAAAGATTAAGGAGACTGGGACTTTATTCATAGGAACGTAGACAGCTCAGAGGGGATTTGACAGAGGTATTTAAAAATTATGAAGGGAATAGATAGACTAGACGTAGACAGACTCTTTCCCCTGAGGACAGGGGAGGTTGGAACAAGAGGGCATAAGTTAAGGGTAAGGGGGAAAAACTTTAGAAGTGTTAGAGGATGCTTTTTCACTCAGAGAGGTGGCAGAATGGAATGATCTTCCAGAGGAGATGGTTGCGGCAGGGGCCCTTCTGTCATTTAAGAGAAGGTTGGATGTGTACATGGATGTGAGGGGGTTGGAGGGTTATGGGCAGAGAGTGGGAGGGGGGAACTAGTGGAGTTGTTCAAGTGAACCTGCGTTGACTTGAAGGGCTGACGTGGCCTGTTTCTGCGCTGTAAATGGTTAATTGCTGAAGTTTTTGCTCCACCACAGTTTGGCACAACACCAAGTGGGCTCACTCGTGGTCATCAGTCAGTAAGTCTACATCTTCTCCATTTTCATGCAACTTCTGCATGACCTCATTCTATTGGGAGGTAAATGCAAAGAGTTCACTGCAGAATTGCTTTCATTTTCCAGCCTATTAATCTTACTTATTTGCTGATTAATTCTGCCTGACATAACTGCACTGAGACTGTTTTCGTTACATTGATTTTGCAACTATCTGCAAATTCATATGAGGAAAATACCACAACAACAGTCTAAATTAATTCTGTAGCAGGGGAAGAAATGGAAATCATTTGGTCGTATCCACTGGGTTTATGTGATGAACTGTACTATATCAATCTTGGCAGAGAACTGTTGAATGAAATAGGCTTTTTTTTCTGGAAACTGAACTTTTTGGCACATTTAGAATCTGGAAACTAGAATAGGAAAATTCAAAATCTAAAGAAAATTCTAAATTGAATTAATTTCTTTGCATAGCTTAATTTTTTTATAACATTTTAGTTCTAATTTTTTTTTTGTTCTTATTCATAAAGGTTGTAAATTATCGTGGAAGAGTGAGAGTTTTGGTTACTTTAGTAACAAAAATCGAACCTTTCAAACCCCATCCTCATGACTTGGTCGGGAAAGACTGCAGAGATGGGTATTATGAAGCTGACTTTGGCCCTGACCGTAGAATTCTGTGGTAAGTATCTAGTATAAGCTGGCAATTTTATTTTGTTTTGATATTGACATTTTGTTTTATGAGTGAAATCCATGTATATTTTGATCTTCATTATTGTATCTACTAAATTTAAAAAGTGGAAGTAGGAAGGTGAGGAAAAAAAATTAAGATTCCTTTATTGTCATCTAATAAAATAGGTGTAATATTACACAAAATTGCCTTTTTAGTCTGCTGTAAGGAAAACAGGTTTGCCATCAGCAGAAATTGCCAGGTGCCTCTTCCACTCAGAGAAAGAGAAGCAATAGACAGTCCCCCAGAGTCACCAAGTGTCCATGGATTCACCTCCTGCACTCCTGCATCCTCTGCAGCCACACAGACTCCGGTCTAAACCATCAGCAACCCAAGTTCCAGATCCAAACCTCTAACTCAATCAGAAAGCCTTCATTGCCCTCGGCACCTTCTTGAATCCCCGTTCAGATACCTGGCACCCCTTCAGCCAGTCTTGAGCCAGTCCAGCACACTGCAATGTGGTGTGAGTCCTTTGACCTTCGTTGTCAGCAGCCTACAGCCTGAGTGGGTCCCTCACTGGTCCATTGCCATGGTCACCATGCCATCGGTCATCTCCTCTGCTTCTCCTCCTAAAAGAGGGAGTGTCCTCCCCATTTCCTAGAGCTTTCACCAGTCCTCCACTGGAGTCTGAAACCCCTTATGGCTGCTGTTGATCATGGGCATCACCATCTTGGGTCCCGACCCTGCAGTTGCAGGATTTTAAATTAAACCACTGTCTGGTCCTTTAACAGGCTGTTTAAAGAGCTGGGCGGATGAACCCCATGAGGGAGCACAATGTCTCTGCTCTCCAGCTCTGCCATTTATCTTCTAAATGGCACCAAGAAATTTATATTGGGCTTGGGAATTAGAAGCTCCAATAAGAGAGAAATTTGTAGTTTTAGTGAAACCATTATTAGAGCTCTGGGCTTAAATGGCTGAAGCTGTTGAAAGGTGACGTGCAAAAATACTGTAGTTGGATAAATAGCAATACTCAGAATTGTAGAGATGGGAGAAGATTTGATCCTGAGGGTGAGAGTTTTGAAATTAAGGTTTTGATGGGTAAATAGAATAGACAATGAGCTACTGAATGAGTTCAGTTTTGGGATACAGTGGTATTGTAGATAAATTACTGGACAAGTGTTCAGCATCCCAAATCATTGATCCAGAGACATGGTTAAATTAATTTCATTAAATAAATCTAGAATAAGATGCTAGTTCCAGGAATGGTAAATGTAAATCATTGGATTGTCACAAAAATGTATTCTGTTTAATAATGTGCACAGAAATAAATCTGCCATCTTTACCCAGCCTGGCCTCTGCGTAACTTTGCACTCTGTTGTTGACTTGTATCTACCTGCTCAGTTCAGAAGTGACCTGAGATTAATGATCAATGTTGATGCTGTCATAATAAGCAAATGAAAATACAGTTAGAACCCTTGAAATATTATTTCTTAAAATATAATCATGGAGGCTGAGATTAAAGAGCAAACACTATCTTCAGAAATGTTAGTCCTAAGATAGCAGGCCAAAACATACATTTAAAGTTGGTGTTTGTTTAAAATTGAGATGGACAACGTCTGGACATCATCTGATGTTTTTTTTTCTGGGATTATTTTGATAGATGTTGCATTTTGTCCTTGGGTAATTTGGTTGGGAGGAGGATAACTACTTGTAAAGATAATAGAGATTTATTGGAATCAGAAACTTTCCCAAACCACTGAAATGACAGTGGCTTCCTGGGTGTTTGAGATCAGTTTGAACTGTTTGAGTCATTTAAATCCATTTAATGAGTGTGAGCTCACAGCACAAATTTGGTATGGACATCACATTAATCAAGATCACAACAAATTGCATTCTCGTTGCATTTGAATCAGGGTCTGTGAGTTCCAGATATACTTTGGAGACTTGGGTACATGACATGTGATTGTGACTGAATACAGTACTGAAGGAGTGCTATATTGTCATTGTTGAAATCTTTCAATCATTAAACTAAGAAGCTCACACTGAGTTGAAGATCAGTGGAATCCTAGCCTACAGTTAATCTCCCACCAGCATCTGAAAGTGCTAATGCATTCTATTGCTTCTTGTGAAACTTTTCTTTGGAAGTTTTGGCTGATTCTCATATTAAAACACAATGATTAATCAGTAGTACCTAATTAGCTGCTTGGTGAGATAATAACATTGTGAATCATACAATATATATTTCATTTCAGTTATCTGTCATGGTGTTGTAATGGTGTGCCCTTCTGAAAGTGAGATTAAGTCGCTTTCTTATGCCTACATTTTGAAGAGATGGCACTTCTAGTGCAGATTCACATCATCCCTTCATGGGTACTTCCCAGTGATGCACCATCAATTACTCAAAAGACTACTATAGAGAAACCAATAGGCATTTATTCACTTAAGCACATCCACACTGTGCAGATGTCCTGCAGGGGGCTGTGGAACAGTCACCTTTATACAGGAGCCTGTGGGGAGGGGCTACAGGTACAACTGGCCAATAGGTGTGCCTGACCAGACAATTGTACATAAAGGCCCAACGGGCCATTAGGTGAGGCACTAAATCAAGGGTGGGTTACCCTTAGAGAGAAATAAACCAGCATATGGGTCACCTGAGCTGGCTTGTGTATATTCCTAAACAGTATTATCAAAAGCCACTCATGGTCATAATATGATCCAAAGACATGAATGGAAACATTCTAAAGCAAGTGAAGTTTATATTGTAGCCACTGAAAATGCAGTGGTGGCAGATGAATACGAAATAACGACACACACAGTTGCAGGTAAATCAGAACTCGTTTACTCGAGTCATGTGTGTATTCTTTCAAAACACTGAACCATGCACGCCACATTATGATGTCCCATGCCAGTTTGCTTGACTTCTGGGAGATGTAGCCTGTAGTGCTGCTACATCCCCCACTCCCTGCCCCCAAGAACTGGCACTATTACCTTGTAGTTTTTTGGGAGGTTGACCCCTGCATCGGACTGCTGGCTGTTGAATAGGCGCAGTTTTGTCAACATGGGCAGGTTTGAGCCTGTCAATTGCAAATGACAGAGGCTGCCCGGTGATATCTAAGATGCAGATTGACCTTGTTTGTCATATCACCCTGAATGGCCCCTCATATGGTGCCTGCAAGGGCTGTCCAAGTGTTCCTCTACATACGAACACTTATTCACAGTCCTTCACTTTGTGTAGTCCAAAAGAAACATGTTTGCCACATGATGATGGTGGTACAGGGATAATTTGCCTTAGTCTGCACAGCAGCTCGTGATCTTCATCTTTACTGGATCTGTGTGGAACAAATTCCCCTGGGATCACCAAAGGCTCTACAGACAAAGTGTGAAGATCCTCTTTTGGATTTGTCCTAATTCCAAGCAACACCCATGGGAATTCATCTGCCCAGATGGGACCATCCAAACAGGCCATGAAGGCTGATTTAAGGTGATGATGGAATTGTTCAACCATCCTATTGGACTGCGGATGATAGGCACTTGTATGATGAAGCCTAGAGCTGAGCAGTCGAGATAAGGCTGTCCAGAACAAAGATATAAATTGAGGTCCTCTGTCAATTAAGGAATGCTCTTGCACAAGAGCGTCCGCCATGGGGACTACCTCAGGCCATCTCATAAACCAATTGATCACTGTGAAGAGATAGTAGAAGCCTCGTGAAACTGGAATTGGTCCCTCAATATCCACATGGACATAGTCGAAGCGGCGAGTTACTGGTGGGAAGGTTTGTAGTGGTGCTTTCGTATGCCGATGGATTTTGACTTTCTGACAAGCTACACAAAATCTGGCCACTTGCGTGACATCTTTCTTCATGCCAAGCAAATCTGTTTGAAATTGGACGAATGGTCGATCTGATGGATGAATGAGAAAGACCATGGACAGAATCAAAAATATGACGTCTCCATGAAGCTGTAACCACTGGCCATGGATGTCCTGTTGACACATCACAAAAGAGCAGCTTACAGTCGGCATCGATTTGCACATCGTTCCATTGAAGGTTGGTTATTGAGGTGCAATACGACTCCTTCTCACCATTTTGTGCTTGGGCAGCGGTGAGAGCCATGTAGTCAATACTGTGGTCCAAAGCTGATACCTTGAGCGCAAATGAGCGGGAAAATGCATCAGCCACTACATTGTCTTTCCCAGAAATGTGCATTATTCTGGTAGAGAATTCCTAAATGAAGGATAACTGCTGCTGTTGTCGAGCTGACCAGGGCTCCAACACCTTCGAAAACGCAAAGGTCAAAGGTTTATAGTCTGTGCATATGGTGAAGTGTCTGCCTTCCAAAAAGTAGCAGAAGTGACGGATGGAGAAATATATGGCTAGGAGCTCTTTATCAAAGTTGCTGTATTTTTTCTCGGCCTCACGGAGGTGGCGGCTAAAGAATGCCACTGACTTCCATTGTCCATCAACATACTGCTGCAGAGTGCCGCCTATGGCTGCGTTTAGGACTGGATAACTGAGCATGGTTGCTTGAGCTAATAGTTCCTTCATCTTTATGAAAGCATTTTGACTTTCATCTGTCCACTAAATAGATTTGGCATTACCAGACAGCAGATTAAACAGAGGTTTCATAAAGTGAGCTACTGCTGGAAGGAATTGCGATTTAAAAATTAACCATGCCCAAGAACTCTTGCAGACCTTTGACAGTGGTTGGTCTTGAATATTGAATAATGGCGTTGATCTTGGAAGGCAGTGGAACCATGCTCTTATTGGTGATTGTAGGCCACAGGAATATTGTCCGAAAACATATTTTTCTGGATTGATGTTCAGTCCAAATTCTCGCAGACGGTCTAAAGAGTGTACGCAGATGTTCCATGTGCTCTTCTTTAGTTTTGCTGGCGACCAATATGTCAGCTAAATAAATGAAGACATTGGACATGCCACACCCTACTGCATCCATAACTCGCTGAAAGGTCTGAGCTTCATTTTTTTAACCCAAAAGGCATAAGTAAAAATTCAAACAATCCAAAAGGAGTAATTATTGCCATTTTCAGGATGTCGTCTGGTTCCATTGACACCTGGTGATATCTGCACACCAAGTCCACTTTTGAAAAGGTTTTTTTCCCCATGTAGATTTACTGAAAAATCTTGAATATGGAGAATAGGGTAGCGATCTGGTATAGTAGCGTCATTGGGCCGTCTATAATCTCCACAAGTTCTCCACCCTCTGGTGCGTTTTGGACCAAATGTAATGGAGACGCCCATGGGCTGTCAGACCTGTGAATTATCCCCAGCTCTTCATTTTGTGGAATTCTTGTTTAGCTAATTGCAGATTCTCCAGAGGCAAGTGACGTGCCTTAGCATGAATGGGAGGACCCTTGGTAGAAATATGGTGAATTACTCCATGTTTTGCAGTGGGGGTCGAAAACTGCAGAGTTGTAATTTCGGGAAACTCTTCAAGTCTGGAGAACTTATCAACAGTCTTACACAGGGCTTGAAGGCATAGCACAGGAAAATGTGATTCCACTAGGCGAATAGATTGAAAGGTGGTACCACCCATCATGAACGAATGAGCTTGAAGGAAATCGGCCCTGAGTAGCGGTCGTGACACTACCGCTATAATAAAAGGCCATGTGTAAATGTTCCCCTCGAACTGAACATTTTTTTTGTGCCATATGTGAGTATGTTGGAACTATTGACTGCTGTGAGTTGGAGGTTAGGGGTAGGATAACGTGTATTGAAACCAGTTGATGGAAAAACACTAACCTTTGATACTGTCCACCAAAAATTTATGTTGCAATAGCTGATCCCAAATATTAAAGGCCCATAGATTTTCGGCCAACTGTCTCAGTCATTAATGATGGTCAGCCAGGGCGTTTCCAGAGAACACACAGTGGCAGGTACCTATGTGCATTGACTCCCCACGCCGGTGATTAAAACAACAAGTGGAAGTGTCAATAGGCTGTCTACCTGACTTGAGACGTTGCCTAGTTATAGGAGCTGGTGTATTGAGAGCATTGGCTTAGAAAGTGGTGTTAACAATGAAGCTGCTGAGTGTGGACAGCTGTGACATAGTGGCATTGTCCGAAGACCTTTTAGTGTGTTTTTTTTTGCCAGCTACAGTACGTCTGCCTCTGCAGCTACTGCCCTGGGGTCTTCGAAGGAACTCTGCGATAATAAGAGTCTAATGGCATCCTCTCCAGGAAGAGCTATTCGAAGAACCTATCTGACCGTTTTCTGGATGCCAGGCACAGCATGTTGTCCATTAATTTGGATGGGGCGCATTCACCCAACTCCTCCATGTGTAACAGTCTAGCGGCCCTCTCTCTGCAGGACATGCTGTAAATTCGCAGCAGGAGCACTTTTAGTGTCATACTTGCACTCTTTAGGCTCCCGTGGATCGCGCATGATGTCACCAACTTACTTGGCAGTGGCTTGGTCCAAGACACTGACGAGGTGATAATAGAAAGGTAAAATTGTGCCTCAGCCTATTAAAACCACAGCTCTGGTTCCACTGTCCAGAAGAGCAGTAGCTTAACAGTAACAACTGCAGTATCCATATAATCCAAAAGCTCGTTTTGGACCTGTTAAGGTCACCAGTTGTAGCCACTAAAAATGCAGTGGTGGCTGATGAACGCGAAATAATGACACACACAGTTGCAGGTAAATCAGAACTTGTTTACTCAAGTCGCGTGCATATTCTTTTAATCACTGAACCATGCGCATCACGCCATGATGTTATGACATCCCGTGCCAGTTCACTAGATTTCTGGGAGTTGTAGTCCATCTATAGCACTGCCATAATATCATCATTATAAATTATTCTGCGGAATATGAATAACCACACGAAGGTCTCCTTTTATAATGGACAATTTCACTATATAAGTAGAAAGTCATCATCTTGGTTTGTAGCAATGAACAGCAGAACCTCAGTAGTCTTTTCTGTTCTGCCTTTGCTCTGTTGTGAGAAAGCTGTGCTTGTTTATTACAAAATATAGAACAGTGTTGACAGCCAGAAATGGATCTACTACATTCCATTGCAAGCAAGCTGTTTCTTTTGCCTATTTTATTGCATGTACACTTTGTAATAGAACCATGACTGTCACTTCCTCTCCCTTTGAGGTGGAATAATTTAATTAATATGATATCCTTGCAGAATCTTGTCAATTGAGAAAATTATTTTTGCACAGCACGTGGAAGGAATGGTCAGTTCAATGATGATGCACATGTCTATTTCATAATATAATACAACCACTGTTGAGAATAAAAATTCTTGTTGAATAAAATGTACCAATACAGTTTAGACAATGTTATAGTTGCCTTTTGTGTTTCAAGTAAAACTTCTATTCTGTAGTAAAAAAAAAAGCAGTGTTTGGAAAAAAAATGTTTTGTTCTAATTCTTTTAAACACTTTAATCAATCACTACTGTGAGATCCTGTCATAAATGTTATCACATGAACAATATCTTAAAATGTTCACAACTGCCTTTTCTAAATTGGTACTGATTTATTTCGTGAAGTTTCAATGATTTCATTAAACTGTTTCCTTTTTCTTGCTACCAATTTCTTGAGGATTGATTTAAACCAATGTGTATATTGAACACTTTTCCAATGTTTAGGAGTTTCTCGAAAATGCCCCATGTAGATTTACTGAACAATCTTGAATATGGAGAATAGGGTAGTGATCTGGTATAGTGGCATCATTGGGCAACTATACCATTAACTCTACTAAGGTTCCAAAGATCCATTCAGCAACCATGATTTAAATGGATAAGTAGACACAATCGCAGTACAGAATGAGATTGTATTGACTTTTTAAAATCTATAACTAAAGTGAAACTCATTAAAAATCTCACTTCCAATATTATTGAGTGTTTTATATATATATATTTATCTGTGTATCCATGTATCTGTGTATCCATGTATCTGTGTATCCGTGTATCCGTGTATCCCTACACACACATGCTCATACATAGGTAATAACAAGAATATATATCCAACAAAGTATATGTATGTTAAGAAATAGATGTGAACAACCTATGAAAGAGTAAAAAAATGTATATGAAACAAAAACTATTCTATGTTCCATTAATGCATATAAGAAAGGACAACAAACCCATAAAATGGGATCCAATAATCTTATAAATTCTGAAAATAATTAAGGAAAGGAGCCCATAAATTTAGCAAATTAGGGTTCATTATGTTAGTAGAGCATAACATTCTTTTTGCAGAGTCAAGCATGGCATCACATCAGATAACCATCGAGTGTGTGTAGGAGGGACAGCATCCTTCCAGCTCAGAAATATAGCTCTTCTGGAAATAAGAGTAAAGGCAACTACATGGGACTGTAGCCCAGACAAATTTAAATCAGCTCACTTACTTACTCCAAATAGGACAAGAAAAGGATTAGGAGCCAAATTAACATTAAGAACTAAAGACAAGGTACGGAAGATACTTTCCCAATAGCTGGAAAGCGAGGTATATGACCAAAACATATGAAATAATGTACCTTCTTCAGTCTTCCATCTATTACACTTTGACAAGAAATTAGAATAAAATTTAGCCAATTAAACTTTGGAAAAGTAAGCTCAATGTACTACTTTAAATTACAACAGTGAATGTCAGGCACATAGAGAAGATGAATTAATCCATTTGAAAATGTAGCATCAGAAAATTCTTGTTGAAAATCTTGCTCCCATTGTTTCTTAGTCTTGTCCAGGGAATCTTAGTCTTCTTAGTCTTGTCCAGGGAAGAACTGATAACAACTTCTTAGTATTCGATTTAATCTTCTCTATCATCTTTAATTCCAAATCTTGAGGGAGTTTTAATGCCAAGGATTTTAAAAAGCTCCTAATCTGTAAATATCTAAAAAAAATGGTTTAGTTATTTTGAATTTAGAAGATAATTGTTCAAAAGAGGCCAAATTTTGGTCAATAATGAGATCTTGGAAAGATTGGATGCCAAACTCTGATCATTGACAAGAGCCAAAATCTTGTACTGAAGGTAAAAAAAAATAAGAGGACTGATTAATAAAAATCTATGGCATCCAAAATGTTTTACAAATTGAAACCAAATCCTCAACATATATTTAACCACAAAATTATTAGTTAATTTAGAAACAGAAAAGGATAATGGAGCTCCAACTATTGAAATGAGGGAATACTTCTTGGTAGAATCAAGAAAAAATTTCTACACAGTGAAAACATACAATTTCTATTGGATAGTAATCAGCAAACAGAGTGCAGAGTTGTAATACTAAATTGGTGGATTCAGTCATAAGATGTTTTGTTTTTTGTCATCTCTGTCCAGCTTTGTCATTAAGTTGCAAGAGATTCATCCAAGCAGATAAGACTCATATTGAAGAACCACAAAAATTATGTTGAGGTTTACTGATAGTTGCATGGTTACTTACTTTTAAAATAAAGAAAGAGACCATTGTTATTCTGAAATATAAAGAGGGAATCCATCTTCAAAAGGGAAATCTTAACTAGTCAATTTAAACTATTAAACATTCAAAATGGCAAAGGTTTAAGGTTATTTTAATACAAATACAGCAATTTTTAAAAAAAAATCTCGTCCAAAAGGAATTTGGGCTGCACAGTTGGCCTAGTGTTTAGCAGGAAAATAAGGGTTTCCCATTCCATTCCTGATTTAGTCAAACAGCATGGAAATAAGTCCTGTGGCCCAATGAATTTGCATCAGCCACTCATTTATAGTAATTTAATCTATTCTCTCTAAATTCCCATCAACTCTTCCCAAATTATATCTTTATATTTTAGACAATTAGCTGTAGCCATTTAATCTACCAACCTGCACATTTTTGGAAGTAGGAAACTAAAGCACCTGGAGGGCACCCATTTGTCACCGAAAGAATATGCAACCTCCTGGTCAGTAATAAAGCAACGCTGTTCACTGACCTCTCGATAAAACTTCCCACAAAGAAGTCCCTGATCTGTGCTGCATGGACTGCAACCTTGATTGGTGTCAGCTGACAATGCTGTGGGGGATTCCTGACATGACACAATGTTATGGCTTCAGGCAAAGCAGGCAGCCAGCCACAATGTATGATTCTCACAGGCACTGAGATGGGATATAAAAGGAACAACAATCACCAACATTTTCCAGAAATTTGAAGTAAATGTACGATAAATAGTATTTCAATTATAATATCAATTTTGTAATTTATCAATGGGAATTGCATCCACCTCCTCTACTCGTGGAGACTTTGCAATAGCAATAATTCTGTCTCAGTAGAGCAGGGGTGTCAAACTCAAATTCACTGAGGGCCAAAATTAAAAACTTGGACTAAGTCGAGGGCCGAACTAAATATTTATTGAAAATTTTCAACAACATCTGCATGTTTTCTCTCAACATATGTAATGTTAAACTTTTTCTTATTAAAATAAATGCTTAATAATAGTTTTGGTTAAACTCTTTCCATAAGAAGCATTAACAAATAAGAAATAAAATATTCAATAAATAATATTTCTCTCTAGCCTTTAAGCCAAGGATCGCACGTTGCCGAGAAGCATGCCAGGGAGCAGAGGTCTGCAGGGAGCCCTCCCCAGCCCAGCCAGCAAACCCGAGCGGCATCTCCCCCCTCCCCCTCTCCCTTCTCTGCCCCCGCCTCCGCCTGCCGCAACCGCCGCCAACAGCCCAAGGAGTCCCCGCTGGTCTCGCCATCTCACCGGGAATACCGTGAGAGCGGTGGAACTCGTCTGCGACCTCCACCCCAGCGGAAAGTCCGATGCCCAGCAGCACCCACCCACAGATGAAGCTCAAGGAGACGGAGCTAGGCGGCGGGTCCGTTGGAGCTAGGCGGCGGGTCCGTTGGAGCTAGGCGGCGGGTCCGTTGGAGCTAGGCGGCGGGTCCGTTGGAGCTAGGCGGCGGGTCCGTTGGAGCTAGGCGGCGGGTCCGTTGGAGCTAGGCGGCGGGTCCGTTGTATCGGCGCCGCTGTGAATATCTAATTAACTTTCCCGTTAACTATATCGGTGTCCTGCTGTGCCTGCTGTGGAAGTGCTAAAATCTACTATGGTGGTGCTTGCTGCTGTGCATGTGCTATACTTGCGCGGCGGCCAGCGGGCCAACTCTAATATATATTCAATATGATCTTGCGGGCCAAATATAATTATATCGCGGGCCAAATTTGGCCCGCGGGCCAGAGTTTGACATGTGTGCAATAGAGCATTTGAAAATCTTACTTCTACAACAAAATGTAACAGTTTAAGGGTATCATAAGAGAATAGTTTGAATTTCTGATGTTTTCATTAGTAAAATCTTCTTGTTAATGGAAAAGACTGTAAACCACTTCCCTTGTTAAAGGGATGTCCATTTTTATTTGGATTTGTCATATGCTGAGAATTACTGTGCGATCATACATTGGGACAAGAATGGCTGACAATTTCACGAAAATGCCATTGCAAAATCTTGGATGTTATCTCTTAATTTCCCTTGCTGCATATTTCAAGTCCTGAAATTATTCGTGTCCTTGGTATATTGGCCAATACATTGGTTCTCAATTTTTTTTTACCCACAGATCGTCTCAAATACTCCTTTTCTTACGGATGGGGTTGGTTGGTGATCCCAAGTCCTTCTATGGGATTTTTGTTTTTGTGAAAATTTTCTTGAGAATTTTTAGATTTATTTGTTTTCAAATTTACTACTTTGTGTTTATTACATCAGTAATATTTGCCTTTGCCACTTTGAGGTGGACCACTGACAGTAACCCAAGGACAATGACTGAACCATGGGCAAGTAGCTTAGAAATAGAACTAATAAGTTCATTAAATTCTGTTGTATCATTTTAATCTCAGCCTTGAAGCTCCTTTAGGGAATTTAACACACGTATTGAAAAGCCTACTCCTGATAAACAAGATTAAAAAACCATCATTTGTGTAATACTAGCACCTGGGCTTGTTTACAATGTGACACATGGTGTTTTGAAGAAACTATGATGTGAAAAATTGATATGAAGAGGAGGGGAAATTTAAGCATTTGTAATCGATGCTCTTTTATAAACAGCTACTGAAATGACTCAAAGCTTCAGCTTGTTATTATTTACTTGGTGTGAGGTTTATTTTACTGAAGAATATTTAAAATTGGAAACTTTGGAAAAGTTTCAAAATTCTATTTAAAAAATCCACTAAAAAGTGGTTGCATATTTAAAAAAAACTCTTTAAGCAAACAAATTCACCTTGTATTTAACAGAAAGATCTATTCCTTGAGCATTTCGATGTCTTGTGCAGTAATAGAATGTATGTGGCGGCGCACATCCTCATGGCGAACCAGCCCCGCTTGTATTGCCATGTGGCGGGGCAGCCGTGGGGAAATGGCGTCGTCAGAGGTTTCTCTCTGACTCCAGCATCCCTTCCAGCGCGCACCCTGGGCAGCAATTATTTATTTTATTTTTTTTTAAATTTTTTATTTTTCACACCATAAATCACAATAGCCATGATATACACTTTTTCTTTTTCACACATTTACAGTGACTTTTTCTCCCCCCCCCCTCCCTCCTCCCAAGCCACCCCCCCCCCTCTCATCCATTTTAGGTATACAATCTAGGTTGCATTAATTCAGTCAGACAATGTTGTCATTCAACAAAAATACACCAGAAATTCTACTGAGTCCATTCTTTTCTTTTCTTCTCCTTCCATCAACTTAGGTAATGTTTGTTCCCGGTAGGTTTTCGCTATTGTATTTAATGTAAGGCTCCCATACTTGTTCGAATATTTCAATATTATTTCTTAAACTATATGTTATTTTTTCTAATGGAATACATTTATTCATTTCTATATACCATTGTTGTATTTTCAAATTATCTTCCAATTTCCAGGTTGACATAATACATTTTTTTGCTACGGCTAGGGCTATCTTAACAAATCTTTTTTGTGCATCTTCCAAGTCAATTCCAAATTCTTTATTTTTTATGTTACTTAGGAGAAAGATCTCTGGATTCTTTGGTATATTGTTTTCTGTTATTTTATTTAATATCTGATTGAGATCATCCCAAAATTTTTCTACTCTCTCACATGTCCAGATTGCATGAATTGTTGTTCCCCTTTCTTTTTTACATCGAAAACATCTATCAGATACTGTTGGGTCCCATTTATTTAACTTTTGCGGTGTAATGTATAGTCTGTGTAACCAATTATATTGTATCATACGCAGTCTCGTATTTATTGTATTTCTCATCGTTCCAGAACATAATTTCTCCCATGTTTCCTTTTTTATCTTTATATTTAAATCTTGTTCCCATTTTTGTTTAGTTTTACCATTTGTTTCCTCATTCTCCTTTTCTTGCAGTTTAATATACATATTTGTTATAAATCTTTTGATTAACATTGTATCTGTAATCACATATTCAAGGTTACTTCCCTCTGGTAAACTCAAATTGCTTCCTAATTTATCTTTCAAGTAGGATCTCAGTTGGTAATATGCCAGCGCTGTATCTCCAGTTATATTGTACTTATCTCTCATTTGTTCAAAGGATAAGAATCTACTTCCTGAAAAACAATTTTCTATTCTTTTAATCCCTTTTTTTTCCCATTTTCTAAAGGAATGGTTGTCTATTGTAAAAGGGAGTAGCTTATTTTGCGTCAATATTAGTTTTGGCATTTGATAATTTGTTTTATTTCTTTCTACATGAATCTTCTTCCATATATTGAGGAGATGGTGTAATACTGGAGAAGTTCTATGTTGTACCAATTTTTCGTCCCATTTATATAATATGTGTTCAGGTATCTTTTCCCCTATTTTATCTAATTCTAGTCTCGTCCAGTCTGGTTTTTCCCTTGTTTGATAAAAATCTGATAGGTACCTTAATTGTGCGGCTCTATAATAATTTTTGAAGTTTGGCAATTGTAAGCCTCCTTGTTTATACCATTCTGTTAATTTATCTAGTGCTATCCTCGGTTTCCCCCCTCTCCATAAAAATCTCCTTATTATTTTCTTTAACTCTTTGAAGAATTTTTCTGTCAGTTGTATTGGCAATGCCTGAAATAAGTATAGTATCCTTGGAAAAATGTTCATTTTAATACAGTTTATCCTTCCTATCAGTGTTAGTGGTAGCTCTTTCCAATGCTCTAAATCGTCCTGTAATTTTTTCATTAGTGGATTGTACTTGAGTTTATATAATTGGCCTAGATTTTTGTTTATTTGCACACCTAGGTATCTTATTGCCTGCATTTGCCATCTGAATGGGGAATCCTCCTTAAATTTTGAGAAATCCGCGTTATTCATAGGCATTGCTTCACTTTTATTTACGTTTATCTTGTATCCCGACACTTCTCCATATTCCTTCGATTTCTTATATAGTTCTTTTATTGATAATTCTGGTTCTGTTAAGTACACTATCACATCATCCGCAAATAGACTGATTTTATATTCCCTGTCTTTTATTTTTATTCCTTTTATATTATTATCCATTCTTATCGATTCTGCTAGTGGTTCTATAGCTAGCGCAAACAATAATGGTGATAGTGGGCATCCCTGCCGCGTTGACCTGCTTAAGTTAAATTGCTTTGATACATGTCCATTTACTGTTACTTTCGCTAACGGTCCCTTATATAATGCTTTAATCCAATTAATATACTTCTCCGGTAAACTGAATTTTTGCAATACTTTGAACAAGTAATTCCATTCTACTCTGTCGAAGGCCTTCTCTGCGTCTAAAGCAACTGCTACTGCCGGTGCTTTATTTCCTTCTACTGCATGAATTAAGTTAATAAATTTACAAATATTGTCTGTTGTGTGTCTTTTTTTGATAAATCCAGTTTGGTCTAAATTTACCATTTTCGGTACCTGTTCTGCTAATCTGTTTGCTAATAGTTTAGCTATTATCTTATAATCTGTGTTTAGCAGAGATATTGGTCTATATGACGCTGGTGAGAGTGGATCTTTCCCTTGTTTTAGTATCACTGTAATTATTGCTGTTTTACATGAATCTGGTAAGTTTTGTGTCTCATCAATCTGGTTGATTACATCCAGGAGGGGCGGTATTATTAGATCTTTAAATGTTTTGTTGAATTCTATTGGGAGTCCATCCTCTCCTGGTGTCTTATTATTTGGTAAATTTTTTATTATCTCTTGTATTTCTACTGTTCCAAATGGTTCTGTTAATTTATTTTGTTCCTCTATTTGTAGTTTTGTAGTTCAATTTTAGTCAAAAATTCATCTATTTTCCCTTCTTTCCCTTCGTTTTCAGTTCGGTATAATTGTTCATAGAATTCTCTGAAGTTTTCCTTAATTTCTTTTGGATTATATGTAATTTGTTTGTCTTTTTTCCTTGTTGCCAATACCATTTTCTTAGTTTGCTCTGTCTTAAGCTGCCATGCTAAGATTTTGTGTGTTTTTTCACCTAGTTCATAATATTTCTGTTTTGTCTTCATTATATTCTTCTCCACCTTATATGTTTGTAATGTTTCATATTTTATTTTTTTATCCGCCAATTCTCTTCTTTTGGTTGTATCTTCCTTTATTGCTAATTTTTTTTCTATGTTTATTATTTCCCTTTCCAACTGCTCTGTTTCCTGATTATAGTCCTTCTTCATCTTGGTTGCATAACTTATTATTTGTCCTCTAATGAATGCTTTCATTGCGTCCCATAGTATAAACTTATCTTCCACTGATTCCGTATTTACTTCAAAGTACATTTTTAATTGTTTTTCAATAAATTCTCTAAAATCCTGTCTTTTAAGTAGCATGGGGTTTAATCTCCATCTATACATTCTTGGAGGGATGTCCTCTAGCTTTACTGTCAGTATTAAGGGTGAATGGTCCGATAGCATTCTCGCTTTATATTCCGTTTTTCTTACTCTATCCTGCATACTAGCTGATAACAAAAATAGGTCTATTCTTGAGTATGTTTTATGTCTAGTCGAGTAGTACTTTTGGGTTTTGTTTCCTCCATATGTCCACAAGTTTCATTTCTTGCATTGATTTAATTATAAATTTGGTTACTTTGTTCTTCCTGTTAATTTTTTTCCCCGTTTTATCCATATTTGGATTCAAATTCAGATTGAAATCCCCTCCTATTAGTATGTTCCCTTGCGTATTAGCTACCTTCAAAAAGATATCTTGCATAAACTTTTGATCTTCTTCGTTAGGTGAATATATATTAAGTAGATTCCAAAGCTCCGAATATATCTGACATTTTATCGTAACATATCTCCCTGCTGGATCTATTATTTCCTCTTCTATTTTAAATGGCACATTTTTGCTAATTAATATAGCCACTCCTCTTGCTTTTGAATTATACGATGCTGCTGTTACATGTCCTACCCAATCTCTCTTTAATTTCTTGTGCTCCAATTCAGTTAAGTGTGTTTCTTGGACAAATGCTATATCTATTTTTTCCTTTTTCAGTAAATTTAGTAGTTTCTTCCTTTTAATTTGGTTATGTATTCCATTAATATTTAAAGTCATATAGTTCAGCGTAGCCATTTTATATTTTGTTTATCTTCTCTTTCCATTTTTCCCTCATTTCCTTTCCTCCTTTTCCATTTCTGTTTTCTTATTTTCAACTCTTTACCAGACAATATTCCTACAACATCCAACATTTTCCTTATTCTCCTATTTCTATCTTCTTTATCCCCAATCTCCCCTTCCCCTCCTGAGTTGTCCTTTATCCCTTGTCGGACAACCACATCTCCCCTCTCCATGTGGATTTGTGAATCCACTCGCAAGCGTCAACTGATTTTGCAGTGACCGCTCTTTTCCCCCACCCAGCCCCCCCCCAGAAAAGATTTCACTTTTCATATGTCACAAAGGTCACTCTTTTAATTCCCTCCTTATTCTCTCTATTCCATTACCTTCCCTTATTAATTCTTGTCTATACTATCTATGTTTTCCTCTAATTACAGATACTTTCACGTATGCCCATTGTCTCTATTCACTCTTATACCTCTTTACCCGCATACATATCAATCGTGGTCATTTTTACCCTCATTACCCGTCTTCATCCCTCAGTCTATTTTTGTCTTTACCCACATACATATCAATCGTGATCATTTTTACTCTCATTACCCGTCTTCATCCCTCAGTCTATTTTTGTAATTGTTCTGCAAATTTTCGTGCTTCTTCTGGATCCGAGAACAGTCTGTTTTGTTGTCCTGGAATAAATATTTTCAATACCGCAGGATGCTTCAGTGTAAATTTATATCCTTTCTTCCATAAAATCGCTTTTGCTGTATTGAACTCTTTTCTCTTCTTTAGGAGTTCAAAGCTTATATCTAGATAAATGAAGATTTTTTGCCCTTTATACTCCAGTGGTTTGTGGCCCTCTCTTACTTTTTCCATTGTCTTCTCCAGTACCTTTTCTCTTGTAGTATATCTTAGGAATTTTACTACAATAGATCTTGGTTTTTGTTGTGGTTGTGGTTTAGGGGCCAATGCTCTATGTGCCCTTTCTATTTCCATTTCTTGCTGTAGTTCTGGACATCCTAGGGCCTTAGGGATCCATTCTTTTATAAACTCCCTCATATTCTTGCTTTCTTCATCTTCCTTAAGGCCCACTATCTTTATGTTATTTCTTCTGTTGTAATTTTCCATTATATCTATTTTTTGGGCTAGTAATTCTTGTGTCTCTTTAGTTTTTTTATTAGATTCCTCCAATTTCTTTTTTAAGTCTTCTACCTCCATTTCTGCTGCTATTGCCCGTTCTTCCATCTTGTCCATTTTTTTCCCCATTTCTGTTAAGGTCATATCCATTTTATTTATTTTCTTTTCTGTGTTGTTTATTCTTCTTCTTAAATCATTGAATTCCTGTGTTTGCCATTCTTTAAATGACTCCATGTATCCTCTAACAAGAGCAAGTATATCCTTTACCTTGCCTTTCCCTTTATCTATTTCACTGTATTCTTCCTCTTCTTCTTTCTCTGGGTTGGCCATCTGTTGTTTCTTTGATGCCCTTTCCTCCTCTTCTTTCTTGTTTCCATTGTCTTCTGTGGTCTCTTCTTGCTGCAGGTGTTCTGCAGCTGTCGTTGCCGGCTGTGGAGATCGACTCCCCAGCTGGTCCCCCCTCCCGTCGGTGTGTTTTTTTTCATGCACGGTTGCGCACTTTTACTCGGCTCTGCGAGCCATTGATGTAGTTCTTTTTCCACCGACCTGAGGTAGTGGGCTCCTCTCTCCACAGCGGGCCTCTTCGGACAGGTAAGGCCTTCACCTTTTTCCTCCGTTGTCTTCTCTTCCTCTCTTCTTTCCGTTGATTTTGATTTTTCTTCTTTTGTCTCCATCTTCTTTCCACCTTTATACTCACTTTTCTTTAACTTGTATTTCTGTGCCTTTGTATTTTCTCTTGTTTTTCCCGACTTTTCTGGAGAGGGCTGGAGTTCACCGTCCGGCCACTACTCCATCACGTGACTCCTCCACCCTGGGCAGCAATTGTGATGTCACAATGCACCAGAGCTTATTTGAGCTCATGCTGCCCTTAAACGGGCGTGCCGATTTTGAATAAAAACAGTCGTTAACGACCCTCAACGTGTTGGCTGTGTTTCTTCCACTGCTCACACCACCACAGTGGTGACCCCGACGAGCCCAGACGTTTTTCTGGACTCAAAGCACCATGGATTCAGCAGAAGTTAATGCTGTCTTCATCAAGCTTCCCCCCACTTTTGGACCCACCCACCGAGAACATGGTTCGGGCAGGTGGATGCACAATTTCAACTCCGCAACATGTCCTCAGATGCCACGACGTTCTATCATGTCGTAAGTGCTCTGGACCAAGATACGGCAGCGAGGATGGACAACATCATCCACCACCACCCCGGCTACGGGCAAGAACACCGTCCTCAAAGAACCTTCGGGCTAACTCTCCAGCAACGGGCTTCCAGGCTCCTTCACCTAGATGGGCTTGGGGACTGTAGTCCATCGGCGCGGATGGACAAAATTCTGGCCCTGGCGGAAGACCACAAGCCTTGTTTTCTCTTCCCCCAGATATTCCTGGAACAGATGCTGGAGGATATCTAGCTGCTCCTCACAGATGAAAACTTCTCGAACCTGAGGAGAGCAGCAGCCCGTGCAGATGCCCTCTAGCGCACGAAGAGGGAGAACGAGGCAGCCCTCAACCGGGTGGCATGACCAGGAGCCAGCCGACGCAAGCACTCCCAAGACCAAGCCAGAGGAGGTTTAATCGACCTGGTGTTTCTACCACCAGCACTGGGGAGTGCAAGTTCGTAAGTGCCACCAGCCCTGCGGGTTTCAGGGAAACGACCAGGCCAGCCGCCGTTGATGGCTGCGGGGTCTGGCCACACAAATAGCCTCCTTCATGTGACGGAAAGATCCACCGGCCGCCGATTCCCGGTGGACATGGGCTGAACTCAGTGTCCTTCCTTCCCCCCCCCCCCCCCCCACAGCATTAGAGGCTTGCACTCGATCTCGAGGTCCAACCCTGCAGGCAGCCAACGGCTCCATCATCTGGACCTACAGCACCTGTAGGGCACAGATCCGTGGGCACCACGCTCTTAGGGGCCGACTTCCTCAGAGCTCACGGCCTACTAGTTGACATGAAGGGCAAAAGGCTGGTCAATGCCCGAACATTCCTCTCCACCCGGCTGGACACAGCAGAAGCCCGCAGGCCCAAAATCACCGCCATAGCCACCACCAGGGACAAGTTCGACGAGATCCTCCATGAAATCCCCGCCATCTTAGAGCCATGGTTCAACGCCGCCCTGCCCTAGCATGGGGTCTTCCACCACATCGCCATACAGGGCCCCCCGCTGCATGCTAGACCCAGATGGCTGCCGCCCGTGAAGCTCCACCAGGCAAAGGAGGAATGCTGCAGGAACTGGGAATCGTCCGGCACTCGGACAGCACCTGGGCATTGCCACTCCATATCATCCCAAAATTGTCCGGGGGATAGAGACCGCGCTGGGACTTCGTCGGTTGAATGACGCCACCACCCCTGAAAGGTACCCGGTGCCCCACATACAGGACTTCTCCACCAACCTCCACGGCGCACGGGTCTTCTCTAAAGTGGACCTCGTGCAGGGATACCATCAGATCCTTGTGCATCCAGACGACGTGGGTAAGACAGCCATTATCACCCCTTTCGGCCTCTTCGAGTTCCTGTGTATGCCCTTCGGTCTAAAGAACATGGCCCAAAATTTCCAGCACCTCATGGATGCGGTTGGAAAAGACCTGGACTTTGTGTTCATTTACCTGGGCGATATTCTCATTGCCAGTCGCAACCGCGACGAACACAGGGCCCACCTCGCACACTCTTTGTCCAGCTGGCGGACTTCGACCTCGTGGTCAACACGGCCAAATGCTAGTTCGGCAAGGAGACCCTCCAGTTCCTGGGGCACACCATTTCGGCAGCTGGGGCCACGCCCGCGCCGGAGAAGGTAGCGGCTGTTCAAGGATTTCCCCAAACCCTCCACTCTGAAAGGCCTCCAAGAGTTCGCGGTGATGGTGAACGTTTACCATTGTTTCATCCCCGGAGCCACACGCACCATGCGCCCATTGTTCGCGCTCGTGGCCACCAAAAAAAAGACTTTATCATGGTCAGAGGAGGCGGGCAGGGCTTTCATTGCGACAAAGGAGGCTCTAGCCAGCGCCACGCTGCTGGTGCACCCGCAGCCGGAGGCACACACGACGCTCTCCGTGGACATCTCAGCTATGGCAGTGTGGGGGGGGGGGGGGCAGGCGGGTTCTGGAACAGTGGCTCGATGGACAATGGTGCCCGCTGGCCTTTTTCAGCAAGCAGCTGCACCCACCAGAACTCAAATAGAGTGCCTTCGACTGGGAGCTCTTGGCGCTGTATTTGGCCATCCGCCATTTCCACTACTTCCTTGAGGGCAGGCCGTTCACAGCCTTCACCGATCACAAGATCCTCACTCAAGCACTGGCGATGGCCAAGGATCCGTGGTCCGGCAGACAGCAGCGCCAGTATGTGTCTGAGTTCACGACCGACAACTGACACAGGGCCAGCAAGAACAATGTAAGAGCAAGAACGGATGCGCTCTCCCATCCGTCCAGCCATCAACACTCTCGTGCCCGGCCTGGATTACAAGCAACTGGCTCAGGCACAGAGGAACGATGCGGAGATGCAGGCCTTGCAGACTGCCATCTCGGGCCTCAAACTCAAGGATGTCCAGGTGCCCAGCAGCCCGGATACATTGCTCTGTGACGTCTCAACAGGCACGCCGCGCACCGCACTGGAGGGCAAAGGTCTTCAGTCTGATCCACAACCTCGCTCACCCAGCAGTAAAAACAACCATGCAGATGGTCTCAGAGCACTTTGTGTGGCACGGACTGAAGAAGGAGGTGGCGGAACTGGCCAGGAACTGTACCAGGTGCCAGACCTCCAAGGTCCAGTGACACATGCGAGTCCCCATCTCGAACTTTGATCCGGTGGTTCGCAGATTCCAACACATCCACATTGATGTCGTCGGGCCCTTGCCGGTGTCCAAGGAGGCTTGTTACCTCCTCACAGTGGTGGATCAGGCCACAAGGTGGCCGGAGGCTATCCGGATTAAGGAGGCCTCCGCGGAGACATGCGCCAGGATGCTGGTTAGCCAATGGATCGCCCGTTTCAGAGTCCCAGCACACATCACTAGTGACAGAGGAGCGCAGTTCACGTCTGCCCTGTGGACTCAGATGGTGAAGCTCCTTGGGGTCAAGCTTCACCACACCACAGCAAACCACCCGCAGTCCAACAGGTTGGTGGAGAGGTTCCACGGGCACCCGAAGGCATCGCTTATGGCCAGGTTCTCTAGACCAGACTGGGCGGACGAACTACCCTGGGTCCTCCTCGGGATTAGGACGGCACCCAAGGAGGACCTGTGGGCTTCAGCAGAGATGGTCTATGGCGGACCACTTTCCCTGCCGGGTGAGTTTTTTGGCCCAGACCCTGACATCACTGCCACTGACAAAAACCTGGTGGCAGACCTACGCAGGTGACTGGCCTCGCTAGCTCCCCCACCCCTGGCATGCCATGGCACCCGGCAGTTTCATCTCCCCCAAAGAATTTGACTCAGCCCATTTTGTTTTCGTGCAGAGGGAACCACAAGGTGCACCGCTACAGCGACCGTGCGAGGGGCCATACAAAGTCTTGCACCAGTCCGGCGGAACCTTCACACTGGACATTGGGGGGAGAGAGGAACCTTTTATGGTGGACCGCCTGAAGGCGGCCCATCTGGACTTATCACAGCCGGTGCAGATGGCCGTGCCCAAGCACCGGGGCCGGCCGGCCGCCAAAGTGACAGGACGTGTAGATGGTTCTGGGGGGTGGGGGGCTTGTGTGGCGGCGCACCTCCTCATGGAGAACCAGCCCTGCTTGTATTGCCACGTGGCAGGGCAGCCATGGGGAGATGGCGTCGTCAAAGGTTTCTCTCTGACTCCAACATCCCTTCCAGCGCGCACTCTGGGCAGCGATTATGATATCACAATGCACCAGGTGACTGAGCTCTTGCCGCCCTTAAAGGGGCATGCAGAATTTGAACAAAAACAGTCATTAACAACCCTCAACGTGGTGGCTGTGTTTCTTCCACTACTCACACCGACACATGTAACAATTTAAGGTGTTATTAACTTAAGCTGCAAATTTGAACATAGTTCATTATGGAGCTTCTTGACAATGGTTTATTTGCTGCATGAACAATTGTTATTTAATCAATGAAAACCGGCATTACTTGATTGTATTAACTAAGATATGTGGGCAGTTCTTCTGCGCTGCGACTGCAAGATGCCACATGGTTTCTTCCAGCAAGATTCTGGGTGCTTTCTTCCACCAGGGTCCCAGCTCCTAGCTGATCAGTGCCGCTGATCAGGTGTGCTGACAAATTGGCTGTGACAATGCCCTGCTGCGAAGCTTACAGCATCCAAAAATGGCCATTAACTTTACTCGAACATCTTTGATAACCAGAAGTTTCCCCAGGAACTGTTTTTAGATGAAGCGTTTGTCCATGGTTATTCACAGAACCTTTAGGCTAAAAAATGAATGCACTTAAAGCAATTTTTTTTTTCAAAATTAACTTTAAAAAATTTAGACATACAATACAACACATTAGCCCTTTCGGCCCACAAGCCTGTGCCACCCATTTGATCTACACTCCTGGTACCTTTTGAATGGTGGAAGGAAACTGGAGCACCCGGAGGAAACCCATGTAGACACAGGGAGAAAGTATAAACGTCTTACAGACAGCGTGGGATTCTAACCCGGGTTGCTGGCACTGTAATAGCGTCGCGCTAACAGCTATGCTACCATTTAAATCAAATAAAATGCATTATTTAGTACCTGGAATACAAGTAGAGTCCAGCAATGGAGCACAAATGTCTATTGGTTGGTTTTCTGCCTGGGGATAATCCAGTTACAGATATTTCTGCCAACATCTGTTCTGGTCCAACACCAAGAGATTGGCTGTATGAAATTTCAAAATGCAAATTTCTACATATTTGCTTGCTTGCAAATGTAGAGACTATGGGATTAAGCGGATGGTGGGAGCGTGGTGAAGAATTGACTATGGGATGAAAAGTGGGAAGCATAGATTAATCATAACGCAGTACATTGCAGATACTGAAAATCACAAAAAAAATACTACGGGTGTTCAGTTGGTCAAGGATGTGATCCAGAAATTTCTGGTCAGTAATATGATGAAACAGTACAGCAATGCTGCAGTTTATACAGTGTTCTCACAGCTCCAACAACCTGGATTCAAATCTGTTCCCCGGCACTGTAATATGTGGCCTTTGTGGGGTGCTCTAGTTTTTTCATGCATTCTAAAGTAGTACTAACTGGTAGACTATTAGTCGCCCTGAATTACCCCTCAAGTAAGTGACTGATGGAAGACAAGCTCGTGAAGGGGAACAGATTGTTAATAAGTGGGAAAATGGGTTGCATGGACTCTGGGCTGAATGGACCCCCAACCACCCACCCCCTCATGTGTCACAGAAAGTATGAGACCTTTCGTAAGGACAGGAAAAGTGAGAAAACAATTGTGTTTTAAATTGCAGTGGGGGAGGTGTGGGGAAGACCAGTTTGTCCAGTTATAAAGTTACTGAGGTGCTTTCTAAGAGAGGGTGATGATTTCTTGTTATTTGTTTGTATCTGCTCTGTCTGGAGGAGTGTAAATTAAAGGAGACAAATGAGGGAATAAAGTGAGAACAAATACTGGAAATACAAATTGTGGGTCACAGCAGAGGCTGCAAATTTGAAATAAAAGAATGATGGAAACGCTCAGCTAATCAGGTAGCTTCTGTTGAGTTAGTGTTACGGATGAATGATCTTGCATCAGAAATGAATCATTCTAACACACTGATTATCTGAAATTGTCACATTCAATATTCAGTCCTGAGGGCAGAAGCATGCCTGGGACAAAGCTGATGATGGACTTTGGAGCAGTTCACACCGCCAAGTACATGTGGGTTGAACTGGCCAAATTAGCGGGTCCAGAACAGGTAATCTGGCAGTATGAAAAGTTCCAACTGGGCAGTGTGAGTAAAAATCAACTGGGCTCTGATTCTTAGTGGCGGCAAATGTCAGAGTCCAGCCAAGTTAACTCATTAATCACTCTGTGGCAGTGTAAATGGTCTACTTGAATTACTGGGTGCCATTAGTGCCTTTGTGCTTGTGTCAGTCTGTCAGAGCATGGCCGGTGGGGGTGTTAGGGTGTACCTGTGCTTTAAATCATCACAAGATTACTTTTAATACTTAATACAATGTAATGCTATGTATGTTGTTTTTATACTCTATTGTTTAGGGAATAATGACAAGCTAGCCTGTGGGTTTGTCCCAAGTTTGAACAGTCTGAAGCCCACTGTGGTAGATTTTCCCAGTCTTTTATTCATTGAGAGCATATGGCTTTATTCCCGCTATGATTTCACTGCCCTGCAAGTACATGTCACTTGTGAAGTCACTGCTTGAGGCAGGACCCCCCCCCCCCTTAAAATGCTGGGTTCCCAAAGAACCATGGTGCAGTGGGAAAGGCTCCCTGGGTGCGGCATGACCGGTAAGTTTACCCACTTCCGGGGCAGTGAGAAAGGGGTTAGTGTAGCAGGCTCGTGGATTCTCCATGAATTGTCACCTTGTCATGGTGGAGATGGTTTTGTGGTTCTGTGATCCCGAGAGCGATGGTAGGGCCATCCATTGCGGTAAGGTCGAGGGTGAGGTCCCTGACAAAAAAACAATCCAACCAAGTCCTCAGCGGTGGAACAGGTGGATGAAGTCACTTCAAACTCAACAGCTGTGAAGGCGAACAAAGGCTGAAACAAATCCATCAGCTCCAATCATTGCGGTTTTCATGCCATTGGAACTAGTTTGTTGATGTGTGAAATATCGTGTGCTTCTTGGAATGCAACATCAAGTACACATTAAATAAATACACACACAGGCGTCTTTGCTCTGTGGATCAACCAAATGAAAGCCATCCTCCTCGACTACAAGGAATAGCCGCAGAGGCAGCCCAAAGACAGGAGTGGACATGGGATCCAGAGATGTTTTGACAGCGAGCATTCAGATTGCATGGAGTTTATCGTTAATGGTAGTTTTTCCAGTCTAAGTGTGTGGTGGTGTTCTCCAAGAGTCATAATTGGGACCATTGCTGTTAATAATATTTAGTCAAGCCATGAACTCAGGTATACCAGGCATAATTTCAAAGTTTGCAGAAGATATATACCTTGAAAAAATGATAAACAAATAGGAGGATAGTAATGGATTTTTGAATACAAGACTGGTAATGAGGCAAATGCATGATGAGTGAAATTCATTTCAGGAAAGAGATCTATTTAGCAGAAAATATGATGTGTGAAAATGGACTAAATGATAGAACTTTAAAGGAAAGAGTGAAACAAAAATACCTGGTTGTATGTTCTTTGTAGGTGCCAGGATAAGTTGTGAGGGCTGGTTAAAATAGAATTTGAGATCCATGACATGGGAAATGGAGTCCTGGAACACACACTACAAAGTTCTGCTAAGGCTTTATTACCTTCAATATAAGTAAATCAATGTATAAGATGCTTGCTGGCAGGTGACAGATTTCTACACCATAATTTGAAAGAATATTTATAATTTCTGGAGGTCATGTTAAAAATAATAAAAGGGATACTGAACACCAGAATATCCTCTTTATTAGTACGACTAATGTCAGTTTTCATGTCATGCTTTGTAACATAGCGCTGACGATGTCAATGCAAATGTGCTTGAAGTCATTTTATAACAAGATTTTTTTTAAAAGCAGAAATCTGCATTCTATAAAGTTTATATAAGTGTTTATAATTTAATTTGCCACATTGTTTATTAAACTGGCACTTAAGTTGCCTGTAACAAAGACTTGGTGGTAATGCAGTCACATACAGTATTAGGATTAAAATATTAATTCCTTTAATGACAAATTGAGTTATTCCATCCCAGCACTTTTTAAATGAGCACTTCCCCATTGCCATCGATTATGCTGTGGTGATGTCATGGTTTTTCCATTTGGGAAATGTAATGGGGAAGTCCCAAACATTAAACCTCAGTGTTATGCAAATTGGCTAAGAAATGGACTCCCGCGCAATTTTCCACAACTAGTACCTTTGTTTGAATACATTAAAGAAATGCAGTGTGTATATTTCAAGAAAAGGTTAAAGTAAGAAATGTGTTGTCTGTAAAAGAGCAGTCTAGTGTTAAATAAGTAATTTAACTGAGTTGTCAGTGGAAATAAAAAAAATATGCAAAATGATTTCTTAATGATTTCTTCCCTCTCTGCCAGAGATTTTAACCTCAAAAACTCAACTATTCACATTTTTGTATTCATTTTAAAACAATATTTAAGTTCTTTATTCTCATAGTATCCTTCATTTACTCTTGCCAAATATTTTCTAGCTTTCAGAATTTGGGCATTCAGTGCGTCAGGAGGAAAGAAGTAAAAGATGCAATTCTGTTTCGAATTCAACGACAGCTCAACCCTTTTAATGGTAATGAATTCTCCCTCTTGTATTTAGCTGTGTTAAGTTAATTGAACATGAAATTATACAGGAGCAACCACTATTTGCCAATGTTCATAATTGCTTGCAAGCAGTTGAATTTGATCCTGGGCTATGGCATCCAGTCTAAACTGCATTTTCAAACTTAATGAATTTTCAGTCACTTTTAGCAATTGGCTCCATTATATTTCAGGAAACAGTTTGTCCAGTCCACAAGCTGTTTTGATTGTGAATTGAGGGAAGAAAAGATGTAAGAGCTTTTCCAGATATGAATAATCATTGGAAAGACATTTTTTCCATCTATATGTGTAATTAGAATTAAACTGCTGTACAAGTTTAAGTTAGATGTGATGCCATTGCAACGAAATCAAGTTTTATAAGGCATCAAAACAACGTTTTAGATTGGAGTTATCCTTGTTTAAAACTTTTTGGAGGTTCTGGATAGCTTCTTACAAAACTATTTGCATTAAAATCGTGAAGTTAAAGCATATATCTTGAAATATTTTTCAATATCTTAATATACTGTATACACTTGTGTAACCATTGATACCATGGACAAAAGAATGGTTGACAGAATTTAATACAGAGAAATGTGAGCTGTTGCATTTTGGGAAGTATCTACACGGTGAATGATAAGGATCTGGGGAGTGTTGTAGAGTGGAGGGATCTAGGACTACATGTAGATAGTACCTTGAAAGTGGCACCACATGTAGATTGGTGGTCAAAAAGGCTTTCAACACATTGGCCTTCATCAGAGTATTGTTTGGAGAAATTGGGAGGTTATGTTGCAGTAGGATAAGGTATTGGTGAAACCCCACTTAAGAGTATTGTGTTCAGTTTTGGTCACCATGCTGCAGGAAAGATGTTGTCAAGCTGGAGAGGGCCCAGAGAAGATTTACTAGGATGTCACCCAGACTTGGGGACTGATCTATAGAGAGAGGTTGAGCAATGTAAGGCTTTATTCCTTGGAGCACAGGAGGAGGAGGGGTGATTTAAGAGGTATACAAGATCACAAGAGGAATAGATCAGGTGACTGGTAACTAGAGGATATAGGTTTAAGGTGAGGGGGAGAAAGTTAACAGGAACCTGAGGGATAACTTTTTATTTGCAGAGGGTAGAATGGTCTACCAGAGGAGGTGGTTGAGGTAGATACTATTGCAACATTTCAGAAAAAAATTGGATAGATACGTGGCTAGTTTAGGTTTAGAAGGATATGCATCAAACAAAGGCAGGTGGGACATTTTGGTTGGCATGGACAAGTTGGGCTTGTTTCCACATTGTCAGACTAACAGGTTAATAAAGCAGGCCCATGGATTTTTAAAAAAATTTTCTTCTGCATGGCTTCCTTCAGCAGTGCTCTGAGTTCAAAATACTCTGCAGTGTGGTTTGAGCTCAAAATATCACATTTTAGCTAATTTGATAACTCCATGGTGGTGCTAAGGCTGCCTAAACCAGCCATGCATTACTTAGATTCTCAGATTGTTTAAGCCTGAAGTGAAACAAATATATTTAGTAGACATTTTAGTTCACTGTTCTTAAAGGCTATTGGATGAAGAAATAAGAATATTGATCATGGAGGTTTGGAAAGTCATGGTATTTATTTTCATTTTGAATAGCTCCTATCTGGAATTGCGTTTTAAAAATGGAGAACTTCAATCTGAGCTAGTTTCTAAATTTTAAAAAGCATTCTATTTGAAAAGTATTACTGTTTTTAATGGACCCTTCTGAAATGGTGGATTTGAGAAATTCAGTGAACATAATATTGGTATTAAAAACAAAAATGTTGGAAAAACTCAGCAAGCAATTTCTCTGATGGGGTGATGGGCATTTCAGAGGTTGTCAAAATCAGTCAAAGCTTCATTTCCCTTTGTTCCACCCATTCTCCTCCACCGTGTGAACTAACTAGTTTCTCGGTATTGATAAAGTGTGCCAGATATTCACTGTTTCTCCACAAATGCTGCCTGACATGCTGTGTTTTTTTAGATTTGCAGAATGAGCAGATTTTAATCATTTTTGTTTACAAAAAAATTGTGTTTTACATCTTTTGAATAGAATAGAAAATAAAGTTTATACAATCTTACAGTTTATTAATAGTCATATTTGTCTCCATCTACATCTTTAAGATCCGATCAATCCAAGATGAAACTAGTTAAACATTTTAAACTTTGTTTCAGGGACCTCCGCTTATAAAGAAGCTTTCATTACAGTTGACAGAATTCTGGAAATCTGCACCTAACTTCTAGATTGGCTCATTAGTAAAAGACACTCTCAACATCTGCACATCATCAAACCCTCCTCCCCCGCCCAGAATCTGGCATTTCAAAAAGATCACCAACAGTAGTTCTAAACTCTTAGGATTACAGTTCCAAGGCGCTTCATTGTTACTCATCCCCTAGGAATCAATCTTTTGAGCCCTCTCTGTAACGTTTCTATTTCTCTCCTTAAATAATGAGGCAAAAACTGCACACAATACACAGCATATATGACTTACCAATGCCATGTACATTGCAAAAAGATTTCCTCACTTTTGTCTTTCATCCCCTTTGCAATAAAGACAGACTATTTGGTGATTATTATGTACTGTAATGTAACTGCCAATTTTATTTCATGTACATGAAATCTCTTTCACAGTTCAATAATTTCACTTAATTTCAACAATGTTGTGTTTATTCCTACCATTGTGGAATCCTTAATATATTTAATCCTTATTTGTTCCCAGCATTTTTTGTTTGTTATTTGTACAATAATTATTTTATGAAGATGTAGGTTGCATAATTCTTTCTTTGGCTTGGCTTCGCAGACGAAGATTTATGGAGGGGGTAAAAGTCCACGTCAGCTGCAGGCTTGTTTGTGGCTGACAAGTCCGATGCGGGACAGGCAGACACGGTTGCAGCGGCTGCAGGGGAAAATTGGTTGGTTGGGGTTGGGTGTTGGGTTTTTCCTCCTTTGCCTTTTGTCACTGAGGTGGGCTCTGCGGTCTTCTTCAAAGGAGGTTGCTGCCCGCCAAACTGTGAGGCGTCAAGATGCACGGTTTGAGGCGATATCAGCCCACTGGCGGTGGTCAATGTGGCAGGCACCAAGAGATTTCTTTAGGCAGTCCTTGTACCTTTTCTTTGGTGCACCTCTGTCACGGTGGCCAGTGGAGAGCTCGCCATATAACACGATCTTGGGAAGGCGATGGTCCTCCATTCTGGAGACGTGACCCATCCAGCGCAGCTGGATCTTCAGCAGCGTGGACTCGATGCTGTCGACCTCTGCCACCTCGAGTACTTCGACGTTAGGGATGAATTATTTTAGGTTGCATAATTAGTAAGTCTGTAAATGACACCAAAATTGGAGGTACAGTGCACAACGAATAAGGTTGTCTAAGGTTATAACAGGATATTAATCAACTGGAGGCAAATTGATTGTTTCGTCCTATTGCAAAGGAAATAAAAGACAAAAGTGAGAAAAACGTCTAATAGCGCAACACTATTACAACTCCAGTCACCTGAGTTCAAATCCAGCACTGTCTGTGAGGAATTTTTACATTCCCTGTGTGGGTTTTCCCTGGGTGCTTCTATTTCCTCCCACCCTCCAAAACTTACAGGGTCAGTAGGTTAATTAGGTGTAATTAGGTGGCATGTGTTTCAATGGCCAGAATTTGCTTCTACCCTGTTGTAAATAAATTTAAAATGGAATGCACATGAGGTATTGTGTACAGTTGTAATCTCCACCTACAAGAAGGATGTAACTGAGCTAAGGAGGTTGCAGAAAAGATTCACAAGGATATTGTCTGGACTAGTGTGTTTGAATTATAAGGATAGATAAGAAGGAGGCTAATGGATTACCTTATAGAATTATTTTATAAAATTGAGGGTGTGGAAAGTAGATGATCACAGGCTTTTTCCCCAAGGGCATGGAAATTTAAATTAGAGGATATTGGTTTAAGATGATAAGGAAAAGATTTAAATTGGATATAAAGGGCAGGTTTTTTCCACACACAGCAGGTGGATATCTGGAATGAACTGCCAGAAGAGGTGGTTGTGTCAGGTTCAATTACAAGTTTTTTTTTAAAAAAAGGCATTTGGACAGGTACATGGATATAAAAGATTTAGAAGGGAATGGGTCAAATGCACAGATTAGCTAAATCGTCAGTATGGATGAGTTAGGTCGAAGGGTATAACCCATCTCTTTATATCCTTTTTGTGCCCATTAATTTGGTCTGTCTTTCTGTCCTAACACACATTTTCAGCAAATCTGGCACAGAACAGTTATTCCTTTCATCTATGCCATTAATATAGATTTTAAATAGCTGACTCTGTAGTACTGATCCTCGTTAGACCTTGGTAACTTGAAGTGACCTATTTACCATATTCTCTATTGTTTGTTAGTTGTCCAATTCTCTCTTCCTGTTATAGATCAACAAATTATTGTCTATCAGTTTGAAAATGAATAGAAAACACATCTAATTTATTGCTTATGCTATTTTAACGAACCAAAAGTCTGAATTGTGAAAAATCCTTGTTTTACCAATTGTTATGAATTTACATTAATTTGTGAAGTATGGTTTATTCTATGTAGTCAAAATAATTAAACATTGGCCACAGAGAAGCACAAAAAATAGTGCAGAAAAGAGAGAACAGCCATTATGGCAGGGATGGCCAAACCATGGCTCGCAAACCACATGATGCTTTTTGATAAATAACATGGGGCTCGCAGAAATATGTTGGCTGAGACAGGAATCGTACAAGCCAGTGCTCACAATGGTAGTTTTAGTGGATGTGGCTTGTGATTGAAAATGTAAGCATGTAAAAGTCGACCCCCTAATTTTGGCCCTGGCCACTCGCCCATCCAAGCTCCCAAAACCCCGACTGTGGACTTTTGCCTCGGCCCTGGATGCTCACCCACTGGAGCTCCCAAAACCCCGACTGTGGACTTTCGCCTAGGCCCAAGCCACACGGCATCCAAGCTTCACGCCCAATCATGGACACGCCTAGACCCCAGACATCCAAAACATGGACTAGCCATTCGGTCCTGGCTGTCCGCCCACCCATCCGAGCACCTGATATCCCGAACAATGCAGGTACTTACTGCAGTCAAAAGTAGAATGCGTGTAATAGTCGAAACCCTAAAAATGGGTCCACAAAATACTACTATTACACGTATATATACAGTATGTGTATTTTTTAATTATTGAAATTAACACAGTTACCGTATATTTTATCATACAAGTCCACCAGCATATGTCATCCCCCTTTATTCAGCCTCATTTTAAGGGTTTTATGGAAAATACGTCATATAAGTCAACCCCCATTTTCTGGCTGCCTGAGGTGCCCCATTAATCAGCATAAAAGTCAACACCCAAAGCTTGTGATGCCTGAGATGGGCCATTGACCGGTGTATACGTCAACCCCCATAGATTGCGCAGATTGATCTGCTGGACGATGACTGGAGATGATCGCTATCATGATGGGTCCATCAAAACACGCAACATGCAACAAAAATATGAAATGAGCTTTAAGTTGAAAGTGATAGAAATGGCCAAGAAAACCAACAAAGTGCTGCTGCAAGATAATTCAATGTGCATGAGAAGTTGGTAAGAGGTTGGAAGAAAAAAGAAGAGACTTTAAGAAAAATAGCAAAAAGGGAATGTTCTCTGAGAAAAGGAATCACTCGTTGGCCAGAGTTGGAAAATCACGTTGCAGAATGGGTACATGAACAGAGGCTACAAAGTCACTCAAAATAAAATAAGAACATTTGCACTGCAGTGGGACAATTCAAATCCAGACCTCAGTAAAGATTTTGAGGTTACAGTAGGCTGATGTAATAGTTTCTAGAAAATTCTGGTATTACGACAAAGAACAAAAATTGCACAGAAACTACCAAAAGATTTTGTTGTAAGTTTTCAACAGTTTATTATACAGAACCAGCAGAAATATCAGTTTTCATTGGCAAATATTGGAAACATGGACAAAACCCCCATAAATTTTGACATGATAGGCAATGAACAATGGAATGGAAAGGTGTTGAAACTGTGCAAACCAGAAGTACAGGTCATGAAAGGCATGGCCATCAGGACAAAGTTATGGCCCATGGTCATCTTTAAATGCAAAATTAAACAGAAAATGAAATTCCCTGCAGATATTTTTTGTACATTTTCATGAAAAAGGATAGATGGATGAAAATGATGTAAAACTCTGGATAGACAATGTGCGGAACAGATGCCGGGGGTTTACACAAAGAATGGAGTTTGCTGATTTGGGATATGTTTCGTATCCATTTAACTGAGACTAAAAGTAGATTAGCAGTACATAATACTTACATGGTGGTTATCCCAAGTGGTTTTTTTTTTTTTTTTAAATTTTTTATTTTTCACACCATAAATCACAATAGCCATGATATACACTTTTTCTTTTCCACACATTTACAGTGACTTTTTCTCCCTCCCCCCTCCCTCCTCCCAAGCCACCCCCCCACCCCCCCCCCTCTCATCCATTTTAGGTATACAATCTAGGTTGCATTAATTCAGTTAGACAATGTTGTCATTCAACAAAAATACACCAGAAATTCTACTGAGTCCATTCTTTTCTTTTCTTCTCCTTCCATCAACTTAGGTAATGTTTGTTCCCGGTAGGTTTTCGCTATTGTATTTAATGTAAGGCTCCCATACTTGTTCGAATATTTCAATATTATTTCTTAAACTATATGTTATTTTTTCTAATGGAATACATTTATTCATTTCTATATACCATTGTTGTATTTTCAAATTATCTTCCATTTTCCAGGTTGACATAATACATTTTTTTGCTACGGCTAGGGCTATCTTGACAAATCTTTTTTGTGCATCTTCCAAGTCAATTCCAAATTCTTTATTTTTTATGTTACTTAGGAGAAAGATCTCTGGATTCTTTGGTATATTGTTTTCTGTTATTTTATTTAATATCTGATTGAGATCATCCCAAAATTTTTCTACTCTCTCACATGTCCAGATTGCATGAATTGTTGTTCCCCTTTCTTTTTTACATCGAAAACATCTATCAGATACTGTTGGGTCCCATTTATTTAACTTTTGCGGTGTAATGTATAGTCTGTGTAACCAATTATATTGTATCATACGCAGCCTCGTATTTATTGTATTTCTCATCGTTCCAGAGCATAACTTCTCCCATGTTTCCTTTTTTATCTTTATATTTAAATCTTGTTCCCATTTTTGTTTAGTTTTACCATTTGTTTCCTCATTCTCCTTTTCTTGCAGTTTAATATACATATTTGTTATAAATCTTTTGATTAACATTGTATCTGTAATCACATATTCAAGGTTACTTCCCTCTGGTAAACTCAAATTGCTTCCTAATTTATCTTTCAAGTAGGATCTCAGTTGGTAATATGCCAGCGCTGTATCTCCAGTTATATTGTACTTATCTCTCATTTGTTCAAAGGATAAGAATCTACTTCCTGAAAAACAATTTTCTATTCTTTTAATCCCTTTTTTTTCCCATTTTCTAAAGGCAAGGTTGTCTATTGTAAAAGGGAGTAGCTTATTTTGCGTCAATATTAGTTTTGGTATTTGGTAATTTATTTTATTTCTTTCTACATGAATCTTCTTCCATATATTGAGGAGATGGTGTAATACTGGAGAAGTTCTATGTTGTACCAATTTTTCGTCCCATTTATATAATATGTGTTCAGGTATCTTTTCCCCTATTTTATCTAATTCTAGTCTCGTCCAGTCTGGTTTTTCCCTTGTTTGATAAAAATCTGATAGGTACCTTAATTGTGCGGCTCTATAATAATTTTTGAAGTTTGGCAATTGTAAGCCTCCTTGTTTATACCATTCTGTTAATTTATCTAGTGCTATCCTCGGTTTCCCCCCTCTCCATAAAAATCTCCTTATTATTTTCTTTAACTCTTTGAAGAATTTTTCTGTCAGTTGTATTGGCAATGCCTGAAATAAGTATAGTATCCTTGGAAAAATGTTCATTTTAATACAGTTTATCCTTCCTATCAGTGTTAGTGGTAGCTCTTTCCAATGCTCTAAATCGTCCTGTAATTTTTTCATTGGTGGATTGTAATTGAGTTTATATAATTGGCCTAGATTTTTGTTTATTTGCACACCTAGGTATCTTATTGCCTGCGTTTGCCATCTGAATGGGGATTCCTCCTTAAATTTTGAGAAATCCGCGTTATTCATAGGCATTGCTTCACTTTTATTTACGTTTATCTTGTATCCCGACACTTCTCCATATTCCTTCAATTTCTTATATAGTTCTTTTATTGATAGTTCTGGTTCTGTTAAGTACACTATCACATCATCCGCAAACAGACTGATTTTATATTCCCTGTCTTTTATTTTTATTCCTTTTATATTATTATCTCTTCTTATCGATTCTGCTAGTGGTTCTATAGCTAGCGCAAACAATAATGGTGATAGTGGGCATCCCTGCCGCGTTGACCTGCTTAAGTTAAATTGCTTTGATACATGTCCATTTACTGTCACTTTCGCTAACGGTCCCTTATATAATGCTTTAATCCAATTAATATACTTCTCCGGTAAACTGAATTTTTGCAATACTTTGAACAAGTAATTCCATTCTACTCTGTCGAAGGCCTTCTCTGCGTCTAAAGCAACTGCTACTGCCGGTGCTTTATTTCCTTCTACTGCATAAATTAAGTTAATAAATTTACAAATATTGTCTGTTGTGCGTCTTTTTTTGATAAATCCAGTTTGGTCTAAATTTACCATTTTCGGTACCTGTTCTGCTAATCTGTTCGCTAATAGTTTAGCTATTATCTTATAATCTGTGTTTAGCAGAGATATTGGTCTATATGACGCTGGTGAGAGTGGATCTTTCCCTTGTTTTAGTATCACTGTAATTATTGCTGTTTTACATGAATCTGGTAAGTTTTGTGTCTCATCAATCTGGTTGATTACATCCAGGAGGGGCGGTATTATTAGGTCTTTAAATGTTTTGTAGAATTCTATTGGGAGTCCATCCTCTCCTGGTGTCTTATTATTTGGTAAATTTTTTATTATCTCTTGTATTTCTACTGTTCCAAATGGTTCTGTTAATTTATTTTGTTCCTCTGTTTGTAGTTTTGGTAGTTCAATTTTAGTCAAAAATTCATCTATTTTCCCTTCTTTCCCTTCTTTTTCGGTTCGGTATAATTGTTCATAGAATTCTCTGAAGTTTTCCTTAATTTCTTTTGGATTATATGTAATTTGTTTGTCTTTTTTCCTTGTTGCCAATACCATTTTCTTAGTTTGCTCTGTCTTAAGCTGCCATGCTAAGATTTTGTGTGTTTTTTCACCTAGTTCATAATATTTCTGTTTTGTCTTCATTATATTCTTCTCCACCTTATATGTTTGTAATGTTTCATATTTTATTTTTTTATCCGCCAATTCTCTTCTTTTGGTTGTATCTTCCTTTATTGCTAATTTTTTTTCTATGTTTACTATTTCCCTTTCCAACTGCTCTGTTTCCTGATTATAGTCCTTCTTCATCTTGGTTACATAGCTTATTATTTGCCCTCTAATGAATGCTTTCATTGCGTCCCATAGTATAAACTTATCTTCCACTGATTCCGTATTTACTTCAAAATACATTTTTAATTGTTTTTCAATAAATTCTCTAAAATCCTGTCTTTTAAGTAGCATGGGGTTTAATCTCCATCTATACATTCTTGGAGGGATGTCCTCTAGCTCTATTGCCAATAACAGGGGTGAGTGGTCCGATAATAGTCTAGCTTTATATTCCGTTTTCCTAACTCTCCCTTGAATGTGGGCTGATAACAGGAATAGGTCTATCCTTGAGTATGTTTTATGTCTAGTCGAGTAGTATGAGTATTCCTTTTCTTTTTGGTTTTGTTTCCTCCATATGTCCACAAGTTTCATTTCTTGCATTGATTTAATTATAAATTTGGTTACTTTGTTCTTCCTGTTAATTTTTTTCCCCGTTTTATCCATATTTGGATCCAAATTCAGATTGAAATCCCCTCCTATTAGTATGTTCCCTTGCGTATTAGCTACCTTCAAAAAGATATCTTGCATAAACTTTTGATCTTCTTCGTTAGGTGAATATATATTAAGTAGATTCCAAAGCTCTGAATATATCTGACATTTTATCATAACATATCTCCCTGCTGGATCTATTATTTCCTCTTCTATTTTAAATGGCACATTTTTGCTAATTAATATAGCCACTCCTCTTGCTTTTGAATTATACGATGCTGCTGTTACATGTCCTACCCAATCTCTCTTTAATTTCTTGTGCTCCAATTCAGTTAAGTGTGTTTCTTGGACAAATGCTATATCTATTTTTTCCTTTTTCAGTAAATTTAGTAGTTTCTTCCTTTTAATTTGGTTATGTATTCCATTAATATTTAGAGTCATATAGTTCAGCGTAGCCATTTTATATTTTGTTTATCTTCTCTTTCCGTTTTTCCCTCATTACCTTTCCTCCTTTTCCATTTCTGTTTTCTTATTTTCAACTCTTTACCAGACAACATTCCTACAACATCCAACATTTTCCTTATTCTCCTATTTCTATCTTCTTTATCCCCAGTCTCCCCTTCCCCTCCTGAGTTGCCCTTTATCCCTTGTCGGACAACCACATCTCCCCTCTCCATTTGGATTTGCGAATCCACTCGCAAGCGTCAACTGATTTTGCAGTGACCGCTCTTTTCCCCCACCCAGCCCCCCCCAGAAAAGATTTCGCTTTTTATATGTCACAAAGGTCACTCTTTTAATTCCCTCCTTATTCTCTCTATTCCATTACCTTCTCTTATTAATTCTTGTCTATACTCTCTATGTTTTCCTCTAATTACAGATACTTTCACATATGCCCATTGTCTCTATTCACTCTTATACCTCTTTACCCGCATACATATCAATCGTGGTGGTTATCCCAAGTGGTTTGATGTCTATATTGCAGCCTCTCTGTCTGCTTGAACAAGCCATTCAAAGACCATGTGCACGAGGAATGGAATACATGGATGTCGAGTGCAGAAAAGTCATTTACAAGAGGTGGAGCAATGTGTGCTACATCACTTGACTTGCTGTGTAACTTCGGGCTCAGGCATGGGACAAAGTTAAAGTAGAGACTGTGATAGAATAGTTTAAAACGTGCGGTATCTCTTGTGCAATTGATGGCATGGAAGACGATTTATTGTGGGTCATTGACAATGAAGCCGAAACTGCCTCATCAGATACAGTATGGGACCCATATGATGACCGTTTAAACCAGTGGTTCTCAATCTTTTTCTTTCCACTTACATACCTCTTTAAGTAATCCCTATGCCGTAGGTACTCTGTGATTAGTAAAGGATTGCTTAAGGTAGTATGTGGGTAGAAAGAAAAAGGTTGAAAACCACTGTTTTAATAGTACCTCATTGACTCGTTATGTGCACAGTTTCATAACTCCAAAGGAAATGGACCAATGACAATTTTTCTCAAGCAAAATATTTCAGAAACAGTGGGGTCTTGAGCAGTGATTTTCAACCTTCCCGTCCCACTCACACACCACCTTAAGCAATCCCTTACTAATCACAGAGCAACAATGGCATAGGGATTGCTTAAAGTGGTATGTGAGTGGAAAGAAAAAGGTTGAGAACCACTGGTTTAAACAGTGAGAGTATGGATGTGTTCACCGCCATTTTTGCTTCAGACGATGATAACAAGAGTGATTTTGAAGGATTCTAAATGTGTTGTTGCTTTCAGACAATGATAGGGATTTTGAAGGGTGCTAATGGAAAGTTGCCTTCAATAAAAATCTCAATGAAAATCTGTCACAGTCGGGTTTTTGTTTGATTTTCAAGGTTTGACTTATACACCAAATCGGTTTTGCGAGGGTCTACTTATATGCTGGATTATCGCGGATTGGATTTTCAGATGAATTTAGGCTCTCAAAAGTATAGCTGGCTTACAAGTTGACCCCATTTTTTTGAGATACTTTTTTGGGTTTCACAACTTATAAGCAGAAATATATGAGCTACATGCAAAATTACATATTATTATGTACATGTATTTCTTAATATTTATATAACATTTTTGTAATGAAATGCATATGCAAGAGTTAAACATGTATGTAATATTTTTTAATGTCTTGTGGCTCTCAAACATCTGAAGTATATTGTGTGTGACTCTTACAATAAGCAAGTTTAGCCACGACTGCATTATGTTATTTGAAACAATTGTCAGATGTGTCTGTGCATGTAGCTCAGGCCTAGTGCATGAACATTTGGTTGTAATTGTATAGCAAGCAAATGTATATCAGGAAGCTGTGGTCTGTGAAACTTGTGTTTAAAAGGGAACTGAAGACAGGAAATGGACCCAAGGTTTTAAAATTACTTTGTCTTTAATATGCCAGAACTGAAATGCACTGCTGTGGATTTAAAAGAACTGTATTATTTTATTATTGTTTGTTATCAGGTTAAGGTTCATCATTTAGATACAATACACAAATAATTGAATCATCTTAAAAGGGATAGGCTATTTAAAAATAGTACAAGAGGAAGTTTCTAACTTCCTTTTTCAGATGCCACAAATTGTACAAGAAAAAGTAGTACATTTCCAAGTTTGAATAAAAGATGAACAACAAAGTTCAAATAGTTTCCATCTGGTGGAGAGCTTGAGTTTACAGCAATGTTTCACAGCCAGTCTTTTGCACCTCTCATTTTCCTTTCCATCTCCTGTACCCGTGTGCATTTTTTATAAAACAATTTGGTTTATTTACAAAATCATCTATAGATAGTACATGTATTGTGCCTTGAAGCTTTATAGAATATGTTGTCTGGGAATAGAAAATGTCCCACAAACATGTAAGAAGTATAATGCTGATTTCTGAGGAAACTATTACTGTTGACTATTTTTCAATGGGAAAATGACATGTCAAATCTTGATACTTGCTGTGTTGTTGATCAGTATTCCTGAGGGTTTGGATCTGTATCCTCAATGAAAACTTGGTTCCTTGAACTTGAAGATTAATATTAGAGAGGTGAATAAGTAATCCCAGAAATTTATGTCAAAAGGAGAATTATTTAGCCATTGGGTCTCTGTTACACAAGATGATGTATCCAGCCTAATCCATAGTCCTTCAAGATATCAAGTACTCTCTGACTCACCTTTTAATATTTATGATTCAACTACTCTTTCAGAGAGTGATTTATCCACCCACTGGGTGGAAACTTGCACGTCCACTCTTGTGGTTCTACTAATTACCTTGAATTTGTGTCCCTGTTATTGATCCCTTTGTTATTGATCCCTTTGTTAATGAAAGTAAGTATTCCCTGTTCATTGTATCAGATTATACTTCTCCGCTCAGTTTCCTCTATTTCAAATAATCCAATATAGTTTATATTCTATAATCTTGACAACATCCTCTTAAAACTTGCCTTTTGCTCTCTCAATTGCACATCAGAGAATAAGCCTTAAATAATTTTCTATAATTTTGGAATGAGAGTAAAGAGCAGCCATAGACAATTTCTTCTAGCAAATCCTACATATCTCAAGGTTCTGAATAGTTTGGATATTCTGCATTTGCTGTTGGTGATCAAAACTGTACTCTTGTATCAATTTATATGTTAAATACAAGGAAAAGTCAGGGGAACAAGACCTAGTCCTCATCAAGGACTCAGTAGTGGAAAGGGTCAAGTACTTCAAATTTCTGGGTGTCAACAGTTGTGAGGATTTGTCCTGGAGCCTCCACATTGATGCAATCACCAAAAGGCTCACCAGCGGCTATACTTTGTGAGGTGTCTGAGGAGATTTGGTATTGTTGAATTATTTTGACGAGGTGACTAGGAAGGTTGATGAGTCTAGAGCAGTAGATGTTTCAGTGAGGCCTTCGATAAGGTTCCACATGGAAGGTTGGTAAAGAAGGTTCAAGTGCTAGGTATTAATATTAAGATAGTCAGATGGGTTCAACGGTGGCTAGAAGGTAGATGCCAGAGAGTCATGTTGGATAACTGTCTGTCAGGTTGGAGGCTGGTGACGAGTGGGGTGCCTCAGGGATCGGTGTTGTTTCCCTTGTTGTTTGTCATTTACATTAATGATTTGGTTGATGGAGTGGTGAATTAGGTTAGTAAATATGCGGACAATACAAAAAGAGGGGGAGTTGTGGATAGTGAAGATGGTTTTGAGACTCCAGAAGGATTTCGACTGCTTAGAAGAGTGGGCTGAAAGATGGCAGATGGAGTTTAATACAGATAAGTATGAAGTGCTTCATTTTGGGAAGAATAATCAAAACAGGATATATGCAGTGAAGGGGAGGGCATTGAGGAATGCAGAGGAACAGAGAGATCTTGGAATAATGGTTCATTGTTCTTTGAAAATGGAATCTCATGTGGATAGAGTGGTAAAGAAGGCTTTTGGTATGCTGACCTTTATAAATCATAGTATAGAATATAGGAGTTGGGAAGTGATGTTGAGACTATTCAAGCCAAATTTGGAATACTGTGTGCAGTTCTGGTCCCCAAAATATAGGAAGGATATCAATAAGGTAGAGAGGGTGCAGAGAAAATTTTCTAAAATGTTGCCTGGATTTGAATATCTAGAAAATTAAAAAAAGATTGATTAGACTGGATCTTTATTCACTGGAGTGTAGAAGGTTGAGGAGAGATTTGATAGAGGTATTTAAAATTGAGTTGGATTGATAGAGTAGATCTGAATAGGCTCTTCCCTTTGAGGGTAGGTGAGATTGGAATGAGGGGTCATGAGTTAAGGGTTAGGGGGCAAAAGTTTAGAAGTAACATGAGACAGAGCTTCTTCATTCAGAGAATGGTGGCTGAGTGGAATGACCTTCTAGAAGAGGTGGTTGCAGCAAAGTCAATTTTGTCATTTAAGAAAAAGTTGGATTGGTCCATGGATGTGAGTGGATTGGTGGGTTATGGACAGGGTGCAGGCAAGTGGGACTAGAGGAGATCACTTAAATCGGTACGGACTAGAGGTGCCGAGATGGCCTGTTTCCGTGCTGTAACTGTTATATGGTTTATGGTGAGCATTCTGACTGGTTGCATCACTGCCTGGTCTGGAGGCGCCAACTCTCAGGTCAAGAATAAACTCCAGAGGGTTGTTAACTCAGCCTGCGACATCACAGACATCAGCCTTCACTCCATTGAGGACATCTACATGAGGCGGTGTCTTAAAAAATCAGCCTCTATCCTCAAAGATCCCCACCACCCAGGTTTTGCCCTCTTCACTCTGCTACCATCAGGAAAAAGATACAGGAGCCTATAGACAAGCACTCAGCTTCCTCCCCACTGCCATCAGTTTTCTGAATAATCAATGAACCAAAGAAACTGCCTTACTTTTTGTGCACTGTTATTTTTATTTTTTATAGTAATATTTATATTTTATAGTAATTTTGTAAGATGCTGCTGCAAAATATTGAATTTCATGACCATAAATTCTAATTCTAAATTCTTTTTAAATTCTTCAGGCACAAATTAACCAATTTAGATTTTAGGGAGTCCTTGATACATTTTCAAAATTATTTTTATGTTGTAGCAGCTACATTTGAGATGAAGTGACCTCCATAATGTTTGGGACAAAGACACTTTTTTTCCTTTATTTGCCTCTATTTAAATTTTTAATTAGTAATCAAACAATTCACATGTAATTAAAATGTACATTTCAGATTTTATTCAAGGTTATTTATATACATTTTGGTTTGACCATGTAGAAATTACAGCAATTTTTAAATACATAGTCCCCTCATTTCAGGACACCATAACGTTTGGGACATTTGACTTCACAGGTGTTTGTTAGTACTCAGGTATGTTTAATTGCTTCACTGGTGCAGGTAGAAGAGAGCTGGGCTTGCTTGAAAGTTATTAATCACTTTGGAGTCTGTAGTTGCCATTTTTTAACACGAGGACCAGAATTGTGGCAGAAAAAAATCAAAAAAGCCATTATGAGGCCGAAAACCAAGAATAAAACCGAAAGAGACATTGCCCAAACCTTAGGATTACTAAAATCAAATGTTTGGAACAGTTCTGTAAGTGAGCTCAGTAATCGCAAAGGGACTGATATTCCAAGGAAGATCTCCACTGCTGATGACAGAAGAATTCTCATCATAATGAAGAAAAATCCCCAAAGTTCAGGAGGCAGGTGTCTATATGCCAATGACTTCTATCTTCAGAAGACTTCATGAACAGAATACAAAGGCTACACTCAAGATACAAACCATGACAAAGATGTTATGCTTTGGATTTTGGGTAGTTCCTTTATGCCTCCACACTTTGCTCTTACTGCCATTCTGATACAGGTTAATCTTGAACTCATCTGTCCACAAGACCCTTTTCCAGAATTCTGCAGTCCCTTTTCAATACTTATTGGCAAACTGTAATCTGGCCATCCTTTCTGTGGCTAACCAGTGGTTTGCATCTTGCAGTGTAGCCTGTGCATTTCTTTTCATAAAGTCTTCTGCAGATAGTAGACATTGACAAATCCACACTTGCTTCTGAAGAGTATTTCTGATCTATTAGATATACATTTGGGACTTCTCTTCATTAAGATGAGAATTCTTACCATAGAATATTACAGCACAGAAACAGGCCTCAATAGTACTCAATCAGCTTAATATCCAACTCTCCACTGTACTATGTATGTAGGAACCTAGTGACAGAGTAGCATTTTGCTGAGTGGCAGAATTAATTTATTACATAGAAAACATTCAAAATTTCAGTCACATGAAGCAGCTGCCATTTTCTGGCAAGAGCTTCCTTCACTTGTAAATTTAGTTCGTTTAACTATTATTTTTAAAAATATTGTATAAGAACAACTGATGTTATTTTTGTGATAATGACATACTGATTAATTAGACTCTTACATAATGTTTAAAATTTCAAAATAATAAATACATTCAGCAAATCTAAAAGCTGTTCAGACAAGCACTTATTCACATTTGACCTGAAACAGGCAGAATTGCTTTTTGAATACATATTGGATTACATCAGGTCAAGAAGCTTTGAAGGAATTGCTTCTTGTCCTGTATCAGTATGCCAACTGCCAAATAGTTACAACCTAGGAGGTCATTTGGTCCATCATAACTGTACACCTGCCTTTCTTCATAGCCTGGAGGAGGTGAACAAGAAGTCTACAGATGCCGGGGTTGAGTGTGGTACACAAACATGCTGGAGAAACTCCATCAGGTCATGCAGCATCCATGGAAGGCAATAGGAAGTTGATGTTTTGGGTTTGAGCCCTTCTTCAGATGTGCCGAAATCAGGAAGATGCCCGGATAAGAAAGGGTAGGGTAAAGGGAAGAGCAGGCAAGCAGGTGATGGGTGGATAGAGGTTGGAGTGAGAAGAAGAGAAAGTAGCTGAGAGGTGATGGGGAGAGGGCAAAGGGCTGAGAAAGATTGACAGAATAGTCCACTGCAATGGCAAGGACCTCCCAGTGGCCAGCCATTTCAGTTTCACAATCTAGTGCCATGCTGACATGTCTGACCATGGCCTCGTGTACTGCCAGGTTGAGGCCACGTGAAAATTTGAGGAACAATACTTTCTGTTCCATCTTGGCAGTTTCCAACCAGAAAGCACCAAAAAAGACCTCCCATTCCAATCCCCCTCTTCCCCCCCTCCCTCCCCCACTGTTCCCTTCCTCCAGACCCCTACTTTCTCCTATAGGAGAGCATCTCTCTTAGCCCTCTGCCCCCTCTCCCTTTTTCTCTCAGATCCTTTCTCTTTCCCCTCCCACCTGTATGCACCTATCACATGTGTTCTTCCCCCTTATCAACTTATTCAGGTGTCTTCCTGATATTCAGCACACTTGAAGAAGGTCTGAGGCCCCAACCATTGCATGCCTATTGCTTTCCTTAGATGCTGTGTGAACTGCTTAAGTTTCTCTTGCACTTTTTTGAATACTTTCTCCATAGCCTTGTCTGCGATTAAAATTCCATCTGTACTTCACTGAACACCTTATTCGTTGCTCATCTATCAAAACATTTTGGTGCAGGTTAAAAATAACTTTGCACAAGCTGACGACGCATGAAAAAAAGCAAAATTTAATCACAGCTCATGTGCAATTGGTGTGACAACTTACTGCACACCAATTGTGATGGGGATGTATAAACACCAGAGTTACGGAGGAAATACCTAAAAGGCTGTTTAAAGCCAGTAATTCGTAACTTTTAAATTGTTAACTCACGATTAATTAAAGGTTAGTTTTACATATTAGGTTGACATTCAATCCTGAACAAAATTTCTGTGGATTCTTTCTACTCTCCATCCTGCTGTTCTACCTGCTGCCTAAATTTGGGATAAAATCTCTATAGATGGTTAAAGTTTTTGATTAGATCTAACTGGCTCCTGCACTGCCCTCCATGTACTGCTTGATTAATACACAAAGGGAATTGAAAGGGAATCCTTATATGATATGAAATCCTATTTTTGGGAAAAGTGTAAACAGCCACTCCCATCGGCTGCTCTGCACCCACTGCAGCCACCGTACTCGCCACAGCGCTATTGCGCATGCGCAAGTCCCCGCGAGGCGTGTTAGCCAAAAAACAGAGCTTGGCTGGTAGTAGACGCCATTTCAAGAAGTTCCCGTTGTACATTGTATTGTTGTTGAATTTAACAGTGAATTATCCCTCAGAGGTTGGCACTTGTGTTGTCTGGGTATTCGATGCAATAACAAACATGGTGTCAGAAGTGGGACAGAAACAACCGGCCGCTTGAGCCATTAGCAGAAGGGCAAGTCATAAGGATACAGACACCACAGGGCTATGAACATATGGGCATAGTCGAAAGGAGCTGCCGGGAGCCCAGGTCGTACCTGGTAAAATCAGAAAGAAAGGTGAATCGGAGAAACAGTGGACACATCCTACCCATAACGGAGCCATTCCCATCCCAACCATTGCTGATGAGACTATATACCAGGATCTGGAACATGAACCTGGGTTAGGCAGAGCTCCCTCAGGAACAACCCATGAAACAAGTGGCCACACCCATGAGACCATGGATGGCACACCTTCTCAAGTTAAAGCACCCTAAGCATCCACTTCCACTAATGGCTACTACACAACACACTCCAGGCATTCTTATAAGCCCAACCCAAAATATCGGGATTAAACTGGACTGGCTGTTCACTGCTAAACAGTAACTATTATAATGTACAGCACCTGCATGTATTGCATATGTGGAGGGGGTTGGCCAAGGGGACGTAGACATCCACTCCCATCAACTGCTCTGCACCCGCTGCAGCCACTGTACTCACCACAGCGCTACTGAGCATGTGTGAGTCCCCACGAGGTGTGTTAGTCAAAAAACAAGAGTTTGGCTGGTAGCAGACGCCACTTTAAGAAGTTCCCGTAGAACATTGTATTGTTGAATTTAACAGTAAAGCGTTCCTCAGAGTGTTGTCTGGGTATTCGATGCAATAACAAACAAAATTTTTTTATTTAAATGTATGTTACATTCAGCATTTGTGCTGCGTTAAATGTATTTACACATTCAAATTCCTACATTTCTGCTAACATTTTAAAAAGGGTAATATGTGAGGCTACTGCTATTTTAGCCAGACATGTAAAATTATTTGAATGCAATCTTCTGATTTACTGCCAATTTGTTTATTGGGTTTGATATGAAGAAAATGGTGTGGTTCAAATAAAAATACTTTGAAGTGTTAAAGATTATTCTGTATTTTTTTAAATTTGCACATTATAATATGCATTCTATTGTTGATGAGGCACAGGGCAACCTTATACATGATACAGGAGAGGTAAAGATAACACTATACCTTAGATTTTCTTCTCCAGCTAAATTTGGTTTGCAGCTGTTGACCTTTTTTGGATTTAAAAATAATTGACATTAGCAAAAGGTGTTCCTCCTTGTACGTAGATTGGTTTGAAACAAAAGCCAAAAAATACATCAAGGGTGGGTATCAACATTGCCTACTCACGACTGGGGGTGGAATGACTCGGCTGTGATAAATTTTGCATTTAGTGGACACGTTATTCAAAAAAGGAAGTGTAACCTCATTTATGGTTTGACCTTATCAGTTCTGCTACATGTTTGTGAAGCATAGATAATCACTGGTTGTCTCTGGATGTCAGTTGACGTCAATGAATCAAGTGGAGGTGGTGATTGTTACCAAGCTGGGAAGGTTAAGTTGATGGGCTATTGTTTAATCATTCTACAATTAGTGCTTTTAAAAATGCACTTTATTAATTTTAACTGGGGGGGAGACTTCTAGTATTTAGTTATACTGTAGATATAGAGTCCACTTCTAAGTCACAAAGTATTCCTTCTGTTCTTTATATTGTGTAAATGTTTCACCAATATAGTTTAAACTGAACCACTAGACACCAAGATCAGAGTCAAATTGAAATGTTTGTCAAATAGTTAAAAATAAAATAAGAATGTAAATGAGAACCTCTGTCATGACAACATGGAAACAATCCCACAGCCCCAGCTCAACCACTCCCAATTTTTGTGTCAGAATATCATCGTAATGCTTTCAATTATGTGAAGATGAAAGTTTCTTTTTCCATTATTTCAGTTCCACAGGAACAACTGCTTCAGATTGAAGATTACGACCTGAATGTGGTGAGGTTGTGTTTCCAGGTGTTTCTTCCTGATGAACATGGCAGCTTTTCCAGAGCTCTTCCACCAGTTGTCTCACACCCAATATATGACAACAGTGAGTTTCAAATCATTACCAAATCACATTGCATTTACCATATCATCAACATGGAGTGGTCTCTTTTAGCTTTTGTATTGGATTCTGAAATGATCTTTGGATTAAACCTTTTGTTTTCCTATAATTGCCAGTTTCATGCTAACTTCTGATGATCACCTGTTAAAATACCTATCCATTTCTGTTGTGTTCAGAATAGGTTCAAATGTCAACAAACAGAGGTCTATATACAAGCACAGGTACACACTTACGGATTAACCTGGAATAATATACAAATAACTACAGATCTGGTGCAAATAAATTGCTGCTAAACATTCTCAACTCCCACAGGCACACCGCACTAATGAATAGTAAATTAATTACATCTAACAAGTATATCAAATATCAACCACAACTTTAGGACAGGCCCATTGCAGTCAGCCCTCTGGTGCCTGCCTGGGCCTGGCAGCCTGGTCTCGAGGCAGCAGCATATGGAGAGCAAGATTCCACACGCTAGGCTTTTTCAATGCAGGAGCCGTCCACATGACTTGCGAGAACCAATCACGTGTCAACCTCACCTGTGGGCAGATCTAACCCTTCATTGGCAGGTGAGGTGACTTCTGACTAGGTTCCACATGACCCTCCGCAATCCACTCTATATCATTTTGCTATCTCGACTCGATAACAATGCACTGTTCATTTTACATTCTTTCTATGTCTTAATTTACATCTGGTCCCATTCACCATTATCCCAGTGCTCACTCCCCTCCACTGGCTTCAAGTTAGCTACTTTATTTATTTTAATCAAATTCCCATACTTTTTGACCTTGCCCTCCCTTGTTTTGTTCTGCTCTTTCTTAACTCTCCGATCTATCTGTCTTCTGGTAATTCTGGCCTCTTGATCATCCTTATGCCAACAAATGTAAAAGCCCTAATCTTTAAGAAAGCAATAACTTCAGAGGTAGAGACAACAACTTTCATTCAAAACTTGTGCTAATCTTGGCTTTGTTTTTGCTCATCAGAATAAGTCAAGTGGATAATATAGATAGATTTGTGGGCCAGTGTTGCAAATATTACAGCAAAGGCAGTAGGTTGGAGAGCTGAATAGCATGGGAACAGGCCCTTTGGCCTACCTTATTCATGCGCGCCAAGTACTGATCGAAAGTAATCCCATTTACCAGCAGTTGGTCTGGTAGCAGAGCCAGGAAATACAAGTTTGACTTCCTACACTCTTCGATTTTAGGCAACATTCATAGAGATGCCTGTTTTTCCTTCAGATCGAGGGTACCTTGAACTAGGAAGGAATACTTTCATTTGCAATATTTTCTTGTACTTTGTATGAGGTGGCCACTGCATGTCAGCCCCACAAGTTTTAATATGTATTTCTGATTTGCAGGAGCACCAAACACAGCAGAGTTGAAAATTTGTCGTGTGAATAAGAATACTGGAACTGTTAAGGGAGGAGATGAAATTTTTCTACTGTGTGACAAAGTTCAAAAAGGTACATCATTAGATTTTTTAAGATATTTACTTATATAGAGTGAGAAAATAGTATTTCCTTGACCAGATATGATTGCTCAAAGAATTCAGTGGGAAGTTTTAAAATCCACTTCCCATACTCCATTATTTGAGTTCAGTTTTTCATCTCTTTAAAAAAACACCAGGATTTACTGCCCAGGGTTAGGACTATTTCTGTGTTGATGCATTGGAGCTCACTACTGAACAAATAGTTATTTTGACTCCACCTCTGCCTCTTGTAAGGATTCTGTTCTTTTTTCTCAATTACTCCATCCCGCCACATCTTCTCCCAGGACCGAGGCTTTCCATTCCATGACATCTGAGATGTCGTCTTCCTTCAGAAAATGTGACTTCCCCATTACTGCCATTAAATCAGCCCTTACCCACATCTCCTCTATTCCCCACACATTTGCACTGGCACCTCTCCCCATCCACCCACACCCAGACACATGGACAGGGTTCCCTTTGTCCTTGCTTAACCACCCACCATTCACTCTGCAATTTCCACTACCTACAATGCGATCCCACCACTAGACACATCTTCCCCTCCCCTACTTTCATCAAGAGATCACTCCCTCTTCGACTCCCTTGTCCACTCGTTCCTTCCCACCAATTTTCGTACGTACCTCTGTGACCTCAAGATATGTTACACTTGCACTTACACCTCCTCCCTCACCAGTCTTTTGGGCCCCAAACAGTCCTTCCAAGTGAAGCAACACTTCACCAGTGAATCTGTATGAGTCACTTACTGTATCCAGTGCTCCAGATGTATTTATCCCTGTATCAGTGAGACTGGGAGCAGTCTGGGAGATCATTTTATTGAGCAGCTTTGCTCTGTCTATAAGGACATCCCAGTGGCCAACCATTTCAATTCCGTAGCTCTTTGCTACATTAATTGGTCTGTCCATGGCCTTGTGTACTGCCAAGTTGAGGCCATCCACAAATTAGAGGAACAATACCTTATATTTCTTCTCCCCATTCTCCAATCGCACAGCATTTACATCAACTTTTTCCAATTTCTCTTTTTAAAATCTGCATTTTAAAATGCATTTGAAATATTGTTCTTGAGGCTATTTGTTTCACTCAAGAATATTATTGGAAATTTGTAAAATCAGTAAAGGGAAACAGCCATCTGTTACAAAATGTCGTTTTAAAAAAAACTGTAACCACATCACTAATTCTAGACATTGACTTGGGAGTTGGAATTTGTGCATGGCAATGACAAAGTTTTCATCTTTGTATCTACCAGATGACATTGAAGTTCGTTTCTTTACGTCTAACTGGGAAGCAAAAGGTTCATTTTCACAAGCTGATGTCCATCGGCAGGTGGCCATTGTCTTTCGAACACCAGCATTTTGCCAAAGCAATATAACCGAGCCTGTATCAGTGAAAATGCAACTTCGCAGACCTTCAGATCAAGAAGTCAGTGAGCCTATGGAGTTCCGATACCTTCCAGATGAGAGAGGTAGATTCATAGATTCTCTGTATGCAGAAACAGGCTCTGCAGCCCAACTCATCCTTGACAACCAGATCCCATTTTCCTCCATTTGGCCCAAATCTTTCCTCTTTCTGTACCTGTTGTCTAAATGCAGTGATTATACCTGCCTCTACCACCTCTGGCAGCACACATCCACATATATCCTCTGGAAAGCAGTTCCAACCTAAAGTATCTGTAACTCAAGCCATCCAGTCCAGGAAGATTCCTGTGAATCTTTTCAGCTTAATCACACCCTTTCTATAACATGGCTTCCTTTGGCCTTCCACCCACCACCTCTCCCTTATGTAATTCCATTCAACACCTTCCTTTCTTATCTGATTCTATAATCTGCAGCCCTTTTCCCCCACCCTCCATTTCCCAGCCTATATCACTACCTCCTCCATCCAATTCTATCTACCCATCAACTCCTCCTCACCTGGATCCACCTAGTACTTGTCACCTCTTGCCTCACTCCTCCCATGCCTCTTTTACTCTGGTTCCCTCCCCTTTGATGCAGTGCCTTGATGTGAAACATCAACAGTCCTTTTGTCTCCACAGATTCCACCTGACTTGCTGGTTCTTCCAGTTGATTGTTTTTTTTTAAATCACAACCAGTGATTTTAGTCCTTTGGTATTGGCCACACAGCCATCTTTATCTGTTTGCTTTCCTGTGTAGCTAAATGAGAAACTTGTCGTTAGTTCCATTTAAAAAAAAAGATTAAATGTGGACAAGACCTGAATTCCAGATGAGATGGGAGTAAATGACCTGGAGCCTTGATAAAATTAGTCATCGGAGTTTATTCCCCATGATCATCTGGTGTCCTGCCAAAATAACAAAGAAAGTTGGTTATCTTGCCCCTTATAGTCAGAGGCCCATCATCTTTAGCTGTTTTTTTCAGTGGCCTTTTATAGAGCATCACAGGACAGTACAAGCCCTTCAGCCCACAATGTTGTGCCGACACATACGTGCCTACAAAAAAGAAACCCCTCACAACCTCAATTCTATTCAGAAATTCAGATAGTGAAGCAGGTTTTGCTGCATGATCTGAGCAACATTCAAATCACAATGTTGGAGAAGTACAAGTCTCTGGTAATCTCATTTCTTTCAAGTGGATTTAATTACCTCTCCTTCATGTCCAGTGGGTGAATTCCCACATTAACACCTTTTGTGGTACTATTGATGAGAAACCTATGTGGACTCGCAGCTTAGATACTGTGGCAATAATAGAAAGTATGGTACTATACATGAAAGATCTTGGCTTCTGACACTTCAGGGTTTTTCCATGATCTTTAAAGCAGTAGTGATAGAATACGTTATACCTGCGTCGTTGATTGCATTGCAAGAAAGCACAAGCTGTATCACATTATGCAGAACATTCCAGCTCTGGCATGTCTTGATCACAATGTACACCAACTATAACATGTTCTGTGGTAACTTGCCAAGGCTGCCTTTTGATAATGTCCCAATATTGGTGATCTTTCCACCAAAAAGGACTGCCCATTTAGCACAAGGGAACATCATTTATTGCATTAGACATTTCCAAGTTACAGACCATCCTAATTTGGAAATGGATACCTGACACTTTAATCAAGTCAAGTTTATTGTCATCTGATTGCACAAGTACAACCCGATGAAACAACATTCTCCCATCCTTAGCACAAAACATGAAGACACACAACCAGACCTAACACATGTACAGACAAACAATACATATGCAAGGCAAGTATTTCATCTATACAAATATTGTTTTGTACAAATGAGAGTCTCGGATGGTTAGTGTAAGCGGTTCCTTTGGTCATTCAGCATTCTCACTACCCATGGGAAGAAGCTGTTTGTCAGCCTGGTGGTGCTGGCTCTAATACTCCCCGATGGGAGCAGCTGAAAGAAAGGGTGGAAGAGGTCCTCAATGACTTTGTGCACCATCTTCAGACAATTGGTTATCGTGGCTGGGCTCAAATGTTGGAATTCCCTACCTAACAATAGCATAGCATAGGAGTTTGTTCACAACAAGATGCCTGCTCATGGACAAGTAATTGGAGATGGACATTAAAGATGAGATTCCCAGATTATAATTTAAATGAAATGTTGCTTGGTGTCAAATTTTGTTTGATAATGTTCACATGAAGAATATTTCTATGTCAAACATAATATAAAGACAAATTGTTAAATCCAAAGAACCTGTGAAAGGGTCTGTATTTTTATTTATTTTTCTGTTTGAAGACAATGTTTCATTCTTTTAACTCCATTGTACATTTTCTCATTTTGTAGACAACTATTTTTATGAAAAAAGAAAGAGAACAGCAGATGTTTTCAAAAAAATGATACAAGATTGGGCCCCAGGTAAGGATTTTGTTCAATACTACCATCTGGGTGTCTTGATTTCATTCTATTACTGGGGATGATGGGCTGTCTCCTGTGAGCTGAAAATATTGCATCCCAACAAACACTCCTATTACAATCCCTTCTGTACCTGGCCTTTACCATTCAACACTTGTGTGAGATGATGTACATAAACTGTGGAAAAATGTTGTTTTGCCTTAAACTATAATTTTATTCTGATCTTGAAACAAAATAAAAATTGAATGCAGAGTTGTGATGAAGGTGAGCGAGGATGAAGGGAATGCATGTTCCTTGGATGACCACCAGACAATCTTGCAAGTCAAAGATGACGCCTCTCTTCCGGACAGATTGAACATCTTCTACACACGGTTTGACAAGAAGAACAGGCTGTCGCCGAAGAAAGCTCTGTGTCTCCTTGATGAATGTGTCCCCTTTGCTGATGTGAGGAGAACTCTATCCAAGGTGAACCCACACAAGGCAGCGGGACCAAACAACATCCATGGTCAGGTACTGAAGGACTGCACGGACCAAATGACAGAGGTCCTCATGGACATCTTCAACATGTCACTGCAGCAGTCCATTGTCCCCGAGAGTTTCAAGACAGCCACCTTTATCCCGGTACCAAAGAGGGCAACGATAACAGTCCTCAGTGACTGACCACCATTATGAAATAGTTCCAGCATCTGATCATGGAACGCATCAAAGCACACCACCCAGAGACATTGGACCCATTTCAATTCATCTGCAGATGGAACCATTCCACTGATGATGGTATAGCCTTGTCCGTCCACTCCATCCTGACCCACCTGGAGAATGACGCTTCAATCGCCAGGCTGCTGTTCATCGACTTCAGCTCAGAGAAGCTGTCGTTGCTGAGACTCAACACCCCTCTCTGTATCTGGATTCTTGACTTCCTAACAGAAAGACCATTGTGTATCCATGTTGGCAGCAGATCATCGAGCATCATCACGTTGAGCACTTGTGCACTCAGGGTTCACCCTGCTCCTGTTCATGCTACTGACTCAGGACTGCGTCACCAGATCCAGCTCCAACAGAGTCATCAAGTTTGCAGATGTCACAACGCTAGTTGGCCTCATCAGTAACAATGAGCCACATTACAGAGAAGAGATGGAAAATCTCATGAAATGGTGCAAGAATAACAACCTGAGCCTCAACATGGACAAGACAAAGGAGATGATTGTGAACTTTAGGAAGACCAGGGACGACCACCCTCCACTACACATTAATAGCTCGTAATGGAGAGAGTAGAAACTACCAAGTTCCATTTAAGTCGTGATCTATCATGGACACACATCTCCTACTTGTCAGGAAGGCACAACTGTGACTGCACTCCTGAGAAGACCAAGGTGGGAAAGGCTACTGGACACAATCCTGTCAACTTTCTGCAGGAACTCTATTCAGAGCATCCTGGCTGGCTGTCTTGTACAGTTGCTGTAGAACGCTAGATCGGACATCAATCCACAAGACCATAAGTGCAGCAGAGAGGATCACGGCATCTCTCTTGATGTGACATACCTGGATCATTGTCTAAAAGGGGCATGGAAAATTGTTGAGGACCCCTATCAGCCACACACAGCATCTTCGAGCTACTCCCATCAGGAGAGAGATACAGGAGTATCAGAGCCAGAACCACCAAGCTGAGAAACGGCTTCTTTCCATGGGCAGTGAGACTGCTGAACGACTGATAAACTGCTCCTACGAATCCTCCAAGACTCTACTATTTATTTAACAATATTTATTTATTTTATATATGTACTGCATATGCATCATTAGTCTGTATGCTTGTTGTATGTTTCCATGTTTTTTCCATTGAGGATGTGTTTCGTACAATTGGATAATAATAAACTTGAACTTGAGCCATTACAGATAGTTAATGCAAATACCATTGGAGCCAAATCTACCAGAGTGATTCTTTTCCCTCTGAAATGGGACATCATTGGTCACAGGTTTTGATTTTTGAAAAACATGGAACAAATGAATGGTTTGCTAATTTTAAGACATGGGATGCAAATTTTCTTTTTGCACCAAGATTGGTCGATTCCTAGAAAGTGCTGCTGGGGGAAGTAGTAAAGCAGATAATAATAGCAAAGTTTAGATCGGCCGGGAAAGGAGTGGCATAGACAATATGTGGATAGATAGGATTTGCTAGAATGGCCTCATGGTTGGCTCAGAGATGGTGAGCTGAGGGGCTGGCGTAAAACAGAGGAAGCCTTAACAATTCAATTAAAAATTTGATAGGAAGCAAATAGCTGGGGCATTGTAAATGCTGCTTAGACTGTGTTTTGTTCATTTTCTTGGAAAAGGCAACTAGAAGCATTAAGTAAACCCACAGGTTCGTGGAAGCACATATAATTTACAAGTGGTATATTCCTGGCTAAGAGAGCCAAGCTGTTCACTTTGGGCTTCTGCCACTTTTGTCTGTAGAGACCCACATTTGCCTTGTCTTTCAAACCTTTGGGAAGGAGCCTGACCTTTTCTTCGTATCATGACTCGCATCAGAAATACACCAAGAGAGGAACTGTAACAAGGAGCAGTGTGCTTTCAGTATCAGTTTTAAATGCTTTGTTGACCTAACAAATGAATCTTTAAGAAGAAACCAATTTTGCTAACCATGGAAAGTAGAATAGCAGGTTTGATTTGATCTAGTCCATGGATTTTCTGACACAAGACTTAATTCTGATAGACAAACTGGATGTCATGTCCTATCCTTGAGCTGGGAATGTATTTTAACAGAATGAATTACATAATATTTGGTCCACTCAGATAGCCACATTAATGCTGTTCAGTATGCTTGCACATTGGAGAAACTTCTAAATCCAACTGTATCCTGATATTTGTTTTTAAATGTTTTAGATGTACAATCTAGCCAAAACCAATCAGACAAAATCTCAGTTGGTGTGCCTTCTGCAAGAAGGCCCTATGTACCCTCGAAGACAATTAAACAAGGTAGGATGAGCTATTTTTAAAAATGCAAACTGATTTTGAGTGTCGGTACTAGTTAGCATCTGAAATTAGGCTCAGAACTACTTTTATATGCTAACCGATATATTAACATTGTAAAGCATTTTTCTGGGAATTGTAATAAATTAATTTTATTGTTTCACTTTTCTGTCAGTAAACAAATGGACTATTTTCTATGAAAAGAATTTGAGAAATATTTTGCAGCTAGTCACTAGTCACTGATAGAGATGTTAAGAATAGTGGTGCCGAAGCTCAGAATTTTAAGAATGGGATTTTAACATTGACTAACTTGTAACTCATCTGGAATAAAGTAACTCTGAGATACAAATGCAATGGTTTGAACCAAATATTGTTAATTTAGTTCTTTGCACCTATACTTGCAATTTAAAATTGGATTATTTATTTAATTGTACATAGTTCCTAATTGTTATAACAAATCCAAACTGATACTGTACATATGAAATAAAATGTGGCTGTATTTATTTATTTTCAAACTAATGTACTGGATACTTTGACAGTTTCAACTTGTTATTATTTGTATCCCAACAAATCCATATATCTCAAGGTCGCTACACAGGTTGATAGGATAGTTAAGAAGGCCTATGGGAAGTTGGACTTCGTTATTGGGGGGGCGGGGGGATTGAGTTCAAGGGTCAAGTAAGTATGCTGAAATTCTACAAATCTCTGGTGAGACATAACAGAGTATTGTGTTCAGTTCTAGTCACCTCATTATAGAAGCTATGGAGAGGTGCAGAGGAAATTTACCAGAATAGGTTTGAGGCGAAGTTAGTAGAACTGGGACTTTTCTCTTTGGAGTGAAGAAGGATAAGAGGAGACAATAGAGGTCTACAAAATTCTGAGGCTTGGATAGGGCGAACAGCCACCACCTTTTTCCCAGGGCAGGAATAGCAAACACCAGAGGACATGTATACAAAGTGAAGGGAGCGAAGTTCAACAGAAACATCAGGTATAAGGTTTTTAAACACAGAGAGTTGTGGGTGCCTGGAATGCCTTGCCACGGATGGTGGTGGAGGCTGAAACATTAGGGACATTTAAGAGACACTTGGGTACATGGATGAAAGAAAAATAGAGGCTTATGAGGTAGGAAAGGTTTAGTACTTTTTTTTGGTAGGAATATATGGGTCAGCACAAGGAAGTCTGAAGGGCCGGCAGTGTGCTGTAGTGTTCTATGTAATAAATCTGGTAAAATGCATAATTTCCAAGTCATGTGACAGATTAATAATTGTTGTTCCTTGTTTCTTAGAGCCTCACGTTCTATTTACTGGACTACAACATGCAATACCAACACCACAGCAACATTGCAAGAACCATAATATTTTTAACAGTGCAATCCTCACAAATTCAAACCAAATCTTCTCTTCTAACCAACCAACAATGGTACCTACAACCATAGCAACAGGAGCTGCTCAAAGCTGGCCTCAAACACCTTCAGATAGCAAAGTAGATTTGCATCTTCACAGTCCTGGAAATAGTAATCCATTGCCAGTGCTTGATGAAGATGTGCTGAAATGTTTAGAACCTCATACCCAGAACTGTCTGTTACATTCAGTTGGTTTTAGACCTGATGCCAACAGCAATGGCATTGCAGCTCAAGCAATTCAACAACCAGTTGTTTTCAGCATCTCAGACACTATGGTCAATCAAAGCTCTCACATTAGTATGCAGATGCTTTCCAATAACACCATTGACCAGAATGATATGCATTTGTTAAGTACAAACAGTGAGCAAACTATATCCATGCCAGATCTATGGAAACCAGCAAACCAGCAACTACCTTCATCTCTTCATAGTGTCCGTTTATCAAAAAATACCATGGGAAACAACACTGCTATCACAACTGCTCAAGCAAATTCACAAGTGCCCATTGGTATGCATGTTGATGGTATCCTGGGTGACTTGAACAAGGATCTGGCTTTTAATGGAGGCCTGCAGGTAACGGACATCATGGCAAGTGAGGCATTTGGTATCAATGGAGCTGAAGGTAACGATTGTATGAATTCAATAACTTCAGACCACGTTGACCTGAACTTCATAAATGATGCAACCTTCTGGAGATTCTGAACGAATTTGCTCTAGGTAAAACAAAACAAACACTTGGTAAAATCTGTTGCTGTCTAGGATTGGGATTGGTTATAGATGCATTGGTCAAATTCACTTGTTTATATTGTGAAGTAATATGCAGGATAACTGGTTAACTCTTTATCTCATTTCTAATATCTGAATTGTTTGATTTATTTTTTCCTATTAATGAATGATCAGAATTGAGTGATGTGACACAAATTAACTTTGTGATAATTACATAACTTAAAAAAATGCACAAAATATTATAATGAACCAGATTGACCTTGCTGCAATATCCACACTTCCTCATCAAGTACATTTTGATGGGACTATCAACTGAGTTGAAACTGCTCAAGCAACTGAGCCAAAAAGCTTGTCTCAAGCAAAATAGTTTGATGCAGCCTCATGAAAATACCAGTAGGACTTAAAAATCTTACATATGGAATGTGGATTTTCCACATTCTATGCTATCACATGCTTGGATGATTTCTTAAGGATCTTGTGAACTACTTCCCAGCTGACAAGAAAAGTATATTAACCTTTTGACCTTTTTTAATGTTCATTGAAAGCTGTGTTGTATAATTGGAAGCAAAAACTTATCCAAAGTTTATAATGTGGTCAACTTGACATGGTAATGCTTATATACTGGGCTTCATCCAGGAGAAGAATAAGCTTTGATAATCTGTAATAATAATGAGAAAACGAGTTCACTTGAACTTTCCAGAATATGAATATGTGAAATTTCACCTTGGCTCTTGCTGTGATCGCTAAGCTCATCAATAATCATCCTACTGACCAAGCATTTGTTATGAGAGGGCATTTCTTTCTCAGCAAACTACAGGAATTGAGAAAAGTTAAAACTGATTGGTGTCACCAACACTCAAGGAGTTTGTGTAATCACAAAAACTAAAGTATCCAAACTGTTCACAGAAAGAGAGTGTAAAATTCTGTTTATTGGATTTGCAGGAGTCTTTGAAAAATCAAAAATAAAATATAAAAAAGAATTTGCTTGTCAGAAATGTGGGTTTAGAGTTGAAATAGAACTGGCAAGAGCTAAATGAAAATGGTTCAAAGCAGAAAAAAAAATTTACAGTGTCAGCTCAACATTATGTATGTCTAGTTGAAGATGAAGTATGTTGTTGGCCAAGAAATTCCGACAGATTTTAATTTGGCAAAGAATGTTTGTCTTCTACCTAAATTCAACGAAGAGAGCAGAATCATTTTGTCTTTGCCTTCTCTTCAAATTGCTCTCAAACATGTTGAGCTTTACACTCCTAAGTGGGAAAACTTTGAAGATGTACAGTATATTCTTCTTTCTGAACAATAATCTAACTGCCTGGTGAACCATTGAAAATTAAGTTATAGCATCAAAAAGAAACTTGTTCATGTTAACAGTGTAGTTAGTAATCCAAACAGGAAATGTCAGAGTATACAGGTAACATACTAAGAAAGATGCTATGAATGTGAATATAATTAATAAAAGGCTTGGGTGGAGGAAAAATGAGCAACATTGGAACCAAGTGTTGTAATATCTGAGACAGTAGAGAAGTGTTTAGAAAATTTGGATGAAGTGCTACTGCATTTTTTGGAGAAAATGTTATTGATCTGTTGTAAGAATATGAACAAGAATGTGTAGATAAACTAGGTTGTGCCTCTTTGGTTTTTAATGGCCTCTGAGCTGCCAAGCAAATTAAAACCAACCGAATCATTTTACGTCAATTGGCAAAGATCAGTGAGGGAATAGTTTGTACCCCACAACTGGATAATTGAACTAAGTCAGTGGTTGGAGTAACAAAAGATGGTTTCAAATGTTCATTTATTGTTGTAACTCGAAGAGTTTTATATCCAACATCAAAAATTAGAGTGTGCTGATGGTTAGTAAGGTGGTTTTCTCAGTGGATAGAAACCTTGGTTTAAAAAAAACATTTATGTTACATCAGATGTCTTTTTCAAAGTAAAAGCAATCCCAATTGTTTGACTTTTTCCACCTTCAAAAGACATGACCATTTTATCACAATTTTAATAGTTCAATCAAAACATTAACTGTGGTCACCGTTATTCTTCATTAATGGTGATCAGATTTAAGTTCCCATTTTATTAAAGTTCTCGGTGATGAAATATCATTCTTTATGAATTTTGCATTGTGAAGATGTAAATACACTTTTATATAAGGGGCTTCCCTTAACGTTTGTAATGACTGTGTCAGCCTAACTACTTGCAAAGAAAGTTCTCAATTTATAAGCCTGATTTTGGTAATTTGAATGTAAAGATGTAATATTGCTTGCTGTAATTAAACTTTATAGGCAGTATGGATTTAAAAAAAAAAGTTCTCCACTTTCAATGTTTTTCACCTTTTTTATTCAAAATGCTTTAATGTACTGTCATCATTAACTTTATTGTTTTGTATCTTTTAAATAAAATTTGTTTGAAATTTGTCAAATCAGAATCATTATTTTCTCTAAGCTAATTCCAGCCACTGTGATATTGCCATAGGTAGGGTTATTAGAAGTTTAAATTGGAGCACGGACAGAGTTCTCTGGCAATGAGCAAGACGAGAGCGATGAGTTCCTGAAAAGAGAATTTGAGGAATTCAGTAGTGCTTTTTTTTAAACAAAAAGTTGTAATCTCATGATTATTCCCTGTGCCACAACCTATCAAGGGAAGTAGAGAGATAACAAAGTAAATAGGTGTGATTAAGAAGATAATAGAGGAGTGAAGGCTCTCTTTCACAGAAGGTGGGACCTGTACAATGGAATGGTTACATTTGAACTGGATGAGGACCAATACCCTGGCAGGGTGATTTGCAAATGTTTCTCTGGTGGGGGAGCAGAGCTGAGAAATGTATGCCACCTAAAACCAATGTGGCAGATGGGAAAGTTGAGGCAAATAAAATTGTTAAAATCAGCAACTTTAATAGCCAGGAGAGGCAGGGGGCAGGCAGGGATGTCTATTAGACTTGTATGCATTTATTTAAACACAAAAAGCCTGACTGATAAGACAGACGAACTCAGCATGGATTGATACATGGATCTGGGATATTATAGCTATTGCTGAAACATGATTGGTGGCTGACAGTTCAATTTTCCAAGATACAGATGTCATACCTGTGAAAGAGGAAGAGGGGGAGCATTGTAGTACTTGGGGAGATTGTCCAATGAGGCTGAGAAATAAGGGGAATGTCACTTTGGGGTTGCAGTTGATGTAAGATTTTAACTTGACGACCAGTTCTAATTTTGGGGAATGCTAATTTTCATGGCATCAGATATTAACTCAAGGAAGAGTTCAGGAATCCCACATTTATCCACACAAAGTGTGGTATGTGGAACAATCTGCCATAGGCAAGTACAGTTAAATTTAAAATAAAACGTCAATGGGCTCATGGAATGTAAGGGTTTACACTAGGGATAGGAACTGAACGCAGGCAAATTTGACTAGGTTGGTTAGACAGCTTGATCAACATGGACAAATTAAGCCAAGGTTGCCTTTGTACATGCCACAACTTTTTTTCTCAAACACAAATCTTTTCCTGAAATATTTTTATGACCAACCAGCATTTTTATGCTTTATAATTATTGCAAGGCCCCATGGACAACTGGTGAAAACAGCGCACAGCAAGCAGTTATGGGTACATCAGAGAGTTCTTTGGCTGGTAAAAGCAAAAAAAAAACATGCCACTTTCAGTAATCCCTGTGCCATCAGTGCTCTGTAAGAGATTGCTTAAGATGGTATGTGAGTGGGAAGGAAAGATTGAGAACCACTGCTCAAGACCCAACTGTTAGTGAAATATTTTGCCTGAGAAAAATTGTCCTTGGCCCATTTCCTTTGGACTTATGAAACCGTGCACATAACGAGTCAATTAGGTACGATTAAAACAGTGGTTTTCAAACTTTTTCCTTTCCACCCAGATAAGCAACCCTGAGAGCACAGAGCTTAGGAATAGGAATTATTTAAAGTGGTATGTGAGTGGATAGAAAAAGGTTGAGAACCTTTGGTTTAGCTTGCTTTCTACTTGCCAAAACTCAAATTTTGCACTAAATCAGTGTACAAGTCAACAAAAACCAATAGTTTTTTCCTTAAAAAATCAAACTATTAGCTGAACAATTTATTCACAATACATACGAGAGCTATCGGAGATTGCAGCATAATAGAACAAAGTAAAACAATGCATCAGGAAAGCAGAGTTTTTCTTTAAAAGAGACACAGTGTAGCGGCTACTACGGTAGATGTTACTAAATAAAGGCAAACACACACAAAGGTAGTCAACTCAAGACTGGTTTATTGCAGACATACACAGACCTTTTATTCCCTGCCTATTAATGAGCTTGTTAAAGCTATGAGCCATTAGTGCCCCACACTTTTAGGCAAGGGCTTCATCTAATCCACTCACTGTACTTTGGCGCCCAGCACTGCTAGCCCGTGATGTGTCAGGTAACTGTGAACTGACTGGCGGTTCGCAATACCGTGCTGTGTGTCCGCGACATCACCCTCCACCACCAAGAATTGTCACTGTAACTTAAGATGCCAGATACGCTCGACTTAGGCGGACATCCACGTCGCCTGGGCTGAGGGCACTGAACTGGTGAAATAGGGTCCGTGTGGGCAGGTTTAAGTCTGTCCACGCTGAATAGTTGCAGAAGCCCTCTGATGTCTAATGTATATACCACTATCTCTCTTAATCACACAAAATGGTCCTTCGTATGGTTTTAGTAACAGTGCCCCTGGAACCCGTCTTCGTACGAATACAAATTCAGTGTTTAATAGTGATTGGGGCACTTGTTGCCTAGGTTTGCCATGCCAGTTAGTAGAGGATGGTTTGCTGTTAGCAATACCCTTGCAGAGTTGTTGCAGGACATCCATGTCTGAATTGCTTGTGAAGAGAATATCTCCTGAAACCAGACGACGCAGACAGATCTTCTTTTGGAGCTGTTCGTACTCCGAGTAGAGCCCAAGGTAATTCATTGACCCAGTTGGGGCCGGTGAGTCAGGCCTTCAGTGAAGATTTAAGTTGCCGATGGAAATGTTCCACCAGGTCGTTGGACTGCGGATGGTACACAGTAGTGTGGTGCAACTGTGTACCACAAAAACAAGCCAAGGAAGCCCATAACGCTGAAGTGAACTGTAGTGCATGGTCTGAAGTTATGTGTGTAGGCACTCCAAATTTAGCAATCCAATTTAAGATGAATGCTCTAGCACATGCCTCAGGATCACTGACTGGTAATGGAATGGACTCTGGCCAGCATGCGAAGCGGTCTACTACCGTGAGAATATACCTCATGTCCTGTGATACTGGTAATGGTCCAACCAGATCCATGTGCACATGCTCAAATCTTCTGGGTATTGTCGGGAAAGGCTGAAGGGGTGCCTTGGTGTGGTGTTGAATTTTCGCAGATTGGCAGGATATACACATTCGTGCCCATTGCGCGATATCTTTTTTCAGCCCATGCCACGTGTTAGACATTATTTTGACTGAAGTCCTGATGGATGGGTTTGATAGATTGTGAATGTCATCAAAAAGACGCTGTTCTCCAAGATAATGGGACCAATGGTCGAGCATAGCCCAATGATTCATCACAAAGGAATTCTGGACTACCTTGTTGTGGTGCCATCTGTTGAATGTCAAGTCCAGTAATAGCTGTATGCCGGATCCGCGGATTGTGCCGCAGCCAATTCAGCTATGTTGACTCAACCTTGAATATGGCACACATTTAATCTAGAGAGCGCATCTGCTACCAGATTGTCCTTTCACAAAATATGACGTATGACCAAAGTAAACTCCAAAATGTAGGACAAATGTCATTGTTGTCTTGCCGACCAAGGATCTGTGACTTTGCTAAAGGCAAAAATGAGCGGTTTATGGTCTGTGAATATGGTGAAATGTCGACCTTCCAAGATGTAACGAAAGTACCTTATCGCCAGATAAAGTGCTAATAGTTCTCGATCAAAGGTGCTGTACTTCACTTCCCCTGGTCTTAGATGATGACTAAAGAAGGCAAGGGGCTGATTATGGCCATTGATGTATTGTTCCAAAACTGTACCCACAGCTGTTCCAAAGGCACCTGTGCCAAGCATCAAAGCAGCTTCAGGATTTGGATGCGCAAGCATCGCTGCTTTGGCTAATGCCTCTTTGGTGGATATAAATGCAGCCTCTGCCTCTGCAGTCCAGGTAATGTTTTTGTTTAGAGCAGAGATGATGTCAAACAGGGGGTCGCAGGATCTCAGCAATCCCGGGAATAAATCTGTGATAAAAATTTATCATTCCCAAAAACTTCTGTAGCCCTTTAATGGTTACAGGTCTGGAGAATGTACGGATGTCGTCTACTTTGCCTGATAATGGAGATATGCTGTCTACTGTAATTTTATGCCCTAAGAATTCTATGATTGACTTGCCAAATTGACACATGTCAAGATTAATTGTCAGACCAAAGTCTTGGAGCTGTTGGAAAAGCCAGTGATCTTGCTCATTTTGACTTGCTACAAGGATGTCGTCCAAGTAAATAGACGCAAAGTCTAAATCTCTGCCTAGAGCGTCCGTAAGCCGCTGAAAAGTTTGCACGGCATTTTTTAAGCCAAATGGCATTCTGAGGAATTCAAAAAGACCAAATGACGTAATAATTGCTGTGTTGGGAATATAATTCTCATGAATCGATATCTAATGATATCCCTTAACCAAATCAATCTTTGAAAATATGCGGCAATGATGCAGATGGGCGGTGAAATCCTTCATGTATGGAATTGGGTATCTGTCAGGGGTATTGATTTCATTAAGCCTACGATAGTCGCTGCAGGGTTTTCATCCACCTGTCTTCTTGGGTACCATATGCAAAGGTGAGGCCCAAGGGCTGTTTGAGCGTTGGATGACCCATTGCTTTAAATTCTGCCTTTGCTTGCTGCAATTTATCAGGCACCAGACAACTAGCCCTGGCATGGACTGGAGGGCCTGATGTGCCTATGTAATGAGACACACCATGGGCTGTTCTTGAGGCATTGAATTTAGGGGTGAGAATATGGGGAAATTCGTTGAGTAGAGCAGTATATGCATCCGTGTGTAACGTTTGTACTCCAAGCTGCAAAACTCTCCCCTTCATGCACACCAGTGGATATGTCTGAAAGGTGGTGGCGTGAACTAATTTTCTGCGTTTTATGTCTACCAATAAGTCGTGGGAACGTAAAAAATCCGCACCCAAAATGGGTTGAGCGACAGAAGCGAGGACACAATTCCAATGGAACATGGTTCCACCTATTCAGATTGAGACTCGTCTAGTGCTGAAACTTGGAATGGCACTTCCATTCGCCACTTGCTGGGTCAAGTGGCGTTTCTTATTTTTTTAAATTTATTATTTTTCACACCATAAATCACATTAGCCATGATATACACTTTCTTTTTCACACATTTACAGTGACTTTTTCTGCCGCGTTGACCTGCTTAAGTTAAATTGCTTTGATACATGTCCATTTACTGTCACTTTCGCTAACGGTCCCTTATATAATGCTTTAATCCAATTAATATACTTCTCTGGTAAACTGAATTTTTGCAATACTTTGAACAAATAATTCCATTCTACTCTGTCGAAGGCCTTCTCTGCGTCTAAAGCAACTGCTACTGCAGGTGCTTTATTTCCTTCTACTGCATGAATTAAGTTAATAAATTTACAAATATTGTCTGTTGTGCGTCTTTTTTGATAAATCCAGTTTGGTCTAAATTTACCATTTTCGGTACCTGTTCTGCTAATCTGTTTGCTAATAGTTTAGCTATTATCTTATAGTCTGTGTTTAGCAAAGATATTGGTCTATATGACGCTGGTAAGAGTGGATCTTTCCCTTGTTTTAGTATTACTGTAATTATTGCTGTTTTACATGAATCTGGTAAGCTTTGTGTTTCATCAATCTGGTTGATTACATCCAGGAGGGGCGGTATTAATAAGTCTTTAAATGTTTTGTAGAATTCTATTGGAAATCCATCCTCTCCTGGTGTCTTATTATTTGGTAATTTTTTTTATTATCTCTTGTATTTCTACTATTCCAAATGGTTCTGTTAATTTATTTTGTTCCTCTATTTGTAGTTTTGGTAGTTCAATTTTAGTCAAAAATTCCTCTATTTTCCCATCTTTCCCTTCGTTTTCAGTTCGGTATAATTGTTCATAGAATTCTCTAAAGTTTTCCTTAATTTCTTTTGGATTATATGTAATTTGTTTGTCTTTTTTCCTTGATGCCAATACCATTTTCTTAGCTTGTTCTGTCTTAAGCTGCCATGCTAGGATTTTGTGCGTTTTTTCCCCTAGTTCATAATATTTCTGTTTTGTCTTCATTATATTCTTCTCTACCTTATATGTTTGTAATGTTTCATATTTTATTTTTTTATCCTCCAATTCTCTTCTTTTAGTTGTATCTTCCTTTATTGCTAATTTTTTTTCTGTTTACTATTTCCCTTTCCAACTGCTCTGTTTCCTGATTATAGTCCTTCTTCATCTTGGTTACATAGCTTATTATTTGCCCTCTAATGAATGCTTTCATTGCGTCCCATAGTATAAACTTATCTTCCACTGATTCCGTATTTACTTCAAAATACATTTTTAATTGTTTTTCAATAAATTCTCTAAAATCCTGTCTTTTAAGTAGCATGGGGTTTAATCTCCATCTATACATTCTTGGAGGGATGTCCTCTAGCTTTACTGTCAATATTAAGGGTGAATGGTCCGATAGTATTCTCGCTTTATATTCTGTTTTTCTTACTCTATCCTGCATACTAGCTGATAACAAAAATAGGTCTATTCTTGAGTATGTTTTATGTCTAGCCGAGTAGTATGAGTATTCCTTTTCTTTTGGGTTTTGTTTCCTCCATATATCCAAAAGTTTCATTTCTTGCATTGATTTAATTATAAATTTGGTTACTTTGTTCTTCCTGTTAATTTTTTTCCCCGTTTTATCCATATTTGGATCCAAATTCAGGTTGAAATCCCCTCCTATTAGTATGTTCCCTTGCGTATTAGCTACCTTCAAAAAGATATCTTGCATAAACTTTTGATCTTCTTCGTTAGGTGAATATATATTAAGTAGATTCCAAAACTCCGAATATATCTGACATTTTATCATAACATATCTCCCTGCTGGATCTATTATTTCCTCTTCTATTTTAAATGGCACATTTTTACTAATTAATATAGCCACTCCTCTTGCTTTTGAATCTCTCTTTAATTTCTTGTGCTCCAATTCAGTTAAGTGTGTTTCTTGGACAAATGCTATATCAATTTTTTCCTTTTTCAGTAAATTTAGTAGTTTCTTCCTTTTAATTTGGTTATGTATTCCATTAATATTTAAAGTCATATAGTTCAGCGTAGCCATTTTATACTTTGTTTATCTTCTCCTTCTGTTTTTCCATCATTACCTTTCCTCCTTTTCCATTTCTGTTTTCTTATTTTCAACTCTTTATAAGACAACATTCCTACAACATCCAACATTTTCCTTATTCTTCTATTTATATCTTCTTTATCCCCAATCTCCCCTTCCCCTCCTGAGTTGTCCTTTATCCCTTGTCGGACAACCACATCTCCCCACTTCATTTGGGTTTGCGAATTCACTCGCAAGCGTCAACTGATTTTGCAGTGACCGCTATTTCTCCCCACCCAGCCCTCCCCAGAAAAGATTTCACTTTTCATATGTAACAAAGGTCACTCTTTTAATTCCCTCCTTATTCTCTCTATTCCATTTCCTTCCCTTATTCATTCTTGTCTATACTATCTATATTTTCCTCTAAGTACAGATACCTTCAAATATGCACATTTTATTTATTCACTCTTATACCTCTTTACCCACATACATATCAATCGTGATCATTTTTACTCTCATTACCCGTCTTCATCCCTCAGTCTATTTTTGTAATTGTTCTGCAAATTTTCGTGCTTCTTCTGGGTCCGAGAATAGTCTGTTTTGTTGTCCTGGAATAAATATTTTCAATACCGCTGAATGCTTTAGTATAAATTTATACCCTTTCTTCCATAAAATCGCCTTTGCTGTATTGAACTCTTTTCTCTTCTTTAGGAGTTCAAAACTTATATCTGGATAAATAAAGATTTTTTGCCCTTTATACTCCAGTGGTTTGTTGCCCTCTCTTACTTTTTCCATTGTCTTCTCCAGTACCTTTTCTCTTGTAGTATATCTTAGGAATTTTACTACAATAGATCTTGGTTTTTGTTGTGGTTGTGGTTTAGAGGCCAATGCTCTATGTGCCCTTTCCATTTCCATTTCTTGCTGTAGTTCTGGACATCCTAGGGTCTTAGGGATCCAATCTTTTATAAACTCCCTCATATTCTTGCCTTCTTCATCTTCCTTAAGGCCTTATCTATTTTTTGAGCTAACAGTTCTTGTGTCTCTATCGCTTTTTTATTAGATTCCTCCAATTTCTTTTTTAAGTCTTCTACCTCCATTTCTGCTGCTACTGCCCGCTCTTCCATCTTGTCCATTTTCTTTCCCATTTCTGTTAAGGTCATATCTATTTTATTCATTTTCTCTTCTGTGTTGTTTATTCTTTTTCTTAAATCATTAAATTCCTGTGTTTGCCATTCTTTAAATTACTCCATGTATCCTTTAATAAGAGAAAGTACCTCCTTTATCTTGCCTTTCTCTTCTTCTTCTATTTCACTGTACTCTTCCTCTTCCTCTTCTTCTTCCTCTGGGTTGGCCATCTGTTGATTCTTTGTTGCCCTTTCCTTCTCTTCTTTCTTGTTTCCATTGTCTTCTGTGGTCTCTTCTTGCTGCAGGTGTTCTGCAGCTGTCGTTGCCGGCTGTGGAGATCAACTCCCCAGCTGGTCCCCTCTCCCGTCGGTGTTTATTTTCATGTGCGGTTGCGCACTTTTTCTCGGCTCTGCGAGCCATTTTTGTAGTCCATTATCTACCGACCTGAGGGAGCGGGTTTCTCTCTCCACCGCGGGCCTCTTCGAACAGGTAAGGCCTTCACCTTCTTCCGCCGTTGCCTTCTCTTCCTCTCTTCTTACCGTTGCTTTTGATTTTTCTTTTTTTGTCGCCATCTTCTTTCCACCTTTATACTCACTTTTCTTTAACTTTTATTTCTGTGCCTTTGTATTTTCTCTTGTTTTTCCCGACTTTTCTGGAGAGGGCTGGAGTTCACCGTCCGGCCACTACTCCATCACGTGACTCCTCTCGGTCAAGTGGCGTTTCTTATGTGTCCTTTCAAAATAGGTCAGCAGGAGTAAACTAAGTTCAGCACCAAGGAATTTGCTCTTACCCACATCGTCCTGAAGATACAATAGGCCTGTATGTACGCCAGCTGCTGAGGCCACTACTGGCAGCTGACTCTCTAGTTTCCCCAACTTTTTGTAGTAGGTACATGGCTAGATGCACTTATGTGCATTTTTTCCCCAGAGGTGATGGTAAAAACACCACTCTCGATGTACATCAGCACGTTCCTCTTTCTTGGATTGGACTGCAGATACAGGAGGCTGGTAGGATGCGGGAGATGCTTCTGCTGCAAAACCTGGATGTATTCGGGCAGACTTTTGTGTAGGAGTATGGTAGAGCTGGTCAACCTCTCGAGCCACGTCATGGGGACGGTGGAAATCCATGTTACCAATGGGTATGGCAATGTGAACTGGACATTTTGACAGAAATAAGGTTTCGAAAAGCAGACAATGGGAATAACCATCTGACAATGCCAGCATCTCATTCATCAGGTTTGATGGATTCTGGTCACCTAGGCCTTCCATGTTCAAAAGACGCGTGCCACGCACATGCCTAGTAAGTTCCAACGTGTCAAAAAGAAACTGGTGGAACCTGGTGTACTGGTCTTCTGCCAGAGGATGGGCAATAAATTCGCTCACTCGCGATGCGTCCAATGTACTAATGACATTCCAAAATTTTGTGTCTTCCACCATTATACCCCGAAGACGAAACTGGGTTTCATCTTGAAGAAACCAAATTTGAGGCTGATGTGTCCAGAAAGGAGGCAAATGAAGCCCCACTGCATTAACTGCCATGACGGCGGCAGATGTTGTTGCTGTTGGAATGTCCTCCTTTTCCATAAGGATTCAAATTCGTTGAATCTTAACTTCAGGGTCACCAATTTGTAGCGGCTCCTACGGTAGATGCTACTAAATAAAGGCAAACACACACACACACACACACACACAAAGGTAATCAACTCAAGACTGGTTTATTGCAGACATACACAGACATTTTATTCCCTGGCTGTTAATGAACTTGTTAAAACTATGAGCCATTAGCGCACCGCTCCTTTAGGCAGGGGCTTCATCTGATCCACTCGCTGTACTTTGGCGCCCAGCACTGCTAGCCCGCGATGTGCCAGTTAAGTCTGTGAACTGACGATGGCGTTTCGCGATACTGCGCTGTGCACCCGCTACATCAGCATGTTATCAGGCTCTTCTAGCCCACAAGGTCGTGCTACCCAATTAAACTAATTAACTAACAAACCCCATGTTTTTGGAGGGTGTGAGGAACCTGGTGCACATGGTTGCAGCAGCCACTCCAGCTCCAAAGGTGCAATCTCTCATTCTGTTCATCTTGTCTATAATCAGAAAACACAGATTAAATGCAAGAAACACTAAAACCAGTAGGTCTATGAAGTAAGAGGACCAGATCATGAAGGTATTGAGTGAATATGACTTAATTAAAGCAGTAAGCCCCAACACCAAACTGAAGACTGTACCAGAAACTCGAGGAAGATGTCGTTGGAAACAGTGGGCATGCAAGCAGAAGCACACAAAGCATGCCAGCATTCATGAAAATCTCAAAGCTAATCCATCCAGGCCCATGTTCCTAACAATTTTACTTGCAAATATACAATCTCAGAAAAATTAACTGGATTATCTGCAACTGCATTTGATCTAGAGGGAAATAAAGGGCTGCTGCACTGTACCACTCTGGCACTAACAAGTAATTACATAAGTATGGCTCCAGGACTCCATTATGGATTCAGCCATGCAGCTAGCAATACGTTTCATTTTTTTGTTTAAGTGATTGTTGTGTACTGGGTATTGTGTTTGCGTGTGCACTATGGTCTGGAGATAACATACAAATTTCTTACAGCCAGTGATGTAATCCAACCCAGGTTGCTGGAGCTGTAATAGCATTATGCTAACCATTCCGCTAACCGTGCCACCAGTTCTTTTGTAGTGACGTTTATCTCAATGCAACCAATAACATGGTTTTGCTATTCTCACTTATTGCTCCTTGTGCAAAATAGCCATTACAGTTCCCCAGGGAAATATTCTAAATTTTATACCAGTGGTTCTCAACCTTTTTCTTTCCACTCACATACCACTTTAAGTAATCCCTATGCCATTGGTGCTCTGTGATTAGTAAGGGATTGCTTAAGGTGGTATGTGAGTGGAAAGAAAATGCTTGAAAACCACTGTTTTAATTGTACCTGATTGACTCGTTATGTGCATGGTTTAATAACTCCAAAGGAAATGGACCAATGACTATTTTTCTCAAGCAAATTATTTCAGTAACAATTGAGTCTAGAGCAGTGATTCTCAAACTTTCCTTCCCACTCATATACCACCTTAAGTAATCTCTTACTAATTACAGAGCATCGATGGCATAGGGATTACTTAAAGTGGTGTTAATGAGTGGAAAGAAAAAGGTTGAGAACCACTGCACTAATAGTGTGAAAATCCACAGACATTGTCTCTGAAGGGACTCCTCTTTTGCTTCTGTTTTTCTTATTGTTGGGGGCACTGGGCAATGGTAGTGGTGCCTCTTTGTGGTCCTTTATGGCAGGTGAAAGTTGATGAAATTTACATATTAGATTTTATGTATTATTACACAAGAATAAAGGAATCTTAAATAATTTACAGGTTGACAAGATTGTAAGATTCTATTACTGTTTCATTTATTACTATTTCACACCCTTATTGTTTCATTTATGTAACTTGACCAAATGTTATACCTTGAAACTAATTTGTTTGATGGCTCCATATGATTAGAACAGGTCACTTTACAAAATTTTCTCATCTAAAAATTGCCATTATTATTTTCTGTTAGGGTTTTGTTCAAGGAGTGTCCAAGTTTACTTGGCCTAAAATAGAATGTATAAAATTTAAGAGTGTGCTAATTAATTTCAAATAAAGATGGGAAATGCTTGGCTTGGCTATCGTCTGTGTCAAAATGGCTGTTTATTTCCAGCAGAGTTTGCTGCAGATTTACTTTGCATCCAAATCATGACGTAAAATAAACCAATTTTTTAAAAAAATAATATCAAAACAAACCAGTTCAATTGATGGATTTATTTTTGGTTGTAGCTACAACTGGGCACAATTATCCAGCAAATGCAGAATGCTGATAACTTCATTGATCCAATTTGGGAGGCCAGTCAACATCTACAGACTAAAGAAATTAAAAGTTAATGAATTATACCATGAATATAGGATTAATTCCAAGTTCCTAAAGTAACTTTTCAAAATGGAATATTTCAAGTCCATTAGACAACTCGGGTTTTTCAGCCAGAAGTCCGTAACAAATTTTTTCATGATATCAGGGGAGCTGTCGAGCAGAGCAGATTCAATCCCGACAAACAAGCAACAACCTCTCAAGGAACATACACAACACACTTTTTCTCCCTTTGCCGTGAGAGAAAAATACCAATTTCTTCTTGGCGACTGGAAAAATGATGCAAGAATCTGAAGCAGGGTATCTTAAATGTGCACGTAGTATAGACAAAAGAGCATGCAAGACAGCAAGAAAACAGTCACTAATGAGTAAAATGCAACTATTGGAGTCAACGTATTAGCACAATTATAATGAGTAACTGCAAGTTGGCACAGACATGGAAAATTTGCAATTAACAAATGCAAGTCAGAATAAAGCAGTGGAGAGACAGAGTTGTGCAAGGGTAGGTGAGAGAAAGGCAATAGGGCACTCAATTATAATGGCTATGATAATTGTCTGAGGCCTATTGAATAAACAGAGAGTAGGAATAAAGGGTTCCTATTCTGTTTGGTTACCAGTGACAATCCACAGAGGGTTGGTGTAGGGGCTGCTGCTTTTTACACTGTAGAGCACGTTGTGCTGTAGGTAGAGCAAGGCTGCAGAGAGACGTATCGATTAGGACAACGGGCAAGGAGGTGGCAGATGAAGTACAATGTTGGAAATTGTACGGTCATACACTTTGGTACAAGATTATAGATGTACAAGAGAAATAGATATATTATTTAGATGGGGAGAAAATTCAAAATTCTGAGGAGCAAAGGGACTTGCAAGTCCTCATGCAGGAAATCCTAAAGTTTGACCTCCAGGTTGAGTTGGTGGTGAAGAAGGTGAATGCAATGTTGGCATTCATTTCTAAGGGATAGCAATATATGATAAGGGATGTAATGTTGAGATTTCATAAAGCACTGGTGAGACCCTAGTTGGAGTATTGTGCACAGTTTTGGCTGCCTTTTTTGAGAAAAGATGTGCTGGCATTGGAAAGGATTCAGAGACTATTTATTGGAATGATACCAGGAATTAAAGATTTAGCATATGAGGAATGATTGTCAGTTCTTGGACTGTACTCATTGAAGTATAGAAGGAAGAGGGGGGACCTCAGAGACATTTCAAATGCTGAAAGACCTGGACAGAGTAGCTGTGGCAAGGATGTTTCCAATGCTAAGGGATTCTAGGACAAGAGGGCATAACTTCAAGATAAAAGGACATCAATTTAAAACAGAGATTGTGGGTGTTTTTAAGGCAGAGATTGATAGGTATTTGATTAGTCAGGGCATCAAGGGTTACAGGGAAAAAGCCAGGGAGTGGGGCTGAGCAGGTGGATGAATCATGATAAGAATGGCAGAGCAAACTTGATGGGCCAATTAGCCTACTTCTGTTCTTTTTCTTATGATCTTGGAACTATAATTCACTCAGGCAGAAAGATCCTCTCATCATTTCACCCTACATCCAGTTGCTTGATAAATGAGCCATGGATGTAGGGTGAGATTTGAAAGAGGGGACAGAATGTCATGTATCCAAGTTTTATGATGACATTAAATTGAGTGGAAAAGCAAATTGTGCAGAGGATACGGAGAGTGTGCAGAGAGATAGAGGTAGGTTAAGTGAGTGGGAAAAGGTCTGGCAGATAGAGTACAATGTTGGTAAAGGTGAGGCTATCCTCTTCAGAAGGAAAAATGGAATATCAGAATATTATTTAAATGGCAAGAAATTGCAGCATGCTGGCATGCAGAAGGACCTGGGAGTGCTTGTGCATGAATCACAAAACGTTGGTTTACAGGTACAGCAGACTGTCAAGAAGGCAAATTGAATGTTGGCCTTCATTGCTAGAGGGATTGATTTTAAGAGAAGGGAGGTTATGCTGCAACTGTACAGGGAACTGGTGAGACTATATCTGGAGTACTGTGGGCAGTTCTGGTCTCCTTACTGGAAGAAGATGTTACAGAGTTTTGTGTTGTGTATTGGCCTATGTGTTGTGCAGTTTTATGTTAAAAAGTGACAGTTTGCCTTAGAGAGTCAAGGTGAAGGTGGACTGCTGAGAGAGTTGGAGACGGACTGAGCAAGGATAGAAAATGATCTAAAAATTTCTGGACTTGGATGATAAGCCACCACTGGGTGGTGCTGTGGAGTGGAAGGTGGCCCAGAGCACGAGTCGTGGTCTGGAGGACAGCTTAGAATGTTGGGATTTCAAAAAGGATGAACATTCTGAAGGCAGCCAGAAGGATCCGGACCAAGCCAGTGGTTCCTCTCTCTGCAAGCAACACAAGACAACTTCAAATTTTGTGCTCTCTCTGTCTCTCAAAGATCTTTTGGCTTCAGTTTACCAAACAAACTGAATTTTATGATCTTTGCTTCAGTTGAGATCAAAGTTTTTTGAATCTTGTGTGTTTTGTGTCTACGTTTTTCTGTGGGCTGGTTGGAAATATAACTTAGACTTTAATTACATATGTTATAATTAGGCTGGGGAATTTATTAGTTTTACACTGTTTTAGAAATTTGCATAGTAACTAGTGGGCAATGTTATGAAAGGGGGGGTTTTGAATTAAAGTTTGAAGGTGAATTTTTGTTAATAAAGGAATTGTTCATCTTTACCCCTGTGTGATATACTTTCTTTGTGGTTGCTAGTTTGATCTTGTAACAAAGGATATACTGGCTTTGGAGGCAGTGCAGAGGAGATTCACCAAGTTGATTCCAAAGATGAAGCAGTTGGCCTATGAGGGGAGATTGAGTTGTAGAAACCTGTACTCGCTGGAATTAAAAAGAATGAGAGGGATCTTACAGAAACATATAACATTATGAAAGCAAAAGATAAGATGGAGGTAGGCAAGTTCTTTCCATTGGTGGGTGGGTGGGGAAACGAGACCAGACTATAGCCGCAAGATTCAGGATAGTAGATTTAGGACAGAGATGAGGAGGAACTGCTTTTCCCAGAAGCTGCTGAATCTCTGGAATTTGCTGCCCAATGAAGAAGTGGAGATGACCCCAGTAAATATATTTAAGACAAGGTTGGATATATTTCTACATAGCAAGGAAATTAAGGGATTATGGGGAAAAGGCGGGTAGGTGGAGATAAGCCTATCATCAGATCAGCCATGATCTCAATGAATGGTGGAGTAGGCTCGATGGGTGGGATGGCCTAACTCCTGCTCCTATTTCTTTTGTTCTTATGCTCTTAAGATGGTTCCTTAAATTAGGAAATCTAGAACTGGGGCAGTCTCAGGATAAAGGAATAGCTAATTATTCATCTTTGAAATTGTTTTGAAAAAAGAGTTATGAATATCATGGTCAAGAGAAAGATTCTTGGGATCAGAGGAAATTGCAAGGTTACAGGGATCAGGGAGGAAAGTAGAGTTGTGGCCATAGTTAGGCCAATCATGATACTGTACGGCAGTCTGCCAGGGCCATGACTCACTTCTGCTCTGATGCTAGAAGTTCCTATCAGATTAACTGCTTACTGTCAGCATATTGGCTACCACATTTCCTACACAAGCACAACTGCAATTTCCCACAGACCTGAGAAGATCTACCTTGTAACATTCAGCTCCAACAATTTGATCTGCATTTCAACTATTAACAGAAACAATGATCTCAAATTGCAATTGATGGAAGAAAGTTGTTTCTTTCATGGCAATGTGCTGGACTTGGAGGTACCAACTCAAAAAACAGTAAATTCTTAAGATTAACATACACTATAAATAAAGACTGGAGAAATGATTTTCACCTCCACATCGAGTTCAAGAATATCAGTTGTCATGTTCATCAGCATGCCAAGATTTGGCTTTGTGCGTCCAAAGTCTCCATGCACAAACTCTTTAACATAGCTACGGGATAGTTAAGGATTTTTTTATTTTTTTTTAATAATTACCATTCAGCAGAATGTGGTGAAGTTCAGAATGTTTTTAAAAGAAATTTCACTGCAATTTGCACATTAGCAGGGTATATGTTTTTTTAAAATCCAGAATGGAGTTTAAAGCTTTTCCAGGCAGGAAATCAGTTAGGACAGATAAAATACTAAAATGAGTGCATCAGGATTCATTGATCAAACAAATAAAAGTACAAAACACAGGAGTTCACCACTGGGAATTGGAAAATCTTGTCCACCACAGCTCTCTCTGTATTTATATTTTCCTCCTTTTCTTTCCTTTGATATATCTTTTGGAGGGGGATCTTGAACACTGGTTTCACAGAGATGAGTAATTTAGTGTGGTTTCTCCGATGTCAAGGTAAGAAGGAAATACTTATAGTCGAGCATCTTATCTCTTCAAAAGCACTGCTGTCACTAGATCAGTTTCTTTCAGGACCCTGCCAGCTGTGAGGTGGCACACTTCTTACCCTGTTCCCAGTGCATGGATTTGAGGTTCTTATCACCATTCTGAAAGTTCCTTCTCATCTCTGAATGAGCATGAGCCCAAAACACGGGTATCAATGGGGATTTTGCAAGTTTCAAGCTTTGAGTGTATCTGGAGTCTTTTCCTCTGCCTGTCTGGTGACAAAGCTAGACAGAACATCTGATTTAGGAATCTGGGGTCCGGCACGCAAATGACAGGGCTGGTCCAACAAAGCTAATTGTACAATTACAGCCAGTATATATATAGCACATACTACAGGCATGGGGGCTAGTGGGAGAGGGAGAGAACAATTAAAGTGATGAATGGAATGCCAATTAAGCAGGCTACTTTGTCCCAAATGGTGTTGAGCTTTGTAATTGTTTCTTAAAGATGTACTTCTCCATTAAAGGTTATGTGCATATACATTAAGTGCAGGCTTAGGCCACTTGACTCCTCAAGCCTGGTCTTCATGCAATAAGATCATGACCAATTTGACTATAATCTCCATATCTCTACCTATCCTCTATAATCTTTCACTCCCATGCTTATACAGGATTTATCTACATCTGTCTAAAATATAGTCAAAGACGCTGCTTCCTGGCTTATCCTTTGAGGCGTTAGGAGGCGAGTCAGTTGTTGCAAATCAACCAGTCTCTGACCTGTTCATAGCTGCAGTATATATGTGGTGGATTTGGATGACTTCCTGGTCATTGGCGGCCACAAAGTGTTTATTGTGGGAGAAGCGACAATAGTAAGGTGGAGGAGAAGCCTGAGGGACAACCCGACAGAAAAGGTGACCAGGGCAGCGAGCAGATCAGCGAGAGGCTCAGCAGGTAAGGGACTCATATCAGGCTACGTACTGCTGGAGACTGGCTTGTGGAAACCAGATATTGGGATTGGGACTCATGAGGCAAGGAGGGCTTCCAATGGACCTCAGGTACTGACACTTGCTGATCACGTTGGGGGGGGGGTTCAGAATTGGCTTGGCGATGAAGCAGATGCAAAGATTGTGGGAGTGCAGGAGATGAATCCATGGACATCGAGTCTCTGAAGAGACTCTTTTTGGCTTCCCTTTCTCTTATTGGTGTCTGTGTCTTTGCGCCAAGCAAAATTGACAAATGTGTATTTATTACACGACAATAAAGGAATCTTGAATCATACAGTCTATGAAGGTCAACATATGGCACTTAGGTGGCACCTGTCAGGCCATGTGTGATTCTTGGTGTGATCTTGCTGTGTGCACCAGGACTGTATTATTTCTGAGGAATTATCAATACAATGAAGCATCATGTAGTCAATAGCAAACTACCCAACTTCTGTCCTCAATGATACAGCAGCTGAAGAAAGTCAACCCCTGCATACAGAGAGATGTCTGGGGCTGGGATGATCAACCAGGTTCCCTTGTGTAAGACACAACTTTAACTATTGGAATGTTTTCTGAATAGGTCTAGACACATCAATCATACTTGGTCAAGGATTGCTTTGGAATGCTCTTTCACTGGAATTTAACTCTTTTGCCAATGCCTGATGAGATATGGAACCAAACGATACTGAAAATTCCCACACTGGGCATTGGCCAGCAGATTATTAAAGCACCAGTTAAAATCACTGTTGAGTTTTGCACTGTCCAGTAGATGACAGTGTTCTATTTGTACTGGACTAGGTTGTCTTAGAGCTAGGACTATTCCTGAACCACATGTCTTTAGGACTAAACCTGGGATGCTGCTTGGTTACATAGTCTTTGGCAAATCCACTGCTCTTGGCATTTACTTGATATCATATGCAGTGAGTCATTAGCTGATGATCATTCAAGCCTTGAGTGATGGTAGAGGGCTTGCAAGGTAGCTGAGATGGATCAACCATTGGGCACTTCTGGCTGAATATAGTTGTGAAGCTTCAGCCTCATCATCAGAAGTCACACAATGGGCCATGTCACTGGTGAAGATGGGGAGGTACTTGGAGCAATCTGCTCCTGTTACCTGCTAAATTGTGCACCATCATTCACTGGTTAATGCAGCGGGGCTATATCTTTGATATGATCTGTTGGTTTGCTCTGTCTGTGGGAAAAGGTTTTTTTTTCACAATTACACTTCCATTGCAGATTCACCAGATGACAATTTTAAGAGTACTGGTGTTGTTTCCAGCATGGCCTTTTTTCATTCCTGAAATGACAGCAACTCTTCCATTACAATCAAGCTACTGGATTCAAAGTACTGTATAATTATGCTGCTTTCGGTGGACCATAGTTGCCCAGTTAATACCTGTCTGTTTTGATAAGTGAGACTAAAACAGCACTGTCTTATTTCCTGACAGGAAAACAGATCGGTTTTGAAAATGCTTCTTTTGCTTTATCATTCTGCAAACAAAAAAAGATACGATCCAGCCTGAGTCTTCAAATAAAGACGAAAATGATGTTGATCTACATATTCTACTTTCATGTCGTGTATTACCCGTGTTCTTACAACTAGAGGTCGACGGTGAAGAACTCGCAGTGGAGTTTTCTGGTCAATCTTTAGGTTCTACAGATATAGATCAATATATTATATTGTCATAATTAATTATACATTCACTTAAATTTCATGTCTCTAATTTACAAAGATAAATCTTTCAAAATATTGTTACATTTCACATCTTAGAAACTGTGCTAATGCAAATTTCAGATATTCTAGGATAATCAATAATCTTTGCAAGAAACTATTGTTTAGAAATGAGCCAAAAATACATTTTGTAACAAAGTCCTCCTTTTTGATCCATTGGGATTAAAGTTTCATCCTGACTTGTTCCCATTTAATCAAGTTCCTTGATATTTGATTAACTCATTTTGAAATTTCCCTGTAAATAAACCCAGCTGACTATTCAAAACAATAATGTAAATACCTGTCTATTGCAAGGCAGTAATGGTCAATGAACACTTGAACACTTAACATAGCTATCAACTACAGCTTACAAAGTAAAATGAAAATGTGCATCCGCTTGCAATTCAGAGATTGACAGATGTCTTTGACAGAACATTTCCATTGCTCACTTCTATATTCTGCAGGTCATAATTTGTTTTGTAAAGAATATGTGCTCAGAATATGCCATGCATTTCAGATAGGATCTGACTAATTTCATTTTTTTTTACAGCAATTTGCTACATTCATGAAGACAGTTCTGCAGCACACAATGTTAGATCTCCTGAGAAATCACAAATATTTACAATGTAATAGAAATCTATTCTGATTAACATTATACAAGGCTGCTCCACCTATCATTCTTCCAAATTGTTCATTCTGATTTGCAGTTTTCTCTTTGAATATCATCTGTCAATTATCCTTCCAAATTTGATGGCAGCATTTATTATTTCATCATATACTTTGAAAATGTGCTCTTAACTGCCACATTTAGTTTCCTTGTCACTGTAAAAAATATTCCCTCCCAAAACTGTGATTAATCAATGAGTCCTGAAAAATCTATTTCATATTTCGCATGCTAACATCTATTCAGCATTACATAAAAGCCCAGTCATTCAGTACTTCAGGAACCAGCATGGAGTTGCTCTCTGGATAGCTCCCAGGCTCAATTCAGGTTAACCAATATGATTAAATAAATAGTACATGCTGAATAACTGAACCTTTATTTAACAGCCTTCTTTTCATGTCCAGAGAAAGCATAGATCTTTTCCTGAAAAAAAACATGTCCTACCTTGGGAGATTAATGTAAAATTAAACATTTTAAAAAAAACATAAAAGCTTGCTACTGGTAATGAAAACACTCAATTTCACAGCAACATTTACTCTGCCAGAGATGCAAAGTTGCCCTTATTTTAGATTAAAAAGGAGCACCGTCTCACTTTACTGATCATACCCACAAAACTCAATTCTCACTAATGCACGCGTTATGGCCACAAGAACATAGGGTTACAAAGTGCAAGTTAAAGCCAAGAATCATAAAACTGACTTTGAGATTTTATTTTCCCATGCCACACATTATCCCGAAGTTAAGTGACAACTTTGTTTCTTAGTACCTTTATATCCTGGAGAAAATCAATATCATTTTTTTCTATAGCCTTCTCTGTCCAAATTAGGGCACTATATGACTTTGTCTTCTCTTCTTCTCCTTCCTTCATATGTCCTATTGCTTCCCTAAACAAACACACTGCGAATAAGTTACTTTTTAATATCATTAATATAGGGAATAAATGCAAAGATATTGACTGTGTGGTGGAACCACTGGACTCTGGAGTGTACATCCACAGATCCCTGATGTATCTGTAATGAGATTTTAAAAAGTATCCAGGATGTTCTCTCTTAACCAAGTTACAGAATACGAGAGCAGGGTCTTACACAACGGTATACAACACAAGTTAGCCCACTATTTGAACAGTGAACACAGTTATGGACATCATATACAGGAAGATACAATTTTAGAGGAGGCTGCAGTCAAGATTTTCAAGGAAGTTGTAAGGATTGGAAGCTTATGACTACAAGGACACGTCATGCATATATTTAAGTTGTTTTCTTAGGAACAGAGGAAGTTGGGAAGAACAGGAACCAAGATGAAGGACCGAAAAAGGCACAAAGGGAAAACCCATTTCCCTTTGCAGAGGAGTGAAAAGTTAGGGAGGATAGATTGGCAGAAGGAATGTAGGGGTCTGGAATTCATTGCCTGAAAGAATGATAAGAGCAGAAACCTTCATCACATTTAAAAAGTACTTGGATATATTTAAGAGTTGAAACTGGGTAGCTCTTTCAGTTGTTACAGACAGGATAGATTGAGTAGCCCCCTTATGCGATTCCATTTCAAATATACATTTGGATCTTAATTTAAATGGACATGCTTACCTGGTCACTATCTGTAAATCCCGAACTTGAATTTTATCAGTAGAATTATTAATTTTCTGTAGAGAGCACAAAGGGTACACACATAAGTAAAACAATTATGATTGGTTTTGGAAATTAATTTTCTCTACTTCAATTACCTGTTGAAGCTCTTTTATCTCTTGTTGAAGAAAGGACGTTCTTCGTGGGTTCAGCAGCTCAATCGCAAATGGTCTACCTACAAAAATTACCATTTAAAATATTAAGTATACTACCATTTATACTATGAAATATTCAAGTTAATAAATTATTTCAATCACCAAATAATCATAAGGTCCAGTAACTCGAAGTGTCAATGATGTTAGTAAACAATTCTTTACCAATAGTTCATTGGCATAAATATCCCCAAAATTATAATGTTATTAATGCAAACCCTATTATTTTAATCAAAACTGTATTCAGTGATACACAAATATTCAAATATCATAATATGTGATACAGCTTTAACCATATAACCACTTACAGCACAGAACAGGCCAGTTCGGCCCTACTAGTCCATGGCGTAGCAAATCCCCACCCTCCTAGTCCCACTGACCAGCACCTGGTCCATACCCCTCTAGTCCCCTCCTATCCATGTAACGATCCAGTCTTTCCTTAAATGTAACCAATGATCCCGCCTCGACCACGTCTGCCGGAAGCTCATTCCACATCCCCACCACCCTCTGCGTAAAGAAATTTCCCCTCATGTTCCCCTTATAATTTTCCCCTTCAATCTTAAACCATGTTCTCTAGTTTGAATCTCCCCCTTTCTTAATTGAAAAAGCCTATCCACATTTACTCTGTCTGTCCCTTTTAAAATCTTAAACACCTCTATCAAGTCCCCTCTCAATCTTCTACGCTCCAAAGAAAGCCCCAGTCTGCACAACCTTTCCCTGTAACTCAGACCCTGAAATCCTGTCAACATTCTCGTGAACATTCTCTGCACTCTCTCTATTTTGTTTATATCTTTCCTATAATTTAGTGACCAAAACTGTACACAGTACTCCAAATTTGGCCTCACCAATGCCTTGTACAATTTCATCATAACCTCCCTACTCTTGAATTCAATACTCCGATTTATGAAGGCCAACATTCCAAATGCCTTCTTCACACCATCTACCTGAGTATCAGCCTTGAGGGTACTATTTACCATAACTCCTAAATCCCTTTGTTGCTCTGCACTCCTCAATTGTGTACCATTCAATGTATATGACCTATTTAAATTTGCCTTTCCAAAATGCAGCACCTCACATTTATCTGTATTAAATTCCATCAGCCATTTCTCAGCCCACACCTCCAGCCTTCCTAAATCACCTTTTAATCTACGGTAATCTACCTCACTGTCCACAACACCACCAATCTTTGTGTCATCCGCAAACTTGCTTATCCAATTCTCCACCCCTACATCCAGATCGTTAATATATATAACAAATAATAGTGGACCCAGGACCGAACCCTGAGGAACTCCACTAGTCACCGGCCTCCAATTGGACAAACAATTTTCTACCACTACTCTCTGACACCTTCCATCCAACCACTGCTGAATCCATTTCACTACCTCCTTATTTATACCTTTTTAAAACAGTTTTTTTTCTCCCATTTCATATTACAAAAAAAAACAGCTTATTGTAGCAGGTTTGCTAGTTATAGCTCGAGGTATAATGGGTAATAGCTCGACGTTGAAAGAAGACTCGCACACCAGTGGAGTGTAATTGATACTGGCTTCATTGGGCTGCAGCTCTGCCTTTTAAAGGCAGACAGCCATGTCACCACCGGGGCGTGACTTGAGCGAGGCCAGATGCTGATTGGCTGTTCCAGTTGCGCGGGCCCAGATTGGACCCACTGCAATCCACTGGCGGAGATTGGTTGATTCAACCCCTATTCCTGTGGCCAATGGGAGCAGGTGCTTCATCCCGTGTGCTGCCTACCCAATCTGTGTTCGACGGCTGTTTGCTGCATTGGCCCGCTACATAATTATATTTATGTAGAGACCACTGTCCCTTGAGCAGAAAATCTACTTCATGATGAGATAAGCTGCACTTCTACTTTCCAGCTTACTTCCATTCTGGGTGCCCAATTTGTTCAAATAGGTCTCTTCCTTTAAGAAAGAGCAGACCTTGTGCTCTACTGCGAATCACCTTTGTGGTTGATCTAAATACTCATCATAGTTGGTAAAATAGTACAAATAGTATAGATTATCACACATGTAAATCACTAAGCTCCATCCTCGAATAACATCAACAAAATGTTTGAATTAAGGAAACTTTTTTCTTCTGACTTGTTTAGACACAGAAAGAAAACTGATCCACACCTTGAGTAGATTGTGCCCAATCTGTAGTTCGAACCCTTTGATCCCAAGATATCAAAAGCTATTTCAATCTTGAAAATTTCAATTTAATCAACACATTTGAGGGAGGGAGTTCCAAATTTCCATTGGCCTTTGTAGGGGGGGAAAAAAATATCCCCAATTTCAATCCTAAATGGACTAAATCTAATTCTAAGGTTTTCTTTTCCAAGTTCATTTTTTGAACATTCATTCTATCAAACTCTAATCATTTCAAATAGCTAGATGAGATCAGCCGTTTATCTTTTAAATCACAAGGGGTCACAAACCAAGCTGTTGCAACCGGTTGTCAAACACCTGGCACCATCCTAATGGATAGCTGCAAGTGAATAGACTAGAGGTGCCCAAAAATGAATTCTGAATTCCAAAATTGAAACATCACTTCATCCTCTTTTTAATTCTGTCATTCGATAGAATTATTCCATTGATCATTTTAATTATATTAATGCAGAAGATTAACACAAAATCTCTTTATTTCTAATTTCTCCCAAGAGTACCAACATATCTCAAGCTGATTTACAAAAATAATTTTACTATAAAGGGAATGTTTTGAACCTTAATGGATTACTAATTAATCCAAAACTTGCAGTGAACACAAAGCAGACCAAATGAAGCCAAAACATATTTACCATTTCCCAAGGCTCTGACATCAACATCTTCCCTTCCTGAAGATGAAAAATTTAAATCTACAGAGACAGATTAGAGCTTTGTAAACCAAGTTATAAATAACAATTATTAATCCATAGCACTAACATAATGGAGATATTAAAAAATAAATAAAATGAAAATTAAAAATTACATCACATATAAATACAAACATTAAACGAAAGCAAAATAACTAAGAAAACAAAATCTTACGATTGCCTTTGTCTCCTCATTCACAAGACTAAAATTCCTATTGAAATCAATGGGTCTTTGGATTCTTTCCTCAACGTAAAGTCCAATGCCAGAGCATGGTGGCAGACTCTGACCTCTCGATCTGCAAGTGCCAACACATCTGGGAGCAACTTCAGTCTGAATGCTTTAATGCCAGAAGTTTCATTTAGATCCAATAGTTTCTGCAACCTACTTGTTTGATACCTCAGCCAGCACATACATAAGAAAACTTAATCAAACTGGAAGCTTGCTGTTGAACTTTGATCAAAACATAAGGCAACCTTCCAAATGACCTATCGTTTGAATTGGTACAATCCTATAGCCATAGACTCCAGCAGAATTTCAGTTCCAAGCTTAAGTTTTAGCCTGTATTCAATTATGCAGGATATGATTTTAACCTTCCACACTGACAGTGTGTGTAAATGAGAACATTTTACCCATTTACCATAAATAGGGAGAGAAAAAAAAAATCAGATAGACTACTCTCTCACAAACTTGTAATTTAAAACAAAAATCAAATGTGATTGTGGTGCGGGTGCATGTATGTGGTCAATGTGTGCATCGTTTAAGCATTTCACTTATGCTTACTGTCCACTTTAAACATTTTCTTCAATGGCTCTCCTATCAGTTCTTCTACTGAGGACTCCATTTTTCTCTCTCCATCTATTATCCAAGGAGTCTGTGGCAAAGTTCTGGAAAACTTGTTATATCTGCCTGAAATTAAAAAAAAAACATGGACATACATCCACTAATCTCCAGCAATAATTCTCATTGGGAGATGGGAGAGGAATTAGTTTGATAAATTCCTGATCTGAAGTTCAGCATGACGAACGCTAACAATGGTATTTGGGTCAATGAAATATGAAAGTCAAAAGATAGATAAAGCTTTAAATAATTGTAAAGATTGTAAATAATCCTTCACAAGCCAGACACATATTGGGTGCAATATTGAGCAAATGGTTCACAGATGATCTGCAGTTAATTTTACGTGGATTTCAGATCGGTTATATGAAAGCGCAATTGTCTTCAAGTTATAATAGTGTTTTTAAATAGTATGACATAGATCTGCCTTTATTTTCCAAACAACAGAATACAAAGAGAAATGCAATTTTCTTGCTGCAGCACTAAGATTTCTATGGGAGTAACATAAATATTCTTCAAACTTGTTACGATAATTCATGCATATACTTGTGAAACAGTTTAATTGTTGACGTTGCTTATCGAACTGATGAATTGTCTGGTGCAAGTCACTTTTTAAAAAAATCATCACTTTATACGTTATATATGTACAATTTCATAAAGCAAAATGGATTACAAGAGTGGCTATTACTGAGCATTATGAAGCATACTTCTGATGTCTTCAATGTTTAAAAGTTCTTGATTTACACATGATAGAAGGGAGGGGATTAAATAAGTAATTGCTGCAATATCCTACCTGCCACATAGACTGAATTGTGAGTGCACTGAATTTCTTGAACAATACATGAGCCTTTAGGTACTTCAAGCTGATAAGGAAACTGCCTGTCAAAGATCAAACCCATGAATTGGAGATTTTAAATACATTAAATTCAGGCCAATATTTAATTACATCTACAGTTAAATTGCTTTATATTTCTAAGGCACTTTTTAAAAAGTATTTCAAACATCTTAGAAAGTAACCCAGGGTTTTTGCATCGATTGAAGTCAATATTGATTCTATGTACAGTAAAACAGTGAACAGATAAGTGAATTTTCCAATTGCTTGAGATAGCATGAAGCGTGACTGGTGAACCATTGGCGAGGTATGCCAATGGTAAATTTTCATATTTTCAACCTATTTTTCGGGTTGCTTTAGGCTACCAGTTGCTCGAATTCTGGATAATATGTTGCTTATTTAAACTGTAGCCTACTCCACCATTCATTGAGATCATGGCTGATCTGATGATAGGCTCATCGCCATCTGCCTTTTCCCCATTTCCCTTAATTCCCTTATTATGTAAAAATCTATTCAAACTTGTCTTAAATATAGTTTCTGAGGTTGCTTCCACTGCTTCAATGGGCCGTGAGTTCCACAGATTCACTATCCTTTGGGAAAAGCAGTTCCTCCTAATTTCCATCCTAAATCTACTACCTTGAATCTTGATGCTATGTCCCCAAGTTCTGGTCTCCCCACTAATGGGAAAAACTTACCTACCTCTATCTTATCTATGCCTTTCATAATTTTATGTTTCTATACAGTTCCAGACACCTCAATCCCTCTTCATAGGCCAACCACTTCATCCTTGGAATCAACTTGGTGAACCTCCTCTGCACTGCTCCAAAGCCAGTACATCTTTCTCAAGTAAGGAGTCCAGAACTGAATGCAGTACTCCAGATGAGATCTGACCAGTTGCAGCATAACCTCCCTGCTCTTAAAAATCAATCGCTCTAGCAATGAAGGCTAACATTCCATTTGCCTTCTTGATTGCCTGTTGCACTTGTAAATCAACCTTTTGTGATTCATGCACAAGCACTCCCTAAACCTTTCTGCACGGCAGCATGCTGAAATCGTTTGCTATTTAAATAATATTCTGATTTTCCATTTTTCCTTCTTAAGTGGATAACTTCATATTTGCCAACATTGTACTCTATCTGCCAGATCTTTGCCCACTCACTTAACCCATCTGCATCTCTCTGCTGACTCTTCGCATGTTCTGCACAATTTGCTTTTCCACTCAATTTAGTGTAATCAGAAAACTTAGATACACTACACTCTATCCACACTTCAAGATCATATACACACACACACACACACACACACACACACACACACACACACACACAGAGCGAGAGTGAGAGCTCAGCACAAACCCCTACAACACCCCACTCACCACCAATTGCTAACCAGAAAAACCCCTGTACCCCAACTCTCTGGTTTCTATTGGTTAACCAATACTTTATCCACGCTAATACAATTTCTTGCATCCTTTTATGTGGCATCTAATCGAACACCTTCTGGAAATTTAGGTAAACGAGGTCCACCTGCTCCCACCTATCTCCACGATTGTTATATCCACAAAGAACTCCAGGAAATTTGTCAAATGGGACCTGCCTTTGCTGAATCCATGCTGCCTCTGTCTGATGGATCTATTTGGCTCCAAATACCTTGCTATTTCTTCTTTAATGATAGCTTCAAGCATTTTCCCAACTGCAGGTGTGAAACTAACTGGCCTATAGTTCCCATCCTTTTGCCTGCATCCTTTTTTGAATAGAGGTGTGACATTCACCATCTTCCAATCCACCAGGACCTGCCCAGAGACCAGAGAATTTTGGAAAGTTATCACCAAAGCCTCGGCTATCGCCATTTCCAATATCAATTCCCCCTTTTCATCTTCCAAGGGACTAACCTTTACTTTACCACAATTTTGCACTTTATATAATAAAAACTTTTACTGACTATTTTCATATTTGGTGCTAATCTTTTCTCAGTCTACTTTCCCTCTGTTTTTTTTTTTAATTGCTTCTTAAAGTTTTCCCAATCTTCTAGTTTCCCACTGGTCCTTTTGACTTTGTAAGCACAGGCTTTTAGTTTGATGACTTCCTTGATTTCCTTAGTTATCTAAGGCTACCTGCCCCCACTCTTACTGTCCTTGCTTTTAACTGGAATATACTTTTGTTGAGTACCATGAAAAATCTCTTTGAAAGCCCCCCACTGTTCCTCAACTGTCCCTCCATATAGCCTGTGTTTTCAGTCTACTGTAGCCAACTCCTCCCTCATCCCTTATATTTTCCCTTGTTTAGACATAACACACTTGTTTTAGACTGAACTATTGTACCCTCCATTGATAAACTCAATCATACTGTGATCACTCTTTCCAAGACGATCCCCAACTTCAAGATCGTTAATTTAACCTGTCTCATTGCGCTGGAACAGATCCAAGATGGCATGTTCCTTTGTAGGTTCAGCAACATGCTGTTCAAGGAACCCATTACATATATATTATGTGAAGTCCTCCTGAAGGTTCCCTTGACCAACCTGATTCACCCAATCTATATGCATGTTAAAATCACCCATGATAACTGCTGTTCCATTCTTGCCTGCCTCTGATATTTCTTGGTTTATTGCCTGTGGCACTGTAATGTTATTTTGGGTAGCCTACAGACAACTCCCACTCGTTATTCTTTTTTCCCTTCACTATTCCTAATCTCTACTCAAATGGGCTCAACATTTTGCTTATTAGACCTTACACCATCTCTTACTATTCCCTGATCTCATCCTTAACTAAAAGAGCTACCCCACCACCTCCCTTACCTTCCTTCCTGCCTGCCTGTCCTCCCTTTTTACCCGATATCCTTGGATATTTAATTCCCAAACCACGTTTCAGTAATGGCCACTAAATCATACTCCTTTGCACGGAATATTGTCACAAGCTCAGATGAAGTGCCCTTATACCCATTGTGCTTTTAAAATATGGTCATCTTTCCCTCTTTGACACTTGGCTTTTATCCACCCTACTCTTCTCTCTTTTTTAATGTGCTTTTATTTTATTTATTCCTCTCCAATCTGTTGAACCCACCCCCTACTAGGTAGTTTAAAGCCCTGTCAATAAGGCCTAATTATGTGATTCACCAGGATCCATGTCCAATCACAATTCAGATGGAGCCCAAAGAACTTGGGAGTTCAAAGGCAATGGTTTTAGCTTCAACAAGGTTTGACTGGAAATTAAAACAAAACCAAGATTCTGACACCAACCTTAATCAACAGTCTCTTGGTCAGAATAGAAGACAGCCACCCTTGAAATTCTAATAATGTTATAACAATTCTTTATTTATTCTTTAATATTTTTTATTGAGTTTAAAATACAAAATTGACAATTACATAATAATTCATTTGTATATAAGTAAGCACACACACAAAACTCCAATGAGAAAAAGTAGATAAAACGTTAATAATTGCTTATAATACCGCAAAAACATTTAATAGAAATGATGTATGACACACATTAAATCAATTTGTTGAAATAACATGTATAAAAATAAAGGGGAAAAAAAGGAAAAAAATTCTAATAATGTTCTAACAATTTTTGCACCTGGTTCAAATCCTTAACCCATTCTATCGATTTCATATTAATTATTTATTTTATATTGATGACATATCTATATTCTCCAGATTTTTCATTTCTGCGAGTGTCTGGAATTTTCCTCAGAATATTTGTTCAAACTCAATGCATATCTCTATGATATTTTAACTCCAGATTTACTAAGAAACACAAAATCAATTTTCAACCTGCTACTCAACAAAATTCTCAAATACTTACTCGAGGAAATCATCATCTTTTATCTTTTCCAAAGCTTTCACCACTGCCATTCTAGTGAAAATGGACTAAAAAGAGAAATATCCGCTATAATTGGTTCTCAGAATGTTAACGTGTGCACAGGATGTGGCAAAATGAATAACCTTACGTTCACATTCAACGCAACATTGCTGACACGTCACATGACTTAGCAATCAAGATATTCACATTTACTCTAAATCCAGAGAAAAATCTTACAGGGATTTTCAGAAACCCCATTCTCAAGAGATTGCATCTCAAAAAAAAAATCCATTACAACCTCTCTTCCGGGATTGTTGCATAGGTAGCATAATTCACAAACAATAAAGATTTTAAACACAGACAAACACATCTATTTTCATTTTGAAGTTCCATAATTCTATCAACCAGTAATTAGGAAGAAAAGAATTTTGGCCTTTATTGCAAAAAAAATCAAGTATAAATGTGGAAAAGTCTTTTATAAGTGCATGGAGCTTTGGTGAGACTTTACCTTAAGGATTGCATGTACTTTTGGTCCTCATTTCTAATCATACATCCTTATTTTAGCTCTCATTACTTGCTCTGTCACAGTGTTGACACTATTACCTCTGTAGGGAATCAACTGACATATCAAACAAAAGGCTTTAAACCTTGGAAACACACAGAAAACTGCAGATGCTGGAACCTGAAGCCAAATACAATCTGCTGGTCAAGCAGCATCAGTGGGAGAAAAAGAATGGTCGGTGGTTTGAGGCAAAATTCTTCATCATGAAGATTTTTGTCTAGAAGCATCAGTCGTTCTTTGACAAGATGCTGCTTGACCCACTGTGTTCCTCCTGCAGATTGAGCGAGGCTTTGAATAACTTGATCTTTATTGCCACTCAGATACTTTAGCATGCAGGCATACAGCTAACTTCCAATCATTTTATTTTGATTGACTGTTCAAACGTATCATTTTTTTCCCCACAAGGCTCGTGGCTTGGACTTAAAAAATACTACCTGCACGAGGTGAATTGCTCTGGGCTCAAAGCCTTCTATGAACTCAGAGCTCCTTTTTCCCATGGCTGCTCTCAGAAGGTTTTCGTACCCTCTTTTTTCTAAATCTTCCTTCATTTATACAATATTTTAACCTTCATCTTCTTAATGTCTTCTTTGTTCTTACAGAGATTCATGACTTTAGTGACATAGAAACCATTCATTCAAACTCAGTTAAAGAGGGAGATGCAGTCCTTTCTCAGGACTGTGAGTTCCATGTTCAAGGTTAGAAACCCTGTTGTGTGCACACAAGCTCAGCTTTGTTGCTGTATTGGCAACGGTTCTTGGTTCTTAATTTTCCAGCCACTTCCTTCCAAGCAAAGGGGCCTCACAAATTATTTTGAGACACTTGACATCTTTCCTGTGCTCTCTGTATCTCTCACAATCGTCAGGACCCATTCAATAACTACACTACTTTTTCCTCTGTTTAAACTTCTATTTTCTAGCAAACAATTAAATTTGCACTGTCCACCATCATGTACTTTCAAAATTGTCTACTTTCTAATCTGGCATATTTTGTTCCTGTTTCTCTATATTTTATATATATTTTGGGAGGTAATAACTGACACCAAATTTAGTTTCTACAGTTAGCCTTAATACACGAAAATGGCAAGAAATATTACCTGCTTGTTTTTTGTTGGTCTGAAGCAGTCACGACACACTGTGGCCCTACATTAGGAATAACACAATTAAGAAAATTCCAACGTTATTTTAAAGTTTGTTTTTAAAATTTCCTCCAAAAGGCATAAAGTAGATGATCAAACCTCAAAAGCCAGAAAGCATAATCACCAACAAAGTTGTTAATGTTATACCTCTCTCCACGAGCATGACTTAACAGCCAATGCAGCACGAGACAAAAAGCCTGTGAGTAGGACTAATTATTGTTGCATAAAAATTACTGAAGGTGTAATTATTACTTGAACAGGAAACAAAACTTGTCCTCAATAATGATAAAGAACTATAATAACTTTAAATATATACTCCTGCACTTACTATACAGAACGCAGAAAAAAAATGTAGAATTTACTTACTGGGTTTTGATATTTTTGAGGAAAGGAGCCACATTGTTCCCAGTATTTCAAATATACGTGACTAGGATTTGGGCCCACCCAAGACGAGCACAAGAAATGAAGTGACCACGAAATGTGTCACCTGATAACCAGTATGGATGGCAGAAAAATCACCAACATCTAGCAGAGGAATGCAGGAAAGGACTGGGTAGTTCTGCAACACACTCATTTGGTGATGTCCTAAGGTATGGACTAGATTGACTATCAGGCTCCCTGCTGTTGATGTCCCTGAGTGCATGTTGATGGGACTCTGCAGAATAATAGCTCAGCATGGACTGGATGGGTCAAAGGGCCTGATTCTGTGCTGTAGTGTTCTATGGCTCTATAGTTGCTTCTGGGAAGTAGAGAGACTGTCATAAAGATAAACAGTAACAATAACATGCACATATTTCAAATTATATCATATTAAAAACCAAAATTATTTCATGATATAATGACCGAGATGGCACACATTAGCCATCTCAGGGTACTCAAGCTGATTATTCCTTCTCCATTGGAAATGGGAAGTTTCCCTGGAATCAGCATGTAAACTTCTTCATCATTTAATTTAACTATTCATGCTTTACTTAGATGTTCCAGCCTGGGAGAGATAAGAAATAATATTAAGATTACTGCTAGGTATATCTGACTGATTCCATAATGGAAATCTGACAATCAAGGAGGAAATAACTTTCGATAATTTATTTATAGGATATGAGAATCACTGGCATTCCGTGCCCATCTTAAATGTCCTGAAGATGATTGGTGTTGATGCACCTTCTTAAGTCACAATTATCCATCTGGTGTAGAAACCGCTGAAACTGTGAATCCTTTTTAAGTTCAGATGGCATGTGGCTCACAGGGGAACCTGCTGATGGTTCTGTTTTTAAGCACTACGGGTATAAGAAACAGGAAGATGAGCTGAAAGCAGAGTTTGAAATTGGGAGGCACAATATTACAGGTATAACAGAGATGTGGCTGAAGGAGGATCACAGCTGGGAACAAAACATCCAAGGATTCACATCCTATCAAAACAGAAGGCAGGTGAGTAGAGAGGGTAGGATGGCTCTGCTGGTATAAAATTAAATCAAATTCTCAGCAAGAAGAGATGTGGGATCAGAAGATGTCTAATCCTTGTGGAGAGAGTTGAGAAACTGCATGGGAAAAAAAATACCCTGATGGGAGTTACAATCAGGCCTCCAAATAGTAGGGTGCAAAGTTCAACAGGGTTTAGAGAGGCAAGGAAGGAAGGCAAAGTTATGGTGGTCATGGGACTTTGGTATGCAGGGAGATTAGGAAAATCATGTTGAAGGTAGATCTCATGAGAAGAACGTATACACGAACTCTGCAGATGCTGAAGGACATGAACAATACACAAAAGAGCTCGAGGACTGGAGTTACTCCAGCACTTTTGTGGATAACCCAAAAGAAGGAATTTGTGGAATGCCAATGAGACAGGTTATTTTTTATTTTTATTTTTTTAAAAAGATCAGTTTGTGGTAAAACTCATGGTAAATAAGGCAATTCTGGATTTGGTGCTGTGCAATGAACTGAATTTGATTTGGGAGATTAAGGTAAAGAAGCCCTTAGGATGCAGTGATGACAATGTGATAGAATTCACTCACCAGTTTAAGAAGGAGAAGCTATATCAGATATGTTGGTGTTACAGTTCAGTAATACATGAGAAAAGAATAAAACAAGAAAAACTGTAGATGCTAGGGTTCCAGTGCAATACACAAAAATGCTGGAGAGAATCTGCAGGTGGATGCTGCATGACCTGCTGAGTTTCTCCAGCACATTTTTGTATCACAGCATGAGAGAGGAGTGGACTTAAGGGGAATGCTATAGAGCAGGAATGGCAGGAGTTTCTGGGACTAATTCAGAGATTCAGGATTATTTCACCCTAAAGAAGCAGTACTCTAAGGGGAGGTGATGCAACCATGGATGACCAGGGAAGTCAACATCAGCATTAAAGCCAAAGAGAAGCCCTACAGTTTTGTAAAAATTAGTGTAAAGCCTGAGGACTGGATATCTTAAAAACCAACAGAAGACAACTAAAAAAGGAATATGAGGAGGAAAAAAAATAGGAAAACAAGCTAACCAATAACACAAAAGAAGACACCAGTGACATGCTAGAAGTTCAAGAGAGTAAGGGGACAGAAGTAAGTGTAGTCACTATACTAAGGAGAAGGTGCTTGGGAAGCTGAGTGATGATGCCCTAGTGTTTTGAGAGGCAGCTAATAAAATTGTGAATGCATTAGTAGTGACCTTTCAAGATTCACTAGTGTCGGGAATAGTTCCAGAAAACCAGAAAATTGCAAATGTCATTCCACTCCCTTCAAGAAGGAAGGAGTCAAATGACAGGAAATCCTGGGCTGGTTATTCTAACTTCAGTGGTTGGTAATACAGTATTCTGGAGTCCATTATTAAGGATGAGGTTTCAAGGTATTTAAAAATACATGATAAAATAGGCCAAAGTCAGCATGGTTTTCTTCAAGGGAGATCTTGATGGCAAATCTGTTGAGAATTCTTTGAGAAAGAAATCGGTAGATTAGACAAATAAGTGGACATTGTTTACTTGGATTTTCAGCAAGCCTTTGATGAGGTGGCACATATGATGCTGATAAACAAGGTAGGAGCCATGGTATTATGGGCAAGGTAATAACCTGGATAAATGATTAGTTGACTGGCAGAGGGCAAATTGTGGGAACAAAAGTGGGCTTTTTCTGGTTGGCTATCGATGACTAGTGGTGTTCTGCGGGGATGGGTGTTGGGCCCACTTCTTTTATATGTTATATGCAAGTGATTTAGATGATGGAATTCATAGCTCTGTGGCCAAATTTATGCATGATATAAAGAAAGATGGTGGGTGGTGTTGAGAAAGCAGGAAGACTGTAGTCGGACTATGACCGGTTGAGAGAATGGCAGAAGGGCATGGTCATGCACTTTGGTAGAAGGAATAAAGAAGCAGAGTATTTTTTAAATGGGAAGAGAATTCAGAGGTTGAAAAGGACTTGGAGTCCTAGTGCAGGATACTCTAAAGGTTGCAGGTTGAGTTGGTCGTAAGGAAGACAAATGCAATGTTATCATTCATTGCAAGAACAAGAATATAAAAGCAAGGATGTAATGCGGAGGTTTATAAGGCGTTGGTCAGTCCACATTTGGAGCATTGTGAACAGTTTTGGTGTCCCTATCTAAAAAAGGATGAGCTTCCATTAGAGAAGGACCAAAGGAAGTTCTAGGGATGAGAGTCTTAACATGAGGAGTATTTGGTGGCACTGGGTCTGTTCTTGCTAGAATTTAGAAGGATGAGATGGGGATTTCATTGAAACATTCCAAATATTTAAAGGTCCGAATAGAGTAGACGCGGAGAAGATGTTTCCTGTAGTGGGGAGTCTTGGATCAGAGGATGTCAAAGATTAAGGGGAAATGGCAGTAAATTTGGGTTGAAAGGAAAATTCCAAGAGCCATGATTTGAGTGGTGGAACAGACTTGATGGGCAAAGTGGTCTTATTCTGTTCCAGTGTCTTATTGTCTTGCTTCCTAACATTTTAGATGGCATCCATAATCACGTCTCCTATAGATGAGAGCAAATTGATATGATGGTCATTTTTACTGTTTCTTGCAGTTTTCCATATTGCTGAGTAGATATCATTAGTTTGATGATATCGTAATTGGATGGCATGAGCTTGTGGGCTGAAATGGCCTGTTACCTGCTGTATGTATAAAATTATTATTTTTTTAAATTAAAAATATCAGTGTTATGACTTTGTTGAAAGTGGGCCTAAGATTCTAGACAGAAATTCTTCAGTTCTATACCTTATATGTTGGCTGATCCCATAATATTTCTTGTATCCAGAGCACCCAGCCACTTCTGGCATCATGTGGAATGAACTGAACTACTGAAGAATGGTTCTCCTGAAAGTGAGGACCTTACGATGAAGCCATAATAAATCATCCATTCGACCCTTCTGGCTGAACACAAATGAAAATGCTTTTGCTACATCTCTGGCACTCACACTCCAGGCCATGCCATTATTTAGAGTGGGGGTTTTCTTGGAGCTGTCCCTCCTGTAAACTGCAAACTAAGCTGGTGCCAATTCTGAATTTATGCAATCAGAGGTCATTGGTTAAATTTAAATTCCATTTCATAGAATTATCATGCAAATGAAAATATATATTCACATAGACAGCAGTGAACATCACTATACCCTTTATGACATTGGTAAGAGATTTGTTTATGGTTTAATGTGACATTTTTGTCATTAAAAAATACATTCTTCTTGCCTAATTTTGCTTGTTCAATAACTTACTCAATGGTAAACAACGTATTTTCATTCTTTCCATCCCACTTTCAATCCCAAATTAATCTTGTGCTCTTTTCCATTTGAGTATGGAATTGTAGCCACTCACATCTTCCTTAAGACTACTTATCTCATTTCATACCTTTCTAATTAAAAGCACATCCTTCACAATATATTCTGTTTCAATATTTCCTTAAAACAAAATTTAAGAAACTTACACATCCAATAACAAAACCACAGCAGTAAATGTTGCAGGTCTTAACATGCACCTAAGAAACTTTATGCAAGAAGGTACAACCTACTCTACATATTATTTAAGTGTGAATTTTCTGCTGGGCTAATTATTTAAGTAAACAATAAAATACACACGTTGAATAACATTCAGGAAAAGTGACGAAAGGGCAACTTACAGAAAATGGCAATCCTCATCTGTTTCAGGATGAGCAAAGACCACACTCACTTCAAATAAGCTCTAGTTATTGAAAGAAACAGAATGTCCTTAGTGCATACAAGATAACCTTTAAAAAATTATGGTGTTGGAATGATAATGATCAACATTCCAACACCACAAGTATTAATCAAATATAAAATAAAGTATTTTAATTTAAAAATAGTACAACATTTTATTTACACTTACTTCCTTGAAAAACAAAGTAGCTCAAAGTGTTCTGTTATCGTAAATGAGATACTATTCCTCAGCAAATCAATCAAATTTCACATTACGATAGTTCAAATTCAACTCTTCTACTTTCGTAATATATTTAATTATATTTTCTAACATTCAAATTCTTATCTATTAAGCTCACAATGCTGGAAAAGAGGATAATTAAAATAATACCTTTACATCTACTGGAACGCCCAGTTCTTCAGAAAGCAGAGGGTGGGTTATTGATTTGTAAACTTCTTTAAGTTGTAAAATATCACTCTTGGTTAAAAAATTTGCTTCTTGTCTGTCAAACACACAGTATAATGTTGGAATCTCACATAAATCTTGTTAATTATATTGTTAATGTGGAAAAAGCATGAAATTACTAGAGTTGAGAGTTTGGAAAAATTAGATTACATGGTTTCTGCTGCTGTTAAGAACTGCAAATAGAAACTGTTGCAAATGCTTTAAGGAAAGATATTATAAAGAAAACATGCGATAATTAGCCAAGTTTTTCCTTGTTGTAAGACTATAACCAAAGGAAACAGCCAATTTAAACTTGGAAACATCAATATTTCAAATTATAGAGGCAATATATGACAAGGGTTGCATTACAATTAAAATACTCAAGAATTCTGAACATAATCCATAAATATAGTTATCCCAAGCCTCTTGATAATTGTTAACATCTTGCAAGTCTCAGAAATCACAATGAAAATCGTACTTAAATAATTAATCATTGTAATGAATATTCAGTGTCATCCAAAATGCAAGGTGATGCTTCTTTAGAGAGTGCATTTCCATAAATTCTTCTGACATCTTAAACTGTAGGTCATATTTGCAAGTGTTTGAATATTTTGATTTAACATTTCCAAGATAATTAAAAGGGAATTTAAAGTTGTAATCTCAAGAATCAAACAATGAACCAGGCAATTTTTGCTCTTGTTGCAATACCAGTTTATTTATGAGACAAAAGGCAAGACAAGAAAACATTTAAATGTTGAATAAAAATGGATATGCTATTTATTTTTCATCTTTTCTCTTTCATACCTTCTCAAAAAGAGGTGACAGACACTCACATAAAGCAGTTAAGAAGTGGACCTAAGGCAAGACCTATATGTTAGGAGTAGAATAAAGGAAAAAAAAATGTTCTTTGGAAAGGGAAGAAAAACAGTGAGCCAATATATAGGAAGATTTTATTGGCGTTTTGTTGCTTTGTTCAATTCTTAAGGAACCAATCCTGGCTGTCTTGAGAAGATCAAAGGCATTATTTGGTCTACAACAGAATTGTATAATATCTATAAAAAGGATTTTCACACTAACATTAGATTAGTTTTGGACTTAAAAGACCAACATTCTTACAAAAATTTGGATCCTTTACCCTGGTAGTAGATCGGAGTGTGAATCTGCAAAAAATACTGTAAGAGATTCATTGTATATATCATAAACAAAGAGTGTAAAAAGGAAAATTACTTTATTTGCTGCACATTTTCTCATTAATATTCTGACAGTTAGGTTTGCTATAACAGTTAGGAAAGCTTTACACCAGGTTGAAATTAAAACCTACAGATGCTGCAAATCAGAGATTAAAAAAACATCATAATCCTGAAATGCTGAGTCTGGTCCTCTCTCCACAGATGTTAACTGAACTTCTGAGTGTTTCCAGTAGTTTCTGTTTTTAAAATAGCTTGGCAGGATAGAAAACGTAGTAAATATTTGGAAGAGAAACACAGAATTGGAAATGGAAAACAGACAATTAGAAGGTTTAAATAAAAAAATTGACATGAAAAGTCTGACTGTGCAGAATGATACAAACATAAATACAATGAGAATAATGAATAAAGCAGATGAGTTAAGTATGCCGACAGACACAAAGTTTGATGTTTTGGCTAATTGTTCCAAGGCTTAAAGAGGGATATGACTGGGATCTTAAGCGTCTTAATTAATGGTTTTCAAACAAGATAAAGGGGGGGGGGGGGTTTAAAATGGAATGGGATGTCAATATTACTTAATGTATAAATCACAGGCATGAGAAAGATTAATATGTTTGAACCATCAAATGAGTTGAACTTAAGAACAAAAAAGGGGTTACTGTTGGGTAGGCATTAATTTCCATACGGTCCAAAGGAGATAAAAGGCCAAAATACCAATAAACTTCTTGCTGATATTTGCCGCAGATGTGGTTGGCTGAAGGGCCCATTTCTATGCTTTACAACTCCTAGTCTCTATGACTAGGAGAATGTCTTAATTTATTTCTAAAATATATTTCTTCCAGCTTTGTTAAGTTTTTGAACAGCACACCTTTCATAGTTCAACACAAAAAAAAGGTTTTCTAAATATGCCCCATTTCCAAAATAGACTGGAATAGCTAAGCAGAAACAGGGCAACTAATTAAAGATGTTAATCTTACATTTCTCAAGATCTGAATTGAGAAAAAAGGAATTCTCACCAAGATTGTACAAAATTTCAGTGAGATATCTTAGCAATGTACATAGTTTTGATGACTGGAAACTCAGCAGAACAAACCTGCCTTAAAATGTGACCTCACTAAATTAATTCTCAGGTTGAGAGATTTATCCCATGAAGAATGACCTGGTGAATGAATTACACTCAGAGGAGAAGAAAGAAGTGAACTAATTCAGATGTATAAGATCCTGAATGGGAATGACAGAGCCAGTGTGAAGTGGTTGTTTCTTTCAGAAGTAGAGTCTATAACTAAGAGCATAAAATTAAGATATAGAATCAGTTAGCTGGGTATAATCTGAAGTGGGGTTGCTTCAAGGTGTTAATTTTCAGGATTCTCTAACCAAAATGTTTGTAAATCTTTAGACCAAGAGCATATTCAAACCTGAGACGGATATATTCTGGACACTTAGAGGCCTCAGAGTATTTGAAAAACAAGTGATCCAGTATACCTGAGGTACAGATCCAGTTATGATCCAGGTTCAAATACCTATCCTTGCTTCAATTGTCAGACGAGGATCTTAATTTTAATTTCAAATTGTCACAATTAACAAAACATACTGGTTACTGAGAATTGCATGGCACCACTTGGTAATTCAATGTCAAATCAAATGTAATAAGAGTAAAATTTTATAACATTGTCATACACTCTTGGACAGGCATTTATTTTCTGCAACTACGAAAGAGGCAGTGTAGTCAATTGAAATATCCACCATATTACTCCACATAGGTGCTGGAATACCCATCTTTGAACTGATAATCTCATTTTATTACTAATTTCATTACTAAAGATAAGTAAGGAAATCATTAGGAGGCAAACAAAAATAATAAATTAGTTCAAAGGGAGGGATGTACGGCAAAATAGGGAACAATTATCACATCCAGAGACAGTTCACAGAGCAAAATGGTTTCATTCAAATTTAATTAAGGCAAAACTTGGATTAAACTTGCTGAATTAGATACAAGGATTAAAATATTATAAAATATTACACCATGAATGAAAAAAAAACAAAAAATGCTGGAAAAACTTGGGAGGCCAGCCAGCGCCTGTGGAAAGTGTAACAGTTAATATTTCAGATTGAAAACCATTCATCAGAATCCAATGATAATCATCAAAGTTAGACAAATTGTAAAGTCATCCAATCCCTGTGTATTTCTGTGAAAATTAGAAACTGTAGAGCTTTTGTATTTGGATGTGCATTGGAAGAGTCAAGAAATGCAGTGCTAAAAAAAATTCAGCAAACTATTGTTCATGACTTGATTCAATGAACATTTAATTCAAAGTCACAGTATCCAGCAGGTCATGCAGCATCGACAGAAAGCAATAGGGAAGTGTCACTTTTGGGCCAAAGCCCTTCTCGTATCTGAAGAAGGGCTCAGGCCTGAAATGTTGCTGACCTATTGCTTCCCATCAATGCTGTGTGACCTGCTGCGTTTCTGTAGAACTTTTGTGTACTGCATTAGTCCCAACATCTGCAGACATTTTGTTGACCTTTACCTTCACTCAAAGTTTCTTTCTTGTCAATTCTTCCTGGTTTGAGGTGATGGGAAAAGTGACAGGATCTGGTGCATACCCACATGTTATTTCAAACAAAACTTTATTTTTTTTCACTCACACAAGGATTATGCAGTGCCATTCTATTCCATGTGGTTAGTTAGAAGCAAATTTATACATGCAAATTGAGAAAATTTAGTCTTCTTAAAAATTCTATTGTTTTCTGGTGTTGTCAGTTGGAGATTAGAAATATGAGAAGATGTAAAGTAGGAGTATAGTATATAAAGTTCAAAAAATGGTGAGAAATTCAACTTTGCAAAGTTTGAAGTAGTTTTTAAACTTCAATTAATAGCCTTGTTGAAAATGAAAGCAGGTACAGTTACTGTGATTCGTTAATTGCAAAATAAGCAAAAGCAAAACTTCCCTGCAATGATTACTTACCCGGTTTCCTGTTTTACCAGCAACCAAGTGGCATGCTGTTAGGTATGTGACCACACCCAAGATAAAAAGGAAAAAAAAAGCATAAACAATTAAAATGAAGAAACATCTCCTGTCTTTTGTGATCAATTGTCTTAAGCATGTCATAAGAAATAATGCCAGTACAGGCCATTTGTCAAAGCACAGAACAAATTGAGGAAGTGAACACATTTGTTGAGCAGCAGTGTAAACCCCACAACTAGCTCTTACAAGAATTTTAGAAATCCCCTTTACATTCAACAGCCTTGGCCTTTTTTTTTTGGAATGTTTACAGTTCTCGATACCACTAACAAATTTGTGAAAGCTTTCTTCTATGAACGTGAAAAATTGCTGTTATCATAATTTTTTCTTCCCTCACAGAAGAATAATTTTAGTCAGCGTTTGGGACTGGAATACATTATTTTATCCAATCTGCACACTCACGGTCATCATTAAGAAACTTCAGGTCAGGTGCAAGATAACCAGTTTGCCAATCTTGCAACACGCAATCTCAAGCAACCGGCAAATTCATTTATCCAGCATCTATCAATTTCCATAGGTGCCAAATACCATGGGTTTTTGTGTATATTTCTTGTTGTAAATAAAGTTTATTTTGCGATGAAAAAGGAAATGTGGGATTTTAAACCTGTGCTGAATTTAGGATGGATTTATCCGCAAATGAAGAACAAAACTGAGATTCAAATCCTGCTGGAAGGAGCAAAAGTCCATCTGACTATTATGCTACTACATTTAATCAACATTGAAAGAGTCATGCCATCACACAATACTTCCACTGGAGGACAAGAAGAAAAAGGATAAGCATACATGATTGAATATATTAATCCCTATCACTTTTAAGCTCTTTAAAATTATTCCCAAAATCAAAACACATCATGCCAGCACTCCTTTGAAGGAATACAGATTCAGTCACGAGCTGATCCATTTTCCCATTTAGCCTGGCCCTCTCCACAATACCTTTGATGCACTAGCTAATAAAGAACTCATCAATCTCTGTGTTTAATACACCAACCAATTTTCCCCTGCAACCGCTGCAACCGTGTCTGCCTGTCCTCCATCGGACTTGTCAGCCACAATCGAGCCTGCAGCTGACGTGGACTTTTACCCCCTCCATAAATCTTCGTCCGCGAAGCCAAGCCAAAAAGATTTGTTCTCCACAATCGCCTTTGGCAATAAATTCCACATATTCACCACCTACTGGTTAAAGAAATTCCTCTGCTATTCTGTTCTAACTGGACACCTTTCAATCCTGAAGTTGTGTCCTCTTGTTCAAGACCAGTGGTTTTCAAACTTTTTCTTTCCACTCACATATCAATTAAGTAATCCCTATGCCATAGTGCTCAGTGATTAGTAAGGGATTGCTTAAAGTGGTATGTGAGTGGAAAGAAAAAATTTGAAAACCACTGTTTAAATTATACCTAATTGACTCATTATGTCCACAGTTTCAAAACTCCAAAGGAAATGGGCCAATGACAATTTTTCTCAAGCAAAATATTTCAGTAATAATTGGGTCTAGAGCAGTGGTTCTCAAATTTTTCCCCCCACTTCCATACCACCTTAAACTATCCCTTACTAATCACAGAGCACCGATGGCAATAGGGATTACTTAAAGTGGTTTGTGAGTGAAAAGAAAAAGTTTGAAAACCAGTTTTAGAATCTCCCACGTTTGGAAACGACCTTTCTACATCTACTCTGTCTTTGCCTTTCAACATTCAAAATGTTTCAATGAGGTCCCCCATCACCCACCTTGTTCTCTTAAATTCTACGAAGTACAAAACAAGAACGGTTAAATGTTCCTCATATAACCCTTTCATTCCCGGAATCAACCTTGTGAACCTCCTCTGAACCCTCTCTTGTCAGCATATCCTTTCTTAAACGAGGAGCCCAAAACTACTCACAGTTTGTGATGCCTCACCAGTGCCTTATAAAGTTCAATGTCACATCCCTACTCTTACATTCTATTCCTCACAAAATGAATGCCAGTACATTGCATTTCCTCTCTTCAGCACTGACTCAACCTGCAAGTTCATCTTCAAGAGAACTCCCAGGTCCCTTTGCATCTGGGAATTTTCAAATTTCTTGCCATTTAGAAACCAGTCTGCCCATTTATTTTTTTTAAATGATCAAAGTGCATGACATTGTATTTAATTTTCCACTTCTCTCTGCCTATTCTCCTAAGTCCTTCTGTAGCCTTCTCGACACTACCTGTCCCACTACCTACCTTCGTATCATCTGCTAACTTATCCATAAAGCCATTCATTGCAAAAAAAAAAGTGTCCCCAACACCGACCCCTGCGGAACAGCACTGGTGACCAGTAGCAAACCAGAATAGCATCACTTATTTCCCACACTCTCTTTCCTGCCAATCAGCCAATGCTATACGCACATTAGTATCTTTCTAGTAGTGTAGGCCCACCTCACTGTCAAAAGGCAAAGGAGGAAAAACCCAACACCCAACCCCAACCAACCAATTTTCCCTTGCAACCGCTGCAATCATGTCTGCCTGTCCCGCATCGGACTGGTCAGCCACAAACGAGCCTGCAGCTGACGTGGACTTTTTACCCCCTCCATAAATCTTCGTTCGCGAAGCCAAGCCAAAGAAAAGAAGAATTCCATGGGATTTCATCTTGTTAAGCAGTCTCATGTGCAGCACCTTGTCAAAGGCCTTCTGAAAATCCAAGTAAATGACATCCTCTGCATCTCCTTTATCTGGCCTGATTATCACTTCCTCAAAAGAATTTTAACAGGGTTGTAAAACAATATTTTGTCTCAAGGAAACCATGCTAGCTTTGGCCTATCTTGATATGTGCCTCCAAACGCTCCATAACCTCATCCTTGAGAATCGACTCAATCATCTACTCAGCTACAGATGTCAAGCTAACCAGTATATAATTTCCTTTCGACTGCTTCCCTCCCTTCTTCAATAGTGGGATGACATTTGTGATTTTCCAGACCTTCAAGCCCATGTCAGAATCTATTGATTCCTGAAAGATTATCAATGCCTCCACAATCTCTACAGCTACTTCTTTCAGAATCTGAGAGTGCAATCCATCTGATCTGGGACACTTATCTAACCTTAGACTATTCAGATTTCTGAGCATATTCTTCCTTGAAAAGTAACTGCATTCACTTCCCTTCCCTGATACCCTTGGACATCCAGCACACTGCTAATGTCTTCCACAGTAAAGACAGATGCAAAGCACTCACTTAGCTCTCCTGCTATCTCCTTCTCTCCCATTATTATTTCTCCAGCATCAGTTTCTAGCGGTCCTATATCTTCTCTCACCTTTCTCAATGTTGAACTATTGTTTGCTACTCTGCAGGAGAATGGTTAAGAGCTATTAATCCATGATCCTCAAATGAATGAAGTGCAACAGGATTCACCTGCTCTTGTGCATGAATTACATTAAGTTAGCAGGCATATGCAGCAAGTGGTTAGAAGGTGAATGGCATTTGGCCTTTTATTGCAAACAGAATTGTTTTTTGAAATAGGGACATATTGTCACCCTTGCATAAGATAAGGATGAACTAAAGTTGGAGGTAGTCCAAAGAGCTTCATTAAACGAATTCCAGGGATGAGCTAGGTCCTTTGATAGGCAACAAAGTAAGTTGGATCTGCATTCTCTGGACTTTAGAAGAATGAGGCATGAAATTATTCAAATACGCAGGGCAAGGCAGATGCTACAATGCTTCCACTAGTTCAAGAGTCTTAAACCAGCAGACATTGATGCAAGAAAAACATTGGAATTTTATTTTTGGAATTCTATAGAATATTGTATAGGTTTGATCAATTTTTTGGAAGATCAAAGAATTCACAACAATAAAAAGAGGAGACGTCGCCTGGAGCAAATCAGGTATCTGAATAGCCAGGGTATCAAAGGTTATGGGGAGAATACAGGGGAGTGGGGCTGAGTTGGAGACTGGATGAGGCCAAGATGGAAAGGTGGAGTGGGCTTAATGGGCCAAATGGCCTACTTCTGCTCCTATATCTTATGGTCTTATGATCATGATAAATGACAGTGCAGGAAGTTTTGTCCTTTTTCTACATCCTTGTGAAACCACCACGCACGTTCAAGTGGAACTCTTGAGCTCCATCATTACTTAAATTAGGTTAACATCAAAGTTATGCCAAGGGAACACACATAGTTGCACTGCTTTATAACAGCTTACAAACAAATAAAGAATACACTCACTTGTTTCTTCCAGCACACCATGAAATCAACTTTCTTTTATTCCACTAGATACAACAATGAATTCTTCAACTCCCCAAACACCACACAGCCGGACCCTTCTGACCTTCTTATTGGATCACAGCCACAAGAGTGATCCTGACATAATCACTCTCATACTCCTGCAACATACCTGTCCGCATTTATGGGACAAATGTGGAGATGTTAAGTACTTTCAAATTCCAGGGACTCCATATAACAGAAGACCCCTTCTATAATCAGTTCATTGAGGAAACGACGAAGGTGGCACACCAATGCCTCTGCTTTCTAACGAGGCAAAGGATATTTGTCACGTCACCAAATACTTCATCAAACTTCTACAGTTGCACTGCGGAAAGTATACTGACAGATTGCATTAGATTGAGGAATGCAGAAGGCTCCATAATGTAATAAACATAACCAAGTCCATCACAGGCTCTGACCTCCCACCCATTGAATGCATTCATCACCTTGGTCACAACCTCTTATTGCTGCTACTTTCAGGCAGAAAGTACAGAAAGCAGAAAAACTGCACCGTTAAGTTCAAGAACAGTTTCTTTCCAAATTATCAGGCTCTTGAACATCCCCTTATTAATCTAATCGTGGACTGCTCTGATATCACAAAAGGAATGTCTGCAATATCACTATCACTTTAATTTGCACTGGGATAACTGAATATTTTTATTTTTGTACTTATTGCCTACTTTTAATTCAATTGTAGTTGCTTTTCAGTTGTGTGGTTGTTTTCCCCCACAAAGTACCTATTCAGATGATGCAAGTAAAATCATTTGGTGCATATGTCGATTGTACAAAACATATGACAATAAACATTATCATATTACCAGAGAGTACTGCATGTCTCTTGTAAAATGGTGCAGAAACAAGTGACATGTTGCAAGTCTGTTTCTTCACCAGAAATACTGTGTGTTTTGAGGCAGAAGGGGGTGAGGGAAAAAAAGTTCCAAGTTGAACTAAAAAAATGTTTAATTGGAAAATGTATTCACGAAACAAAAACAAAGTGAAAAGAACACAACTTTAAATAAAACAATAACTTAATTAGGAAGTGCTTATATTGTTATTTCTGTTAATTCACCAAGAATCTCTCTTTGCCTACCTCTACTCATTTCCTGTCTGTTTCCTGCCACTCAACATCAATCAGCATCAGGTAGTAAATGAATACTGATTAAACCCAGTTCCATGTTACTACCACCTTTTGTGACTTGTTAAAAATTTAGGCTGTTTGTTCAAGATCCATTACTAGATGAGCAGAAATGCTTTTCAAAATTATATTCCAATGACTGAAGTTCTGGTCTTCAGTTCACGTAACAGCCAATATTCCCTTGTCTCTGACACATCACTTCTCCATGGGAAGTATCTGAAATAAACCAGACTTTCACAGCCTTGATGTGATCTTTGTCTTCAACACACGAGCCTTCCATTGTTCAACCTTTTACAAACTTACAGTCACTCAAAATACTGCTGTTGGTGGTTTTCTGACTCACAGCAGGTACTATTCACTCAGAATCGGTCATGATCACGTCACAAAATTTGTTCTACGGCAGCATCACAGCGCAAACATTGATATAAACCACCTTAGCAAAAAAAAATGAAAAAAATCAATGCATGAAAACATTGAAGTAAGGCAGCATCTGTGGTTCATTGTTCATTCTAACCCACTAGGCCTCTGTATGCTAGCCTACATTAAAAGATCCAGTAGCAAGAGGCCTTGCTTCTCATCAAATGCCAGAGCAGGCAAAATATCCTGTTTCACTTTCATGCACTAAACTTGATTGCCTTAATATACAACAGATCTGTAAATCTATCGAGGCTGCTGGTTATAAATAGAGACTGTGCAATTCCAAAGCTTCTCCACATCACTTTCATTTTAAAACAATTAATCCTCTTTATTTCAGCACTTCAAGTTTAATTGTCACTGCTCTTACATCTCCCTGTGGCTTAGCACAAACTTTAGTTTGATAACTTTTATGAAGCTCCCTGAGGTACTTTAAATACACCCCATAAAATAGATCACTGTGACTTCATACAAAAACAATTTAAGATGCAACTATCAGAAGTCCGCAATATTCAACACTATTTTTTACAAAGCTGTCCAGTTATAATAAATAATTGAATCCACCATGTGACGACAGATCCAAATGACAACAAACATGTATTACTGTCTTCTGCTGGACACCCTTGGAATTACAGTTCATGTGATTTCACAACTTCTGAAGTAATATTATGACTATTTCATAGTTCATTAGCAAATATATAATACTGAACAAAATTATGCATCTTTCTGTTGTAACAGAGTCTACAGAGATGTTTTTGGGAGATAAATTGGGAAAGGTTTGTTAGAGTAGGTCACATACAAACACTTTAAAACAGATCTTATTTAAAATACTGGAGCTCTGCCCCATGGTAGACGTAGCGACTCCAGAGCTTTTGAAGAGTGCTCAAGAGACCTCATTAATGGATTGTTGTTTGCAAAAGTCAACAGATGAAAGAGAATGTCGGAGCCCATGCAGTCTGGAAGAGGGCTCGCTGTTGCAAGAGGGTTCTCAGAGAGAGAGAGAGAGAGAGAGAGAGAGAGAGAGAGAGAGAGAGAGAGAGAGAGAGAGAGAGAGAGAGAGAGAGAGAGAGAGAGAGATCACTTGTTTAGTGTTATAGCCAGCAGAGACAGCAACTGGGACTGGAACAGGACAAGCTGGCAAGCTTATGTAAAGCTCAGTTGTAAGATGGCCTGGTCAAAGCCCTTGTGGTCATGCAAGAGGAGAGGACTGGCTGTCTGTAGCTGCAGCAAATGTTCACGAGCAACTTTTTTCCATTATCTCTAGCACTGAGATACCAAAGTAGTTTTGAGATATTGTGTACCAGGGATAATCTGGAAATTCATACAAGTCCAAACATTGATAACTGCAGTCCAGGTGGCTAAAGCAATTATAAGAATAAGAAATAATTGCAAAAAGGAAATAAACAGTATCTACACTGATGAGTTGACTTCAGTCCAAATGGTTAGCTGCAAAAATCATAGCAATAGAACCATAGAACACTGCAGCACATACAACAGGCCCTTCTCGATTGTGCCACTAGTTCCACTGACTTGCACCCATTCCATCACCCTCCAGACCTCTCCCCATATCCAGATAGTTTTTTTTTAAAACTGCATCAACAGTGTCTGATGCAGTGATCAGTAGTAATAATTTTGGGGAACAACAATTACAGAAGAAGTCCTCACATCACTGACTCATACCCCCTTGCTATTTTGGACTCTAGCCAGACTTATCTCAAGCAGGTCACAGTTAATTACAATTGATTGGGTTTGGAGATTGTGAAACTAGCTAAAAGAATTATTTCTGAATTAATGAGTTTGCACTACATACTTAAAAAATGCAGTTATAAAGCAAGTCATCACCAGATGTGGTTTGTAGTGTGCTACATTTAATTGGCAACAAATCTCTATCCTGGCATCCAATACAAGCAATGAAACTACACCCTCTCTTTCCAGCAATTGTGAATTCTCTTAAATTTTTATTAAACATTTTATGCATTGTAGCACTATATTAATGGCAGCCTTTAAATTCACATCCTGTTAGAGATGGAAGGTCAATCAGTATGAAAAATCAGCTCTCCCACTCAAAAGGAAATGAGATGAACATTGCTCCCTCCAACAAATTAACATTGTAAAAAACAATCCATTAGTTACTAGATTGAGGACACGTTTTGAAGAAAAATGGTGACTAAAGTCCTATAGTTACAAAGTTTTTCACCAGTCTTTTGCTGCAAGAAGCAGTAACTGGTTTGAGATACAATTTCCTGAGAATGTCCAAGGGCATTCCTGGACAGGTTATAATGTTGTAGGGTACTCATATCAAAATGTGATATTTTGTTTGCATTTTATTATGGCTAAAACAGTAACTTTTATTTTACAAAAAACTTTGGCCTATTTAGGCCAAAGCTGTTATAATATGTAAATTTTAATTAACTAAAAATAAGTATGTAAATAAGTATGTATGACTCAATCTCAGGCATGCGAACAGTCTTTCAGTGATCACTTTACCAGAAAACTGCTAAAATCAGTTCAATGATAATCAAACAAGGGCTTGTTTTGTTCTGGGAAACTGGAGTACCTATGGGAAACACACACATTTGCAGAAAGAACATGGAAACTCCACACAGACAGCAGAAGAGAAAATTATTGAACCCAGATTGCAGCACTAACTGCTGTACTATTGTGCCATATGTGGAGAGGAACAAGTGACGGTAAAGATGTCAGCTTAAGTGTGTTTTCAATTTTTTTTTTGCTTTTCTGCAAGGAAAAGCAGAAAATGATTGTTTTTCTTCCCCCACCATACCCCCCTTCCCCCCCAAAAAGGATGATCCCAATCTTATGGCCACAAAGAAGTCTTCAGATTAGGACCATATCCTAGAAAAAAAACCTTTCAATGATACCCCTACAACTGGCCCAAAGACATAACTCCTCATCCACTATTACTGAATTTGGCAGATGTAATTTCTGACTGACATATGTGATCTACCAGTGTTTTGGGTTTTAAATACATTGAAATATATTCTATACATTGATACAGAAATTGTATTATTTGAACTCATACATTTATAACTTGCACGACAGAATCACTCTCACTAATAGCAATGAGGTTGACTTCCAGGCCAAACATTTTGGCAGTTTCCGCAAAACAGGATGTCAAGCGCTGAAGAGCTGGCTCTGAATGGGCAAATAAAGCAGCATCATCTGCAAAGAGTAGTTCACGGACAAGTTGCTCTTGTGTCTTGGTGTGAGCTTGCAGAGACTGCCATCCGTGCAGTACCGGATGTAAACAGCGTCTTCATTTTTGAGGTCCTCCATCAGCCAGCTCCCCACCATGACTACCAGCCCCCCCACATCTCCATCGGGCACACAAAACTCAAAACGATCAACCAGTTTACCTATCTCAGGTGCACCATTTCATCGGATGCAAGGATCGACAACGAGATAGACAACAGACTCGCCAAGGCAAATAGTGCCTTTGGAAGACTACACAAGAGTCTGGAAAAACAACCAACTGAAAAACCTCACAAAGATTAGCGTATACAGAGCCGTCATCATACCCACACTCCTGTTCAGCTCCGAATCATGGGTCCTCTACCGACATCACCTACGGCTCCTAGAACGCTTCCACCAGCGTTGTCTCCGCTCCATCTTCAACATTCATTGGAGCGACTTCATCCCTAACATCGAAGTACTTGAGATGGCAGAGGCCAACAGCATCAAATCCACGCTGCTGAAGATCCAACTGTGCTGGGTAGGTCACGTCTCCAGAATGGAGGACCATCGCCTTCCCAAGATCGTGTTATATGGCGAGCTCTCCACTGGCCACCGTGACAGAGGTGCACCAAAGAAAAGGTACAAGGACTGCCTAAAGAAATCTCTTGGTGCCTGCCACATTGACCACCGCCAGTGGGCTGATATCGCCTCCAACCGTGCATCTTGGCGCCTCACAGTTCGGCAGGCAGCAACCTCCTTTGAAGAAGACCGCAGAGCCCACGTCATTGACAAAAGACAAAGGAGGAAAAACCCAACACCCAACCCCGACCAACCAATTTTCCCTTGCAACCGCGTCTGCCTGTCCCGCATCGGACTTGTCAGCCACAAACGAGCCTGCAGCTGACGTGGACATTACCCCTCCATAAATCTTCATCCGCGAAGCCAAGCCAAAAAAAATATCAATGAGAACATGGGAATCTCACGAATTAAAAACCAAATCCAATTTTCTTTTATAGTCAACATTTAAGACAATGGACTAAGTATTACATAACACAAAATTCTAAATAGAAAATGCTGGAGCTATGTAGCATAATGTCCAAGTTCCACAAATTCTGAGAATCTGTTTGTTCTATATTAGGTTTCAGATTTGTTCATTTAACCTGCATTTTTTATATGAAATTATAAAAAAAGAGATACAGCACGGTAACAGGCCCTTCCAGCCCATGAACTTATGCTGCCCCAAATACACCCCAGTGATTAACTAACCCATCAACCCCATTCATCTTTGGAACATGGGAGGAAACTGGAAATCCATTCAGGCACAGGGAGAATGTACAAACTCCTTACAGACAGCCAGATTCAGACCCAGGTTCTTGGCACTTGAAATTACAAATTTTGGTACAAGTACAGTACCCCTTATCCGAATACTCGAAATTCATAAAGATCAGAGACATTTTTCATTCGTGGTCCCATAAGGTAATATGTAATAGAGTTCAGAAATCTTGATCGAAGAATGGGATGTTGTGGACGTAAGTAGTGTGTTATTGAGTGTAGATTTTTCAATATACAGTGTATGCCTACATGTGCATATGTAAATTTTTGTATTGCAATGTGAATGCAATGATCTTTAAGTCTGAGTGAAGATGTGCATTTTTAAAAATGGTGTTCCAAAATCTGAAAAAATCCAAAATTCATAATATTTCTGGTCCCATGCATTTGGATAAGGGGTACTTGACCTGTTATAGAATAAACACCATATCTTTAATGGATAAGGAAACAACAAAGAATTTTCTTTCAAAAAGTGGTCATTTAGACTGGGACTTTAATCCAAAGTGCAGGGATTGCTGCTACAAGAAAATTCACAAAAAGGATAAGAAAAGGGGAACTATCTATAGTGGAGGTTAAAGCATTTTGCTACAGTTAAATCCAAATTTGCACCTGACCCAAGTAATGCTTAATTCTGACACAAAGATACAGTAATAATTCACCATCCTATTTTATGTAGCCATTGCTCACTTTTCTGGGTAAAATGGTTATAAATTAACAAAATTTAAACCTGGCAATTATCAGAATTAACCATTTATAAAACTATATATATGGAAAGAAGATGACTGTTGATTTTAAATGTATTCCATTTTCTGATTTGATCATATTTATTTTAGTAGAGCTCAACAGCTAGAGGAGAAAGGACACAAGAAATTGGAATGCCATTTTAGTTTATTTAGTTCTAAGTCGTGCTATTCAAAAGCTGAAAAGGAGACATCTTCCCTGCTAAAACATTTTTTAATAACAGGATGAAATCAGAAAATACAGAAATAATAAAAAGTCAGTTCACAAAATAGGTTTTTTCAGATTAATTCAAAGGAAGAGATTTAGATTTTGTCATTTATATAAGCAAAATGTTACGTACAACAAAAATTCAATCTGTTTAAAAATAGAATTCTGGAATACTCACCTCTCTGACTAAGAGCTGTGGTGGCAGTGAAACTGAAAATATAAGACTGCTAAAATGATAACCAGCAGATCCCACTTTAGCAGACACCTAATAAATGAAAAATTTCTGTTCATACCAGAGCATGGACTTTTGCTATCAATTAATTACTTTAATGAAGAAGTTACTCCAGTTTGAAAACAACCTACTTTGCAGTCAGATATTATGTACACCAAAAAAAAAAATTGACCTTGTTTCCCCTTTCTGGTACAAGAAACATTATAGATATACCATTTACATTATCATATATATTTATGAATGTGCTTTTAAAAAAAATTAACTGCTGTCTATTATCAAAATAAAGATTATTTCCAACATTTGATCTGTTGAGGAGATGGAGGTTTTTGAAATTCATTGCCATTAGGCAACATTGTTCATTAATAACACTATTTTTGTGGTCCAAAAATCAGGCTTCGTGACAGTGATAAAATAGTTAAAATATTTGTTACAGGAAGAAGAGTTCTCCCAAGAAATATATGCACATTTGATTTTCTTCAGAACTGTATTTGGAGTTCTCATTAGCTGATGAATACCATGCCACATAAAAATCAACTGAGAGGATTGAGTCTGGCTGGAAATACCGCAATGAGGGAAGTATGCTGTCTTTGTAATGAAGAGCATTGAGGTCAGAAACTATTCAAGCACAAATTATTTGGTTGAGTTTGAGAACATCATGGCTTATCCAAGACTGAAATTTAGGCACAGAAGCTCAGGACCAATCAAAGGCAAATGAGAGAACCATAGAAAATTATAGCGCAAAAACAGGCCTAGTAGGCCCTTCTAGTCTGTATCAAAACTTTTTTTTGCCTAGTCCCCCTGATCTGTACCTAGTCCATAGCCCTCCATACCTCTCCCATCCATGTACTTGCCCAAATTCCTCTTAAATGTTAAAATTGAGCCTGCATTCACCACTTTAGCTGGAAGCTCATTCCACACCCCCACCATTCTCGGTGTGAAGAAGTTCCCCCTAAACTTTACCTCTTTCACACTTAACCCATGTCCTCTAGTTTGTATCTCATCTGCCTTCAGGGGAAAAAGCCCATCTACATTTACTCTGTCTATTCCCCTCAATTTTAAATACCTCTATTATATCTCTCTTCATTCTTCTACACGCCAGGGAATAAAGTCCAAAGCTGTTTAACCTTGCCATGTAACTCAGTTCCTGATGTCTGGCAACATCCTAGTCAATATTCTCTGCACTCTTTCTATCTTATTGACATCTTTCCTTCAATTACCATAAACATTTGTGAATAATGCAAAGCCCACCTCCCCACCCCCCACCATTTTTGAGGAGAAGAGAGAAAAACTTTACCCCCATGTATAATATGACTCCCCGTCACCCGCCCGAGCCGCGCTGCCGCCTACCGCCCGCCCGAGCCGCGCTGCCGCCTACCGCCCGCCCGAGCCGCGCTGCCGCCTACCGCCCGCCCGAGCCGCGCTGCCGCCTACCGCCCGCCCGAGCCGCGCTGCCGCCTACCGCCCGCCCGAGCCGCGCTGCCGCCTACCGCCCGCCCGAGCCGCGCTGCCGCCTACCGCCCGCCCGAGCCGCGCTGCCGCCTACCGCCCGCCCGAGCCGCGCTGCCGCCTACCGCCCGCCCGAGCCGCGCTGCCGCCTACCGCCCGCCCGAGCCGCGCTGCCGCCTACCGCCCGCCCGAGCCGCGCTGCCGCCTACCGCCCGCCCGAGCCGCGCTGCCGCCTACCGCCCGCCCGAGCCGCGCTGCCGCCTACCGCCCGCCCGAGCCGCGCTGCCACCTACCGCCCGCCCGAGCCGCGCTGCCACCTACCGCCCGCCCGAGCCGCGCTGCCACCTACCGCCCGCCCGAGCCGCGCTGCCACCTACCGCCCGCCCGAGCCGCGCTGCCACCTACCGCCCGCCCGAGCCGCGCTGCCACCTACCGCCCGCCCGAGCCGCGCTGCCACCTACCGCCCGCCCGAGCCGCGCTGCCACCTACCGCCCGCCCGAGCCGCGCTGCCACCTACCGCCCGCCCGAGCCGCGCTGCCACCTACCGCCCGCCCGAGCCGCGCTGCCACCTACCGCCCGCCCGAGCCGCGCTGCCACCTACCGCCCGCCCGAGCCGCGCTGCCACCTACCGCCCGCCCGAGCCGCGCTGCCACCTACCGCCCGCCCGAGCCGCGCTGCCACCTACCGCCCGCCCGAGCCGCGCTGCCACCTACCGCCCGCCCGCTCGCCTGCGGAATATTTTAAAATTTTACTCTCGTGTATAAATGTGACCCCCCCCTATTTTTGAGGGGGAAAAAATTTTCACATTATACACGAATAATTACGGTAGGGGACTAAAACTGCACACAATATTCCAAATTTGGCCTCGCCAATGTCTTGTACAACTTTACTGTAACATCCCAGCTCCTATACTCAATTATGAAGGTCAAAATGCCAAAAGCTCTCGTTACAACCCTATCCACCTGTGATGTGATGTCACTTTCAGGGAATTATTTGTCTGCATTCCCAAATCCCTCTGTTCTACTGCACTCCTCAGTGCTCTACCATTTACTATGCATGTCCTTTCTTGGTTTACCCTTCAAAAATGCAACTCCTCACACTTGTCTGCATTAAATTCCATCTACCATTTTTCAGCCCATTTTTCAATCTAGCATAGACTTTTCTACAAGCTTTGAAAACCTTTGCTGTCCACAAATCCTCCAATCTTAGTGTCATCTGTAAACTTGCTGATCCAATTTACTATATTATCATCTAGATCAGGTGTGTCAAACTCAAATTCATGGAGGGCCAAAATTAAAAACTTGGACTAAGTCGAGGGCCGAACTAAATATTTATTGAAATTTTTCAACAACATCTGCATGTTTTCTCTTCTTTCAACATATGTAATGTTAAACTTTAGGATATAAATTTAGGAGGATAATGTTACAGGTCAGGAGTAGGTAGCTCAAGTTCACCCTTTGCTTGACCTGAGGGAAACATATTTGGTCCCTGTGGAGATGTAGTCAGCATTCACAGGCTGCGTCCATTTTGGACTGCATCAGGACTCAGCATTTCCTGCTCACTCCTCAGGCTCTAGGCCTCTATTCACCCTCGACCCACCATCCCTCTACCTGACCAGTCCTTTACCCAACCTCTACTCACCCCTCACTCCACTCGCTCTGCCTCTACCCACCCCATCCTATACACGCCCCTCTACTGCCTCTCCCCTCAACCTGTTCCTCCCTCTATCCGTCTCTCACCCTCTAATCACCCATCCCCTACTCGCCCTGCCCCTCCCCTTTTACCTCTTCCCTATCCACCCCTCCTTCTACTCATCCCTCCCTCTAACTGCCCCTCACACCACCATAACTTCCCCTGCCCATTACTCCTCACCTACACCCTCTGCCCACCCCTGCTTACCCACCCACTCAGGCCCAGCGCGCTGCCGATCAGCCTTTGTGGACAGCCACCATCTCTCTCTTCACGTGCAGGGCCGAACCAGCTATCCCTGGGGTCCGCGCGGGTGCAAGCGCTGAAGGCCGTGGCAACCGGGAGAAGTGCGCTCGCACTGTGGAAGGGCCAGTCGCGTGGGGCTCGCGCTGCCCGGGGGCCATGTGCAGCCTGCCATGCCCGTCACACCGACAGGAAATCATAGGCGCTCGCCCATCTGCCGCACTGCTCGACATGTGGGAGAAGTGACTGGCTGTGCGGGGAGCCTTCCAACTGGCTTGCCGGCTGATGACATCAACAGACTTCTCGTGTTACAATTTCTCGTGTTACAATGGGGAAGGATGTGCAATGAAGGGGGAGGATGGTGGGGGTGACATTACTAAAAACAGCATCGGCTCTTGCTGCAGGGCGGGCCACCTCTAATACAATTTTGAAATGATCTTGCGGGCCAAATATAATTATATCGCGGGCCAGAGTTTGACATGTGTGATCTAGATCAATGATATAGATGACAAACAACATTGGTTCCAATACTAATCCCAAAGACACACCACTAGTAACAGGCCTCCTGTTACTAGTTTTCTTTTATAGTCTTTTATAGAGAAGCAACTTTCCACCACGACTCTCTGGCTTCTCCCATCCAGCCAATGTCAAATCTACTTCACCATGAATACCTGGTATCCGAATCTTCCTAACTAACCTCCCATGAGGGACCTTGTCAAAGGCCTGATTCAAGTCCATGCAGGCAACATCCACAGACTTTCCTTCATTAACATTCCTGGTAATCTCAAAAAACTTCAAGATTAGTTCAATACAACCTACCACACTCAAAGTCATGTTGACTATCCCTAATCAGTTTCTGTCTATTCCAAATAATTGTAATTCCATCTCTTAGAACAGCTACCATTAATTTATCTACAATTGACGTCAGGCTCATTGGCCCATAATTTCCAGGGTTACATTTGGAGCCTTTCTTAAACAATGTGAGCTACCCTCCAATCTTCTTGCACCACACCCGTGGCTAAGGTTATTTTAAATATTTCTGCCAGAATCTCTGCAATTTCTACATTAGCCTCCCTCAAGATCCAAGGGACTATCTTGTCAGGTCCTGGGGATTTATCTACCCTTATATGCTTTAAGACAGCAAGCATGTCCTCCTTTTTAATCTGTATTGTTCCATGTCCTCACTATTTGTTTTCCTTACTTCCCACTACTCTGTGCCCTTTTCATGAGTGAATAGTGACAGAAAAAAAAACATTTAAGACCTTTTCCATCTCTTTTGGTTTCATACTAAGCTGACCACTCTGATCTTCAAGGAGACCAATTTTGTCCCTTACTATCCTTTTTCTTAATATACCTGTAGAAAGCATTAGGATTTTCCTTCACATTGTCTGCCAAAGCAACCTCATGCCTTCTTTTATCCTTCCTGTACTTTTAGATCATATATTCTGGCTATGTCCCTCCCTTTGTAACTACTAGAAAGTGGTATTGACTACATTATCTTTAATTTTTTTTTGTAAATTTGTGGCACTGTGAGCAGTGGAAGAAACACAGCCACCACGTTGAGGGTCATTAACGACCGTTTTTATTCAAATTCAGGGTTGGACCTCGAGCTCGGGTGTGAGCCTCATATGCTGTTGGGGGGGGGGGGGGTGGAAGGATGCTGAGCTCAGCCAGTGTCCACCAGGAATCGGCGGCCGGTGGATCTGTCCATCACACGAAGGAGGCCGTTTGTGTGGCCAACTGTTGCAGCCATCAACAGCGGCTGTCCTGGTCATTTCCCTGAAACCCACAGAGCTGCCGGCACTTACGGGATTGCACTCCCCAGCGCTGGTGGTAGAAACACCAGGTCGATTGGCCCTCCTCTGGCTTGGTCTTGGGAGCGGCTTGTGGTGGGCTGGCTCCTGGTCATGCCACCTGGTTGAGGGTTGCCTCATTCTCCCTCTTCGTGCGCCAGAGGGCATCCGCATGGATTGCTGCTCTCCTCAGGTTCAAGAACTCTTCATCTGTGAGGAGCAACTGGATGCCCTCCGGCATCTGTTCCAGGAATATCTGTCGGAAGAGAAAACAAGGCTTGTGGTCTTCTGCCAGGGACAGCATTTTGTCCATCAGTGCCAACGGACTATGTGAAGGAGCCTGGAAGCCTGTTGCTGGGGAGTTAGCCTGAAGGTTCCAAGCAGCAAGTCTTTGAGGGCGGTGTTCTTGCCCATAGCTGGGGGGGTGGTGGATGATGTCATCCACCCTTGCTGCCGTATCTTGGTCCAGAGCACTCACAACATGATAGAACATCGTAGCGTCTGAGGAGATGTTGCAGAGTTGAAATTGTGCCTCCGCCTGCCCGAACCATGTTCTCGGTCGGTGGGTCCAAAAAGGAAGCTTGATGGAGACAGCGTTAACCTCTGCTGAATCCATGGTGTTTTGAGTCCAGAAAAACATCTGGGCTCATCGGGGTCACCACTGTGGCGGTGTGAGCAGTGGAAGAAACACAGCCACCACGTTGAGGGTCATTAACGACTGTTTTTATTCAAATTCAGCACGGCCCTTTAAGCACGAGCTCAGTCACCTGGTGTATTGTGACATCATAATCACTGCCCAGGGTGTGCGCTGGAAGGGATGCTGGAGTCAGAGAGAAACCTCTGACGACATCATTTCCCCATTGCTGCCCCGCCATGTGGCGATACAAGCGGGGCTGGTTCACCATGAGGATGTTCTCCACCACAAATTTTATTTTTTTATTTGCATCAATACAAGTACAGTGTTTATCCATATCATAAAATATAATAAAAACAATGATGCAAAAAGAGTACATAATTTAATATTTTCTCCCCCCCACCCTCCCCAAATAAAAGTAAGAAAGATAGAAGAAATAAAAGCCTGGTTGATAATCATATAACCTCTCGATTAATTTAATTTAAATTTACATAATGATCTTGAACCTTGAATTAACTAAGGTGAGTTGGAGCGGGAGTGGCGGATGCTGTAGATGAAGTCATAGCAATAAAAGTCATAAGGTTTCCAAATCTTGTGGAACTTTTCTGGTTGATTCCGTAAATTGTATGTTATTTTCTCTAATGGTATATAATTTAGTAGTTCCATTTGCCATTTATTCAACCCCACATTATTGTCTAATTTCCACATTATGGCTATACATTTCTTTGCTATTGCTACACTTAAAAATTTCTTCTGATAAATATCCAACTTCAAATCAAAAATATCTCCTAATAAAAATATTTTGGGATCTTTCAAAACTTGCACCTTCATAACTCGTCCCAATAAAATACTTGTATCTTCCCAAAATTTTCCTACTTTTTAAACATTGCCAAGCTGCATGGAGAAAAGTTCCTACTTCTTTATTACATCTAAAACATTTATCAAAACAATTAGAATTAATTCCATGTAATATGATGTAAAAAATTTAATTGTACTATTTGGCATATAACATTAATTGTATTAGTTACACATTCATGACATAATTTTGGCCATACTTGATTTTGTATATTTAAATCTTCTTCACCACCACCACCCCCCCCCCACCCCACAGTGTCCATTTATTGCTGTTTTTGGAATGAGTGAACCAATGGACTTAATTTTGACTCCATCTCAATCCCATGCAGTTGCTTTTGCTTCCCTGATTGCAACAAGGCTCATATTGCTACAGTGGAAAGATGCTGTCCCTCCCATCGGATTTGATGGCAACCTCTCTTTAGAGAAAATTAGATGCTGAACTACTAAAATGAGTATTAAATTTTTTAAACTCTCTTGGGGTTCCTTTTTTAATTAATTTCAAAATGTATTATTACTATTGTTTTTTTTTTTATAAAACTTCTCCTTTTTACAATTTCTTGAACAATTAATATTGAAATTAGTAGCTGACGCCTGGCATTGATAGTAAATCGCTCGTATAATAGGTTGGGGTTAGAAATGAGTTATAGATTTTTTTTCCTTTTCCTTTTTTAATTAATTACATGGATCATACATATCTTGTTTATTATCTGTAATTTTAATTTATTTCTATTTGAACTGTATATCATATGTATCTGATATATTTTTTCTTAAAAACAAAAAAATATTGAAAAAGTCTCCTGATTTCTTTCATGGGATTTTTCTTGCATTTTTATACTCCTCAAGTACCTCATTTGCTCCATGTTGCTTATACCAGCAATACACCTCCCTCTTCTTCCAAACCAGATCCCCAATATCCCTCAAAAAAACCAAGGTTCCCTATGCCTGATAACTTTGCCTTTGATCCTAACAGGAACATGCAAACGCTGTAGTCTCAAAATTTCATCTTTGAAAGTCTTCCACTTAATCAGCACATCCTTGCTCAAAAACAATTTATCCCAATCCAGACATTCTAGATACTTTTTCAATTCCTCAGAATTGGCCTTTCTCCAATTTAGAATCTCAACCCAAGGACCAGATCTATCCTTCTCCATAATTAACTTGAAACTAATGGAATTTTGATCACTGGACACAAAATGCTCCCTTATACATACTTCTGTCACATGTCCTGTCTCATTCCCTAATAGAAGATCCAGCATTGCATTCTGTCTCATTGGTACCTCTATAATATTGATTTAGAAAACTTTCCAGAACACATTTGACAAACTCTTTTGGAGTATGGGAGTCCCAGTCAATTTGTGGAAAGTTAAAATCTCCTATTATCACAACCTTGATTTCTGCAGCTGTCTATCATCTCTCTACAGATTTGCTCCTCCAATTCTCGCTGACTATTGGGCGGTCTATAATACAACCACACGAGTGTGGTCGTACCTTTCTCATTCTTCAGATCCACCCAAACAGCCTCAGTAAACGAGCCCTCTGGTCTGTCCTGCCTGAGCACAGCTGTAATATTTTCCCTGACAAGCAATGTCACTCCTTCCCCATCCATGCCATCTGTTCTATATAGTATAAAGCAATGGAAGCCCGGAAAGTTGAGCTGCCAGTCCTCTCCCTCCTGCAATCAAGTTTCACCTATGGCTACAATGTCCTAATTCTAACCACATCTGCCTTTCCTACAATACTCGCTGCATTGAGGTAGATACACTTGAGAACATTTCCGCCACATTCAACCCATTAACTTTTAACGGTACTCGCAATTTTAACAATCTTTTCCCTCCTCCACTCCTCTATCTGTTCTGGCACTTCCCCTGCAAATCTAGTTTAAACCCACCAGAGCAGCACTAGCAAACCTTCCTGCAAGGATATTAGTCCCCTTCCAGTTCAGATGCAATTGGTCCCATTGGAACTGGTCTCATCTATCCTGGTTCTGTATCTTTAGCTTTGCTACATAAAGTACACTGTTTAACCAGCTGAGTTTCTCCAGAATTGAGTTTTTAAACTAATATTCTGTATATTCGACTATAATGCACTTTAAATCTATTTGATTTTTAAAATGGTATATGATCACTCCACGGCTATCAATCTAACCTAAAACTAATTCCGTGCTTACCATAATTTTCTTAAATAAATATACGAACACACAGGCTACGAGCTGTTGGTGACTCGAGGCAAGGAACTCCCGCAGGCTGCGGGTAGCTGGCAACTACATTCAAGGAACGCACCAGGCTGCAGACTGAAAGGATACCAGGTATCAGAATGGAGAAAGAAGGAGGTACTGAGGGCTTCCTGATCGTGTCAGAGGTTTGGATCTGGAGCTCGGGTTGCTGATGGTTTGGCTTAAAGGCTGTGCGGCTGCAAGCGCACTGGATGCCAATCCATGGGCACTCAGTGGCTCCGAAAGAATTTATTTTGCTCATCTTTCTCTGATTGTAAGAGGCTTTGGGCAATTTCTGCTGATAGTGAATATTTGTTTGCCTCACGGTAGACTAAAGGAAAGTTCACGTAATATTACTTTTTCTATTTTGTTACATGACTTGAATCTGAAAATATAGGATAGTAACCTTTTATAAAAATCTATTTAACTATGTCAGTTGGAATTTTTGATTAGCATTGCTTTCAAAAGGTAATTAAAATTTTTCTTCCTGGTTTCTCATTACTGAGAATTCTTTAATATGACAGACTGTCCAGCCATCTCAAAGACTTCACAGCTGCCAGGTACCTCGGACCTCAATAATTTGCCATCTGACAGCAGCAGTTATGCAAATGTTTTAACCACAGCCAACATTAAATCTACATGGGAAACCTTTCTCCAGGTCACTTGAGAGCTCAGACTTTATTGTTGATCATAAAACTCTGAACCCTAATAGTTTGTACAGCATAAATTCAACTCAACCAAACTCAAGATTCCAAGCTCAAACATTCTTACATTGAAGAATTTGTCTGATGAACATAAAATTTGTCTGGGAGACCAGTTATGTTCCACTTTAAGGTTACCCATGTTTGACATGGCTCTGCTCCAATCTATATTCCAAGTCACCATGTGGATATGCTATTGAGCATACCAGTTGTCCTTGCACATTTGCCAATTTAATTAAGCTTTGGACTAGAAACTAATACAGACAGCAGAAAGATAACTGCACTCTTAATTCACATTAGTTAAACCATAATATTCCAACTCGATGAACCAGACAACCTTTCATAATTCACCCTTGTAAAGCAGTCTTTTAAAATGATAAATTTATCCATAATACAAATTATTAATGTTCCATTATCAGAATTTGCCACTCTTGAACATCGTTATACATTATAGCTATTATTATCACTGAGTAAACGATTACAAGTTTTCAAGTTTTAATTACCATCCTTGCAATCAAATCCAACTCGACCACAGTTTGGAACAGTTTTTTTTTGCTTCAATTACTTGAGAAGGAGTAAAGCATTGTTTAATAATTAATCACTGTAAAATTTGAATAAGAAAATTCACTAAGAATTGCTGTATTGCTCAATCAAATCTAAAAACATTTATACTCCAAATTATAGAGTAACACTTAACTAAGTATCAGGACATAATATTAATTGGTATTTTTTTTAAAAATTGATAAATTACTATTGATTTTCATCCAAAACTCTGAAAATATAATAAGTCTTACTAATGATAGAAAATTAGTCAAAAACAAATGCATGAACTGGATGTTGGGAAAATGTAAAATTCCTTGCTAATTAGGATAATTTATAACTTCATTAATCATTCAAAACCTGAATTGTAATTAGCAGCATCTCATCTCCGCAAAGGCTTACACAGGTCATGGTTTAATTTATGCAACAAACTTTAGAAAAAAAAAAAATCAAACATTTTACCTTTTTCACAAAATCTTTTTCACAAAGGTCCTGTAGAATTCCTAGACACACAGTGCAAGTTCGAACACCTATATCAGAAACCACAACTTCATTTGATGGCTCTTCAGTTGCTCCATTTTTGTCTGAATCCATATCATTATTCTCACAATCCTCTAATCTCATTTTCTTACAAAGTGGTTGATCATTTTCCATTGGTTCAGATTTACATTCACCATCATTCAAGAATTTGTGGAGTTCCGCAAGCAATTCCTGAAAGATAATTTTGTGTTCATCAGCCACGAGAATCTATGTGTGGGACTTGGAAAAATAATATTTATTATCTACATATTTACAATGATGTAATTTAATTAGTGGAACACTCTCAGGATATAATTTTGTAATAGTGAAGTTCAAATGCTCATAACAAAAGAAGAACAGGGTAGGCAGAAATATCACCTTAAAAGATTTTTTTTTTTGAATGAGACATTATCGAGTAGTACACAAGCCTGATCTACTTTATATTTTATCCTATTCCATACAATATGTGAGCCAATACAAATTGCTGCACGTGGAGAATAAGGAGGAAATGAAAAGAAATACACCAGACATTTCTGCTGCTTTATTCCAAGTCGGCAGGATATGAAGTAACAATTCTAACAACAGGCTAAATACACTCTCCATTTGTTCAGAGAAACCAGGTGAGGGGAGAAACAAATTATATTAGCAAGGAGAGAAGGAAGGATCCAACATTGCCACTTTAAAGAAAATCAGCAGATAATGATTAACAAATTTTGTTTAGAATACCCAAGAGTCACCTGCACATACAGTGCTACCAGATACAGCTCTGAATGTCTAGGTGGCTGTCCCTCAATGTAAAAGGTATTTGAAGCTTACTGCTGTAGTATAAACTAAAAAAAAAATCCACAAGCCAAATCATTACCATCATTATTACAACTCAAAATGAATTACAAAGGTCACAATCTATATTTGAATAAACACAAATTATGTGCTGTCCAGTTAAATTGGGGACAACATGGCTGGTTGGGTAGAGAAGAGGCAACATACCTGGTCAGTTACGTAGACCAATTGACCGAGATCTTCAACACCTCACTGCAGCAGTCCATCATTCCCACAAAGTTCAAGACAGCCACCGTCATCCCGATACCCAAGAAGGTGGAAATAACAGGCCTCGATGTCCATCACCCTGTAGCACTGGCTTCCACCATTATGAAATGCTTCAAGTGTCTGGTGATGGAGCACATCAAGCACACCTCCCAGAGATGCTGGACCCATTTCAATTTGTTTACAGAAGAAACCATTCCACAGACAATGCTAGAGCCTTGTCCCTTCACTCCTTTTTGGCCCACCTGGAGAATGCTGCCTCATATGCCAGGCTGGTGTTCATTGACTATCAGTCCCTAAAGGCTGGTGGAGAAGCTGTCCTTGCCAGGACTCAAAAACCCACTCTGTAATTGGATCCTGGACTTCATAACAGAAAAACCATAGTCTGTCTGGGTCAGTAGCAGAATGTCAAGCACCATCACATTGTGCACTGCCTGAGTACTCAACTGCTCTTGTTCACCACCCAGCACACTCTCGGTTCTCACTGCTGCCATCAGGAAAGAGGCATAGGTACTCATACAAGTCTCACAACCCCAGGATCAGGAACAGCTGCTACCCCTCCACCATCAGAATCCTGAATGACAAACTGAATCAGAGACTCATTTAAGAACTCTTACTTGTGCACTTTATTGATTTTCTTTCTGTTTTCTATTTCAGTCTGTTTACATCATCTGTTTACAGTTCTTTGTTTACATGTTTACATAGTGTACAGTTTTTTTTTCGCACTACCAATTAGCAGTAATTTTGCTGCTCCTGCAGAAAAAAGGAATCTCAAGGGTTGTATGTGATTTCATGTATGTACTCGGACTAAATCTGAAATCACTCTACTGACCCATGATTGCACTGCCAGAATCAGCTCAAACAGTGTAATCAAGTTTGCAGATGACACACAGTAGTTGGCCTCATCAGCAACAACAATGAGTCGCACTACAGAGAAAAGGTGGAAAATTGTGTGAATTGGTGCAAAAGTAACAACCAGTGGACAAGACAAAGGAGATGATCGTGGACTTCAGGAGGACCAGGAACAACCACCCTCAACTACACATCACCAACTCTGTAGTAGATCGGAGAGAGCACCATGTTCCTTAGTGTTCACTTAACTAGTGACTTATCATGGACAGAGACTGCACTTCCTGAGAGACTGAAAGCAGGCAAGGCGACATGCCACCATTATGTCAAACTTCCATACGAGCTCAATCAAGAGCATCCTGGCCAGCTGCATCACAGTGTAATATGGTTGCTGCGGAGAAATGGATTGGAGGTCAATTCACAGGACCATATGACTGGCAGAGAGGATAATGGGAGCCTCCCTCATCATCCCAATCACATGATCTACTGGGATTGTTGTCTGAAGAGGACGCGCAAAATCATTGAGGACCCCTTCCACCCTGCATATGGCATCTTTCAGCTGCTCCCACTGGAGAAGAGATACAGGAGTATCAGAACCAACTGCACCAGGTGAAGGTACAGCTTATTACCACAGGCAGTGAGAATGCTGAACGACCAAAGGAACCGCTCACACTAAACATCCAAGACTCTCATACGTACAAAACAATATTTATTTGCATAGATAAAATGTGTCGTGTGTCTGTATTATTTGTCTGTATAGTTGCCAATTCAGAGCCAGCTCTTCAGCGCTTGATGTCCTGTTTTGCGGAAACTGCCAAAATGTTTGGCCTGGAAGTCAGCCTGAAGAAAACTGAGGTCTTCCATCAGCCAGCCCCTCCACATCTCCATCGGGCCCACAAAACTCAAAACGGTCAACCAGTTTACCTATCTCAGCTGCACCATTTCATCGGATGCAAGGATCGACAACAAGATAGACAACAGACTCGCCAAGGCAAATAGCGCCTTTGGAAGACTACACAAGAGTCTGGAAAAACAACCAACTGAAAAACCTCAAAGATTAGCGTATACAGAGCAGTTGTCATACCCACACTCCTGTTCGGCTTCAAATCATGGGTCCTCTACCGGCATCACCTACGGCTCCTAGAACGCTTCCACCAGCGTTGTCTCCGCTCCATTCTCAACATTCATTGGAGCGACTTCATCACCAACATCGAAGTACTCGAGATGGCAGAGGCCGACAGCATCGAATCCACGCTGCTGAAGATCCAACTGCGCTGGGTAGGTCACATCTCCAGAATGGAGGACCATCGCCTTCCCAAGATAGTGTTATATGGCAAGCTCTCCACTGGCCACCAAGACAGAGGTGCACTAAAGAAGAGGTACAAGGACTGCCTAAAGAAATCTCTTGGTGCCTGCCACATTGACTACTGCCAGTGGGCTGATCTCGCCTCAAACCGTGCATCTTGGCACCTCACAGTTCGGCGGGCAGCAACCTCCTTTGAAGAAGACCGCAGAGCCCACCTCACTGATAAAAGACAAAGGAGGAAAAACCCAACACCCAACCCCAACCAACCAATATTCCCTTGCAACCGCTGCAACCGTGTCCGCCTGTCCCACATTGGACTTGTCAGCCACAAACGAGCCTGCAGCTGACGTGAACATTACCCCTCCATAAATCTTTGTCCGCGAAGCCAAGCCAAAGAACTTGTACAATCAAATGACAATAAACTTGACTTGATTTTTTAATCCAATGTCAATTTAAACATCCAAATAAAAAAACCACAATGAGCTACATAGTTGGTCAGCTCTGCTCAGTAAGTAGGGTTACAACATAGTAAAATTGATTAGAAAGTGAATGACTCTTATCCAGAGCTAGAAAAAAAAACTTTAAATTAAAAAAAAAAATTAGACATACGGCACAGTAACAGGCCCTTTCAGCCCACGAGCCCATGCGCCCCATTACACCCAACTGACCTAAAACCCCATATGCTTTAGAGGAAACCAGAGCACCTGGAGGAAATCCACTCAGACAAGAGGAGAATGTACAAACTCCTTACATACAGCACAGGATTCAAACCCATGTCCCAGGCACTGTAATAACACTTCACTAACCATGCCCCCATTTTAGAATTGTGCATATAAAATCCTTAATTAATTTCAGATCCTGCCTTTCTTGCCTCATTCTCCCTGTGTTCAACAGCCTTTCAACTATAAATGCAGAATTGCACTATCCCACATTTCACTTTCTGTTCACTGAATAAATTCACTTTGTATTTTAATGCAATGCTTCAACATATAAAAATTTTATTGATCAAAACCCCCTGGTATCCAGCATCTATGGGGATTGGTAGATGCCAGATAAATGGATTTTCTGGTTGCTTGAGACTTACTCTAACAATGCTAACAACTCTAATACACCTGCACTAAGAATAAACAGGTTAAAAGACAAAAATCCTATACTGTACTTACATTGAACAAACTTCACTTGCATGAAAATATATATATTTCAAAGTGTGTTACTTTATTTTCAGTAACATTTTTTGATAATGGACACTACATCTACAGGTTCCTCTCCCTCCATAGAGCAGTCCAAAAGTCAAACAGTAACATTATAGATAATTAACCCATCCCAATTCACACAAAAAAAAACATGCCAATGATAAGGTTATCCTTATTAGCATTGATGGAGGGATAGCCTCCTATTTCTGATTCAAAATAGTGGCTTGGAATCCCTGCTCTCCGCCCAAAATAGATGGGATGCAACTTAAAGCGTCAACTGAAAGACAGCACCTCAGAGTGCAGCATTCCCAGTAGATCTGTACATGAATATTGATGAGATTTCCATTCTCAAAACCTGACAGTGCACTTGCATGTACAAGCTTCAAATTAACAACTTTAGTTCTACCACTAATCCACAACTGACATGAGAGGAATCAATTATAAAATCCAGTCTGGCTATATGACCCATCCAATGAGGTATGATTCTCAAGTTGCCAGAAAACCAAGCAGTTTATTGCTGAAGCGTCTGTCCCACTTTGCAGTGTCCAGTCAGATCTCGAGGTTCACTTCCTATTCCTGAATGGACTCTACACTTGGATCTCTGTTCCACGTGCAGTATCCCTCATGGCAGTAGTGAAAAAATGCCAAGTTCTAATTGCACTGATAAAGGTTTACTCTCCTTGTCCCTCCACTGCTTCTCTAACACCCAATATTAGATAAGCCAAATTTCTTCCATTAGGAAGTCATGTTTTTCCAATCCCTGACAAAATCTCCTGCTACCACAGTCTCCATTTCCCCAGTCTGTTATCAACCTCAGCATTCTACAGGACGCTGAGCTGTATTTCCAGTCCCATGGGCACTCCATCGCGCAGACCTTCTACTTTCACCTTTGCCCATCCCTGCTCAGCTTTTCTGATGTTGTACATTCATCAACACCTTCATCATCTCCAAATTCAAATCTTCTGTTCCTTCCGTCCTCCATAAACTTAATTTCATCTCAGCACTGATGCCTTTAACCTAGCTCACATCATCCTTTAACCTAGCTCACATCATCCCGTTCATTCTCATTATCCGCAGCATGTCCTGCTCTAGCAAGACCTTTGTTAAAGTTCACGACTTCACATTTCAATCATTGCATTGTTCTGCTCCCTCAAGTACTTATTATCATGCTCTAATCCTGGAATGCCAAAGTCTATGCTAATTTCTGATCAGTCACATGCACCCAATATAATAAATAGTTGCCTCGCTGGGGTCACCATTCCACATCACCAGTTTCGACACTAGTTTGTAATTGCTTCACTAAACTTACCATATTGCCATTTCTTTTTTTAAAATCTTTTAAAAGACACTTTCAAACCACCTCATATTTTGAGGTAGAGCATTTGAATAATTTGAAACAGGACAATGAAAAAGGCAGCATGCTCGGAAGAATTGGAATTGCCAAATTGTTTTCCCATAGTAAATGGCAAGTCATAGATGGGGGCCACAGCACTCCCAATATAGAAGGGGAAAACCCCCAGAGCATTGAAGGATGTATCTGTGAAGATTGTACAAATTAAAATTAAATACATGAAAAAATTAATCATCAACTAAATCTGCCGGTTAAACATTTGTGAAATCTAACTACAAAAGCACTGCATTTCTAAAAATGTATGTTGTCACATTCAGAGGACCAGACCATTCAAAAAAGCCCAGTATAATTTTTTTTTAAATTTAAAAAAAATGCAAACATTCACATTTCCCTCTCAGTCAACAAATGTTACTCGCTAATTCAACTGAGAAAGATGGGTACATTTTTTTCCCCTGTCCACCCTTGATAAATCATTGTACTTTGCAACATCAGCTTTTCCAGAAGCCTGGAAATGCTGGTACATTTGCTTGTTAACAACAAAATAGTGAAGTTTTGAAAGGAGAGGAAAAAGATCGAGTTGGGGAGGGAAAGAAGCATGGCAGGGATATCAATTCAAAGATATCGTGTTAGCACCAAATCACTTTTTTTTTTGGAAAGAGTTTCTTGAAAGCAAAGTTCTTGCCAGAAAGTGACCGGTGTTCAATTATACTCCACCCACGCTCATTAGTATCACAAAGCACCATACAGCAAAAAACTAGTACACTTCAGTACTGCAGCCAAGTGCTTTAAGATAACAGATCCATCTTCCCCATGTTATCATCACCCACCAGTACCCTGCATCAACACCTAGATCTGGATTCAGCTGTCCAGATCAGACTGGGTTGCCAGTTCCAAGGCTCCATTTGGTCTCTGATAACCATAAGACGGCCTCAGGATAGCACTCCAAATTAATGGATGTGCAACCTCCATTGCACTCCAAGGCACAAAGTGTTTCTGTCTGCATAAATATATCACTGGCTTCTTCTTTCACAGAGCCGAGGTTGCTCTCAGATTTCCTGGCTACAGCATCAGTCTGTGTGGAGTAAATTGGCATCAACTTTCATTTTTTAAAATATTTAAAATTTTCTCCATACATGATGCAATCAAAGATTAATATAGTAATACAAATTTCAAAAAGAAACTACATACATGACAGTATATATATCTCCCCCCAAAACCCCCACTCTCAAAATAATTAATATATAAAAGATACAATATAGTTATACAAAAAGAAAAAAGAAACTTTCAGGATTGCACAGAGGAATGCCATCTAATACACGTTTAAAAAGAGTTCTTTAATACAATTCAGAGGAGACCCTCTCAGGTCTTGAGGCACAGGAAGCACAACATTACAAATTTAAACCTAATATTTGGTATATGGGCACCAAATTTGTAAAAATGTAGTATATTTATCTATCAAATTAAATGTAATTTTTTCAAAAGGAATACAACTTTAAATTTTTGCATTCCATTGTGCCATACTCAAATATATATCTGATTTCCAAGTAACTGCAAAACATTTCCTTGCCACCACTAATGCAACTTTAACAAATTCCAACTGATATATTAAATGTTTTAATTTAGGTGTTGTTCCTTCAATATTTCCTAATAAAAACAAATCTGAATTTTGCAGAAATAAAACACCAATGGGCCAACAATGGGCCCAATACAGATCCTTGAGGCACACCACTGGTCACCGGCCTCCAACCTGACAGACAATTATCCACTACCACTCTCTGGCCTGGAGGCCGGTGACCAGTGGTGTGCCTCAAGGATCTGTATTGGGCCCATTGTTGTTCGTTATATACATTAATGATCTAGATGATGGGGTGGTGAATTGGATTAGTAAATATGCAGACGATACTAAGATAGGTGGAATAGTGGATAATGAAGAAGGTTTTCTAGGATTGCAGAGGGATTTGGGCTGCTTAGAAAAGTGGGCTGAAAAATGGCAGATGGAATTTAATGCTGATAAGTGTGAGGTGCTTCATTTTGGTAAGAAGAATCAGAATAGGACATATGTGGTAAATGGGAGAGCATTGAGGAATACAGAAGAGCAGAAAGATTTAGGAGTGACGGTACATCGTTCCCTGAAGGTAGAAACTCACGTGAATAGGGTGGTGAAGAAGGCTTTTAGTATGCTGGCCTTTATCAATCATTGCATGGAATATAGGAGTTGGGAGGTGATGTTGAGATTGTATAAGATGTTGGTGCGGCCTAATTTGGAGTTCTGTGTGCAGTTCTGGTCGCCTAATTATAGGAAGGATATAAACAGAGTGGAGAGAGTGCAGAGAAGGTTTACCAGAATGTTGCCTGGGTTTAAGCATCTGGAGTATGGGGAGAGATTGGACAGATTGGGTCTTTATTCTTTGGAGCGTAGAAGGTTGAGAGGGGATTTGATAGAAGTATTTAAGATTATGAAAGGGATAGACAGAGTGGATGTGGATAGACTATTTCCATTAAGAGGAGGAAAGATTAAAACAAGAGGACATGAGTTAAGAATTAAGGGGCAGAGGTTTAGAGGTAACATGAGGGGGAACTTCTTTACTCAGAGAGTGGTAGCTGTGTGGAATGATCTTCCGGGAGAAATAGTGGCGGCGGAGTCAATTGTATTATTTAAGAAAAGGTTGGACAGGTATATGGATGAGAGGAAGATGGAGGGTTATGGGCATTGTGCAGGGAGGTGGGATTAGAAAGGGGTGTTTGGTTCGGTGCGGACTAGAAGGGCCTAATGGCCTGTTTCCGTGCTGTAATTGTTATGTTATGTTATTATTACCTGTAACTTGGTTCAAAACATACACTAAATCCACCCAAAAGGGTCTTACCTTAGGACAAGACCAAGTTGAATGCAAAAAAATTCCTACGTCCTCACCACATCTAAAACATTGATCTGGTAAATCAGAATTCAATCTATTCAATTTCTGTGGTGAAAGATGTACTGCACTAACCTATACCTTGCGGTAGCCCGCAATTGTGGATATCAGTCTGGCACATCGTGCGGCAGCAGATGCTGGCATAGATCGCTAAAGCAACTCCCAGGACAACGAACCGGCAGGGGTAGAAGCTGGGGCAGCATCAGACCAATAGCCCTAAAATGACGTTGGTCAAGCTGCCCACCTAACTCAGCAGAAACAGGCTGGGGAAGAAGGGCATTCATATGAATGGATGTTCCCACCCGCTATTGCTATTCACATGGCTGACTCAGTCAATCAGCCAAAACAGTGGGAACTTGAACAGTATAAAAGCAGCCTTTCCAGCCCTAATAAAGGGGTGAGCTTTGTTGACCCCTACGGTTCAGAAGGAATCTAAACCTAGCAATGGAGAATGAAGCAGCAGTCAGCGCAGTCGGCCTGAAGCTCCTGACCTTTTGGACAGTTCGACCCAGCGTGTGGTTCAACCAGGCGGAGGCTCAGTTCCAGATCTGGGCATCACAGCAGAGATCACCCGGTACTACCATGTGGTCATCGCCCTGGATTCGCAGACAGAATGGCCAACTTTATCCACAGGCCACCATTGGAAGGCACTTACACTGCCTTCAAAGACCTATTAACCGAGACGTTCGGAACCTCGCGACAAGAGTGAGGAGCACATTTGCTCCTCCTGGACAGGCTTGGAGACAGATCCCCATAAGCACTCATCAACAAGATGCTGGCCCTCCTGGGAGATGAGCAGCCCAGCATCATATTCGAACAGGCGTTCCTAGAACAGATGCCTGAAGACATCCAACTGCTTCTGGCAGATGGGGATTTCACCAGCCCCTAGAAAGTTGCAGTACAGGCAGACATTCTGTGGAAACAGAAACAGAAGTGCTCGGCTACAGTGGGGCTTGTAAAGAAGTCCTGCAATCAGACCAGAGCAGTCCCAAGCAAGGAACAGCAGACAAGAGGCAGGAGCGAGTCCAGTGAAAGATGGTGCTTCTACCACCAGAGATGGGGCACTGAGGCCCGCCGATGCCAGACCCCCTGCGAGTTCCAGGGAAACAACATGGCCAGCCGACGCCTAAAGCCACAATGGCTGGCCACCAAAAGAGCCTCCTGTATGTCTGGGACCGCCTGTCCAACAGACGCTTCCGGGTGGATACAGGAGCAGAGTTCAGCATGATACCCCCGACAGGGTTGGGCACTAGGCACAGGCTAGCAGGACTCATGTTGAGGACTGCCAACAACAGCAGTATATGGACCTATGACACTCATAGGGCCGAGCTGCATTTCGGGGGCAGTGACTTCTCGTGGAGCAGATTTCCTGTGAGTCCACAGCCACCTAGTGGACCTCAAGGGTAAGCGACTCGTCGACACCGAGACCTACCAGACCATCACACTGAGAGGCACTAGGTTTCTGGCAATGCACCTGGACTCCGTCCACAGCTCGGAGGATGAGTTTTCCAAGGTGCTAGCGGGATTCCCAGCAATCCTTTCCCCTCATTTCACAGCGGAGATGCCTCGACACAGCGTCAAACATCATATCCTGAACAAGGGCCCACCTCTCCATGCAAGGACGAGACAACTTTCCCTGGATAAGCTCCAACTGGCCAAGGAGGAGTTCCGCAGGCTCGAGGAGTAGGGTGTTGTTCAACGGTCAGACAACCCATGGCCTCGCCCCTGCACATGGTGCCTAAAGCAACTGGGGGCTGGAGACCATGTGGCGACTATCGCCAGCTCAACGAAGCCACCACCCTGGACCGTTACCCCATGTCACACGTCCAGGATTTTGCGGCAAACCTGAACGGGGCAACAATATTCTCTAAAGTGGACCTCGTGCAAGGATATCACCAGATTGCGGTGCATCCTAATGACATCCCTAAGATGGCCATTATCACTCCATTTGGGCTGTTCAAGTTCCTGAGGATGCCATTCAGGCTCAAAATTACGGCACAGGCATTCCAGCGACTGTTGGACGCAGTGGGCCAAAACCTGGATGGCACTTTCGTCTACCTCGACGAAATCCTCTTGGCAAGTAGAACCCGACAGGACACCTTCAGCACTTCAGAAATCTCTGTAGTCATCTGCAGGAGTTCAGCCTCACCATCCACCTGGCCAAATGCCAGTTTGGCTTGAACACCATCGACTTCCTGGGCCACAGGATTACAAAGGACAGAGCCACACCACTGCCAAACAAGGTAAAGGCCATCTGCAGCTTCCCGAAGCCCAGTACAACCAAAGGTCTGCAGGAGTCGTGGGGATGAGAAACTTTATTCGCAAGTTTATCCCAGCAGCTGCTCGAGTATTGGGCCCTCTGTTGATCCTGATGTCCGTAATGAGAAGGACCTGACCTAGAACGACGAATCCGCACATGCGTTTGTGGAAACCAAAGAAGCCCTTAGCCAAAGCTGCACTCCTGACCCACCCCAGAGCAGATGCACCCACAGCACTCACAGTCGATGCCTCAGGAACAGTGATTGGTGGAGTCCTGGAGCGGAAGATGGTACCCACTACCTTTCTTCAGCAAAGATCTGCGGTCCCCGAACCAAAGTACAGTGCTTTCAATAGAGAGCTCCTGGCACTGTAGTTAGCCATCTGCCACTTCCGGTACTTTCTTGAGGGAAGGGCTTTCATGGACCACAAACGACTGACTTATGCCCTGGCTAAAATCTCCGATCCCTGGTCAGCCTGCCAACAGAGACACTCATCTTACATCTCAGAGTACACCACCGATGTCAAGCACATCTCAGGCAAAGACAACATGGTCGTAGATGACTTGTCAAGACACAGCATCCACTCCCTGGTCAACAGTCTAGACTTTGCAGCACCGGCAGAGGCAAAGCAGCATGATGACGAGATCCCGCAATTCAGCACTGCTGCCACAGGACTTCGGCTTCGGGACGTTCCAGTCGACACAGGTACTACCACCCTCCTGTGTGACGTGGCCACTGGGCAGGTTCGACCTATTGTCCCAACAGCATAGAGGTGACGAGTTTTTTACTCCATCCACAGGGTGACACACCCATCCATCAGGACTATGGTCTGGCTGGTGGCCAGAAAGTAGGTGTGGCATGGATTGCAGAAACAAGTCCGGGGGTGGGCTAAGGCGTGTATGCAGTGCCAAACAGCCAAAGTGCAGCGACATACCAAGGTTCCCCCACAGCCTTTCGAACCAACGAAATGCAGGTTTGACCACATTCACGTGGACATAGTGGGACCCTTGCCAGTCTCTCAGGGTTTCCGCTACCGGTTCACAGTGGTCGACCGCTTCACCTGGTGGCCAGAAGCAATCCAGCTGGCCGACACATCCAGCAGGTCCTGTGCCAAAGCACGCCTCTCGTCCTGGATTGCAAGATTTGGACTGCCACAGCACATCACTTCTGACCGAGGCACACAGTTCACCTCCAGTTTGTGGACTGACACTGCCAACCTGTGGGGTGCTCAGCTACAGTATACCACCCCCAAGCAGTTCCACAGGCACCTCAAGACCAACCTCATGACCAGACTCAAGGGCCCCCAACTGGGTGGACAAGCTACCATGGGCACTACTGGGCATCTGAACAGCGCTGAAAGACGACCTCCATGCTCCTCCACTGAGCTCATCTTCGGAGCCCCACTCATGGATCCCGGGAATTTTGTTCCACAGGCCAACATCCCCAAAGAACTCCAGGACTGAGTACGTGTTTGTATGCAGAGGACCCCACCATTCACTACAGCAGAAGCCATACGAAGGTCCCTTTCAGGGTGTGTGTGTGTGTACTACAGCAGAAGCCATACGAAGGTCCCTTTCAGGGTGTGTGTGTGTGTACTACAGCAGAAGCCATACGAAGGTCCCTTTCAGGGTGTGTGTGTACTACAGCAGAAGCCATACGAAGGTATGTTAGTCTATTATATTGCTGATTAATACATCTATGGAAATGTTTAAATAAAATATTAAGAAGAAATAATCCTAGTTTGCATTTGTGCTGAAATTTAAAAATAAATCAATTCTAGAATAAGAATCATGCCTACTTGAATAAAATAAATAATCCTTCTCTCTAGGATGAAGCCTACTCCATACATATCAAATTCAAGTTTCTCATTACTACCAGCGTGGCTCAAGTGGATCTATCCAACAATGGATCTAAACACAAATTAAAATCCCCTCCTATTAAAATATTTGCAGCTGCTTCTGCTAAATTAAGAAATGTTTCTGTAATAAATTTCTCATCAACATTTGGAGCATACAATTTCTTTCATCCTACAAATGTCCACTTTTCCCATGGTAATGAAACGGGGAAAAAAAAATAGTTCATTCCAGCAGATATAAAGTATCTTCTTGAGACTACATTCTAGGGAGACCCTGGAAAAATTCTTCTGCTTGAGCAAAATTTAAAAATTATTTTGGTCTCTCGGTACAAAAATTTTCTAAGTCGCAGGGTAACGTAGCACAAATTTGTAGCCTTTATCAAAAAGAGCTTTCTTAGCTGGGTTGAATTCTTTCCTTTTCTTCAGTGAATCTTCAATGAGATCAGGATAAAATAAAATTCTATTTCCATCCCATTGAAGTGGGCCTTTCTGTTCCCTTGCTCCTCTCACAGCAAGACTTAGAACCTTCTCTCTATCTTGATAACATAAAAATTTGATTAATATAGAATGTGGCTTCTGGGTTGGAAGAGGTTTTGCTCTCAGGGCTCAACTTTCATGTTGAATGGGAATTTCAATTTTTCTTGCAGCAATGGGAGAATTGGCAGCACCTCTAAACTTACCCAGCACAGGTCTCTTGCTGGCAGCAAATTTATTCTCAAGGATCTCTTTTAAGAGCTGATATCAGTGCAATTTCATTATCAACCCTGTCCAGCCTTTCCCAACTCCCAAGTTTTACTTTAAAAAAAAAATAATAAGCATATGCATCTTTATACCTGTGTTGTATCTACTGTATATAAAGTGCTTACTGAATGAATCTTCCGAGAACCTGATTAGCGGTGTATCAGGAAGGTGAACTCAATGGAACTTTGCATTCATCCATGAATTCCAAGCTCTGGGGCTCTGCTAAGTGAGAGGGTAGGGCTAACTAATACAACTCTTGTATTCTTTGTATATAATATCCACAATAAATGTTAGCTATGTGAAGCTACAAATAACTAACATTATTCCAACTCAGTGGTCCCCATCGTTTTGTTTTTCACAATGAGAATTGCTGCACATGAAATAATCCTGTCCAGTTTTGGGTAAGTGTAGTTCATTCACTCAAACTATGTAAATAAACATGATGTAAATTTGAGCACAAGAAAGAGGAGCAAAATCAAATAGTTGGAGGTCAAGCAGCATCTGTGGAGACAGAAAGATAGTCGATGCTTCAAGACCCTGCATCAGAACTGAGAGTGGCTTTTGTAACTAGTATGGGTGTGTTGATTTATCATTTTGGGGGGAGCGGGATGGGAAAAAAGAATCTGTATAATAAACTCTGTAAAAGGGGATGAATGTTCTCCTGTGTTGTTTGATATGCACAAGTCTGTAAAATCAAAAATAAAATATTCAAAAAAAACAGAGCATCTTGGAGAAAAGCCATTAAAAAGTACTGAGAGGGAGGAGAGAGACAGGGGCTGGCAGTTGATCTTTGGAGGTGCAAGCCCATAGGTGCTGAAATCTGATTATTAAAGAAGTGATAAATGGAATCAAATAAGGGAGAGATGATGGGTAAATGGAACCATTTGCTGGAGATGCACTGGACGTGTGTGAGATGGGCAGATAGAACCAGGTGGGGAAGGAGCAAGAATGGGTAACAAAGTGATGGGGGCGGTGGGAAAGATGGTGGGGTGGAAGGGGGCGAGGAGTGAGAAATTATTGGTGGGTCAGAAGGAAAGAGAAAGAAAGTAGGTGACCTGAAATAGAAAAATTCAAAGTTCACACTGGTTGTAGATGACTCAGGCTGCAGATGATGTGATGTTATTTCAATTTGTATTTTGCTTCAGCCTGGCAGTAGAAAAGTCCATGGATGGACAGGTCAGTTTTGGAATAGGAAGGGGAGTTGAAATGACAAGCAATATATACTAGATTTTTTTTTTTTTTTTTTTTACTTTCACAAAGTGAAGGAGGCACAGTCATAATTTAAGATATGGAGACAAAAAATTTTAAAAAAAAAGGACATTACTCTCCAAATCCCTGTGGAGAGTAAATTAGTAACATCCTGCCAGACAAATATCTCACACCAAAGGTGAAATATGTTGGTGACCTTTACACGATGCAAAATTCAAAGATATTATGAAGCAGATTCCTCTCCGTTAAAGAACTATTATAGAGACATCATCACACAGCATGGAAAAGGCCCTTCAGTCATTTCATCCATCCAGCCCAAGTGGACATTCTGGGCTGGTCACATTTGTCAGTAAATAACTGTATAACATTAGCCACCATCCAGGTTTCTCATACTTCACCAGAGACCAAATATGATGTAAATATCACTGAAAGGGCCTCCACTGTTTCTTCTCTTGTTCCTACAAGGTCCAAGAGTGCCCTTCTACAAAAGCATTAGTGAACAAGCAAAGAAGAAGAGGGAATAGCTAAAAATGTACAATCGGAAATAGCCACAATTAATTCCCAAAAGCAGGGCGAGTTGGTGGACAAGAATGAAGAGCTTTGAAAAAGGAAAGAGGAAGTGAGATAAGAGGGAGAGAAAAAAAGACACATCATAGCATGGATTATAACTTCATTGCTTGGTACATATGGAAATAATTTATTTTACCACATTTCAAAACTTTTCAATTTTTCAAGTGCAAGAAAAATATTCAGAAACCTTGCAAGAAACTCTGTATAAAGCTTGGTTTCCCACACGACAGAATCGAAGTACACATCGAGGACAGGATCCTGCCCTCAGCAGTGCCTGGACCACCATTTTGTCCTTCTCCATCAATGGAAGCATGACTTTAGGTTCTATGCAACAAAAGGTCAAAAATATTAACAAATGACAAATAACATCACTAAAACAATTATTTTCTTTAATAAGTTACATCAAAGATATTAAAAAACAAAGAAACATCAAAGACATTAAAAATAAATAATTTGGTTAACATTTTACTTCAATGTATTTACATTTTGCATTTACCCTGCAAAAATGCAGTTACATTTTTGTTATAATTTGAATAAGGGATGTTTGTGCAATACACATTCCAACATTTTTCATCCTGGTCGCCTATCAAATCTGTGTCTATGTATTCAGTTTTATACTCAGCTCAAGGACCTACTAGCAACTGCAAGCAAAATGCTCAAAATTTTTTTTTAAAATTCACATAGTTTTAACGAGTAGAGGTGGAGGGTGAAAATTTAGTGTGTGGCAATGATTCTAACTAAAAGAAGTTATATTTATCCCAATTTTATTTATTCATTTACAGCTGGTTCTCCTCAATTGTCCTTTAGAAAGTGGTCGTGGCAAGCTATCTGCTTCTTTCACTTCAATTATTGCTTTTGGCTAGTGAACCTATTGAACAGATGCTGACTCAATGGAGGAACAGTAATATACTGAAAATCGAGGCAGGAAAGCGTATGGTGGGAAATTTGCAAGTGATGCTCTTGCCTTGCATTTACCACAATTATCCTTCCAGGTTTTCTAGTCACAGAAGGAATCTATGATTAAAAATATAATGTTAGAGAAACAAGGTGCAATAGAGTTGAAGTTTTTGAACATTATTGGAGATACCCTCATTCAGCTAGTGAAGTGGATTCTGGCACAGATGATGGAAAGTCTTTGGAAAGTGGGAAGGCGAGTCACATGACATTTTTTTGCTCTTCAACTGGCTTCCACTGTTCATTTTCAGTTCAGTAATGACTCCTAAGACATTTAGAGTGCTCAAGGAACTCTTGTCATAGGTGGCAATTGCCTGCAATGGGTTTTGTGGCAAGTAATATTTTCACTCGAGATCCTCTCCTTATTTTATTCTCCAAACATTTTAACCTTTTCACTTTCATTCTTCTTCCACCACAGCAATTAGTATCTCAACAACTCAGGGCATTGAAAACCAAAGGTGAGTGGAAATTGTTTATCCTGATTCTGGGATACATTGAAATTGATATCCTACTCTACTATCCAATACCCTTACTGTCCCGTTAGTTTTAGAAGCGCCCTCGTATAATGAACTTTCTGTTCTAAATCCCTTTCCATTCGTATTCAGAATGTGCTGCCTGGTCAAAATACTTGAAAATAGTCTGTAAGGTTGCGATCTACATAACTGTTATCTTCTGAATTGGTGTTTGAGTTACAATAACAACATATTAATGTTCCAAGGTACTTATCTACTTGATGAATTTCAACGTTCAAAGTTGGTCAATCACAGCGGTATTTATATTTTATAGTAAATCCATTCGCTCCAGTAACAGGGACAAATACAATTTCATCAAAAGACATCGTTGAACTCACATTACCTCAATTCCTTGCCACTTTGATCTTGTTCCCGGAAGTGATTACCCGAGAAGCGACCGTCGCTCAGATGTTTTTCAGTCAGTCGCTGTCTCCGTGTTAAGATGTACCGTTAAATCTCATTGGCTACCGCTCGTCATGTGCTGGTATGTCCCAAATGTCCATTGGATAATGTTTAGGTTCGACTGTGTCTTCGTGTTTCATTGGACGTGGTCGCCGGTCGGATGTGTCTGTGCTCCCTATTGGATGACGACTCCAGGTTCCATTGACTATATCAGGAGAGGGGTCACATTAAATTAATGCTTTCAGGACGAGGATAATGGGATCACAGCCGCCTCCTAAACCTTGGGAAAGACGGATCCCTGGCAGTGTGAATGTCCCGTCCCTCCAGTAAGTGTCTTTCACTGCTTCGTGCATGAGTGGCCGGGAGGAAATTCTCTCCTTGCTTTACCGTGGCTCTTCCTGCAGCAAAAGGCTCCATGTTGACAGGATTGAGTTGAACAGCAAAAAGTTATTTATGTATTTTTTTTTTAAAAGCTTCAAATGTAGTGAAACATCCCTTTTCATCTCTTCGGGCGTCGTACCAAATGACGCCCACCTATATTAAACCAGGTGCCAAAAAAGTGTTCAGGAAGGTTTTGAAAGGGGAATGCACAAATCTGCTGGAGAAACTCACGCAGTATCTATAGGAAGTAAAGGCTAAACAAGGTTTGGGGCCTGAGCCTTTCGTCGAAGTATGAGCAAAAAGCAGGCACCTGAATAAAAGGATAGGGGAGGAGGGAGGATGGAGTAGAAGTACAGGTAGGAAGATTCCTGTAGACTGGAGGTCAGGAGAGAAAAATGCTGGGAAGTGATAGTGGAAGGGGTTAGCTCTCGGAATGGAGAGGGAAGGATGTGGGGAGCTGGAGGAAAGAAGGTAGAAATAGTAGAAGAGAATATTAATGGAAACTGGAGAAGTCTATGTTAATGTCATCTGGCTGCAGATTGCTCAGATGGAATATTAGGTGGTGTGTCTCCATTTTGCAAGTTGCCATGTTTTGGCAATGCAGGAGGCCATGGGGTGTGGAATTAAAATGGTTGCCCAATGAGAGAACCCTGTTATTGCAGAGCAAAGTTTCACTGGACACCTATCTTCCAGTCTACATCCAGTCTCTGTGCAGAGGAGGCCACCACAGGATCACTAGATGAAGTAATGACTCCAGGAGATTCACAAGTGAAATGTTGCTTCATTTGGAAGGACTGATTTGAGCACCATAATGGTCATGAATGAGGAGGTATGGGTGCAAGTGTACATTTCTTGCAGTCAGAGGGGTAGATATTGAGAAGCCATTAGGGGGAAGGGATGATGGTGTCCTGGAGGGAGCAGTCCCTATGGGAAGATGTGTCTAGTGGTGGGATCAAGTTGAGGAGAGCAGAGGAAAATGTTTTTGATAGGGAGGCTGGTGGGGTTATAGGTGAGGGCAAGAGGAATCCTGTCTATATCACATTTGAGGTGGAGGAATCAGGACAGATGTGTAGTAAATGGAGGAGATGTGAGTAAGGCTGAGTTGATGGCAGTAGAGGAAAGCCATCTTTTTGAAGAAAGATGACCTCTTGGATGTTATGCAATGAAAGACCTCACCCTGGGAGCAGATGCAATGGTGATGGAGGAATTGAGTGAAAGGATTAGGATCTTTACACTTCAATCACTGCATCTGCAGACTTTCAAGTTTAACTTTGAAAGAGAAAACTGGGCCAGGTAATCTGACGAGAATTTGAGGTTAGGGCCATGATGACTGAAGGCACAGCAGCCAGTGGAATAGGTGTTAAAATTGTGGATAATTTAGAGGCTTAAATTGGAGGAATATAAATTTTGGAAGGAGATAACAATAGGAATGATCGATGCAGTAGGAAAGATTTAAAAGGTTGAAGTTAATCTGCTATTTATGTCAGCAAGTACAGGGCTGATGGGTGAACTGGTTCAAAGTTTCTTTACTGTCATTTGCACAATTTTTTGTTTGCCCTATAAAAGCACACACGTGCCACTATCAAGACCAGCAAGAGTTCCTTTTCCATGGATCCCACAGTCTCCTGTCTCTGCTTGACCTCCTACTTGTTTCAGCTGTGAACCTGAGTTCCAGACATCTGAATCAGCCACCTCACCCCCTGGTTTCAAAGCTTTGATGCAATTAAGAAGCTATTAGTATCTGTGGTTGTTTTAGAGCCCTGCTCATCATCAGCACCCTCAAATCTTGGTCCCAATACATAGCACCCACAAACCAGTTGCCTGCTGCCTGCTTTGACATCTTCTGCCAGCGAACCCATGCTGGTCAGCTGCTATAGTGACCTACCCGGGGGAGGGGGGGTCCTCTCCCACACTTCTTCTCAGCAGGGGGTTGTTCTCCAATAGTTTGCTTCTCTCCTGAAGCCTGTGACCCTCACGGTATGAGTGAACGTCGAACACTACAGCACAGTACAGGCCCTTTGGCCCATGATATGCTGACTTGTGTAAACCTAGTCAACAATCTAAACCTTCTGTAGTGCTCTATTTTTCTTCCATGCCTCTCAACATTGGAATTCCAATGAGTACAGGCCAAGAACTGTCTCATGAGAATTATGATAACACTTTCATTCCTGGAATCATCCCTGTGAACTTCCCCCGAACCTCCTCCATCAGCAGCACATCTTTTTAAAAATCCAGGGGTGATTTATTTACCGCCAGCAGAATGTTTTTTTTTAAATAATCTTCATGGCTCTCTAAACATGATCTCTGTTAATGGTATTATCTAGATTCTGCTTCCTGATGCTTGTAAACTAAAGGCAAATTAATATTGTATGTTTCTCATTCAGATTTATTCTTGAAGACTACTTTATTTCAGATCAACGGACTCTTTACGAGTCTGTTTCTCTCTCTCCACTGATGCAGCTTCGCCTGTTAGTGATACAGAAAATGCTGGGGATAATTAACCTTTAAACACAAAAATTAAGTTTGGAAAAAATTGATAGGTTTGTGTATAAATTGAAAATCAATTCATGTCTAGATTTTTAACTAAATGTTTTAAAATTTTCCTAAATTGGTTCGATTGGTTTTAATGAAATTTATGCTTATTCCATTTCAGATCTGCTTATTTGGTATCTGGTTTGCCTTCAAGACAAGGGCAGAATGTAGTTACAAGAATTCCACCTCCTGTTCCCCCAAGATCATCACAACAATCTGGAGTTGGCAATCTCAGTACTTATAGATCTGCTTATAACACCTTCTCACCATCATACACACCATATGGAAGCTATACTCCTTATAGCTATGGATATGGAGGTATTGGCTACAACCGATTTCGAATGGATGATGTACCTCCTAGCAGATTTGTACGCCAGGCTGAAGAAAGCAGTAGAGGAGCATTTCAGTCAATTGAAAGTATTGTTCATGCATTTGCTTCTGTCAGTATGATGCTTGAGGCTACTTTTTCAGCAGTATACAACAGTTTCAGAGCTGTCTTAGATGTTGCTAATCACTTTTCCAGACTCCGAGTGCATTTTACCAAAGTTTTGTCAGCATTTGCATTGATCCGAACTTTAAAGTATATGTATAGGAAGCTACAAAGATTACTTGGCCTGCGGAACAACTCTGAGGTTGAGGACTTGTGGGCAGACAGTGTTGGTTCTGTGGTCCCAGCTGGAACTGAAGACAAGGCCCCTGGGTCAGGCAAATCGTGGCCTATTTTTTTGTTTTTTGCAGTTGTTTTTGGAGGTCCTTATCTCATATGGAAATTACTCAGCTCGGCAACTTCTGAACCAGGTGAGATCTCCAACAACTAAAAGCAGCAAAATGTATTGTAATCTCTTTCTCTGCATGAAGATACAGGGTCTGCATTCAAAAGGGTTTCCAAAACTTGAGGTAAATAAATATAATTGAATGCTATGGTCTCTCAGAATGATTCACAGCAATAATTATTTTGGGCAAGGAGCAAATGCTGGAAATCTGAAATAAACAAATGTTGGAAGCACTCAGCAGGTCAGGCAGCCTCGGTAGGGAGGGAAACAGTTGACCTTGCGGGACAGTGACCTTTCATCAGAACTGGGAAAGTGAGAAAATGAGCATGTTGTAAGTTGTAGAAAGAGTATTTAGGATCTTTGCCTTTTGAGATGAGCATTTCCTTGAATAACTGAAACATAATGTATATTTTTGTTCTTCATCTAATTTGATCAACTGAGTTTTACAAGAACTGATCTTCCAGTACTGGGGGGGGTGGAAATTTAGATGCTGGACTATCTAAACTATGTATATTATGCTTATTACTATCCAAACTAACTAAGGGAATTTTCTACTTTATCTACTAAATGACAGTTCTATAGATGTCCTGAAATGGCTTGACAGGAGACATGCCTCTCTGGAGCATAAGCCTTTGACATTACAGTTGGGAGTCTTGCTGTATTTCAATACTCTTGGTTTCTTGTATGGTATGAATTGAATTGGCTGAAAATTGGTTTTTATCATTGTGTAGTCTTTAAGAATTCTAGATAGAAGTTTAGCCAAAAATGTTGCAAATAATTCATTGGTTTTCCAGATTTTGTGTTAATTGTTCATGACTGGATGTGGCAGGATTACAGAATTGTTGGTGTAATTCTTGGGGAAAAGTTTTAGAGGTGCAGAATTTGTCAGGGATGATTCCTGACAGTATACAGACAAGCTGATGAAAGAGAGAGGTCATAATGGATCTAGTACGTGATAATAAACCTGATCAGATGACAGACCTCTCAGTGGGTAAGCATTTTGGAGACGATGACCACAATTCCATGACTTTTAGCAAGGATACAAATAGACAAAATGGGGAAGTGCTTAATTGGGGTAGGGGTAATTGATGGGATTAAGCAAGAAATAGGGAGAGTAATTTGGGAACTGGTTCTTTTCAGAGAAACGTAGAGGATGTGTGGGGATTATGGATGGCTTTGTCCTACTGAAGAACAGAAGGATGACTAGTGAGGCCAACACTTTAGGGATAGAGAGAAGGAGGAGGTAGGAGAGGTTTTTAATGTTCACCAGGGACAGACAGCTCACTGAATGTAAATCAGTGTAGAACAAAGTAACGTGCTGAAGTTGAGAAAGAGAAATAACGGGATTTTAAACATTTGGAACGATCAGGCAGCACAGTTATCTTGAAGGGCTCAGGCCCAAAAAATCAATAATATACCTTTATCTTCAATGGATGCTGCGATACTGGTGAGTACCCCCAGCATGTGTTTGGACTATAAACTTAGCATTGACAGACTATTGTGTTTCACTCTATAATATTCTACATTCTGATGAGACTAGAGGGTTATTTATTAAATGGTGTTGTGCTGTTTAACATTTGTGCAGTCTTGTACATTCAGTCACAGCTTATGAGGACTGTACCAAGAGCATAATGGTAATGATACTGGGTAGGTTAAAGAATAATGCCACACAACACACTGGTCAATATCAGGATGAAAATTGGGATATATCTGCCAGGAGTGTCTGGTTGCTGTTCATGCTGATACTGTTCTGGGAAAAAGTGGCATGCAAAGAGTGCTTTGTTAAAGACAAGGTCAGGTGTGTGTGTGTGTGTGTGTTTCTTTCCTTTCCACTTGCTGCAGATCCAGTGTTAGAACTTCAGCATACAGGCAACTTGAGCAATAAGAGAGCTGTCAAGTCACTGGGTGATGTTGAAATCTGTGAATGATTTGTCAGTACTGTTCCAAATGATGTTTAGGTGTGCATAAGCTTTTATTGATTTGTCCCAAACCATAAAACGGTTATAAATAAAGATTCTAGGGGTGCCTGCGGCGAAGATTCTAGGGGTGCCTGCGGCGAAGATTCTAGGGGTGCCTGCGGCGAAGATTCTAGGGGTGCCTGCGGCGAAGATTCTAGGGGTGCCTGCGGCGAAGATTCTAGGGGTGCCTGCGGCGAAGATTCTAGGGGTGCCTGCGGCGAAGATTCTAGGGGTGCCTGCGGCGAAGATTCTAGGGTTGTGCTGTGCTTGGATGGGTATACTTTACAAAGGTTCTGCTCTTGCTTCAATTCCTTGATTGCAAATATTTCACAAAGGAGATATTGTATCTAGTGATGAGGTGCACAGTCTTTTGTGTGAATTGACGAACAGCCTCTGATATTCATAGGTGGCCCATCTCTGAATGCTTTCAGGCCAAAGATCATGAAATGTAATCCAGATGGAGATTTGGTGATGCACATTCATGTTCGTTTTCTTAGTGCAAGGCTTTTTCTGATGCTTGGTTTTCAGAATTTACACAAATGAAGCATAGTTTAGAGATTTAGAGTTAGATTTGTTTCTGGATAGTGTCTCCAAGATTGCTGACTTCTCTCTTTTGTAAGGAGGGTATGGGTTTTGGAGATTAAATAAGCACATTTTGTGGCATTACTCAATTTCTTGCTCCAGAAATGTTGACAGACTTCATACATAAAAGAAGTGGATTAGTGGGGACAAGGTGCTCTTATCTAAGACATTAGTGAGTTTCTTTCCAGATGATTACAAACTTCTGCCAGAGGAAGCAGGAAGGTTGGATGCAATTACAACTTTGGAAGAAATTTGGGCTGATTTATGGATAGGGAAGGTTTAGAACAATATGGTTAAAATGCTGGCAAATGGGGCTAGTTCAGATGGGGAGCTTGGTTTGTATGAATGAGTTGGGCCAAAGGGTATTTTCCATCCTTTTTAGCTCTGATTCTATCCTCCAAATTGGAACACCATCCTTGACTGTATAACATAGGGCTGCTACCTTTAGTGGTTTGACCTATAATACTCTGGAATTGTTTGGGGGGCAGTGGTGTGGGAATGAGGAGTGTAGTAACTTTATGAATATAGCTGTCATGCTTGACTAGTTTTTTTTCTTGTCTATGTCAATGTTGTCAGTGTAGCTACCAAGACCGCAGAGCCCACCTCACTGACAAAAGGCAAAGGAGGAAAAACCCAACACCCAACCCCAACCAACCAATTTTCCCTTGCAACCGCTGCAATCGTGTCTGCCTGTCCCGCATCGGACTGGTCAGCCACAAACGAGCCTGCAGCTGACGTGGACTTTTTACCCCCTCCATAAATCTTCGTCCGCGAAGCCAAGCCAAAGAAGAGCTACCATTATTCTTTGGTGTATAAATGTTGCATGTATGGTTTTGAGGCCCCTTGTCTTGTAAAGAATTATTCTCAAAATCTCTGGGATGAGAGGGCATTTGGTAGCTCTGGGTCCCTACTCACTTGCGTTTAGGAGGAATTTTTTCAAAACATCCAGTTATTGAAAGGAATGGAGAAAATTTTCCAGTAGTAGTAGTCTAGAACTAGAATCCACAGCCATGGAATAAAAAGACATCCCTTTAGAACAGATGAGAAATTTCTTCAGCCAGAAGGTGGTGAATCTGTAATTCAGTGCCACAGATGGCTGTGGAGGTTAAGTCATTTGGGCATATTTAAAGTGGAGGTTGATGGGTTCTTGATTAGTAAGGGTATTGAAGTTTACAGGGATAAGGCAGGAGAATTGCGTTGAGAGGAAAATGCATCAGTCATGATTTGAATGGCAGAGCAGACCTGCTGGGCTGAATGGGCCAATTCTGCTGTCTTCTGGTTCACTAGGGCATTTGTAGGCCAACTGCAATGCTACAGAAGTACAAATAGACCAGACAAGTGTGGCTAAAATAAAAACAGAAAATCCTGCGAATGCTCAGTGAATCAATCGGGTCACATCAGTGGGAAAAGAAACAGTTGACATTTCAGGTTGAAGATCTTGTCTGAGGAGACGAGAGGTTTTCAAATCTGTAAGGAGTGTGGGGGGGTGGGGGATGTCTCTTAAGTCCATTTACAGTTCCTGTTTAGCAGCGGCTGCGCTGATAATTGAAGGATCGCGCAAACAGATGGGTTGAGTTCAGTGAGCAAAACTGATTTATTACAGGCTGACTAGTCTTTTACTCCCAGCCCGGACCTGGCTGAGAACCGCGCTGAGGGCCCCTGATGTCACCGGGGTGTCATGTGGGTCGCCAAGCGCGGGCATCTGAGCCCGGTGCCAAGGTCAGGAGGAAACCCCCGATGGCGCCATTTTGGCTGGCTGGCTGCCCCGTCCCTACCTCATCATATTCCCTTGTCCTTTCCTTTCTACTCCTCCCCCAGCAGCCATTTCTTTCCTGCTGCTACCATATCCCTATGATCTGCCACTCTCTTCCATCTTCCTCCCCTACCCCCACCCCAGAGTTCTCCCAGATCCTTTCTCCCATACCCATTTTGTATGTCATTTTTTTAGCCTACATTCGTGCCCAAATATTTAAGCTTACAACTGCTAGGTACAATATCTTTGGTTAGTCCCCATGTTTGTTCGTATCTCTTTTTATTGTCTCCCTGACCCTTTTTGCTTCACCAGTCTTTTAATTGGCTCAAACTCTTTTCTCCATTTTAAAAGGATTACACTGATATCAGGGTAAAAGAATATTTTGCACCCCCTATTTCCATTGACCTCCCCCCCCCCCGCCCCCCCATCTTTTCCTCAATCTGGCTGCTGCTGCCACTAAAATTTTCTCCTTATCCTGGTAATGTACCATTTTTAATAAAACTAAGTGGAGTTTCTGTCCAGGGCCTAGCTTTGGGAGGGATGTCCTACTTGCCCTCTCCACCTCTACCTTTTCCCCAGTATATCCTTCTCTAATACTTTGGGAATCCATTGCTGGAAAAAAATAGTTGAGTTTCTCCCCCCTCAGCATCCTCCCTAAACCCTACAACTTCAATACTGTTCCTGCATCTGTAATTCTCCAGGCCATCTTGCTTCCCCAAGACTTACTCTTTCCCTTATCAGGGCTTCTTGTTCACCCTTCACCCTGCTTAACCTGTCTTCACTGGCCCCCACTCCATCTTTCACCTCCATGATTCTCCCTGTTAAACCTGAGAGGGTCCCCTGAATTGTATTCAATTTCCTGTCTTGGGCTCTACTCTCCACAGTCTAAAATAATTATGCCTGTGTGTCTAAGGGCCTCCAACAGTCCTCTGAGTCCTCATTACTGGGTCCCTTGACCTCGTGACGTCTGCCATTAGTGCCTCAGCTGCCTCTGTCTTCCTGCCGCTCACTGTCATCTCAGCCCTCACTGCTGCTTGTTGCGTCTCCAGACCAAACGCTGGATTGTTCTGGGCTCAACTGCCCTGCACTGCGCATCTTCCCTGCACTTCCCACCTCTCACTATTTTTAGTGTTATTGCAACTTCTGGAATGTGTCACACTCAGCACAAAAGTGCCTGACCTGGCACACTCGCTGTGTGAGGGGGTGGGTCCTGAATCTTCCCCTTTCCACATGCTGTTTCCTGGGGCTCCTACTGCCAGCCTGCTGGTCTAGGGTGATGACTTCACCCAGACGTCGGCTCTTTCTGGGCGGGCTCTATCGGTCATGTGGGGTGGGTGGCATCTTCTTCCTCTGGCCCTGAGGAAACCCTACTATTCTTCACAAAGCACCTCGATTTGGTCCCCTGACTTTGGAATCTAATCCTTGCTGTTTTTTTTGCCACTGCCTTATTTTTTTGTTCATTTCTTGACTTCCCACAACACTAGGAAATGTTTTGCTGCCTCTTCACTGTTTTATTTGGGTTTTTTTGTATTTAATCTGGGGCTCTGCCTCCTCTTCCTCCACACACATCATGTGACCCTCCATTCTCGCCATTCTTCTGTTTATCATGTGCGTAGAATGCCTTGGGGTTCTCCTCAATCCTACTTACTAACCCTTGTGTCCCCTTTGAGCTCTCCTAAGACCTTGATTTCCTTCCTAGCTACCATATAATTGTACAATATATATGCGCACTGAAATTGTTATTCAGTGCAGCTGAACAGGTATTTTGTGTACATTTTTAAAAAAATCTATACAATACTTGAATTAAAGAGACAATAAATTAAACAAAATAAATGGTTAATAAATCTTTAGTTATCCTAGTGTGAAAAAAGTGACTCTGCAATATTAGACAATCTTTGTGTTGGAGAGTCCCTGATGAGTGTTAAAAGGGGCAGTTCAAGAGTCTGATAGATGTTGGAAATAAACTGTCCTTGAACTTAAGGAATCAGAATTTGTCAGGAACAGGTCATGGAATTCATTGTTTTGCAGCAACACCAACAGTACAAACATTTGTATAAACAAATAGTGCAAGAAAGTCAAAGTAAGGCAGCGACTGGTTCATTAAGGAATCTGAAGGGGAGTGGGGGGGGGAGAGAGAGAGAAGCTGTCCTGCTGCTGCTGAGTGGTCCTCTTCCCAATAGGAGAAGAGTGAAGAGGGCATGTCCTGGGTGGTAGGGGTATTTGAGGGTAGAGGCTGCTTTCTTAAGACACTGCCTCTTGAAGATGTCTTCAATGAAGTGAAGACTGATTCCTGTAATGTCTGAGTTAACAACCCTGTAGAGTTTTTTTTACTGTCCTGAGCATTAGCACCTCCTCCCCAGACAGTGATGCAACCAACCAGAATGCTTTCCACTGTACATCTTCAATGACTTGCCAAATCTCTTCAAGCTCTTCTCAAAGTATAGCTGCTGGCAACCCTTCATGATTGCATCATCATGAAGGCTCCTTGACCAATCCTTGGAGATGTTGACACCCAGGAATTTGAAGTTCTTGACCCTCTCCACTACTGAGCTCTCAATGAGGACTGCTTCATGTTCTCATGACTTCCTCCTAAAATCCACAATCATCTTGGTTTTGCTAATGTTGAGTGCAAGGTTATTGGTGTGACACCACTCAATGAGCTAATCTATCTCCCTCTTGTTTGCTTCCTCATTGCCATCTGAATCTTTGATAATTGTGGCGTCATCAGCAAATTTTGTAATAGCTTTGGATTTGTGCCTAGCCACGCAGTTATGGGTGTGGAGTGATTGGAGCAGTGGGTGCTGGTCTTCAGGGCTTCTGTACCTTGTGCCTGAAATTAACAGTGAGAAGAGAATGTCCAAGGTAATGGGGATCTTTTGTGATATTTGCTGCCTTCCTGAGGCACCACGTCACATAAATGCATTCAACAGATGGAAAGTTCAAAGGTTCCTTTTATTGTCATGTAAGGCTACATTTAAAATGTAATGTACATGATGTATTTTAACTTTTGTCTGCCATAAAGCCAACAGTCGTCATGAGATTTGACTGGTGGACCTGACAATAGGAGAAAGAGAAGCAGAAGAGACCCCTCAGTCGTTGAATGTCTGGATTTGCCTCTAGCTGCACAAATTCGTGTTCAAACCATTGGCAACCTGAGCTTCAGATTCAAACCTCTGTGATCAGGAACCTGGTGCCCTTATACCCTCAGTACTCTCTCAAATTCCAATTTTGATAACTGATTCCCATGAGCCAGTCACTAGTAGCATGAAGCATGTGTGAGTCCTTGGACCACAAGTTGTCTGCATCCTGTAGAACCTTCAATCGCTGAACCCCTTACTGGACTCCTGTTGTCACAGTCCTGCCATGTCATCTCGTGCTTCTCCTTCTCAAACGGGATGTTTCCCCCTTTTCTGGTGTCTCTGCACTTTTATCAAGCTGTCGGCAGAACATGGCTATGGAGCCTTCTGTATTCCTGGGCAGTAGAATTATTGCATATGTATTTTGTGTCTAAGTTAATGACATATGGCGATAACCACAATCTCATCTTTAACATGTACCTCTCTCTATTTTCAACAAAGTATCTACAAGCTGGGCAAATGGGGAAGATGATCATATTGTTGGAAGAGCAGAATATGATTTTACTGCTGGGACAGAAGAGGAGCTTTCATTTCGTTCAGGTGATATGTTCAACCTTGCTCCTAAAGGTGAGTTTTTTAGCATCTTTCCCAACTATCAAACCATTAAGGTATAAATTCAAAAATTAATTACATTAAAGCAATTATTACAATCAAAACTCAGCAAATTACACAAAGGTTTATGAACCTCGTGCATTGTGTTGAAACAAGTTAAAATCTAGAAATGCTGTTTAATCTCCATCTCAATTTAAAACTGGATAAATTTACAATGATTATTTATACTGTGACAGATTGTTATATTTTATATGGTATATAGATATGTTTTAAAGGAGATAAATTGTGGCAGGTTTCTTAGTATAGGTCACATACAAACACTTCAAAACAGATCTCATTTAAAATGTCAGAGCTCTGCTCAAGCCAGACAATCTAGGCTTCGAGTGCCTTTGCAAAAACTTTGAAGAATGCCTATAGAGACTTCACAAGTAGGTATTAATTGGACATGCTGTGGAGTAATGGATTATTGTTTTGGAAAGCAACAGATGAACAAACTCATAAGATTAGGTCCGGTGCGACAGTCCGTCTGAGTATAGAGTGCTGTTCTAAAGGGGTCCTGTGATTTCTTTAAGTGAGAGAGAGAGGATTCAGTTCTCCAGTTCAGCAGCAGCAGCTGGGACTGGAACATGACAAGCTGGCAAGCTTGCGGAAAAACCCCATTTTGAAGACTGGTTGCAAGTTCTGAGTTCAGCCTGGTCAAAGCCCTTGTGGTCCATACAAGAGGAGATGGCTGGCTGTATGTTTCCCTTGAAATAAGGGAAACAAAAAGGAACTCTGTGGTGGGAAACAAAAAGGAACTCTGTGGTGGGAAACAAAAAGGAACTCTGTGGTGGGAAACAAAAAGGAACTCTGTGGTGGGAAACAAAAAGGAACTCTGTGGTGGGAAACAAAAAGGAACTCTGTGGTGGGAAACAAAAAGGAACTTTGTGGTGACCTGAAAGAAAAGTTATCATCTGGAAAACCCTGAAGGGGCAAGTTTCTTCGGCAAGACACTGAAGTGGCTGATCAGAAGGAATCAGTTTGTGTCCAACACAAATCTCTTAAAGCTGACGAGAACTTTCCTGAGCGGTAACCATTTACTTTTCAAGTACAAAAGCCTGGTGAAATTCATAAATGTTAGATCCTATGCACAGCATAAGAATTGCTTGCAACCAGTAAACTTGGAGGAGTGAGAAGTGAGATTTGACTGTGAATCAAAGAACTTTTCTAAACTTGTACACACATCACATACATATGCGCTTAGAATTAGAATGGGGTTGTTGATTATAATAAGTTAGAGTTTGATCCTGTTTTCATGCTTAAAGCTAATTCAAAGCAATTTTTTTTTAATTAAAAGCAACATTTGTCTTGGTGAATTTCTGTTGCTGCTGGGTTTTGGGGTTCTCTGGGCCCATAACATTACAAACTAGAATATTTTTCCCTTTTGTCAATAACTTGTATTTTGGACATTGGCTTTAGAGCTAGACTAGATAAAATGTTGAAGGTACTTAAAGATGTTAAAAAGCATTCTTCAAAGAGAAAACATCAAGTTCTTGGTTATGGTATGACCCAATCTAAATTTCTGCTTCAGGTGAATTTGATAACAAATCAAAGCACTGAATTGTTTGCTTCTCTTTCCAGATCAACAGCCAAAGGTACGCGGATGGCTGTTAGCCTGTTTAGATGGCCAAACAATTGGATTAGTGCCAGCCAATTATGTCAGAATTTTGGGTAAAAGGCGAGGCAGAAGGCAAGTGGAGCTGGAACACATTGCAAAGAATCAGCCACAAAGACCTGATGATTCAACTGCAGGAACCTCATTGAAGGAACAAGAAGCAGTCTTAGAATCTGCTTTTAGTGAAACATCAAAACAGAATACAAATTCTGATGCAGTAGATTCCATAAATGCTGAGAAAGATATAATTGAAGTCTGAAAATACTAAGAGGATAGAACATTTCTGATCCATTAAATTCTATTTGTAGCTTTTGTGCTTCTATTGTGCCATTTTCTTTCATTGTCAACTTGGCACCATATTCTTTGATAAAGGATTTGGTTTTGTAAAGTTTATTTTGCCACCTAAATATACCAGATAAGTAATGCCATTACTTGTAATGATAATTAACAAATTATCAGTTAGTAAAATTTTAATCTTGGCTTGAGGCTTTGGTGGGTTATCTGTCTGGATAACTTGCTTCTTGGGAAATGTGAAGTTGATTCATTTGGCAACAGTTTGGTATATTGGTATAAAACAAAGCTTAAGACTTGTCTAAAAGTCAAGCACTTGGGTTTTATTGGTATTTGTAAAATTGGTATCATTCTGGTAATTGTATTAAGTGCAGATGGTGATGCTCATGTTTGATTAAATCAAATTTTATTACAATAACTGTAAACTGGGAAATTAATGGACAAAAACAAACATGCATTCTTGAAGTGATGACAATTTGTTTGGAAATTAATGTCTGAAATGAATCTGCCAGGTAATTGAATAACCTTGAAGCTGATAAAAATTTGCTGGAATTTTGTGATTTGTAACAGAAAATTTCAAACTATTAATGGTAGATTGAAGCTTGCGTTTTTTAAAAAAAAAAAATGCATGACAAAGATTAAGGGAGCATACAATCCAGTATGGATATGACACAGTGTAAAGAGTATATTATGAATATGATGAAACAATTATGAAGTATTGTGGAGGTCCATTGAAACTTCAAGTTGGGGCAATTGCAGTATAATTTCACTTCTGGGTCAAGTATGTTCTATTTGGGTGAAATGCTTTTTTAAAAAGTCTTCACTAATTTCTGAATTATGTTCCATAATCCAAATATTGCTACAATAATATCAGTTATTAAATCTTATCTGGTATTTGCATTTTGATCATTCATACATATTTAATGTCTGTCTTCCCTTCCCATTCCCTATCCTTTCACGTCTTGAAGCTTGCATTTATCAAAGCAATGATGAATGTGCCATCAACCAAGAGATGTGTAACAAAGTCTTAAACTAGGCCTATGCAATTGTTTAAACTAGTGTTTCTCAACACTTTCACCTCTAATATCTTTACTTTCTGTGGGCCACCTGTAACAAACCTACAGAAGAATGGTATTGGTGAGAATTTTTGTATTTGTCATCAAATGTACAACCTTGTTTTACCTATTATGTCAGTAATATTTGTAATAAACATAAACCATCTGTAACAAATTCATGGGCCACAATAATCAACAGACCATGGGTTGAGAACAACTAGTTCAAATAATTTGTATAATTTTCTATATAACCTTTTTTTCTGGTATCCCCATGGTACTGGATAAATGTACCTGTACACAGTTTAATGTTGTGCATGGATCTTTGGTCTGCATAGCTGGAAACTTCAGTAGAATTCACCTCTTACTGTATAGGTGAACAATAGGACAAGATTCTGAAGTCTGTATTTGAACTGAATTTGTAATTCTGATTGCTATTAAGATATTTGCCCAAAGTTTTCACAAACAATACATTTTCACAATGAATTGGCACTATTTATCTCAAGTGTAAAATTCTGAGTCACCTTGGTGTTCAGTACTAAAGTAAGTTTTATGCAATTTCCCAGCAATAATTATTGGAAATTGCTTGCTGAATCTGTGACACATTAAGCCTGATGCCAGTTCACAGGCTCTCTTAATTTCAATAAAGATGACTAGCTCAAAGGATCAGGTATTTTTTTTAATTGAGATAATTTAAAAATATATCATTTTATTTTCTGGTTTTTATTTGTAATAGATATTTTTAAGTTTGAATGTCAGACATTCATTAAAAATGTTTTGTGGTTTTAACAGCTGAGGGAGCCTGGAATGTGGTTTCTTCAGCTGCAAGAATATTGCAATGAGACTTAATTGGGAAGCCCTGCGAGGATGTTTGAACTCCTTCAGGGAGATGTATAGCCCTTGGCAATGAAGTTATTTCAATTGTGAACCTAGCTGTGAAATTGAATATTTGTCATTCCTGTTTACAAACTTGTTTTCTTTTGCCCCATTTTTCCCTCCAGTTTGAAGGTAACATCAAAGTTTACCATGCACTGCACTATAGGAAAGAATTTTCTTTCCGATAATGTAGGCATGAGGCAGAAATGTTGAGGTTTTGGTAAATTTTTGGTAAATTCTAAACCTTCATATTAATGTATGAAAATGTGACTATACTAAAAGATTTAATGTAAGAAATTGACCATTAGAGAATGTTGTATAGTCCAGTTTGCTTTTGCCTGCAACTTGTATCACTTTAATATTTTAATTGTATTTGTCAATTACCTGCATTGACTGTAGCTACATTTAGAATGGTTCATTAGTACGAGGGTGATTAATGCAAATGATTACAACTTGTTTTTGAGATCGGTTATTTTATTAATAAAATTAATGTCATAAGTTTTTTTAAGTACTCATTTAAGAGTTTGATTTGCAGTTTTCAGTTGGACTTTTTCAGATAACTGAAAATATCAATCTTCAATGATGATAATTATTGGTAATGGATTACAGCATAAATTATAGTTTAACCTTGTCAGAGGGGGAGTTGGTCACTTGAAGAATGTTTTTGGTAGTTTTTTTGAAATATCAACTGTTTGCTGCAATAATGTGAATATTTTAAAGTTCTAGCAAAGGTATTACATTTGCAAGAAAGATAACTTGAGTATTTGGTTACATTTAAAATCATTTTATTTTGTTAGTAGATGTTGGACAAATTTTTCTTTTGAATGTTATTGAAAATAATAATTTCAGTAATAGAAGCTGTCATCACTTCATAATTGGAGCAGAAACTGTATCCCAAAAATGGCAATGAATACTTTTTATTAAATGCAATTTCATGATTTGACTTTTGTGATGTCTTGATGAGCAGCAAATATATATATAACAAATATAAATATTTATTTTATTGAATTAAGTTTCCCAGCTTTTTTCCTTGCCATCTGAATTCACTGTGCCATGGAAGAATTTTGTCCTTCCACAACCTATTCCTTCGATGCACTTTCCTTCCTGCTCTTTGTTCTCCATGGGAACTTGAGCTCACTTTAAACTGCTATCAATATTTTAAACTTGGCTGCTCCATTTTTTGTAACCACTGCTGATCAGGTTATCTTGTACTTATGTCATAAGCTCCCACATTTGGAAAAATCTTTAAATACATTTAGATTTAAGTTTAACAGACTTGCAGCTAGCATCCTACGAGACAGTTAACCATCACTTGGCTATGCCCTATTTGCATTATTTGATATGTTAATAATACTATCTACCTCCACAACCAACCAGCAGAGGAAGATTCCAGGTTCTGTCTTTACTCTTGCATCTGCAATAATTGACCAAACTCTGGTAATGGCTACCCTTTCTACATTCACACAATTATCACTTGAGTTGGCCATAGATGAATGTTGCTCCCTGACAATATACAAAAATGAGGATCAGTTTTCTCATCTGAAGTGATAATATTCCTCCTCAGCACTAATGTATACCATTGAATTGATAGAAATTTCCTCTAACATAGATATTGGGAAGACCAAAGGCTTTTCCCTTTAACATTGCCAAATAAAGTGGGTTGAACCAGGCAATTTAGTAGCAGGTAATCTGGCAGTGTGAAAGGTCTCAACTGGGCAGGGCAGGTAAAAATCCAACCAGGCTCTGACTCTTGGTAGGGGGTTGTGTCAGCAGTTTAAAAGGGTCCAACTGGGTCCCTGACCTTCCTTGGAGGTAGTCAGGAACCCTTTTTAAATTGCAGCACTTGGGTAGCTGTCCTGGGACCCACTTGCAATTACTGGGGCAAAGGTGCTGGAAGCCCCTTTCAAATTGCAGGCAATTGACCTATTAAATCACCAACCTGGCAATTTAAGGGGGATCCTGCTCCTGCAAGATACATCGCACTTACCAGAAGTACTGCCAGGTCATGCACGCAAGCCCTAACATCACCGGAATAAGTGAGTTGTCCATTTTCATGTTCAAATCCCCTGTGGACGCAACCTAGGTAAGTTTAACTGGGTTCCCTGACTACCTCTGAGGTAGGTCATGGACCTGGTTGAATTCTGACAAGATTGACTAGGTCAGACCCTTTCTAACTGGGGTACTAACTGGAAAAATTACCCAGTTAACCCCATTTTACACAAGTTTGAAAGGGCCTAAAGAACCCATTAAATTTACCTAGGTCTCGTCCACAGCTAGTTGAAAACAAAAATGGCTGACCCACTTATTCCAGTGACATCAGCATGTGCATGCATCACTGGGCAACCAGCATCTGAACATCCAGCAGTACTTCCATTGAGTGCATGAAACATCATTGCAGGGACAGGATCCCCTTAAATTGTTGGATTGGTGATTTAATGGCTTTATTTCCCCCCCCCCCCCCCCCCCGCAATATTTAAAAGGTGCTTTCAGCACCAGTAATTACACTGGTCCCAGGAAGGCTACCCAGGTGCTGCAATTTGAAAGGGGCTAGAATGAAGGGGGAACTGGCTCTACCAAGCATCATCACTGGAGGTGAGGGCCCCCTTTAGATTCAAAATATCCTCATGAACCAGATAATTCATGGTCCAGTGTGAATGACTTACTGGGTACTTCAACCTGAGTTGTTCACCTTTTTGGAGGGTTGGCAGTGTGAAAGGGGGTAAATTCTTCATTTTGAATTTAACATCTTGGATCCAGTCTTGATCCTCAAATGTCTGAAAATAAACTAGCCAGTAATCAACCTGGGGTCCTTTTTAAACCAATGACTACATTAAGGCTTCCAATTTGTACCTCCACAACAGCACTCTCTTTTGTATCTGATTTATTCCAATTCATTGCTTGCCATTTGTGTGATCAATGACCACTTGCAAACATGAAGCAAGAGTTGATCAGAAGACCCAGACGTGCCTCGACATGCTGCTGGCTCACATCTAAGGCAGGTATGAGGGAGGAGACTAGGCCTCTTGGCCTTTATTAGGGAATCTTATGGGGAGGGGCTACAGTTACAGAAGGTGGGCCAGCCTGTCCAGTATAGTGAGGATGTACCTGGACATGACCACAGTACTGTATTCACCCCTCCTTTTTTGAACGACGTCTGGCTGGGTGATGCAGGGCAATGTCCATCAGCACGAGTCTCGTAGTTCATACAGTTCAAAGGTTCAGCCGCTGCAGCAGCTTTATTCTGCGCTGAGATCTTCGAAGTACTGCTGGCTGTATCGTTGGTTCCAGCAGAACGGTGACTTGTTTGCTCAGCTGGGTGTTGGAGTGTCTATCTACTGGGTCTGTAGGGGATGGGGAATTTGTAACAGTGGGTGGGGGACACTCAAGGGCAGTGTTGGAGGTGGGACCACTACTTCATCTGTCAGGGTGATTCCTGGGGCTGATTGGTTGCTGCCTATGGGTATTGGGTACACTTCCTATGCTGGGGCCCCTGCTCATGCCAGGTCCCAGGTGGGCACTATCATTCTGACCAGGTACCTTACCAGAGCATGCTGGGGGTTTGCTTGCAGGAGGTGCACTTCCTTGACCAGTGGGTCTGCCTTGTGCATTCTAACATGCTTATAGAGAAACACCAGCTCTGGGATCATCAGCCAGACCAGCCATGTGCTTCCTGACGCTGACCTCCAAGGAAAAGAGAACAATTTTTCATGTGGCGTTGCATTTGTTGCTGTGCAAAGTAGGGATCTGGTGGCATACAACACTTCTGGAAGAACCCCTTGCCACTGGGATACAGGCATCCATTTCGACTTGAGGGCCAAAAGAACTGCCTTCAATATTTTACCATGCTCCCTCTCCACCTGCCTGTTCCTGTGGGGGTTGTAGCTAGTGGTTCTGCTTGTAGTTATGCCCCTGGAAAGGAAGTATTGTTACAGGCCCAGAAGACCCAAAAGCCCAGCAGCAATAGAAGTTCACAAGACAAATGGTTACTTAAACAAAAGTTACTTTTAATTTTCTTTAAACATAAAAACTGTGACAGAGTATTGAGGTGTTTTGGGAAGGAATTGTTGGAGCAGGTGGCCCACAAACATTTTAAAGCATAGAATATTTGCAGGACTTTTGCAGAGTGCTTTTTGCAAAGAGAACAACAAAGTTGCAGCATACAGCTTGTCTGGGAGATCATGTGATTTTTGCAGACAGACAGAACAGTTTTGCTCTCAGAGAGGGAGGGTGTGAAACAGAGAGAAAGGAGACAAAAATCAGTTCCAGAAGGACAAAGCTGGCAAACATTTGGAAGACTACCTGGTCAAAGGAGAAGACTGGCTGTCTGAAAGGTAACCTGAAAGGAGGAGGATCATCTGGAGAGCCCTGAAGGGGGCAAGCTTCATAAGTAAGACTGATTAAACAGGAATCAGGTGTGGATATCCTGGAACAGAAAGGAATTTTTCTCTGAAGACCAACAAGAACCCTCCTGAGTAGTAACCATTTGCCTGTTAAGCACCAAAGACTGGTGAACTTTGTTAATGATAACTTCTGTGCACAGTACAAGAATTACCTGCAACCAGTGAGATTGGACTGTGATCCAAAGAACTTTTCTAATCTTAAATGCACATTACACACACCTGCACTTCGTATTAGAGGGGGGATTAAGTAGGTTAAGTAATAAGGTCAAGTTTAATTCTGTTTCCTTCTTCAAATATAATTAAAAACTACTTTTGTTTAAATACCCCCTTTGTGTTGAGGTGCATATCTATTGCTGCTGGATTTTGTGGTTCTCTGGACTCCATAACATTTTCCCTTCCCTTCTCCTTTCCAGTTCTCCTCCCTCCCTCCCCTGTCTATTCACCTAGCCATCCCTCCTCCCCTTGATCATTGCTGTTCCCTCCCTCCCTTCTCCTATCATCTCGAGCTTTTGCGAACAATCCTCCCTGTACTCTTTTGTTCAGATGCCTGCCAACATTTTTCCTTACCTTAATGAAGGGCTTTAGCCCAAAACATAGGTAACATATTTTTAACCTTTGATATATAAAGAACATTGCTTGACCTGCTGAGTTTCTCTGGCTTTGTGTTTTTACTCCATGGGGAGAGAAGCAGGGTTAACATTTCAAATCAAGGACCCTTCATCCAGCATTTTCTGCTTTAATTTTAGATTTCCAGCATTTATATTTTTAAATAGTAATTTACATTCATCTTGAACTTCCTTTTACCCTCCTATTTTGCTAAGCATCAAGCATTTTCTTAATTTTCTCACAACTTACATTTATGAATCCATGGGCAATCATGTTCAACAGTGGAAGACAGAGGAGCAGCCGATTGCACAATCAAGTTCAAGTTGAAGGCAAAAGCGTTGAAGAGGAGAGACTCAGTTCAACATCTGAAGAGCAATTGAGGTCAATGTGACCCAAACATCACTATAAAAGTGAGGGACTGTAGCAGAGCACTCATTATCAGAGTGGATTGAGTCAGATTGGTAAGGCTTTGGTTCAACAAATTTTGGCAAGAAGAGGCTAAAGTGGTGGTGCAGGAGATGAAGTAAGAAGAGGCCTATTCAAAGAACAAAAAGGATTCACCAGGTAGGCACAGGTAATGGCAGGTTTTGTATATCTTTTTTTCCTCCAGTTATAGTGGATATGGCAGCCAAAGCAGGGGAATGCTCCTCTTGCAGAATGTGGGTCATCAGGGAAGCCAGCAGTATTGTGGATGACTTCATCTGCGAGAATTGCATCCAGCTGCAGCTCCTGACAAACCAAGTTAAGGAATTGAAACTGGAGTTGCATGAACTCTGGATCATTCAGGAAGCAGAGGGGGTGTTAGGCAGGAGTCACAGGAATACTATCACACTTAGGAGGCAGGAAGAAGGTAGATGAGCGATAGTCAGGAGAGGGAAAGGGAACATGCAGGCAGTGCAGAGTGAATACTGTTAGGGTGGGGGGTGGGGGGGGGGGTAAGTGACCTACCAGGCACAAAGCCACGGTGATCAGCTCTCTGGCATGGAAATCTGGTCCTCTGGCTAAGAAGGGAAGGGAGGAGAAGAAGCAAGCTGTAGTGATAGGAGATTCAATAGTTAGGGGGACAGATAAGAGGTTCTGTGGAAGAGATTGTGTATCCTGGATGGTATGTTGCCTCCCTGGTGTCAGGGTCTGAGATGTGTCAGATTGAGTTCAAGGCATTCTCAGGAGGGAGAGTGAGCAGCCAGATGTCATGATCCATGATGAGAGTAGGAAAGGTGAGGAGGTAATGCAAAGAGAGTTCAGGAAGTTGGGCACTAGGTTAAAGGATAGGACCTCCTGGGTTGTGATCTCAGGATTGCTACCTGTGCCATGAACTAGTGAGGTTAGAAATAGGAGGATAATGCAACTTAACATGAGGCTAAAGACATGATGCAGGAGGGAGGGCTACAGATTTCTGGATCATTGGTCCCTCTTCCAGAGGAGGTGAGACCAGTTCTGACTGGATAGTTTGCATCTAAACTGGACTAATACCTTTGTGGGAAAACTTGCTGGAGCTGCTTCGGGGGTGGGGGGGGGTGGTGGTGGTGTGTGGTTTAAACTAGATTTGCCGGGGTGGGGGGGGGGGGGGTACAAGCCAGAGTGCCAGAGCAGCAGATGGAGAGATGCAGGAAGGAAAAGATTATTGTGAAAATTGCATGCACCATTAGAAGTCAACAGACTATATGTGTTGGAAATGTTCTCAGGTGCACCTATTTCAAAGCAACGAGTATTGTAGGAAAGGCAGATGAGCCTAGAGCATGGATTAGCACATTGTGGCCATTAGTCAAACTTGGCTGTAGGAGGCTTTAGGACTGGCAGTTCAATGTTCCAGGCTTCCATTGCTTCAGATGTGATAGAAAGAGGGAGGGGGGGGGGGGTGGCTGGGGGTGGGGGATGAAGTCGGGAGGAGTGGCATTGCTTGTCAGGGAAAATATCACAGCTGTGCTCAGGCAGGAAAGACCAGAATCTATTGAGCATATATAGGTGGAGCTGAGGAACACTCAATGAGTTAGAACATAGAACAATAAGGTACAATACATGCCCTTCAGCCCTCGATGTTGTGCTGACCTATATATTCCTTCCTAAAAAAAAAGTACTAACTCCTCCCTATCCCGTAACCCTCTATTTTTCTTTCATCCATATGTCTAAGAGTGTTTTAAAAGGCCTCAATATACAGCCTCCACCACCATCCCCAGCAAGGCATTCCAGGCACCCACAACTCTTCATGTAAAAAAAAAACTTGCCCCTGATGTCTCCCCTAAATTTCCCTCACTTAACTTTGTATATATGTCCTCTAGTGTTTGCTCATCCTGCTCTGGGAAACAGGTGCTGGCTGCCCACTCTTTCTATGCTTCTCCTAATCCTGTAGACTTCTATCAAGTCTCCTCTTACTCTTCTATGCTCCAAAGAAAAAAGTCACACCGCTGTTAACCTTGCCTCAAGACTTGTTTGCCAATCCAGGCAGCATCCTGGTAAATCTCCTCTGCACCCTCTCCATAGCTTCCACATCCTTCCTATAATGAGGTGACCAGAATTGAACACAATACTCCAAGTGTGGCCTTACCAGAGATTTGTAGATTTGCAACATGACCTCTCTAATCCTGAACTCATTCCCCCTATTAATGAAGCCCAGCATCCTATAGGCTTTTTAACTATCCAATCAACCTGTGTGGTGACCTTGAGGAATGTATGGATTTGAACTCCAAGGCCACTCTGTTTGGTGATAAGGGATAAGGTAAGAATTTAATGTTTGTGGGAAAGGAGACAGGGAAAAGAGAGAGAGAGAGAGTGCTGGGGGAAAGCAACAGGGGAAGAAGTGAGGGGGGTGGGAGTGGGGTTTTAATGAAAGCAAGGGAAGTCAATATTAATGGTACATGGTTGGAGGGTGCCCATTCGGATGATGAGGTGTTGTTCCCCCAATTTGTAGATGGCCTCAGTCTGGCAGTGCATGAGACCATGGACAGAGATGTCAACAAGGGAATAGGATGGAGAATTGAAATGAGTGGCCACTGGGAGATATACACTATTGCAGCGGACAGAGCTGAGGTGCTCAACAAGGCAATCTCCCAGTCTGCTTCCAGTTTCTCTGATGTAGAGACCACCAAAACAGGAGCACTGGATTCTTGGTGTAAACTCAAAGGAACCCTGAAGGTGGCAGCAGAGGTAAAGAATGTAAACGAGATGGTTGCTTTTATAACATTGGTTTGACCACAACTGGAACATTAAATGCTGGTCTGTATGCCACAGTACAGGAAATAGAGGGAGGGGGCATAAAGGTGAACCATGAAGTTACCTGACATGATGGATGCTATGAGGAGAGAGTAGGTTAGATTTGCTTTCATTAAAGCAGACAAACTATTTTTTGACAAGCAGACAAACTATTTTTTTTTACATTTAGACATGCAGCATGGTAACAGGCATTTTGGGCTCACGAGTCCATGCGGCCCAATTATACCCCATTAACCTAGACCTCCAGTATGTTTTGAATGGTTGGAGGAAACCGGAGCCCCAGAGAAAACCCACGCAGACATGAGGAGAACGTATGAACTCCTTACAGACAGCGCAGGATTCGAATCCAAGCCTGGTCTTAATCACTGGAGCTATAAAGGCATTGTGCTAACCGCTACCTGAGGGGACTCTGATAAAAGTATATAAAATTATGAAAGGTATGGATAATAATACATTTTTCCCATGGCTGGCATCCTAGACCAAAGGATATGCATGTTTAAAACAAGAAATGAGAGGTTGAGGCGACTAGAGGTGTTTGAAATCTGGAAGTCAATGTCTGAGTAGATGGTAAAAGAAGATAATCTCACTACATTGTTTTGCACTACCTGCAAATATGAACATTTATCTAGCTTTTTATATTTATGTCATATTATCGACCGCCCAATAGTGAATGAGAATTGATGGAGCAAATCTGTAGAGAGATAGCAGACAGCTGCAGGAAACATAAAGTTGTCACAGTAGAGATTTTAACTTTCCATATATTGACTGGGACTCCCATACTGTAAAACAGGTGGATGGCTTGGAGTTTGTCAAATGTGTTCAGGAAAGTTTTAGAGGTACCAACTAGAGAGAATGTAATACTGGATCCCCTAAATCGAGAATGAGACAGAACAGGTGACAGAAGTGTATGTAGGAGAACATTTTGGGTCCAGTGATCATAATGCTATTACATTGAAGTTAAATATGGAGAAGGATAGATTTGGGCCTTGGGTTGAGATTCTAAATTGGAGAAAGGCTAATTTTGAGGAAATGAAAAAGGATCTAGAATGCATGAATTGGGAGAAGTTGTTTTCAGGCAGGAATGTGCGAGATAAGGGAAGGATCTTCAAAGGTGAAATTTTGAGAGCATAGTGTTTGTATTTTCCTGTCAGGATTAAAGGCAAAGTTAGCAGGCATAGGGTACCTTAGTTTTCGAGAGATATTGAGAATCTGGTTCAGATGAAGAGAGAGGTGCATAGCAGGTATAGGCAACGCGGAAGAAATAAGGTACTTAAAGTGCATAAAATGCAAGAATAACCAAAATCAAGAGATTGCTTTGGAAGACAATGTGATGGAAATTCCTAAGGGTTCTACAGGTATATTAAGAGCAAAGGGATAGGAAAAGAAAAAAATGGTCCCTTTGCAGATCAGAGTGGTCAGCCAAAAGATATGGGGGAGATCTTAATTTTTTTTCATCAGTATTCACTCGAGAAACTGGCACAGAGTTGTGTGAAGTAAGGAAAACAAGCAGTGAGATCATGGAACCTATACAGATCAAAGAGGAGAAGGTGCTTGCTGTCTTAAAGCAATTAAGGGTGGATAAATTCCTAGGGCCTGACAAGATATTCCTTCAGACCTTGAGGAGGCTAGTGTAGAAATTTCATGGGCACTGGCAGAAATATTTAAAATGTCCTTAGCCATGGGTGTGGTGTCAGAAGATTGGAGGGTAGCACACATTGTTCCGTTGTTTAAAAATGGCTCCAAAAATAACCAGGGAAAATTACAGACAGGTGAGCCTGATATCAGTGGGAGATAAATTATTGGATGGTGTACTAAGAGATCAGATATAGAATTATTTGGATAGCCAGGGATAGTCAGCAAGCCTTTATGCATAATAGGTTGTATTTAACCAATCTTGCAGAGTTTTTCGGGGAGATTGTCAGGAAAGTTGACGAAGAAAAGGCTGGTGGATGTTGACTACATAGACTTTAGTAAGGCCTTTGACAAGGTTCCACGTGGGAGGTTAGTTAGGAGGTTCAGGTGCCAGGCATTCATGGTGAAGTAGTGAACTGGATTCGATAATGGCTGGACAGGAGAAGCCAGAGAGTAATGGTGGATGATTGCTTCGCAGACTGGAGGCCTATGGTATGCCACAGGGATCAGTGTTGTAATCATTGTTGTTTGTATCTATATCAATGATAATGTGGTAAATTGGATCAGCAAATTTGCAGATGACACTAAGATTGTAGTCGTTGTGGACACTGAAGAAACTTTTCAAAGCTTCCAGGAGGATCTGGACCAGCTGGTAAAATGTGATGAAAAATGGCAGATGGAATTTAATGTAGACAAGTGTAAGGTGTTGCAATTTGGAAGGACAAACAAAAAAGGGACATACACGGTAAATGGTAGGGCACTGAGGAGTGTGGTAGAACAGAGGGTTCTGGGAATAGAGACATAATTCCCTGAAAGTAGTGTCACAGGTGGATAGGATTGTAAAGGAATTTTTGGCATATTGGCCTTCATAAATTATCAGCATTATTTCATGACGAATAAATTATAAATCTTAACCAAAATAAACATGGACTTCTTTGAGACAATATATTAAAAAAATTAACTTAAACTAGACAATTGATCTAATTAAGAATTCAATAATATTTTTCTTTTGTTCAGAAGGCATATGATCCCAATTTTCACTTCATATGAGGATCCAAGAGAACATGGGAAAGTTTAAATCAGTTGCTCAGTGCTCTTTTTAGCAAACCTGCCACAATTATCAAGCCACTTAAAAGGAATAAGTATTCCAATCAAAATAGAAAAGGATAACAGATTGAAATCATTACATTATTTTTATTTTCAGGAAAATCATTTGGTTTGTAGATGCCATCATTCAAATAATCATTATAAATGATTAAGATTAGTGGTTCTGAAAAGGAGATAGATTGCAGAAGACAAAATACTGAGGGATTTGGTTATTCTCAGGTAGGAATTACAAAAAGTGAATAGGCAGACATAGTTAGAAAGATAAATGGCACATTGGGTTTTAATTGCAAGGAGGATGAAGTTCAGTAACAGATTGGAGTACAGCTACACCACACCTAGAGTACTGTGAATAGGTTTAGTACCCTTAGGGTTCCTGACAAGTTGAACATACCATGTCTGTAGTGGAGCATTTTACAGTAATATATTTATCATTTACTCCTTGCCAATGTCAAGATCAAGATTCAATTTATTGGCAGGCAGATTCACCACTGGCAGGAATAGCCTAAGCGCCTCTAACAGTCACACTTTCAGTCAGAGGGAAGCAAAAGAAAGTTCTCCCCCCCCCCTCCCCCCACTGCTATCACTGGGTGTCAGTAGATTCTAATCCAGTGCTTCTGCAGGCCACACAGAGTCCAGACCAAACCATTGGCAACATGAGCTCCAGATCTGAACCTCCAACACAGTCAGGAACCCTTCAGCACCCTTGGCACCTCCTCACATCTCCATTCTGATACCTAGTACCACTCCAGCCAGTTCAACCCAGTCTCCCCACAGCAGTCTCCAGCAGCCCACAGCTTCCTCGCCTCTAGTCGCCAGCAGACTTCCACATGCACTGGTCCCTCAGCTGCAGAGCCCCCTCACTGTGGTCACCATCCCTGCGAGACGTCTCCTCCACTTGTGGGTATCTTTGTGTGCATAATCAAGTAACAAAGACATCAGGTACTGTACACATGTTTGGCTGGCCAGCATAATCTATAACCAAGTATTAGGATGGGGCACAATCCCTCTATTCCCATTGTTGTTTCTCAGTGGCAGAAGGATTGTTCTGGTTACATGTCTGGCAAAATCTAGTCTGTTGATTAACTATAGTTTGTTTATTTCACATCCCCCCACCCCCCACTGCTTGCTGGGACTTTCCAGTCAGGATTCCCTGTCATTTACAGACTGAATGAAGTGAAAAATGCAGATACAGAAAAAAAATGAAAGGGTCTGTGCAGAACTTTAGGAGTATAGGAAAAGTTCAGTTCTTCACTATCACATCCTACCTCTTTCAGCTAATTATTCAATAACTCGACTGCATCTCAGCTGCATTTTAACAATATCCCTCAAATCATTCTCATTTGTGTCTAGGAATCAAGAAAGTATAAATGTTTAGTTTTTAGACTTTTAATTTTCTCATTGTCCCATCTTTCCAGAAACTTACTGTTTGCCTTTTTTACTCGGGTATCTTGTCTCTGTTGTTGAGTTGCTGCATTTCAACGGTTGGAAATATTCAGGCCTTCCTTGTTAATTTTCGGTTTTACTATTTATTGATTGCATTACCTTTGTTGGTTTGCAGGAACACTATGTTAACTTATGATTGAGATTAAGGCATTCTCCGCTTAAGGAAAATTGATGTGTTTAACTAAAACAAGGATGGTGTAAAAGTGAATATTCTGAGTTAAAGCAAAATTAGTGGTGAAAATCTACACTGCAGTAAGCATTTTGAAACACTGTTTTCTTAACACATACAAGTATGGCTCAATCCAAACCCATTTTGACCTAGACTGTCCTCATTTGAGGCAGTCTGGGTCGAAACGAGTAAATAGAGAACTAATTTTCCTCCTGGAAAGTCCTTAAAAATATCAAAGCTATAGCATGCAGTTAGGCTTGAAATATCAAAAATAACTTTATTGTTAGGCCTGAAGAGGAGTTTTGGGTGACATCATGATAAAATATGTCTTACTTGTGTTGATAAGCTGAATGTTTATAACTATTGAATCTATTCCCATATTCTAACCAACTCAACGGGAGGTATCCCCACAAGACCGAACCCCTGCCCCATACAGAAAATGATAGAAGGGATTTTTGAGACAGAACAGATGATAGACAAGTGAAAGTAAGGATATAATCATGTGGAGGACAGCAGGATATAACATTACATCTTTTATTAAATGGTACCTAGTTATATAGCCATACCAGAGCTGGGAGAAAGTTAATGTAAAACTTTAACTGTATACAATGACATATCCACAGATGACTACTGATTGGATGAGGTCCTGTTAATTGGGATATGTGGTTCCTTTTATACATGCACAGATTGGCCAGAGGTTACCAGGTTCCAGAATAACGAGAGGCATCTCTAAGATGGAGCAGGTCTTTATGATTCTATTCCCCTTCGACAGTATGAGAAAGGCAATCAAAGAGCTGATTCGCCAACTCAGCATTGGGCTATTGGCTAATGAAATGGCTAAGGGTCACCAATTTAGCTAAGAAGGTGGTGTCTCAACTGTCAGTGTATTGTGACAATCCAGAACTGAATAGACCCTGACTTTATTAGGGCTGGTTGTGGGGAGAACTGTAAAATTATAGCTCAAGGCTGCTGGACAAATAGCTCTGACAACATAACTAAATGGGTAAAGAAAGAAACAGGACTTGCAAGAAATTGGTGCAAAATGTCTGACTGTTTCACCTATCACTTTGCACAATGTTTTGGCACTGGATGAAAAACATTTATGATGCTCCTAGCTACTCTTGTAGATTTACTGTTTTTATGTTGTCCAAGTATTCTCCACAGTCCTTTTAGTGGTTATCATTGAATGATAAAAAGGAGGGAATGCAAAAAATTATTTTTGAGTCATCCAGAAGCAACAAATATTAAGAAAAACTAGGGGCTCCCAGTCTACCAAATTAACATGTAAACTAACAATTCAAAGCCACTTCCTAACTGCACATTGTTACAGGCTGACAGAAGCATGATCAGCTTAAGTGATCTGACAGAACCTATTCCGATTTGATAATGGCTGACCAATATCTGTCAAAATTACTACAGAAGGCACAGACTTTGCATCTCAGTATCAAGCTGTCTCCTTCTTTGAACTTGAGCAAAAGTTCCTTTTTCTTTGTGAATCTTAAGAACTCAATTAATTCAGAGTCTTCTGATTTAAATGCATATGCATCAAAGATGTTAGTGTATTTGAGACAAGACCTCCTAGACAGAATTTCATCTATTTGTAAGATATGAAGTTTCAATAATATTGACTGTACATGTGAAGTGAAGATTGACATCAATCATTTACATTTCTTAAGACACAATGTTTGTTGATAGCAAGGAACTGTCATATTATTTCTCAAATAATTCAAAGGGATATGCTTATCTATTTGTAAGAAATGTCAAAAATAATATAAATACTGTGCTATTTCACTGTGATCTTTGAATGAGATTCGATATTAACATGGTCTACCTGACATCAATATTACTCATTCCCACTAGTGTGACTTAATGAATGTGTTTTGTGTTTATTTTTCTATTTTGACAGCGCAGACTATTACGCTTCCACATAAGGTTTGTTGAGAATATAAGGTGACATCAAACAAAGCTTCGTCTCCCCCTGAAGAACAGCTGCAGCTGGGTTGAGGAAGATCCCATCTAGGGTGCACCCACACAAAGTAGCATGTCCACAAAATATACCTGGTTGTGTGCTGAAGGACTGTGTTGCCTAGCTGACAGAGGACATAACTGATATCTACAACATCTCACTGCAGAAGTCCAAGGTAGACACCATCAATCCAGTGTCCAGGAAAGCGATGGTAACCGTACTAAATGACTATTGCCCAGTGGCACTGATGTTGATAACCATAAAGTGCTTTGAGAGGCTGGTAATAGAGTACATCAAAGCTAATCGTCCAGCAAAATTTTATCCATTCCAGTTTGTCTTCAGTCAAAATTGGTTCACAGATGGTGATGGCCTCGACCCTCCACTCCATCTTGATCTACCTAAAAAACGATGCCTCATATGCCAGGCTGTTCATTGATTTCAGCTTGGTACTCAACACAATCATACCTCAGAGGCAGATGTATAAACTGTCATTGCTTGGACTCAACATACCTCTCTGACGCTGATTATTATGTACAGTATATTGTAGGTTTTTGTGGGTGTACCATGGTCTTGTACACCCACATGAGAGATGCTGTTTCATAGAATTGATATGTACAATCAGATGATAATAAACTTGAATTTAAGAAAGGATCCATTAGCATTATTAGTCCAAGAACCAACACAAATCAACAAGCAGAGATAATAGGACTCGGGTTGCCAGCAGCAGAATTTTGAATACACCCAGGTTCATAAGGGTGAGAAAATTGCAAAGTTAGCAATGAAATTGCCAAGTTATAATTGACACTTTCAGCAAGAAAAGAACTTAGTAACATTTTAGATTATGGTAGTCAGTCTTGGTAATGGAAAGAAGCACAAGAATTTATCCCATAAATATGTATGGTCTGTTTCAGTCTTTGACAGTTACTAGAGAAAGATCATCTGAAATGGAGTTTGTGGTGGGGACTGAAAACAATGCTTATCAACAATAATTTGGGAGAAAATTTCTGCTCCTCCAATACAAGGCATCGAGACACACTAAAGACCATTGACAAGTTGAGATTAACATTGCTGTGAATGAGATGAACATCTTCAGGAGACACATGGTAAATGATAAGCTGTTTTCAAATAACATTGCTATTATGCATTTAATAAATTGGAAGGACAAGAATAGATTACTGAGGGACCTTAGTCAATAGAGTGAGATGAAGAGTCTGGTTGTGACTGAAAAGAAAAAATGAATTCAAGAGGAAGTCACTGGAGCAAGATGGTGCATAAAAATGGCTCCTCAAAGACCTCAACCGCTGAAGGCCTCCTTATTGTATCGAAGGTTTGGGCTTGGATTGCTAACGTTTGAACGAGAATCTGTTCATCTGGAGGTGAATGAAAAGACACTCAGTGCCTCTGACTACTCTATTTTTTCTCTTCCTCTTATTGTTTGGGGTGCCAGGCAATCTCATGGTGATCCTGTTTGCCTTATGTCCAACAGAAGTTGAAGTATATCATGTACATTATATTTTCAATGCATTATTATGTTACAATAAAAAGAACCTTAAACCTTGAAATTCAAGGAGAGTCCAAAATGCTTTACAGTCATTAGTTATTATGCATTCCACAACCAGCATATTCTTTTATCGAGATCATCACCTTCCAATCACTCCAATGCACTCATTGATCAGATAACCTTGTTTACGGCTTAGAGCAAAACCACAAAGTATCTCCATGGTCACCCCGTTGTGCTCTTCCTCTCCTCCCTGCAGTTTAGTGAGCTCCGCCTCCCTCTCATTTCTGACAAAGGGTCTTCGACCTGAAACCTTAATTCAGCTTCTTTTCCCACAGTTGCAGATTTGGAGTATTTCAGCATTAAAAGTAAATTAGATATCCAAATATGCGGATTTTGACGTTCACGGACTCCAGGGCTCTCCGGGTCGACGAGTGAGCGCGCATGCGCGCAGTTCTGCCACCCGTTCTCAACAGCGCAGAATGTGGAGATCCAGTTCAAGAGACGGGGAGCTCTGTTTTTATTTATAACGACGATTAAAACTTCCTCAGTGTGTAGTAACTAGGTTCATAGAACCTAACAATATAAAACCCGATGTGAATATGAGAGAGTAAATATAAAAACAATTAAAATGCGGGAATATTTTCAAAGAGCGGACAACTGGGTGTGATGCTGATAACTTGGATAGTGCGGTTAAAATAGTCCCCAAAACGAGGGCTTTTGAAGTAGATTACCTGTTTTCTCCTGAAACACACTGGCTGACTTGAAAACTTTCTACAGATAGATTCTAGGGAATCATTGATCGAAATGTCTTTATCATCGCAGCTTCTTTACGCATTGAATCCCTCTCCCAAACCAAGCGTGGTTGCCTAGTTACCCGGACGCCGACCTTGCTGCACTGCGGCTCCGGGCCGCAGGACCGGCGCAGTGAGGGGGGGGGGGGAAGCTAAATAGTGCGACACGTCAAGCCGTCTTCGCCGCCAATCGCCCGCCTGCCCACGAGACCCGCCCACATCTCGCGCACCGATTGGAACAAAGTCAGCTCCGGCTGGGCCTGTCCCCTTCGTTGCTCGGGTGAATCGTGCCGTTGATTGGCTGCGTGGGGTGTCAGGCAAGGAGGGGAAGGTTGTCGGATCGGATGGTCGTTTTTCTGCTTGGTGCGGGCATCATGGGGTAATGGCTGGAAGTGGATAGCAATAGTAGAAAGATACGCCTCTTTTTAAACACTATTAAAGAAACAGCAATGCTTCTTTAGAGGTATGAGGCGTGGTGACAGTCCAACGTATTTACTGCAGTACGAGCAAAAAAAAAACCCGGAGAGATCCTGTGACTGGATTCACTTCAGCCACTACTTAAGTTGCTATCGTTCAGGTGAAGGACAAGATGTCGTTTGGTCAAATTCTGGCTGTATTGAATAAGTAGTTTTGAAGGAATTGGGATGTACCGTTCAAACTTCAATTCTACGTTATCATTCTTCTGCCGCCGTCTATTGAGTCTCAATGGAAACAGCGCTCCAGACTTGCAGTTTAAAGCTTAATTGAGATTGTGAGCCCCTCTGAGATTGCTGTCCTTCAGTCTGCCGGCCATAGCTCGGGTTAGTGTAAATATGACAATGTTTTACTATTTTTGTGGCCCATATGTACGAGAATGTCCATAGGCACGTAATTGCTCTTGTATTTTAAGATCTCCCTGTAGCATATTGTTAAAAGTTCGAGTTGAAAGAGGGGTCATAATGCGCACGTAATCCTCGAATAGGCGTTTCCGAGAACAGGAAATTCGACTGAACGCAGAGAAGAGAGGTGTGGAGATTTTGCAAGGAGATTATACAGTTTGGGGTCTTGGAAGATGAGAGCCCAACTTTCAATGAGAGAGAGATCAAAAGTCTAACATCGAGAGCACACATTTATTTCAGGGGTGAAGTCCAATGATGTAATCCAGTAAAATAATATGCTGTAAATTAAAAGTTGGCACACTAAATATTTAAACAAAACTTGGGGTATAACAACTTTACACATTTTTATTGATAGTTTTGAAGGTATAAATTAACGTTTGCTTTATAAAAGCTAAATCTATAGTCAAACCAGACCATTTGTAAGATTAAAAATTTATTCAGGGAAGAACGCAAAAGCCATACGGAATTTAGAGTCGCTGCCAAGGAGCGGAAAGTCTTGATAGGGAACCATATTTGTGCAATTTGTTGCTGTACTAATTCTTTAAGACTCTAACGCACAAAAGTGCTGGAGAAACTCAGAAGGTCATGATGGGAAACAAAGATAGATAACGAACATTTTGGGTCTGAGCAAAAAGACAGGGAGGCATCTGCATGAAAAGGTAGGGGGAGGAGGGAAGAAGGGGTACGGGAGCAGCACAGTGATGGTAGTTAAAAATGCTGGAGAAACTCAGCAAGTCATGCAACATCCCTTCATCCATGCAGGTGTCTGAATAAAAAGGTGGGGGGGAGGAAGAAGAAGGGACAGGGAGATGAGCACTGGCAACAGGTCATAGGTGGAAATGGGTGGGAGGACAGAAGAGAAAAGAGCTGAGAAGTGATAGAGGGCGGTGTTGGCTCTCTGAATGGAGAAGGAAGGGGTGGGGTGCTGGAGGAAAGGAGGCAGAATGATGGGGTGGTGCCTAATGGAAAGCAGAGAATCTTATGTTCATGCCATCTGGTTGGAGAGTGCCAGGAAAGAATGTCAGGTGTTATTCCTCTAATTTGCAGGTAGTCTTGGTTTGACTGTGCATGAGGATGTGGTGAAATGGTTGGCCACTGGGAGGTCCCTGTTATGGCTGCAGACAGAGTGAGAGTGAAGGTGCTCCACAAAGCAGATGGCGTGTTTGCATCTAGTCTCTCTGATGTAGGGGAGTTCACAACAGGAGCACTGGACACAGTGGATTACCCCTGCAGATTCACAAGTGAAGTGTTGCTTCACCTGGAAGTTTGGGGCCCAGAGATGGTGGTGAGGGTGGAGGTGTGGGTGCATGTACCAAAGGGGTCCTATTCCTCTGTTTCCTTTCCTCTTGCTACTCACCCAATTTCTCTTTATTCAGGGAGTTACCCCTCCCTCTATCACTTCTCAACTTTTCTTCTCTTCCACCCTCCCACCCATATCCACCTATGACCTGTTGCCAGTGCTCATCTCCCTGCCCCTTCTTCTTCCTCCCCCCACCTTTTTATTCAGACACCTGCATGGATGAAGGGATGTTGCATGACTTGCTGAGTTTCTCCAGCATTTTTAACTACAATCACTGTATCTGCAGACTTTTTGTTTAACTTAAAAAAAAAATATATGGGTGAGATACAAACCAGAGGACATGGATTAAGAGTGAAAGGAGAAAAGTTTAGGGGGAACATGAGTGAGTACTTCTTCACACAGAGAGTGGTGGGATGTGGAATGAGCTGCTAACTGAAGTGAATGCAGGCTCAATTTTAACATGCAAAAACAATTTGGACAAGTACATGGACGGGAGGGGTATGGAGGGAGGGCTATAGACTGGGTGCAGGTCAGTGGGATGGCAGAATAATAGTTTGGCACAGATTGTCTTTTGTGATTTTCTTTGTTTCTAATCTAGTACCATAATTTATTATAAATCTGCAAATTGGTTCTAATCCGAAACAAATCCAATGACATTTTTAAAGTTTCTTACTATTTTGGACTTAGTGCATCACCACCCAAAGAAGAATTTTTAATTTTCATTTCATCCCTTTCTAAAGCTACATTTTTTGACTTATTAAAATCTTTTGACTTTTATTTATTGACTCTGCCAATGGAAAATGTTTTTCTGTACTCTCTCATTCAAAATCTAGCTGGGTGTCCTCTTAATCTTTTTTGTTCCAATGTTATTTACAGAAGCAGGAATCAATGAACATTCCTGTTAAACTTTTCCTATACTTTTTTCAATGTCTTAATGTTTTTTTTTAAACCCAAAATGGTCTGACTGGTGATATGCAATCAAAGGAGCAGGAATACACCAATGAGTTTCTTTGACCATATCTCACTAATCAGAGGTAGAACTGACTTACCTATGGCTAGCCTTTTCTTCCACATTTCTTGATTACTTCTGGTCGGCAAAAAAAAACCATATCAATCTCAAATTTGAAGTTAAAATTAATGATCTGTCCTTTTTCTTTGGAAGAGATTAAAACCATTAGCAGCTTCTAGATATAAACTTGTCAGTCATCTTTATTCTTTGAAGGTGCCACTATTTTTTAGGTAATTGGCCTCGAATCTTAGCCAATTTAGCAGAAATAGTTTTTTTCTCTTTTTCTTTTGGAAACCTCAATGAAACTCCCCATTAAGCATTTACATTTCAAGGTATGTAACCCTGATTGGTATAGTCTTTGCTTATATTTTAACTCTTGAGGTTCATGTATAATTTTGATCATTTGTGTCCCACTCACCTCCTTGCAAATATATTGTTAGGTTTTAGCATTGTTATTTTCTATGCAACATCCCTTCAAATATTTTGTATGCATTTTTTACTTCCAATAAACTGTATCATCTTCAAGAATCTGACTTTGTTCTCCTACCCCCTCTGCTCCTGCACTTCCTCTCCCTCAAAATAATATTTTGATTATGTTGAATTTGCCATGTTCTCCCATCAGCAGTGGATCTGCTCAATTAATTTGTCTGGTCACATAAGTTTCTTGCAAATCCTAGTTGCTATTTATGATACTAACAAGATTTGCTGCATATGCAAACTTTAGAATTGTCTTTCCAGTATCAAAGTCCAGATAATTAATATGGATCTATAAAAACAATGATGGTAATATCAATTCTGGGGTATTGCAGATGTTTACAATAAGAAAAATAAAATTCTTGGGTCCTATTGATTGCCCAATTAATAGCTTCAAGTTACAATCTCTTTAATGCAATACACTTCTGTTTTTTTCTTTTGATCTACTTGTATGGTAGTTTATTAAATGTATTTTGAAACAACTTCTATGTGTGGGGTATTTCCACTGGAAATTAAAAATAATATAAAATTATGTTTGTGTAAATAGAATAGGGAGCAACTATTTAATTTTGGAGTTATTCAAGAGAGTGAACAGGAAACATTTTAAGTTGTTTTGAGAATGAAATGCTTTCCAGATGGATTGTTAAGTATGGGGAAAGGTGGATAGATATTGAAATGGAAAAATGCACAAGGCATTAAGATGAGAATGCTGGTGGATTAATTATGAATTCTTTGTAAAAACTGCTGGTAGCATCATAGCTTGCACCAAGATTTTCATGCATCAACTCCTGGATGTGTTCTGCATTTCAGGATGCCATATTCTACAATTTGCATCCTTGTTTTCAGATCCTTCTCTGGTTTATTACCCTCTTTCCTTGTAATCACCACTTTTGAAATACCTACATTCCTCCAATTTATACCAAACACAATGAGTTGATAAAGTAAAAGTAAAACAATGAGTTGATAATTTCTGATGTAAAGATGTTAAAATATTTAGACACTATTTAAATTATTATTCTGGAGACACAGATTTAATACAATTGAAAAGTTATCACCCAAAACTGGATTTTAAACTCTGAATTGCAGTTTAAAATTCTAGTGCATATTCATCATTTTTGTCCGGACTGCCATCCAAATCTTGCAAGAGTGCAGTATGGTCAGAGAGGTTACCAATCTTATATTTGCTTTATAACTGATCATGAGTGCATTGTGTATTGGCAGCAGAGTTGATCTGCTGTTGTTTGCCAGCAATGTCAATATGTCAATGTCATAGTTGGATTTTATCATGAATGAGTAAATGAATTAAAAGTACTCAATCAAGGAATGCACTAAAAAACACAAGTATAAAAACAAAATAAAATAATGTTGCATAACAATGGAAAGTATATTTGTGTTGCACTGTGGTGAGATTCAATCATGACTTTTTTTTTAGAAGTTTAGCCAATATCAAATTAATTAGAAAGGAACTTGTTATCTCCTTGTATACTTGTTTATGCAGAGGGAAGCTCATCTTCGGAAGGAGATGTTCTATTTGTTGATAGGAATTTTACTATTTTGAGCAACTTTGTTTAATTTCTTCTCCAAATGATATTGTTAAAGATGCTTGGATCTAGAAATTTTGTTTTATCTGTTCATATAACGGTTGTGTCACTGGAAATGCTAGCATTTATTCCCTATCCTTAAATACTCCTTGAACTAAATGGCACGCTAGATCATTTTGGAGGCTGGGTTACATTGCTGTGGATTTGGAAATGTATTCTAGGCCAGCTGAGTAAGGATATCGGATCTCCTTCCCAGAAAGTTGTCATTATTACTGATGCTTTTTTTAATTTCCAAATTTAATTATTTGAATTTAAATTTCCCAGCCACCTTCAGTGACAGAATTTGATTATTTTTCATGTCATGTTTGTGACAATAAACCTGATTCTGATTCTTTTGAGATTAATTGTTCCCTTATGACATGTCTAGTGTCTTGCCATTATATTTTCAAACTTTTTGTTCCTCTCATGTATGTTTAGAATGTTATGAATAATCTATAAATACATATAATTAAACCCACTGAAATAAGTTTTCATTCTTGCAGAACCCAGTGAGGTTCTTTCAATCGTTTCCACATGTATGCTAAATTAATTAAAAGCGCAATCCCAAAGGGCTTACCTGCATCTGTCTTCAATAACTCATGATGCTACTTGGAGTACGGAAATATTTTTAACTAAATTGTTACTTTTTCTCAGTTTAGTAGAAAACAAGATGAGTCACGCATGTTCAATAAATGCCCCATTTCTTTATGAGAAGCAAGGATTGGTGCTGGATATGATTCTCCGCTCTATGTTAGGAGTAGCCCAGCCTATCAACTGGGAAAGAGTAGCTAGACTCATACCAGGAGTCACAGCTAAGCAGGTATTGTAAGTTACTGTTTTGCCTTTTGAGGTTGCAACACAATTCTCTTTTCTATTTTTCCAGTTGAATAATGTTGCATTAATCAGTAAACCATTTTATTGTTGGAGCATTCCTTGTTGAGCTCGAAGGCTGTTAGTCTGTTGGATTGGTTCCACAGGAATATTAGCACATCAGGAATGGCAAAATGTTTGTTCATTATAATGATTACATTTTAAAAGTAATGAATTTTAAATTAAATTGATTTACCTATAAATAGTTCTGATTTATTAAATATCTTTATAATAACTAAATAACAAAGTTTATTAACATATTCTATTTTTAATGATTTATTTTAGCCAAAAATTGTTCATTTGTTTGAGACCCATTCAATTTCCTCAAAGCCTCTTTAAGGTGATTAAACTGCATCAGCTTTGAATGAGTTGGTTTTTCTAACTTTACCAGTAGCTCTATAAAGTATTTGCATTGATGATTATTGTGACTGTTTATTTTAAACAACGTTACTATTGTAGGATGAAAAATATTTGAACTGCTAAGTTTCAGTAACTCATAATGCTCTGAGAAATGACTTTTTACCAAAAAAGCACTGCAGATAAATTTTTTTAACAATTGAATCTGGTGGAATCGTTTTGAAAAGACTCTGATATTGATTTTAAATACGTTATTCAGAAGATTAGATGTTATTTTATTTAACTTGTCTTACATTAACAGTGTAAATCCTGGGTACATTTGTTATGTGAAGTGATTGGATTTTATGGAATTTTTGCTTTTCAATGTTTTAATGAAGAATAACCTGGTTGCCCCATCGCCTTTGTTCTTCTACAGGTCATTGAAACCTGCTGCATGCTCAATGCTCACTTTAAAATTAAATGTACTTTGAATATTGTATGGGATGTGACATATCTTACCATTACAACCATTCTATAAATAGTTGGAAAATAATTTCAGGAATGTATTTTAATTAATTTTGGAAAACTGGAGTCTTCTGTGGGTATAATCAGTACCAAGATCATTGGAGATATCATAGATCCAGAAGGACACTTTTGTAGGGGAAAAAATGGTTTGTGAATTTACATTCTTTATCAACCAAATAAAAGATATCAACTTGACCATACCTTTGAAGAATCTAGGGAAAGGTTTAGCAAGGTCTGATGCTCATGGTTAGGAAATTCTTGGCTAAAATGTCATTTGTCACTGTTTTCCTGTTTTAAAAATTGCATTGCAAACCAGTCACACAGTATTGTAAAAGCAAATTTCAGTTCTTAATGCTTTTAAAGGTAGGAAGTCTTATTGGTGAAAAGGAATTTATCTATTTCTGTAAAGGGGAAATGATGTATACAGTAATTCTGAATCTATTTCTTGGAGATCAAAGATAAGTTATAGGGGCAAAATAATGGAAGAAGCAATTTTCAGGTACTGGTAATTAAATATGAATAAATGTGCTGAAAGATTTTAATAACCAGATGTTTGATTAGCTTGCTTCTCATTAATGAAAGCGTGCAGTGCAATTTCTGCTGATGGTGAATCTTTGACTGCCTTACTGCAGACTAATTACAATTTTGGGTAATATTACATCTGTTTTATTACATGACAATAAAAAAAAATTGAATCTTTAAAAGGAAATAGAATTCTTAAAGTGTTGAGATTTTTCAGAAAATTTACTTAAAATGTTTAATTATTAGTTCAGATAAGTCATTAAAACGGAGATTACAGGATTAATTTTAAATATGTGCCATTCAAAAAGGACAGCCAAAAATATATTGCTGAATATGAGGCAGGTCTTTGATGGGCTGATAATGATTGTATAGAAATTAAATGGAAATTGTTGAGGGTACCCAACACAGATAAAATTTTGTATTAGGGAAGAGAACACCTGAATTAATTCTAACAAACTGATTGTAATAAATTTTAGAGAGGAAATAGTTGGAGGATGTAGGCAGCAGTGTGGTGCAGAACAAGTGCAAAAATCATTATAAAAGCAATTGCGTAAGTACAAGATTTAAAAAAAAATATATATATATTAGTGGAAAAAAAGAGAAAAATGAGAATATTCATAGTTTCATTAAGAACATGTTTTAAATGATTAAATGATGGGATTAATATGACAGTTTTCAAAGGTTGAGAGATTTGGAACTGGAAGACACTCATAATGGGAGATGTGGGAAGGAGAGCAGGGCAAATTGTCTTTTGACACACTTGTGATGCTATATATGCACTGATGAAGTAAGTTGTTTAATCAAGACCACATCAATTGTTAAGAACAGTTTAGGTAATTGGAGGAAAGATTTTTTTTTAAATGGAATTGTAGAGAGGATGAACACGCACAAATTAATTCTTGCTAATGTGAAGAGTAAGTATTTATTCAAAATGGTTGGGCATTGATCTATATTAAAACCCTCAAACAGCTTGGTAGGAATTGATCTGCAACTGGGAATGCACCAAAATGGTTACAACTTGTGATTAAAACCTAGCTTTAAATTATTTACAGTGTGCCAAGAGATTTGAAGAACTAAGAAGCAATGGAATCATGCCCCATATTTGTGGTGAAAACAAGTGTGAAGGGAGTCCATCTAAGTCATTGGCCACGTATATTAAATCATCATTCTTGGACAATGAAGATGATGAAAAATCTAGGTTATCTGTAGTGCACAATAGCACTTCTGTGTCAGGTGGGTGATGTCTGCAAGGTGTTTAATGATATTTCAAGGTATATTTTTCATTAACTGATATTTTTTATTAGTTTAAATAAAAACTTTGAACGGGATAAACTCATTTAGAATATTTATTTGGATATCATAGAGTATGCATTCATTTTTATTTATTATTTTGCTGAACATCAGGAATATTCATCTTTCTAGTTGTTTGTGGTTTGCCAGAAAACCATTTAAATTCAAATAGAGCACAGAATGAGGCCGATTAGCCATTTGTCTATGTTTATTCTTTGAAATAATTATCTTAACAGTCTTTTTCTGTTGGTGGTGATTCCTAAAGATTGGATTTGTGAGCATGGAGAAGCAGAATATTATTAGGGATAGTCAACATTGCTCTGTGAGAGACAGGGCGTGCTTTGTGGACCTAATTGAGTTCTTTGAGAAGATGACAGAAACTGAAGGTCAGGCAGTGGAATTGATGGAGATCAGAATCAGGTTTATTGTCATAAATATGTGTTGTGAATTTTGTTGTTTTGTGGAAGAATTATGATTCTGAACAAGGTACAAAAATTAATATAAAAAGTTTTAAAATGTGGATATACAACACGGTAGCAGGCCATTTCGGCCCACAAGCCCATGCTGCTCAATTACACCATATTTGACAGTGATTCAACCAGTCAGAAGAGTGCAATAATGGTGACATTTCAAATTCCAAACAAGATGTAACAATGGCCACTGGCATGCCTTCTTCATAATTGTATCAACATGATGATCCAAGGATAGGTCTTCAGAGATGTTGACACCCAGGAATCTGAAGGTTCTTGCCCTCTCCACTGCTGAGTCCTTGATGATTTGTGTTCTCCTGGCTTCCTCTTCCTGAAGTTGACAATCAAATCCTTTGTTTTACTGATGTTGAGTGCAAGGTTGTTGTTGTGACACGACTCAACCAGCTGATCTTTCTCACTCCTCTATGCTTCCTCTTGGCAATCTGTGATTCCGCCAACAACAGCAAATGCTGGTATCATTGGCAAATTTCTAGATGACATTTGATTTGTGCCTGGCCACATAATCGTGGGTGTAGAGAGAATAGAGCAGTGGGCTAAGCATGCATCCTTGAGGTGTGCCTGTGTTGATTATGTGGATTTTAGGAGGTGTTTGCCATGGGTCCCCCATGGTATGATCATTCAGAAAGTCAGGCATGGGATTCATGGAACGTTTACTGTGTGGATTTGAATTGGCTTGTCCACAGTAGGCAGAGGGTGGTTGTAGATCAGTGGTTTTCAAATTACCCCCCCCTAAACTCAGATTCCACCTCAAGCAATCCCAATGCCATAAGTGCTCTGTGATTAATAAGGAATTGCTTAAGGTGGTATATGAGTGGGAATGGAAGGTTGAGAGCCACTGCTTTAGATCAAATTGTTTTTGAAATATTTTGCTTGAGAAAAATTGTCATTGGGCCATTTCCTTTGAAGTTTTGAAACCATGCACATAATGAGTGAATTAGGTGTTCAGACTTTTCTTTCCACTCACATTCCACCTTAAACAATTCCTTGCTGATAGAGTGCTTATGGCATAGGGATTGCTTAAGGTGGAATGTGAGTTTATGGGGGCAGTTTAAAAACCACTGTTGTACATGGATGGAGCTTATTCTGTCTGGAGGAGACCAGTGACAAGTGCTCTTTGTGATTTTTTTAAAATATAAATGACTTGGATGATGAGGTGGAGGGATAGGTTAATAAATTTGCAGCTGACACAAAGGTTGGAGTTATAAAACCATGCTACTGTGGAAGATTGTTATTAGTTACAATGGAACATGGACAGGATGTAGAGAAATGACAATGGAATTCAATCCAGAAAAGTATGAGTGATACATTTTGGAAGATTTCAGAGAATAAAATTACTGGCAGGATTCTTAGCAGTTTGGAGGAGAGAAGCATCTTGGAGTCCAAGTCCATAAATCCCTAAAAGTTGCCACAAAAATTGATAAGGTGGTTAAGAAGGCATAATGGTTTGCTGGGAGATTGAGTTTGAACTACAAGGTAATATTGCAGCTCTGTAACGACACTGGGTGGTCCACACTTGGAGTATTTAGTTTAGGCTGGTTGCCTCATCATAGGATGGATATGGGAAGCTTTAGAAAGGATGCAAAGGAAACTTGCTAGGATGCTGCCCGTCTTGTTGAAAGATTGAGGGATAGTCACTTAACAGCGACTTAATAGAATTGTATAAGATTATGAGAGGCATAGATAGAGTGGACAACCAATATCCTTTTCCCAGAGCAGCAGTGACCAATTCCAGAGGATATTTGTTTAAAGTGAGTGGAGGATAGTTTGAGGGAGATGTTAGAGGAGGTTCTTTTGACACAGAGTGGTGGGTAACTGGAATGCCCTGCTAGGGTGATATGGTAGAGGTTGATACAATAGTGACAATTAAAAGTTCCTTGGATAGGCACATGGATGTAAAAAAAAAAATGAAGGGGTATGGCTGCAAGGGAGGGCATGGTTAGCTTGATCAGGAAATAAGTTTGTATAGGTAAGTATATCATTGAGGGCTGAAGGACCTATGATTGTTAAAAATCCATTGATTTGATTAAGCTCTTTCAAGGAAATAAATCTGTCATATTTATCCACCCTGACCTACTGACTTTCAACTGCCTATATAAATGACCCATTGAAGGGTCAACAGGGATAGGCAATAGCCTGCTGACTTTGCCAGCAATAACTATACCACATTAAAAAAAAATCCTTTAAACTATGCTGATATCTACAATATTTTCACGCATATAACATGTGCATGCACATATAATGCACAGAAACTCATAAATTGAGAAAAAGTATTTTTGTATTACGCACACGCATATACGACATGAGTGTAGTATTCTACATTCCGACTCACGAGCAATTTGCATTTATTTGGGGCATGAGACAAAACACATTCTGTAGTCCCACTATTTGCCACAGTTAATCTCTCGCGATTTACGCCATTCAACTTGCCCCAGAGGTGTCAATCTGATATCCTCCTGCAACATATTATCAAGGTTTAGAAAGGAATCAATTAAATAGATTGAAGATAGGCTTCAGAGTTATCAGGGTTGGTGCCAGAACGTATGTTAGAGGGGGGCATTAGTGTGTTGGAAGGGAGCTCATTCAGCAAGGGGGGAAGGATGCTAGCTGGGACCTACCTGTTGTTAACACCATCCACCCCTCCGATGTGAACAGTCTTTTTATTGTGTCACTAGATACTTCTGACGCACGCTAGTGACGCAGCCGGGGGCGGGTGGAGAGTTGCTAGCATGTGTCAACCTAGACGTTAGTGATGCCGGGGAGAGTGGGGGTGGGTCTGACGGCCAGGAATGGCTGTACGGACAGGGTACTTGATATGTTAATCTATTCCTTCAGAGGACAGACCTGGCTAATTAACATTGATAAGGTGCAGTGCCCTAGCCAAAATATTCTGTTTCTCGGAATACTATGGCACTCAGGCCAAAGAGATCAAACTTTTGAATTTTGCCATTTTATATGTACCCAATTCCCAAGCTCGCTATAAATTGCTGGTGTGACTTTTCCATGCCTGCTATAAATTGTGTGTGTTGTTTCAACATGTGAAAATATTCTTGTATAGCACACGTATGCATGTAATGCACGGGAAGTACCTGGTTTGTTTAAAAAAACACATATAATGCACGTATTATATGTGTGAAAGCACAGTTTTCACAAATAAGTAGAACCTTATTGAATACTTTCATTTTGTAGACTTGTAACTCTATGACTGTACTAAGATAACTTTATATCCACTTTCTCTAGCATTGTCTTTAGGAATTAAAGAACTAGCTACCTAATGGCCTAGATATTGTAGTTCAATCTTATTAATTTCACAACTGGGGGAAGGGTGATTCTTTCCTTGTTTCTTACCGGAGCTCAGAATTTTAAGATTTTTATTTTATATACTACCTTTCCACCCTATATTTTTTTTTCAAATTTTTTATTTTGTGCAGGTTGAGTATAGAGATAATAATGATTTATTGACCAGATGGAAATTCATTAGATTATTGATTCTTAAATATTATTTTAATTTATTATAGAAATTTGTTTGTTGAATCATGTTTTTTTTAAATTTGATGCAATAAGCTTTGCTTCATCATGCCTACTTTGTACTTTCAATATTCTTATCTATTCAAGTGCAAACTGGTTTATCTTCAGGAAGAAATTGCACACTAAAAGAAAATGGTTCAACGGATAAAGATGAAGATAAACTGGATGAAAGCCAAGGGTAGGTAAAAGTAGGGTGTATGCACTTCTCTGTAGGAAAATAATTTGGTCCAGTTTAGAGGTAGAGATTTTTTTTTAAAAAAGCAGCAGAAATGTGCATAATCGGATATATTAAATTATTTAGGCCCATATGCATTCCAAAATGTGTGAAAAATTAAATGTCTTTTTGAAATCCTCGTGATTGGGATAATCAGAATTTAAGATTTAGTTCTTTAAATTTAACCATATACCGATTATTATTGGGTCTGGGCCTATTTTAGGTAAACGATATTTTGGGATAACTGGTCATTTTGTAAAAAAGATCCAAGTAGCAACAATAAATCACTTGTAACAGTGTTTTAAACAACAACAAACAACATTAAGCTTGACATAATGTTTAATTCTCACCAAAAAACAACCTGAACAAAATAAGATAAATCCAACACCAAAAAATTCTACTGAGAGGTTTTTCCAAAATTCCAAACATTTTTCAACCTGTGATGTCAGTTTGGCTCTGCAAAAGTTTTGGATAACTGAGGATTTCTGATTGTTTCAGATATCCTCATTTATCTGAAATTTTTTAGAGGTGAAATGATGTCATTTCAGCTTTGAAATTTTTAAGATAGATGAGGATTTCTGATTTTTCTGAAATTTTCAATTATCCAGAAATTTTTTTGGAGCCAAACAGACGTCACTTACAGGTCCAAAAATATTTTGGAAAACTGAGGATTTTGGGTAATCTGATTTTGTATAATCGGAGTTGTACTGTACTTTAAATAACCAGCATTTATCTAGCATTTCTTGCAGAGAAATTTGTTATTACTGAGAACTTAGTGAGGTGCATTAGATATAAGAAATGAAACATGTCACAGTTTTTGAGAACTTTTAAGTGTAGGGAAATGTTAAGCAATTAATGCCAAGAGCTGTGAAGATGGCATATTGTCTGGCAGACACTAAAAAGTGACTCATATATTCTTTAAGGCTACAGTAGTGCTAGAGACATGGTGGAGGGACTTCACTAAAGGTTATGTATTTAATAGTTGAGTGTGAGAGAGCTAATATTTAAGGTGATAGCCAGATGATTTGCAGAGTCCAGATTTATTTTGGAGTTCATGTGGAGCCTGGATGGCATGTTGGATAAATGTATCTATTATGAAATGTGTGCATATTCTGTTGAACATTGATGATTTAAAAACTGCTCAGATAAACATGCAATTTACACAGATTTCCCTCCCTTCTCTGCCTATTACCTACACCATACTCTTTTGTTCAGCTGCCTGCCAACATTTTTCGATACCTTGATGAAGGCCTCAAGTCCGAAATGTCGGTTATGTATTTTTACCTTTACATTCAAATGGTCCCTCTTTTTCAGAAGGATGATGAGTTCTTACCTATTTCAAATGTTATTGATTTTTTTATTACTTGAACTGTTGAGAGTGACATAGATACATTAATTGCTTATTTTATTCTCACCTACATTTTGTTAGGACTTAGTAAAAACACCATACTGGAGAAACTCAGCAGGTCAAAGAGTGCCCTTTATATAGAAAATATAAAAATACATAACCGACATTTCGGACTTGAGCCCTTCATCAAGGTATCGAAAAATGTTGGCAGGCATCCGAACAAAAGAGTATGGGGGAAGGCATGGTTGCAAAGGCAGGAGGTAATAGATAGAGAAGGGAGGGAGGGGACAGTAACAAGCAAGGGGAGGAGGGATGGTTAGGGAATAGAGGGGGAGGGGAAGGGGGTGAGGAGGAGAGCAGGTCAGCATAAACTGGAAAAGTCGATAATGACATCTGACTGGAGAGTGCACAGATGGAAAATCAGGTGTTGCTCCTCTAATTTACGGGTGGTCTTGGTGGGATAGTACACAAGGTTATGGACGGACATACGAGTATGGGAGTGTGACACAGAACTGAAATGGTTGGCTATTAGGAGGTCTTTGTCACTGGTGCAGATAGAGCGAAAGTGCTCAGCGAAGCGATCTCCCAGTCTGTGCCCAGTCTCTCTCTCATGTAGAGAAGGCCACAAAGGGAGCACCGGATGCAGTAAATCAGTCCTGCAGATACACAAGTAATAATAATAATAATAACAATTACAGCACGGAAACAGGCCATTAGGCCCTTCTAGTCCGCACCGAACCAAACACCCCTTTCTAATCCCACCTCCCTGCACAATGCCCATAACCCTCCATCTTCCTCTCATCCATATACCTGTCCAACCTTTTCTTAAATAATACAATTGACTCCGCCGCCACTATTTCTCCCGGAAGATCATTCCACACAGCTACCACTCTCTGAGTAAAGAAGTTCCCCCTCATGTTACCTCTAAACCTCTGCCCCTTAATTCTTAACTCATGTCCTCTTGTTTTAATCTTTCCTCCTCTTAACGGAAATAGTCTATCCACATCCACTCTGTCTATCCCTTTCATAATCTTAAATACTTCTATCAAATCCCCTCTCAACCTTCTACGCTCCAAAGAATAAAGACCCAATCTGTCCAATCTCTCCCCATACTCCAGATGCTTAAACCCAGGCAACATTCTGGTAAACCTTCTCTGCACTCTCTCCACTCTGTTTATATCCTTCCTATAATTAGGCGACCAGAACTGCACACAGAACTCCAAATTAGGCCGCACCAACGTCTTATACAATCTCAACATCACCTCCCAACTCCTATATTCCATGCAATGATTGATAAAGGCCAGCATACTAAAAGCCTTCTTCACCACCCTATTCACGTGAGTTTCTACCTTCAGGGAACGATGTACCGTCACTCCTAAATCTTTCTGCTCTTCTGTATTCCTCAATGCTCTCCCATTTACCACATATGTCCTATTCTGATTCTTCTTACCAAAATGAAGCACCTCACACTTATCAGCATTAAATTCCATCTGCCATTTTTCAGCCCACTTTTCTAAGCAGCCCAAATCCCTCTGCAATCCTAGAAAACCTTCTTCATTATCCACTATTCCACCTATCTTAGTATCGTCTGCATATTTACTAATCCAATTCACCACCCCATCATCTAGATCATTAATGTATATAACGAACAACAATGGGCCCAATACAGATCCTTGAGGCACACCACTGGTCACCGGCCTCCAACCTGACAGACAATTATCCACTACCACTCTCTGGCCTCTCCCTTTCAGCCAATGTTCAATCCATTTGACTATCTCAAAATTTATACCTAAAGACTGCACCTTCCTAACTAACCTTCCATGTGGTACCTTATCGAAGGCCTTACTGAAGTCCATATAGACAACATCCACTGCGCTACCCTCATCCACATTCCTAGTCACCTCTTCAAAAAATTCAATCAGATTGGTCAAACATGACCTTCCTCCCACAAATCCATGTTGAGTACTCCTGATCAGACCCTGTCTATCCAGATGTTTATAAGTACTATCTCTAAGAATTTTCTCCATTAATTTACCTACCACAGACGTCAAACTTACAGGCCGATAGTTGCCAGGCTTCCTCCTTGAACCCTTTTTAAATAACGGAACCACATGCGCAATGCGCCAATCCTCCGGCACTATCCCCATATCTAATGACATTCGAAAAATTACCGCCAGAGCCTCTGCTATTTCCTCCTTCACTTCTCTCAATGTCCTGGGGAAGATCCCGTCTGGTCCTGGAGACTTATCCACCTTTATATTCTTCAAAAGCCTTAAAACTACACCTTTTGTAATCTCTATATTCCCCATATTTACCCAATTTGCTTTTTTTATCCCACATCTCCCAATATCCTTCTCCTTAGTGAATACCGAAGAAAAGAAACTGTTCAATATCTCCCCCATTTCTCTAGGTTCCACACACAGTTTTCCACTCTGATTTTCTAAGGGACCAATTTTGTCTCTAGCTTTCCTCTTACCATTAACATATTTGTAGAACTCTTTTGGATTTGTTTTCACCCTGCTTGCCATAGTTTTCTCGTACCTTCTTTTAGCTTTCCTAATTCCTCTCTTAAGATTCCTCTTACATTCAATGTATCTTTCAAACATCTCCTTAACTCCATGCTTCTTATATCTAATGTACGCCTCCCTTTTTCTTCGAACCAAGTTTCCAATATTCCTTGAAAACCACGGCTCTCTCAAACCTTTTGCCCCTCCTTTTAACCTAACAGGAACATAAAGCTTTTGCACTCTCAAAATCTGATCTTTAAAAGACTTCCATCTCTCTACTACATCCTGCCCATAAAACAAATTGTCCCAATGCACACCCTGCAAGTCCTTTCGCATCTCCTCAAATCTAGCTTTTCCCCAATCAAAAACCTCAATCCTTGGCCCTGATTTCTCTCTTTCCATAATGACATTGAAGCTGATGGCATTATGATCACTGGACCCGAAGTGCTCGCCAACACTAACCTCCGTCACTTGACCCATCCCATTTGCCAACAGTAGATCTAACACTGCTCCTTCTCTGGTCGGCACCTCTACATATTGTTGTAAAAAACTATCTTGCACACATTTCACAAACTCTAACCCATCCATTCCTTTCACAGAATGTGTTTCCCAATCTATATGTGGAAAATTAAAATCTCCCATAATTACAACCCTGTGCTTATCACAAATATCTACTATCTCCCTACAGATTTGCTCCTCTAGGCCTCGGTCCCCTCCGGGTGGTCTATAATACACCCCTACAAGTGTAACCTCTCCTTTCCTACTCCTCAGTTCCACCCAAATAGCCTCCGTGGATGTGCCCTCTAATCTATCCTTCCTAGGCACCGCTGTAATATTTTCCCTGACAAGCAATGCAACCCCACCTCCTCTTGCCCCTCCGACTCTATCACACCTAAAACAACGAAACCCAGGGATATTCAGTTGCCAATCACATCCCTCCTGCAACCATGTCTCACTAATCGCTACCACATCATACTTCCAAGTATCAATCCACACCTTCAGCTCATCCACCTTTTTTACAATACTCCTGGCATTAAAATATATGAATTTCAGGGATTTCCCATTTTTTAATCCCTGTTTTCCCTCATCTTTAAGAACAACATTATTTACTTTTCCTGACAATTGCCCTTCACCTTCTTCCAGAGCATTTCCCTTCTCTATCACCTGCCCATCCATATTCAAATACTTACTACAAACTTTCATTGTTTTCATTCTAACCTTCTCCTTACTGCTCTGTACTATTTTGTTCCCTCCCCCCAACCATTCTAGTGAAGTGTTGCTTCATTTGAAAAGTTTGTTTGGGGCTCTGGACTGTGGTGGGGGGGGGGTGGAGTGTGGGCGCGTGTGGCACATCCTGTGGCCACAGGGTAAGGTGTTAGGGAGGTGATTGGTGGGGAGGGATGAGTGCACAAAGGAGCCATGGAGGAAGCAGTCCCTACGGAAAGTAGAGAGGGAGGAGATGGGAAGATATATCTGGTAATGGGATTCTTATGTAAGTGCCGGAAATTCCAGAGGATAATGTGTTGGATGCAGAGGCTGGTAGGTGAGGAAAAGGGGGATTCTGTGTTTGTTGTATCTGGGGGCAGAAGGGGCCAGGCGGATGAATGGGAAATGGAGGAGATGTGGGTGAGGGGAGTTGATGGTGTTGGAAGGAAAGCCACGTTCGTGGAAGAAGGAAGATATTTTGGAAGATCTGGTCTGGAACACCTCATCTTGAGAACAGATGAGGTGGAGATGGAAAAATTGAGAGAAGGGAATAGAATCCTTGCAGGGGACAGGGTATGAGGAAGTGTAGTCAAGATGATTGTGGGAGTTAGTGGATTGGTAATATAGGTTGGTGGAAAGCTTATCCTCTGAGATAGAGATGGAGATCCAGGAAGGTTAGAATGCTGTCGGAGGTGGTCCAGATGCGTTTGAGATCAGGGTGGAAGTTGGCTGTGAAGCAAATGGACTTGACGAGCAAGTGCATGAGGCAGTCGCAATGTAGTCATCAATATAGTGGAGGAAGAGTTGAGGTTTCTCCCTTCCAGCTCTCCTTCCCCCATCCCTCCTTTCCTTGCTGCTGTCCCATCCCTCCCATCTCCACCTTTTACCTCCTGACTTTGCGACCTCACCTCCTCCCAACTTTTTTCCTTGGACGCCTGCTGATATTTTTCCATATATTGACAAAGGGCTTAAGCCTGAAGTATCAGTTATGTATTTTTATCTTTGCTGTATAAAGGACACGGATCTGCTAAGTTTCTCCAGCTTTGTGTTTTTAATTCAACCACGGTCTGCAGAGTTTTACTTTTCTTTGGACTTAACTGTCCTTTGCCAGTATTTATCTGCAGTTATCCTGACACAAATAATGCAGCAATTACAGTACATCTTGGAAGCTAAAGAGATGGATAATCTGGAGGGTATAGAAGGATTTCTAAATATGGATCTTTAGGTAGTTATTGGTAGATAAAAACACTTGAATGTTTTACCCCTGCTTTTGTTAGTTGCCTATGAACTGCATTATTACAGATTAAGGCACATCATAAGCTCCAAAGGGAAAAGTGTTTACATTTTGTGATTTATTCATTAGAATTCTGTGTTAAAATTCTGCTAGATGCCAAAATTCAGATATCTTTGAATCTTTGAGTTTGGTTGAGCAAGAAAGAAACCTGAAATTCAGTAAATCTGTGGTGAAACTCAAAATTCAGTAAAATTGAGATGAAATGAGGATTATCTTTATTCTGATGTCACGTATGAGAGTGAGTTAAGAGGAATGAGTACAGTTGTCTCGATAGAAGTGAGCATTTTGCTGGATTCACTTAATTGTTTATTATGACTGGCTTTTAAAATTTTAGTCTGCTGTTCCAGTCTGGAAAATTTAAAAAAAACATAATTATAAACATAAAGATAATTATTTCTGCTTCATTCCTCTGATTCATGCTATAGTGGGGAGAACCTACCCAAACTGTATGAGAATACAACCTTCTGATTTAATTAAGGACAAACATTTCATCAAATTATAAGCAAAGTGATATTCAACCACTTAACAAATGACACTTATAAGATTTAGAGTTCATAAAGCAATTTAAAATCATTTTGTTTTGCAGTTACAAGGACTAGATAATGGAACCATGTTTTTGTTACTCGTGTTATTTCAAATTGCTCTTTATTTTTTGAATAGGCCAAACATGGTAATTCATGTTTGTGATGAAGCCAAAAACGTGAAGCGTGATTTTGTTTGTCCTCGGAATCTATTAGTCAGTGAGATGAAATACTTTGCTGAGTATCTCTCTGTGGATGCACAGCGGTGGCAAGAAGTAGATATCTCAGTGCACTGTGATGTCCATATATTTGCCTGGTTGATGAGTTATGTGAAGAAGAAACTAAAGCATCAAAGTCAAGCTGAACTCCCGGAGCTTGGTATGTGTAAGGGTTATATTTTAATTATATATTTGTATGCTGGAACACTCAATATAGTTTTTTAACTGATTTTTCTTCAGTGTTATGATTTGTATAGTTGACAGTGAACTTCTCTCAAGAAGTTGTACATTTTTGCACTTAAATTAAATGAATTATTTCTGCTTTATCACTATTCTTGCACAATAATTTATCTTCATGTTGTCTTCCAATAATTTCTTAAATGCATTTCATATAGAATTTTGTGGTCAATTGGGTGTACTTATTTTTTTAATGTCAGGCTGTGCCATGTTCTCCCATTTGCACCCTCTTGCAGACAGGTTTTGAATTTTTATCCTTCAATTTTTATTTAAATATTTTTCTCACTTGGAAGGGAAAATAGAACCAGTAGTAATAAACTTTTTCTCAGCTTATATAGTAGCTTTCTTTTAAAAATAGAAACAAAGTTTTTTTCAATTTAATTTGAACATGGGAAAAGAACTTTATTGAAAATACTTTTCCCATACATGTATGGAAATTTGATTCTTTACTTTAAACTAATGGATATGCACTGAGCTCTGTAATGTAATGGCCCATTTTTATCAGTGAGTTCTAAGTTTAAGTTCTACATCACTTGAAGTAATTACTAAATTTTGTTGCTCTCCTCCAACTTTCATGTTTGCCTTCAAATAGTGAATTCAGACTGACACAGCTTGCCTATGTAACATCATATTTGTATCTGGCACAGAGACACTTGTTATCTGGGGACTTGGTGTATTTAATATTTAGGAAGGGGAACATTTCAATGTGTATTGTTGCAATTAGAGTTCAATCTAAAACTTTTAAAACTTGTCCTTTGCATGCAATTTATTTCAAATGTTTTCAATATTTAATTAATGAATGAAACTACTCTCATAACTCTATGTATGTTTATAGTCAAATTCTAATAATTTTATGCATTCTGTTTGCTATTCTAGTGACTTCTTCCACATTTTTTGGGTATTGTTATTCATTTTTTATTCCACATTTTTATTCTATTTAATTCTCTCGTGGCCAATTGACTGAATGCCTGAAAAAAGCCAAATGTATATCTAAACCAGTGGTTTTCATTCAAACTGCCCTCCTAAACTCACAATCCATCTTAAGCAATCCCTAAGCCTTAAGTGCTCTGTGATTAGTAAGGCATTGCTTAAGGTGGCATGTGAGTGGAAAGAAAAGTTTGAAAACCACTGCTTTAATTGTACCTAATTGACTCGTTATGTGCACAGTTTCATAACTCCAAAGGAAATGGGCCAATGACAATTTTTCTCAAGCAAAATATTTCAGTAACAAATGGGTTTTAGAGCAGTGGTTCTCAACCTTCACTTCCCATTCACATACTATCTAAAGCAATCCTTTACGAGTTTAGGGGGTAGTTTGAAAACCACTGATTTAGACAAATTATTTCAGAGTGCAGAATAGATTTGATTTTCAAAGTTTTTTGTGCTAACTGATTCAAATCATTTAATAACTTTAAAAAAAAACTTTATTTAAAGACATTAATCAAAATACAGTTAAACATAACAAAGAAAAGTGAAGAACACATTTTTATTTATATTTTTAAAAAAACCCTCCCACCCCTTCAGCCAGCTCCCTTAAGGGGAGCCAAATATAAAAACAATACAGTTAATATAAAGAATATTTCAAAGTATTTCCAAATTCATATACTCCAAATAAGTGAACATATTTTAACAAAAAATGAATAATTATCATGTAAATTACATGTAATTTTTTCCATAATAATGCAAGTTCTCAATTCATAATGCCACCGTATTATATTAATCTCCACATTATCTTTCCAAGTACTAGCTACACATTTTTGTGCTACAGACAGCACGAGACATACAAATGCAATTTGAAATTTATCCAACCCTAGTCCTTTCAAAGAAACCATATATCCCAACAAAAAAATCGATGGGTCTAATGGCAATTTAATATTAAATAATTTTTCCAAAACCAATCTAATTGCTTCCCAAAATTGTTGTATTTTAACACAAAACCAGACAGCATGTAAAAAAAAAAAGTTCCAGTACATAATCCACATCTAAAACAAAATCCGAATTACTAAACCCATATTTTTAAAAATTTCTCTAGAGTCAAATATAACTGATGCAAAAAATTATAATTAACCATTCCATATCGTACATTTGTCACTTTAGTTACACTCTCATGGCACATAGCTCCCAATTATCTTTGGGAAAAATACAAGTTAAATCACTCCCATTTAAGTCTAGATTTCTCCCAATCCAGTTTATCCATCACATCCTGTAACATTTGATACATACCCGAAATATTACCTTTCTTAGGTACAGAGGAAATCAAAGATTCAAATTTCGTCAACATGGGTAGATTCATCTCTTTACCATAATTATCTTTTATCAAACCTCTAAGTTGATAATGCACAAATAAAAAGTTTACAGATGTATCAAATTTCTCCCTCAGTTGATTAAAGGAAATAAACTATCCTTCTTCATAGTGGTCCTGAACTCTCTTAATACCCTTAGAATTCCATCTCTTTAAATGATTATTAAACATTGAAAAAGGAATAAGCTGATTATGATATAACGGGGTTTGAATTGATAATTTACCCTTTGATCCTAAAACCATATTTTGTTTAACCCATATCCTTAGCAAATGTTTTAGTACCGGCATATTACATTACCTCAATATATTCCCATTCCACTTAAATATAAACTGGTGTATCTCAACTTCAGATATACAAGCCATTTCCATCTTTGCCCAACTCGGAAATTGGTCCATATATATCAATCTACTAACAAATTTCAACTGAGATGCTTCAAAATAATTTTGAAAATGAGGTAACTGCATCCACCTAATGCATATTTCCATGCAAGTTTATGCAAAGCTACTCGTGCTAATTTTCCCTTCCATAAAAACTCCCATACTGCTCTGTTCAAATCCCCAAAAAAACCCTTTGAAAATAAACATGGTATCAACTGAAACAAATATTGAATTCGAGGAAAAATATTCATTTTAATGCAATTTACTCGATCAATTAATGTTAACAGCAAATCTTTCCATTTAGTCAAATCCATTTTAATCCTTTTTAATGAAGGAACTGTCATGGCAGCTACACTGATACTGAAAGAACATACAACCAGACGGGTTGAGCTCAGTGAGCAGAACTAATTTATTGCAGGCTGCTGGGGTGGACTTATATTCCCATCCCGGACCTGGCTGAGAACAGTGTAGTGGGGGCACTGACGTCACCCGGGCTTCATGTGGTCCCCTAGCACGGGCTTCTGAGCCCTGTGCTGAGAAGAAGGGGAAACCCCCGATGGTGCCATTTTGGCTGCTGCCCCGCCGCAAGGATTACAAGCAGGGCCGGTTCGCCTGCCTAGTGGTGTGCCGCCACACAGCTCCCCCCCCACCAGAACCGGCAACAATGTCCTTTTTAGTTGGGCGGCCTTGCTTCTTGGGCTGGGCCACAATCACTGGTTCGGTGGGGTCAAGGTGCACTGGGTTCAGCCTGTTCACAGTATACAGTTCCTGCCTGCCACTGATGTCCAGCGTAAACGTTCACCCTGAACGCTGGACAGCCTTGTGCAGCCCCTCGTAAGATCTCTGCAGAGGTGCCGTGGGTGGGCCCCGCCAAATCAAAACATACTCTGCGGAAAGCAGCTCGCTGGGGATGTGAGATGGCCTTGTGCAGTGGGGGTGGGGGTTTGAAGGAGTCCAAGCGGGCCTGGAGGTAGGGAAGCAGCTCATGCGTCAACCACTGGGGTTTGTGAGGCACGTTGATGAACTCACCAGGAAGTGCCAGCGGTGCGCCATAGACCACCTTAGCTGATGACGCCTGCAGATCCTCCTTGGGCATGGAGCGGATGCCCAGGAGCACCCAAGGCAGTTCATCCACCCAGAGTGGACCAGTGAGCCGGAACATAAGTGCCGACTTAAGGTGGTGATGCAAACGCTCAACCAGCCCATTGGGCTGCGGGTGATAGGACATGGTGCAGTGTACCTCGATCCCCAACCTGTTGGCGAGCTGTGCCCAGAGCACAGAGGTGAACTGGGCGCCCTGATTGGTGGTGAGGTGATTCGGAACGGTGAACCCAACCATTTCCACAGAGCTCAGGAGTCCATGGAGGCGTCCAGCTTCGGGATTGCCTCGGGCCAACTAGTGGTGCGGTCCACCACTGTGAACAGGTAACAGTTGCCCTGGGAAACGGGTAAGGGCCTGACTATGTCCACGTGAATTTGGCTGAACAGTGCTCGAACTCTTGCACAGGTGCCCTGGTGTGCCTGTGTACCTTTGACATTTGGCAATGGGTGCATGTTCTGGCCCAGCCCGTGATCTGCTTCCACAGCCCATGCCAGATGAACCGCTCTGCCACCATCCGGACTGTGGACCCGATGGACGGGTGTGAAAAGTCATGGATGTGATGGAAGACTTGTCTGCGCCACTGTTGAGGAACCACTGGCCGTGGGGTGCCCATGGAGACATTGCACAGGACGGTGCTTCCGCCGCTCGGAGTTGGGAGGTCTCGGAACCACAGGCCCGTGATGGCAGTCCTGAAGGCTCGCGTCTCCTCATCAGACTTCTGGTCCTGGGCAAGCTGGTTGAAGTCGAGGCCAGGTGTCAGCGTGCAGATGGCCGGTCATGAGAGTGCATCAGCGACCATGTTGTCCTTCCCCACCTTGTGCCGAATGTCGGTGGTAAACTCAGACACGAAGGAGAGGTGTCGCTGCTGGTGGGCTGACCAGGGGTCCTTCGCCATCGTGAGTGCCTGGGTGAGGGGTTTGTAGTCAGCGAAGATGGTAAAAGTCCTCTTCTCCAAGAAATAGTGGAAATGCTGCACTGCTAGGTACGTGACCAGTAACTCACGGTCAAAAGCGCTATACTTGCGCTCTGGTGGGCAGAGAAGCCGGCTGAAGAATGTCAGCAGCTTCCATTGTCCATTCACCTGCTGCTCCAGGACGGCGCCTACGGCTGTGGCAGAGGCATCGACGGAGAGCACCATATGCAGGTCAGTGTGCGGGTGGGCGAGCATGGTAGCCTTTGCGAGGGCATCCTTGGTGGCCTCGAATGCACGGCAAGCCTCTGGGGTCCAGGTGAACGTTTTGTGCTTGGCTGCAATGAGGGCGAATAGCAGCTGCATGATGCGCGCAGATCCCAGGATGAATCAGTTGTAGAAGTTGACCATACCTGCAAACTCCTGCAGCCCCTTGAGATTGTCTGGAAGTGGGAACTCCTTGATAGCAGTGACCTTCATAGCGGTGGGCACGGCTCCCTCGGCCGTGATGGTATGGTCCAGGAACTGCATGGACTCTTTCCCAAACTGGCACTTGGTTGGGTTGATGGTGAGGCCGAAGTTAGCCAGCCAGGAGAAGAGGGTGCACAGGTGGGCCTTGTATTGTGCCTGATCCCTGCTGGCAACGAGGATGTTGACTAAGTAAATGAAGACAAAATACAGGTCCATGCCCATTGAGTCCATGGGCGCTGGAAGGTCTGAGCGGCGTTCTTGAGCCTGAATGGCATGCGAAGGAATTCGAACAAGCCAAAGGGGGTGATGATGGCCACCTTGGGTATGTCCTCAGGGTGCACCAGGATTTGGTGATACACGCGCACCAGGTCAATCCTTGGAGAAAACCCTCGCACCATGCAGGTTGGCCGTAAAGTCCTGGATGTGAGGAATGGGGTAACGGTCAGGAACTGTCCCCTTGTTGAGTTGTCGATAGTCTCCGCAGGGGCGCCAGTCGCCGGAGGCTTTCAGGAACAGGTGGAGTGGCGAGGCCCATGGGCTGTTGGACCGCTGAATGATCCCCAGCTCCAACAGATGCGAAAACTCCTCCTTCACCACCTGGAGCTTGTCAGGCGGGAGACGGCGTGCCTTGGCATGAACCACTGGGCCCTGGGTGGGGATGTGGTGGAACACCCCGTGGCGCGGTGAGGCAGCAGAGAACTGTGGCTTGAGGAGGGTCGGAAACTCGTCCAAGATTTGCTGTAACTCATCTCTAGGCGTGCTGATCGTGGGCATCTGTGGCTGATCTGTGTGGGAAGTGTCGAGGCGAACGGCCTGGAAAGTACGGGCATCCACCAGACGCCTACCCCGAATGTCCACCAGAAGCCCGTGGGCAAAGAGGAAGTCGGCACCCAGGATGGCGGTTGGAAGGGACGAGACGGTGAACCTTAACGAGAACTTTTGTCGGCCGATCTGAAAGTGGACTGTCTTGTCTCCATACGTCCGGATCTCTGTTGCTTTGGCTGCACGGAGGGGAGGTTCTCGAAGGTTAGTTCCTGGACTCGATGGCCGTGGCCGGGATGACGCTGTGCCCCAGTGTCGACGAGGAACTGCCGGCCGCTGAATGAGTCCCGCAGGTAGAAGAGGCTGTGTCCTTGGCCAGCCGCTGCAGCCATTAACAGCAGCTGGCCTGCTTGTTTCCCTGGAACGAGCAGGGCTGACAACGCTTCCGAGCCTTGGCTCCCCAGCACTGGTGGTAGATGCAGAGGCCTGGAGTGGATGCTGTGTCCCTGATTATGCTCTTGGTGGCCCCTGCAGGGGCCGGATGCTCTACCGCAGCGCTAGGGGTGGGCTTGGCGTGGTCATGCCTGTGCCTCGTGACCTGCTGGACCACCGAGCCCTCCAGGAATCATTCGAGCCATAGCTCTTGGGCTTACTGAGCGACCTTCCTCGGGTTGGTAAAGTTCTCTTGGGCCAGTAATGGCCGGATGTCCTTGGGCAGATGGTCGAGAAAAATGCGCTCGAAGAGTGGGCAGTTGGTGTAATCACCCATGAGCATCTTGTCCATCAGCTCCATCGGGGACCTGTCCCCCAGGGCGTTGAGGTGCAGCATCTGAGCGGCATGCTGGTGCCTGGATAGTCCAAGTGATCCGATGGTCTCTTATTTATCTTCGATGGGTGGTTGCTGAACAAGATGCAGCACGTGTTTGGCGGTGGCCTGGTCCAGGGCAGCGACCACATGGTAGAATTTGGTTGTGTCGGATGAAATCTGGTGGAGGTAAAACTGGGCCTCTGCGTGGCCGAACCAGGTCTCTGGCTCCTGAACCCAGAATTCAGGCAGCTTGACGGCTATAGCACTGATCCCAGGTTCGCTCATGATGGGTTCAAAGACATTTGAACCAGTCGGGGTCACCAATTGTAGCGGCAGCTACACTGCTACTGAAAGAACACACAAACAGATGGATTGAGCTCAGTGAACAAAACTGATTTATTGCAGGCTGCTGGGCTGAACTTGTACTCCCAGCCCGGAACTGGCTGAGAACTGCGCTGGGTGGCGCTGATGTCCCCCAGGGCTTCTGAGCCCTGTGCTGAGAAGAAGGGGAAACCCCTGATGGCATTATTTTGACCTGCTGCCCTGCCGCTTGGATTACAAGCGGGGCCAGTTGGCCTACCTAATGGTGTGCCACCACAGAACATAATTTAATTTATATAAAGATTGATAATCTGCATTTGCTACCACCCCTAAATATTTAATTCTATCTCATCTCATTAATTTTATAATACTTTTTTATTCTGAATGATCTCCATCCCCAACTGGCAGTATTTCACTTTTATCTCAATTTACTTTATATCCAGACAACTCCCCAAATTTTAACAAACAATCTTAACAAAACAACAACAAACAAACAAACAAATATTGTAAATATTTCAAAGATTATTCCGGTTCTGTCAAATATACCAACACATCATTTGCAAACAAATTAATCTTATATTCATCATCCACAATTTTCATTCCTTTAATTTTATTGTTCTGTCATATTGTTTGAGCTAACAGTTTGATAGCCAATGCAAACAAGGCTGGTGACAATGGACAACCTTGTCGAGTCCATTGCATTAATTTAAATGGTAAAGAAATTTGGCCATTTGTCACCACCCTAGCAAATGGATTTGTATATAAAGCGTTAACCCAACCAATAAAATAAGGGCCAAAATTAAACTTCTTTAACACTTTAAATTTAAAAAAAAATTCAACTCAACCCTACCAAAGACTTTTTCTGCATCCAGCGTTGGCAACCACCATTAGGTTGGGTTGCTGTCTAAATGCATTGACCAATGTTATCAATCTAAGGATATTATCAGATGCATTTCTATTTTTAATAAAACCTGTTTGATTTGTATGTATCAACTGAGATAAATATTTGGCACGTCTATTCGCTAACACCTTCGCTATAATTTTATAATCTACATTTAATAAGGAAATAGGCCTATATGAAGACATTTTCAATGGGTCCCTATCTTTCTTAGGAATCACAGTAATTATAGCACTCGAACAAGATTCTGGTAACAACTACTCCTCAGTTATACTTGCTGCAATACATCTCCAAATACAGAAGATAAATCTTCATAAAATATTTTATAAAATTCAACTAAGAATCCATCATCTCTCCTGGCGACTTTCCATTCAGCATCTCCTGTATAGCCTCTTTAATCTCAAAATCCATGAATGGAGCTTCCAATTCTTTAACCTCCTTCTCCCCTAAAACAGGTACATTTAATTTAAATAAATAAGATTCCATAGAACCAGCATCCTGCTTTCCCTCAGAAGCATATAATTTCTGGTAAAATGAATAAAACTGGTCATTAATTTCCTGAGGTTTATAGGTAACTGTTGAATTCTTTTTCACAGCATTAATTGTTCGGGATGTCTGTTCTGTTTTTAACTGCCATGCTAGTACCTTATGAGCTCTCTCACCCAATTCATAATAACGTTGCTTAGATCGATAAATGCTCATTCTGATAAGTTTGTAATGTATTATAACATAATTTCAACTTCGTTAAAGCAGCTTTTTTTGTCTTCTGTAGCATCTTTCTGAAATTCCTTCTCCAACTCAGTAATTTGTTTCTCCAATGTTAAACTTTCCGCCACATATTGCTTTTTAACTTTTGTAGTACAACTAATAATTTGCCCACATAAATATGTTTTCAAAGCATCCCACAGTATAAAATTACTACGTACTGAATTGGGATTCTCAGCCAGAAACCGAGTAATCTGCTCCTTAATAAAAGTAATAAACTCTGGTTTCTTCAATAACATTGTATTGAACCTCCATCTCTGAGACGATTACACTACTTCTGGACTTACACAGGAGAAAAGTAACATAGAATGGACTGATATAACCTGACTTTTATATTCAGCCTGTAGTATTCTACCCTGTAAATGCGCCGAAACCAAGAAAAAGTCTATTCTAGAAAATGAATCATGTCTAGATGAATGAAAAGTTTTTCTCTGTAGGATTTACTCTCCTTCAAACATCAACCAAATTCAGATCTTTCATCAAAGCTCCTATTTGTGTTTCCTCATATTTTTTGGAGATCTATCCAATAAAGGGTCCAAAACACAGTTAAAATCTCCCCCAACCAGAATATTATTATTGGCCTGATTTAACAATAAAAAAGCCTCCAACATAAACCGATCATCATCTACATTAGGTGCATAAACATTTAACAAAGTCTACGATTCAGCAAAAATTTTAGAGTTAACCATCAAAACCCTCCCAGCATTTCCCTCAAATGTATCCAAAAATCGCTACACCCCTCACCTTTGAATTAAAAGAAGAAGAGAACACATGACCAACCCACTCTCTCTTCAATTTCAAATGCTCTTTTTCGGACAAATGTGTTTCTTGCAAGAAAGCAATATCAACTTTCATTTTTCTTATATAAGCCAAAACTCGTTTGCGCTTAATTGGGTTATTTAAACCCTGGACATTAAAAGTTGCAAAATTCAAATTAGATATTTCTTAATCTATTAATATATTCCACTACTATAAAATAATGCTCCCCTTCTAATTCCCTTAATATTCTAATCACCCCCCTCTATATAAAAACTCCAAAAAAAAAATCCCAAAACAAACTACTAAAAAGTAGTAATCCCCTAAAGATCTGGGTGTGGTAAAACTCACTAGTGGCAGGTGACTAAAGGTCTCAGTGTCATTCCCCCCCCCCCCCCCCCCCCCCAGTCAGACTTTCACAAAGTACTTAAACAAAAACAGTAAGCCCAGTGATTCCAGTCCCAATTATTGTTCCGGGTCCTTAATATCAAGAAGACTGCTTTTTTTCCCATTCTTTCCATGTTTTCCATTCTTCCCATTTCTATTGCCATTTACCCTCCTCTTAGGTGACGATGGTGGCAATGGTTCATTTCCTCGTAAATCTGGTAATGAATTAGCAAAGATTAATGCATCATGATCATTTTTTTAAAAATTGAGATTGAAAATTCCCATAAAAAACTTTCAACACGGCCAGATAACGAAAGGCAAATTTATATCCCTTTCGCCAGAATACTTCTTCAGCTGAATTAAATTCTCGGTGCCTTCTAATAATTTCTTGACTCAAATCTGCATAAAAAAACACCCTATTATTTTGAACCATCATTAGAGCCTGGTTTTGCTGTGCCTTCTGCACCGTCATTCGCAATATAATTTCTCTAGCCTGATATTTCAAACAGCGAATCAGAACTGCTCATGGTGATTGGCCTGGAAACGGTTTCTTCCTTAATGCTCTGTGTGCCCAATCTAACTCCAGACCATCCGGAAAAAATTCCTTGCCCAAGACCTCAGGATTCCATTTCTTAAAAAAACTACTGGATCAGAACCTTCTTTTTCTTCTGGGAGACCTACTATTTTTACATTATTTCTTTGACCTTGATTCTCTAATGAATCAATCTTCTTCAATAATTACTTTTTCTGAATCCTCAATCCATGAAAGAATCCTCCACTTTTCCCATTTTTTCTCTATTACACTCCACTTGGTTCTTACATTCAAAAAAAAAGCTTCTTCAATCTTTTTTAAATTATCTTGTATCCACTGATTTTATGCATCTACTAACATCACTTTTAACAAGTAATATCTTGCTTCATAAAAGTAATTTCTTCATACATAATATTCATTTTAGTTTTCTCTTCCATAAATCCTTGAGTCATCTGAATAGACATCTGCATTGACATTTTTTCCATTTGATGAGCAATCCCTTCCAAGATTGTAAACACAGAATCCAGTCCAGGTTCCATCACCTCCTTTTGAGGACTACCTTCTCTGATGTCAGTCCCCATTTCTTCCTGTGTAAATTCCAATAAAGTTAGCTCTCTTCCTCCTCAAACGCAGTAAGTCCTCTTCCGGTGCGGCTGTGAGTTTGGACACCTGATGACAGTGTGCCGACCTCGTCAGCCCGCCGTCACTCGGGCTCCCACACAGCCCACACCTTATCCAGTAATTCACGGACCCGCGATGCACCGCGCAGGCCTGGCAGAACAACCGACCGCGCAGGTGCATCTTCCGACGCTACAATGTGCGCCCCCAGACCACCAGAAAATGTTGCGGGCTCGTGGGTCTGTCCTCACTCGGCTGATCCGCCCATGCACCCAGACTCACGAGCGCGCGAGTCAAAACTGGCCGAGCTCGTCGCTGAACTGGCGACATCTTGCGGATGCGCATTCGGCGCCAGCATAATACTTAACCGAGCATGAGTCCTCTGAGGCTTGGGGGCTCCAGTCGATGACTCCGTGGGTTCAACTTGATAGGTAGGCCTCAATTCTTCAACACTTTTGTCAGGTAGTTTCTTTTGCAACTGAGCTTTTGATTTTTTTCACGTTTGCAGCCATTTCAATCCTTCACTATTCCAAAATCTGTAGATACTATTTTTAACCACTTTTACAAATTTTGAAGTCAGATATTTAGAAGTCTAACTGGGGGAAGGTGGAAACACACGTCTTCCCTCTACGCCATCTTGCCATGCCCCCCAATCATTTAATAACTTGAATTAAGATATATATAAGATATAAATTATATTACACTGCATAGTGAGAATTTGGTTTAATTATCAAATTACCAGTTAATCCACATTAAGTGACTTTGAATTAGAAGTACCACATTCGTATAAACTTTTTGACAGTGAAAACAAGAGGACAGTGATTTGAAATAAATCAAATGAACAAAAATACAAATAAATAGTTTTAAACCTCAGAGGCAAAATTGCTCAGAATTTAAAATTTATTGATGCAGATTTATCTTTTTATAAACAACTACTGATAATTACATAAATTTCATCCTCTAATAAAAATGACAAAACTATTAAAATCCAATGTTATCAAACAATAAATACCTTGTAGTAGTTTTGAGATTTCCTTAAATGAACATAACTGATGTATTGTGAATGTGAGTGAATAATAATATTTTTGCATTGCTCTCTCTTGAACCAGACATAACTGGTCAGAAGTGGATTACTTTTTCATGGTGTTAACAGTGTAGCAGGATGAGGCTTTGAAGGTTTCAAGCATTTTTGTTTTGAATATTTTAATTTTGATTTTTTCCAAAAATTATACATAGTAATTTTTTATTTATACAATATATTAAACTTTGTTTCAAGCACTTTTTAAGGTAGCCTTGGTGAATAAGGACAGTGATATAATTATTTCTGGATAACATTAAGTGTGGGTTAACAGAAAGGGTAACTGGGGTTCATATTCTTATTTGAATCATAACAAGTATAGCAATAGAAATTCAACAAAACAGAAGCAATATTTATTAATAATTATTAATAATATAACATTTTACTTAAATTTATCCCAACTATGTTTGAATATTCTTATGTACGTGAGAGATATCCAAACCATTACAGCTTTGGCACAATTCTGAGAAGTCATTCTAAATTTGTCTTTGAAATCCTGTGTTGAAACTCAGACTTTTAAACTGATACACAGAAGTAATCATGAAGGAGATGAGAAAGACTGAATGATCAGACCACCAAAAACTCACAAATCCTTGTTGAGTTGCTGGCAGAGAAATTTCTTTTTGTACCGAGTTGTCACAATTCCCTTCTTCCTTGCGTAGGGGAAACGAAATGTGTGACTTCCATGATGCTTCCAAAGCCCAGGCATGGATCAGATGAAATGACCATCACAATGGTCACAATCCAATGAGGCAATTCTCCTGTTTCTTTTACCCAGAGATGGGTCAATCAAAATTATCATTACAATAATTGCAGTCATTCAATAATTCCTTTGACAAGGAGAATCATCAGAATTATTAATTTCACACAGAGGCAATTTACCTCTGTGTTCAGCAGATGGCTGGCTGATTAATAATAAATCATGTTTCTTTAAGAGTCCCAATCACATGACTCATAATCACATATCTCTCTCTCACCATCTGTTTTTCCTGAATAAATAACTATTGTTCTTTTCTTTGTTCTTCTTCCAGAGCATCAGTTTGCTTATATTCAATACTTAACAGTGCCACGCTATCTTATCACAAACTGTGAATAGTTTCAACTCACACTAATCTTTAAAATGACAGACACTTCAGCTACTTTTCACAAGTAAATTTTTTGAGAATCTTGTGAACTAGGAGCGAACCTGAGCAAAACAGTTGCCTTTGTTTCCCATCCAGTCCTTAAATGGCTCATCTCCAATTATGTTAGTTTTTGATCTGACTATATTTGTATCTTTCCATATCTATATCTACAATTTATATTGAATTTATTTAAACATGTTGTAGATTGTGAAACATGACAGACGTCAATGAAAGGGATCTGGGTCAATTTGAGAAGAGGTTAAGAATGAATGTGAAGAGACAGATATTGGAATATTATGCCATCCATTGGTGTAAGGAGAAGCTGAACAAAGCAAGGTGATGGGAACCAGAAATATTTAATGATGGAGAGAACAGAGTGTCAGTCGAGTACGCAAAGCAGTTGGATTGGATAATAGGAATGATTGAAAGTGAATACATGCAGGTGGCAGTTATAGAATCTTTTCTGAACTCTTTCCAGCTTAATAATAACTTTCCAAAAAGCTGAGTTACCAGAACCACACACAATACAGGTACTCCCAATGTATTATACAGTTGTAAAATGGCATTCCCTGACCAATGAAGGCACGCATGCCAAAAGCTGCCTTCACCCTATCTATCTGTGTCACCACTTTTTATGGAACTATGTAGTATATCCTTGAGGGTCTATTCCACAACACTCTTCAGGACCCAACCATTTTCGATGTTACAACCTTGTTTAAATTGGCAATGAGTAACAGCTCATGCTCATCAGAGTTAAATTTCCATTGTTTTTTTTTGGCCCCACTTTTCCAGTTCATCTAGATTCTCTTGTCATTTCAATTGACTTTTTTTTAATGTGCCAAACCACCAATTTTGATCATCTATAAGCTTGCTAACCATGCCTCATTGTCATTCAAGTTGTTAATACAGATGACCAAAGTGTGGAACTCGGTGGACTTGTGTTATAGACTGCACTAAACTTTGAGAGATCATGATTAAATCAATACTGAAGGGCTGCTTGGTTTCTTGAATGCTAACCAGGATGTTTTTGTATCATTTTTAATATCAGCAGGAAAGAATCAGAATTTATTGCCTTGAACAAGTGACGGTTTGTTGTTTTGCACCAGCATCACAGTCCAAACATTCATATCAACCATCTTACAACAATAAATTTCAAAAAATGCACAAAGTAAAGCAGATCCTTTGGTTCATTGATTATTCAGGAATTTGATGGCAGCAGGGAAGATGCTGTCCTTGTGCCGCTGAGTGCTCATCTTTAGGCTACAGTATCTTTTTCCCAATGGTAGCAGAGTGAAGAGGGCGTGGTGTGGGTCCTTGAGGATAGAACCCCAGCACCCAAGCCATGACAGAGAACAATCATTGACACTGATTGAGTTGACTTGATGTTTAGTCCATATGGCCAATGAATCCATTCAAATATTGTTATAACACCTTTACAATATGAAAGAGACAGAAAAATGAAATCACAATGTAGATCTATTTATTGAAAGCAGTGAAATTTGTTGCACTGTAAACAGTACAAGTATTTTAATAAATTTTACCCGTTGATATCTGGCACAGTTCATGTAACTAGAATTTGAGACTAAAGAATTATTTAATTGTATAATTCCCTAAAACCTTCATTCTTTCCTTTCCTCTGATTTTTCCTGAGTGAAGAACCTCCTTCCCTTTTCATAAAATCTGTTTGATTATTTTCACGCAGTGAATTACAGCAATTGTACAAGCAACGGATTCTATTGGGTCAATGTATGAACCAATCATGGGATGCCTGAAAATGAGAATTTGCCATTTACTTGTTCTTAAAATTAATAGCATGAATTCTCACTAATATTTTGACAATTTAAAAAATCTAAAATGAGAAGCTCATTTACCTATCTTCTTTTGTTTATTGAAATCTACAGTAACAATTTGTGGCATGTTTGGAAATGTTTGCTTTCCATTTTTTTTTATAGAGCCTGGTAATGTTATCTCAATTCTCATTTCATCTGAGTTTTTGAAAATGGATTCCCTGGTAAGTGCATTTTTAGTTAAGCTGGTTTGCTAGAACTTGTCTGTCTTCAATTCTTCATTTCTGCAGGGGTGGGTACTGTCAAAGAGAAAGTGTGCACATGCACATACCTTAAATCAATAGCACTTTACAATCAAGTGGTTTTGAAGTATAGTCATTGAAGTAATGTAGGAAGTTCAGCAGCTAATTTGATTAAGATAAACTCTCAAAATTAGTGAACAGATTATATATTAGATTATGAAAAATATTTTCTAGCTCAAGAATAAATATTCCTTAATAATGCATGAGCTCCTACACAACTTAAGAGATTAGTTATAAATATATATTTAAAGAATCAGCTCTTTTTAAAAAAAACTGTAGTATCTGCTCGTGGATCTGCTCTTAACTGCAACTCTATAATGTGTATCTTAGAGTAAATGTAACAAATGTACCTGCAGTATCAATGATTTTTGTATAACAGTTTATATAGTTACCAATTTTAATTGTAGAGATGAAATAGTTATGCTGTTTCCAGCAACACACCAACAATGTCAGTTTGCAATTCTGAGTCAGATGCTTGAGGCTTCAAGCTTGTTACTTCAGTGTAGTACAGGAAGCTAAGATTTTTGAGCTATTTACTCTGTTAAATAAAAGATCCTATGACAATATTTCAAAGAGCAGGAGGATAATCCCAATATTGTGGCCAATATTTTATAACCACATTGATCCTTGTTGTATGCACACTGGCTGTCATATTTTAAAAATAATAACACTTAAAGTACTCTTAAAATAATAGTTGACCTTAAAACTTTTTTGTGTCTGAAAGAAATATGGAATTGTGTGTTAATGCAAATCTTTATAAGTCTCACAAACATTGGCCCTGAGCTAAAAGCAGAAAATGCTGTAAATACTCAACAGGTTAGTGAAACTGAAGAGATGAATATCTGCAATGGTTTTCAGTTTTATATTTGATTCGTAAATCTTATGGTGAAAAAAAAGTCTTGTTTCTAGCAAGTTCCCTAAACTTAAAAAAGATTCATTTACTTTTTTTTTAAATTTGGAATTGCTATCAAAGGGGGAAAAAGGTTTTTTCATGAATCTTTTAATACCAATTCTGTAGTTATAATGTTTAAAAAATCTTTGAAATGTATGAAGGCTAATGTTGTGTAGCAGTGACTTGAGCATCAGAAAAATTGTGGAAAAAATAGTGGAAGCAGGTTGATCATAACTCGCTTTTACATTCAATATTCAACTTGAAACCCTTCAATCAAAGTGAAAGATTTTTCAGTTGAAGCTGTAGTAATTAATCTCATAAGATTATACCAAATTTTGAATCTCTTAGGAGTGCATAGCATATTTTGTTTGTAATCCATTGAGTATCATGGAGAAATTCATAATTTTTTTCCTCCTCCTTGGTTTGAGTTGGTATATGGCAATGGGATATTTCTATTAAAGGAGTAAAGGTTCAATAAACAAAATAGTTTAAAGACTTGCATTTTGTTTTAAGGGCAGTTTTTGTGATTGTAGCATTACTGATGGTTGGATCTGTTAGTCAAATGATAGTGTGAAGTACTGGAGTCTATAAAGTTGTGGTGTCTGCCTATTTGGCTGAAACAAGTGGGTGAATAAGGGGATGAATACTGCATGATTCATCATAGTGAATGAAATACTGAGTGTCCTTTCTATCTTTTGTTCTTTGTTGCTTTAGGTTGAAGAGTGCATACATTACTGTCATAAAAACATGAGTGCCATTGTAGCTACTCCTTGCAATATGAACTGCATCAATGGCACCTTGGCCACACGTATTATTGATCTCTTCACGCATAATGAAGCTGATGAAATAAAAGACAAAAAAGATAAATTTAAAAGGTAATATAAGAACATAGAACTGTCCAGCATAGGAACAGACCTTTTGGCCAATACCTCTGCGTTAGACATGATAGCCAAGGCAATCCTGCTTGCATGTGATATATTTTCTTTTCCCATACATTCATGTGTCTATCTAAAATCTTCTTAATCGCTAGTATCATATCTGCCTCCAATCCTACAGTTTGCAGCCTGTTCTCTCCCCACCCCCATCTTAAAAGCATATCCTCTCATATATTACATTTTTACCATGAGGAAAAAGATTCTCTCTACCTTATCAATGCCTCTCATAGTTTGATAAATGTAATCAGGTCACCCCTCAGCCTCTAATGGTCCAAGAAATCAATCCAAATTTGCCCTAACCTCTCATTATAGCTTGTACCTTTTTTTTAATCACCCTTCTACTTGGATGTCCTCTTTCCAAAATCTATGCACCTGAATTTCTCTGATCATCACCCTGCAACATCTTGGGCATTTCTTCTTTATCCTTTTGTAGGCCTTCAAATTCTTCCTGCAATGGGGTGACTAAAATTGCACACAATTCTCCCAAGTGTGGCCTCACCAAAGTTTTGTATAGCCACAATAGAACTTCCTTACTTTTGTACTCAATGCCCTGCCTGGTAAATGTAGCCAAGCATACCAGATGCTGCTTTTACCACCTTACCTCCATGTATGGCCATTTTCAAGGATCCCCAAATCCCTCCCAATGTGAAATGTGTCACACATGCCCAGATTAAGCTCCATCTACTATTATTCTGCCCATATCTGTAACTGTTCTCATTCATTCATCATTCATTCAGGAACCTTGCTGTTTGACATGAACGATCAGGTCTCTCCATCTGTCATGATCTCTGACCCTCCAAATTGTTGTTGTTGCCTCCCCAGTTCTCCTTTGGTGAAGGCTCCATCTTTGAGCTGACACTGTAGTGATGTTGAGTTCATGATTATGCAGGGAAAAATATTGAAGTGGTTTCCCATTCCCCTCTTCAGTTGCAGGTAACCCTTGGCTATTGATCAGCAGATTCATCTGCCCAGCTTTTTAGTTTTACAACCATTAATTCCAATTTGTAGAATCTGCTTGTAAAACCATCTATCATCTGCAATCCATGGCTACACATGACCCTGATTGGGAGGCTAAATTGGTACTACACCTTGCCCAAGGGTGACCTATCAGATGGAAGGAGTGCCTTATACCTCCTTTTGCTAAGCAAGTGTACAACTGATCACCCTCTGCACTGTCCACATCTCCACAGTCTTAGTGCCATTTACACACTTACTAATCAACCCAACTTTTTCATCTTTTATGTATATCACAAATAACAGGGGTCCCAATGCCAATTCCTGCAGAACACCATTGGTCACAAGCCTCCAGCCAGAATAACACCCTTCCACCATGACCCTCCTCTCAGGTCCAGCCAATTCTGAATCAGAACTATAAATTCACCATGGATCTTGTATATTTGTACCTTCTGGATCAGCCTTCGATAATGGCTTACTCGGTCCATGAAGACAACATTTATTACCTTACTTTCATCAATCAACTGTGTAACACCTTCAAATAAAACTTAAATCAGATTTGTAAGATGTGGCCTTCCCCACACAAAGCCATGCTGACTATCTTGGCCATGCCTTTAAAAGTAAATCCTATCCCTAGTACCTTCTCCAATAATTTCCCTATCATCAATGTGAGGCTCACTAGCCTATAATTTCCTGGATTATCTCTGTTTTCCTTCTTAAACAAAGTTACAAAATTGACTACTGTCTAGACTGCTGGGGCCTTGCCTGTTGCTAGTAAGTAAACAAAGATCTTTGTCAAGGTCCCAACAATCTCTTCACTTGCCTCTTTCCATAACATGGGATATATCCTATCAGGCCCTGTGAACATATCCACTTTGTTCTTTATAAGACCCAGCACCAATTCTTTTTTGATCTCAACATGCCCTAATGCATTAGAATTCTCCACACTATGCTTCTTGCCACCATCTTCCATGTCCTCTTCCTTTGTGAATACCAATGGAAAATACTGTGTTCATTGACCTATCCCTTTCAGACTTATGCCATCTCCTCAGCTCCTTCAGGTGTTGCTTTGCAGCTCTGGTTCCCACCTCCCTACCAGGTTAGTTGAAACCATTCTGAAGTAGTACCAGCAAATCTCCCTGTGAAGATATTGGTTCCTCTCCAGTTTAGGTTTAAGCTATCCCTCTTGTACAGGTCTCACTTACCTTGGAAGAGAGTTCAATGATGCAGATGTCTGAAGCCCTCCCTTCTGCTTCAGCTCCTTAGCCACATATTGAACTGCACTGTCTTTCTATTTCTTGCCTCACTGGCATGTGGCAATGTTATAAATTATCTTGAAAATATCAGCTGGTGCACATAGAATATAATTCTAAGTTTTTTCTCTCCCTCATACATCCCATTTATACCTTTTTTGTCAAATTCTCAAATAGAGTTCATCAAAGTGGTCAAATTCTATTCAAGTATGTTGTTACTAAAATGTAGAGCAGTGATTTACATACCACTTTATGTGCCATAAGTGCTCTGTGATTAGTAAGGGATTGCTTAAGGTGGTATGTGAGTGGGAAGGGAAGGTTGAAAATCATTCCTTTAGACCAATTGCTACGGAAATATTTTGCTTGAGAAAAATTGTCACTGGCCCACTTCCTTTGGAGTTATGAAACAATGCACATAACGAGTCAATTAGGTACGATTAAAAGAGTGGTTTTCAAACTTTTTATTTTCACCCACAAACCACCTTAAGCAAGCCCTCACTAATCACAGAGCACCTATGGCATCGGGAATATTTAGAGTGATTTGTGAGTGGAAAGAAAAAGGTTGGGAACCACTGATGTAGAGCATATTTACATCTTATTAATTGATCTGTGTTCATTACCTTGGCCTGTGAGAAGATAAATCTGCAGGCTAATTCACTACAACTTGGACATCGTCTTTGCCATTCTTCACTGGCTGACATGTTAATATCTTGCAAACATTAGATGAAAGGATATCAGTCTCTGATTACTGGCACAACAATAACTGAATTTGTTTCAGTAAATAATTCTGAACAGCTTGAACCACATTGGCTAGGTAATTAGCTTTAATTCTTTAACTGTTACTTGACAGCTGTATAGGGTCTTTATTTTTTTTGTTTTCCCCTTTGTTTAGTTTCAGCCTCTTGTACAAAATAAATGACAAAGCTGCTAAGGGAATAGATAAGAAAATAAACATGAAATCATAGTTGAAGGTTGGGAACACATTAGAATTTCAACAATTTATCGAGTGATTTTTATTTTAAATATATAAGAATAAACTGAATTAAAGGTATTTAACAAAACTGACCTGAAAAACCTTGAATCAGAATATTTTCATTGCAATAGGAAAAAGGTGTTATTTAATTTTATTGAAATATATTAACAGATGAGGTTAGAAGAATGCACAGTAAAAACTGATTATTTGCTTTCTAACTATTCAGAAACTGTGGTTTGGCCTCTGGATCACTCTGTCACTTTCCACTTGCCAGGGTCCTGTATCCTTCACTCACTTGTAAGGTTACTGTGAAACATCTTTTTTAAACATGAACTAAAAGTCTTTGAGAGTATAAATAGAATAATACCTGATGCTCTGGAAAATCTGTCAGTCTACCACCACTATTGCCATTTTACTGCAGTTGGTTTAAATGGAAGAAATAAAAATAATAATAAAACATCCAAGGTATTCAAATGAAAATTTAGAAGTTTCAATGGAATAAAGAAAAAGGAATCTGGCATATATTCAATGGATGGAAAAAGTAATTACAAGATTAACTAGAAATTGAAAGTGCCCTCCTGTATGCTAAAACAATTGACATAAATAAAGTGAGACCTCATTCAGTGCATACCACTGAACAAACCTTGCACAGTCAAGGGTCTTCTCCATATCACAATAGCAGGTGTTGAGTTGATGGAGACAGACTCCAAGGAAGGGGCAGCTCGGAGACCTACCCAATGTGGGTTTTTAATGCTGGGCCATGGGCTGGAATCTGAACAGGCAGGTGAAATTCTGCTCTGGATAAGTGGCTATGAATGAAAATTGCAGAAATATTGTCTAATGATACATTGTGCATAATTGGATATCACTGAACAATTGCATACAATAATGTGTCAGACACATGGAAACCCAGAGTTAAAAACAGAAAACTCTGAAAATGGCAAATCGGGTGGCATTTATGGAGAGATTAACCAAGTTAATGTTTCAGGTGAACTTTCAATTCTGAACTGTGAAATGTGTATAACTCATAGTCAGCAGGTCCCTTAAATTTTTCCATTACGTGTTGATTTTTAAAAATTAAATTGGAAATCCAGACTGACTAGCAGTATCGGGGAAGTACTTACCACTGTTTTCAATTGGAGGTGTAAATGTATAAGAGCTGAACACAAGACTTGCTTTTCCATCCAATGAGTCAAAAATGCCAAAGTAGAGGACTCAACGAACATCCATTAGGAGATCTGACAAAATCAATATTTTTGGAGCTTAATTCAGTAATCTGAGCAAACCAAGAAATGCAATTGCGGGTTTGCACAAGGTCATTTCTGAATATACCCAATTTAACAGCATTGTACTATACTCTCTTCTCCATTTTTTTCTTATGGCCAGGGATGGTAATTGAAACAACCTGACTGCTGGCAGTGAGTTGAGCTATCCACCAATTTGTACATATTGATAAATGTAGGATTTCTATACTATCCATCTCTTGCATAAGCACCACAGGTTGTTTCTCATTCTGTCTTCTCCAAGAACCTTTTTAATCTTATTGCCTCATCCAACAGATGTTGATTTTTCTTTAATTATCTATCTCTTTTGCAAGACATTCTTCACAAATTACAAGAATGTACTATGCTTATGTTCTAATCATATACTTAATTGTTCACTGCTTCATTCACAACCATTTTATTTTTTAAGTCATTCTGTTCTTGCATAGCAGTAATTTTGAAAGCAAGTGCTTTGGAGGATCTTTTTATCTTGCTTGAATAACTTCTTTTTGTGATTGTAACTTTTTCCCCCTCAGACAGCACATTACGCTTACTACTTGGCAATCTTTGGCTTGGCTTCGCGGACGAAGATTTATGGAGGGGGTAAAAGTCCACGTCAGCTGCAGGCTCGTTTGTGGCTGACAAGTCCGATGCGGGACAGGCAGACAGGGTTGCAGCGGCTGCAGGGGAAAATTGGTTGGTTGGGGTTGGGTGTTGGGTTTTTCCTCCTTTGCCTTTTGTCAGTGAGGTGGGCTCTGCGGTCTTCTTCAAAGGAGGTTGCTGCCCGCCAAACTGTGAGGCGCCAAGATGCACGGTTTGAGGCAATATCAGCCCACTGGCGGTGGTCAATGTGACAGGCACCAAGAGATTTCTTTAGGCAGTCCTTGTCCCTTTTCTTTGGTGCACCTCTGTCACGGTGGCCAGTGGAGAGCTCGCCATATAACACGATCTTGGGAAGGCGATGGTCCTCCATTCTGGAGACGTGACCCATCCAGCGCAGCTGGATCTTCAGCAGCGTGGACTCGATGCTGTCGACCTCTGCCATCTCGAGTACTTCGACGTTAGGGATGAAAGCGCTCCAATGGATGTTGAGGATGGAGCGGAGACAACGCTGGTGGAAGTGTTCTAGGAGCCGTAGGTGATGCGGGTAGAGGACCCATGATTCGGAGCCGAACAGGAGTGTGGGTATGACAACGGCTCTGTATACACTTATCTTTGTGAGGTTTTTCAGTTGGTTGTTTTTCCAGACTCTTTTGTGTAGTCTTCCAAAGGCGCTATTTGCCTTGGCGAGTCTGTTGTCTATCTCATTGTCGATCCTTGCATCTGATGAAATGGTGCAGCCGAGATAGGTAAACTGGTTGACCGTTTTGAGTTTTGTGTGCCCGATGGAGATGTGGGGGGGCTGGTAGTCATGGTGGGGAGCTGGCTGATGGAGGACCTCAGTTTTCTTCAGGCTGACTTCCAGGCCAAACATTTTGGCAGTTTCCGCAAAGCAGGACGTCAAGCGCTGAAGAGCTGGCTCTGAATGGGCAACTAAAGCGGCATCGTCTGCAAAGAGTAGTTCACGGACAAGTTTCTCTTGTGTCTTGGTGTGAGCTTGCAGGCGCCTCAGATTGAAGAGACTGCCATCCGTGCGGTACCGGATGTAAACAGCGTCTTCATTGTTGGGGTCTTTCATGGCTTGGTTCAGCATCATGCTGAAGAAGATTGAAAAGAGGGTTGGTGCGAGAACACAGCCTTGCTTCACGCCATTGTTAATGGAGAAGGGTTCAGAGAGCTCATTGCTGTATCTGACCCGACCTTGTTGGTTTTCGTGCAGTTGGATAATCATGTTGAGGAACTTTGGGGGACATCCGATGCGCTCTAGTATTTGCCAAAGCCCTTTCCTGCTCACGGTGTCGAAGGCTTTGGTGAGGTCAACAAAGGTGATGTAGAGTCCTTTGTTTTGTTCTCTGCACTTTTCTTGGAGCTGTCTGAGGGCAAAGACCATGTCAGTAGTTCCTCTGTTTGCGCAAAAGCCGCACTGTGATTCTGGGAGAATATTCTCGGCGACACTAGGTATTATTCTATTTAGTAGAATCCTAGCGAAGATTTTGCCTGCAATGGAGAGCAACGTGATTCCCCTGTAGTTTGAGCAGTCTGATTTCTCGCCTTTGTTTTTGTACAGGGTGATGATGGTGGCATCACGAAGATCCTGAGGCAGTTTTCCTTGGTCCCAACAAAGCTTGAAAAACTCATGCAGTTTGGCATGCAGAGTTTTGCCGCCAGCCTTCCAGACCTCTGGGGGGGATTCCATCCATACCTGCTGCTTTGCCACTTTTCAGTTGTTCGATTGCCTTATATGTCTCATCCAGGGTGAGGACCTCATCCAGCTCTAGCCTTAGGGGCTTACTACTTGGCAATAACTAATAAACAAATACAGTATCTAGCTCTTTTCCCCCATTAAGATTGCTCATATTACAGTCATGTCTGAAAGAGAACTGATAATATTCACACCCTTATGAAGACAGAGTATACAGCCTTAGAAATCATAAAACCTCTAAAAGCAAATGAGCAGTCCAGCACATGTGTCCATGAAAGAGTATTTAAAGGCAGATAGTCCTCTGGAAGAAGGTCTGTTACTAGCTTCCATCTTTGTCAAACCAGTGTGAAGTCCAAAACTCCAGTGAGTTAGTAAATGACTTGGCAGTCTACACTTGATATACCAAGCCTTAGAACAAACTTGTTCCAAAATGGACCAAAGTGCAGAATTTGAGAGGTGATTTTGACATCATGAAACAATTGATTGGTTCACTTGAATGAGCATTGGACACATTGGCATAATTTCATGCTGAGATTAATTTTTCCAGTCAGAATAAGTGTTTGAGCAAAATACAGAACTCCCTCTAAATCTGAACAATCTAATAATTCTAAAAGAGACTGTTGAATAGTGATTATCGTACTGGATTAACAACTGAAGCAGGCACTAAGGTGATATGGTTGGATGTTGTGGAGGAATACATTCCAGTTAAATTACTGGACCAGTGATGAGTTCAAATACAACTATAACAGTGGAGAATTTAAATTCAGAATATTAAATGGTCTGAAATATAAATCGCATGAATAATGGCCAGGAAACAACGAGACTTTCATTAAAAATTGTCTTTTGGAATAGAAATTTGTTGTCTTTGCCTGGTGTTCTCTGAATATAATGTTACATGCCATCAGTTGGAGTGAACCAATACAAAATGTATGATGAGAATTCAATTGGATGGGTTACCAAGCATTGATAGACCACCATCATCCAAATTTATTTAACTGCAGAGCATGAAAAACTATGTCTAGAAATTGATTGCCAGCCAGTGAACCTAAAGGACACAGCTGCCTTCATACAAAAGAGCTAAATACTGGTGATCTTGTACCAATTATGTCAAGTCAAAGTTCTGGACTCCTGCTGTATCCAAAAGTGAATGAACTTGTAACCAATGCCTGGATGAAACTTTTGAACATGCTCCTCATTAAAGATGCTAAAGAAATTGTGAAAAAAAAATTACTCGCTGGAGTCAAACAAAGCACAAAAGAAAACTGCTTTGGTTGTTGGAAACAATTCAACTGAGCATCAGGATATTGCTGAAGGAGATTAAAAAGGTGCCTTGGTTCTACCAGATCTAGATACCTTCTCTTAGTACACAATGTTCTGTTTGGTTTCCATTTCTTCAGATTTTTAATGCTTTCAGATTTTTAACACTAGGCTAAGAAATGTTCACATAAAACAAGCCAAGAATAACAAGTTGGTGTGATCTGCCATTTCTGAAAGGTTATACATCTGAAATGTTGACTGCTTTTCTCTTTGCAGTTGCTGTCTTACCTGTTGAGCACACCTAGCATTTTCTGTTCTTGTTCTATTTTACCAGCACTTACAAATTTTTGCTTTTCAGAGTTTGACCAACTCCCCTTGATAATCAATGGTATTACAGTATAATTTTCACTCTACCATTAACGTCAAAGGAGACAGTGTTACTTAGGACTTAATTGGACCAGCCACGCAAACACCAACTTGAGTGAGTTAGAGGCTGTTTAGTCTCGTGAGTGGCAAAATTCCTGACTTCATCAGTCTTTTCATGAACCTTAATGCTCCAATTCTAGAATAAGATGGAGAATTCTTTTTTCCCTACCCTGGATGAATGTAGCTTATGACTTGAAACAATGTTTTATAGGACAAAATTACCCAGTTGATTTGCACTACATTTTCACTCTAAATATTCACTTGTCTCACCAACAAATGAATATTGGTTCCTGCATATATAATTTACAGAGCTAATTGTTGAAGTATACCATGCTTTCTTGGCACCTCACATGCAAGGCTTCTATTGTTTAGAAAGGCAAAGGAATTGCCACCATCTACAGTTTACCTTTGCGAGTTGCACACCATCCTCACTGGGTGATGCATTTGAGAGTTGCACACCATCCTCACTGGGTGATGCATTTGCGAGTTGCACACCATCCTCACTGGGTAATGTATCTCTGTTTATTATCTCTGAATCAAAATTTTGGAACTCTTCTACAAACAGAATTTGTCATACTTGCACCATGTGGGTTGCAGCAGATAAGGGCAGCTACTCCGCCATTTTCTCTCATAATTACACTTGTAAATGCTAGTCTTATAAATGATGATCTCAATCCTTTCCTGAGTGTTGTGGGTATAGATTCTTTTATAAACATTAATTGCAAGAAATTTGACAATTTTGTTCAACTCTGAGGCAGAATATAATTGAGAGCAGGTTGTTTTTTTAAACGTAACTACATTTTTGAATTTTTTTAATTTATGGTTTTCCAAGCTTAAACTCAGTTATCAGAATTATCAGTGTCAATATTAACAGTATCAGCATTGACTACAATTTACAATGATCAATTTTATACAGTTTCCTGCTGAGTTCAAGCTCTTTTCCTCTCCATCCCTCCTCAACCCCCACATTTAACACTTAACTAACCACAATTACACACAACATTCAAGATATTCACAACAAAGGTATAAGACATATATCAGGGTTTTATGGGTTTGTCATGACATGGCGGCCAGTGCTCAGGCAGTTTTCTTTTTCTGGCTGAGATGGGATGAACCCCCTGCTTTCAACCACTCCCCAACTGATTGAGAGATAGATGGGTGATGAGGTGCAATTATCCACATCTTGGAATTTAAAATGGTTGCCAAATTTTCAAAAAAAGTGTTATACTTTTTTCTTAAGTTATAAGTAATTTTCTCCAGGGGAACACAGCTTTGCATTTCTGTGTTCCAGCGAGGAATGCTCAGGCAAGAGTCGGATTTCCAGGTAACCACTATGCACTTCCTGGCCATTGCCAATCTGATCAATACTTATTGAATTTGAAATTTGGATGGCTTCATCTTACATCTTATGTTTATTATATTTCCCAACAGGAACAGCTCTGTGTCCTGTGAGAATTCTTTACCTATGATTTTTTTTCTAAGACTTGGCTTAGTTTTGCCAATCTATTTGCCTGGGCTTTGGCCAGTATTTTATCATTATTTTTAACAGGGAAATAGGTCTATAAGGAGATGGCATTAGCAGATCCTTGTCTTTTTTTTTTAAAGTATTGTCGTAATGATTACTATTGAAAAAGATTCTGGGAGGGTTTGGGTCTCCATTGCCTGGTCCACCACCTGCATGTAAAGAGGGATTAGTAAATCTTTAAACTCCTTCTAAAACTCTGGTGGAAACCCATCCTCCCCCTGGAGACTTGTTAGTTTGCTTTTTTCAACCCCCCCCCCCAACTGTACCTCTCTCAATACTTTACCTACCTCTTCTTCTGAAGGGAAGATCCAACCCATCTTTCTTTTCTGGGTCCAAACTTGGCATTTCTAATTTAGACAGAAACTTACTGGTTTTAACAGACCCTCCTGTCAGTTCTGATTTATGTAGACCTTAAAGATTTTTTGAAGATCTCTTTTGGTTTATATGAGATCCTGCCACTCCCAGTTTGTATTGCATTGATTGTCCTCAAGACCTGTTCTGTACTCAGCTGCCAAAAGGGGACTTTGTGGGCTCTCCCAATTCAAAGTATTTTTGTTTTGACTGTATTTTGGTCTATTCTAGAGTAGGGGTCATGCTGGTTTGAATGGAAGGAGTAGCCCCTCTCCCTGGGATGCTTCCGCCACCATACATTTTTCAGATTCAGCTCCTTCATGCAACCAATGGTTTGTTTTAGCTATTTTCTTAGTCAATTTATTTAAAACAGGGTCCAGACAAAAGTTAAAGCCCCCCCCCCCCACCACAAAACCAAAATGTTCTCCTTTCCATCTGTCAATTTCAGGAAAGTATCTTGTATAAATTTTTTGTTGGCAAAATTGGGGGCATAAACATTTACTGAGGTCCAGGATTCTGAATATATCTGACAGTGTACCATTACAAATCTTCCTGTTTTATCTGTAGTCACATGCTGCACTCTCACTGGAACACTCTTGCCTATCATCGTGCACTCTCTGCGAATTTGTATTACTTGGAGTTCTTAATGCTCATGTAAATTTCTTCTTTTACTCTTTTTCTTCAGAAGGTAGTGAATCTCTAAAATTCTCTATCCCAGAGGTGGTGGAGGCCAATCTGGCTGCAAATCGCCCAGGAGTGTGCAACATTTTGCATGCAAAGCTAAGGTTTTCACTGTATATCAGTGCATGTGGCAAACAATTGTGGATCATAAGAAAAATTAAATGTTTGAAATGTCAAAGAATTGTGGGCTTTAGGGAACTGCCGTAGATCAGGCATAATCATAATCATGGGAGGCTTCCGGGGCCAGCCTTATCCTTGCTTCTATTTTCTTGTTAATGACAAAATCAAGGAAATCCATTCTGGAACAAGCATGTTGTGGTCAGTACAAAATGTTTATAGTGGAAATAGGTTAAAAGATTTCTATATCTTGTTAAAATTGGGAGATGTTACTTGAATATTTATGGTGTAAATGTTTATTTTATTCTGTAAAACAGCAAAATATTCTGTAAGAAGATTGAGAGGCTATTTGATCCAGAGCACAAGGACCCAGACTCTCCAGGGAGTGCTCATACACTCTACAGGTATTTCATGAACATTATCAACTGATACTTGGAAACCATTTTAACTGTTAGCCTTGACCACTGAGAATATCATGCTATGTTTTGTGCCTTTTTCAGATGTAGTTTGTGTAAGAAACTTCTTACCAAAGAAACTGAGAAAATGCTACCTTGTTTGCCTGTGAAAATAAATATTGATCTACGAGGAAATATAATATACTTGCACAATAGGTAACTTTTATTATACAAATGCTTGTACTGGACATTATTCATTGCAGTGGAGTTTGTACAAAAGAATTAAATGTTTGGGTTTCGAATCATTGTCTTTGATATCTTCTCCCTGCACATTGTATCAAGTTCCATAGTTTCTTTGCATTGCCTTCCAAAAAAAATATTTTGGAGACAAAGTTGTAATGTTCCCTGTTTTTAAAATTACTTAATTACTCTTTTATTTTTAATCTAAAAAATTTCCAGTGAATTACTCTTATTGCTAAATTTTCCCAGTTTATTGTTGGGTAAAAGACTTCCACCATTGTAATTAGCATAATGTTAACCAGAATCTTTTAATTTCTTCAGAGACAAAAGCTGGGATGTACACGACTATCTTAATGGTCTCTATGAAGACTTGAAGTCATGGCAAGATGTGTATTGGCGTTTATGGGGAACTATAAATTGGCTGCCTTGTACGAGATGTAAAAAAGTAAGTTTTCATATTGACTTGAATGTATTTTGACATTAAGATTTAAAAACAAAATGAAAATAACTTGGTAGGTGGAATTCTTAATGCATTAAATGTTTATTTTAGTGAAGAGACATTGTAAATTATTCAACAGAAAAGAACTGCTGTGATGAAAGGGTAACTCTATTAAAAATGGGTTAATTACCAGTCTGAATTATTTCTTGGGTGCTGAGGGAAGCATTCGCCACTTTCTTCTGATATCTGTCAATTATAGGGTTGGTGTCTGTGGAAGGTTCTACTTATTTGTGCAAGAAAGTGACGCAACAATACAGGCACCAATCACTGTCCAGTTATTTTTATTTGCTTGTGTGGGAAACATTTAGGAATGATGATGAGGATACTTGGACATCTGTGGACTGATGTAAGAAAGCCAGCATGAGTGTAATAAATACAATGTATTGATTTGTTTTCAGGAATAACAGAGTTGAGGGATTTCTGGTTGCTATGGTGAATGTGGATTTTTCCAAGGCATTCGATAAACTGCCCATAGTAAGTTTCTCATCCTGATTTTAGGCCCAAAATGGAGAAGGGCAAGAGCAGCAAAGAAAGACATTTGACTGAGTAATGGATGTCACAGTAATAATGAATAGTTTATTTTCAGCCTGAAGAAGAGTGCAGTGGCATTTCCTGGGACCATTAGTTAAATTAATGGCTTGGACTTTGGTGTATAGCTACAATGTCCTAATGTACAGATGATGCAACAGTGAGCTCTGAGGTGGATTGTAATAAATTCACTGAAAAAGGGATTTTGACAGGAGAATAGAATAGGAGGATGGGGTAGATGAATTTTAATGTGAACAAATGTGAACCAGAAGGAATGAGGAGAGAACATAAACTGGGAACCAGGAAAGGTTCAGACGAAGAGCTATTGACCAGACATAGACCTTCCACAATTTCTGTTCATAAACCACCCCCCCCCCCCCCCAGGGGTTTGCATACACAAATTGGAGAAGGTGGCAGAGCAGTTTGAAAAAGTGATTTAAAAAATAAATAAAAAAAAAAATAGGATTCCATAATCACAGACAAGACCAAGGAAGTCATCGTAAACCTTGTTGAAGTACAGGTTTGAACAGAACTAGAGTACTCTGTCCAATTCTGAGCACCTGATCTTTGGGGAAAAATGTGAAAGCCTGGGGTACATGGGAGTTTAACTGCAATGTTTCTAGTGATGAGAGACTTCAGGTAATTGGATAGAAAGGAGAATCTGGGATGGTGCTCCTCAGAACATTGGAGTTTACAGGGTGATGTGGGTATTGAGACCAGATGGAAAAAATGGAAATGTTCTTATTGCCAAAAGATTAAAGGAAATAAAATTTAAGTGAGTGACAAGGGAACAAAAGTGATACAAAAATATGTTGTGCAGTGAGTAGTTGGATTCTGGAACATGCTGCTCATCTGTGAGAATAAAGACAGATTCAATTGTGATGTTTAAAAAGTAGTAAGTAAGTACATAGAAAAATAAGTTGCAGGACTGAAGAAGACTACGAGTAAGTGTCTCTGGTTATACATCTGTACTATTTATGCAAAAGCCTTAATGAGCTTAGTTTCCACCCTTCAGTGCTTTAATCCTTTCTGTGAATGACCATAATTACAAAGATGGTGAGTTGGAGGCTATCTTTTGCAAGTAGTGGGTTCTAGTTGTCTGGGAGGGTGGGGAATGTGTAATCCTTTTTAGAAGCAAAATTAGTTGGTGATGTTTAACTTTGTATTTTAAGGGCACATGGCTGGAGAAAATGTGGTTGATTGTAGGTTTAACAGGTGCAGAAAGAGAAGATATGTATGACCACCAGGAAAAGCAGCAAGGATCAGCCCCCTCTGCTCATTTGCCTCAAACAGGTTAAGTTTTGGATACTATTGTAGGTTAACCTCCGAGTTTGTGGAAGTAATTCATTTAGCTCTGATGAATTGTAGGGAAAGGAATTGTTGAGTGCCAGTGGTAGGGGATTCATTAGATAGAAGTTTCTATGGCCAAGATCAAGGTCAGGGACGTCTTCGATTGCATATGGAACATTCTGAAAGGGGAGGAAGAAGAGCTAGAAGTCATGGTACATGTTAGTACTAATTATATAAGCAGAAAGACTGAGGCTCTTCAGAGTGGATTAAGGGAGTTAGAAGATTTAAAAAGCACAACCTCTCGGGTCATAATCTCATGATTACTTCCTGTGTCTTGTGCTAGTGAGGGAAGAAATCGAAAGATAAACCTGATAAAGAGCTAATGCAGGAGGAAGAGCTTTCTGAACTTGGATCATTGAGGTTGCTTCAGGGGTAGGTGAAACCTTTACAAAAAGGGTGGGGTATATGTATACTGGAAAGTTACCCATATCTTTGCAAGAAGGTTTGCTCACTGTAGAGCTCGTCGAAAGAACCAAAGACTTGTTGATCCAAACCAAGGCTTTTATTAGCAAAAGACAGGAGCTCTTCACGGGTGGCCGACCAGTCCGGAATGATCCGACCTGGCTAAGGATACAACCCTTTAAGGCCCAGACAGTAGGTGTGGCTAAGCTCTCAGCCAATCGCTGTAAGCACAGTCATTACACTCTAGATACTGTAACTATGTACATTGGTGATAGGTCTGTACTATCACACTCACGCTATTAATTGGGAAGATTTAAACTAATTTGGCAAAGGAGTGGAAAATAGTGAACATGATTGGAGATGGGGAGATTTCCCTGAATATAGAGGATAAAGTGAGCCGAGAGGCAGAGCACTGTAGGGCTGGTAAGTTCAGCTACATTTACTTTAATGCAAGGAGCCTCATGATGAGTTAAACGAGCTGAGAGCATGAGATTATAATATTGCAGTTGGGGAAATATGGGTGAATGAAGGGCTGGACTAGCAGCTTAATGTTCCAGAGTACAGAAGTTTCAGGTGTGACAGAGGGGAGTGCAAAAGAAAGCAGAGAGTCGCACTGCTGATGAGGGAGAATACTGCAGCAGTATGTAGGGGGTATCCTGGAGGGATTGTAAACTTGGCAATGCAAAAGTAGTGATCACTTTGCTGGTTTATAATTTAGACTTCCCATAAGTCGGTAGGAATTGGAGGAATGGGTATGTGAGAATGGCATAAAATAGGGTTGTAACTGTGGGAGATTTTATCTTTTTTTGATAACGACTGGTCTTGGAACAACACACAGAGTGATGGAGGAACCCAGCATGGAAAGCAACAGATAATTGATGTTTTGGGCCAAAACCCGTCAAGGCCTCATTGGCTTGGTGTAAGGGCCATAGCTGGGGTGGGATTTGTTAAGTGCACCAAGAAAGATTTTGAGACAGTATGCAAATAATCCAAGCATAGGACATGTGCTTGACATCTTCTTTGAATATAAAACCAGACATGTGGTGGAAGTGTCAGTGGGCGGGGGTAGGGGTGCAGCTAATCTAAAAATCGCAGCAAGAAGAAGCCATATTATTGCAGGCTGGTGAGCCTTGCATCAGTGGTTGAAAATTATTGGTAAAAATTCTGAGGGATATGATTGATGTTTGTGTGGAAAGGGCCTGACTAGGGTCAGACAGCATGGCTTGGTGAGTGTATCAGCAATTTGAGATTTTTGTGGTAACCAAGGACCCTGATGAAGGCAGGGTGGTGGACTTTGTCCATATGGACATTCACAAGGTATCTGACATTCAGAAGTTTAAGGTGCAAGGGATACAAGGCAAGCTGGCTAATTGAATCCAAAATTTACTGGGTGATGAGTCAGAAGTGGTGGAAGCTTTTTTCTGATTAGAAGTCTGTGATTAAAGATGGAGCACAGGGATTGGTGATGGGGTCTTTGCTGTTTGTGATAAAATATCAATGTAAATTGGTGGTATTTTAGATGGTGAGGAAGGTTGCAGCAGGATAAAGATAAATAGAAAGTTAGGTAGAATATCAGCAAATAGTTTAATCCCAACCAGTGTGAGATGATGCATTTTGGGAAGTCATATGAGGTAGCTCATGTGCAGAAAATTGATGGACATGAAGACATGTTGGTGAGTAGAGAGACATAGGGATCCATGTTTGAAGTTCCCTGAAAGTGGCAACACGGATGGATTGGGTGGTGAAAAAAGCATATGACATGCTTTCCATATTGCGATATTGAATATAAAAGTTGGGATGTTGCAAAACCCTGGTAAGGCTGCATAAAGAGTATTGTGTGGTGTTCTGATGTGCACATTTTAGGAAAGCTGGGTATGTTGGAGGGAGTGCAGAGGAGATTCACCTGGATGTTGTTTGGATTTGAGGGTTTTAGTTATGCGCTGAGATTGGTAGGCTGGAGCCATGGAGGTTGATATAATAATGTCATCATGAAGAAAGCATGTTATTCACCTCTACTTCTTCAGGAGTTTGCAGGCTTTCAGTGTGACATCGGAAATTTTGGGAAACTTCAACAGATGTGTAGTGGGAAATGTGCTGACCAGTTGCATCAAGGCCTGGTATGGGGGTACCAATACTTCTGAGCAGAAAGCCCTGCAAAAGGTACTGGACACAGCCCAGTACAGACATCAAAACTCTCCCCACCATTGGAATATGCTGTGTTGGAGAGCAAAGATTTGTACCATCTAGGACATGCTCTAATTTTGCTCCTGCCATCAGGAAGAAGGTATAGTGCCACAAGAAACGTACCACCAGGATCAAGAATAGTTGCTACCCCTCCACCATCGGACTCCTCAACAACACTCAGACTCATTTAATGATTCTTACTTTTTTTTTCTGTATGTGCAGACAATTAGTTTACATTTCTCTCTTTTGTGTACATTTCTCTCTCTCGTGTACATTTCTCTCTCTCGTGTACATTTCTCTCTCTCGTGTACATTTCTCTCTCTCGTGTACATTTCTCTCTCTCGTGTACATTTCTCTCTCTCGTGTACATTTCTCTCTCTCGTGTACATTTCTCTCTCTCGTGTACATTTCTCTCTCTCGTGTACATTTCTCTCTCTCGTGTACATTTCTCTCTCTCGTGTACATTTCTCTCTCTCGTGTACATTTCTCTCTCTCGTGTACATTTCTCTCTCTCTCGTGTACATTTCTCTCTCTCGTGTACATTTCTCTCTCTCTCGTGTACATTTCTCTCTCTCTCGTGTACATTTCTCTCTCTCTCGTGTACATTTCTCTCTCTCTCGTGTACATTTCTCTCTCTCTCGTGTACATTTCTCTCTCTCTCGTGTACATTTCTCTCTCTCTCGTGTACATTTCTCTCTCTCTCGTGTACATTTCTCTCTCTCTCGTGTACATTTCTCTCTCTCTCGTGTACATTTCTCTCTCTCTCGTGTACATTTCTCTCTCTCTCGTGTACATTTCTCTCTCTCTCGTGTACATTTCTCTCTCTCTCGTGTACATTTCTCTCTCTCTCGTGTACATTTCTCTCTCTCTCGTGTACATTTCTCTCTCTCTCGTGTACATTTCTCTCTCTCTCGTGTACATTTCTCTCTCTCTCGTGTACATTTCTCTCTCTCTCGTGTACATTTCTCTCTCTCTCGTGTACATTTCTCTCTCTCTCGTGTACATTTCTCTCATGTACATTTATCTTGTGTACTTTTTATTGAGTACAGTTTACACTACTGATGGCCTGCAGGAAAAAATAATCTCTGGATTGAATGTAAAGTCATGTATGTACCCTGACAATACATTTGAACTTGAACATGTGTGGCTGCAGAGGCTGTGGGAGGTGAATCCATGGACACTTAGTGACTCCGAAGGGTCTCTCTTTTGGTTCTCTTACTGTAAGGGGCAATACTAATGGCAACTCTTTGCCTTACAGCAGACTAAAGGAAATGTCATGTAATATTACATATAACCATATAACCATTTACGGAGCGGAAAAAGGCCATGATGGCCTTTCGAGTCCGCAGGTTTTTTGTGTTATTACATGACAATAAAATAATCATGAATCTTGAACTTATTTTTGAAAACTTTATTTATAATCAATAATAAATGATACATACAAAATCCAATGCAATACATATTTTATCCTGTAAACCCCACCACTAAATTACCCCCCCCCCCAAAAAAAAGGAAAAGAAAGAATGGAGGAGAGCAATTAAAACAATACATTCAAATATAAAACGGGTTACATGACCTCATCTCCGCATGCCAACATTAAATATTCAATTTAATTTCATTCTTCCATATAACTGCAAGGCATTTCATAGTTACTGCTAAAGTCAACCTCAAAAAGGCAATATGAGATTTGTCTAACCTTAACTCTAAATATAATGATTTAATATTACCCAATAAAAGTATCATCGGGTCAAATGGAATTTTAAATCTAAACTTAACTTCCAAAATTTCTTTAATTTTATCCCAAAAAGGAATGTAAGAAGGTTGCTACTTCCTTATGACATATAAAACATAAATCTGAAGTGACATATTTAAATTTCTTCGATTTCTCTGGAGTTAAATATAATTGATGAATAAAATTATAATGAACCAATCTGTATTGCACATTTACAATTTTAGTCATATTATCTTCACATATCAACATCCAGTCAACTGGGGAGATAGATATTCCGAAGTCTTTCTCCCATTTCTCTCTAGTTTCATCTACATCTGGCTTGGGCATTTTAACCTGCAATAAATTATACATACTTGATTATAAAATCTTTCCTCCCACCATCAATAATTAAACTCTCAAATTTAGATCTTCTAGGAAGGCACAAGGTATCCACAAAATTATATAACAATAAAGCTATAACCTGATAATAAGTAAAAAGGTACATCATATTTCTCTCTCATTCTTTAAAAAGAAATATAATGTCCTGAATCATAACAATCTTCAACCAATTTCAATCCTTTTTGTTCCCATAACTTCAAAAGTTGATTATTAATTATAAATGGTAAAAAAAAATTTGAAATAAAGGTGTCTTAGCCAAAATTTTACCTTCTGTACCTAAAAATTCATTCTTATTTATCCATAACTCAAGCAAATGTTTCAATACCGGTAAATTATAACTACATAACAACTGAGAATTCCATCGATAAATAAATTGATCTATCTTCTTTTCACCAATCTGAGATAATTCAATTATAGTCCAAACCAAGGGGCTATCCACTTGAAGCATCCTATTTATAATCTTTAACTGAGCTGATTCATAATAGTTTTGCAAATTAGGTAGCTGTCAACCTCCCAATGCATATTTCCATGTTAATTTTTGTAGTGAAACTCTTGCCATTTTATCTTTCCACAGAAACTTTCTTACCAAAGAATTGATATCCTTAAAAAAATTTATAGGGTATCTTACATTGAATAGATTGAAACAAATATTGAATTTGAGGAAAGATATTCATCTTAATACAATTCACCCATCTCACCAACGTTATTGGTAAATCCTTCCACTTATTCAAATCATACTTAATTCTAGTCGGCAATGGTAAATAATTCAATGCAAATAAATGATCATAATTATTTTTAATAATAATACCCAAATATTTAATACAATCAGACCATCTAAACCACAATATGTCTACATGACGAATAATCATCTCCACCAAAGGCATAATTTCACTTTTCTCCCAATTTACTTTATAACCAGATAACGCTCCATACTGTTGCAAATGTTCATATAAGGTCTCCAAAGACCGTGAAGGATGAGTTAAATATATCAAGACATCATCTGCAAACAAATTTATCTTGTATTCATTAGAATTCACCCTAATACCTGTTATAGCTTTATCTTGCCAAATCATCTGTGCCAATGGTTCAATAACCAATGCAAACAGAGCTGCTGACAAAAGACAACCCTGTCTAGTTGATCTAGTCAATGTAAAAGGTAAAGATATCTGACCATTTGTCACCACTCTCACAGTGGAATTTTTATATAAAGCCTTAAGCCAACCAATAAAAGGAGGCTCAAAATTAAACTTTTCCAAGACCTTAAACAAAACATTCCACTCAACTCTATCAAAGGCCTTTTCATTATCCAAAGAAAGTACCATCAGTAGGTCAGATTGCTGGCATGAAATATTAATCAAAGAAATCAGTTTTACAATGTTGTCTGCTGAATAACGGTTCTTGATAAAACCTGCCTGATCCACATGAACCAAATTGGGTAAACATTTTGCCAATCTATTAGCCAGAACCTTGGCTACTATCTTATAATACACACTTAACAAAGAAATATGTCTATATGATCCCACATTCAAAGGATTCCTGTCCCTTGAATAATTGCTTTGGAAAAAGAGTCCAATAAGGAAACAACTTTACCCCCCCCCCCCCACCCTGATCTCAAAATATCCATCAACAAAGGGACTAATAAATCTTGAAACTTCTTATAAAATTCAGAGGTAAACCCATAGTCACATGCGGATTTACCACTCAGCATATTTCAAAGTGACTGTTAATTCACTGACAGTAAAACAAGCATCCAAATCCTTAATATCCCTATCATTTAAAGTAGGCAAAATTAAACCAGATAAAAATTCTTCAATAGCACCCTCATCTTGTCCTACCTCAGATATATACAACTTCTCATAAAACCTACGAAACTCATCATTAATTTCTTGAGGTGTATAAGTAATTTTCGACTGGTACTGAACAGCATTTATTGTTCTAACTGCTTGTTCTGTTTTTAACTCCCATGCTAAAACTTTATGTCCTCTCTCCCCTAACTCATAATATCATTGCTTAGTCCTCTGTAAAAGCTTTCCAAATTTATGTTTGTATCGAATTATACAGTAATTTTAAATTAACTAATCATATATTTTTTTACCTTCCTTTGAGACATGCTGTAAATCTTTCTCCAAAATCTCTATCTCCTTCTCCAACTTATCAACTTCAGCCATTTTCTGCTTCTCAACTTTAATCATGTAACTAATGATTTGTTCCCATAAGTAAGCTTTCAAAGCATCCCACAAAACAAATTTGGAGTCAACTGAACCCACATTTATCTGCAAGAAACTTTGAATGTGATCCCGTATAAATTTACAAAACTCTGGGTCTTTAATTAAAAAGGAATTAAAATGCCATTCTCCATCCTCTCCAAAGCACAACAAGTAATCAACAACAAAGAATGATGAGACAAAATCCTAGGTTTATATATCGCTTCTGTAATTCGATCTTGCAATTGCGGAAACGAATCTATTCTCGAAAAAGAATCATGCCGAAATGAATAGAATTAAAAATCTTTTTCTTTAGGATTTAATTTCTACTAAGTTCAACTCCTTCATTAATATCATCAACTGTTTAGCTATTTTAGTTCTAATTACAGTTTATGGAGATTTATCCAATAAGGGATCTAAACAACCATTAAAATAAACTCCTATCATAATTTTATCATAAGCCTGATTCAAATTTTAAAAAAAAATACACCATACATTGTTCATCATCAGTATTTGGAGCATAAACACTTATTAAAGTCCAAGACTCAGAAAAAATTGTACAATTAACAATCAGAAGTCACCAGCGGCTTCAACAACTGATTCCAGTTTAAAGGGTAATTTCTTATTGATCAAAATAGCGACCCCCCCCCTCCTGTTTTAGAATTAAAAGATGATACAACCTGGCCAACCCAATCTCTTATCAATTTCTGATGCTATTTCTCATTCAAATGAGAATCCTGCAAAAAAGCTGCATCAATCTTCAATTTTTTAAGATATGCCAATGCCCTCTTTCTTTTAATAGGGTTATTTAGCCTGTTAACATTAAAAGTAACAAAATTTAAATTAGCTATTTAAGAATTCTTCAATCCTCCCACCATAAATGGTGAAGTGCCTCCCAACGACATCAATACACAAAAAAATTTAATGTTCTCCTACAAAAAGAATAGAAAGAAAATAATTTTTAAAAATACAAAAAAATACCCATTGGTATTACCTCCCTCAATTACATGGGAGTGACAAATGCCACAAAGTGGCCGATGACTTTGGAAGTACTCCCACCCCTCCCCCCCCAACTGAACAATCAAAATTAATACAGACATTCATCTCAAGTATGAAACTCTTCTTCTAGGTCATGGTTCACTTGATCGTCATTATCAATACCAATATCAATCAACTGCCAAGATTCCATCTCTCATTTACCATTCTTCCCCTTGGGAGTAACAAGAAGCTGCTGAGAAAATTTACTTGAATTTTGGCCCTGCTTATTGTTAGGTAAAGAATTAGCAAATTCCAAAGCTGCATCATCTCGAAAAAAAAAAAATGAGACTTATACTCCCCATAAATTTTTTTTTAACACCTCAGGATAACGAAAGCCAAATTTATACCCTTTTCTCCAAAGGATAACTTTAGCTGAATTAAATTCTTTATGATGTTTAATCACTGTTTAAATCAAATCAGCATTAAAAAAAGACCCTGTTATTTTCAACAAGCAGAGGCCCCTGATTATTTCTCGCATTCTGCACCGCAAGTCTCAAGATCATTCTCTATCTTGATAATGCAAACAACATATCAGAATAGACTGTGGTGGTTGGCCAGGAAACGGCTTCCTCCATATCACTCTGAGCTCTGTCCAGATCCAGTCCAGTTGGAAAATGCGCTGGTCCCAAAACCTCCGGAAGACCGACTATCTTAACATTATTCCTCCAACTCTGGTTCTCCAAAGCATCAATCTTTATCAATTCAGTCTTTTGTATTTCCCAACCAGTAAATGAATCTTCCATCTGTTCCATCTTCTCATTACAAAAGTCAACATCATCTTTACAATTAATAAACTCTTCTTCATATAACCATATAACCACTTACAGCACAGAACAGGCCAGTTCGGCCCTACTAGTCCATGCTGTAGCAAATCCCCACCCTCCTAGTCCTACTGACCAGCACCCGGTCCATACCCCTCCAGTCCCCTCCTATCCATGTAACGATCCAGTCTTTCCTTAAATGTAACCAATGATCCCGCCTCGACCACGTCTGCCGGAAGCTCATTCCACATCCCCACCACCCTCTGCGTAAAGAAATTTCCCCTCATGTTCCCCTTATAATTTTCCCCCTTCAATCTTAAACCATGTCCTCTAGTTTGAATCTCCCCCTTTCTTAATTGAAAAAGCCTATTCACATTTACTCTGTCTGTCCCTTTTAAAATCTTAAACACCTCTATCAAGTCCCCTCTCAATCTTTATGCTCCAGAGAAAAAAGCCCCAGTCTGCACAACCTTTCCCTGTAACTCAGACCCTGAAATCCTGTCAACATTCTCGTGAATCTTCTCTGCACTCTCTCTATTTTGTTTATATCTTTCCTATAATTTGATGACCAAAACTGTACACAGTACTCCAAATTTGGCCTCACCAATGCCTTGTACAATTTCATCATAACCTCCCTACTCTTGAATTCAATACTCTGATTTATGAAGGCCGACATTCCAAATGCCTTCTTCACCACACCATCTACCTGAGTATCAGCCTTGAGGGTACTATTTACCATAACTCCTAAATCCCTTTGTTGCTCTGCACTCCTCAATTGTCTACCATTCAATGTATATGACCTATTTAAATTTGCCTTTCCAAAATGCAGCACCTCACATTTATCTGTATTAAATTCCATCAGCCATTTCTCAGCCCACACCTCCAGCCTTCCTAAATCACCTTTTAATCTACGGTAATCTACCTCACTGTCCACAACACCACCAATCTTTGTGTCATCCGCAAACTTGCTTATCCAATTCTCCACCCCTACATCCAGATCGTTAATATATATAACAAATAATAGTGGACCCAGGACCGAACCCTGAGGAACTCCACTAGTCACCGGCCTCCAATTGGACAAACAATTTTCTACCACTACTCTCTGACACCTTCCATCCAACCACTGCTGAATCCATTTCACTACCTCCTTATTTATACCTAATGCCTCCACCTTTTTTCCTAACCTCCTGTGGGGAACTTTGTCAAAAGCTTTACTAAAGTCCAAATAGACAATATCCACAGCTTTCCCTTCATCAACCTTTTTTGTAACCCCCTCGAAGAACTCAATCAGGTTTGTCAAGCATGATCTACCCCTGACAAAACCATGCTGATTACTCCCTATCAATCCCTGTACCTCCAAAAATTTGTAAATAGCATCCCTCAGAACACTTTCCATCAACTTGCCCACCACAGACGTCAGACTTACAGGCCTATAATTCCCAGGTTTGCATTTGGACCCTTTCTTAAACAGAGGAACCACATGTGCCACCCTCCAATCCTTTGGAACCACCCCCATGGCCAGTGACATCCTAAATATCTCTGTTAATGGCCCCACTAACTGTCCACTAGCCTCCCTGAGTGTCCTTGGGAATATTCTGTCCGGTCCGGGAGATTTATCCACCTTTATCTTTTTTAACACAGCCGTCACTACCTCCTCGGTTATCCTTATATGCTTCATGACCTCCCCACTATTTTTCTTTACTTCAACTGGTTCAACATTTTTTTCCCTAGTGAATACCGAGGCAAAGAAATCATTCAAAATTTCCCCCATTTCCTCAGACTTCTCACTCAGCCTACCCTCGCTATCTACAAGGGGTCCAATTTTATCTCTCACTAATCTTTTACTTTTAATGTACTTATAGAAACCCTTTGGATTTATTTTTACTCTGTCAGCCAAAGCCTCTTCATGCCTTTTTTTGGCCTTTCTAATTTCTATAAGATTCCTTCTACACTCCTTGTAGTCCTCCTTCAACTTCTCAGCTCCCTGCTCTTTATACCTCGTACACCTCCCTTTTTCTCCTAACCAAATTTCCAATATTCCTCGAAAACAAAGCCTCCCTATGACTTCCAGCCTTTCCTTTGATCCAGACTGGGACATAACTACTCTGTACCCTCAAAATTTCTTTTTTGAATATCCTCCATTTTTCATTAACATCCTTACCTGAAAATATCCTGTCCCACTCAATACTCCCCAAATCCCTTCTTATTCCTTCGAAATTTGCTTTTTCCAGAACCTCAACTTTAGGCCTCTCCTTGCTCTTCCTTAAAACTACCCCAAAACGAAGAGAATTATGATCACTAGACCCAATTGGTTCTCCAACATTAATGTCCGCTACCTGACCTAGCTCGTTCTCTAACAGGAGATCTAGTATTACACCATCCCGAGTCGGTTCTTCTACTAACTGATTTAGAAAACAATCCTGAACACATTTAATGAACTCCATCCCTCTTACCGTATGGGTATCCCAATCAATGTGTGCGAAGTTAAAATCTCCCATGATCACTACCCTATGATTTTCACACATATACGTTATCTCCCTACAAATTTGTTCCTCTAATTCCCTTGGCCCATTTGGTGGTCTGTAATACACCCCTATTAGCACCCTCATGCCTCCTCCACCCCTCAATTCCACCCAAACAGCCTCACTGGTCGATCCCTCCATACCATCTTGCCACCTCACGGCAGTAATGTCCTCCCTAACAAGCAGAGCAAATCCTCCTCCTTTTTTACCCCCTGATCTATCACATCTAAAACAAATGTATCCCGGAACATTAAGTTGCCAGTCCTGCCCCTCCTGTAGCCAGGTCTCACTAATTGCCACAATATCGTGACCCCAAGTATCTATCCATGCTCTCAGCTCATCTACCTTGTTCACTATGCTTCTTGCATTAAAATATATGCATCTCAGAGAATGACCCTCACATATATTCTCTTTTTTACCTTCTACCCTAATCTCCATCCTACCTTTCTTATCTTTTTTATTCCTAGCTAGGTGGCCATACTCCCTGAACACTGCTCTCACACTCTGTTCCCCACCCCCCTGCCAAACTAGTTTAAACCTTCCCCCACAGCTCTAGCAAATCTACTTGCCAGCACATTGGTCCCCCTCCAGTTCAAGTGGAGTCCGTCCCTCTTGTACAGGTCCGACCTTCCCCAGAAGAGATCCCAATGATCCAGAAATCTTATCCATTGCCCCCTGCACCATCTCTTTAGCCACGCATTCATCCTCCACATCCTCCTATTTCTACCCTCACTAGCTCGTGGCACGGGCAGCAATCCAGAGATTACTACCTTGGAGGTCCTGTTTTTTAACTTCCTACCTAATTCTACATAATCCTGTTTCAGGACCTCATCCCCACTTCTAACTAAGTCAATGGTCCCCACATGGACCACGACTTCTGGCTGTTCTCCTTCCCCTTGCAGAATGCTATGTACTCGATCAGAGATATCCCTGACCCTGGCACCAGGGAGGCAACAGACCAACCTGGATCCCCTATCTCTTCCCACAAACCTCCTATCTGTCCCTCTGACTAATGAGTCCCCAACTACAAGAATCCTATTCTTATCCTTCTTTCCCTTCTGAACCTCAGGGGCAGCCCCTGTGCCAGATACCTGACCCCCACGACTCATCCCTGATAGGCTGTTCCCCCAACAGTATCCAAAGCCGAATACATGTTGCTGTGGAGCACTTCCATAGGGGTACTCTGCACTGGCACTCTCCCTCCTTTCCTCACAGTCACCCAATTCCCTGACACCTGCCTTCAATCTTTTTAAATTTGTCCTGAACTTTATCCACAACTTTCAGACATTTAGCCACATCTATTTTAATTGTTGCTCTTTCCCCTTTCAACTCTACAAGTTGATCCTTCATAGTAGAAAAACCTTGACTTATTTGTAAAGCCAAGTCAGCATTAGAAGGTGAATCTAACTGAGGGGAGCCAGACTCAAACTTAGAAGCCTGGCTAACCCTAATCCTACCCTGGAATGTAGCAGTTTCTTCTTCTGTTAAAAATTGGTCCTCTTCCTCTTCCAGTTCAACGATATCTTCCTCCTCCTCCATCGGGAAAACAGCTAATTTGACCCAACTGTGGGTACAGACGCACCCCCCACCCAGCCCAAGTTCACCATGCCGGTGGAGGTTGGGTCCCCCTGCGGTCTGAGCCTTCTCGGGCGTTGTGCGCATGTGTGAAATTTCACGGATGCGCAGTTGGTCTTCTTGCCCCGAAGTCCATCTGGTGCATCTGTATGGGAGGTCGAGACCAGTGTAGAAAAGGCCCTACCGACAGACTGCCATTGAGGTTGGGGCTGTAAAGAAATAAGTCCCCAGGTTTCACTGTTGAGGTAGGCCGAGTTTCTTCCGACATTGTAACCGATTTTGTTTCCTCATTATTGATAGTTTGGTATTTCAACAATAGAATCTGTAATTTTTAAGACAATTTAAGCACTTTAATACGGGTTTTTAAAAGTTATGCCAGGAGAAGGGGTTTTCCACCTCTTCTCCCTACGCCATCACGCCACGCTCCCCCCCCCATGAACCTTGAACTTGATAAAAATATGCAAGACTTTGAGTGATGTAGAATAGATAATCAAAATCTATTTCTTGTGGTAAGCATTATCAGAAACTAGAGTTTTAATTTGATTTGGGTATTGTGTTCAACTAAAAACCTCGGCCAGTGGGGCTGTACCTGTGCTGAACTTTTTTGAGTTCTAGAGGCCTTGGGTTCAAGATGAAAAGGAGGGTTGAAGGGAATTGTGGGAGAAAATCATTTTACAAAGAGAATGATTGATGTCTGGAACATGCTACTAGTGAAGATGGAATCAGATTCAATTATTTGGTTTTGGATGCATTTAGATGTGCAAATTATTAGAAGGATACAGTCCTATTGAGAACAAATAGGATTACTGTAGATGTGCAAAAGAGATTGCCATAGTCTTGGTGGGCAGAAGGGCCCATTTATGTGCTGTACAAAAATATAACTATAAATAAAATATTAAAAAAACAATTGTTGAAGGTATCGATCATCAACCTAGGATCTGTGGGATAAATAACTTCACTTTTTAAAAAATTTCAGACATACAGCATAGTAACAGGTCATTTCAGCCCATGAGCCCGTGCGTCCAATTTACACCCAATTAATCTGCACCCCCAGTACGTTTTGAACATTGGGAGGAAACCAGAGCCCCAAGGGAAAACCCACACAGACATGGGGAGAATGTACGAACTCCTTACAGACAGTGTGGTATTCAAACCCCGGTCACAATTGCTGGCACTGTAAATGTGTTGCACTAACTGCTACACTAACCATGCTGTTATAAAACTTATTATGCAGGGGTTTCCCAGGTTATAGGTGAGCTGACTGGTGGAAATCTCACTTTGTTAATTTTTCAATTTTATTTTTCATGGTGGTGGTGAATTAAAAAAGTTTTATGCTGTTAAGTAATGACTGGATATAGTATATATTTTCATTAGTTTAATTATCGTGGTATTAGTGGTTATTAGTTAAAATGAAAGAATTGTAGCAATTGTATATAATCTGGGTAGCTATGGAAAACAGATCTTTCTGAATTATGGAGAAATTGGCTGATGGACAGTACTCCAGAATAGTACCCATGCTGAATCCTGGAATTCCCTGCACACTATTCAGTTTATTTTTAAATATGTTGGTAACTTTTTTTGAGAAAAAAATCTGTTTCACCCAATTAATTTTCAGAATAGAGTTAAAGAACACAGAAATGGGTCCTTTTACACATTTGTCCATGCCAACCAACCCACCTTTGTTAGTTCCATTTGCCTGAGCTTGACCACATATCCCTCCTAAACTTTTCTTAGCTATAATCTGTTCAAATGTCGTTTAGACATTAATTATATCCATCTCCTCCATTTCTTCTTGCAGCTTGTTCCACATATCCACCATCCTTCTGTGGAAAAAGCTCGCACCTCAGGTTCTTTATAAATCTTACCCTCTCACCTTAAACCTATGACATCTAGTTTTAGACACCTCTGTATGCCCCTCATGATTTTGGAAAACTCCAAGTTCACCCCTTAGCCTCCGTTGCTTCAGGGCAAACCATCTCAGCCTATCCAGTATCTCCTTGCAGCTTAAGCCTTCCAGTCCTTGCAATATCTTTGAGAATATTTTCTGCAACCTCTCTTGCTTAATCAAATCCTTTCAATATCTTGGGGAACTGGAACTGCAGACAGTACACTAAATACAGTCTTACCAACATCTTGTAGAGCTGGAACATGAAGTCCCAACTCTTGTACTCATTGCCCTGATTAACATAGGCAAGCATGCCATATGCCTCGTTTACCATCATGTCATCTAATACAGAAGGTTCTTGGGTTTTAAATCAATTATGGCAAAGAACACCAAATTTAGATTGCAAATAATATGTTCAAGCATTACTCAACTACAAGTAAAAATTATAAAAGAAAAAAAAATGAGCAAAACTACAAAGTAATAATATGAATACATCAGTGAAAGTACAAATACCAGACTTCACTCCATCGAGGACATCTTCATGAGGTGGTGCCTTAAAAGAGCAGCCCCTATTCTCAAAGACCCTCAACACCCAGGCCATTCCCTCTTCACTCTGCCACCATTGTGGAAGAAGGTACAGGAGCCTAAAGACTACCACTCAGTGGCTCAAGGACAGCTTCTTCCCTGCTCCCATCAGATTCCTAAATAATCAGTGAACCAAAGACACTGCCTTACTTCTCGTGCACCACTATTTTAATTTTTTTATAGTAATGTAAGATGGTTTTAATATGACTGTTTACACTATGATGCTGACGTTTGTGACAATAAATTCTGATTCTGAAATACACTAGTATAGTAATAAATCAACAAATATACCGAAAGCAATGAGCCTCATACCCTTCAGGGACTTCACTTGACTGACAGCTGTTCTGGATCTTGAGAGTCCTTAGCACTGATCATGATCTGGTCCAAGCATATATGTGCATGCCCTGGCCTGGATTAACTTCCCAAAATGCATCACTTCATATTTGCCTGAGTTAAATTCCATCTGCCATTCTTTTGTCCATTTTCTCAGTTGATTCACGCCCTGTTGTAATTTTTGATAGCCTCCTTCAGGAGGCATTCCAACTTCAGATCATCATTAGACCACCTGTAAAGGTTGTTGTGCTGGACATATTGCTTAATATATGGATCATTTGATAAGATTTAGTAGTAGTATAATGCTTTCTGTTTTGTTCATTTAGAATGTGAAGGATTACTTTTTTTAATATAATCTCTCTCACAGTTAGGTACCCATAAATTCTCTTAAATTAGGGAATACACGTATTCAAATCTAAGCGTAGTTTTTAAAAAGCTTTTTTTGAAGAGTGTTATCTGTTTATATGTAAATTAATAAATCAAGTCAATTAAATTGAAAGGGCAGGTTTCTACAGCACAAACTAAAACAATTTATTACTAATTACCTATTTTCAAATATATGTTACAAGATATGTTTATTGAGAATTGTGCTATTTTTATTTGTTTTAGGTTTTTCAATGCATTGAACTCTCCCACTGTCGGTATCACCCAGAACAAGTGATGTATCGTCCCATAAGCAATCAGTTGTCCACTCCTAGCTTTGGGTTCTACCCCTGTTGCCAACAAAAGGTCCTACGGTTTGATCCTCTTCAACTAAATACAGTAAGCATTAAAACTGAACAAAACATTTCTATTTTGAAAGTTTAAAAACAGAGGTCTGGAAGATGGGATCAGAGAAGGAAGCCAAGAAGCCAGATGTAAATGTGCTTGCTATTTAAAAAAAATATATTAAGGCCTCTGCTTCACATATTGTCTGTTTAGTTTCTTGCAGCTAAGGATTTTCCAACAAGCGACATTCAACTCTGCAAGTCCTCATAATTGTTTTCAGACACAGAGAACCTGTGTCTGAACCTGTCAAATCACTGACCTTCTTTGCTATAATGGAAGTATTCCAAGTTTTTGAATCTTTCCAAATGCCTATTGTTTCTCAAATATAGAAATAAGTACTTTCTAAAGCTTGAATGAGCCTTAGCTTCACCATGCCATCCATACATCTCATAAATGAGATGTGCTCTTATAATATTTTCTATCTCAATTATTTTTATCCATTCTGCAGATAATTGTTTTGGAATCATTTCTGTAACAACTGTTTCCTGTCATCCTGTAGCTCAATTAAATTCACAATGTCATCACTTTAAGTGTGTCATTGTCAGCTAGGTTCCATTTGCAAGAGTGATGCCCCTGAGTTGAGCTCCCAATTTAAATTCCATTCCAGTGATATGAGCTTAAAAAAAAAATCTAGGGGCATACAGTAAGATTCTATGAAACTGGCACACTTAGGACTTTGGTGCCAGTTTGGGGCCAGGGGCGGCATGGTTAGCAGAGAGGTTAGTGCATTGCTATTATTTTCTTTCTTTGGCTTGGCTTCGTGGACGAAGATTTATGGAGGGGGTAAAAAGTCCACGTCAGCTGCAGGCTCGTTTGTGGCTGACAAGTCCGATGTGGGACAGGCAGACACGATTGCAGCGGTTGCAGGGGAAAATTGGTTGGTTGGGGTTGGGTGTTGGGTTTTTCCTCCTTTGCCTTTTGTCAGTGAGGTGGGCTCTACGGTCTTCTTCAAAGGAGGTTGTACATTAGAGACAGGGAGAATATAAACTCCTTACAGATAGCACCAGATTCGAACCCAGGGCCGCTGACACTGTAATAGTGTTGTACTAATCGTGATGCTCTTGTCCTGGATCACATTTCCTACCTATTGTCTTCAGCATCATCCTCAAGATGGTAAATATCATGAACAATAACAACCTCCTCATTCACAAAGACTTAGAAAAATTAATACAGAAGCAATTTAAAAATATGCCAGCAATTCTGGGAAATAGTGACCAAGAAGCACAAGCCCACTGATTTATATCGAAGTAACTAAAGATCAAATCCTACATTGGAAATAAGTAATTCATCAATGGCCCCATAGTAGAAGCCCTGGCTTTAACTTCTCAGTGCATTGCTCTCAACTGAATCCACATAGGCCATACATGTTGCAGCCACCTGCTCCATAAATGGAAGATAGTTGCAACGTGGCGATGAATCCTAAACCAGGTAAACATCACTTCAACTTGAACATCAAGCAGTTTTCCAGGAAAAATTTCATTTCTCCACATTTCATCAGGAGACCATTGACAGAATGCCTTTCCAAGGAATCTCTCATCATGTGCAAGAATAGGGCCCCTCACTATTGCAATGGGTTCGAATCTGGTGCTATCTGTAAGGAGTTTATATTCTCCCTGTCTCTAATGTACAGGCTCGTGGGCTAGAAGGGTCTGTTACTGTGCTGTATGTCTAAATTAAAAAAAACAATTCTAAATTTAATTTTAAAATGGAGCCACTCCATCAGAGTGATCCTAAGGTTCCCATGATGGAATCATGTTCTCCAGAAATTATTCATGCTGTACTGATCATGCTTATTCCTCTATCAAGATGTCTGATAAAACAGTGCAGTAAAACTACAATGGTCAGCTGTCAGTTATGAATTAAGATTTTTTTGCTTATTTATTCACAATACTGTATATGTGAATGCAGCTACTTTGTAGCTTTATGCAAATTTTTGTTATTCTAAACATTACTTTTTTGAAGATTCTTCAATGCTGAATTTCTTGATTCCTATCCCAACTTTTTTGTCAATGAATTTGATCAAAGCTTTTCTCATTTTGCTAAATTGCTTTTCATATCCCAATGTATTTGCTTTCCTTTACACCTAAATGAGTACAGTATAACAGTATTGTGTTCAATGTTTTCAATTATTCCATAATTTGCAGATCATTTATAGAACATTACTGCATAGAAACAGGCCCCTTTAGCCCTTCTAGTCTGTGCCGAACCATGTTGTTTTTGTCCTGTCCCACAGGCCTTCACCCAGTCCATAGCCTTCCATACCTCTCCCATCCATGTACCTGTCCAAATTCTTCTTAAATGTTAAAATTGAGCCTGCTTTCACCACTTCAGTTGGCAGCTCGTTCCACACTCCCACTGCTCTGTGTGAAGAAGTTCCCCCTTAAAAATTACCCCTTTCTTAACCCATCTCACCTGCCTTCAAGGGAAAAAGCCTATTGACATTTACTCTGTCTATCCACCCCTCATAATTTTAAATATCTCTATCAAATCTCCTCTCATTTTTCTACACTCCAGGAAATAAAGTCTTAACCTGTTTAACCTTTCACTATAACTCAGTTCCTGAAGTCCAGACCACATCCTAGTAAATCTTTTCTGCCCTCTTTTAATCTTGTTGATATCCTTCTGTAATTTGGAGACCAAAACTGCATACAATATTCCAAATTTGGCCTCACCAATGTCTTATACAATTTTACAAAAACATCCCAGCTCCTATAATCAATACTTTGATTTATGAAGATGAAAAGCTTTCTGAACAACCTTATTCACCTGTGACACCACTTTTAGGGAATTATGTACCTGTAATCCCAGATCCCTCTGTTCTACCACACTCCTCAGTGCCCTTCCATTCACCATGTATGTCCTTTCTTGGTTTGTCTTTCTAAAATGCAACAGCTCACACTTGTCTGCATTAAATTCCAATGTACCATTTTTCAGCCCATTTTTCTATCTGGTCCAGATCTCCCTACAAGCTTTGAAAACCTTCACTATCCACAACTCCTCCAATCTTAGTGTCATCTGCAAACTTTCTGATCCAATTTACCTTATTATCATCCAGATCATTGATTATAGATGACAAACAATAATGGTCTCAGTGCCGATCCCTGAGGCAAACCACTAGTCACAAGCCTCCAGTCTAAGAAGCAATCATCAACCATTATTCTCTGGCTTCTCCTGGCCAGCCATTGTCGAATCCAGTTCACTACTTCACCATGAATACCTGACATCTGAACCTTCCAGACTAACTTCCATGGGGGACCTTGACAAAGGCCTTACTAAAGTCCATGCAGACAACATCCACAGCATTTCCTTTATCAACTTTCCTGGTAACCTCCTTGAAAAACTATAAAATTGGTTAAACATGACCTACCACATTCATAGCCATGTTGGCTATTCCTAATTAGTTTATGGCTATCCAAATAATTGTATATCTGATCTTTAAGAACACATTCCAATAATTTACCTACATTGGGCTCATCAGCCTATGATTTCCAGGGTTACATTTGGAGCCCTTTTTAAAGAATGTAATAACATGAGCTACCCTCCAATCCTCTGGCATCACATCCGTGGCTGAGATAATTTTAAATATTTCTGCTAGAGCCAATGTAATTTCTACACTAGCCTCCCTCAAGGTTCAAGGGAATATCTTGTCAGGTCCTGGGGGTTATTCCACCCTTATTTGCTTTAAGATAGCAAACATTTACTCCTTTTTAATCTGTATAGGTTCCATAACCTCACTGCTTGTTTCCTTATTTCCCACTACTCTGTACTTGTTTCCTGAGTGAATACTGATTTTGGGGGGGGGGGAAGGGGCTGGGAATATTTAAGATCTCCCCTTCTTTTTTGGCTCCCTACAAAGCCAACCACTCTTATCTTCAAGGGTACCAATTTTGTCCCTTACTATCCTTTTGCTCTTAATATACCTGTAGAAACCCTTTGGGCTTTCCTTCATATTGTCTACCAAAGCAACCTCATGTCTTCTTTCAGCCTTCCTGATTTATTTCTTGAGGTTTTTCTTGCATTTTTTAATACTGCTCAAGTATCTTATTTGCTCCATGTTGCCGATACCTGTTATAAACCTTTCTTCTTCAGAACTAGATCTCTAATATCCCTCGAAAACCAAGGTTCCCTATGCCTGCTATCCTTGCCTTTAATCCTGACAGGAACATACGAACTCCAAACTCTCAAAATTCCACCTTTGAAGTTCCTTCATTTAACTCACACATTCTTGCTGGAAAACAACTTGACCCAATCCATGCATTTTCATTTCCTCAAAATTAGACTTTCTCCAATTTAGAATCTCAACTTGAGACCCAGACCTATCCTTCTCCATAATTAACTTGAAACAATAAACTAATGGCATTATGATAACTTGATCCATAATGTTCCCCTACAGATACTTCTGTCACCTGTCCTGTCTCATTCCCTATCTTCCGTGTGCTCCTTTTCGCAGCTAAATAAAACAGTACATTTCTTAAACCAGAAAACGTTTCTGATAATATTTCAAAATTATTATTTATTATAAAAATATGCAAAAAAAATCCATTCTCTTGGCTACTAATATTATCTATTTTTCATAGATATCTTTCCAAATTATTTAAATTACCATTTACTTTGTGCTCATCTCTAAAAGCCTGACCATTATACAGATTTTTTTTGTAGTTAGTGATCCTTTCAAAGAGAGATGAAAATATGACTGAATTTATCGTACAATGGAAAGTGGAATAGCACCATATGAAACCATTGTATTTTACCTAACAATGAAGACTATAAGTGAATGGAGGAGGAATTGCAAATGTAGATGAGAACACGTGGGACAGTTGAGTAACAACTGGAAGACTTTGAGAAACATTTTGCAACAAGGACAGTAAAGGTAGGGAAAGCCAACATTTGATAACCAAGGAAATAATAGAAGACAACGAATTACAACCTCATGCATACAAAGAAACCAAGAATCGTGGGAATCTGGAGTATTGGTAATACTCAAAAGCAACAAATTATCCCTAAGCAAGCAATCAAGAAGGAAAGATAGATTACACTGGACAATAAATATTTTTCAATTAGTTTGCTTCCTGAAAAATAAAATTGGGGATTTTGATAGACCCAGCTGAATACAAAGACATTTTCAGATTTACTGTATCACATAGCAATTTGGAGAAGCATTAAATTAACTTTTATTGAATTTAGCACATTTAAATCACAAAATTATGTTGACATTGTGTTAGTTCAACTGACCTAAAAATGTTTTGCCACTGATTTTCATTTGTATTCAGCATCTGATTCCTCTTGTGTCAGTGTTGTAATAGATCTGTGTTAATAGTAATATTTAGGATAAAATTAAACTATATTTCTCATAAATATGTCTTAAGTAATGCAGTGGGTTTGGAACATGGTTACATACACACAAAGGCATCATTGCACACAGAGCTAAGTGTCAGTTTGGATTTGTACCATCTAGAAACTCAGCTAATGGATTTGAAGTGGGTCTTAATTTTTCAAGAACAATGGAGTGTTTGCTTTATTAAAATAGAAGTATCAAAGTACTCAATAAGAACTGCTGAACGAAGCTATCTTTTTAAACTAAGCCACTTAAGCCTCTTGAACAAGAGAAATAAAACTCTGTGATATACTTAAACCTTTGAAACAGAAGTGAGGCAATCTTTTGGAGTCCTGTCATCTACAAGACAGAGGTATGAAGAAACTGGGGTTGGCAACTGTCTAAAATTCCAATAACTGATCACATGTTTTCTAGGAATTAAGACTGACCTCATTGGTAATGTAATTTCATACAAGTCTAAGGTTATATGTTTCATGTGATGTAACCAATGGAAGCCATTATTATCATATTGTGACCTCTGAGGTCAACACTGGTATGCTGTATCTCATTACAGTGTATGATTAGCCCCTTTCACACTTGCAAGTGATCCAGGAATTAACTGCCAATCGGCCTTTTAAAGGGTCGATTGTGAAAGCAAAATCAACTCAATGCTGGCATCAGATGTCGTTATCTCATGCCAGGGATTGATGGCCTCGACCCCTAGTACAATCCCTGGCGTCTGCAGTTGCCTGCATTGCATTCATGCAAGTGTGAAAGGGGTAATTGCATTGTGGGATTGAAATGGTCCAAGTTTTTGCTTGAGTGCAGGAACGTGAAGGAAGAAAATATTAAAATGAAGGTATAAACTTTACTGTGGGAAATTCACAGTGGTGAGAGGGAGAGAAAGAAAGAGGAAATAAATAGCCATAGCAAATAACTTTTAAACAGCGTGGGAAAGTTGGTAGAGCTATAGTGCACAATTTATAAAGATTGTGGGGGAAAAGCAATGGCAGGCCTGACATCCCAGAAGGCTGTGTGGTAGATAAACCCCTCTATAAATGCTTCGTGCATGCCGCCCTTTCTCTGCCACATGGAATTCTGGGAGGACAGATCTGGCATCGCTTTTTCCTATGGTATTTATAAATTGTACGCGATTGTGCTACCAACTGTATAAATTGTGTGCTGTAGTGCTACAAACTTTCCCAAGCTGTTTAAAAATTGTCTGCTATTGGTATTTATTGCAAACTTTCCCATGGTCCCTTATAAAGGTTTATATAGGTCAGCACAACAACAAGAAGGGGGTCATACTGTGCTGTACATAAAGCCTAATTATACTATAATTAGACATGATTAATTTTGTTCAAATACAACATCATAATGCATTGATCAGGATTTACGGAAGGTTCACCATCGCTCGATGCGTCATGATGTTACCAGTAGAAGGTAGAACAGTCCTAACCCCAGGAATGGCTCCTTGCAAGTGTGAAAGTGTTCAATGTCCCAGTTAGGAGTGGTCAAGTGTAAAAAGTCAAACCCTCATTCCTATCCCAGGACACTGAACGGGCAATTTACTGGGTTGCAAGTGTGAAAAGGGCTTATGGCAAGCCCCTGGTGAAAAAAGCCTAAACCCAAACATCCCCCCTCTTCATTTTTTTTCCAAAACCAAAACCGATTTGCTGATTGGCTTGTATCTTTTCCAATTATACATCAAGATATGAACATAAAGATGTATTATCATAATTTTTTCAACAGTCTTTCAATCTCCAGTTCCATTTGAAAGAAAAAAGAATAATTTCACTGTTTAGTTGTTGTTCTTTTGAATTCAACGTCTTAGAGTGAATTTCCGTTTAAAAATGTTAATTCTCAGTATTTTACAAAATCTTTGTATTGCACTGGTGGTTTGATGGTTCTTGTGCATGTTTTAACTGGTCATGGTGGTGTTGATGCTCGCTGGTCCCTTGTTGCACCCTGTGGTGGTTTGTTGCTGTTGAACATGTTGCAGTTGTAGGCACTGTTGCTGGATTTGCTGATGTTGTGTCTGATGTTGTTGGAGTTGCCTGTGTATGCAGATCTTCATCAACATGGCTAAATGTTCTGTCTAGGTCCTTTGAGGATGCTTCATATGTCAATCTGATGTGCTTTTGATTTTGGCGATACAGTTGCCCACTGACTTTTACCAAATAAGACCAAGGTGACATTTTTTCATACATATCCTAAGCTGCCATATAGGATGTCCTTGACCATGAGCTTTGAAGACCTGCATTCTGACAGTTTCTCCCACTTTCAGTTCTCTTAGTTGTTATGTTGAACTGTCGTACTGTGATTTTTGTCTTTCTATTTTTGTCTCCCTTCTTCTTTTGCACTCCCTTCACAACTTTTTAGTTCAGGAGTTGTTTTTCTCTTGGTAATGTTGTCTGTGTTCGACGAGACATTAATCTCTGCACTGGACTGCTATGTATTCCTTCTGTAGGAGTATATCTCCATTTGAGGATCACTTTGTGCACATCTGTTCCTGTCTAAAACATAATCTTCACAGTTGACTCTGCCTTGCCGTTGGATTGTGGCTGATGAGGGAATTATATTGTGTTGTATTTCCCACTCATCCATGAAGCGTGGAAACTCATCAGTGGTGAATTATGTTTCATTATCACTCACTAATTCATCTGGGATACCATAGCGGCTGAAATGTGATTTTAGACACACAATCATGTCTGCACTTGTAGTTGACTCCTTCTCATCTACTCCCCAGAAGTCTGCATAGTAATCAACTGGTCTTTTCTATTCAGTGTGAATGTCTGTTTCTCCTTTCATCCATGGTCTGTCTGGGTTTGCATGAGTCTGAAGGGCTTGAAACTCATTACAGGCACTGCTTTGTCTGATGTTATCTCCTAACTCATGACTCATGTTGGGCCAGAATATGACATCTCTAAGTTTCCTCAGATTTGATTCGATTACTTGGTGGACACATTTCACTCTCTTCTCATCTGCTTAGGGAATGAATCTCATACCCTTGTAGAGTATTCCATCATGATTTGCAATCTCATCCCTGTATGCACAATCCTCACATGTAGTGACTGGTATGTTGTTGACTGTATCTTGTTACGAGCCCAGGGGACTCCAAAGCTCAGCAGAAATAGAAATTTGTCAAGACGATGATTACTTAAACAAAAGTTGCTTTTAATTTTCTTTAAACATAATAACAAGATTAAACTTTAACTTATTATTAACTTAACTTAATCTAACTTAAGCCCCTTCTAGTTCTAAGCGCACATGTATGTAATGTGTGTATGTTCAGGAAAGTTCTGTTTCACTGTCCAATCATTCACTTTTAATTTCAAGTTCACCGGTATCAGGCGATTCTCATAATGTGCACAGAATTTAACATTTATGAATCTTCACCAGGCTCTGGTGCTTAAAGTTAAATGGTTACCGGTCAGGAAGGTTCTTGTTGGTTTTAGAGAGATATTTGTTGCTTGTTGGACACACACAAACTGATTTCCTCCAATCAATCACTTGCCAAAGAGATATGGCCCATTATGGATTTTACAAATGATAACTTCTTCCAGGTCACCACAGAGTTCCTCTTGTTTCCCTTATTTCAGGAGAAACATTCTAACCAGACATTTCCTCTTGTAAGGACTACAAGAGTTTTGAACAGGCTGAACTCAGAACTCACAACCCGTCTTCAAAATTAGGTTTTTCAAAAAGCCTGCCAGCTTGCCATTTTGCGACCTCAATTGCTAACTGAAGATCTGATCCTCTCTCTCTCTCTCTCTCTCTCTCTCTCTCTCTCTCTCTCTCTCTCAAAAGAGAAATCACTAAAGAGGTTCCATTGTCTCTGCAAAGCCAACTGGTGACACAATGACGAGCTTCACCAAAGCTCTTGCATTTTAAATGAGATATCTTTTGTGAAATGTTGCTCTATTTGTGAAGTATAACCTACCCTAAACCCCCACAATCTAGCTCTTTTAAAGACATATTACCTATACATATTTGAACATATCCTATAACAATCTGGCTAATCTCGCATCACTACATCTTTGAGTACTTCTAGTGTTTCATCTCTTTCAGTCATTTCTTTCATTTGCTGAAATTTCTTATTGGTCAGCTTGAGCATTGAAGCTGGGTTTATTTACTCGATTTCTCTCATTGTTTTGCTGACACACGGCAAAGATCTCATAATCTGTGCCATTTTTTGCTTTCTTCAATGCCAGAGCTGACCTCAATAACATGTCTGCTGTGTGCATGAGCTTTCCTTGTTTGTACTTCACATCCAGGTTGTACTTCTGTAACTTTAGCAACATCCTTTGCAGGCATTTGGGTGCTGCTAGGAGAGGTTTCATGAAGATGGTTTGTTTCCACAGTGATCTTCTTTTTGCCAAACAAGTACTGGTTGAAGTGTTCACATGCAAAAATGATTGATAGACATTCCTTTTTTATCTGGGCATAGTTTCTCTTTGTGTATGTTAATGCCCTTCATGCAAATACAACTGGTGAGAGCGCTCATAAGAGTTGCTCTGAGGCCTGTCTCACTGGCATCACACTGTAGTGTCACTTCATTGTGTACATCATAGTACTTCAGCACTGGTGCAATGATGACCAGATGGTTGATATGGGTGTAGGTTGACTCTTGTTCTATGCCCCAAGACCATTTCACATCCTTCTTCATCAGTTTTCTCAGTGGTTAACTCTCTGACAACAGGTTGGGCAAGAACTTCGCAAGATAGTTCACTAAGCCTATGAAGTGCTGAACTGCCTTGACATCTGAGGGTTGTTCCACCTCTAGTACAGCTTGGACCTTCTCGGGACCTGGACAAAGTCCTTCAGCAGTAAGTACATGGCCTACGTACTTCACTTCAGTCTTCCTGAGCTGCATTTTGTTCTTGTTCAGCTTCAAGAGAGCGTGCTCTCTCTCTCAGTCCGATGAGGTTCTTGTCATGATCGAAAAATGGCTTCATCCAGTGTACCTCCACATCAATACACCAAGAGTTCATCAACTATAGCCTCAACACCCGGAAAGTCCTGGACTACATCATGCTGTCTCTGTTGATACTCCTCAAAAGCAGTGAAGATGCCAAATGGCATCCACAACCATCTGTAGCATCCAAATGGTGTCCAGATAGATGGCAAGTAGCTTCTGCTCTCATCCAATTTTATCTGCCAGTATCTCTCCTTAGCATCAAGGATTATGAACACCTTTGCTTTGGTGATATGGGGTAGAATTTCTTCACAGACTGCGAGGATGTCTCAGAAGTGAGTTCTTTAGGGTATAGGTATACGCTAAGCTTTCCAGGTTTCCTCACAGCAACCATACAGTAGGAGTAGTGACCTTCTGTATCATTCCCTTGTCCTCTAGCTCTTTGATTTTCCTTTTCAGGCTGGTCTTGAGAGCTGCTGGCACTCTTCAAGGTAGGTGCTGAACAAGCCTGAGACTCTTGTCAACCTCCAAATGATATTTGCCAGGGAGACACCCAAGTCCGGTGAATACATCCTTGTAATCTCATAGGATTTTATTTCTAGTGAGCGGATTTTTCTGCATCTCTTTAACATTGACCTGTTGTGGTACATTGCATGTGACTAGTCCAAGATGCTCACTTGCTTGAGCAGACAGCAAAGTAGGGTGACTGGAATCCACCACCTGCCTTGTGTGCCATTGCAATGTACATACAAATCTGGTTGCCCTCTAGGTTGTATCACCTCTCCAGCAAATGGCCTCAGCTTGACCTTGAATGTTTGCAAGTCTGGATCTCCATTTTGCATCATCACTTCCATGTCTGCAAAATTCATGACTCTGCAAGTGGCTCCAGTGTCTATTTGATACTCTATTGGTCGATAGTGAGATTTGTCTGCTGTCACATCTGCTTGAACAATCCACTTCTAGCCTTGTGTGTTTCCACTGCTCGCAAGCTCCATCATCACCGTCATTGTTGGTTTGCTCTTCTAGCACCTCAAACTTCACTGCTTGTGACTTCTTACACACTTCCTGGCAAAATGATTATTCTTTTCACATTTTGCACCATGTTTACCCCTTGCAGGATAGGCTTCTCTATCTTTCTGATGATGTCCACCATAGTATTTACATGATGTCTTTGGTCTCCTTTCTGCGATGAGCTGGCTTTGCTCTGCTGACTCCCACTATACATTGTGGTCTTCTGTTTTCCATAATCATTCACGCCATGAACTATCTCTGTCTTGCTCACTGAGCCCTCTAATCTTTTCAGTTACTGTTTTGTGACTTCTGCACTCCTGCACATGTCGATTGCTGTCTGCAGGACATGTCGATTGCTGTCTGCAGGACATGTCGATTGCTGTCTGCAGGACATGTCGATTGCTGTCTGCAGGACATGTCGATTGCTGTCTGCAGGACATGTCGATTGCTGTCTGCAGGACATGTCGATTGCTGTCTGCAGGACATGTCGATTGCTGTCTGCAGGACATGTCGATTGCTGTCTGCAGGGTAAGCTTATCCTCCCTCAACAACCAGGCTCTCACAGCTGGATCTTTTGTGCCAAGCACAATCTTGTCTCTCATTAAATCTTCTATCTGCATTCCAAATTCGCATGGCTCAGCCCTTTTCCTCAGCATTGTCACATATTTCATTTTCATCCTGATCACGAGTGTTGAATGCATACCGATCATGTATGTCATTTGTAGCAGGTTCCACATGTTCCTTCAATTTCTTGATTATTTCTACACTTTTCCTTTCTTCTTCACTTCTCGTGTCTAGAGTAGTATAAACTCTTTAGCACTCTTTCCCCATGAGAGATAACAAAGTAGCTACTCTAATGTTATCTGGGTTCTTGTCTAGCTCTGTTGCTATTTCATAGTTCTCATTACTGGGACTGGAAAGAATTCCAATTTCCTCTCAAATCCCCTTTCATTTCCATGGATGTTAGTACTGGAAAATGAGCAGATGTCATGGCTTATCAATCAGTACTCCTTTCTCTACTGAAATCTGGAACTATTTATCAAAAGCTATAGCACTAGTGTACCTTTCTGACTAAAGAAATCGATCCAGCTCATCGACACATGGGTAAAAAAAAAGGTTTCAATGGCTACTTAATCATTACACTAACTCCACTCATCTGTGGGAGTGTGGCCAGGCCTTAGCAGGTCACATTTGTCATCAAAATACACAACTTCACTTACACAACTCTTTCCACTGAGCAATTGTTCCTCATGACCTCATCTTGAGTACTGGCTGTGTTACAGTCCCGATAACACTTTCAAAACATGGAAACAATCCATTCTTTTGCTCAACTTTCACTTTGGCATCATGCTTCATGTGGGTGTAACCATGACAAGCCTTTATTATCATATTGTGACCCCTGAGATCAACACTGGTATGCTGCATCTCATTACAGTGTATGTATGGCAAGCCACTGGTGCAAAAAGCCAAATCCCAAAGGAAGAGGCATCTTGAACCCAGAAGAAGCACAAACCAAGAGGAAAAGAAGGTTCACAGTATTCTCTGAAGAAGGAGGAGCTGCTGTTCTAAATGGCATAAAAGTAAGCCCAACCACTTCTGACTGTCCCTTTTTGTTATTAGAAGACAGTCTCAACCTGGACCAGAAAGAAGCTAAAAGGGAGTTGAAGATCACCAGTGTGATAATTAAAGAAGAAATCTCTTCCTGGAGAAATAACAAGATTTGTGAGTTTTTTTGAAATAAAATATTCAAAAAAAATTTGAGAGTTTGAACAGTCTAAGGACTAAGTCAGTGTTAACAAATACTTCATTGGTGCTTTAAGCAACAATTTAAAAGAACTTAATGTTTCATAATCACTTCTGAACTACAATTTAATAGACCTCCAAGTTCAACAAAACTTTAAAATACTGGGCCTTAAATATAACTTTTCAGACTCAAGCTTAAACTTAACTAGTTTGGACTTTAATATTTGCACACATTTATACAATTACATTTGTGCATAGTGGGATTAAGTTTAGAGTTAGGCCAGGTGTGGAGTTAGGCCAGGTGTGGAGTTAGGCCAGGTGTGGAGTTAGGCCAGGTGTGGAGTTAGGCCAGGTGTGGAGTTAGGCCAGGTGTGGAGTTAGGCCAGGTGTGGAGTTAGGCCAGGTGTGGAGTTAGGCCAGGTGTGGAGTTAGGCCAGGTGTGGAGTTAGGCCAGGTGTGGAGTTAGGCCAGGTGTGGAGTTAGGCCAGGTGTGGAGTTAGGCCAGGTGTGGAGTTAGGCCAGGTGTGGAGTTAGGCCAGGTGTGGAGTTAGGCCAGGTGTGGAGTTAGGCCAGGTGTGGAGTTAGGCCAGGTGTGGAGTTAGGCCAGGTGTGGAGTTAGGCCAGGTGTGGAGTTAGGCCAGGTGTGGAGTTAGGCCAGGTGTGGAGTTAGGCCAGGTGTGGAGTTAGGCCAGGTGTGGAGTTAGGCCAGGTGTGGAGTTAGGCCAGGTGTGGAGTTAGGCCAGGTGTGGAGTTAGGCCAGGTGTGGAGTTAGGCCAGGTGTGGAGTTAGGCCAGGTGTGGAGTTAGGCCAGGTGTGGAGTTAGGCCAGGTGTGGAGTTAGGCCAGGTGTGGAGTTAGGCCAGGTGTGGAGTTAGGCCAGGTGTGGAGTTAGGCCAGGTGTGGAGTTAGGCCAGGTGTGGAGTTAGGCCAGGTGTGGAGTTAGGCCAGGTGTGGAGTTAGGCCAGGTGTGGAGTTAGGCCAGGTGTGGAGTTAGGCCAGGTGTGGAGTTAGGCCAGGTGTGGAGTTAGGCCAGGTGTGGAGTTAGGCCAGGTGTGGAGTTAGGCCAGGTGTGGAGTTAGGCCAGGTGTGGAGTTAGGCCAGGTGTGGAGTTAGGCCAGGTGTGGAGTTAGGCCAGGTGTGGAGTTAGGCCAGGTGTGGAGTTAGGCCAGGTGTGGAGTTAGGCCAGGTGTGGAGTTAGGCCAGGTGTGGAGTTAGGCCAGGTGTGGAGTTAGGCCAGGTGTGGAGTTAGGCCAGGTGTGGAGTTAGGCCAGGTGTGGAGTTAGGCCAGGTGTGGAGTTAGGCCAGGTGTGGAGTTAGGCCAGGTGTGGAGTTAGGCCAGGTGTGGAGTTAGGCCAGGTGTGGAGTTAGGCCAGGTGTGGAGTTAGGCCAGGTGTGGAGTTAGGCCAGGTGTGGAGTTAGGCCAGGTGTGGAGTTAGGCCAGGTGTGGAGTTAGGCCAGGTGTGGAGTTAGGCCAGGTGTGGAGTTAGGCCAGGTGTGGAGTTAGGCCAGGTGTGGAGTTAGGCCAGGTGTGGAGTTAGGCCAGGTGTGGAGTTAGGCCAGGTGTGGAGTTAGGCCAGGTGTGGAGTTAGGCCAGGTGTGGAGTTTGGCCAGGTGTGGAGTTAGGCCAGGTGTGGAGTTTGGCCAGGTGTGGAGTTAGGCCAGGTGTGGAGTTTGGCCAGGTGTGGAGTTTGGCCAGGTGTGGAGTTAGGCCAGGTGTGGAGTTAGGCCAGGTGTGGAGTTAGGCCAGGTGTGGAGTTAGGCCAGGTGTGGAGTTAGGCCAGGTGTGGAGTTTGGCCAGGTGTGGAGTTTGGCCAGGTGTGGAGTTTGGCCAGGTGTGGAGTTTGGCCAGGTGTGGAGTTTGGCCAGGTGTGGAGTTTGGCCAGGTGTGGAGTTTGGCCAGGTGTGGAGTTTGGCCAGGTGTGGAGTTTGGCCAGGTGTGGAGTTTGGCCAGGTGTGGAGTTTGGCCAGGTGTGGAGTTTGGCCAGGTGTGGAGTTTGGCCAGGTGTGGAGTTTGGCCAGGTGTGGAGTTTGGCCAGGTGTGGAGTTTGGCCAGGTGTGGAGTTTGGCCAGGTGTGGAGTTTGGCCAGGTGTGGAGTTTGGCCAGGTGTGGAGTTTGGCCAGGTGTGGAGTTTGGCCAGGTGTGGAGTTTGGCCAGGTGTGGAGTTTGGCCAGGTGTGGAGTTTGGCCAGGTGTGGAGTTTGGCCAGGTGTGGAGTTTGGCCAGGTGTGGAGTTTGGCCAGGTGTGGAGTTTGGCCAGGTGTGGAGTTTGGCCAGGTGTGGAGTTTGGCCAGGTGTGGAGTTTGGCCAGGTGTGGAGTTTGGCCAGGTGTGGAGTTTGGCCAGGTGTGGAGTTTGGCCAGGTGTGGAGTTTGGCCAGGTGTGGAGTTTGGCGAGAACTGTTATGTGGTTAAAAACAATGGTGGAGAGGCTCCAGAGGTCAAACAGTAGGCATTTTCAAACTGCTTTGTAAAATGGAGTTAACTGGGTAAATTGCCTGGTTACCACCCCACTCACAAGGCAGCTTGAAAGGATCTGATCCAGTCAGCGTGCTCCTAAATCAGCCAGGTCCTTGCCCTACCTCGGAGATAGTTAGGGAACCCAGATAAACTTACCTAGATCTCATCTACCAGCGGCTTGAAAATGAAAATGGCCAACCCAATTATTCCGGTGTCGTCAGTGCTGTGTGCATGCATCATGGGCCAGCATGTTGGCGCCAATGTAGAGGAGGAAATTAACAGTGCTGGTCAGGAAAGGGGATATTATAACATGGTTTAAACGTGATTCTCAGGAAGAGTAAGGTTAAAATCTTTTTACTTCAATTCATCCGGTGAGTGCATGATGCGTCACTCACCACGTCACGGCAGGGGTGGATCCCCTTAAATCGCCAGGTTGGTGATTTAATGGGACGATCCCCTGCAGGTTAAAAAGTCCTGAGAGCACCTTCGACCCATTAAATGCACCTGGGTTCCAAGAGGGCTACCCAGGTGCAGCATTTTAAAAGTGCCCAGTGTCCTTTATGTAGCAAAGACCGTGATACATCAAATTATGAGAAAATGCTGGTAAGCATCAGAATACAGGTCCTTTATCCAGAACCTTGGGGACAGTGTGTTCCGAATTTCAGATTTTTCCGGATTTTGGAAAGCCAGATTTAAGCCCACCTGAGTTGTGCTGCTGTATCCACCCCCACCTCCCCTCACCCGTCTGACTCGCGCTGCCGGTCCATCGCCCGTCTGACTCGCGCTGCCGGTCCGTCACCCGCCTGACTCGCGCTGCCGCCTCTCTCCCCACTTGCCAGATTTTGGAACTTTCCATATTTTAGATGTTCGGATAAAAGATCGTGTACCTATAAAAGAGAGGGAGGGAGAAGGTGAGTGATAGGGCAGGAGATGATAGGTAGAGAAGGGAGGGAGGGAACAGCAGCACTGAGGGGTGGCAGGGCTTTTGTGTGAGGGTTGTTACGAGCCCAGAGGACCCCAAAACCCAGCAGCAACAGGTATTCACCAAGACAAATGGTTACTTAAACAAAAGTTGCTTTTAATTATCTTTAAACATGAAAGTAGAATCACACTTTAACTTATCACTATTGACTTAACTAACCTAACTTAACCCCCTTCTAATTCTAAGCGCACGTGTATGTAATGTGTGTGTGTAAGTTAAGAAAAGTTCAGACCTCTTCTCTTGCATGCCACAAGGGCTTTGACCAGGCTGAACTAAGCACTCACAACCTGTCTTCCAAATGGGGGTTTCCTCAAGTTTGCCAGGTTGTCCTGTTCCAGTCCCAGCTGTAGAACTGAAATCTCTCTTTCTTTTTTCTCTCTCTCTCTCTCTCTCCCTCTCTTCCCCCACCCCCCACCCCCTCCCCTTGCAAAACCACAAGACCCTCTTAGAACAGCAACTTCCCTTCCAGACAGAATGCGGCTCTGATGTGCTCTTTCATCTTTTGCCTTTTTGTAACCAACAATCCATTAGTGAAGTTTTTTGGGCACTCTCCAAAGCTTTTGCAAAGGCTGTTGGCCCCAACATGTCTAGCATGAGCAGAACTCAGTATTTAAAAAAAGATCTGTTTTAAAGTGTTTCTATTGACCTATACTAACAAACCTGCCCCAATGTATCTTCCAGAAACATGTCTATATTCTGTAATAGGATGAAAGAACTGGAAAGGCAGGAAATGGGGAAGGGGGTGTTGTGGCTTTTTGAAGTCAAAAAAATGAGTCAGGAAATGCAGAGAATTCTTCAGAAAAGTTTAAGCCTTTATTTGCAAACAAAAGCTGAGACAAATCAAAACCTGGACTCTGAAATGCCTGTTGCAATGAGACACTGCCTTTTTTTCTATATTATAGTCGGACTGGTCAGCCACAAACGAGCCTGCAGCTGATGTGGACTTTTACCCCCTCCATAAATCTTCGTCCGCGAAGCCAAGCCAAAGAAGTCCTGACTTAATCACATTTCTACACCCAATCATTCATAACCTCAAATCTTAACAGGTCGTCATCTCTTGGATCGCCACAATTATTTTCATTATTTTCCACCCATTAATCTAATCATGTCCAGCCACCTGCTGCCTTCTGTGGCCTTGTGTAATAAATACATAATGGATTATTACTTTTGTGACATAGTGTAAGAAAATTGTTACATAGTAATTGATGGTAGTTCATGCGGTTTATTTTAGGGGAAGAAAAGGCAAGCAGGTTTAATGGAAAGCAGTGAAGTCAATGTTCATGCCATGTAGCTGGAGGGTGCCCAGATGGAAAATAGAGTTGTTCCTTCAATCTGCGAGTGGTCAGGGTGGGACAGTACATAAGGCTATGGACAAAAATGTGAGTGCGGGAGTGTGACCCAGAATTGAATGGTTGGGCCCTGGGAGGTCACTGTGGTTATGGATGGAGTGGAGGTGCTGAGCGAAGCAATCTCCCAGTCTGTGACCGGTCTCTCTGATGTATAGAGTGCCACAAAGGGTGCACCTGATGCAGTAACTAAGTTCTCTGGATGTACAGGTGAAATGTTTTTTAACATGGAAAGCCTGTTTGGTTGCATCTGGGGGAAGAGGGGCCCAGGGAAATAAAGGAGATGTGGGTGAAGGCTGAGTTGATGGTGGTGGAGGGGAAATCACATTTGTGGGAGAAGGCAGACATTTCAGAAGCTCTGGACTGGAAGACCTAATCTTGAGGACAGATGTGGTGGAGACAGAAATTGAGATCAGTGAATGGAATCCTTGCAGGGGCAGGGTGTGAGGAAGTGTAGTCCAGGTAGGTGTGAGAGTTGTAGCATTTATAGAATATGTCAGTGGAAAGCTGGTCTCCCAAGATGGAGATGGAGAGATCCAGGGAGGGGAGAGCATTATCGGAGATGGACCAGGTCAATTTGAGGTTGGGGTGGAAGTTGGATGCGAAGTGGATGAAGTTGACAAGCTCGTTGCGGATGCATGAGGCAGCCCCAATGTAGTCGTCTATATACCAAAGGAAGAGTTTTGTGGTCTTGTCTGTGTAGGCTTGCAGCATTGATTGCTCCACAAAGCCTACAAACAGGCAGACATAGCTGGGACCCATTTGGGTTCCCATGGCTACACTGTTTTTACTTCAACCACGATGTCCACAGAATTCTGTTTTACCATTGTTATGTGGTTATTAGTTTAATTAAAATGATTATTTTGAATTTACCACTGTTTGGCAAATCTTCCATTGCTGTTCCTCTGTTAGTACAAATGGGGTCAGTTAATTCGAAACAGTGTGTCCAAAAATAGTCACCCAGCATTGATGAATTCCATTTACCCTGATACTACTTTTCCATGGTCGTAATGTCCTGGTGAAGCATTTCACCCATGTTTGTCACTGTCTGCACCAAGATTGGAAGGGATGAATCTAAGTGCAAATGGCATGTTGTCAATCAGCTGGATGCCTTGCTGCATCTTTGAGTCTTAAATTTATACTCACCACAAATGTTACAGGACATATCATAGATGTTGCGACAATGACAAAATATTTCTGCTGCATTGAATCTTCCTGAAGACAATAAATGCTATTGTTGTACACTCACTATGTTATTACCTGAAGAACATGCATTCAATCCATAATCAATGTAATGCACAGCATCTGTATATGTGAGCTGCTTTTATAGCCTGTCTGCATCTAAGCATGTCCAGGTTAAAGACAACATTTTCATAGATCCTGCACTGAGTGGACTGACTAAAACAGCTTGCTTTGTGGGCAATCTACCAGTAGACAAAATATGACAGGAAATCACAAAAATAGGTTATATCTAAAAAATTGTATGTGATAAGAAAAATTTATGATGATTTTCATGATCAGCAGCCCAAAATCTATAAAATACACTCAAAAGTGTTCAGGAAGTAAAATCTTCATTGTCCAGTGTGATGAAAGTGTAAAATATCAAAAGAGATAGTTAAAAACTTTTAGAATTATGTATTATAATTGTGTAAAGTGGAATAAGGTGGCTCAAATAAATGTCCGGAGGCAATTAGTATTGGGTAATACGGAAATGGTTGAGGCCTTGAATTACTATTTTTTATGTTGATCCTCACAGTGGAAGACAAATCTAACATGCCAAAGAGTGATGTTAATGATACAATGGGAGGTGAGGACCTCAATACTGTAATGCTGAGAAAACTAGTGGGTCTAAAGATAGATAAGTCCCTTGGACCTGATGGAATGCTTCCAAAGGTACAGAAAGAAATGGTGGACATTATCATAGAGATGTTTGTGGTAATTTACCAAAATTCTCAGGATTCTGGGCAGAACCTGGTGGATTTAAGGACAGCAAATGTCACACCATTGTTTAAATGAAGGATATAGACAAAAGGCCTAAGAAGCAGTAGACCCTACTTCATTAAATATATTTAAAAGACAGATTTTTGCACAGTGGAAAATGAAGGATAATGGGGGGTTGGTGGAACTGAGTCCTCGGACAGATCACTCATGATCTTGTTAAGTAGGGGAGATGGCATTCTCCTCCTATTTCTTATGCTTATATTTTCAATATGCATTCATATGGTATAATGCTGTGCTGAAATCCCTCACTGATTTCCCTCCATAGATTATTTGTTTTTCTGTCCATCTCTCGAAATTGCTGTTATCAAGAATATTAAGTTCCTATACTTGTTAAAGTTAAATCACATCTCTATTTCAGCCTCCACTCCTACTCTATTTTTATTGAATGCTTTATCGATTTGCATACAGTCAATAATCTTTCATGATCTTTGGAATCGAGATTCTTCTTTCCCTAACTTTCTGAATTCTCATGTAAATTTTGTAATTGTATTGTGCTTCACTGTTTTGAACCCTGTGCCTTCCATTTTACTTTGAGAGATATTTTAATGCAATGCATTGAAACTAACATTTATGCATCTTTTTTAACCAAAGGGCATCATTTTTCTTGGAGGGCCTGTTCCATGCTCTGACTCTAGCTTTACCTAATCCTGACATATTAGATTAACACAAATCCCAAATATGTATTTTTTTGGCTGAATTTTGAAGTGCTCAAAGAAATATTTTGCAGTCTAAGTACTAGAGTGGCAGTTGCAAAATCTACCTGATAGAATATTAAAATATTTTTAGTTTGTAGTATAGAGTGAACATGTTTATATGGCAAAGCTTTTTAAGTTTACCTTCTTCCAGCAAAATATATACAGTACTTATAAGTCAGTAGGTCTTGGAGTCATCAAATCACTGTACTTTAGTCTTTTGGTTTAAAAAAAACTGTAATTTCATGGGAATGCAAAAAGATAATACAGTACAACTCCAATTATCCAAAATGGTTGGATAAATTATATTTTGGGATAACTGGTCACTTTTTAAAAACAGCCCAGCAGCAACAGTAAATTACTTGTAACAGTGTTTAAACATCAGGGGAAGGCTTTTTAAGCATTAAAATGTTCTCACCAAAAAAACAACCTGAACAAAATATGATAAATCCAACACCAAAAACTCGAAATTCTATTCAGAGGTTTTTCCAAAATTCCAAACTTTTTTTCAACCTGTGATGTCAGTTTGGCTCTGAAAATTTTTCAGATAACTGAGAATTTTTGATTGTTTCAGATATCCTCATTTATCTGAAATTTATCAGAGGCGAAACGACATCATTTCAGCTTCAAAATTTTTCAGAGAAATGAGGATTTCTGATTTTTCTGAAATCCTCAGTTATCCAAAAAAATTTTGAAGCTGAACAGTCATCATATCTGGATCCAAAAACATTCAGATAACTGAGGATTTTGGATAATCAGTTGTACTGTATATTAGTATTTAAAAATTACATTTATTTTTTTCTACGGAAACTAAGGAAACCATCTAAATTGAGCAGATTAGGGCAGCACCTTTGGTGAGAGAAATGGTTCTTCCTCACAGCATATTTTTAACAAGTACAATTGATAATTTGAACAAATTGTGCATTGAAGGAAGATACAAAGAAATAATGGCTTTATTCATTTCTCTCCTCTTTCATGCATAATATATCTTGATTGTAAGTGGAGATTGAGCTAACTAAAGAGATTGAGTTGATGGTCTCCATTAATAATTGGTGTCTTTGTGTTTTTGTTTTTAGGGTTGTAAACCTCAGGATCATGTTGTCAAATTAGCTAGTCAGCTTCAGGAGGGTAAAGTTACTTCATTATCAATGGGTCAAGTGTACTGTGATGTACTGCAACACAAGGATGTTGTCTGTGTGCCATTTTGTAAAACTGAAGAAAGGTAATATCTTTGATAAGCTCTTATTTGACCATTCAATACAAGTTTGCAGTGTTTAAATATAGATTCTTTATGTTTTTTTGCACATGCAAGGATGGCAAGTACTGAAATTAAAATAAATGGTTACAATTGCACAAAGCACTGCATGTATAACTTTAAAATCGGTCTGGAAGTGATTTAAACCTGGGAGTTAAGAGTTGTAAAGCACAGAAACAGGCCCTTCTGCCCACCATGTCCATGCCATCCTTTTTTGCCCATCTACAGTAATCTCATTTGCTTGGATTACAACCATATCCTTCTATGCCTCCAAAACATTATATCTGAATCTACTACCTCCTCTGGTGTCTAATGTCAACCACACTATGTGTAATTAACTCTGTCATTTACCTTAAACTTATGGCCTCTTGCTTTTGATAATCTTACCATGTAGAATAATAGAATTTTACTTTATGGAAACAGGTTATTCAGATCAACTCATCCATACTGACCAATGGGCAAACTTCCATAATAATCTTATCACCTAAATAGCCCTCTCAGCCTATGTGATTCAAATGCTAGAAAGGTCTGACTACTATCTTTTTTGTCTCTTATAATTTTATTTATACCTCCTTTGCTCCAGGGAAAACATGCCTACCCTCTTCTCCATATCTGGAGTCTTACAGTTCAAGCAGCATCTTGGTCAATTTCTTCTGCACTCTTTCCAGCACACACTCATTCTTAGCATAGTATGGTGACCAGAAATGCACGCAATACTCCAAAGTGTAGTTTAATCAGTGTTTTGTAAAGTTTAAATTATGTGGTTATGAAGGAAAACATCATGTCTTCTTCACCATCCTGTATACCTATGTTGTCACTTTTAGTGAACTATGGACTTGAATCCCAAGGTCCACCTGTTCATCAACAGCCCTCAGTGTCCTGCTATTTATTGTATATGCTCTACCCCTGTAACTTCCCATAATTTACAACTGTACACTTGTTGGGATTAAATTCTACCTGCTGATGCACCTTCAGTTGTCTATCTTGATCTTTATCTTCTGTTCAAGATGGCAAGAGCAAAGCATGGCAAATTCCTGCATGCTGCTAGCAAACCCTTCTGTCTGTAGCACTCAACTTTCTTCCTCTGCTGTCCATTTTGTATTACTCTATGCTCTGCAAATTATGCTCTTTCCATGGCTTTGTAAATGTTAGAAATGGCCTGTCAATGTATTTGCAGAAGAACCCCACTGTATGGTGTATTTAGTGACAAATAAACAAACTTGCCTTTGCTTTGGGCAAATCTCCACAACAACAATTATTGTGCTATCTGTAACTTGCTAATCATACTTACTACATTAATATCAAAGTCAAGGTTTATAAAACCCCACAATATTCAGTGGTGTATTTTGTTCAAAATATTCTAAGTAATCTTTTTGATAATTTAAGCTTTATAGTACAGTTATATTGTCATGTAAGATGCTATTATGCCGGATGTTCATATTTAATCCCTTTATTGTTTTAATGGTGTATTATATGCTGAAACAAGGAAGACTACAACGGGATGAAGGAGGAGTTGGCTTATTTAGACTAAAAACGCAGACTGTATGGCAGGATAGTTGATGAAAAGTGGTAAATTTTCTGAAATTATCCACAGTGCTCAATAAAAGTCTATTCTAGTTAAACGCAAGAACAGAAAGGGTGGAGAGAGACACCACTGGATGACTAAAGACATCAAAGAAAGAATCGAACTAAGTAAAGGCTAAGTAAATTCACCAGACCAGTAGGAAAGTGGAAAACAGGGAAAACTTTAAAAAAACAACAAAGTACCTCAAACCAAGCAATCAAGGAAGATGGATTAGCTCAGAATATAAAAAAGAGACTGTAAAAGTTTTTATATTATCTAAAGCAGAAAAGGGAGAATAGAAAGCAATTAATATTGGATAATGTAGAAATGGTTGAAGCCTTTTGTGTTGGTCTTCACAGTAGCAAGGGCTTCTAACATGTCAGAGTAATGTAAAGGATGCAATGGGAAGTGAGGACCTCAATACCATCACTAAAAAGGAAGTGCTGAGCAAACTAGTAGGTTTAAATTTAGTTTAGTCCCCTGGTCCTAATGAAATGTATCACAGGGTACTGAAAGAAATGGTGGAAGTTATAGTAGTGGTGTGTAGAATAATTTACCAAAATTCTTGGGACTGGACAAGTCCTGGTGGATTGGAAGACAGCAAGTATTACATCACTGTTTACAAAAGCTTGTAGGCATAGCATAAGACAGGTAACTAGACCACTTAGCTTAAAGTCTGTAACTGGGAAAATAGCAAGACGTGGGTAGAAATAGTTCTATCAGATCGACACAGCATGGATGCAGGAAAGGCAGCTCGTGTTTAACAATATACTTGAATTGTTTGAAAATAAAGTGAGTGTAGTGAATGGAGGAGAACAGAACGCTGTGTGGTTGGATTTTCAGAAGGCTTTCTATAAGGTCCAACAGATAAAGATTTGTGCATAAGGTAAGGATGCATTGAATTAGGGGTAATAGATTAGGATGAATAGTTAACCAGTAGAAAGCACAGCTGGAATAAATCAGTGTTTGTAATTTGTGATGAGGAGGGTGCTGAGAAGTCGATGCTTAGCCTGCAACTATTCATGATATTTGGAGACCAAGTGGAGCATAATTAAGTATTCAGATGATGCTGAATTGAGCAGAAAAGCAAATTGCACAGCAGATGTGGAGATTCTGCAGAGAGGGATAGATGGGTTAAGTGAGTGGGCAAGGGTATGGCAGATGGGGTACATATTGGTAAATGTGAGCTCATCCACTTTTGGAGGAAAAATAGAAAATTAGATTATTTAAGTTGTGAAAGATTGCAGTATGCTGTTATGCAGAAGGACTTGGGAGTGTTTGTGCATTGTTACAAGCCAGAGGACCCCAAACCCCAGCAGCAATAGATATTCACTATGACAAATGGTTACTTAAACAAAAGTTGCTTTTAATTATCTTTAAACATGAAAATAGAATCAAACTTTAACATATCTCTATTGACTTACTTAACCCCCTTCTAATTCTAAGCTGTGTGTGTGTGTGTGTGTGTGTGTGTGTGTGTGTGTGTGTGTGTGTGTGTGTGTGCGCGCGTGCGTAAGTTCAGAAAAGTTCAAAAAAAGTTCTTTGGTTCACAGTTTTTTTTTGAAGACTTTATTTAAAATTTTATAACATGAATACAATAGAGAATTACATTTAAAGAAAAATAAAAAAAATTAAAATAGTATGATTACAATATTACATCAGAAAACTACACAAAATAACCCCCCCCCCGTTAATTGTAACACAATATTAGTAATCTAACTTAAAATTAGTCCAACCCTCTCCCCCAAAATAAAGAGTGAAGAGTTAATAAAATTAACAATATTATATATGGAAAAAAAAATACCCACTTACAAAAAAAGAGATAAAACTTAACCTAAAAAAAATTCTAACAAAAATTTTTTTTTTATCAATACTAAAATATCACGCTTAAACATATATTTAAAGCAAACTTAAATGCATATATTTAGCAAACGAAGTCCACTTTAACTTATAAAAAGACATCATATCCTGAATTGAAAAAGATATCCTTTCCATAGTCAAACAAAATTTCATCTCCAAATACCACTTATCTAAAGTTAATATATTTTTATCTTTCCAAGTAAGTGCTATACATTTCTTAGCCACGACTAAAGCTAAATAGATAAAGGAAATCTGATAATCCTCTAAACCTAAATCAATTAATGATTGCATGTTCCCTAATTAAAATATATCAGGATCTAATACAAGATGGATATTATATAAACTGTTAAAAATAGATTGAATACCTTTCCAAAATTGTTGCAATCGATCACAAAGCCAAACAGTATGCAAAAAAGTATTGGCTGTCTGATCACATCGAAAACAAGAATCCAACTTACTAAGACCAAATTTTTTTAATTTCTCCGGCGTTAAATATAGCTGATGAATAAAATTATAATTAATCATCGCTAGTCTAGCGTTAATTAATTTCCGAATACTATTCTGACAAATTTCCATCCAAGCTTCTTCAGCTATTTTATGTCCTAAATCTTTTTCCCATTTCAACTTATCTTTATCCCAGTCTTTTTTTACTGGTTCACAGTTCAATCTTACTTCTCATTCCTCCAAGTTCACTGGTTGCAGTCAATTCTCATGCTGTGCACAGAATTTAACATTTATAAAGTCCACCAGGCTTTGGTGCTTGAAAGAGAAATGGTTGCCTTCAGGAATGGTCTTGTCGGTTTTCAGAGAGAGATTTGTTATTCCCTTTTAATCAGCCACTTCAGTGTCTTGCTGACGAAACTTGCCCCTTCAGGGTACCCCAGATGATGACCTCTTTCTTTCAGGTTACCACAGGGTTCCTTTTTGTTTCTCTTATTTCAAGAGAAACATTAGACAGCGAGTCCTTTCTTTTTGCATTAACCACAAGGGCTTTGACCAGGCCATCTCCTAAATGGAGCTCTCCACAAGCTTGCCAGCTTGTCCTGTTCCAGTCCCAGCTACTTCAGCTGGCTGTAACACTGTACAAGTGATCTCTGTTTGTCTGTCTCTCTCTCTTTCTCTCTCTTTCTCTCTCTTTCTCTCTCTCTCTCTCTCTCTCTCTCTCTTACAGATCTCTGAGAGAAAGCCTATTTGACTCTCTTTGCTTGAAAAACCACATGACCCTCTCAGAACAGCAAGTTCTCTTCCAGACAGCAGCAGCTCTGGCATGCTTTTTCATCTGTTGCCTTTTGCAAACAACAGTCCATTAATGAAGTCTCTTGAGCACTCTTCAAAAGCTCTCTTCAAAAGCTCTGGAGCCGGTGCGTCTACCATGGGGCAGAGCTCTAGAATTTTAAATAAGATCTGTTTTAAAATGTTTGTATGTGACCTTCTCTAACAAACCTTTCCCAATTTATCTCCCAAAAACATATCTATATACTCTGTCACACCTTCCCCCTTTAAAGGAATTTTAACTCAAGTTAAAATTCAGTAATAACTAAACTGTCTTTAAAATCACTAAAGAGATAACAATACACTTTATATAACATGCTATAATAAATGTTGAGAGTATTTTTATACATGATCAATTTTAACATCTTGACAAACAATCTGCTATCAAATTATTTGTACCTCTGATATGATTAATTTTCAGATTATATTCTTGTAATATTAAACTTCATTTTATTCAAAAATACCAGAGGATTGTGGACAGTAATTATCACAACTGGTTCATTAGAGGTACTAAGGAAGAAATTGGTTAGGACCAAAATTGGGCCTTTAAAAACAGAAAAGGGTGAAATTATTACTGGAAACGAAGTGATGGCTGAGGAATTTAACAGATACTTTGCATCTGTCTTCACCAAGGAGGATACAGGTTATGGTCAGATAGGGGTTAGAGGTCATGCAGTATCAAGGGACTTGGTGAAATTTCCTAAGGAAATGGGAAATCTGATGGATATTCAGATCTGGAAGCAGTTGGTTGTGAGTAAATTGTAGGACTGAGGGCTGATAAGTCCTCATGGCCTGATGGGCTGCATCCCAGGATGCTTAGAGAGGTTGCTCTGGAAATTGTGGAGAAACTGGTCGACATTTTCCAAAGTTCTATAGATTCGGGGAAGGTGCCTTTAGGTTGGAGAGTGGCTGATGTAATGCCGCTTTTTAAGAAGAGAGGGAGAGAAATCAGGAAATTATAGACTGGTCAGCCTGACGTCAGTGGTGGGGAAGATATTGGAATCTATCATAAAAGGAGAAATAGCAGAACACTTAGACAGAAATAATAGTATCAGAGCTAGTTAGCATGGATTCCTTAAAGGAAAATCATGCTTGACTAAACTTCTGGAATTTTTCGAAGTTGGACTTGGGAGAGCCAGTGGATGAGATGTATGTGGACTTCCAAAAAGCTTTTGATAAGGTCCTACACAGGAGACTAGTAGGCAAATTCAAGGAGCATGGTATTGGGGGGTAGGGTGCTGACATGGATAGAAAATTGGTTAAGAAATAGGAAACAAAGGGTTGAGATAAACGGGTCATTTTCAGGATGGCAGGATGTGACGAGTGGGGTACTACAAGATTCGGTGTTGAGCCCTCAGTTGTTTATCATTTATGTAAATAAAAGGATTATTAACAACATGAGAAAATTTGCAGATGACATTAAACTAGGTGGCTGTGTAAAGTGTGAGGAGGATGTCAGGAAAATGCAGATGGACCTGGACAGGTTGGGGGAGTGGGCGGAGGAATGGAAAATGAAGTTCAATGTGAGCAAATGTGAGGTTATCCATTTTTGAGGCAGTAATAAGAGAGCACGGTAGTGCAAAGGGATCTGGATGTACTTGTACAACAGTCACTAAAAGCTAGCATGCAGGTTCAGCAAGCTGTGGAGAAGGAAAATGGCAAGTTGGCTTTCATAAAGAGGGGATTGGAGTATAGGAGTAGAGATGCCCTCCTGCAGTTGTACAGGGCCCTGGTGAGACCTCACCTGGAATATTGCATCCAGTTCTGGACCCCATATTTAATAAAGGACATACTTGCTACAGAGGGAGTGCAGCGCAGGTTTACAAGGTTAGTTCCCAGGATGGCAGAATTGACATACACTGAAAGGATAGAAAGACTGGGCTTGTATGCGATGGAGTTTAGAAGGATGAGGGGAGACATGATTTTTTTTTTTAATTTTTTATTTTTCACACCATAAATCACATTAGCCATGATACACACTTTTTCCTTTTCACACATATACAGTGACATTTTCTCCCCCCCCTCCCTCCTCCCAACCCACCCCCCCCCCACCCCCCCTCCCATCCATTTAAGGTATACAATCTAGGATACATTAAACCAGTCAGACAATGTTGTCACTCAACAAAAAAAAACACCAGAAATTCTACTGAGTCCATTCTTTTCTTTCCTTCTCCTTCCATCAACTTAGGTAATGATTGTCCCCGGTAGGTTTTCGCTATTGTATTTAATGTAAGGCTCCCATATTTGTTCAAATATTTCAATATTATTTCTTAAACTATATGTTATTTTTTCTAATGGAATACATTTATTCATTTCTATATACCATTGTTGTATTTTCAAATTATCTTCCAATTTCCAGGTTGACATAATACATTTTTTTGCTACTGCTAGAGCTATCTTAACAAATCTTTTTTGTGCATCCTCCAAATCAATTCCAAATTCTTTGTTTTTTATGTTACTTAGGAGAAAGATCTCTGGATTCTTTGGTATATTGTTTTCTGTTATTTTATTTAATATCTGGTTGAGATCTTCCTAAAATTTTTCTACTTTCTCACATGTCCAGATTGCATGAATTGTTGTTCCCATTTCTTTTTTACATCGAAAACATCTATCAGATACTGTTGGGTCCCATTTATTTAACTTTTGAGGTGTAATGTATAGTCTGTGTATCCAGTTATATTGTATCATACGTAGCCTCGTATTTATTGTATTAGGGGGGGAGATATGATTGAGGTATATAAGATTATCAAGGGTCTAGACAGGGTGAAATCAGATTACATGTTCCCAATATTGGGAGAGACTAGGACGAGAGGGCATAGTTTAAGAATACAGGGGAGGCCCTTTAGGACAGAGATGAGGAGAATATTTTTGACCCAGAGAAGTGTGGATCTGTGGAATGCTTTGCCACAGAGGGTGGTAGGGGCAGATTCGCTGGATATGTTCAAAATGGAGTTAGATAAGGCTCTTGTGGGCAGGGGAATTAAGGGTTATGGAGATAAGGCTGGGAATGGATACTGATAGTTAATGAACAGCCATGATCTGAAAAATGATGGTGCTGACTCGAAGGGCCAGTTGGTCTACTCCAGCACCAACTGTCTATTTTCTAAAATTTTGCAGAGCAAATATAATAGACAACAGTTCTTTTTCAATAATGAGAATAGCTCCTTTGATGAGCATTGAATTTTTTTTGAATAGTAGGCAACTGGATGGTCAATTTCATTATGTTTTTGCAATAAAACTGCACCTGCTGCTCCCTCACTTGCACCCACTGCTAAAGAAAATGGTTTGTCAAAATCAGGAGATTTTAACACAGGGTAATGGCATAGCATCTCCTTTAAATTTTCTAAAGCTGTCTGACAAACTTTAGTCCTCACAAATTTCTCCCCTTTCTTCAAAAGGTTGGTTAAAGGAAGAGCAACCTCAGTAAAATTTCCTATAATATCCTAAAAACCTTCTCACTGCTTTCTTGCGATTGTGAGTAGGAAACCCAGAAATTGCATTCAACTTAGCTTGAATAGGTGCAGCTTTGCCATGACCAACTACATGACCCAAGTATGTTACTGTGGCATTTGCAAATGCTTTTTGCTAAATTAACAGTTAAGTTTGCTTTGGATAATCTGACAAACAATTTGTCCAATTCCCTTAGATGTTCTTCCCATATGTCACTTTTTGTGACCAAGTCATCAATATAAGCATCTGTATGTGTTAACCCTTGGATTATTGAATTAATCATCCTTCGGAATGTTGCAGGGGTATTTTTCATGCCAAAAGGTAACACATTATACTCCTATAAACTGGATGGAGTTTCAATAACTGAAATATTCTTTCCTCTCTCAGTTTAAGGCACACACCAGTAACCCTTCAACTAATCCAACTTAGTAAGAAATTTAGCTTTCCCAATTTAATCAATACAGTCATCTATTCTCGAAATAGGATAAGCATCTGTTTTAGTTACTGAATAACCTTCTTATAATCTGAACAAAACCTAACAGTTCCATCTGGTTTCGGTACCAGAGTACAAGGAAAACTCCAGTCTGAGTTCGAAGGTCTAATAATATCATTTCTCAACATATATTCCACCTCCTGATCCATGATTTTACTCTTCTGTATGTTTATTCTATATGGGTGTTGTTTTATGAGACTTGCTTTTCCTACATCTACATCATAATAAATCACTGATGTCCTTTTTTGGCACATTAGGGAACAAATTTGGATATTTTAAAATTAATTCTTTCAATTGCATCTGCTCTTGCAACTTAAGATGGCCTAACTTTTCCTCAACATTTTCCAAATTTGCTGAGTTAGACAGATGCACAGTAACCATGGTTTCTTTAAGGTTACCATCACAAGTTTCTGTTTCCATAATCTTATGATCCATAACTTCCTCAACCCTGTCAACAACTAACACCTCTGATACATTTTGTTCTCCACTACCTTTTCCCTCTAAATAAGGTTTAATAAACAATTCACCCTTCAAGTAATATCCACAGCCATTTCTTTAATTTCTTGTTAAGTTACTGCTTTGTCCCTTAAGTCAACAAGATTTGTATCTGTTTTCTGTTGTTGAATTAACTCTTTGCGTGACAAAGAGAAATCCTGACTCTCACAATTACCCTGCTCTTTCAAAACTCTTTCAGAAGCACTGGGCAAATTGCTATCAACTGGACCTTCTTCAGCTCTCATCATTTTCTTTGTCACAGACCTTGTTACAGCACATGCAGGATATATCTCACAATCCTCTTCAACCTCATCCTTACAAGGCTGATTTGTTAATCTCAATCTGCCAAATTGTTCCCTAATAAAAACGAGACACCCTGCATAGGTAACTTTGAAATTACTCCTAATACAACAGGTCCTTTAACTAATTCTGAATTTAGCACAATCCAACACCTTTAATCAAAGTTTTCTCCCCTGGGTCTGTCTTCTGATCCAGAGTTAAAACACTTTCCAACAACAGTGACTGAGCCGCTCCAGTATCTCTAAGAATTTTAACTGGAACCTGTGATTCTCCCTCCTTTACTGAAACCAGGCCCTCTGACACAAATGGTTTGAATACATCCATGACGTCCTTACCATGTTTGGAACATCTGCTCTCCTTAAATTCAACTGTTTGAATACATGCCTCTGGTAAAATATCCTTTTCATGTCTCTTTTTCAATACCAGACAATTCGCAATAACATGACCAGATTTCTTACAAAAATGACATACAAATCCAGAAGTTCTGTCCTTTCCTTTATCTTTTCATTCTCTCCAGACTTAATTTCAGGTTTATTAGTCTGTTCCACACTAACCTTCTGAACAGGCTTATTTATCTGTTCCATATTAACTCTCTGAAAAGACCCACTATTCTGAAATGTACTTTTGTGAATTAGAGAAAATTCGACCGCTAATCTAGCCATATGTCACCACATCCTCACTTCTCTCTCATCCAGGTATAATCTAATCATATTGGAACACACCTTTTAATTTCTTAGATTGAGAGAATTTATATTAATTTATCAAAATCATTATTTATTCCTTTTGAGGTGCACCAACAGTTAAAACATACAGATTTTTTCAGAGCAAATTTCATAAGATTGATTCCATGTTTTCACCAAACTCCTAAATTTTTGTCTATATGCTTCTGGAACCAACACATAAGCTTTCAATACTGCTTGTTTAACAGTATCATAATTTACCACTTGCTCTGTAGTCAAGCTAGAGTATGCAATTTGTGCTTTTCCCTTCAATACCCTTTGAAGCATAAGAGGCCATTTTTCTTTTGGCCATCTTGAGCTCTCAGCAACCTTTTCAAAAAGCTGAAAATATGTATCTATATCTCCCTCATCAAAAGGATGCACTAGGTTTACCTCTCATCTAGCCAAAAACCTCTCCGCAGGAGTTACAGCCTCAATTCTCTTACTTCTCTCCATCTCAGTTTTTAATGTCTAATTGAAACCCTCTGTCCCTTTCAATTTCCTTGCTCCGTTTTTCAGTTACCTCGAACTCATATTTCCTCCATTTTTCAATTTGGTCTGCCTCATTTTGTTGTCTCTGCAACTTAAAATTCTGTTCCTCCTCTTCCACCCTCAACAAATTTTCCCCCACCTATATAATATTTCACTATAATCCTCTCTATTTGTATTTTCGCATCCAATGCTTAACTTAGGTCAGTTTTAATGTCTTAGAAATAACCATCAGTTCATCTTTTCTCTTGCTCTGCAGGTGATGGTTGTAACAAAAATGTATTAACATCCATTGCTGCTGTTTTTCCATACATAAGCTTTAAATTAGCTTGAAAAAAACCAATTAACTAATAAATCACAAAAACTCCAATTTTCAAATCTAATGGAGGAGCCCCCATAAATGGTTACTTAAACAAAAGTTGCTTTTAATAATCTTTAAACATGAAAATAGAATCAAACTTTAACTTATCATTATTGACTTACTGAACTTAACCCCCTTCTAATTCTAAGCACAAAGTGTATGTAATGTGTGTGTAAGTTCAAAAAAAGTTCTTTGGTTCACAGTTCAATCTCACTTCTCATTCCTCCAAGTTCACTGGATGCAGGCAATTCTTATGCTGTGCACAGAATTTAACATTTATAAAGTCCACCAGGCTTTGGTGCTTGAAAGATAGATGGTTACTGCTCAGGAAGGGTCTTGTCAGTTTTCAGAGAGAGATTTGTTGTTCCTTTTTAATCAGCTACTTCAGTGTCTTACTGATGAAACTTGCCCCTTCAGGGTTCTCCAGGTGATTACCTCTTTCTTTCAGGTCACCACAGAGTGCCGTTTTGTTTTTCTTATTCCAAGGGAAACATTAGACAGCGAGTCCTTTCCTCTTTCATCAACCACAAGGGCTTTGACCAGGTAATCTCCCAAATGGAGCTCGCCACAAGCTTGCCAGCTTGTCCTGTTCCAGTCCCAGCTACTTCAGCTGGCTGTAACACTGTACAAGTGATCTCTGTTTGTCTGTCTCTCTCTCTTTCTCTCTCTCACTGACTCTCTGAGAGAAAGCCTATTTGACTCTCTCTGCTTGCAAAACCACACGACCCTCTCAGAACAGCAAGTTCTCTTCCAGACAGCAGCAGCTCCGGCATGCTCTTTCATTTGTTGCTTTTTGAAAACAACAATTCATTAGTGAAGTCTCTTAAGCTCTCTTCAAGAGCTCTGGGGCCGATGCATCTACCATGGGGCAGAGCTCTAGTATCTTAAATAAGATCTGTTTTAAAAATGTTTGTATGTTACCTACTCTAACAAACCTTTCCCAATTTATCTCCCAAAAACATATCTATATGCTCTATATACTCTTGTCACAGCACAAATCATTAAAAAGTTGATTTGCAGGTGAAATAAGGAATCCAGGCAAATGGAATATTGGTCTTCATTGCTAGAGGGATTGAATTTAAGAATAAAGAGGCCTGCTGCAATTGTCTAGGGGACTGGTGAGGCCACATCTGTAGTTCTGATCTCCTAACTAAGAAAAGATGTAGTGGTTTTACAGATAGTGCAGAGGAAGTTCACCAGGATGATTCCAGACATGAAGGGGTTAGCTTATGAGGAGAGTTGAATTCCTTGGGCCTTTCCTCACTGGAGAGCTGAAGAATGAGAGACGATTGTACAAAAACTATAAAATTATAAAAGGAGTAAGGAAGATAAAGTTGTTTCCGCTAATAGATGAGACTAGAACTAGGGGACATAGATTCAAAATGCAAGGGAGTAAATTTAGGACTGAGATAAAGAACTGCTTTTCCAGAGAGTAGCAAGTCTGTGGAATTCTCTGCCCCTGAAAGCAGCATAGACTGCTTCATTAGATAGTTTTTTTTGCATTGTTCAGGAATTGAGGGCTATGGGGAAAAGGCAGGTAGGTTGAGCTGAGTTCACAGCCAGATCAGCCATGATCTTATTAAGTAGCAGATCTGTCTTGACAGGCCAGGTGGCAAACTCCTGCCCCTGTTTCTTGAGTGTTAAATCTAAATGGGAAATCTATTGAAGTAATTAATTTTGATGTCTTTTCAAATGGGAGCAGTTTGAGTGATTGTAACATTGATTCCAAATTGTATGAAAACATAATAATCATCAGATATTTAATTTGTAATTACACCAAGTTTTCCTTGGTGAATATATTTTCATAGTCTTCTGTCAGTTGCCAATCCCTTAAATTTTCCTTCAAAGTTGCACACTATCATAGATTCTACAGCATGGAAACAGGCCCACTTTGTCCATGCAGAACAATGTGCCCCCTTACTTTAATGCCACCTGCCTACAATACACCCATTACACTCAAACCCCCTTCCATCATTGCGAGGAATTGTTTCAATACTATTAATTGGTGGATCTATATCCTTGAATAAAATTCAACAAAATTGTAAGAGTACCTTCCTCAGGAGGACTACTCCAATTCTATAGTATGCTTTTAAAGTCGATTGGGGATGCACAATGAACCCTGGCTTGTCTTGGAAGAGATCCATCCAGAAAGTGAACTTTTAAAATTCAGACCAACAATTAGATTTACTTTAAAATTAATTCAAAACTGAAGCTTGCAAGAAGCTGATGTGATCCTAATGTAAAGTAGTAAGCCAATGGTTTAATGAGAAAATTGCATGCATCACTTGTATCTGCTAAAAACCCAACTCCCACAACTAACTTGTCTACAGATCAACTCCTGTAAATAATCTTCCTTTCTGCAATCTCTTTGGCATCAGAACTGGAACTGTCAAACATAAGCAACAGAGGTAGTGTTTTCTTTTCCCTTAACCTTAATGGAACCTCAACCATCTCCATTCAGATTCCTACCCTTTAGTCGTTCTCCTTTATCCTTCCACCCCTAACCAGGAAACTATTTTCCTTGTCTTCTCTTTCTACCAGCTTCACCTTCAATAGAACATTTGCAACAATTTCTGTCACTTCCTATCATGATGTCACCAAGAAATGCATTACATTTTGTCCCAATTGAGCATTTCATATAGGTTGTTCCCTGTGGGACATTTGCTTCATTTTCCTTTCTCCATCAATATTACACCTTTTTTTTTAATTCATTCATTGCCCATCCTTATTGACCTTGAGAAACTGCTTTCTCGAACTGTTGCAAGTGAGGTTTGGGTTTACCCACAATACACATTGGAGGGAGTTCCAGTATTTTAACCGGGTGATATTGGAGGAATGGTGTGTGTCTTGGAGGACATCTTTCAGATAGCGATGTTCCCATGCCCTTGCTAAACTTGTCCTTCAAGTTGTAGAGATCATGGGTTTGGAAGATGTAGAGGAGACTACAACGGAAACACCAGATTGATGACCCCTGCAGATTCACAAGTAAAATGTGATTTTCTGCCACCCACTATGTGATCCAATCACTAAACACATATTCCCCTCTCCACTTTCTCCAGGACACTCCTCCCTCCTTACCATTCGTCCCCTTGGGACCTCCCTTGTGACCACATCAGATGCTCCACTTGCACCCATACTTCCCCAACCAGTCCTTTCAAGTAAAGCAACATTTCACTTGTAAATCTGCAGGTGTCATCTACTGCATCCAGTGCTCCTGTTGTGGTCTTCTCTACATTAGAGAGACTGGGTGCAGATTGGGAGATCGCTTTGTTGAGCACCTTGGCTCTGTCCACTGCAATAGCATAGATCTCCTAGTGGCCACCTATTTCAATTCTCCATCCTTGCTGACATGTCTGTCCATGGTCTCATACCCTGCTAGACCGAGACCACCTTTAAATTGGAGGAACAGCTCCTCATCTTTTGACTGGGCACCCTCCAAGCAGATGGCATTAATATAGACTTCTCTGGCTTTCATTAAACCACCCCCTCCTTTCCTCTTTCCCCATCTCTGTCTCTCCATTCCATCTCTTTTTGCACAATAATGATACATTCTTACCTCGTCCCTTATCCAATTAGCATCTTTTTTTTTGGTCTGGATTCCTCCCCCATTGTTTGAAATCTGAGATTTCCTACTTCTGGCTTATTCTGCTTATTCCTTGAAGAAGGGTTCAGGCCTGAAACATCAGCAATACATCTTTGACTCCTATAGACAATAGAAAGGCTGGCTGAGTTCCTCCAGCATTCGGTGTGTTTTTACTACAATATAGCATCTCCAGACTTTCGTGTTTCACTCTGAATATCTTTGACACAGGACAACAATTTTTAAAAGGATTGCTTTCTGACAAAAAACATTGTTAATAATGATAGACAACTTTAAGATGAACACAAAGATGATTTCAGATTTGCTGTATCACATTAGAAGCTGGAGAAACATGGGCTTTTATTGAATTTAGCATATTTAATTGCATAATAAAGCTGACACAATGAGTTAGTTCAAGCGACCTAAAATATTTTGCCGCTGATTTTTGTTTGTACTCCGCATCTGATGCCTCATGTATCAGTGTCCAACAATAGTCAGGCAGCATTGAAGGATTTTAGTTGCTCTGATACCGCTTTTCCACAGTTACAGCATCCCGGTGAAACCTTTTACCATGTCTGTCACTAACTGCACCAAGATAAGCAGGGAAGAAGTCCAAGTGCAAATGCAGAAAATGAATTTTCAATGACATGTCGCACTTTATGATTTTGTAGACTTGAAATACGACAGGAAGTCACAAAAATAGGTTTATATTTTAAAAAAGGTACTGAATAGTATTTTCCTGATCAGCAACCCAAAATCCACAATACACCCAAAAATGTTCAGGAAGCAAAATTTTTGTTGTCCAATGTTATATTTTATATTTATTTCTCAATACTGTAATTTAATGTAGACTAGTAGAATTGTTTTTGTATGAAGGACTTGTTCCGCAGCAAGTAAAAATTTTGGTGTTTACTTACATACATAGTACAATTTTTATGACAATAAAAGCATTATCACTTTATTCTCGGAAACATTCTCACTCTTCTTGGCCTCAAGGAAAAATATCCCAACATCATGTTCTTCCTGACTTGACATAGAATTTTAACAATTTCAGAATATCATTATTTTCATTCTAACATTTGTGCTTTCAGAAAATTATTTTCAGTACCTGCAGCCAGTCCTTTAATTCCTTTTACTGACATCTTTAACTTTGCACCATCATCCACTTTGTTTTTTTTTGCTTTCCACTTCATCTGTCCAATTTTTTATTAATTCTCATGAACAGTGATCCAGCTGAAACATTAATTCTTCCCATCTTTCAAGGTATTGCCACACTTTCTAGTAGTTTCCAACATTTTCTATTTATTTTTCTAGCATATGCAGTATTTTAGTTTTGTTTGTTGAAAGTAACAATTTTCACCCTCTTTTGTTATTTCCTCCACAGACTTGCTGCAATTAACAAATCTTTATCAGTCCTGAAAGGAAAATCATGTTGACTAATCTTTGGAATTTTGAGTTGCGATTCAGAAGGTAGATGAAGGGGGAGAGCCAGTGGACATAGTGTGTTTAGATTTATGGAAGACTTGCACTTGTTTCACAGAAGAGATTAATAAGAAAGGTTAGTTCATGGAATTGATGTGGACTATGAATTTGTTAACAGAAAGAAAGGAAAAATGGGAATAAATTAAATTTCTCAGAATGGCAGGCTATGACTGGTAGGATATCCCAGGGCCTAGAAATTCGCATTTTACATCGTTAATTTAGTTGAGAGAATGAGATGATATTTCCATGTTTGCTAGGTGATCCTGAATTAGATCGGGCTTTGCAAAAGGAATTGTTAGGAAAAAGGTTTCAAAGGGACATGGTCAAGGAGATTGGGCAAGAACATGGTAGATGAAATTTAATGTGGAAAAATGTGCATCAAGCAGAAAATCATATGCTTTCAAAATGGTGAGAGATTGGGCAGTATTAATGCTCAAAGGGAGGTGGGTTTTCTTGCACACAAATCTCAGTCAACGCAAAGCTGCAAGGAATGGGAAAGAAGGCAAATTATATGTAAGGCTTCATTACAAAAGGTTTGAATACAGCAATAATTGAGTATTACTAAGATGGTAAAGGAACTTTGTATTGTTTTGGTCTCCTCGTAACTGCTGAAGAATAAATGCAGTGAGGCTTCATTAGACTAGTTCCAGAGATGGTGCCTTTGCTAAATGAGAATAGACTGAGTAAACCCAACCTTTGTTCTGGAGTTGAGAATGAGCACAGATCTCATTGAAATCAGATAGCTACAAGGCTTGTCAGGCTGGATGATGGAAAGAATTTTATTGCAGCTAGTAATCTCAAACCAGGAAGGAGTCTAAGAATAGGATATAGGTTTTTTAGGATTGAGATGAGAAACTTCTACAGAAAGTGGAACATTTATAATTCCCTTACTTGGAGGACTGCAATCATTGTGTTCATTCAGAACAGGGATTCATGAGTTTCTGAATACGTAGAGAATTAAGGACTTTGGGGAAAATAACACTTAGGAATAAGGTCACTTATAATCTTGATAAATGGCAAAGAAAACTCAATGAGCTGGAAAGCTTATTGCTGCTCCTATTTCTACTGTTCTTGTGTTCTCATTCCATCACCCCTCCCCTCCCCAATCTTAGCTGGCACCACATCTGTATTGTCTATCTTAGCCTCCACTGACTTAAGCTGCTTTTTGTTTTCTTAAAAAAATCAAAACATGCCTAACTTTGCCTAGTTCTGATAAAAGTTCATCAACTTGAACCAAAAGCTGTACTTTTTTTCCCCCATAGATGCTCCCTGAGTTACTGAGAACTGCAAACGTTTCCTGTTTTCGTATCAAATTTCTAGCATTTTTTTTTTGTTGCCTTTTTATTACTATCAGATTCTCTTGTCTTAATATGGCAAGAGTCAAGTTCAGAGTTGTGGTTTCCCAGTTGGCATTTTATTTCTAGATTCCCCATTCTCTTTGATGACAATGATAGGTCAGGTCACATGGTACTGAAACATTCTGAAGCTGATGGCCAACAGATCCTCATGGAGGCCAAATTTTGAAGCTTTAGATCTGTGGTGAATCTATTCATTTTGGCAGAGAGGGAGTAACATAGCTTGGTGTATGACCACCATATGAAGACTAATTTGTCCCCACAAATTTTGTTCAGTGTGACTACACTTATAAATAATGCCATTTGTAATGCTGTAATAGATGGCTTGGTAGCATAACTAGTCATACTTTTGTCTCAGCGCTCCAAAGACCCAAGTTCAATCCAGGCCTATTCTCCCCAATTTAATAAAAAGCCAGATTAAAAAGAATTTAAGGTAAATATTTCTGGTAAATTGATTTCTTAAAAACACTTCCTTTCAGAACATTTGGTTGGAATGGCCTGCTGCACATTGTGTTTTTTTTAAAAAAAAAGCTTTGTTTCTTTGATAAAGTTTAATTTGGAATTTTGTTCCAGTAATGGAAACACAAATATTTCTGAAGAGAAGGATCTAGATTCTGAAATCCTAGAAGAACCCACTTCATGGAGGGGTCAAAAAATTGGGGATATCACAACTGTAAGTATTTGCACTGATGAGTGGTTTTTTTTCTGATGGAGAAAGTGATGTTGTAATATTCTGAAATATTTTGTGATGTACAATATCTTAATTTTCAAGAATCCTGTAGTGTACAAAATTAAATATTTATGTTGCATGTTATAAGGGTTTCCTAATGCAGCTTTCTTTAATTACCTTCAAAATGTGGTAACTGTTTAACAAATATGGACTGCAAGTATATTATTATATAATGTGTTTTGGTGATATTTGCTGAGAGGACAATTTTGGCTATGGTAATCCTACTAATTAGGATATCTAATAACCATTTCCTCTACAGCATATTGGGATATTCTTAATCAACATCTTGTAGTGGCTATCTGCAATTTGACAGAATAAATAGTGTAAATTGTTTTTTTTATATATATATAAATGCCCTTTTAGTAATGAGAATTGCTTGATGGCACAGAGGTTTTATGGACCTGGGTTCAGTCCTGGCCTCAGGTGATGTCTGTGTGACGTCACCCCCATTGATGGCTTTTCTCTGATTACTCTGGATTCCTCACATATCCCAAAGGCTTCCTGGTAGATTAATCAGTGACTGTAAATTACCCTTTTTGTTGGCAAGTGAAAAAGATTCAAAAGGAATTGATGGGTGTGTGCGTAAAAAGTTTCAAGATGGCTGGGTAGTAAGAAAAGCACGAATGGGATAGATGGAAGTATGGGAGTTGTCATAAACTTGATGTTCTAAATGGCCTTCTGTATCTTAATAAATAAGCAAGGAACCAATAAATACATCCCGTTCAGTCATCTGGTATGTTCCTGTGGCCTGGCAGTTTTCCTTTTCTGGATCTGAGTGTAATATTTAGCAGGAAACTGTTGTAGTAAATGTTATCAGAAAGAACAGTTCTATTGGGAGTATACTTCAAACCATTGACCAGGTCCCATTGTGGAAATAATATGAGGTTATCTTGCTTTCCTGTGATTAGTTACAATTGGTTTTATGACATGCTTCATTTTTAAAGACTTGGGATTAAAATTCTTAGTGGCCAGTGCTAACTTAGTCCCACTTTCGTGATGTTAATTGTTTAAATATAAATGAAAAGTTTTGTATTTTTCATACAGAGGGTAGTGGGTGTATGGAATAAGCCATCAGAGGAAGTGGTAGAGGCGTTTACTGTTGAACCTTTTAAAAGACAATTAGATTGGTACGTAGGTAGGAATGGTTTAGGTGGATATCCTGGCACATGGAATTAGCTTGAGTAGGCAACTTGGTTGGTGTAGATAAATGGGCAGAAGGGCTGTTTCCATGCTGTAAAGCTCTATGACTCAAAGAAAGTTATGGACAGCAGTCTGAGAGTTGTCAGCACTTTGGAACTTCTCAGAATATGAGAAATCAGTTGTTAACCATACAAAATTCTTATTTATAGTTGTGGAATCACTTAGCAGTATTCAAGTTATCGTTCTCTGTTTTTTAATCTTAAATAATTCTCAAATAATATTTAAACTTTATAATTAAGGTTTACTACCTACAATATTCAAAATGATTTTCATGCTTATCATTGTGAAGTGGATTGATTTTTTCTTATGGGTATTATTACTTTTTTGCTGTTTTCACAATCTCTGAATTCCTTTTGTAGTTTTCACTTTTGAAAAACTGGAGTTTGCAGCTGGTATGTTAAACAGTTATTAATGTATTGTTTTATGAAATAGAAATACATGCTAATGTTTAAAAGTTTAAAAGCAGTTGAGTTGTATTGTTTGCAACTAATACTTGCTGTCACTTCTGAGTTACTCTTGAGCTTAACTCAATGTTTTGTGTGCTGGAAAGTTAAACACTGACCGGTGACGTTTCTGTGTTTTGCATCAAGCATGAACATTTTAAGCTCTGGCAATGAGAGCATTGTTAATGACCATAAGCATTCATGTGTCACCTCTAATGCAGTAAAACATTGAAATGGTGTTACAGGAATGTAATCAGAAGAACAAATGAATACTGAGCCATAAAAGGAACAGGAACTATTTAGAGTAGGCAAGCTGCTAAATAAATGGTCCTCTCTTCTGTCCCCATGAATAGTTTGAGGAAAATAGGTCTCGAAATTAAAATATATATTTTCTCTCCATCATTATATTACTGAAAATAATTTATTTACCCCTTCCCTTGAAGAGTAAAATATGATAATAATTCTAGATCTTTGTGTTCATTTGCTGGAATGAAAAGTACAATTTGGTGAGGCACTTGTACAGCCCTGATGCAATCTTTCTGCCCTGGTCACACTGGTTATTGCCATTTCTTGTGCAGCTCTTCCTTTGGATCATGACCAAGTTGTTCTGGAAGCATTGCCTTAAGACTCCTCTCAGACAGGTGGATTACTTGCCTTCATTTTTTAAACAATCCCAGGCAGCAAACCACCAAAGGATTCTGATTTATTTTTATCCCACCCCTCTTGCATATTGATCATGATTGATCACAGATCTCCAATACTCTGCCCTCCGCATCCTGCAGCCAAAGTATGATTGGAGTTGGGACCGTCCATTCCTTGATCTTAGTACCATAAGGGGTATAAGATGGGACATTTTTGATTCTGAAAATTTGCAATGCCCAAAGGAATTGGCACCCAGACACTCTTCCCTTCTTGTAGATCCTTTGGGACACACTAAAATGTCCTGGCAATAAAGAGCCTGCAAAACTTGTAGGACTGACAGAGACTAAAGTTAAGAAGGAGTGAGATGAAGTAGAGGTGTGTAATGGATGCCAGTGTATAGCTGTGAGCACACTATGATGGTAATTGAGATATAGTGTATGTTATGACATGTATATAATTGGAAAATAGGAGAGCTTATCAGTAATTGATTAAAAACTTAATAAAAGCATGGATAATGGTTATAGCATAGATGGATTAAGGTAGGTAGTGAGAAGAAATTCAATTTACTAATTGTCAAATACAAAGAGTTTGAAATGGTGATTGTTTTATGTTGTTAATAAGTGAGTTTGAAATGGGGAAAGCAGGTCTTTTAAAATTCTACCTCAAAACCATTTACTCATGCACCTTAAGGGGCCTTCTTTTAGTTCAGTGCCATCAATCACTACCTACATTGCTCAATATTATAATTTCTGCAAGTGAAATAGGATGGAGTGCATTATTGCTGTTTCTTTATGCCAGACTGAAAAATACTCGATTAAGACAATGTCCAGGTTCAAACGAACAACTGATTTATTCTACATGCTTGATCAGCACACAGTTTTCATTAGAGAAAACAATGACACAATCTTCCCTTCTTAACATAAATTCATTTAATCACTGAATTGCTGGGGCTATCTGACCTCAATTGTTGGAACAACTTCTGATTGCTATTTTGAATCTCCTCTTCTGTAGGGACATGAATCAAAGGCTTTTCTGTTTCCTGCTTTACCCCTTGAGAGTGCTGAATTTGTCACACTGATTAATGTGGCTACCTTTGCATTTATGAACATGATGATCCAGTCACTTGCTTAGAATAACTCCATGTATGTCAATTTTATATGCAATAGCTAAAACCTTATGTTTCTTATTGATTGGCCCCTTTTGAATAATTAACACTTCATATTAACCAACACAGGCTATCAGCTTTACCCATAAATTTTAAAATTTAAATTTAGACATGCAGGTTACAGGCTATTTTGGCCCACGAGTCAGTGCTGTGCAATTTACACCCAATTAATCTACACTCCCTGAGAAAACCGGAGCCCCTCAGGGAAAACCCATGCAGAGAACATACAAACACCTTACAGTCAGCACGGGATTCGGACCCCAGTCCCAATTTCTGGCACTGTCAAGGCGTGGTGCTCACTGCTATACCAACTATGCAGCCCTGTAAAGATGTTTTTTTTAAAAATCCATCCTGTATTATACTTCTGTTATTCATAGAATTTGCTTGTGAGCTACACACAATAAATATACACTGCTTTTTTATGTAGTATTGGTTATTAATGATAAAGCAGGAATTGACAAATTTTATGTGTTTGAAGATTTTTGTTAACTGTTGATATTAGAAAAGCTGGAATGGATGACCAGATGAAATTTATTTATCAGATTATTGGTAAATTTCTTTTTAAGAAGGCTCATTAAGAATGGGCCTCAAGAAAACCATTTTGTAAGTCTGTTTTATCCTCTTTTTGAGTCCATGGCCTTCTCCCTCACTCCTAATATAATATCCTATAGACACCTAATTACTGAGTGGGTGGATAGGAGATCTGTTGCACATCATGCAAAGAATGTCCATTCAAGCTGCTGGATAGGATTAAACGGTATCACAAATTGGATTCTGGTCTAATTTTCTCATAGTTGGGAGTATCTCATCTCTTGAGTGCATTCCCCATCCCACCTAATTGAAATTACAATCAAATGCGTGAAGAAAATTTCCAGTAATTCTTCATTCCATATTGGGTGGGGTGGGGAGTTTAAATTGTGTAGTAACTGCCTTCTCATGGTTTACCACCCCAACCTCTCAATTTTCTTCAGGCTGTAATGAAGTGTAGGATTGGAATTAAATTCACTTCTTGTTTAGGAATATATCTCATTGCTGCCATTAATTTGACTTTTACTCCTATGTATCTCACCAATTATATTTTATCCCATTTGGATTTAACTGCATTTTCAATTTTTTGAAGAAATTAGGAAACAATATTTTGGAACAAAGTTCATGTTATTAGACCATATGTATCTTAGTTCTAGCTTTAGCAGATATCATATTAAGTTGCATACAATTGCAATGAACTCACGTTAAAGAATGGGAAATACCTTGCCTTCGCACACATTCAACTGGTCAATTCCTAATTATAGCAAGTTTTCAATGACTACATCAACAGTGATAGCCGTAGTTTTGTAAAATATTTTATTTTGTTATTAATGGTACGAGCCCTAAGGACTCAAAACTCCAGCAGCAACAGAAATTCGCCAAGATGATTGGCTACTTAAGTAAAATCGGTTTTATTTTCTTAATACAGAATAATATCAATATTTAATTTATCACTATTAAGTTACTTAACTTAATCCCCTTCTAATTCTAAGTGTGTGTGTGTGTGTGTCAATATGGTTTTTTTTTCACTTCTCCAAGTTTACTGGTATCAGGCAGTTTTCAGTTCCGTGCACAGAATCAAGCAGCTATTACATTCAACAGGCTCTGGTGCCTTAACTCAAGTTGTTATCAGACAGGAAGGATTTTTGGTAAGTGCAGAGAGAGGTTTGTTGTTCATTGGACATGCAACTGATTTCCTTCAATCAACAACCGAAGTGTCTTTCTGAAGAAACCTGACTTCTTCCAGGTTACCACAAAGAGTTCTTCCTTCCCCTATTTCAGGAGAAACAGAATAACCATCTACTACAGAGATTTCAAATGGGCTGAACTCAGAACTCAAAACCTGCCTTGAAATGGGTTCTTTAGCAGGCTTTTCACTTGGCAGCTTCTCACTCTGCAGCCTTGCACTCTGCTGGAGCTTTTATCTCTCTCTCTCTCTCTCTCCCTCATTTCGTTTCTGTCTCTGCTCCTGTTTCTGAAATGTGATGTTTGCTTGTGAAAAGTGCCCTAAACTATCTAATCTTATTCCCCTTTATAAACATATATTACATTAACTTATTCCGTAACATTAATCTTTAGTAACACAATAAATATTTCTTAGAAAAGGCTTTTTGGGTGGACAGGCACACACAATTACCCAGAGAGAAGCCATTTTGGGAGATGCAGCATATGGAAAACAGAGCAATAAAAATTAGAATTGAATGGTTCATTCAATTGATGGAAAAATAGTGTTTGCTAAGGAGAAGCACCTGTGTACACAAAGAGGACATTAGTTTCAATGATCTGCATACACAATGCCCTCATACTTTTGGAAGAGATGAGACTTCAAACAGAACCAGAAGTGATGATCAAAGGAAGTCATGTGATTAAAGACATTTGAAAGCTGTATTTTAATATCGCACCAAGAAACATCTGAGGTAAGAAATGCAGTAATATATTGTAAGGAAAGAATTGCTTGTATTCTCTTTGTCAAGGGAAGAACACAGAATTGAAGTGGCTTCAGAAAGGATGGCCACTTTGCTGCTTCACTTGGTCGAGAGAGAGAGAGAGAGAGAGAGAGAGAGAGAGAGAGAGAGAGAGAGTGTGCTGTGGTGGCATTTTAAATAGCCACTTGTGACTGACCCAATTCTGAGTAAAAGAAAGCGAGATCATTCTTGTTTCTGGATCATAATCATTGTGATTGGTTACTTCATCAGACTCATACTTTTTAAATTTTTTTTTTATTTTTCACACTATAAACCATATTGATCAAGATACATACATTTCTTCCTTAAATATATACAGTGTCGTTTTCTCCTCACCTCCCTCACCTCCCCTCCCATTTATTTAAAGTTCAGAATCTAAGATACATTAAACCCGTCAAACAATGTTGTCACTCAATAAAAAAAAACAAGAAATTCCACTGAGTCAGTTCTTTTCATTCTCTTCTCCTTCTGTCATTTTAGGTGGTAGATGTCCACGGTAGGTTTTCTCTATTGTGTTTCATGTATGGCTCCCATATTTGTTCAAATATTGTAATGTTATTTCTTAAATTATAGGTTATTTTTTCTAATGGAATACATTTATTCATTTCTATATCTTCTTTCTCTTTGGCTTGGCTTCGCGGACGAAGATTTATGGAGGGGGTAAAAAGTCCACGTCAGCTGCAGGCTCGTTTGTGGCTGACCAGTCCGATGCGGGACAGGCAGACACGATTGCAGCGGTTGCAAGGGAAAATTGGTTGGTTGGGGTTGGGTGTTGTGTTTTTTCTCCTTTGCCTTTTGTCAGTGAGGTGGGCTCTGCGGTCTTCTTCAAAGGAGGCTGCTGCCCGCCAAACTGTGAGGCGCCAAGATGCACGGTTTGAGGCGTTATCAGCCCACTGGCGGTGGTCAATGTGGCAGGCACCAAGAGATTTCTTTAGGCAGTCCTTGTACCTTTTCTTTGGTGCACCTCTGTCACGGTGGCCAGTGGAGAGCTCGCCATATAATACGATCTTGGGAAGGCGATGGTCCTCCATTCTGGAGACGTGACCCATCCAGCGCAGCTGGATCTTCAGCAGCGTGGACTCGATGCTGTCGACCTCTGCCATCTCGAGTACCTCGACGTTAGGGGTGTGAGCGCTCCAATGGATGTTGAGGATGGAGCGGAGACAACGCTGGTGGAAGCGTTCTAGGAGCCGTAGGTGGTGCCGGTAGAGGACCCATGATTCGGAGCCGAACAGGAGTGTGGGTATGACAACGGCTCTGTATACGCTTATCTTTGTGAGGTTTTTCAGTTGTTGTATTCTCAAGTTATCTTCTAATTTCCAGGTTGACATAATACATTTTTTTTGCTACAGCTAGTGCTATCATAACAAACCTTTTTTGTGCTCCATCCAAATCGAGTCCAAATTCTTTGTTTTTTATGTTACTTAGGAGGAAGATCTCTGGGTTTTTTTGGTATATTGCTTTTTGTGATTTTATTTATTATCTGGTTTAGATCTTTCCAAAATTTTTTCACTTTCTCACATGTCCAAATTGCATGAATTGTTGTTCCCATTTCCTTTTTACAGTGAAAACATCTGTCAGATATTGTTGGGTCCCATTTATTTAACTTTTGAGGTGTAATGTATAGCCTGTGTATCCAGTTATATTGTATCATACGTAACCTCGTGTTTATTGTATTTCTCATAGTTCCGGAGCATAACTTCTCCCATGTTTCATTCTTTATCTTTATATTTAGATCTTTTGTTTAGTTTTACCATTTTTTTCCTCATTCTCCTTTTCTTGTAGTTTAATATACATGTTTGTTACAAATTTTTTGATTATCATTGTGTCTGTAATCACATATTCAAAATTACTTCCCTCTGGTAACCTCAGACTGCCTCCCAATTTAACCTTCATTTGTTCAAAGGATAATAATTTATTTCCAGAAAAACAATTTTCTATTCTTTTGATTCCTTTTTTCTCCCATTCTCTAAAGGAAAGGTTATCTATTGTAAAAGGGATTAGCTGATTTTGCGTCAGTATTAGTTTTGGTAGTTGGTAATTTGTTTTATTCCTTTCTATATGAATCTTCTTCCAAATGTTGAGCAGATGATGCAATACTGGAGAATTCCTACGTTGTACCAATTTTTCATCCCATTTATATGTTCAGGTATCTTCTCCCCTATTTTATCTAGTTCTAATCTAGGCCAATCTGGCTTTTCCCTTGTTTGATAAAAATCTGATAGGTATCTTAATTGTGCGGCTCTATAATAATTTTTAAAGTTTGGTAGTTGTAAGCCTCCTTGTTTATACCATTCTGTTAATTTATCTAGTGCTATCCTCGGTTTCCCCCCTTTCCATAAAAATGTCCTTATTATTTTCTTTAACTCCTTGAAGAATTTCTCTGTTAGGCGTATTGGTAATGACTGAAATAGGTATTGTATCCTTGGGAAAATGTTCATTTTAATACAGTTTATCCTTCCTATCAGTGTTAGTGGTAAGTCTTTCCAATGCTCTAAGTCGTCTTGTAATTTTTTCATTAATGGATGGTAATTGAGTTTATATCAATGGCCATCAGACTCATACTTGAGTTTGTAAAATCATTGGGTGAAATGCAAATACTGAAACACCAATGCAAGAGAGGGAAATCATTCATATGAAGAAACAATTCTCTGAAAGCAACTCTACAAGAATTTTGTGAGTTTTGAAAAATCTGATTCCTCACACTTACTCCATAATTACTGTTGAGCAACAATTTAAAGAATATGACTTTCAACACAAAATTTTTCTAAGACTGAACTTAAAAAAAAATATTCGTATTACAATCATTCTTAAAGTGTAATGGTTTTGGGATGGACACACAGTTGGGTTAAGTTTAGAGTTAAGTAAGAAGTGTTATGTTATTAATAGTCATTAATAAAATATTGTTTTGAAGACATAATTAGTCTTGGTGAATTTCTATTGCTGCTGGTCTAGGTCATACCAAATGAGAATTGATGTGGTGAATAATTAAAAAATTATAAAATTGTTAAAAATTTAATCACTGGTAAGAAATGGGGAAGGTATGATCACATTAATGGGGTTTTGTTATAGACCATCCAATAGTCAGTGAGAATTGGAGGAGCAAATCTGCAGGGAGAGAGCAGACAGTTGCAGAACCCCCACACTGTAAAAGGATGGAATGGCTTGGAGTTTGTCAAATGTGTTCAGGAACATTTTCTAAATTAATAAATCAAGGTACCAACAATAGAGAGTACTATACTGGATCTCCTGTTAGGGACAGGAGAGTACTCTATAAGATTGATTAAACATGACCTACCACACGCAAAGCCATGTTGGCTATCTCTAATCAGTTTCTGGCTATCCAAATACTTGTAATTGACAACAGTTTACGTAGGGGAACATTAAGGGTCCAGAGATTATAATACCATCATTTTCAAGATAATTGTGGATAAGGGTAGATCTGGTCCTCGGGTTGAGAGGCTAATTTGGAAAAAAGCCAATTTTGAGGAAATGAGAAAGGATTTAGAAACTGTGGATTGGTCTATGTTGTTTAACTGGCAAGGATATGCTCAATAAGTGAAACGCTTTCAAAGATGAAAGTTTGAGAGTACAGAGTTTGTATGTTCCTTTAGGACTAAGGAGAAAGTTAGCAGACATAAGGAACAATTTTTGAGGGATATTGGGGATCTGGTTATGAAGAGAAGTCTATGGCAATAATAGGCAACAAGGAGCAAATGAGTATTAAAAAATGCAGGAAATTAGTAGGGCTAAGAGATGAGGCTGCTTTGACAGACAAGGAGAAAGAAAATCCTAAAAGCTTCTTCAGGTATATTAAGAGAACATTAGTCCTCTCAGATCAGAGTGGTTAGTTACGTATGAAACCACAAATGATGGGGAGAACTTAACGGGATTTTGCATCTGTATTTACTCAGGAAACTGGCACAGAGTATAGGAAAGTGAGGCAAACAAGCAGTAAGGTTGTGGATCCTATACAGATGGGTGTGCTTGCTGTTTTAAAGTGAATAAAGTGGATAAATCCACAGGGCCTGACAAGGTATCTCTCTAACCTTGAGGGAGGCAAGTGTAGAAATTGCAGGGGCCCTGGCAGATGTATTTAATACATCTTTAGCCACAGGTGATGTGCTGAAGGATTAGAGGGTTATTTGCAGAAGGCTCTAAAAATAACCCAAGAAATTATAGGACGGTAAGCCTGACATCAATAGTAGGTAAGTTATTGGAAGGTACAGGTGCTCCTCGACTTATGATAGGGTTGCGTTCTGGCAACCCCATTGTAAGCTGAAAAAAAAATTGAAAGTCAAAAAAGAATACCTACCATTTTTTATAATTAAATTTTGAATGTCTTTATTCCACATTGTAAAAACCATTAACCTACACAGCTGAAAGCACACTGGGCATGAAGAATGTTTGAGTTGAATCCGCATCGTGAGAGAGTATGCTATACAATACTCCATGTTGCCATATCTCGAGCATGGGAACAAATCAGAATTTGAAATTGAAAGCATGGATTTGAACCACAGTAACTTTAGACTGCTGTAAGTAGGGGAGCACCTGTTTTCTAAGAGTTCAAATATACAAATATTTGGATAGTGTTAGGTCTGCTTTGTTCATGAATGAGTGAGACAAACACCAGGCTGAGTCGAAATCAGGGTTCTTTGTTCTTTATTACCGGATTGTAACACTTGCGACCAACCAAGTTAGTCGGAGAATGCATTCTGCCGTTATCAGCAAAATGGTGATTTTTTATACCCTTGGATACATGCTTAGAACATCATCATATCATTACTTGTCCAATGACTAAAACTGTTGCTATCCTTTCCCTGCTAGCTTCCTGCCTCTCAATCCATCAATGTCTCTCTTAAACTGTTGCTATCCTTTCCCTGCTAGCTTCCTGCCTCTCAATCCATCAATGTCTCTCTTATCTTGTAAGTACAAGGATGCATTCTGTTACTCCTTAGTACTGGGTGACTCCTTCTCCGGTCCCATCTCATGATGTTTTACCTAACAAGAGTACAAGGACACCTCCCCTTCTTGTTACTGCCCTGTACAGGGTAACTCCCTACACATTCCCATCTCATGATGTTTTACCTTACAATCCCTCCTTTGTCCTCTTTAGAGGACAATCTCGCCCTGACTATGCTACCACCGCGTTACATTAGTTCGCCTATTATTGCCAAGCTCTATACGGGTTCTGTTCACAGGGCAGTTCGGCTGGTGGGCGAGGGCTCCCCCAACCCTCCTTTGCGTACACCCCCCATCCGTCACCCCGATCCCATTGCCCGTTTACAAGTTTCATCCCATTTGCCCCCAAGCAAAAAACTAGCTAACCCCCCGTACATTAGTAAATTCCCAAGTTAACATATGGTCTACAATCTAATTCATAATACTTGTTCTACAATCTGATTAATAATGTTTGTGTTACAATCAATGTTATAATATTTGGGTTACAAGCAAGGTTAAAATTATATGTGTAACAATCTAATTCACAATCCCTCCTTCCCATCACATTCCCCTTCAGACTCCAGATCGATCTCAGCAACTTTCTCCGTCTCCTGTAATGTGAGATAGTCTTGCTCCACAGCCTGCACAGCTTGATATTTCGGAGGCAGTTCATCACGGTCAGCAAGGGCTGTCTCTATGGTCCTCGTGACCAGCGTTCGAATGCATGGAATACAACAACAGCCACAAGTGATAAAAATTGATACAGAAATGAACAAACCCAGCAAAAGTTGTCCTAACAATGTACTCCATCTCCCAAACACTCCCTGTAACCAGGATAAAACAGGATTGGAGACTCCAGACTGGGCTTTTAATTCTTTCGCCAATGCCCTAAGTTTCGTTAACCCCTTAGTGAGTGATCCATCTGGCCCTGTGTTATTAGAGATAGAAGTGCAGCATAGATCTCCAAACATAGCACACACTCCACCTTTCTCTGCCAGGACCATATCAATCGCTATCCTATTCTGAAGTGTCATAAGGGAAGTTTCTGACAGTTGTTGATGTATTGCCTCAACAACGTCCCTGGTCAAATTTGCAAGGCGCTGGACATTATAGTGAATAAGGTTGATCCTATTAACATTCTTATTTACAGTGATGGGAAATATTGCACTAAAAACAGGAAAGCTTTCAAACCCAGCTGCAATCTCATCGGCTAATTTAAATTCGTCCGGAATATTCCGGGCTTGGCCAATGGCATCAATCCATACCCCATCAGCGTTCCTTCCTCCCGGCCCCAAGAGTCCAACACTCCTCCTTTTTCTCCACAGCCAACTCTCTGTGTGGCGCAATTCTAGGGAATCCTCGTCTCCCTCCTGCCTTTTGACAATCAGCACTGGCGCATTAAGGGTTACTAGAGCACACCGACCATCCCAGTTAGCGGGGAGCCAGTTGTACAGCACTCTTCCTCCACAAAACTCATCTGTGTAGTCATTCAATCTGCTACAAGTCTCCTTAGTTTCAGATTCATTTTTTTTTGTTATGGGACCTCAAAATCATCCCCTGTATATGTTCATGATAACCAGTAACCTGTTTGGCTGCCCTGTCAGGCACCCATGTGGCGTTTTCCCTGCTAATAGTAGGTCGTCTACATACTGAATCAGTGTAACATCTTCCGGGAGCTTTAATTTCATTAGGATTTCGCTAAGGGCCTGATTGAACAGTCCTGGACTGTCCTTATAACCCTGAGGTAATCTAGTGTATGTGTACCGATGTGCTTGGTAAGTGAAAGTTAACCAGTCTTGCCATTCCTCAGCTAAATTCAAGCAGAAGAATGCGTTTGCCAGATCAATGACAGTATAGTATTCGTGCTACGGACTCAGAGCCCTAAGTGCTACATATGGGTCTGGGACTGGTCTCCCGATGGTCTTGGTAGCCAAGTTAATCTCCCGGAGGTCGTGTACCATCCTCCAGTCTTTTCTACCCGGTTTGGGAACAGGCATGATGGGCGTGTTCCACATACTGTCAGGTGCCGCCCTTAAAACCCCTGACTCCATTAACCCTTCTATCGTTCCTTTAATACCCTCCTCCTGACTGGGCGACAAGCGGTATTGTTTTCTCCATATTGGTTTCTGCCCGGGGTTGGCCAATTCTAGAAATACCTCTCCTTTTATTACTCCCACATCATAGGGCCCCGTTGTCCATATATGTGGACTCAGATTAGAAAGATATTTGTCTGAGTCTCTGTGATCAATATTTTCTCCTTCTATGGCTCGGTCTCTTTCTACTTTCTCATTCACAACCTGGTCCCATGCTTCAATATTCAGTCTGACAAATTTTCCTCCCTCCGAGGTGGAATATTCCGGGATTTCTGTCTGCCTGTATTCACACCCTATCGCTTCCTTTACCATCGGACCCAGCTGTCGAGCGTGATGATCTTTGTCAATACCCAAGGTCACATGAGGCACACTTTCTACTCCTAAGCAGAACCACTCCATTTGTTCTTCTGTCATGACAACCATAGCAGCTATTCCCTCCTTACCTACAAAGATAAATGGACAATGTATCGTTTCTGTCTTCCCTTCTTTTAGAGAGTCCCACCTCTCCTCATATTCCTGGTCCGGGTGGATGGTGTAGTTTAATGTAACATGCATAGGATCTAGTCGATAATGGTAATCCCCATACCGTGGAATACTGGCCCTCCACTCAAAAAACTGTTTAATCAGCCCTGGGCCTGGTTCATCATACAGTAGCCGACTCCAGAAAATACTAACCTCCACAGAGTCTTCTGAAGCGTTAGATGGGGTCATTACTATAAACTGTCCTCCCCTTCTTATTGTATCCCCTGGGTATGTTAACCGAAGGCCCTTCTCAGAACATTGTATGGTTATTCCTAGTTTGGTAAGAATGTCCCTTGCTAATAAATTAATGGGGCAACTTGGCACAACCAGGACAGGCGTTTTAACCCTTTGTCGTCCAAATGTCATGTCGATGTTATCTGTATAGGGCTGTGTTTCCCTTATCCCGGAGAATCCTATTGTAGATAATGTTTTGCCCGAAAATGTGCTCCCTGGGGGTTTTTAATCACTGTCGTAACTGCTGCCCCTGTGTCAACCATAAATTCAATTTTTTCTCCATTTACCGTCCCCCAAATTTTTGGTGGCTCCCAGGGAGGCGTGATTTTTGATTCTCCAGGGCACCTTCAATAATCAAATTCAGCACCTTCCTCAATATAGTCATTACACTGAGGTGCCTGGACTTGTTGATCACTCTGCCACCCCCCGATTCTCTGGGGCCCATCAATATGTCCACCCCTACCCCTTGCTTGTCCTCTTAAGTTTCCTCCTCTTCCCCGATAGCCTCTAATAGAGGGTAATCTTTTTCCCCTTGCTCTCCCAGCCTCCGGACAGTTCCGCTGGTAGTGTCCAGGATTTTGGCAGTACCAGCATACTGCATGTTCCCCTCTATACATTGTACCTAGCTGTCTTTCCCAACCATTTCTTACTTGGGGTCCCGGATTTATCACTGGCCCCATGACCTGTGGGACTATCTGTTGGGCCGCTAATTTAACCCCTATATGTTCTATGGCTCTCACCAATTTATCGGTTGTTTTGTCCACCTCCTTCTGGGACGCACTTTCTGACTTAGCATGCTCTGATTGACGATGTCGTTTGATTGCATGTGTCAGGTGTCTTTTCCACAAATCCTCTGACATTGTCTCTAATCCCACAATGTCCCTTAATTTTGCTTGAACCGTAGCAGGTAGTCCGTTTATTATCCCATTACGAAAGTGAGCCCTTCCTAAGGGGCTGTGGTCGGGTCTTTCTCCAGTCCCTGTTTCCCATAAGTCCCATGCTCGAGTGAAATACTCGTGTGCAGTCTCTCCTTCCTTTAGTTGAAGGGTTACCAAGGCATCCAAACTATAGGGTGTAGGAAATGTTTCTCTAAGTGCTTCCCAAAATTTATTCCGAAGTGGGTTAAATTCTATTTCATCCCCCAATTTACTGCTTCTTACAATTCTCTCTATTTGCTTCAGGGCCCCTTCTGCCTTTAATTTTATCATGATAGTTCTGACATCTGCGAGTGCTAATTGTTCTTGGCAGGTTTCTCGCTCAAAACAAGAAATCCATGGACTAGCCCCATTACTCAACGGAGGTAGTTTTTTCATTAAACTCCCTAAGTCCATTCGTGACCAGGGTACATATTTTTGAGTTCCCCGTCCCGTGATCAGTAATGGGCATTGATATCTCAATTTAGGGGATTTCTGCTCCTTCTTTACTCTTGGCATGCATTTATTTATCCCACCTTGTTCTGACTCTTCTTCGTCACTGTCACTGTCCCTATCAGCTTCCAATGTCTCAGGGTCAAAGGTATATTGGTCACGTTCATCTCTAAGATAATCTTTTCGGCCATAGTTTAGTTGTTTCACATCTTTCTCTTTTGTTCTAACTATGTCCAGGTAGGCATGTCTATTTTTCTCCCTCCCGAGTCTTTTCCTTTTACTTTCCTCCCATGGTGGATCGTATCTCGTTTCCTCATCTGTACTACACTTTTCGTCCTTTACTCCTATTACCATTCCTTCAGCTTTAATTTCTCCTGACAGTGTTGTAGTTATCTTTTCCACTTCCTTCAATACACCTACCATTAATTCTTTTTGATCCTCACTGATCTGCCCCAGCACATTAATATCTCTGTTTAAGTTTTTAATGTTATCCTGAACCTTTTTCATGTTCCATTTCTGTATCTCTAACTCCTTTTCTATTTTCTTAGACTCCAGAGGGGTCTCTACATCTATTACTCCCCCTTCTATTTTTATTAAAGGGGCCTGTACCTCGTCTGATGTGTCCCTATTCCCGAGGTTCTTGTCACACCCCAGTGTCTCAATATCTGGATATAAGGGACGTGACTCCAGTATCCCATCTGGGGTGCCAGAGAGAGAGAGAGAGAGAGAGAGAGAGTGAGAGAAAGAGATAGAGAGAGAGAGAAAGAGATAGAGAAGCAGATACACAGAGCACAAGAGATAGAGAGAGAAAATGCCTTGCACTGGCCCCACTGGGAGAAAAGTCTTCAGATTAACACTTTCGTTTCAAAGGTTTTAAAAGGTTCTCATCCTGTGATCACTGGTCTGGATCAGATTGGGTCTCCCACCACTGGGAACTATCACTCCTTCCTTCCCTCCCAGCTCGAGTGAGCTACACGTCAGCCCACAATGTCTGCCCTGATCCCGCAATGGTGGGGGTGCGGGAAAAAGGGAGGGAGAGAGGATAAAACAGGATCCCATTTGATGCGGAGCTGGAATTGTGGGCACAAAATTAAAACCAAATTGTATTTCTCTGCCCTGCCCAACCTGGGGATTTCAGGGCAGCACCGCCACAGATTGGGATTGGGAGGGGGAGTGGGTGAGAGAGGAGGGGGGGGAGAAGAGAGAGAGGGGGAGAGAAGAGAGAGGGGGGGAGAGAAGAGAGAGGGGGGAGGGTGAAAGGAGGGAGGGAGAGAGCAAACCCGGACACTTCGTGGCTGGAAACTGGAAACAGGCACTTTTCCTTTCCCTTCTGTGTTTTGTTTCTTCCAGCTTATCTAAGCCTCTACGTTTTTAAATTTTTTTCCTCACCTGTCAGGAACATCTCAGTGCCCCCGGGTAACCAACCCCTCTTCCTCCAGCGGTCTACACATTTTCGGAGCATTTTTTGTTTTTCCAATGCCGCATTACTGGTATTTCGCTCCTCTAATTCCTGATTAATTTCCTTAATAACTTGGTCAAAAGTCTTAGCAGGCAACTGTACAGCCATAGCTGCGGGACCGCTTTCTAATGCCTGTTTTAATTTAGGTTTTTGTCCGTTTAGGGGATCTATGTCAACGAAAATTGCTTTTAAAAATGTCCCCTTGCAAGCTGGATGACTAATATCTTTTAAAAGAACAGTCTCGAAGTCTTGTCCTCCAATTGACTTCAGACTGTCCTGTATACTCTGATTGCTCGTTTTCCACTCTCTGTTTTCCCAAAGGGGTCTGAAAGTTAAATTACAACTAGAAAACCAAATATTTGGGCTATACTTTTGTCCTGTTTCCCTGTACCAATCTATGAATTTACGTAACTTTATCTCCTTGGTGATGTTGGGAATACCCTCATTTAACTTATCAAAAGTATTTCGAATAAACTGGGTGTCTCTTAGGAGTTTGTCAACTTTTTCATTAATATCTCCTACCTGATCCGGACACAGCTGTCGCAGCCTTCTGTCGTCGTTCTTGTTCACCAGGCAGGCGTCCCTGAGTACTTTTTTTGTTGTCTCAAGGTCTCTAGTGTCTGCTGTGGTATTCCACCACGGCGAATTGGGGAAATAAATTCTTAACTTCTCAAGTGTACAGACATTATCATACCTACCGGACATTTATAAGTCAGTCTCTCAGATACAATTGAGGCCAATAAGCCTGAACCTTTGTTTTCTTTCAAAGCCCAACCTTCACGTGGGAGATTTCTCCTCTTAATAACCAGTTTAGGGCAGAAAACTCAGGTCCTCAATTGTTTATAGACCACCTTCTCACTCTATTGGACTTTGCAACGACACAATAAAGACTTTTAAACTCTAGTAGTTTCTTGCGAAGCACTTAATAAATGTCATTCAAACACCTTAAGGACTTTTATCTTGTCTGTAATCACTTACGTGTTACAATCCTGGCATGCGACCTTCAATTGTGGTCGTCTAATTTGTCCGATCTCCAGTTCTTACTGACAATCATAAAGATTTTTTTAAAAAAAAAAGAGAATTTTGTTAAAACAGGCTTCTCTGGACCTTTTTATCAGCCGGCTGAGATGATTGTCAGAAAAAACAGAAACCGTCGTCCAGTGTTCACTCACCCATCACGTCGGGGTCACCAAATTGTTAAGTCTGCTTTGTTCATGAATGAGTGAGACAAACACCAGGCTGAGTCGAAATCAGGGTTCTTTGTTCTTTATTACCGGATTGTAACACTTGCGACCAACCAAGTTAGTCGGAGAATGCATTCTGCCGTTATCAGCAAAATGGTGATTTTTTATACCCTTGGATACATGCTTAGAACATCATCATATCATTACTTGTCCAATGACTAAAACTGTTGCTATCCTTTCCCTGCTAGCTTCCTGCCTCTCAATCCATCAGTGTCTCTCTTAAACTGTTGCTATCCTTTCCCTGCTAGCTTCCTGCCTCTCAATCCATCAATGTCTCTCTTATCTTGTAAGTACAAGGATGCATTCTGTTACTCCTTAGTACTGGGTGACTCCTTCTCCGGTCCCATCTCATGATGTTTTACCTAACAAGAGTACAAGGACACCTCCCCTTCTTGTTACTGCCCTGTACAGGGTAACTCCCTACACATTCCCATCTCATGATGTTTTACCTTACAATAGTCCGGGACTGATTTGAGATAATCAACTTGGCTTTGTGTGTGGCAGGTCATATTTAACCAATCTTTGAGTTTTTCAAGGAGGTTACAATAAAAGTTGATGAAGGAAGGGCTGTGAATGTTGTCTACGAAGCCTTTGGCAAGGTCCCACATGGGAGATTAATCTGTAAGGTTCAGTCACTCAGAATTAATGGTGAGAGATTAAACTGGATTCAACATTAGTTTTATGGGAGAAGCCAGAGAGTGGTAGTGAATGATTGCTTCTCTGACTAGTAGTGTGCTTCAAGGATCAGTGCTAGGTCCTTTGTTATTTGTCATCTATATCAGTGATCTAATTAATAATGTGGTAAATAGGATTATCAAATTTGCAGTGATGCAAAGGTTGGAGGTGTAGTAGACAGCAAGGAAGGTTTTCAAAGCTTACGAGAGGGATTTGGTCCAACTGGAAAAATGGGTTGCACAATGGCTGATGGATTTTAATGTAGGAATTGTGAGGTGTTGGATTTTGGAAGGACAAACCAATTTGGACAGGTACAGTATACAGTAGGGCCCTGATGAGTGTGGGAGAATAGAAAGATCTGGGAATACAGATACATAATTCCCTGGGAAAGTGGTGTCACGGGTTGTAAAGAGAAGTTTTGGCAGATTGATTTTTTTAAATCAAATTACTGAGAACAGGTGTTGGGATGTTATGCTAAAGTTTTCTAAGACATTGGTGAGCCCAAATTTGGAGCATTGTGTGCAGTGTTGATTACCTAACTACATGAAAGATAGCAATAAAATTGAAAGAGTGCAGAGATTTACTAAGATATTGCTGGGACTTGAGGAGCTGAGTTACAGGGCAAGGTTAAACAGGTTAGGACTTTATTCTCTGGAGCTTAGAAGAATGGGGGAGAGATTTAATAGATGTATACAAAATTATGAGGGCTATAGAATAAATGCAAATAGGCTTTTTCCACTGAGGGTAGGTGAGATACAAACCAAATAACATGAGAGAAGTTTGGGGGAATATTGGGGGGAATTTCTTCAAGTAACCAGTGGTAGGAATATGGAAGGAGCTGCCAGTTAAAGTGGTCAATGCAGGTTCAATTTTAACATTTTAAGAAACATTTGGACAGGTACATGGACAGGAGGGGTATGGAATGGGTGGTCTGGGATGAGGCAGAATAATCGTCTTGCACAGACTAAAGGGCTTTTTTTTTCTGTGCAGTATTGTTCTATGTATTAATATTTATAAAAGCCACTGTTGGACATCCAAAAATGTTGGATAACATTTTGTTTCTTTCAGAAACAGCAAGCACTATATTCTGAAGATGAAGAGTATACAACGGGGTCAGAAATAACTGAGGATGAAGTAGGAGATGAAGAGGAATTGACCAAAAAGCAAGGTATAATTTATCATGAAAATTGATTAAAAATGATGCTGCTGGCAAGACATCACTACTTATCAATGCCATCTTGAAGAAAATAGATATTTGTTGATACAGGTACACGATCCTTTATCCGGACATCTAAAATCCGGAAAGCTCCATAATCTGGCAAGTGAGGACTGGCGGCCGGGGGACCGGCGGCTGGACCACGGTCGGGGGAGACAGCCGGGCGACTGGAAGGGGGTGGGGGTGGACATGGCAGCACAATTCAGGTGGGCTTTCCAAAATCTGGAAAAATCCGAAATTCAGTTTGTTTGTCCCAAGGGTTCCGGATAAAGGATTGTGTTCCTGTATTTGTGCATATCTGGGGTACATATGAGCAGACACAGTCACAAAAGCTGCATTCAATATCTTCCATAAAGAAATTCCAATTTATTGTCAGAGTACATACACGACATTCCCATACAACCCTGAGATTCTTTTTTGCTGTGGGTGTGGCGGAATTATCCTTAACTGGTAGTGCAAAAATAAAATGTACACAATGTGAACATGTAATCAAAAGAATTGTAAACAGATACTGAATGTAAACAAACTGTGCAATACAGGGAGAGCGAAGAAAATCAATAAAGTGCACAGGTAAAAGCCCTTAAATGAGTCCCTGATTGAGTTTGTTGTCGAGGAGTCTGATGGTGGAGGGGGAGCAGCTGTTCCTGAACCTGGTGGGGCGAGTCTTGTGATTACAAATAAATGATCTCGTTAAGATGGAAATTGATGGTGCTGGTAAATAGCTCTTCAAATAACTTCTCTGGTCACATTGGTTTCAGCATTTCAAATGCTCGCGCATATGAAAAATTAATTGTACAACATGTTGGGATAAAGTGTTGTGAAAGGTACAATACAAATGTAATTTTCTTTTTGGTTGATTGTGTTGAGGCAAGCAGAGCTATAGAACATTTAACAATGCAGCACTGTATAGGCCCTTTGGCCCTCAATGTTGTGCTGACCCATATTCCTTTGTTTAAAAAAAATACTAAACCCTCCCTACCTAATAACCCTCTATTTTTCTTTTATCCATGTGTCTATCTATGAGTCTCTTAAATGCCCCCAGTGTTTTAGTCTCCAACACCATCCCCAGCAAGACATTCCAGGCATCCCCTACTCTGTTTTTAAAAATAAAATTTCCCCTGATGTCTCCCCCAAACCTTCCTCCCTTAACTTATGTCATTTGGTGTTTGCTGATCCTGCCCTAAGAAGCTGGTGCTGGCTGTCTACCCTATCTATGCCTCTCACCCTATCTTTTGCCACAACAATAATAAAATTGATCATCTAGAGAATGTGTACTTGGGGAGGTGAAATTTTAAGATTCTAATGTACAATCTAAGCCAGCATATGTTATATTAACCTGTGAAGACTAGATATTTATAGCAGTAAATGAAATATTGAGAGTAGTAATTTTAAATTGAGTACTGCAGCAAATTAACAGAACAAGACATTCGTGTTTTACTCAAAACCATTGCAGGATAATAACGTTTTAGATGCTCTGAAGCAAAATGCCACACACAGCAGGTCAGGCAGAATTGGTGGAAAGGGAACTAACATTTCAAGTCGCAGATTCTCTATCAAAACAGTAAAAGTGAGAAAACAGGTATGTTAAATTGCATACAGGGAAATGCATGAGAGAGGTCAGAGACCAAGGTTGTCAAAGTAATGTAAATGCAGTTAGAGTGAAAAGAAAGCAGGGAGTGTCGCTGGAAATGGAGGACCATGATCTTCATTAAGGTTTCCTAAAACAAAAATCAGTGAAGGTGGTCTAAGAGTATTTTGTATTGTGAATTTTACAATCTTTTCAGAAATCAATCATTTGCCAATTAATCTATGGATCAATCAAATCATTTCTTTTGAAGCCTTTTTTAAAGTTGCAAATCACCTGGTGACTGTTCTGTTATTGAAAAGCTGAAGGCAGACTATTTATTCTTAGACAAATTGATTAAAAATGAAATGTTGATCTGCTTTCAACATGTACTATGAGACTATGCTTTGATCTATATTTCTATTTGCATGCTTCCAGTAAAGCAGAATCTTCAGGCTTGTAACTTTGCTATTTCCTTCCAATACAGGTACAAGAAAGTTTAAGAAAATTATCAATCGAACAAAGAAGCCAGCTTCATCTCCTACTACACAGAAAAAAGAGAAGGTAAAGATTGATGGGGAAAGTTGAAGTGGATGTTATCTGAAGTTAGTAAAAACACAAAATTCTGGAGTAACTCACCTGGTCAAACAGTGTCCTTTATGTAGCAAAGATAAAAAATACATAACCAACATTTTGGGCCCTTCATCAAGATACGAAAGAATGTCAGGAAGTATCCGAACAAAAGGATTTGGGGGAGGGGAGGGAGGGGACTGCAGCGATAAAGGGTAAGGGAGGGGGAGAACTGAAAAGGGGAGGGGAAAGAAAAGGCGATCAGCTTAGGAGAAAGCAGAGAAATCGACGTTAGTGACATCTGGCTGGAGAATGGCCAGACAGAAAATAGGTGTTGTTCCTCTAATCTGCGGATGATCCGGATGGGACAGACGTGAGTATGAGAGTGTGTTATGACCTAGACCATTGAGGTTCCAGAACTTGTTTTACACATTGATTTCAATAAACCCAAACAAGGGTTATGTGAAGGGATCATTTTAAAAATATGTATATGAGAGAACTGCCCTCTTTTGACAGAGACAGTGAAGTGGCTCTTTCACTTCAAGACCACTGATTTTATTTACCTCCCTTGACAAGGAGAATACAACACAACAGTACCTCCCTCACTGAAGGCTACTGCATTTCTGATTTCAGATGAAACTCGTGCAATATTAAAGATGCTTTTTTGGAGTGTCAATTGTGTGACATGATCTCAGTGCTGATTTTGGGTTTTTTTAATATTTCATTTTCCATAAATACATTTATTCAATCTTTAAACTTTTATACACAACAACCCCCTTCCCTCCCCAAACAAATACAAAAATATAATTTCATGTACTGTCAGAGCTCTCATTTTTCATAATCCTTTTTTGGTGCTATCACTTCTTTACACAATTCAAAGGGTCAAATTTATAATTGGACCCCTTATATAATCCAAGTACAGTTGCCATTTCTTAATGAATGTGTCATATTTATTCTTTAAACTGTAAGTAATTTTCTCCATGGGTATACAGCTACATAACTCTGAGGCCCATTAAGCAATAACAAAAGGAGAGTCGGATTTCCAGGTGATTGCTATACACTTCTTAGCTCGAGGTATTTTAACAAAGTGAATTTGAGATTTAGTCAGTTTGTAGCTCGCGTTCATAAGATAGCCCAGAAGGTACAGCTCTGGGTCACATGGGAAAGACAGTCCTATTATTCTTGTTAGTGATTCAGTGATATCATGTAAAAATCATGATATCATGTAAAAAGGTTCCATTTTCAAAGTCACATGTGAAGCACATTTTGGATATTTCAGATTTTGATTTTTGCAGTTTTTGTGGTGTGAGATATTATTGATGTAAAAATATCTTGCATGGATTGTTGATGTTGTACTACCCAAACACCTGTCAAACTAACACTCCGCTGGTATTATAACTCCTAGATCCAACTCCCACCTCTTTCTTGACCTTTGTAGGCCCATCTTAGCACTTTTGCCTTGGAGAACAAGATGTATCCTAGTAATAAATGTAGGTGTATTTCCCAGCCTAGGCACCCCTTCTACTTCATTACTTGAAGGTGGGACTTGAAGGTCCTTCCATCAAGAAGGACCTTAATTGAAGAAAGCAGTGAAAGGTTCTATTTGACAAGTCATATTTCTGTTCAAAGGACATAAGTAGCCCTTCCTCTTAACACTCTTCAATGTGCCTAATTCCTTTCTCATTCCAAATTTTTAGAATTTTATTACCCAAATTCATGGGCAATAATTAATTCTGGCACAGTGGTGCTTTTGGTGATATCCCCATCTTTTTTCCAATACATTTCTCTTGCTAAATTTTTATCATATGTATTAAAATTGGGTTATCTGTTTTTTAAAAATTCATTTAACATTCAATTTGATAACAAAATCCTTCACTGCCCTATCCCTTACTGTATGTAATCCTCTTTGAATCCATGAGGGAGAGCTCTCCTCTTCAACAAAGGATGAAAGGAACATTGCCTGGGCTTCTAGATAATTTTAAAAATCCAGCAGTCTTAATCCCCCCCATTTATATTATGACCGATTATGTCGTATTTGTATTGTATATAGATAAGTTTTTGGGAGATAAATTGGGCAGATTTTTTTGTGTAGGTCACATACAAACAGTTTAAAACAGATCTTATTTTAAATACTAGAGCTCTGCTAATGCTAGACATATCGGCGCCAAGAGCCTTTGTAAAAGCTTTGGAGAGTACCCAAGAGACTTCACTAATGGGTTGTTGTTTACAAAAAGGAAACAGATGAAAGAACTTGTCGGACCCGCAGACTGACTGGAGTGGAACTTGCTGTTCTAAGAGGGTCATGCGGTTTTGCAAGCAGAGAGAGTAAACAGGTTTTCTTTCTCTGAGAGAAAGAGAGAGGGATTTCAGTTTAGCAATTTTATCATCACCAGCAGTAGTTAGGACTGAAACAGGACAAGCTGGAAAGCTTGTGGAAAACCCCATTTGGAAGACGGGTTGTGAGTGCTTAGTTCAGCTTGATCAAAGCCCTTGTGGTTCATGCAAGAGGAGAGGTATGACTCTCTAATAACCATATAACAGTTTATGGCATGGAAACAGGCCATCTCGGCCTTACAAGTCCACGCCAGTTCACTCAAACAACTCCATTAGCTCCCCCACCTATTCTCTGCCCATAACCCTCTAACCCCCTCTTATCCATGTATATATCCAGCCTCCTCTTAAATGAAAGAATTGACTCTGCCTCAACTATTTCCTCTGTAAGATTATTCCATTCAGCCACTACTCCCAGAGTGAAAAAGCATCCTCAAATGTTTCTCCTAAAATTTTGGCCCCTTACCCTCAACTTGTGTCCTCTTGTTTCAATCTCCCCTGCTCTCAGAGGGAAGAGTCTACTTGCATCTAGTCTATCTATTCCCTTCATAATTTTAAACACCTCTATCAAATCCCCTCTCAACCATCTACTTTCCAATGAATAAAGCCCTAACCTCTTCAATCTTTCTCTGTACTCTTGGAATTTTAAGCCAGGCAACATCCTAGTAAATCTTCTCTGCACCCTCTCCACCTTATCTATATCCTTCCTATAATTTGGAGACCACAACTGAACACAATGCTCCTATACTCTATGCTATGATTTATGAAGGCTAGCATACCAAATGCCTTCTTAACCACCCTGTCAACATGGGAATCCACCTTCAAGGAATGCTGCACCATAACTCCAAGATCTCTTTGTTCTTGTACATTCCCCAATGTCCTCCCCTTAACTACATATGTCCTATTTTTATTATTTTTACCGAAATGAAGAACAACACGCTTCTCTACATTCAATTCCATCTGCCATCTTACTCTCCAGACAAACCAAATCCCTGAAAATCTTCCTCACTATCCACCACTCCCCCTATTTTTGTATCGTCTGCGTATTTACTTACCGAGTTAACCACCCCATTTCCAAATCATTAATATAAATTATGAAGAACAAGGAACCTAGCACTGATCCTTGAGGTACTCCGCTCGTCACAGGCTTCCATCCTGACAGATAATTGTCCACCATGATCCTCTGCTGTCTCTCCTCCAGCCACCTCTGAACCCATCTTACTATTTCTCTGTTAATCCCTAGTGACTGAACCTTCCTTACTAACCTTTCATGTGGAACCTTATCAAAAGCTTTGCTAAAATCCAGATAGACTACATCAACTCTCTCTTCTCTTCTCTCTTTGGCTTGGCTTTGCAGATGAAGATTTATGGAGGGGTAAATGTCCACGTCAGCTGCAGGCTCGTTTGTGGCTGACAAGTCCAATGTGGGACAGGCAGACACGGTTGCAGCGGTTGCAGGGGAAAATTGGTTGGTTGGGGTTGGGTGTTGGGTTTTTCCTCCTTTGTCTTTTGTCAGTGAGGTGGGCTCTGCAGTCTTCTTCAAAGGAGGTTGCTGCCCGCCAAGATGCACGGTTGGAGGCGACATCAGCCCACTGGCGGTGGTCAATGTGGCAGGCACCAAGAGATTTCTTTAGGCAGTCCTTGTACCTCTTCTTTGGTGCACCTCTGTCACGGTGGCCAGTGGAGAGCTCGCCATATAACACGATCTTGGAAAGGCGATGGTCCTCCATTCTGGAGACGTGACCTACCCAGCACTACCTTCATCCACCTTTCTTGTCACTTCTTTGAAAAACTCAACAAGGTTAGTCAAACATGACTTCCCCTTCACAAACCCATACTGGGTGCACCTGATCAGTCTCTGCTAATATAGATATTTATACACACCATCGCTAAGAATACCCTCCATAACTTTCCCTACCACTGAAGTCAAGCTTACAGGCCTATAATTACTTGGCTGACATCTCATGCCTTTTTTTTAAACAATGAAACTACATGAGCAACCCTCCAATCCTGCGGCACCACACCCTCCTCCAGTGATAGTTGAAAAATGACGGACAATGCCTCTGCTATTTGTTCCCTGACCTCCCTTAACATCCTGGGGAAAATCCCATCAGGACCAGGAGACTTATCCACTTTTACTGACCCTAGAACCTCCAAAACCCTCTCTTTACTTATCCCTATCTTTTCCATAACTAAGCCATTTGCCTCACTTAGTTTCTCTTGAAATAAGAAAAACAAAAAGAAACTCTGTGATGACCTGAAAGAAAGAGGTTATCATCTGGAGAACCCTGAGGGGGCAAGTTTCGTCAGCAAGACCCTGAAGTGGCTGATTAAAAAGGAATCCGTTGTGGATGTCCTGGAACAACAAATCTCTCTCTGAAAACCGACAAGAATCTTCCTGAGCAGTAACCATTTACCTTTCAAGCGCCAAAGCCTGGTGAACTTCATAAATGTTAAATTCTTTTTTATGGGTCTGTTTAAACTGATAACTAATAATTTTTAATGTTTTACTCATATTCATGTCTACACATATCCAACTCTGTCATATGACCCTTCTGCTTATTCATAAACTACAATGATTTTTTTTCCCTCTTTTAAAAAAATATTCAATTAAAAAAAATTCCTTCATTACACTGACGGTGACATAAACAAGAAACCCCAGAAGTCTGCGGTACTATCCAAAAGAAAAACCTCTCCTTAACTTTGGCGCCATTTTGTAAAAACTCTCTTTCTCTCATATTATTAACCCGTTTAAATTGGGTATCTACCCTGCTCTCCTTATACATTTCCCAAGCTCTCCTTATACATTTCAATACTACTTTAATTAACCAATAAAATACTATTCAAAATATAACTCTCTTTACTTTTATTCAGAATTTTAAGTTCACAGTTCACTTTGTCTTTTTCTTATTTTTCTTTCTGGAATCTGTTCTGAGGTCCCCATATTATAAACCTTGTGCATATGTCTATCTATCTCCTTTGGAGATTTACAGAATTTTCAATGTCCCTCCAACATGCCAATCCTCAACCTCACTGGGTTAGCATTGAATACTTTGTTACGTGTTCGTAGTTGTCACTTGACGCCATCAAATTCCTTTCTTTGCTTAACCAAGTTCACATTAAGGTCTTGGAAAAATAAATACTTTTCCACCTTCCAACTCAATTGGGCCGTTATTTTCCCTGCTCTTAGTATTGCCTCCCAATCCCAATGACTCAAAAATCTTAACAGGACCGATCATGGTCTTTGATCATCTGGTCTTCTGGGGCTGAGGATCTAGTGGGCTCTCTCATAAGCAAGTTTTCTTTGAAACTTCCTGTTCCCAACATTTGTGGAATCCATTCCTCAAAGAACCCCACTGGGTCATACCCTTCAGTCCCTTCTTTGAGCTCAATAATACAGACCTGATTCCTTCTACTGAAATTCTCCATATTGTCGATTTTAGCCAGGGGCAGTTGTTTATCCAGTTTCAATGCCATTGCATTTTCTTTCAGGGCCTTCAGGTTTTCCTGAGCCATTGTCAGTTTATTTTCCACCTGGTCCACCTGAGTCGTCAGGTTTTCAAGTGCCATCGCCATTACTGATATTTTGTCTGCCACCTCTAACAGTACATTTTCTAACTTAGAAAATTGTTCACTCAATACTTCCGTCGTTTCCAGCAGCTTTTGCAGATCAGGTGTAGACCTGCCATCTATTTGAGTCCGCTTTACATCATGGTGGTATCTTCTTCACCAATCCCTTGTGAACTTTCTGTTGACAATTTCGGTGACTTTTGAACTTCTTCAGCCTTAGTTTTTTTTGGGTCTTGTTTTTCTTATTCGTCATTTTCTATTTTTAGCATGTAAAATCTTTAGTCTGGTAACTTTGAATCGTCTTTTTAATCACTCTTCATGGAGAGCCCTTCTAACCCATGTCTGACTAGGTCCTTTGCATGGCCACGCCCCTCCTCCCCCACTGCTGATTTTGTTTTAAGTTCTTCTCTTTCAAAAGCATTTACAAGCCAGTGCCTCTGATCTGCCTACACAGGTCATTGAAGCAAAAGCCTGCTTGTTTGAACAGATTATACAGTTGTTACTGACAACCAACAATGAACCAGTAGACATTTCATCTCTCAAACCGGTTTCTTTTTGTAAGGGTCTATGGCAGGGGTGTCAAACTCAAATTCACAGAGGGCCAAAATTAAAAACTTGGACTAAGTCGAGGGCCGAACTAAATATTTATTGAAAATTTTCATCAACATCTGCATGTTTTCTCTTCTTTCAACATATGTAATGTTAAACTTTTTCTTATTAAAATAAATGTTTAATAATAGTTTTGGATAAACTCTTTCCAGAAGCATTAACAAATGAGAAATAAAATATTCAATAAATAATATTTCTCTATAGAGGATTTGTCAAATGTTGCTAGTGTGCTGTCGAATAGTAAAATCTAAGGGCTATTGAGAATGTGGGAGAATAACATGATTCCTGAAACAATCAAATGGGTGACTGATTGTGGGCATGAACTCTAGCAGGGTTATTTGCCATGCCCTTTTTCCATTGGTACAGATATCCTTTGATTTACACACTTTTCAAGTTTTATGCCTAATGAGCTTGTATCCAGGTGCAGGACCATTTTTAACCAGGAATATATTTATCACTGTGACATGAAACTATTGGAAGATCGTTTTATCCTGAGATTAAAGTTCATAATCCTTACTCAGGCCTGTGTGCGGGAGGGCGGGGTTTGCGGGCGATCGGGTTGGACAACGACAGTGTGGGGGCATCGGCTCTCGCTGCAGGGCGGCATCTCGGCGGATCAGCGGCCCCGTCACCGTGAGTCGCGGGTCGGCCTGCGGCAGGGAGGGGGAGTGGGCAACGGTCCTGGCGAGGTCAGGCCTCCCCTGAGTTTCTGCCGGACCCCCCCTTGACCTGCTGAGTTTCTCCCGGACCCCCCTTGACCTGCTGAGTTTCTGCCGGACCCCCCTTGACCTGCTGAGTTTCTGCCGGACCCCTCTTGACCTGCTGAGTTTCTCCTGGACCCCTCTTGACCTGCTGAGTTTCTCCCGGACCCCCCTTGACCTGCTGAGTTTCTCCCGGACCCCCCTTGACCTGCTGAGTTTCTCCCGGACCCCTCTCCCTTGACCTGCTGAGTTTCTCTCGGACCCCACTTTGCTGAGTTTCTGCCGGACCCCTCCTTGACCTGCTGAGTTTCTGCCGGACTCCCCTTGACCTGCTGAGTTTCTGCCGGACCCCCCTTGACCTGCTGAGTTTCTGCCGGACCCCCCTTGACCTGCTGAGTTTCTCCCGGACCTCCCTTGACCTGCTGAGTTTCTCCCGGACCCCCCTTGACCTGCTGAGTTTCTCCCGGACCCCCCTCCCTTGACCTGCTGAGTTTCTCTCGGACCCCCCTTTGACCTGCTGAGTTTCTCCTGGATCCCCCTTTGACCTGCTGAGTTTCTCCCGGACCCCCTTTGACCTGCTGAGTTTCTCCCGGACCCCCTTTGACCTGCTAAGTTTCTCCCTTCTGGTGTTTTTACGAGAACCACAGACTTTCGCTCATACATTGATGAGGGGGATCAAGGGCCAAACATTGTCAGGTACCTCTCTGCTGGATAAAGGATACGGTTTAACCCGCTGAGTTTCTCCAGTGTTGGGTTTTCACGAGGTAGAGTCAAAGGGAGGAAGGGCCTGTTTCTGATCTGTAATGTTCTACGGACCCTGCTCTTCTTTCCGTACCGGTGTCCCAGGACCTTTCCAGGGCAGTCTCCGCGCTCAGGACCGCGCTGGGATCCCGGTCAGCGGTGGAGGAGCAGGTAAGCGTGGCTAATCCCGATCCAGCCCACGCCACTCCCAAGATTGGCGGGGGGTTCCACCCTACCTGCCCGACCAGTCTCGCTCTCCACGTGTACTCCGGGCACCCACCGCTGGTCCGGTGGGAAGGCGCAGGGCAGCCGGCGGCCGGCGCCCCCATCGCCCGGTGGGGAGCCCTAATCTTCCCTCCGGCATCCCGACTCCATCTGCAGCTCCAAAAAACGCTGTGCCACTGGGGTTCTGGGCGGTGGGAAGTGGCCTTGGCTTCCCCTGACACCGGCCAGGCCGCGCTGCGGTGGGGGAGTGGGCGGGGGGACACGACAGCGTGTTTATAAAACCACCCACCACTACTTTTCAAGGACCAGGATTTATCTCTCTCTCTCTTACCCTGGGACACAGCGGTTACTGTGTATGCGCTATACTGGCGCAGCGGCCAGCGGGCCACCTCTAATACATTTTTGATATGATCTTGTGGGCCAAATATAATTATTGGCCCGCGGGCCAGAGTTTGACATGTGTGGTCTATGGTGTCTGTATGTCCCTGACCACCCACAAAATAACTTTAGGAAAATTATATATATTTCTTAGTAAAGATAATAATAACTTAATTCCATCACAGAGTGTGGATAGGAATTAAAGTGTTGGCTACTGGGAGGTCTCTTGTGGCAGAGGGAGCAGGTGCTCAGCGAAGTGATCTCTCAATCTGCGAAACCTGCCTTTGCCACCCCCTTCACCCCCAACCTTTTGTTTGAACGCCTACCGACATTCTTTTATACCTTGATGAAGGGCTCAAGCCCAAAATGTCAGTTATGTATTTTTACCTTTGCTACATAAAGGACACTGTTTGACCAGCTGAGTTTCTCCAGCATTTTGTGTTTTTACTTCAACCATGGTGTCTGCAGATTTTTGTAATTTACTTTTATCTGCAGTTAAATACACTGGGCAGGAAGTATTCAGCAAAAAGAATGGAAATGTAGAATACTTCTTTGACCAATAGTTAATCATTTGAAGATGGGAAGGAAGTGGAGGATGGAGAAAATGGGTGCGCCTTGCAACAAAGGATGTAACAGGGTCAGGAGTGGGGTGTCTTTGATCTAGCATCAGGCCCACATTGTCTGAAGTTGTGAGATGGAGGTGATGCCAAATCAGGATTGTGTAAAAGGGGAAGTATATGTGGCCCGATGAGTTGATGAGGAAGGATGTTGGGAGTTGGGAAATGTGGATTTTTAATGAGATGGTATTTCAGGATCAGGTTCAGTCAATGTAACCAAATGGATGAAGGAAAGTAATTTACTTAACTGAAAAGCATTCCAGTTAAGCAATGCTGGAAAATGATCTTGTCCTGGAAGTACTTGGAGATGGTTAACCCTGGGACAATGTGATCCAAATTCCCATGCATTGCTCCAAAAATATTGTGTAGCTGGGTTTAGAAAATCAATCTCTCAGAGTATGGAACAAAGGTGAATAAATAGTTGAGATGTAGATCCATGTTTAAGGGTTGATTGTTCTTTATTTACATAAAATAATACCAAATCTAAATGAGTCTAAAGTTTTTTTTTCATTCCAGGGGTCTATTCGAGATGGATCTCCTTTCACGTCAGTATCTTGCTTTCATATGGTTTTATTTTTGATGGCATACATTGAAGTTAACAAATAGAATTCAGTATTCATCCTCACTGAGTTTGAACACCTTGTATGTAAAAGTGTGTAAAACATTAGTAAAACATCTAATATAGGTCAGCATAACATTGTAGGCTGAATGGCCTGTACTGTAATGCTCTTATCAGCAAAGAATGGAGGCCTCTTGCTGACAGGAATCAGCAGGAACTGGGATAATAAGTGATTTGCATTTTATCTAGGACAGAATGCAGCCAGCAATTTTTATTGAGGGTGGGTGTCTGGCTTAAATAAGATGTCCTGCGGGAGGAATTAAGTCCACAAACAGTCTGAGACTGTTGGTGGGAAGGATAATATCTCAGTAAGCATTTGAAAGGTATGGAGGAGCAAAGGAAAATGGTTTTGTAGAGAATTCCTGTTCATTCAGAACTGAATATTGGATGAAGACACTGAAAGTGGAGGTGGAATAGAGTGTCATCAGATCAAGAGTTGAAGAGAGAAGCAGCATTACAAATTTGGGAGAGGAAAGTGAGTTTGGAAGTGAGGCATGACTTCAGAGTACTTTGGGAATAATTTCTCTTAATTTCTGTACAAGATTTTAAAAGAAAATCTTATAATGATTTCTTTTGTTTATATTAGTTTTCAGAAAAGCAAGTGGGACAGCAATCGCTCAATGAGATATAACCAGGATGCCCAAAGAGAGGAAGGTACATCTACTAATGTATTGTAAATAGTTCAGATACTTGTTAATTGGTAAATAATACAAATAAACAAATTGAATGTAACTAAGTTTATCGTCATTTACAAATAAAATGTGCAGATGTAAGGCAGTAAGGTCAGCGCAATGCTATTACAGGTTCAAATTAGCCACTGTCTTTAAGGTCTTTGAGGGTTTCTTCCTACAAGACGTATGGGGTTAGAAGGTTAATTGGCCTTATGGATGTATTTGGGTGACGTGGGGTCATAGACCAGAAGGGCCTGTTACTGCGCTGTATCTCAATTCGATACAGTAAAAAGTCTTACTTGGTAAATCCACAACATAAGTTATCATAAAGAGAGAAAAAAAAGGTAATAAATATTCACAGTTGGCAGGTGGTACAATTGTTCTGTCAGTAGTAGAACCATGGAACACTACAGCAAAGAAAACAGGCCATTCAGCCCTTCTAGTCTGTGCTGAAACATCATTCCACTGATGTGCACCCAGTCAAAAGCTCTCCAGACCTCTCCCATCCATGTATCTATCCAATTTATTCTTAAAACTTAAGCCTGCATTTACCACATTAGATGACAGCTTGATTGACACTCCACCGCTCTGAGTGATGAAGTTTTCCCTAATGTTTCCCCCAAAGCCATGTCCTAATCTATGTGGAAAGAGCCTACTTGCATTTACTTTGTCTACACTCCTCATAATTTTGTAAACCTCTATCAAATCTCCTCTCATTCTCCTACACTCCAAGGAATAAAGTCCTAACCTGTTTAATCTTTTCCTGTAACCCAACTCCTGAAGACCTGACAATATCCTTCTGTAATTTGGAGACCAAAACTGCACACAATATTCCAAATTTGGCCTCACCAATGTCTTATACAACCTCACCTTAAGATCCTAACTCCTGTACTCAATACTTTGATTTATGAAGCCCAAGATGCCAAAAACTTTCTTTATAGCCCTGTCCACCTGTGACACCACTTTCAGGGTATTATGTATCTGTATTCCCAGAGCCCTTTGTTCCGTTCTTCCAAAATGCAACACCTCACATTTGTCTGCATTAAATTCCATCGACTATTTTTCTCCAGTTGGTCCAGATCCCTCTGCAAGCTTTGAAAGCCTTCCTCGCTATCCATAGTGCCTCCAATCTTGGTGTCATCTGCAAACTTGCTGATCCAATTTCCCACATTATCATCCAGTTCATTGATATAGATAACAAACAACAATGGTCCCAGCACCGATCTCTGAGGCACACCACTAGTCACAGTCCTCCAGTCTGAGAAGCAATCTTCATCTCTACTCTCTGGCTTCTCCCATCTAGCCATTGTTGAATCCAGTTCACTACTTCACCATGAATATCTTAGTGTCTGAACCTTCTGAACTCTCAGAAGTTTGCCTTTGAAGGCCTTCCACTGATTGAACACCTCCTTGCCAGAAAACAACTTATCCCAATCCTCTCTTCCTAAATTCTTTCTCATTTCCACAAAATTGGCCTTTCTCCAATTTAGAATATCAACTTGAAGACCAGTGCCGGTGTCTTTAGTGATTAAAGATAATTACTGAACAATTCAGTAATAATCTTAATATATTTTAACATCAATTTCCTTTGCATGAGCCAGTAATACTTTCCAAATACTTGGAGCCAGAGTAAAAATTTCTATTTTCTCTATGGAATTATTTAATTACATTTGCAAAAAGCAATGCAGAAACAAATTTTTTGAAATTAATTTTCAGACCAGCGAAGGATGGTTGACATAATTGGACATTTGACAAAAATAAGATTTGGAGAAAAAGTTGATCGCACCAAGGCAAAAGAAGGAAAAGAGGTGAGTTAAGTTTCTATTGGCATCTTCTGGCCATGTATAAGTTGATATGTGATCATATCTGTTCATCAATTTGAAAAATTAGTCAAAAAAATGTTTGAGTATTGTCTAATAGGAAAAGTTATTTTTGGGGATGGTGATTGAGGTGGAGCAAAACTACAAATTATTGCTACTAGTTATTTAATTATTTGATGATCACATTCTCAAGTCCTGGCTGTTCACCGAATATCTTGAATGAGGTGTATTCTGGTTCTTATTCATGAGTTCACCTTGCTACTTTGATAAAAATTGAATGCATGAATTTGGTTAACAAAGATGTATCAGGGATAAGTTTTTTAAAATATTTGTTTCCATTCATTGAAGATGGTTGAGCACATCCTTTCCTTCAAAGGGAAAGACTAATTGAATTCTAATGTTACCTTTTCAGGAAGAGACTATTCAAGGCGTTGGTGAGGCCAAATTTGGAATACTGTGTGCATTTCTGGACCCCAAATTATAGAAAGGATATCAATAAGGAAGAGAGGATACAAAGAAGATTTATTAAAATGTTGCTTGGATTGGAGTATCTAGAATACAAAGGAAGATTGATTAGACCGGGTCTTTATTAATTGGAGCATAAAAGGTTGTGGGGGGATTTGATAGAGGTATATAAAATTATGAGGGGAATAGATAGAGTAGATGTGAATAGGCTCTTCCCTTTGTGGGTAGGGGAGATTGGAACGAGGGGTCATGAGTTGAAGGTTAGGGGCAAAAGTTTAGAAGTAACATGAGAGGGAGCTTCTTCACTCAGAGAGTGGTGGCTGAGCGGAATGGCTCTCTGGAAGAGGTGGTTGCCTCAAGGTCAGTTTTGTCATTTAAGAAAAAGTTGGATAAGTGCATGGATGTGAGGGGATTGGAGGGTTATAGGCAGGGTCCAGGCAAGTGGGACTAGAGGTTACCTGTTTCTGTACTGTAATTGTTATATGGTTATAAGAGTAAAGAAATAAATATTTATTACTAAGTTAAGGAATGATGGGTCACTGCTGTCGAATGTAATAGGCTGTATGGAAAGTTGTATAGTGCAAGGCTAAGGATTTTTTGGATGGTAAGGTTAGACATTGTTATATTGCCACTGAAGTGTGCGGGTGTCTACCAACCAGACCAGGAGAATCAGATGGGATTATAATGCAGGAGTATCCTGAATTCATCTGCCTGACTGATTTTTCTCCATTGAAGACTGGTGCAATTAACCAAATTGTGCAACCAGCATCAAGAGCACACTCAGGGAGTCAACAGACAGTTATTTTTATGGTTATAAATATATTTCCTTAAAACATGGATCACTTTCCAGTTCACAGAAAGCTTTTTCAACTGCCTGTAAATTATTAGACTCACCTATCCACAAGTACAAATGTAGTGTGGCCCATTAACCTACCAATCTAGGGAGGAAACTGGAACACTGAGGTGAGAACATATGAACTCCACTGAGACTGTGCTTGAGGTCTGGATTAAACCTTGGATGCTGGAAATGTGAAACAGCAGTTATGGAACCCCTGCCAGTGTGTCAGCATGTGATACCTGGATGGTTTGTTGCCTTCCTGGTGTCATGGTCAAGGAAGTTGCAGAGCATGCTGAGGTCATGGTCCACATTTGGTATTATTAAAGGAATGGGGTTCTGCATCAGAGCAAAGAGAGCTAGGAACAAGATTAAAAAAGCAGGATCTTAAAATACAATAATCTGGGATGTTACTAATTTCCTAGTAAGGACAGAAATAGTAAGATAAATGAATAGAGACTGTAAATGATTTTTAAATTTAGAACTACAAGCCCTTCTTGCCCATGAACCTGTGCCACACCAATTAACCTACAAACTTTGTACCTTTTTGGAGGTTGGGAGGAAGCTGGAGCAGACATGGGGAAAACGTACAAACCCCTTGCAGACAGCGCCAGATTTGAACCTGAGGCATTGTAATGCTTCAAGAGGGAGGACTTTAGATTGCTGAATTAGACTTTTGGAACATGGTGGAGGGAAAGTAGAACCTCTGCATGTCAGGTGAGATACATCTCAACAGGAGTGGGGCAGTATGCTGGTAGAGAGCAGAGCAGATTGAAACTAATTTAACAGGGATTTGATGATGTGGGTTGAAGAAAAAAAAAAGTCGAGTTGGAAATAAAGATACGGTTTTGGGTAAGGGCGTTTTAGGAAAGCAATAAAGTGGGGGGGGGGATAATTAGAGAGGAAAAGGAAGGAGCAGAGCATACAGTTTGATAATGGTATGATCTGACAGCCATTACAGAGAGCATGACGGGGAAATTAATATAGAGCAGTGTTTGACATTTTAGAAGAAAGGAAAAGGTGGAGTAGCTCTGATATTAATGTTGCCATGAGGAATAATTCAAGGTTTTTTTATTACCATGTAATAAAATGGAAAATGTAATATTACACAAAATTTTCTTTAGTCTACCATAAGACAGACAAAGATTTGACATCAGCAGAAATTACCTCTGGGGGAAATTACAATCAGAGAAAGAGAAGCAAGAGATTCCCTCCAGAGTCAGTGAGTGTCCATGGATTAGTCTCCAGCGCTCCAGTAACCACACAGATTTTAGTCCAAACCATTAGCAACCCGAGTTCCAAATCCAAACCTTTGAGATGATCAGGAAGTACCCATGGCACCTTCTTGCATCTGTTCCGATACTTGGCACCTCTTCAGTAAGCCACAGTCTGGTGCGAGTCCCTTGACCACAGTCACTAGCAGTTTGCTGCCTGTGTGATCCTTCACCCTTGGAGCCTCTTACAGGTTCATCGCTGTGGGTTTCTGGTGCCCTGTGCCAGCCCTCTGCTTTCCTGGAATCAGCAATCCCTTGAAGCCACTACTGAACATAGGCTCTGCCATCTTGGGTCCAGACCCCTTGGTCACAGGATTTTAAAATAAACTACTGTCAGCTCTTTTAACAGCCATTTAATGCCTGAATGGAGCCTATGGCAATTTGGACTGGGTGGTTGAACCCCACAGGAGAGCACTGTATCTCCCACTTCCCATTATTTGTGGGTCTGCACCAGCGGCATTGCCACCATTTTTTTTTCTCTGTAGAATTTCCTGGAATGGAAAAAATAAATAACTAGGGTTAAAAGTCCTGGTGGAAATAATATAAAGGCCCAATAATATTTTTTGGGGTTTCTTAAAGCAATTTGAGGGTAATAAAATTGGATCTGAACTATTACATGGTCTATCTAACTGGGACATGCTAAGCTGGCCAGAATATACACATGTTCTAGATTGCCTCATTCTCTTCCCTTTCTTTATTGTATATTTTCTCTTATTGAGCATATCCCAAAAGACCAGATATATAACAACAGGAAGGAGGTTAACTGTTCATTCAATATGACATAATTTCATCCAATTGCAACCTTTGACCTTTACATCAACTAAGATTAACTTGCTTTCTCTCTGTCAGTTGTAATGAAGGTCAAAATGAAAAGAAAGACCGAGGATGAGATAAAATCTGCAAGTAACAGAAACAAAAACTTGTACCTGTAAAAATTCTTTGGCCATTTTCCCAATTTTATATTTTAAAGTAAATGCTAGTCCCTTGGATGGAGAGAATGAGGAATTAATCAATATTGCTAAGGATCCTACCATTAGCCATGCACTCGTCCTTCCTTCAAATTCGACCATCACGAGGTACAATCTACTCACAAAGCCATGCTGACTATGCTCCTAAATTCTCTCCAATTATATTAATTATCTTTGATCTGTAAAGGTGGCTTAAAAGTGTGAAAATACAGAACATTAACTAAATTCCAAATTAAATTTGTAGATATTGCCCCGTCAGTATAAAAAAAAATGCATTGCGATTACCTGGAAGTCTAACTTTCCCCTCCCCCCCCATCACTCGATGGTCCACGGACATGCACAGCTGCATGTCCATGGAGAAAATAACATAATTTAAGAAATAAGTATGATATTTTTGCCAAAATATGGCAACCTTATCTAGAGCACTTTGGTGTGCAGCTATAACAACAGTCCACGGTTCAAAAAACTAACAAAATAGATAAAGGCAACAGTAAAGTAGCTGAAAGAGTGGAAGTATGCTGATTTTTTTCTTTAATTATTTTAGTTGTTTAATTTTCTAAGTTCTGGGAGGGAAGGAAGGAAATTACAAGTAAGCTGGCATAGTATTTTTATCTGAAAAGTGAATTGTACTGAAAGTGGAAATGCATTAAAAGGATTTTTTTTTCAAATGAATTGAAAAATAAAATTTTCAAAAAGGAAAATACACACCAACGGGCTTGAAGATAGTTTCTTCCCTGTAGTTGTCGGGTTCAGGAATGAAGCCCATTACAGCACTCCAATGATGCCCTTGCTTTGTGCAAACTGATCTTCTATTTCAATGCAATCCTATGCTCTGCAAATTGTGCTCTAAACATGGCTGTATGTGGGATAATCTGTTTGTTGATAGGAGAATCCTTCTCACTCTATTGGGTATCTTAAGGAGAAACAATTTAGATGATGTTTGAATGAGGAGTAGTGCACAAGATGAAAAATGGACAGGAGCTTATGTAGAGTTTAGATGAGGAAGGATCCGAAGGGATCACATATATGGACCCGTTGTTCAAATGTATTATTGTACAACTAGTAAAAACACAAAATGCTGGAGAAGGTTAGACTGTGTCCTTTATGTAGCAAAGGTAAAGATACATAACCAATGTTTTGGGCCTTTCAAAGGGCCCAAGCCCAAAACGTTGGTTATGTATCTTTCCTTTGCTACATAAAGGAACCTGTTTAACCTTCTGAGCTTCTCCAGCATTTTGTGTTTTTACTTCAACACTGTGTCTACAGAATTTTGTTATTTACTTGGTGTATAACTAAACTACTATTTTGCAGTTTGCTGGTGGCATTTATTCCAGATTGGAATCTCAGTTTAAAGTATGTCAACCAGCAACTTCTCGGCACAATAATTCATCACAAAACACAAGGTAATCTGCATTTCTATTCTTTCTATAATGCCCACTAACTTGTGGAATCAAGATTAAATGTAACAAATATCTCACATAAAATCTTTTTGTTTTAATGTGGATTTACAAGGTGCAATTTAGTTGGAAGTTATGTCAATGTAGAATAGTCTTCACAAAGATTATCAGAGATGATATACAACAGTACAGTCCCTTTAATATTGTACTGACCTATATAAACATACTCCACTATCAATCTAATCCTTCCCAACCCATAATCCTCTTATTTTTTTCCATCCATGTACCTGCTGAATTATTTTAATATCCTTATTATACCACCCAGCTTTCACCGCCATTCACTACAATGCAAAGGACCTACCTCAAGTGCAAGACCCAGACCGCCAAATATATCAACGGCAGATACTTAAAACTTAAACAATGATTTTTTTTTCAGACTACATCAACATTATCTACATAGATTTTACAGAGTCCATAATGAGTCTATTTTGAGTGTGATAAAGCTTCTTATCCTTTACCTCGCTTTCATCATATCCTATTTTTCCCTAACTGTAATGGTATTTGCCTCACTTAATCCACAAGAGTTCCTCGTATTTCTCAAGGTAAATAAGCAGCCCTTGAAATTCAGTAACTATCTTATTTAATGACCAAGTAGAAAGAGTTGAGTAAAGTAGATGCAATTTTATATAATTCTATCAGGTCATCTTTCTTTTCCATCAATACATCTAAACTTCTAGTTTACTTATTTCTTTGGTTATATAACATGACACTGGAAAAACATTGACCTGTGGTTGTAATTTTGAGTTGAAGATTTTTATCATTCATTGCTGTATCTAAGTCCTTTAGTCAATACTATAACTGTTGGTAATGTGCCCACTGGTTAGTACAATGCTGAATATCTCCACCTTGTTCTTGTAAGTGTGTTGCAAAATGGGATGCAGTCAAGGTGAATGAATTAACAACCGGTAAGTATGCAAGCAATCTTAGGTTTTTTTGTCGGGCCACCTATAGATAGAACACATCCCTCGAATTCTCTACCACTTCCCCATCTCATCCGTTATTGCATCCACAGCACATCTCCTCTGGTTGAGGTACCAGTTGGCTTTAAATTACAGGTCGTCCCCAACTTACGACCATCCGCACATAGGTCTGAATTTTAAAAATATATTAAATTTATTTAGTTTATGTTGCATTTCACAAACTATAACAGGGATACAGGGCAGGTAAGAGCCAAAATGTGTGTACTTGTTAGTTGGGGTCCTGGGGCTGGGTACGGCCATCTTGATCCCTTTGTGCATGTGTGGTGGGTTCGCATGTTGGAGTTCATTTGGCCCATGTGCAAGTGTTAAGGGTGTGAATTCAATATCACCAAGGACGCTCAACTCTCATGCAGATGCCAACCAAATTCCATGGCGCCTGCTTGAGAGTTAAAGATGCAATTTCAATATCATCACGGTGCTTCATTCCAATACATAAATCCACCGAAGACTAGCGCATGCTAATAAGGAAAGCATAGACCAGAATGTGGAAAGATTGGCCAGGGTTGATCAACAAATTCAAGTTGTTATCGTCAAATGTACATTAAAAAAAGATTTACAATAAAAAAAGTTTGCTTTAAGACCGGTGGTCTTTGCACGTGGGCACAATTACGAATGATTCTTCAGTCCCCGTTACAGTTGTAAGTCAGGAACTACCTGTATAATAATATAAACTATTGCCAACAACTGGTTCCATTAAGTCTAGCATAACATGCAGTGTCTTTGCTGCTTTGTTAAAATGATTCCCTTGTGCAATCATTGCGAATGAGGAGGTAGCATGAAATGTATCTTCAGTAACATATTTGCTTTATCAAACTTAATATGCTTTACTCTCTCACTACTAGGTCCAAGACTCGTTTATCACAATTGCGCCCAACATAGTGGATCCAAGAACCAACAGAGATGAACACTTGATAAATGCCAAATTCCACTGCAATTTAAACATGCATGTTTATTAAATGTCTAATCAAGTACAGAGTGCAAATGGTATTCAGATTTTTTTTTCTCAACTAACTACATTACATGATGAGATAATGCCATTTATACAAACAAAAATTGGAAAGGTTGAATCTGGCTGGAGAGTGTTGATAGAGTACAAGATGTGGCCCTCCAATTTACAGGTGGCCTCTACTCAGCAATACGAGGCTATGCCCAGACATGTCAGTGTGGAATTGAAGTGGGTGGCCTTGCTATTACAGTGGACAGAGTGAAGGTGCTCCACAAAGCAATTTCCTAATCTGTGTGACCCCCTACAGATTCATGTGAAGTGTATGGAAGGACTGTTTGGGGTCCTGAACAGTGGTGAAGGGATGAGTGGACGAGAGAGTATGGAGGCACCGATCCCTGCAGAGAGTAAAGGGGGGAGGGGGGAGATCCCATTTAATAACATAAAATTATATGGATGCAGAGATAGGTAAGAAATAATGTAAACCCTGTCCTTATTGCATCTATTTGTGTGGGAGTGAAGGGGGCAGGACAGATGTGCGGGAAATAGAGGAATTGTGGGTGAGGGCTAAGTTGATGGCAATAGAGGAAGCCTCAATTATTGAAAGACATCTCATCCTAGGAGCCAGGCGTGGCAGAGATTGGAGGAATTGAGAGCAAATAATAGAATCCTGAGTGGGAAGAAGTGTACACAAAGTAATTGCGGGAATCAGTGATTTTTTTTTAATATATAGATGTCTAGATAGTTTGTCTCCCAAATTAGAGATAGAGAAATCTAGAAAGTGGAGAGAGTTATTGGAGATGGACAGATCCATGACTGATGTTATACTCGAGGAAAACACTCAGGTTTGTAGACACTGTGATTGAACCAAAAACTTGATATAGCAAAGATAGATAGCCAATGTTTCAGGCTTGAGCCCTTCGTCAAGGTCTGAGAAATTGGAGGACCAATTTCCAATTTCTGTCTGGGCACTCTCCAACCAGATGACATTAACATTGCCTACAATGTCCTCTGTCTTCTTTCCTCCAGCTCTCCACCCTTCAAAGCACCTCCCAAATTCTGTGACCTTAAGGGCAACAGGTACTTGCAAACCTGCAGGTTAGCCCCTCGGGTCACCCAACATTTTGATTTGGGGATATTTCATCACAAGAGCAGAAGTTGGCCAATTGCCCATCATTCTGCTCTGTCATTTTATCATGAGCTGATCCTTATCACTTATTCCCACTCCCTGGCCTTCACCCCCCATAACCCTTGATGCCATGACTAATCAAATACCTGTCAATTTAAATACACTGCCACTGCTGCAACAAGTTCCACAGACTCATGACCCTCTAGCTGAAAAGAAATTCTTTGTTTGAAGTTAAAGCTCTTTTATCCTGAAATCGTGGCCTCTTGTCCTCGACTCCCCTACCATGGGAAACAACTTTGTCATATCACCTCTGTCCATGTATTTCAACATTCGAAATGTCTCCATGAAGTTCCCCCCTCCTCCTTCAGTATTCCAAGTACATTCCAAGAGCCGACAAACATTCCTGTTATCATACTAGTAAATCTTCTCTGGACCCTCTCCAATGGTAGCACATTCTTTCTCAAAAAAGGCACCTAAAACTGTACACAGTACTCCAAGTGAGGTCTCACCAGCACCCGATACAGTCTCAACATTACACTCCTGCTCTTTTATCTTATTCCTCTAGAAATGAATGGCAACATTGCATTTGCTTTCTTCTCCACTGACTCAACCTGGAGGTTAATTTTTTGGGTATCCTGCACAAGGACTCCCAAGTCCCTTTGCACACATGAATTTTCTCCCCATCTAAATAATAGTCTGCCTGTCTATTTCTTGTATCGAAGTGCATGACTACATTTCCCAACATTGTATTTCATCTGGCCATCTCTTTGCCCATTCTCCTAACCTATCCAAGTCTCTGCAGCCTTTCCACATCCTCAATGCCACCAGCTCTACCACCTATTTTGGTATCATCCACAAACTTGGCCACAAAACTTTATAATTCCATTATCCAAATCATTTATATACATCAAAAGAAGTGGCCCAAACACTGAGCCCTGCAGAGCACCACTGGTAACTCAGAGTAACTTAAAGGAATTGACGGAAGGGCACCACCAGGAGTGGAGCCTATGGCTTAATTTGACAACAAGAAAGGATCTAGAATGCATGGATTGGGATAAGTTGTTTTCGGGCAAGGATGTGGGAGGTCAGTGTGGAACCTTTAAAGGTAACATTTTGAGAGTAAAGTTTGTATGTTCCTGTCAGGATTAAAAGCAAAGTTAACAGGCATAGAGATCCTTGGTTTTCAAGGATAATAGGGATCTGATTCAGAAGAGAACAATGTATAGCAGGTATAGGCAACATGGAGCAATTGAAGTACTTGAGGAATATTTTAAAAAATGCAAGAAAAACAATTAGAAGGGCTAAAAGAGACACGAGTTTCCTTTGGCAGACAATGTGAAGGAAAATCCCAAGGGTTTCTGCAGGTATATTAAAAGCAAAAGGATAGTAAGGGACAAAATTGGTCAGTTTTGTATGAAGCCAGATGGGGGATATCTGAAGTGGTTTTTTTCAACAGTTGGTGTAGCAGTTAGCACAATGCCTTTACAGTGCCAGCAATTGGGACTGGACCGTGGTTTGTGTCCTGCGCTGTAAGGAGTTTGTACATTCTCTCTGGGTTTGTGTGGGCTTTCTCCAGGGGCTCCGGTTTCCTCCCACCATTCAAAAACTTACCAGGGCATAGGTTAATGGGGTGTAAATTGGGCGGCATGTATTCATGGGGCCAAAATGGCTTGTTACCATTCTGTCTATCTAAAGTTAAATTTTAAGAATTCACTCAGGAAATGGGGACACTCATGGGAAGTAAGGAAAACCAGCAGTGAGGTAATGGTACCATTTCAGATTAAAGAGGAGGAAGTACTTGCTACCTTAAAGCAAATAAGGATGGATAAATCCCCAGGGCCTGACAAGATGTTCCCTCAGAATTTGAGGGAGGCTAGTGTAGAAATTGCAGGGGCTCTGGCAGAAATATTTAAAATGTCCTTAGCCAAGGGTGTGGTGCCGGAGTTTTGAAGGGTAGCTCATGTTGTTCTGTTGTAGCTTTTCTTAAATAAAGGCACATTAGCCACCATCCAGTCTTCCTACATCTTACTCATGCTCAAAAATCATGCAAATATCTCTGCCAAGGATCCTGTAATTTCTTCTCCAGCTTCCATTAACATGCAAGGAAAAACTTGATCAGGCCCCAAGGATTTATCTGCCTTTATGCATTTCAAGACCTCCAGTACTTCCTTTCTGTAACGTGGACTCTCTTCAAGTTAACCTCCCCTAACATGTGTCTTTCTCCATGGTAAACACAGATGAGAAATACTTGTCAAGGACCTTGTTCATTTCCTGTGGTTCCACCTAGACAACCTTGTTACTCTTTGAGACCCTATTTTCCCCCAAATTTATTTGGTTTTAATATACTTGTAGAACCTCTTAGAATTCTCCTTAATCTTATTTAGAGTATGCTGCTAATATTTATCTGAAAGAATTAGATAGGGAAGGTTTAGAAGGAATTAGATTTGTTAAAGTGGTTGGCATTGATGAGTGGGGCCAAAGGACTTGCTTTCACGGTATCTGACGCAAAAATTGGTGGTTTAGTGGATAATGATGATTACCTAAGGTTGCAACAGGATCCAAATGAACTGGGTTAGTGGAGCAATGAATAGCAGGTAGAATATAGTAAGTGTGAGTGTTTGCACTTTGGTAGATTAAACCAGATTATGACCTACATGATGAATGGTAGAGCTTGAAGAGTATTGTAAAAGATACTTGAGGGTGCAGGAACACATTTCCATGGAAGTGTTGATGCAAGTGGACAGGGTGGTGAAGACATTTGGCATATATGCCTTTGAATGTCTGGGCAACAAGTGCAAAAGCAGGGATGTCATCACTGTACAAGGCATTGGGGAGCCCGTACTTGTGAGTATTGTGTGCGGGTTTGGTCACTCAGCTGCAGGGAATAGCTGCAGAAAAGATTCATGGGTTTGAATTATATGGAGAGGCTGGGACTTTAATCCCTTGAGGGGATCTTTTAGGTGTTTGTAAATCATGAGTCTTCAGGGAATGAGTCAGTCTTTTTCCCATGTTAGGGGTCTCTAAAATGAGAGGCATAGATTTAAGGCAAGAGGGAAGCATTTAAAAAGGACTCGAAAGGCTCTTTCACAGAGAAGATGGTGCTAAACATGGAACGAGTTGCTGGAGGAAGTGCTAAAGGCAGGGACTTCAAAAAAATTGTTTAGATAAGAAAGGTTTGGAAGAATATGGGCTGAACCAAAAGCAACTGGAACTAGGTTGGGCTAATGTCTCAGTGTTGTCGAAGTCCATAACTTAAAAAAAAAGTGCACCTGCAGTCCTGTCTATGAGGTAAGTTGTTAGATCATGAGACCATTTTCAACATGAAAACCATGGTAATGATGAGAGGATTGCAGTTTTCACCCTCTTGCTGAGATGCACAACCTGTATTTGTGGTGTAGATACAAAAAATATCTTTGGCCTTGAAAGACGAAGCATTCATTTACCCTCAGTGCAAACTTCTGGATAAAACAATGGAACATTTATTTATAATAACAACTACTATTTTTAAGAATTAAATTTTGATGCAAGGAAAGCATGGCTGCCAAAAGCTTTTAAATTATTATTTAAAGGTTTTTGGTAGTCAAAGACAAAAGCTATTCAATTATTTTTAAATTCTATTTTACAAACAAACAAATATGCCAATTCAAAAACAATTTAGTTTTGCGATAACTTGTTTTTTTTTCCAACTTTTATCTAAATTGGTTGGATCTGAGATAGAGAATCCCCAGCAGGATGAAATCTTCATTGCTGTGTAAACCTGCACTTACAAGAGAACTGTTAAGTCGTGGCAGATCCTAGAACAGTATTCCTCTCAAATTCAAATACTACAGAAAGCTATACTGGTAATTTCACTAGCATTTGAATATACAGCAGAATGTTTATTGTTGTCTCTCCCTGACCTTTCTTCAACGTTCTTAACTAATGGATCAGAAATACAGTGTTGGTGCAACTGGCAGCTGCAGCACCTTGTGGCTGATCTCTTTAATCAACCTAATACTTAAAAACAAAGTGCTGAAGAAGTCAGGAAGCAACTATGGAGCGAAACATCATCAAATCTTTAACTACTCAATGGGAAATACAGGCGTGCGATCACAAGGTAAATTTCACCTCAAATCCTTCCCACCGAGCACAGAAATGAAATGCTATAAAAAGTAGATGCTATTTTCCTTCTTTACAGAAAGAGCTTTCACCAATGCAATACATTCTGGAATGGAACCTCAAATTCATCCTTCTTCACCTGGTTAGGCCAGAAATGTTGTTTATGTATCTTTGCCATAAAGAAAGCTGGATGACTCAAGTTTCTCCAGCACTTGTGTATTAATTGGAGCAGAATACATGCAAGAGTAGATGACAATGTCTTGGTAAGCAAAAAGAAACTTTATTTCAACATGCAGAAGCCCATCAACCATGCGTCTAATTTTGACCTCTGTAGAACAATATCAAACACACCTATTCAATCAGTATTGTCATTACTCTATACCTTTCAATTTATTCTCACAGTGCATTCCCATTCTGCATGCCTTTAACCATATTAAACATTATTCCCCAGTGCAAGACTGCTGATAACCCTGTAGAGTTTTGGACAAAAACCTTCAAACTACACCTTCTTTGTGCAGCAGACTGGTGGATATGCTGTGAATATTACAAGCTCATATACAGGACAATTAACATTATTAAAATATTCAGGTTGTACATCTTTAATCCAAGACATTAGGACCTGGCCATTGCCAGACCACAGAAATTGACCCCTAAGGGAACCCCCTATGTCAACATCCAAAGGTAGAGCAAAGCTTAAAACGAGAAATAATGCTATGGATGGTATGGTTACCACAATGCCTTTACAGTGATCAGGATTGCTGTCTGTAAGAAGTTTATACTAACAGCGGCAGATTCAAACATGCCAGACCACAAAGCTCCAGATAAAAGAGCTATAACTTGTACAACATTTAGTGACTACTTTTAATCAGAGGCTTCACTGCCTGTTTGTGGGCTTTGGGAACAATCCATGCTGCAAGCCTACACAGGCAAGACCCTCAACTCTTCCTATGCTATATTGAGGAATACATCGGGGCTGCCTCATTACCTTCTGGGATTTCTGGCACTTACAATAGGATCCTACTACTAGACACATCTCTGCCTTCCGTGACTCCCTCGTGCACTCATCCCTCCCAACCAATCGCACTGCCCCCCCCTCCTCTTTCCCTGTGGCTGCAGGAGGTGCAACACTTGCACCCACACCTCCTCCCTCACCATGGTCCGGGGCCCAAAACAGGCCTTTCAAGTGAAGCAACAGTTCATTTGTGTATCTGCAGGACTGATTTAAGGCCTCCAGTGCTCCCTTTGTGGCCTTCTCTATATCAGAGAGACTGGGAGATCGCTTCACTGAGCACCTTCACTCCATCCACATCAGTGACAGAGAGACCTCCTAGTAGGCAACCATTTCAGTTCTGTGTCACACCTGTCCATGGCCTTGCATACTGTCCCACCAAGACCACCTGTAAATTGGAGGAACACCACCTGATTTATGGTCTGGGCACTCTCCAGCCACATTTTCTGGTTTCTGCTAACTTGCTCCCCTCTTCTCCCTCCCTTCACCTAGCCATCCCTCCACCTATCACTTCCTGCCTTTGTGACCTCCCCTTCCAACTCTTTTGTTCAAACACCCCAGATATTTTCCTATTCCTTGATGAAGGGATCAAGTCCAAAACGTCAGTTATGCATTTTTACCTTTGTGTTTTCACTTCAACCGTATTATCTGCAGATTTTCATATTTTACTTACAACAAATCTTTCCAGTTCAGAATGAGACCTTGTGACTTTTCTGTCCATTGCCTCTGTTTCAGACCACCATCCCATTGAGCAGACATTCCCCCTTGGGGACCACAGCATGAAATTATGTTTTTTATGTAGTCAGTAGGAGAAGAGTATGGAAGAAACTAACTAAATGACTGTTTCACAGGGAAGGGGGCCCATAACCTTTGAGCAGAGTTCTAAGGGGCCCAAAGCAAAAAGAATGTTGAGAATGGCTGCCAGAGAGCATCTTCACTAACAGGACCTCTCACAATCTTCATTCAACGCTTCAAGATTAACTGCAATTCAGAACAAACATAACTTCTATAAAATATTCCAGTATTGTCAATGTAAATGACAATTGCTCCATCAATATTCAAAAATTGTTCTTTGCTTGTTATTTCAGAATTACGGCATAATTTCCTTTGTCATCAACTTTACAATTCTGGAATATCACACGTCATTTTATGTCCTTTTTATTTTCTGTTAACCTTTTGCATATATTTCATTACAATTTAATCAATTATGGCAATACAAATTGAATATTAAAATTAATATTGATAAAACTTACCTTTTTATTGTGCATCACACATCTATATATTGCAGTATCAAAGTAAACCTCAAAATAAAAAAAATGTTTAGATCATTAAGCACTTTAAATACCTGATTCAAGATCAATTAAAATGCAGAATCACCTCCGAGTGAATGTCAGACTTGAACTAAAGGCTGTTCCTAATAAATGGCTCAACGATTTTGATGCAGTAGTTACCAACAATACATAAATAGTAGATCCCACTGATGCTTTTAAAAAAGTCAAGTTGGTTTGAAAAAAGTATAAAATCAAACGCCTTCCTTTTGATTCACTAAAACAAAAAGAATCAGTGTTATTTTCATTTTAAAATTTTAATAGTTAAAAATATTAAACCACTATTGAGTTCATCTTCTTCCTAATATTTGGCAGTTAATTTTGTGCGTATTGAAAAACATGGAGAACGATATAAAGTTCCAATTTTTATTTTGTGTGCTTTATTTCCACCATGGGAAACCTGTCAGATAAAGCACCTTAGTTATGCCAGGTCATGTCTACAGAGGATTCTTAACAGAATCAAATTAATCGTGGTTGATTTAGTATACAAGTAAACAACTTAATTTGGATAATAGAACCACGGAGATTTGAGGCAAGATTGCCTCCTTTAATAGAGTACAAAAACTGGCAACAAAGGACACAATATTATACACAGTAAAAATGCAATATTTTTAAATTACATCATACAATGTGAGAAGAACAAAATCTGTAAGCCTTCACACCTAGATACACCTCAAATCTGGATGAAAAGCCACAACAAATTACTTCTATGTAAAAGCTGACCATTAATATGATTTCCCTTGAGAAGTATGCTGTAAATGCCTTTGCTTTAAGTTACCTAGAAATTTGTGTTTAGTTTTCCACATATCACATCTTCAAGCGCATAACCCTAACACACTGGATTTCTCTCACCGCTGAGATGCTTCTTTGTACAAATAGCTAACAGGCATTCAAGCAGGAAAAGTCACTTGACAGTGAAGCACAAAGCATCAGATTCAACAGGCAGAACAGAATTAAACAAAACTCAAACCGTATTTAAAAAGGGCAAAACTAGTCATGCTACTAGTCTCATCAAGAAGTGGGCTGGTTCCCTCTGCTCAATATTCGTGTGACTGCACTAATAGTAGATTCAATGGTCCTGCACAAATTATCTAAAAGGTCCTGCTGTTGCATGTTAAAGAGTCCTCTGGAATGGGTACAGCTGTTGGATAAACCACTTTCTGGGTCAAATGGCGGCAAATTTTGAGCTTCACAGTTCCTAAGGTCAGTCAGATCAGATAAAACTGTAGCAGCGGGTGGTGGTGTTGAGGGAGAGTCAGAATCATCTTCAGTTACACTGGGTTCCTTTTCAGAACTTAGTAGCTCCTTCACTTTACAATTGTCTGCTGCATCCTCTCCCTGCAACTGTTCTACAGAGTCCTGAGGCCTATTGCTCATTAATGTCTCATGTGCACTCGAGGAAGAAACATCCATTTTATCTTCTTTTATAGAAATAGGATCAGGGGTTGGTGGGTCTTGTTCGGTTCCTGGATCAATGACAGTTGAATCTCTCGTTTCAGTGTCTGAGATACTGGCAGGGGTTAATGCCTCCCTAGTTTCTGTCCGAGTATCACTGGGGGTGCTGTGTCCTGTGCTGCTGCCTTGTGGATGTTCTTCATCACTGCTAACACGCCTCCTTTTAACAGGAGTGGCTCCTTCGTCATCTGTTAAAGAGAGAAAGCCTGAAAAGTGTGCTTGTATTTCATAACTGAACATTGGAAAAGGAACAAAAGAATACATTCTAAAGACAAAATACTGTATATGATTTGAAATCATAAATTAAAAAAAAATTAAAAGGCTAGAACACACAGGAGGTCAACCTTTGTGAAAGGAGAAACTGAGCCAGCATCATGGGTGAGAGCTGGGAAAGTTACAGATAAAAGGGGTTTGACACAGTGACAAAGGAGCAGAAATCAAGCACATCTGTGATCGATGAAAGCTGGGGAGACTCAGTGAAAAAGGCTATGGATCATGCAAAATCAAAGAGATTAATAAAGGGATGTAAAAAAAAATCAGTTTGGAAATGGTTTCAACAAAGATCTTTTTTTCTGAAACTGGACTAGTTTTATTCCCTCAAGGCCTTTTGGAGTTATGTTGAAAGCTCTCACCAAAAAGATCTCAAGCTTCATGGCAACTGGAATCTGTTCATAGGACTAAAGCCTGTTATTAATTTTTGAGAGAATATATTCCAAAATCTGCCTTCCAGAAATGGTTAGTTGGCTTCTATTCCCATCAATGACACAAAAAGATAAAATTAAGCAATTTATGTTGGACATGAACTACAAATACCTTAGCATTAAAGACAGATCTTATAATCTAGGCAACATACGATGATATTAGTGTTGATTATGATGTAAAAGTTTTAAAATGGAAACAATTAAAATTAATTTATCAAAACAATCCCTTATACACACCCTTTGTTTTTCTTTCTTTTGCTTCCTGCTCCTGCAATGTATTCTTCTGCTGACACGTCCTACACTTGCCTAACAAATCTTGTAGCGTCTGGATTAGAGCAGAGTCTAGTAGTTTGGGGGTGTGTGAAGAAAGCAGCAAAGCAAGAGCTCGCAGATCCTGTTAACAGACAAATAATTTTTTTAAGGTATTAAGCATATGCAACTGCAGTAAAAGTCCAGCTTATGCCAGACTTGATGAATACTAGTTAATCAAAAGGCCACATAGCTGATTCTCTGGTGCCTCCACTCAATTGCCCATCTTTTGGCTTAGCTTGGCCATCTGCACGATCAGTACCAGTCCATCTGACTGACTGCAGCTCTTCCACTCCTTTTGTGCTGGCAGTGTTGAGAGCCAATCACTCCCTCTAAAATGTTTATGGTCTTAGGGAGTTCTTTTTAAAAGTAGAACTTACAACTCAATGAATGCCCTTTTTGAGTATTTCTCCACTCACCTTCAATCTATGCCCCTTAGTTTTAGATTCACCTATTCTGGGGAGTAAGTTATGACTATTTCTATGCCCCTCATAGGTGCACAGGGGTCAGTGTTGCGGCTACTTTTTTATGTTTTACATTAATGATTTAGATTACCCAAGTTTGCAGAAGATACAAAGGTGGGTGGAGGAGCAGGTAGTGTTGAGGAATAGAGAGGTTGTGGAAGGACTTCGATTAGGAGAATATGGGAGAGAAGTGGCAAATGAAAGGTCAGAAATTGTATGGTCATTTACCTTGGTTAGAAAAATAAAGACAGATTATTTTCTAAATGGGGTGAAAATGAAAATACCCAGATGCAAATGGACCTGGGAGTCCTTGTGCACTGATAGCCTGAAAGTAAACTTGCATATTGAATTGGTGGTGAAGAAGGCAAATGCAATGATGGTATTCATTTGAAGAGAAATCGAATACAAGAGCAGGATGAAACCAGATTTGGCCTCCTCATGTTAAAAAAAAAGGACATGCTGACTTTGGAGAGGTTTCAGAGGCGCACAAGGGTTATTGCATGAAGAGCACCGGACAGGTCTTAGCCTGTACTCATTGGAATTTAGATGAGGGGGGAATTTCATTGAAACATTTTGAATGTTGGAAGGCATGGACAGAGTAGAAGTAGAAAGGTTGTTTCCCACAATGGGAGAGTCAAGGACAATGGTGCTCAACCTTTTTTTTTTAAATCCCCACTCACATACCACCTTAAGTGATCCCTTACAAACCACAGAGCACCAATGGCATTAAGGTGGGATGCGAGTGAAAACAAAAGGTTGAGAACCACTGGCCTAGGATGAGAGGGCACAACTTCAGCACTGAAGGTTGTCCATTTACACAGAGATGTGGAGGAATTTTTTAGTCAAAAAGAGGTGAATCTGTGAAATTTGTTGCCATAGGTGGTTGTGGAGGCAAAGTCATTAGGTGTATTTAAGGCAGAGATTGATAGATTCTTGATTATCCAAGGCATCAAAGGTTATGGGGAGAAGGCCAGGCAGTGGGAAAATAGATCACATCATTAAGTGGTGGGGCAGATGCAATGGGCTGAATAGCTTATTTCTGCTCCTATGTTTTATGGTCTTAGAAACCTCTTTTGGGTTCCCCTTTAACCTCCCACATTCCAAGGAGAATACTCCCAATCAATTCAGCCACCCCTTGTGATTCAAGCCCACAATCTCAGCAACATTGTTGTGACTGTTTTCTACACTCTTTCTAGCTGAATGATATATTTTCTCAAGCAGTATGTCCAAAGCTGCACACTATACTTAAGATGTGGTCTCACCAACAGTTGCAGCATGACCTCTCTGCTCCTGTATTCAATGCTATGAAGCCAAACATGTCAAACGCCCTCTTCATCATTCTGCCTATCTGCTTTGCCATTTTCCAAGAGTGATGTACTTGTACTGCGTATTCTTGTTCCATACACTCCCCAGGACCCTATCATTGGCCCCTTTTCCACTGGCTCCTTGACCCAGGAATTGACAGCCTATTTACAGGTTAAGGGTTCACAGAGGAAAAGTAATTCATTCGACACACTGTCGTCAAATCATGCCAGCTCCTGATTAAACCAGTGGAAAAAGAACAAGTTGCATCCTGGACTAGAGGTGCCTAACCTTTTATCCAGGATCGTCGGGACCGCACACCTGCTGTTGTTCAGAATCTTCCAGATTTTGGAATCATTTTGATTTTGGAACCTTTAAGGAAATGCCTTGCTCCTAGCCCCCACCTTGGCCCAGTGCCAGATTATTTTGCACCCTAGGCTGGGCTGAGCAGAAGTTCAACATGCGCCATATAGGAGGCTCTTGGCCAGCGCATCGGTCATGTGCAGGTTGGAGGCGACGGGATGGGGATGGCCTGGGAGCTTGGCCAAAAAGGCAGCCAGTGTCAACAGAAGGCCCCCTCTTTGGTGGTGGAGTTGGGCACTGGTAGCTTTCAGGCACTCCACCAGATTGTCGGGCTGGCCCTCAGGCACCCCCTGGCAGTTCAGCGTCATCCATTGCCTCTCCCCCAATCTAATTCCCAACATGGCATCAGGGGTGCAGTGTGCCGAGAGGAGCACTGTACTGGATCGCAGCAATAGCTCAATGTAGGAGCAATGGTCGTCTTTGTAACCCATAATCTACCTTGCAGTTGGAACCATTCTGTCAGCGCCAGAATGGTTCCAGCTGTGTAGGGGATTATGGGTAAGGAAGATGGCCATTGCTCCCGCATTTAGCTAGCTGCCACCCACTTCTCTCCCACCGGGTCCTGGGGGCCGAGAGTCACCTTTCCATCGAAGGTAAGAGAGGGTGCCCATGGGGGCGGGGATGAGTGGGACTGGGGTGGGGGTCATCCTCTGAAAAGGGAGAATTGATTACAGGAAATTAACGATACTCATGTGTAATGTCATCTACCAAAAAAAGTGCCGGTTTTTGGAGGTTGCAGGCGTTTAGAATCCAAGATAAAGGGTTAGGCACCTGTTTTGTTGAAGGTAGACTCTCCTATCCACAGGGATGACATGTGGTCAGTTGGAAAGCAGTTTATGTCCTGGTTAAAAATGACCCAGTGGAAACAGCAAAAATGCTTCTTTAATTGGCACACTGCATAGCCAATTAACTGGGATGCCAGTGGAAAAAGAAGGGCTATTGCCCCGGTTTGACCTTACAAAATGAAAAAAAAAATTTGCAAGAATTAAATTACATCTAATTTTCATTGCCCCACTTTCATAATTCATCTAGATCCTGTTATAATCTTTGATAACATTCTTCACTGTGTACTGTACGACCAAATTTGGTGTCATCTGCAAACTGACTTATGATGCTAGATAAAAAAACATGAGTGGATCAAGCATTGATCCCTGCAGAACACCACTGGTCAAAGGCATCCAATCTGAGTAACAGATCTACCATCACCATCTACAAACATCAATCCGTTTCTGTATCCAATTGGCCAGCTCACCCAGGATCTCATGTGATCTGATACTCCAAGCCAGCTTATTAGGTGGGACCATGCTCTGTGCTTAATCTTCATAGTCCCCTCTTCAGAAAACCCATTCAAGTTCTTGATACACAATTTCCTACACACAAAAAAACAAGCTTACTGTCTCTCATTTGTCTTTGCCTTGCCAAATGAAAAGAATAATCTCTCTGAAATCCTCTCCAATAACTTAACCCATAAGTAATGTTAAGCTCACTTGCCCGCAGTTCACTGGCTTATGCTTATTGGCTTTTTAAAACAAAGGCCACCCTCCTGTCCTCTAGCATCTCACCTGTGCACAACAATGATGTAATTTCATCCCCATTTTCCCATAACATCCTAGGATAGATAACTTGATCAGGCCACAGGCATTTATCCATCTTGTGCATTTTAAGACTTCCAGCACCTTTGCTTCTTGTAACATAGATTCTCTTCAGGACATCACTATTTACCTCCTGAGGCCCCTAGTCTTCATATCTTCTTCCATGTAAACACTATTTTGGTTTTAAGATGCGTGTAGAATATCTTGGGATTCTTACTCGTCGGTCAGAGTCACCTTATACTCCTTCCTTGCCCTTCTTATTTTCCTCTTAAATGAACTGCTCCATCCTCGATACTCCTCAAACATGCACGATTTCTGTCCAAAACTGACATGCACCTCCAGCTTTCTCTTGACCAATGTAACATTTCTACCAGCATTCAAAGAGGTACTCAATATACTAATCACAAATTATTCCTAATCATTAGATAAGAAAGCTGTGCATTTAAGAGGATGATTAAATAAAATTTAAATAAAATTTAATTTGCTTATGATCATGTGACTTGAAACATAAGAAATTCATCCAAGATCTGCATAAACTCCATATGTCTTTGTGTTAAGTTGGATAGTCAATCCATGGACCTTTGCTGCCAATCTCATCAATGGTCATGCAGGTCAGCAGAGGGCGTGGAATGAAGAATCCCATTTTATATTCTATTGGAGGGTGATCACCCTCATCATACTGAGAGGATGCCCAGATGTTGAATGTAGCACAAATGGTTGAATCCCACCCAAGACATTGCAACAGAGAATAACAGATATAGAAGGTACATTAATATACATTTGGTACCATTACATATTTTAAAAATAAGACCAAGTGGAAAAAAAAGTTCACTTTTTTGAGAGGACCAAACATATCTTACCCCATTTAGAATAGCACCAGCTTTATAGATTTCAGCACGCTGTCCCAGAAGTTCTGGCTCAAGGTTATGGTATTCATTTATTAGATTTGTTATTAAATTATTGATCAAACTGGAACAGTTTGAACTGGAAAAAACCTGATTCTGAACCTAGGAAAACAGTGTCAAGAATAAAGATGGATCAATTTTAAATAAACAACTTGACAGAATACAATTACAAATGCACTACTGGATGCAAAAGGTAACTCAAATTTCTTTATAAAATAACCTTTTTAAAATAATCTTTGAAATTTGGATGGATTTATTGAATAATGAAATGCAGTTAGAGGCTATTTGCATCTGGCCCATCTCCTTAAAAGAGTGACCACATTTGATTCATCACCCTGCACTTCTACCATAATCTTTTGAATGCCCCTCTTTAATAATTTATTCATTTTCTTTCCGAAAATGTCTATTGCAGCCAATCTCAATGGGAGTACTACGGCTTGTCTGGGGGCCACAACACATTTAAGTAAAAGCTTTGTTTTCTTTTCATCTCACAATAAGAGAGAAGCACAGAAGAAACTAAAACTTGACTGCTTCACAGGGAAGGGGCCCATAAATTCTGAGCAGAGTCCAAGAGAAGCCATAGCTGAAAGAAGGTTGATAATGGCTGATCTAATGAATCTGTTTGCACTGTCTTTAAGAGAGTATTCCAGATCTTAACTTGCTGTCCAAAAGTAAAACCTCGATTTCTCCTCTGAATTTTTCTAATCATCTTCAATTGTTAATCTCTGACAACTGAACCTCCTCTAGAGGAACCATTTTTGCAATCTCTATTCTATCAAAACCCTTTAATTTTGAATATTGCTCCTGATCCAAGAACAACCACAAATTCTCCAATCTTCTCAAAGCCCTTCCTAAAATCCAAATAGACAATGTCTATTCCCCTGCCCTCGTCAATATTCTTGGCCATCTCTTCAAAACTAGAAGTTCATGTGACATAATTTCCCACGCCCAAAGCCACTGATCACCCCTAATCTGTCCTTGCCTTTCAAAACACAAGTAGATTCTGCCTCTTAGAATTCCCTCTTGTAACATAACCACAACAGATGAAAGTTTTCTTGCGTACAGTTTACTGGCTTATTCTTACTGCCTTTTTGAAAAAAGAGGCACATTAGCCACCCTCTCCTCTTCTGGCAGCTCACACATGTCCAATAATAATGCACAGATCTCTGTTAGGGGTCCTGCAATGTCTTCCCTAGCTTCCCATAATGTTCCAACTTGTATTTGTTCAGCTCTGGGGATTTATCTACCTTCATGCATTTAAAGACCTGAAACACCTCCACTTCTGTAATGTGGATTCTCTTCAAGACATTGGTTTTGGCTTCCTGAATTCCCAAGGCTCCATGTCTTCCTCCATGAAAATACAGATGATAAATACTTGTTCAAGGCATTCCTCACCTCCTGCAGTTCCACACATAGATGACCTTGTTGATCTTTAAGGGACCCTATTCTTTTGGCTTTAAAATACTGATAGATTATAGAAATATTTCTGTGGAAGACAATGGCTGTTTTATCTTTTCAAGCTGAAATATGTTTTTTTTTTGCAAGAGAGCATTGAATTCTAACAGTTTGTCCAAGGAAGTTACAATTCACTTTGCAAGAACTGTACACTTTAATTTTTTTTTGAGCTCTGTGAGAGGTATCAACAAGAGATTTACTCAGAAAATAGAATCAGATGCTATAATTCTTGACTTGTACTAGACACCATGAAAAATAAAAATGAAAATTAAAACACAAAATTTAAAAGTAAATAAAATAAGAAAAATAAAAGTATAAATATAAAATTCAAATAGCAAAAGGAAGAACCAGGGTTGAAATTTGACACATCAATCAGGAAGAACACCTCAATAAGATGTAACAAAAGTTCAGAGTGTCAGAAATAGTGGAATTTACAATTTGAAATGGTGAATGATGAAAATAATCACTGTGATTTATTGACATCAAATTGCAATGTTCATCTTCAAAATAAAACTTCCAATCAATGAGGTTACATGAACTTCAATCTTTAATGACCCATGTGTTTTCAATTCCCTGGAAAAGTGCTGTGAAGTTTAATCAATTGAAGCTGAAATTTATCTGGAAATATTATTTCCAAAATGGATGGATTCAATTTAGCTGCAATTTTAGGATTACCAGAAGCTTCTTGTAATTCTTAATAATTTTTCTCTTCCATGTTCATTTTACTCATTTTTTTTCTCCTGAAGAATACTGACAATCTTTGTGTCCTACAAGGTTGGCTGCTCTTCCATTTATCAACCTTGACCATTTGATTTCTTAGGAAGACAGTCGCTCCCCAATTCTGCCCCTGATAATTTTTTTTCTTACTCCATAACCAAAGTATGTTGAGGTCATCATTCAGTTCGCTATCCCAGAGATGATTAATTAACTCAACTACAATTATCAAAACAAACCACTTAGTTTCTAATACTCAAAATATCCATCAGAGAAGCATCCTAAGTTGGCACATACAGTGCCTTTCATAATACTTGGGGCAAAGACATTTTTTTTCTTTATTTGCCCCTGTGCTCCACAGTATTAAATTTGTAATCAAACAGTTCACATGTAATTAAAATGCACATTCCAGATTTTATTCTGTTATTTGGATACACTTTGGTTTGACCATGTAGAAATTACAGAACTTTTTATACATATTACCCTCATTTCAGGGCACCATAATGTTTGGAATATTTGGCATCGCAGGTGTTTGTGAGTACTCAGGTATGTTTAATTGCTTCATTGGTGCAGGTATAAGAGAGCATGTCTTGCTTCTAAGTTTGTGATAATCTTTGGAGTCTGTTGTTGCCATTTTGCAACACGAGGACCAGAGTTGTGCCAATGAAAGTCAAATAAGCCGTCATGAGGCTGAAAAACAAGATTACAGTGTAAGAAACATCGCCCAAATTTTAGGATTACCAAAATCAAGAGTTTGGAACATCATTGAGAAGAAAGAGCGTACTGGTGAGGGCTCAAAGGGATATCAAAGGAATTGATAGTTGAAGGAGGATCTCCACTGCTGATGACAGAAGAATTCTTATCATAATGAAGAAAAATCCCCATACATTTGTCCCGACAGATCAGAAAATGACTGCAGAAGCCCTCATGAAAAGAAATACAGAGGCTACACTGCAAGATGCAAACCGTGGCAAGGAAGGTATGCTTTAAATCTTGGGCACTTCCTTAACTTTGCTCTTGCCGTCACTCTGATACAGGTTAATCATGGACTCATCTGTCTATAAGACCTTTTTCCAGAATTCTGCAGGCTCTTTTAAATAATTATTGGCAAACTAATCAGGCTATCTTTTCTGTGGAAAACTAGTGGTTTGCATCTTGCAGTGCATCCTCCATATTTCTTTTCATGAAGTCTTCTCCGGGCAGTATTCGTTGGCAAATCCACATATGCCTCCTGAAGTCTGTCGAACATACATTTTGGGAATTTTCTTCACCATGATGAGAACTCTTCTGTCGTCAGCAGTGGATGTCTTCCTTAGTCCACCAGTCCCTTTGTAATTACTGAGATCACCATTATGCTCTTTCTTCCAAACCGTTGATTTTGGTAATCCTAAAGTTTGGGCAATGTTTCTTACTCTTTATTGTTTTTCAGCCTCCTAATGGCTTCTTTGACTTTCTTTGGCACAACTCTAGTGCTCATGTTGAAAAATGGCAATTACAGACTCCAAAGTTTATCCACAATTTAGAAGCAAGCCTAGCTCTTAAACCTGCACCAATGAAGCAATTAAACATACCTGAGTAATCACACAACTTGTGAATTCAAACATCCCAAACATTGGTACCCTGAAATGAGTGGACTATGTATAAAAAGTACTGCAATTTCTACATGGTCAAACCAAAATTTATACAAATTTCCTTGAATAAAATCTGGAATGTGCACTTGAATTACACGTGAATTGTTTGATTACAAATTTAAAGCTGTGGAGCATAGGGGCAAATAAAGGACAAAAAAAAGTGTTTTTGTCCCAAGCATTATGGAGGGCATTGTAAACACTGCAGGAAAATAGCTGCAGGAAAATAACCAAGTTTCCTTAATTATATTTCAGTTTGCACTGAAATCTTTTAATTCAATAGGACTGGATGTTAGATGGAGTTTTATTAATGAATATAGATTACAAATATGACAACATACCTTAGGAAGGAAACAAGCAAGAAAGGTATAAACTGCATTGTTGTTTAAACAGATCCTCTCATCCATAAGAATACATTTAATATATTCAGCAAATACTGGTTCATCACACAGCAGCTTGACACAATTCTTTGCCATCGTTGACTAAAGTAAAAACACAAATGAGAAGAATGTGAACAAATAAACCTCATTTATTTTTTTGTTTTCAATTAAGTTATTCTTCCCTCACCCTTATAACTGAAGGCCAAACATCTCAGCAGCCATGAAGACCAGTAAGTGAATGACCTTTAACCTTGCTTCTGTTCTCTAACCAAAGGTTTTGGAGAAAATTCTGGTTGTAGAATTCAACAGTGTGGTTTAGTTCCACATACTGGAAACAATAGGTACCACTGACAATGACTTGGATAAAACTGTCTAAAGCAAACAGTTCTGAATAGTTCATTTAAACATCAGCAAGTTTTGGACTTGTTAAGAGAAATGGAGGGCCTAACCAGTCAATTTACCTACATTGGATTCCACTCTGACCTGCAGTGGAGCCTGTTTTTGCTGCCACAAATTTCAATGGTAATTGTGGGGTTTTGGCTCTGAAGGCAACTTTGACTTGATTATAATTAATTTCCATTCAATGCTGTTAGATGTGTGCCTTCAGCTATATTGTCTTAATTATGTAAGAGACATACAAAAGTATAAAAATTCCTGTATTAGTTTTACTGCTAATAATTCTAGGAGTGGAGTCTTGTTAACTGTTTAAGCTCTTCTGAGAGTTTCATCAATTGTGTCCTCCAAATGGACACTGGAAGCACTGCCACCTCAGTGGCCTTGCCTCTGGAGTCTCAGACCCGGAAGAAAGTCTGGTAGAAATTCTTGGCAGGTGAGTACGAGGGTGAATGCTGATAATTTGAGATACTTTTCACTTGGTGTCAGCTGTTAATTGCACACTTATAATGAACAGAATTCATGGCACCATTAGAGAGATCTAATAAAGTGAAATTTAATTATTTAAATTTATTTCTATCCTAAGTTATAGATTTGGAACAATTATTGGAAAAATAGTTCAAACAAAATATAACAAATAGATACAGTGTTCTGCCATTCAGCCCTTGTGCTTGCCCTTCTATCAAGATCTTCTACTTCAGCTCTACTTTCCAATATCCATTTATCTCTTGATTTCTCTAACATTGAAAAATCTCGTCATCCTGCCATTTTTTTTACTTGCTCTGCAACTGAATCTCCACAGGTCTCTTGGGTAGAGAATTCAAGATTTTCTGGCACCTCCCTAATTTGAGATTGACTCCTAGTTCCTGAAAAACTTGCTCAGAAAAATATTATTCCAGCAAGCCTGTAAGGATTTTGTATATTTCAATAAGATCATCTCTCATGCTTCCAGACTGTTTAAAGTAATCCCTCCTTATACAACTAAATTCCAAATTCAAGAATCAACTTGGAAATCTTTTTTTCTCCCAAGAACATCCTGAACTGATCAGTATTAAATATTTCAGATGCCATCTCAGCAGAACTCAAAATAACTGGAGAAAAATTGTTCTAGTCTTGAACTCAAAATGTTTTGCATGCAAACCAAACTATTGTTTGCCTTCCTTTTTGTTTGAAAATTTTATTTAATTTCACAAATGCATTAAAAAACTTTTACATACATTTTTTATTCAAAAATAATAAGAAAATTAATACTGTGATTTTAAAAATATTCCACCTCCTATTCTCCCCCCTCACCCCAACAGAAAAAGGGGGGAAAAAGAAAGAAAAAGAGGAAAGAAAACATCTGGATAGTAATTATAAAAACTTACTACAACTATCAAATAAAAATCTAACATATCTTAATTTTCTTGGTTTTAGAAGTCAGAAACTTCAGGTTGGGTGATTACAACTTAGTTCCTACAATTTGTAAATATGATTCCCAAATTTTTTCAAAAATTTCAAATTTATAACCTAAATTATAAGTAATTTTTTTTCAAGTTTACAACTACCTATTTCAGTGAGCCATTTACCCATTCTCAAATACACATATGATTTCCAAGTTATGCCACACATTTTCTAGCTACCACTATGGCTATTTTAACAAACTCTTTTTAATATTTATTTATTTTCAATTTAATTTCTGTCAAAAATATTTCCAAGTTAAAAAAAATGAATCTTGAGGAAACAACTTTTGTAACTCTTTCCAAAAATAAACCCAGTTCTGTCCAAAAGGGTCTTAATTTTGAACATTCCCACATAGAGTTCTAAAAAAAGTACCTATCTCTTTATTGCATCTAAAACATTTATTTGAAAAATTAAAATTTAATCCATTTAATTTCTGTGGAGTAAGATATAGTTGATGTAAAAAATTATTTGTACCATTCCAAAACGGACACTAATTGTATTAGTCATACTATTCCTGACAAAGTTCTAACCAAGTTTCCTCTTGAATATTTATTTTTAAATCTTTCTCCCATTTTTGTCTTCACTTATTAACTCCTTGTTTATTTGTTCCTTTTTGCAAACTTGTATACATAATTGAAATAAACCTTCTAATATTTATATCTGTAATTAATTGTTCAAAATAACTTTGTTCAGGTAATAACAAATTTGGACCTAAATTTTCTCTTAAATATGCCTTTAACTGCTAATAAGAGAATATTGTATTGTTTTGTATTCTATACTTACCTCTCAATTGCTCAAATGTCATTAAAGTTGAACCTTAAAAACAATCTTTCAATTCTTTTTTAAACCAAATATCAAAAAGTTTATTATTTTATAAAATATTTGATAAAAGTTTATCATTCCTAGTATCTGAAAATGTCTTATTCCCATTTCTAAATGTATTTTACTCCATATTTTAGAGAGAATATCTCTATTTCCAATACAAAAGCTTATCATTCCATTTATGTATAAAATTCTCTGATTTATCTTCTCCTATTTTATTCATTTCTATATGAATCCATGCTGGCTTCTCTCCCTCTTGGAAAAAGAGTAGAGAAAAACCTCAATTATGTTTCTCTATAATAATTTTAAAATGTTTTGTAAACTAACTTACCATTTTCCCTTTCCAAATAAATTTCCTTACATACTTATTTAGTTCTTGAAAGAATTTTGATGGTATAAATATAGGTAGTGATTGAAATAAATATTGTTCTCTTGGGAAAATATTCATTTTTATACAATTCACTCTTCCTATTAATGTAATAGGTAGTTCCTTCCATTTCCGTAAATCTTCTACTTTCTTAAGCAATGGTGTATAATTCAATTTAAATAAATTATTTAAATTGTAATCAATTTTAATACCTAAATATTTAACTGCATCTCTTTGCCATTTAAATTGACTTTCCTGTTTACATTGCTCATATCTTCCTTTGCTATAGGCACTATTTCACTTTTATCACAATTTATTTTATAGCCAAATATTACACCATATGCTTTTAATCTTAAATGCAATTGACTTAATGACCTTTTTGGGGTTCAGTCAAATACATTATAACATCATTGGCAAATAAGACAACCTTATGCTCTTTCCTGTCTACTTTAAAACCTTTAATATCATTATCAAGTCTAATTAATACTGCCAAAGACTCTATTGCTAAAATGAATAATGAAGGTGACAATGGCCATTCTTGTCTACTTGTCAATGAAAAAAATTCTGACATTTGCCCATTTGTTACCACTTTTGTTTCAGGTTTATTATATGGAGCTCTGACCCAATACATAAATATGGGTCCCAATACAAATTTACTTAAAAATTTGAATTAAAAAATCCCACTCAAGTCTATCAAACACCTTTTCAGTGTCTAAAGTAACTACCATACTAGGCACCTTTCTTAACTGTGCTAAATGTATTATCCACTTGTTTCATTTTTGTAACATATATTTTTGATCAATATCTATTAATTTAGGTAAATATTTTGCTATTCTATTTGTTAACATTTTAGATATTATTTTATAATCTGCATTTAACAATGAAATAGTTCTATGTGATGATGGTTTCGAAGGATCTTTCTCTTTTTCTGGAATCACAGTTATTATTGCTGTCTTAAATGATTCTGGTAAATCATTAATCTCTCCCACCCATTCTAATACTTCCATAAATGGAAGAATTAAATGCTTTATAAAATTCAGGGGGAAAGCCATCTTTTCCCAGAAACATTATTTTGTGAAGAACCCAATGCTTCTTTAACCTCCTTTACAGTAAATAGAGTACCCAGTACCCTTTGATCTTCCATATTTAATTTTGGTAAGTTTATTTGAGAAAAAATTCTTCTATTTTATTATCATCTTTTAATGATTCTGACTGATATAGATTTTTATAAAACTTTAAAATTTTCATTTATTTCTTGTGATTTATCTTATTCAATTTGATTCCTTCTTAGTTGCTATATTTGTCCTAGAAACTTGTTTTTAATTGCCAAGCAAGAACCTTATGTGCTCTCTCTCCTAACTCATAGTATCTTTGCTTAGTTCTCATTATATCCTTTCTATTTTATGTTTGCAAAGTATTATACCTTAATTTCTTATTTAACAACATTCTTTTTTTCTTCATTTGAATGCATATGTAATTTTTTTTCTATTTTCTTTCTCAAGTTCCTCTACTTCTTGCATATAATCTTTTTTTAATCTCAGATGCATAACTTATTATTTGACCTCTTAAATATGCATTCATTACATCCCATAAAACAAAGTTATTCATTACTGAATTAGAATTAATTTCAAAAAATATCTGTATTTGCTTTTCTATCATTTCACAAAAATCCTTCCTTTTTAACAACATAGAATCAAATCTCCATCTATAAACTGATTCCATCTTCTATTGATATTGCTAATAATAAAGGTGAATGATCTGATAAAATTCTTGCTTTATACTCTACTCTTTTTATTCTTGCAATTGGGCTGATATTAAGAAAAAAATCAATTCTGGAATAAGAATATTCTTTTTCGAATAAAAAGAATAATCCTTTCCTTTTGGACGAATTCTCCTCCATATATCTATTAATCTCACATCTTTCATTAATGACTGTGTAACTTTGGCAGCTTTACTTTTAATAACATTTCTCCCAGATCTATTCAACAATGGGTCAATACAAAAATTAAAGTCTGTTCCTATTAGTACATTTTCATTAGCATTTGCTAAATTCAAAAATATTTCTTGCACAAATTTCTTATCATCTATATTTGGTGCGTATATATTCAAAAAAGTCCAAAATTCAGAAAAAAACTTGACAATATCTACCTGCTGGATCTGTAATAATACTTTGTATTTTAACTGGAAGGTTTTTATTAATCAAAATGGCTACTCCTCTAGCCTTGAAATTAAATGAAGATGCTACAACATGTCCTACCCAATCTCGTTTCAATTTTTGATGTTCCACTTCAGTAAAATGTGTTTCTTGTAAAAAAGCAATATCCACTTTCATCTTTTTCATATATACCATTTTTTTCCTTTTAATTGGATTTTTACTCCTGTTAATATTAATACAAAATTTGCTATTTCATCCATTAATTATAATAATACCATCTCTTACCCATACCTCATTACTTTCAACTCGGTTCTACTACATTATCATATATAGCACTATTTTTATCATCTATTCCAGATGTAAAGAACATAAGAGAAAGAAAGAAAATCCTGTAAATAGAAAAAGGAGAAACACCTTCTAATGTTGTTACACTAAAAGACAATATTACTCCCATCCATGTAATGGGCAGTGACCTGTGCCACAAATGCACGCATGAATTAGCAGCCATCAACCCCTCCCTCTCAGCTCTCCCAAAAATTTGTCACATTTCGTTTGCTTAAACATAAACAGATCACCCTTTATTAATTAAAAATATTGATGCTAAGAATGTCTTTCAGATAGCACTCTGCTACTTAGCTCTCATTTCTTCTTCACAATGAATTTCTGGCAAAGAATCAGCATACTGTTTAGTTTTCTTTGGTTCAACAAAAAATTTGACTTGCTGGAACAAAACCTTCACTTGGCTGGATATCTTAAAACAAACACGTAACCTTTTCCCCCCCCCCCACAATACATTTTTAATTGAATTAAATTCCTTTCTTTTCTTCAACAATTCAAAACTTATATCTGGATAGAAGATCTTATTTCCATTATATTCTAAAGGTCCTTGTCTTTCCTTTGCTTGTGTCGCTGGTAATTGCAAGATCTCTTTTACTTGATAACAAAGGAATTTAACCAGTATTGGTCACGGCTTTTGATCTAGTTGTGGTCGAGTTCTTAAAGCTCGACATGCTCCTTCTATCTCAATACCTCCCTGAAATTGTTTGACTCCAAGACTTTGTGCGATCCATCGTTGCAAAAATTGTCTGAAATCATTTCCTTCATCCCCTTCTTTATATTATTTCTTCCACTAAAATTTTCTAAGGCATCGAAATTTTGAGCCATTTGATCTTGAGCAGGAGTAAAATTAGTTTGAATATTTTCCATCAGATCTTTAATTGATTCAATTTCAAATTCTGCTCCTTTAACTCTTCCTTCCATCTCTTCAAATCTTTTTTGCATATTCACTATTATTTCTTCTACACGTTTGATTCTAACATCTGATTTTTCCATTAAGACTCTAATATACTGAAAGATATTACTTCCTTCAAGATTACCATCATCTGCATATTTAAATTCTGTATACTTAAAAGACTTGTACCAGTTTTACCTTTCCTAGCTTTCAGCTGTCTGCTGGCCCTTTCCAATTCTTCCTCTTCTTCTTCGGACTGTAGAACCTCTTCATGATCACTAAAATTAAATTCTTCTTCTATTGCTTCTTCTTGTTGAAGCAGTCCATGTCTTCTTCCTTCTGGCAATGCTCCTGTTTTATGCGGTCTGCGTCGCACAAGCACAGAAATGCTTCTTCTTCCGGGATCTCCAGCCATTGTTGGAAGCAGCCCAATGTTGAACCGTCTTGAGTTGCTTCTAACACGGACTTCTTCCGACGTATCATTGCCCCTGGAATAACTCCCTGATCCATCTTCAAGGTCGGCCTCCCTTCTTTATCTCATTGTTTTTTTTTTGTTGATTTACTTTTGAGCCAGCAGCAGCTTTTCTTTCTCTGTTACTTTAAATATTATTATTTCTTCTTTTCCTTCTAACTTTTTTTAACATGTTTTTAAAAAACTTTTATCGGGAGAGCTAGGTTTATGCCTTCCTAATTGCTTAATGCAAACAAGCCACTGAACCAGAAAACTCTTGACATTCTGAGCACTACCATTTTCTCATCTCTCACCATTTAAAAATATTTTTATTTTATTCCTCCAAAAGTGGATGACCTCACATTTTTCCACATTACATTTCATCTGTCATATCCTTGCCCATTTACTTAACCTGCTTGTATTACTTCGAAGTCTTTGCCCTACACATAGCCTTTGTACCATCAGAAAATTGGGATGAATCATAATTGATTTTCTCATCAATATCACTGATGAAGATTGCAAGTTTACAAAGCCATAACATGTAGAAAATCATCTCTCAGATCTGAAACAACATGGATTTCAAATGGGATTGAACAACTTAAGGAGGAGAGGGAATCATTATTTACCCTCTCCAAATATATTCTTCTTTATTAAATACTTTGTGACATTAACATCAATTGATTAGACATGTAAAGATCTACAATCTACAAATTAAAATAAAAACAGCAAATGCTGAAAATATTCATCAGGTTAACAGCATCTGTGGAACAAGATAAACAGTTAACAATTCAAGTTGAATACCCATTGTCAGACCTATTGAATATTTCCAACATTATCCGTTTTAATTTATTTCCAGCATCTACAGCTTTTTGATTTTAATTTACAATCCAGTATTAAGTTATCCATTAATGATGTCTGAATAAACAATAAAATTAAAATAAGTGATGTTAACAATTGTCACAAGTAAACAGAATGCCAAGTAAGCATCATAGTTGAATTATTCTAGGAAACATACCCACAATTTAGAAAGAAGTTATAGAAATGAAAACTTAAAATACCTGAGATTGGCAAATCTCTGTCCACAGTTTAGGGAATAATGCTAAATGCAGAGGTAAACCTTCATATGCTATTAGAACACCTGCATAACAACAAAATAAACTGCACAGTCACTTTAGGAACATAAAAGTTGAATAAATAAATGATAAACAATATAGCGCTCTCACTTTTGCAAAGTTTAATATTGTGTATGGTCAATATTGATATGTGTAAATAAATGTTTTAATGAAAAGATTTGCAAATAAGTGGCCAGTAATTTCTTATTTTAATTTTGTTTATTTAATTGTGTTCATTATAAATTATTAAAAGCTGTAATATTAACAATCACTAAACCATAGAACAAGAAATGAAACTGAACTTTATACGGATTCAAATAAATAATTATAATTTCAAACTCTTATTTTATAAATTAAAGAATGAACATTGAAAATTAAGATTTAGAAAGCTATACTATTTTAGTCATGAAGAAGTTAAATATTTCAGTCTTCCATGCAATCTGTTGAATTTTTAAGTTTTTTGTTTCTCATTCATCAAGCCTTCAAGTTTGTTTATTCTTTTCTTAAATGACTCGTCTATAACATACTTATCACATTACATTTTCATCAATTGGGAACCCCAAATGTCACAATTTTCTTTCATACAGAAATTAGCAAGTGGACTTTATTCCACTGAAGTCAATTTGTCCCTTCAAATAAAATCATTTAGCAGTGGGAAGGGCTACTTTGAGTTGGAAGTACTACTGGTAGGTCAAAGTACAGATCAGCACTAAGGCAAGGATGATTTTTATTTTTTGTCAAGTCCACAAAGGGCCAGTGATGGCAGTGGTTTGCTCCTCCTGTGAGCTGTGGGAGATCTGGGAGTAGTCTTGTACAAGGACATCATTCCCTGAAATTGGCAACATGGGGTGGCATGGTGGAGAAGGAAGATTTGGCACATTTGTCTTACCAATCAGGTCATTGAGTACAAGAGTTGGGTAGTCTGTAACAACCATAGAAGATATAAAGAAACATTTGCAGTATTGTGTACAATTCTGATCACCAAGCTATGGAAGGATTTCAAGAAGCTCGAAAAGGTGTAGAGAAAATTTGACTGGGTGGCAAGAAGCAGAAGTGTGGTAAGCATGCTGGCATTCAAGTAAGATTAATCGCGAATCGATAGAACATTACTGCACAGTACAGGCCCTTTGCCATATTGTGCCATGTTTAAAAAAGGTAATAGGGAGAATCCTGGGAATTATAGACCAGCAAGTCATATGTCAGTGGTGTGCACACTATTGGAGAAAATTATTAAGAATTGGATTTATGAGCATTTGGAGAAGTATAGTCTATTCAAGAAAGTCAGCATGGCTTTGTGAGGGGAAGATCATGCCTCACGAGCCTAATTGAGTTTTTTGAGGAAGTAACAAGAAATTTATGAAGGTCAGGCAGTAAATGTGGCCTATATGGATTTTAGTAAGACATTTGACAGTGTCCCCATGAGAGATTAATTCAGAAAGTCACGAGGCTTGGGATCCATGGAAGCTTGGGTGTGGATTAAAAATGGGCTTGCATAAAAGCAAAGAGTAGTAGCGGATGGAAAGCATTCTGCCTGGAGATCAGTGACTAGTGGAGTTCCACAGGGAGCTGTTCAGGGACCCCTTTTCTTTGTAATTTTTATAAATGACCTAGATGAAAAAAGCAGAAGGATGGATCAGTAGTTTGCTGACGATACACGGTTGGAGGAATTATGGATAGTGTTGGCAGTTCTCATAGGCTACAAAAGGATATAGATAGGATACAGAGCTGGGCGGAAAAGTGGCAGATTGAGTTTAATTAGGATGTGATGCATATTGGAAGATCAAACCTGAAGGTCATGTACAGGGTTAATGGTTGGATACTTAACCATGTGGAGGAACAGATGGACGTTAGAGCCCAAATCCATAAATCTTTCAATGATTGATAGGATAGTTAAGAAGGCCGATGGGATGCTGGGATTCATTATTATGGGGAATGAATTCAAGAGTCGAGAGCTCATGTTACATCGCTACAAACCTCTAGTGAAACCGCTATAGTACTGTGCTCAGTTTTGACCATCTCATTAAAGGAAGGATGTGGAAGGTATGGAGAGGGTACAGATGAGATTTACCAGGATGTTGTCTGGATTGAAAAATAAGTCTTATGAGGCAACGTTAGCAGAGCGCAGACTTTTCTCTTTGGAGCAAAGATGGCTGAGAGGAGACTTAATAGAGATCTACAAGATTATGAGAGGTATAGATAAGCTGGACAACCAGTGCCTTTTTCTCAGGGCAGGAATATAAAACACCAGAGGACATTTGTACAAAGTGAAGAGAAGAAAGTTTAGGTAGACATCAGGGGTAGGTAGGTTTGTTTTTAAATACACACAGAGAGTTATGAGTGCCTGGACTACCTTGCTGGAGTAGTGGTGGAGGCTGAAATATTTGGAACATTGAAGACTATTAGACAGGCACAAGGATGAAATAAAAATAGAGGGATACGAGGTAGGAAGGGTTTAGTATTTTTTTGGGGAGGAATATATGGGTCTGCACACATCTAGGGCCAAAGTGCCTATAGTGTGCTGTCAGGTTCTGGCAGCTCCCTTATGGCCAAGTAGAATGCAAGGATCATAGCCAATGCCACAGCTATCTCTTCCCTTCCTTTCCACATCAACTTGGGGAATATCGTGTCCAGCCCCGGGAACCTATTAATGTTTTTAAGAAGATCCAGCACTTCCTCTTTCCTTATCTGAACATCGTCCAGCACACAAGCCTGTTCTAATCTGACCTCACCTTGATCAAGGTCCTTTTCTCTGATGAATACTGAAGCAAAGTATTCATTTCGACCTCCACAACCTTCTCCGCCCCCAGGCACATGCATTATCCTTAAGCAGCCCTACCTTCATTCTTGTCTTCCTTCTGTTCTTCACATGCGCGTAGAATGCATTGGGGTTCTCCTTAATGCAACTTGCCATGGTCTTTTCACGCCCCCTTTGAGCTCTTCCAAGTCATTTCTTAAGTTCCTTATGGCAACCATATATTCTCACGAGCCCTTCCCGTTTCCTAAATCTGATGTAAGCTTCCTTCTTCCTCTTAACTAGCTGTTTCACCATTTTTTCAACCATGGTTCCCTTTTCCTGTCTCAGTGGGACAAACCTATCCTGAATCTTACACAAGTGGTGTCTCAACATCCTTCACATTACTTCAGTGGTTTTTTTTCTCCCATGAACATCTGCTCCCAATTTACTCTCCCAAGTTCCTGCCTCATCCCATCATAATCAGCCCTTCCCCAATTAAACACGTTCCCATTTTCACTGCTTTTATCCTTGGCCATAGCTAAGCTAAAGCCCAGGCATTTGTGGTCACTATCACTGAAGTGCTCCCCCACGAGACATCTGTCACCTGACCAAGTTCATTACACAGTCCTAGATCCAGCATGGCCACTCCTCTGGTTGGATGGCCCACACACTATGTCAGGAGGTGCTTTTCAATATTAGGGAAGTTGAAGGACCCATAACCACCACCCTGCAATTTCTGCACCATTCTAAAATCTGCCTATTCATCCATTCCTCAGTGCCTGCAGGGCTATTTGAGGGCCAATAGATTACTCCCAGTACAACGATTGCTCCCTTCCTAATTCTGATTTCCACCTACACTGACCCCACACACTTCCACTACAGCAGTGGTTCTCAACCTTTTTCTTTCCACTCACATACCATTTTAAGTATTCCCTATGCTATACGTATGTAGGTGGAAAGAAAAAGGTTGAAAGCCACTGTTTTAATCGTACCTAATTGACTCGTTATATGCACAGTTTCATACTCCAAAGGAAAAGGGCCAATGACAATTTTTCTCAAGCAAAATATTTCAGTAACAATTGGGCCTAGAGCAGTGATTCTCAACCTTCCCTTCCCACTCACAAACCACTTTAAGCAACCTCTTACCAATCACAGAGCACCGATGGCATAGGGATTACTTAAAAGTGGTATGTGAGTGGAAAGAAAGGTTGAGAACCACTGCTCTACAGCATCTTCCATTCCTTCAGTTGTGATATTATCCCTGACCAGTGATGCTACTCCCCCCTCTCTTACCTCGTATTTCTTTTAAAACACCTAAACTTAGGCTCATACTCCTGATGATTTTACTTGCAAATATACAAACTTTGAAAAATAAACTGGATTACCTGCGGCTGCATCTAAACCGAAGGGAAATTAAGGACTGCTGCATTCTGCTAATTTCAGAAACATGACTCCAGGACTCCACTCCTGATTCGGCTATCCAGCTATATGGCCTAATCTCCTTTTGGGCAGAGAGAAATGCTGCTGCTTCTGGTAAGATTTGAGGAGGGGTGGAGGAGGAGGTGGTTTGTGCATCTAAATCAAGAAAGACTGTATACAAATGTCTCTGTAGTAAAGGCTCACTGCTCACCAGAGATAGAACTCTTAATGGTGAAGTGCAGGCCCTTCCACATACCCAGAAAATTGAGACCTCTCTAATCACAGCAATCTTTATTCCTCCTCCTGCAAATGATGGGGAGACACTGAAAGAGCTTTATAGGGCCATCTGTGACTTCAGTGTTCAACATGATCATATCTCAGAGGCTGGTGAATAAACTTTCTCGGTGGGACTCAACATCACTCTCTGCAACTGGATCTTGGACTTCTTGATGTAAAGACCACAGCCTGTACAGGTAGGCAGCAAAACCTCAAGCCCCATCACACTGAGCACAGGCCCACATCAGGGCTGCATATTCAGCCCACTACTGTTCAGGTTGCTAACTCATGACTGGTTTAGCTCCAACAGAATCATCAAATTTGTGGATGATACAACAGTAGTTGGCTTCATCTGTTACAATGATGAGTTGCATTACAGAGAAAAGGCTGAAAGGTTTGTAAAATGGTAGAAGATCAACAACCTGAATCTCAATATGGACAAGACAAAGGAGACTATTGTGGACTTCAGGAGAACTACGGTCAACCATTTTCTACTACATATCAATGGTTCCTTTGTGGAAGGAGCGGAGAGCATGAAGTTCCTTGATGTGCATATAATGGACGACCTGTCCTTGATCCACTCCTCCTCATAAGTCCGGAAAGCACAGTAGCGCCAACACTTCCAAAGGAGGCTGAGAGGGCAAGGCTACCGACCTCCATCTTGACAAACTATTATAGGAGCAAATTTGAGTGAATTTTGTCTGGCTGCATCATTGTGTGGTATGGCAGTTACAAAGCATCAGACTGGAAGTCTATACAATGGATCATTTAAATAGCCAAAAGGATCATTGAGGTCTCCATTTTCTCAAGATGACATTTACTGAGAGCACTGTCTAAAGAGCACTTAAGGAATGATCAATTCCATCCAGCACACAGTATCTTCATCCCACAACCATCAAAAAGGTTTAGGGCTGCCAAATTGGGGAATAGCATCTCCCCATAGGTGGCGGGACTATTAAACAGTATTCGGTAACTGTGATATTTATCATTCCAAATATTTATTTTGATTATTTATGTGAACTTTGTGTACTGTGCATTTGGTGGTTTTGTGCTTTCACCATGGTCTGGAGATTCGCTCTTTCGTTGGGTTGTATCTGTACAATCAAATGATAATAAACTTAAACTTGAATGATAAGGATACACTTTCCCTAGAACGTAGGAGACTGAGAGATGACTTATGGCATATAAAAAACACAAGGGGCACAAATACAATGGTCAATAATTTTCCCAAGTAGGGGTGTCTAAACCTCGAGAGCATGGATTTAAGGTGAGATGGAACCTTTTAAATGGAGCTGAAAAGCAAACATTTTCACACAGAGGTTGGTAGGTATGTGGAATAAGCTGCCAGAGGAAGAATGGGCACAATTACAAAATTTTACAGAAATTTAGACAGATACCTGGATAGATAGGGTTTAGAGGGATTTTGGTCAAACGCAGGCAAATAGATCCAATATACAGGTAGACAACTTGGCAGGCATGGGCAAGTTGGGCCAAAGGGTCTATTTTTGTGCTAAATACCCCTGACTTTAAAGCATATCAGTCAACTTTTGTTGATTTGCTTCCTGAGCCAATTCTAAGGAATATCACGAAACAAGACCCTCACAACCTCATTCCTGATCTCTCCATGTTTTTTGAAGAATTCTTCTCCGTGAATAATGAGGTAAATGTCGAGAACGACGGAAACATGAAGCAGCAGCAAAAGAGAAACAAAAGGTGAGAAATAGTTAAAAAAACAAATCATCTATCCTTCAAAAGACTGAATTTTCTTTCCATAAGTTACGTTAAAGTTAGGATATTGTGTCTTCTACTTTTATCATTCATATTTGATATTAATTATCCAATGATATCTCCTGCATTGTTCTTTTAAATACCCATGTTATTTTGCATCTTCACCTCCTATTCATTCATCTTCCTTAAAATCTACCTTATTGTTCCTTTCACCTGGCTTCTTATTTTTCATTAGAATCGGCATTGTGATTTAATCACAGGAAAACGCCTTGATTTTTTTCTTCTTGGTTGAATGGACAACATTGGTTCAAGCTGTTATCAAATTCTTGAAGTAACAGTGCAACAGCGAGCTTCAAATTTGAAGTTTACAAAGCAAAACTTCTCAGAGTCACAGAAGCCTGTCCTAAAGGGAACAATTAGTCCTAGATTCCACTCACTATTCAATCTTGCCTGCCCGCTGAAAAAAAAACTGTCCAGATTCAGAGGTGGGCCACAATATCCAAGAATTGTTCAGCAATCAGCCATGAGTGTTGACTAAAGCTTAGGTGCTGGATCCTGAGGCTACATCTCTGTATTGCCCAAATGCCATTTTGACTGTTGTTAATGGACTTTTAACTAATCTTAAATGCCTCCAACTGTCAGATATTTAAAAAAAACTATTCAAATTAATCCTTTAAAATACAAATCATTTTTAAAAAGATAAATTTTTGTCCATACTTAATTTCACTAGGGTCTCTGTAAATTTTTCACAGTTCACTGCTACTCGACATAGGAGATGGATGAACTGATGATATGAAAGGAAGTAATCCACTAGCACACGGTCATAAACATCATCTTTTCCCTGTAAAACAAACTTTTGTAATTAGAATAAACAAGATCTTCAAATTTAAGACTAAAAAGTAAACATTTTTTTTAATGCTTGAATCCTTGAATCACAGCAGAGTGCGATTAAAATAAAATTTGGGAGAATTTTCTACTTTGGCAATGCTTGGGAGATGCAACAATTAAAAGTTAACACTGTAGGCATTACAGTCGATGTATTCAATGCATTTTTGCTCGAAAAAGAAGAAAAAAGTTAATAGCTACAATTTTAACCACTCAAGCACCAATTTCTTTGAAGATTGATAGAACTTCATTGGTACTAGAGGTAAAAGGTATGAGCCATGATATCTTTCTTTCACTGAGCCAAGAGATGGAAGATGTAGGTTGAAAAGAAGTCCAGCATATTTTAACACAAGAAATATTCAGAAAATGTACTTATGCTTAAATTATATGAAAGTAAGAGATATCATTTGGTGATTCTGAACAAAATTATCATGCAAAGACTCATGCTACAAGTGCAACTGTGTGTTGGAGAAGAGAAACCAATAAATAAGATCAAGCTATATATTTTTTATTAGCAAACAGTGAAGATGAACATGAAGCTGTTTCAGGTGGATTTTTTCCACCTGACCTCTTAAGCCAGTAACTGTGCAATATCACTGGATGAAATGCTCACACTACTTAATGGTCAGGAACTTGAAAAGCAGGTGGCAGGTGGCTTTTCACTGAATAACTAAAATACAAAGTGTTTATTTCTCAGATTTGCTTTTAAAAAAAAATTACACACATATACAAGTCTTGTCCTACTTAGAACAGTTCCATGGAGTCTCAACATACCTTGCTAGTTTCCACCATTGTAGGTAAGAGGCACATATTGAGTTCTGGGCGAGGAGGACGGATATTATTCTTTCCGCCCATTAACTTTATGTTCTCTCGACATGGAAAATATGGGCCTAAAGACACTGTAAATTAATTCAGAAAATTGGAAGTGATGCATAACTTTCAAAGGCAATAAAGACAAAAAAGACCTCATTATTTTATTACTGCCGATAAATTAGTTAAAGATTGCACTTACTTGGTATATTACTATGGTGGTAAGTACAGTGATTATGTTGAAGGAAAGGTACCAAAGTGTGAAGGAAATCGTGAGGACTTAGAAGAACAAGTTCTTTTAAAACATCTAGAAAACAATGACAATTTTGTTTAACTTGACAGGAAAGGAATATTTTATTCTTGACCATAAAGTGGTTTTGTGGTTTTTTTTTTAACTGTAATGATTATTTACAGAATAAGTTGATTTGGCGTTGAGAATTTACTTCTGCTTAACTCTGCATAGATGTCTTTTTATGATTGTATAAAATCCTGTGTTTTAATTTCACACACACACACACACACACATTGGAATTCTGTTCATATCTGGTGGCAAGAAATGGCCAACAAAAACAAAATTCATGTTAATAATTCTGAAAATTATAAATTTATGACAGAGTGACATTTTAGTGCACATTGACTGAAAATAGTTATTAAGGCTGCTTTGAATCTCCTTCACTACTGCAGATGAAAATATTTTTGAAAATTTTTTTTTTCCCACTGCAAGTGATAAATTACAATGTAATTGTGTTCCTTTTCTCATGGCTAGCATTAATTTTGCATTCTAAATCAATCCCCTGTCCTGATTACATTGTTTGCCATCAAGCATGTTAGAGAATCCTTTAGAAAATAGAAAGAGCAACTATCATGTCATAATTGCTGAGACTCATCGTTAAATACGATAGAAAATGTTGTTTGGCAGTGCATGAAAATTAAAATTGATTTTTGTCCAATCACCTCAAAAATTGCCAATCCACACTGGTACCACTGGGGCATTCTGCATGATTTGTGTGAAAGCACCAGGTGGACTCATCTCTCAGTACTGCAAGATGTTGGCAACAAAACAATGCCCTATTAGGCAGATTCATTCATTCCCTGCAAGTGAAGGACCTAATACCAATAATATACCTTGATCACACATTTCAGATTTTCTCTTTTCCCTGCATGTCAAATCAATTGAAAGATGAAAATCGAACAAATACGATACGAAAGCTAGATTTATGATATGCAGCAAAATTAGGATGAAATTGAGAAAGTGGAACAAGAAAGTCTGTAGACACTGTGATTGCCATTAATAGACAAGAATGCTGAAAAAAACTCAGCAGGATGTGTCGAGTCAATCAGAGGCAAAAATATATTCACCATTGTGTTCTTCTTTTACTGTTCTATTATCTCTTCTCCACTGAAGAGTGTGAAGTATTTATTTAATATTTCTACCATCTACATGATCCCACCACCATCCCCTTTCTGGCTATGCAAGAACTGCCCTGTCCACGACTTCCTTGTTTACTCATCCCTTCCCACCCATTGTTCCCTTGGCACCTACTCCTGTGTCTGCAGGAAATGCTACACTTGCACTACACCTCCTCCCTCACCACCACTCATGGCCCCAAACAGTCCTTCCCAGTGAAGCAACACTTCACAAGTGAATCTGGAGGAGTCATCTACTGCATCCAGTGCTCCCATTGTGACCTCTTCTACATGAGAGACTGAATGCAGACTGGGAGATAGCTTTGTGCAGCACTTTTGCTCTGTCCATTGTAATAGTGGGGATCTTCCAGTGGCATCTCATTTGAACTCTCCGGCCCATTCCCACGCCAATGTGTCTGTCCATGGTCTCATGCCCTGCCAAATGGAGACCACCCACAAAATGGAAACAATAGCTCATTTTCCATATGGGTACTCTCCAACCAGACTCTCTCTCTCTTTCACTACCCCTCTGCATTCACAGAACTACCCATCCCCTCTCCAGATCAATTCTCAGCTCTTCTCTCTCCTGCCCTCCTATCTACGTTCACCTGTGACCGCTTGCTGTTGACCTATGCTCCTACCCTGCCCCTTCTTCCCTCCCACCCCCACCTGCCTACTTTTTGCTCATACGTTGATGAAGGGGTCAGGCCCAAAACGCTGGTTATATCTTTCTCTCCATGGACACTGAAGGACCTGCTGAGTTTCTCCAGCACTTTTGTGTATTAAATGAAGTTGAAAAGGCTATTTCATATGCAGAATTATTTCCATCACCAGTCAGAAAACTTTTAAACAATTGTTCTGAATTCAAATACTAAAATCACAGAATTATGTCCAATAACTACTCTGTTAATCAAAAAGATAATACACAAGATTAGTTTCAAGATTAGCCCATACAGATGAATGAAAGGTTCCAGGTCTGACATTTAGTTGCAGCTTTAGTATATCCTAAAGGTCTATTACCTATGCAGGCATTTCGAAGTTCTGGAGGGCTATAGGAATTCAATAATGTGAGAAGCTTGTGAGCAAATTCAATTCTTTCCTGCCACTGGATCAAGGCTTGCTTAACATCTGCAAATGCAAGGTTAAAACAATGAATTTGAAACTGAAATTGCTTTATTTGATAGCAAATAAAAAATTTAAATCAATACACTTATTGAAAACAATTAACAATTTAAGGCAACACTAAACATCCCACAATAAAGAAATTCTACCACCAAAAGTAATCATAAATGTTAATACAGCTCAAAACAAAAAGTAAATACGGTTTTGTGGCGGCTCACCACAAGGCAGACGAACCAGCCCCGCTTGTAAGCTACACGGCGGGGCAGCCGGCCAAAATGGCGCCGTGGGGGTGGGGGGTGGGTGTTTCCCTTCCTTGCAGCTCGGGGCTCAGAAACCCGCGCTTGGAGACCATGTGACGCCCAGGTGACGTCAGCGCCCTCCAGTACGGTTCTCAGCCAGGTCCGGGCTGGGAGTATAAGTCCAGCTCAGCAGCCTGCAATAAACTAGTCTGCTCTCTGAGCTCAACCCATCTGGTTGCGTGTGTTATTGCAGGAGCAATGTAGCCGTTGCTACAGTTTCATATTTCTTATGCATCAGTTTGCTTTATAGGTAGGACTTAGAACAAAACAATATTTACTCTACATTAGCTGGTATATTATTCATTCCACAGAGACACACTTCGATCCTTTCCAGACAAGATCAATATCCTTCCCATAACAAACCAGAATTGAACAAACCTTTCCGCTGCAGATAGGGACGAGTTGATTTCAAAACAGAAAGGAAAATGGAGAGAAGTTCCACTAAATCTCCAGTTACATGGCAAGCTGTAGCCTCATGGTACATCATGTGCAAAGTATTAAAAGACTAGAAAAAGTAAAGTAAGGATCATAGTTTAAGATTTACGTTATTTCAAAAATTAAAGCCCACTTAATCCAATAACAAAGTAGTGGTGTTTGGGTAGCTGTCTGCTGGCAGACAGCTAACCTGAATTAACTTCAGGTTAATTCTCCATCTCATTCTTACAACATCAGCTTACGAACCAATGAACAAAGTTTACCAGATGCAACCATTTCAACATTTATAGTTTATGGTTTTACATTTTCATAATTTAAGGCAGTTTCATTCTGGTAATTTCCTCTCATTTAGGGTTCTTCGTAGGTTGTCCTTTTATTTTGCACATCCTTTTATCACTAAACACCATTAACCCTTTCACCACATTATAGAACTAACGGCGCATGGATTTGTGCATGAATCTTTGATGTTTGTGAAATACATTAATGACTTACATGTGAATGTAGATGTTCATTAAATTAAAGGGAACAGAAAAATCAGTGGTGTTGTAGGTAGTGAGGAAGTTTGTCTTAAGCTACAGCATGATGTAGATCAGCTGAAAAATTGGATGGAGCAATGGCAAATGGAATCTAATTGTGATGCATTTTGAGAGGGCAAATAAGGAAAGGATGTGTTAGGCCCCAAGGGAGTATTAATAAACAGAAAGACCCCAGATCTTTACAATTCACAGATATTTACAAGTGGGAGCACAGGTAGATAAGGTGGTGAAGAATGCATATGTGATGATTCCCCTTCATCAGCTATGGCAGAGAATAAAAGAGCTGGCTTTGTAATATTGTAAAACATTGGTGTCCCCAAATTAGTCGATGGGTTGATAAATGCCAGGGAGTCAAAAGGGGATCTAATAACACCTGGGGGGGGGGGGGGCATCGATTTAATATAATGCCGAGACATTATATTAATAGCTCACGAGAGCGGAGCTTGGTGGCTACCCATGTTGTATTTGGTTTCAGCCTATACTATAGTTGAGAGCGAATGGGAGGATGGAAAGAAATATGAGGAACATCCAGCGCCGCCACTACTCCATCCCAACTGGTGCCACCCCTCCCATCCAGTGCTGCCACCACCCATCCCTCCGCCATCACTCCGCCCCCCCCCCCCCCCCCCGGCCAGTGCCAGGGTTTCATGAGAACCACATAGTCCCTGAAGGGGTCAATGGTCTAAAATGTTTGGAGACCCCTGGATTAGGACAAACCTGGAGTATGGGGCTTAGTTCTGTTAGCCACATTAAAGGAAGGATGGGATTGTACTGGAGAGTGGGCAGAGGAGACTCTTCAGGATGCTGCTTGAATCAGAGCATTACAGTTATACCAAAAGAGTAGATAGGTTGATAAGGCACCTGATACGTATATATAGTTATGAGGCATGGGGATGATAGGCACGAGGGGTATCAGAAACAAGAGAGGATAGGTCTAATAGGAGATATAAGAGATTTAGAGAGAATCTGAAGGAGTTTGTTTCCCCCACAGTGAATGGTTGAAATCTGGATTGTGCTACCTGAAGAACTGGTGGAGGCAGATATTGTCACAACATGCAAGCATGATCTAGACAAGTGACAGTCTTTTGGAAGATGCTTCGATGTGCTCAATGAAGATCAGAGAGAGATGAAAAACCCAAAGAAAATGTCAAGTATGAGAGTACAAAACAATGAATAAAAGAACCAATTTAATGTACCTCGGTCATGAGAATCAGACCCCGATTAAAAACAACTAGCAACCTATCTTCATCTGTCTCCAGGAGGATTCTGAAGGCACTACAATCATAAAATAATAACAAATCATATTAATAAAATATCAGATTTTGATGGACTACCATTTATTTCTTAATGAAAATGCCACTTTATGCACACATACATCAGCATTGATTAATGAATCACCAATAACATCCCATACCAACAGATCTAGGTTGAATAACCACTCTCCTAATTACTATTTATTACATCCAAGACTGGCAATTTTTTAAAAATCCTTAAGGCAAATCAAAACCCATCACGTAAAGTTGTATAAATTTATTTTAAATAATGTGGATTAATTAAAGGCTCTTTAATTAATAAAGATGAGAAATAGGAGCAGGAATAGGGCCACCTGGATGTTGTTCTTGCTGAGCGTTATGATCATGTCAGTACAGGAGGTACAAAAGGTGCACAAGCTTGAAGACGAGCAATCAGCGGCACAAGGACAGCTTCTTCCCCACTGCCATCAGATTCCTGAATGATCCAGGAACCAGAGACATTGCCTTACTTTGACATTCTGTGCACTATTTTTGGGAGGTGGTTTATACGAACGTTTGCACTGTGACGCTGCCCTAAAACAACACATTTTGTGATTTGTTCATGACAATAAATTCTGATTTGGTTGTCGACTTGCTTCTATTTACCCACCTATTTTTCATCACTTCTATTATCTATTTTAAATCTGTAGTTGTTCATTTAGTGAGACAGTCTCCACTGCTTCATTGGGCAGACAATTCCATAGGTTCATTACTCCCCGAGAGAAGCAGTTTCTCCTCATCTGTCTTAAATTTACTCCCCTGAACCTGGAAGTGATGCCCCTTAGTTCTAATCTCAACTGGCAATGGAAAATCCCTGCTTTTTCCTTATTTATTTCTTTCATAATTTTATATGTTTCTTAAGATTTTCCCCTCAGTCTTCAAAACTCAAATGAGTGCAGTACCACATTGCACAATTCCTCTTCAGAGCTAACCCTTAATTTCTGTAAACAGATTCATATTTCAGATTTATATCAGAGTACATATATGACACCAATTACAACCCTGAGATTCCTTTCTCATGCAGGCATGGCAGAATTACCACTAATTGGTAGTGCAAAAAATAAACTGTACACAATGTAAACAGATAATGAATGTAAACAAACTATGTAATACAGAAAGAACAAAAGAAAATCAATAAAGTGCACAAGTAAGAGTCCTTAAATGAGTCTCTGATTGAGTTTGTCATTGAGTGAATCTGGTGAATTGTTTTATTACTGGTTGGTTAATGAAAATTTGATCAATGGGATCTGAACTCTATTCCATAGCACAAATTTATTATACACAGATATTGAGTAGGATCTGTCCTACTGCACACCATATTTTGGCCTTCATGTGCAATGAAAAAGTGCTCCCTGAGGACCCGCCAGCCATGCATTTTCAAACGTGCTTTCATTTTATGGTCACGACATCTTCAGAAGTGTGAAAATACATCAGGAAATTTGTACTTATGCAAGTGCATTTTTCACAAGAAGCATTTAGAGATGACCTACTCTTCAGAACCAAAGGTATGGCATAATTAGCAAATTGTGGAGTTGTAAATAAGTTGGAACAAGCTGGAGGTGGATAAAATTAGATAAAGAGATCTGCATTTGAAAAGACAGTGCACTCAAGTGAAGATGCAGAACAGAGACCAGTCAATATTAAAATACAATGAATAGAAATTAAAATAAGCAAAACAGTAGCCAATTTACTATGCCCGGCTAAATGAAATTTCATGCCTAAATTCCAAACTAAAGTGACTGTACAGATTGATGAAGGGATATAAAGAGATATTAACCACTTTGGATCTCATAAATATGACATTCATTTATTTGATTAAAACATAATGAATCATTAATTAGGCTACAATTGAAAATACTTTCTACAGTTTAACGCAAATTTAAAAAAAAATGCATCAAGAGAGTATGACATTAACTTCACAAGAAAGTTGTAAACTGAAACACACAAGAAATTTGAGCCATACTTTTTCTCCAAATGATTTCAAAGAGTGCTCATGTTTGGTTCTTCAAACAAAAAGGCCTTCATAAAAATAATAGGAAGTATCTGCTTTTATCAACTATTTGCTGATACGACAATTTAAAATTGAAGTAAATATTGAAGAACTGGGGTCAAGAGAATTATTATTAGATTGCACTTGGAATATTGCACACAGTTTTTGTCATTGAATTATAGGAAGGATATTGTTATGCTTGAAGGGGTACACAAAGAATTCATGATTAATGCTCAAATTTTCCATAATTCCAACAGATCTCAACCACCCCTGTACAACTTCACCAGAATTATAATATTTGTTTTGCAGTACCTAATAAGTGTGGTCCAGCACGAGCGCCCATCCAGACATCGCAAATAGCAGCTAATGGTTGTTTTCTTGAATTGCTTAATGTCTTCCAGCTCCTCTTCTCTCATATCTGGTCTCTGAGCTACAAATAGTTGCATAAGATTGAATAGCTCTTCAACAGCCTGTACAACAAATAAATAATAAGTTAGAGGAGGATGAGGCATGTTTAATAATGAAAATTATTTAAAAAGAAGCTCAACATATAACCATATAACTATTTACGGAGCGGAAACAGGCCATGTTGGCCTTTCGAGTCTGCACCGGTTCACTAGAACAGCTCCACTAGCTCAAACCTCCCGCTCTCTGCCAATCACCCTCCAACCCCCTCACCTCCATGTACACATCCAACCTTTTCTTAAATGACCGAAAGGACCCTGCCACAACTATCTCATTCGGAAGCTCATTCCATTCTGCCACCACTTGCTAAGTGAAAAAGCCACCTCTAATATTTTTCCTAAAGTTTTGCCCCCTTACCCTTAACTCATGGCCTCTTGTTTCAACCTCCCCTGCCCTCAGGGGAAAGAGTCTGTTTATGTCTAGTCTATATATTCCTTTCATAATTTAAGTACCTCTATCAAGTCTCCTCTCAATCGTCTACGTTCCAATGAATAAGGTCCCAGTCTCCTTAATCTCTCCCTGTAATCCAGATGCTGTAAGCCAGGCAACATCCTTGTAATCCTTCTCTGCACCCTCTCCACCTTATCTGTATCCTTTCTAAAATTTGGAGACCAAAACTGAGTACAGTACTCGAAACCTGGCCTCACCAATGCCTTAAACAGCTGCAGCATCACCTCCAGCTCCTATACTCTATACCAGTGGTTCCCAACCTTTTTCTTTCCACTCACATACCACTTTAAGTATTCCCTATACCATCAGTGCTCTGTGATTAGTAAGGGATTGCTTAAGGTGGGATGTGAGTGGGAAGGAAAGGTTAAGAATTACTGCTCTAGATCCAATTGTTACTGAAGTATTTTGCTTGAGAAAAATTGTAATTGGCCCATTTCCTTTGGAGTTATGAAACTGTGCACATAATGAATCAATGAGGTACAATTACCACAGTGGTTTTCAACCTTTTTCTTTCCACCCACATCCCACCTTAAGAAAAATCTTACTAATCACAGAGCACTGATGGTATAGGGAATACTTAAAAGTATGTGAATGGAAAGAAAAAGGTTGGGAACTACTGCTCTATACTATGATTTATTAAGGCCAGCATACCATATGCCTTCTTAATGGGAATCCACCTTCAGTGAACTCTGTACCATAACCCCCAGGTCCCTCTGCTCCTCTGCGTGCCTCAATGCCCTCCCCTTAATGTATATGTCCTATTCAAACATATTTGCTTTAACATTTCAGTGGCGAGGATTAGTCAGCTATATGAAATTACTGGAGACACAATAGACTGCAGATGCTAAATCTGCACCCCCTCTGTTCATTTCTCTCCTCTTCTAATCCACACAGGTCCCTTCTTCCAACCTACACACATTCCTTGTTAACATTTTTTTTCTCCTCTACCAGGTTCCATCTGCCTTTCACCCACATAATCAACCCACTGGGTCCCCTATCCCCTTTTGTTTCCAAATGTTCATCCTCCCTCTCTACTCTGACTCCACTCAGAACTTTCCTTTCTTGTCATATTGTGATATCTGCAACCCTTTGTTGTCCCCCCAATTTCTCACCTGCCAGTCTTGGTTGCTCTCCCCACCCTTCCCTTCGCCATTTGCCCATCAACCCTTCCTCACATGAATCCATCTATCACTTGCCAGTTCCTGCCTCATCACACCCCTCATCTCTTTCTACCTACTCTCGACCCTTTACAATCTCAGTTTTGATGCTGGGTCTCAACCTGAAACATAAACTATGCTTTTGCCTCCAAAGATGGAGCCTGACCCACTGAGTTCATCCTATTTGAGCATTTTTGGTGTTTTATTTTCTTCCAAAATAGAACAAGCCTAATATACAACTACTAATTCAGCATTTATATTCATGTTTACGGCAGCAAACCCTCTAACTTTTAAATAAATGCTATTCTCCAACAAAATCTCTTCAATTTACTAACCCTATTTTTGAATTGGATTTGGTACACTTGAGCAAAGTAAAGGGTGATTTTACTCTTTGGCTAACATTAGTATACTTGGAAAAGGCCAAAAATAGTTGAAGACACAATCTCATACACCAACAAGATGAAATCTAGAAATGAGTAGCCAAAGGCTGCTGATCTTAATGCACAAGTCTGCTTGGACCGAACCTTAAAACAGCATTTTATAACACAGTAGTCATTCAATTTACCAACAACTCCAGCAATATTTTTTTTTAAATCGAAAGCCATAAACTCAAAAAAACCTTTTGTAAAACTATTCTCTTTTCCCTCTGAATTCCTAATTCATAAATTGAAAAACAGCTGGAAATTTATTATGCATCAAAATAAAATGATGCATAATAAATGACACTTATCATCTAAAAATATATTTGACCAACTTCAAAACCAAAGGTTGCATCACCAGTCAAGTTCAATATTTGATGCTCAACATTTCAGGCTGTTCCAAATGCTCTTCCATTAAATTAAGTTATGCAACACTTACAAAAGAACTAATTTAGCTACCATATATTTTGGTGTACAAGTCGAGTCGTGAAAATCACGGGTTGACTTATACGCCAGATATAAAAATGAGACCTTAAATTCAACTCAAAAAACTGCTCGAAGATTTGGTGTATAAGACAACCTGAAACACCAAAAAAGAACCCAACCTACAACAAATTTTTAAGCTACCAGTATTATTAGAAGAATTTTTTATTGAAATGAAAAGCACATTTCAAAATCCTACAAAATCACTATATCATCTGAGACAAAGACATTCAGAGTCTTGCTGTTTCTACTGTCATCATACGAGTCCCAGTCTGAATCTGGTGAGTCGGCTTCCATTTCGTCATCAATGTCCCACAATAAATAAGATCTTTTGATAGTTTCTGAGCAATTTTTGTTTTTTATCGTAATACCAGATTTTTCCTGTTCATGAAACTGTTGCACCAGCCTACTGTACCTTTAAAATCTTTACTGTGTTCTGGGTACAACTATGCCCACTTCAGTGCATAAGCTCTGATTTTATTTCTCTTGAGCATGTAGCAATCTTGCCTCAGTTCAAGTACCCATTCTGAGATGTGATTTCCAACTCTGGCCAATGAAAAACTCCTCTTCTCATCAAACATTGTTTCTTTGGTATTTTTCTTAAAGCACCTTCATTCTTTCTCCAATTTCTTATCAACTTCTCACATATCTCAAAAGTCCTTGCAGTAGTACAGTTGCTGGATTTCTTGGCCACTTCTATTACTTTTAAGTTAAAACTCACTTCATACTTTCATCATTTTACTGGAGGCTCCATGATAACAACCACCTTCTGGCAACGTCCAACTGCTCAGTCAACCCGATTTTTGGGGAGGTCATCCGATATATGATAAAACCATGAAAATGAGGCCCCAACTTAGCTGAGGATAGACTTATATGCCGAAATACACAGTAACATGCATCAAAGTACAATCTGGTTAAAAACCCATTAAATGAATAGCAACACTTACCCCTGGATACTGGCTTGCATGAGGTGTAAGATTTTTGAAAGCCCACTGAATATTCTGATGAGAAGCTAGTTGCCGTGTGAAAGCAGGGGATTGTTCACAGCACAGGCGCAAAATCCCATAATAGGCAGGGAGCATCCCACGGTTAAAGAGGACAACGTCTTGGTCATCATGATCAGCCAAGATGTAATTAAAAGCAATGTTTTTCGTCACTACAGGATTCTGTACAATGAAGCGCACATTTTCTGGGCAATCCACGCACACATTATACCAGAAAATGAGCAAAGCCTGTTTATTGTGGTTTGTTGCAATAGCAGGTTCAGACAGCTTAGGTTGGAAGAGATTCCACAGGTCCATGAAATAACTAGAGAACATCAACTTCTCAGTCTTTGAAACTAAACAATAGGTCATAAAGCTGAAATAAGGAACTAATTTTGTGGTTCCATGGACAGCAGCATCAACGTATAGCTTAGCTCTTGAAAGCAGGCCCAGAAGAATATTGTACACCTGATGAAGAACAACAGTTGTGTCTGGACTCAGAGGCAAATCACGTGTAGGATTATGCAAAGAACGTGTAGATCGGAACATCTGTCGGAACGAGTTACTTGGAATGAGTGAAACCAAAAGATAAGCTGCAGCTGCAGGAATAAATAAAATTAAAATCAATTTAATAGATCACTATATCTGATGATTTATCACCTCATTGTTCTTGATTATTTAGAATCTCATATTCTTGGTTCTGAATACAACAGACCACGGATGCAAACTATATTTTATGATATTGTTTCAGCAAATAAAATGAAGTTAGAGATGGACTGGATAAGACCAGTATTCATATACTTTGGGAAGGTGGACTTGCAACAACTTTATTTGTGCTTTTAGATCAATTTAAAAAACATTAAGACAACCATTCATAAAATAATACTGGAAATGGTGGGAATAACAAGCATATCAGGCAGCCTTAGATGAAAGATCAATGACATAACTACATTGGATGCTCTGTTAATGGTGGTTAACGTTGACTTTGCCAGCATTTTCTGTTTTAACTTAGATTTCCAAGCTATGTATTCTCAGCGTATTCATGTTTAATTAGAATTGTCACTTAATCCAGCAGAACTAAATTCAGTCATTCAAAACAAAACAATTTTAGATTGAACCAATAGGTTTGAACTAAACTACAAATACTTACATTCATTAAGGAAACACATTTGGTAAGGCAACTGGTCCAATCAGACTTAATTTACATGAAATAAAATATACATAAAATATAGAACATCTTCCCTTCTCCTAATCATATCCCATTTTTAAAATAAATGGGCAGCCACGCCATTTTTTCCCTTCTGCAATGTTAATATTTCAGACTACAAGTGACTTACAGGTTCTGACTCTAGGATAGTTGTGTGCCAGCAGAAAACGCTCCACCCAGTTCTCCATGTTTTGAAGTACCCAGCTGTGAGCAAGCTTATTGCGAGGTGTTTGCATTGCTAACCAATCTAAGCACTGAGAAGGATTGTATTCAATAACCTAGACAAAAACAAGAGATTTGACATTAATTTATTTTAATACCATTAACCACATTTCAAAATTTCCCATAAAAAATGAAAGTCAGGTTTATTTTAATTTTGATAGATACATTGTGGCCAATTGATTGTCAAAAAACTACTGATACAAATTGCTAAGAGACATGTATAACCAAACCTCTCCACGACTTCTTCAGTTTTGTATTAGATTGTATGCTTCATTCCATATACCAGATCCCCTTGAGTTCTCAGCCCTGTCCCCAACTATTACCAGCAAAAGACATTAAAAGTAACCCATCTCAAGGCAAATAGAATTCACCAGATACCAGGTGAGAGGCCTCTGAAGGGATTTACTATATTCACCAACATGGAAAGTAATGCACAGGTGACTTCAGTTGTACATTAATTTCATGAATACATTGACTTAATGTATTCTTAAACATAGCTATTAATTCATACTAAAATAATTTCTACATTCCAAAATACTGGTAAATTGATAAATTTGCCAGAGTCAAAAGTTATGCATACCTCCCAAATTCTCTGAAGAATATAAGAAGCAAACGGAGGCATTCCAGGTGGTCCACCAGCGAACTCCATCAACATGGATAACAACTTAAAAAAAGGCTGTGCAGCCTAGAAATAATGTAAAGCATGAGCACGCTTTGGGTTTAGACATGAAAAACTGGTACCAATTGAAGGCATGTTTTGTCTTTCTTTAACATTAGATGCTGCTCCACATAGTGACAGAATTTTTTTTTTTAGTTATGCAAATGAAGTGCAGTAACAATGCAATAGAATGAGACACAAGACTTGACAAGAATTTTAGGTCTTCTCCAAAGTTCAACCAGGACAGAGGTAAGCATGGTTGGGAAATCAGGTTCCAGTATATCCAGACACTGGATCACTTATTTATATAGCTTAAATTCACAAATTAAACAGTTCTAAACTTCTGTATGTTGAACTATCTACTCTTCATAACTATACTTTAACTTAACATAATGCAAATATAATGCACACAAAAATAAACTTTTATTACATTCTGCTTGACTCAGTCCTAACAGGTATTGCGAAAGTAATACACTATTTACACTAATGGCTGGATTGTATTAGCCATCTAAATACACATTGTATCTGAGCCCCTTTCAGAAACTGAGCAATGGCCCATATTATTGTCAAAACGTTAATTCTTAATATGGGGTTAAGTGATGTTGGCCAGTATGGATGAAAAGTATAACCACAAAACCCTAAATTTAGGGCAAGTAAAATGTGGCAATTTCATTGTTATAATTTAATAACTACGATTAGAAATGTGCTCCTGGATGTCTACTGATTGTCAAAAGAATGGATGGTAACTTGGGGTCTTTATTGCAGCATGCACTCAATCTTAATGGGAGAAAACTGTGGAAGAAAATTAGTGAGGAATGAAAAAATATTCTAAAATTATAATGCTGCATTTAGTTTTGAAGCTCTGAAAAAAACTGGTGCACAAGTTGGTATTTTCCTTCAAAGTCAAATGGAAGACAAAATTACAACGTAATCAACATACCTCAGGAGTCAGCTTTGCTATCGATGTGAACAGCATTGAAACAATCTAAATACACAAAGAGAAAGCCAGATTTAATATTTTTGCCACTTCTACCTGAAAACATCTATCAAAGTGTAAATAATTGTTACTGAATTATACCAACATAAAAATGTGCATACATGCTCTGCAAGTCGATTATTGTAGCGGCAGAGGCTGAAAATTAAATTGCAGGTCTGTCTGATATTAATGCCATCACGGATATGCTGAAACAAAAATGGGAAACCCTGAAAAAGAAAACAAATCCTTAAATATTAAATATTAAAAATGTTAACAAATTATTTTAGTTTATAAGCACTTTTAATACCCCATTTTGAATCAGTGATTAAAGCAAAAATAATTTGTGTCATTAACCAAATACCTTGACTCTGAAGTAGCAAAATTCCAAGTCAAGTTCAGAATTGAAACAAAGAACATTAACTATTCTCAGCAATCCTTGTAGCTGTTTGTGGAATCTGGTTTTCATTAATTAGAATGAAGTTAGCATTTCACCACATAGCCCATACCATGACACTATTTTTCATTTTTTGAGTGCAGAAATTACAAAATCACACCAGTTTAGTAATCCATTAAAACATCATTGTAATTTGCCGAAGCAAAATGTTAAGATGGAAACCTCGATCTTTGTTTATTCTGCAATTAAGAATCCATTAGGCCAGAAGCTACCTTTCGGCCATGCGCTTTTCCCCTTAGTATCATAAACCACTTGCATACATACACCAGAAACATCAAGAAACTAGGCCATTTACTTTACAAACAAAAAGTAATGCACAAGATCACCACACAAAAAGAATTCAAAAATGTTGATGTCCAGACCAACACTTGTGATTCAACAATTAAAATAATTACTGATTAAGAATTAGAAATGCATTTTAGATTCACTCCTTAAATGAAGCATCAAAAACAAGGAAAATATTTTAAATTGACATGGCCAAAGTAATGTTGGTCTATAATGTCAAGCATTTCTAAAAGAGAAAAGAAATATATATCACCAGTTCTATGTCTACTGACGATACCTTGCCTCCTGTCAAGGCAGCCATGTCATTCTGTGACAAAGTCAGATGCCTAATTAAAAAAAAATTGGAAAGTGCAACCATTAATATTGCTGAAAATCGAGACTAAGATTTGATGCAATGATTAATAAAGAGACAAAGTATTTCAGAAATGCAAATCAAATCTAATTAAACTTTTTCAAATTCAAACAATCTTATAAGTAAACAAAATTACAACATAGTTCATAATTAAATAGGCAAATATTTCAATTTTCAGGTCTCTTCTGGAATTAAAACTTTAAAAATAGCTTGGATTTAAAAAATTTTAAATAAAGAAAAAAACTATTTCTGCACAATGCGAGAAAGACTTGAAAAAAGGTAATTGAGACAAACTACATTCCATGTGTGCATCTTACCTTTCAGAACGAGACTGTTCTACTAAAAGTGCAATCAACGCAATCATCTTCTCTAGGGCCGCAGGCCTGTACTTCTCTTCTGTTAAAGATAAAATGTCTTCTTCTTCTTCTTCCTCCTCACCTTCTTCTTCAGATAATACCTCAACTTGTGGTTGGGGGAACTGCTAGTTTAAAAAAAAATAAAATGATTCCAAAATTCAAATAGTAAAACATTATTTAAATGTACAAATACAGTACAACATCAATAGTGTTGTACATTTCCTTAAAAGAAAATACAGACTGAAATGAGGTTGTACTTTCTACAAAGACTCAAACTAGATATATGACAAAAAAAATCAGCCCGATAGTAGGAACAGGAACAATACCAAAAACAAACACGTTATGTGCCTCAATATATTGCCACGTTTGAAAAGTTCTTACATTTTCTGGTCCCTTTGTTCCCATATAAAAATGTACCATTGTTGATATTGCTTGTAATGACAAAAGAAACTGACTCTGAAACAATAAATAAAATATTGTTAGTAGGATCACATTTCCAGAAGGTGTAATTAAAATGTATTTAAGAGCGGTGAACATCAATTTAATTTACCTCTTCTTCTCCCATTTTGGCAAACTCAAATAAGAATGCGAAATACTCAGTGAGATGTTTGCTGTGAGGTTTGACTCCATGCTCCATTATAGACATCAGTGTCTTGACAAACCTAGTTACACATGAACGGCTTCCTATATCTTCAACTGGACTGTCCATATCATCTGAACTAGAAAAGCAGAAATCGAGATTCATTAACTTCATTATCCATGTAATTGAATAATATTCAAGAAAAAATAGTTAACTAAAAAATATGGTTTAAATGTGAAAAGTGATAATTAATGTTAATTATTGATGGATAACATTGTGATTTTATCCTTAACTTGTAAAAGTGTATACAACATAATGGATCCCAAATTACTATCAAGTCTTTTTGAAACATTACAAGATCAAGATTATTGGTGGAGACAACTCTATTTCTAACTCTAACTCTTTTTCATTTGAACAGCTGAGGCTTAACTGAAAACCTTCCACCCAACAGTGAACATCTGGAATTATTACTTGTCTCTATCAGAATGTGAATATTAAAGACAGATTACTCATCTTGTGGAGCATTTTATAAAGCATACAAACACCAAATGAACACAGCTCAGCGCGGACATTGGCGACTTCAGGGGTTTCTACGAGGCTCTAAAGGCTGTGTACGGCCCCTCACCCCAAGTCCAAAGCCCGCTGCGCAGCTCAGACGGCAAAGTCCTCCTCAGCGACAAGATCTCCATCCTCAACCGATGGTCAGAACACTTCCAATCTCTTTTCAGTACCAACCGCTCAGTCCAAGATTCCGCCCTGCTCCAGCTCCCTCAACAGCCCCTAAGGCTAGAGCTGGATGAGGTTCCCACCCTGGATGAGACATATAAGGCAATCGAACAACTGAAAAGTGGCAAAGCAGCAGGTATGGATGGAATCCCCCCAGAAGTCTGGAAGGCTGGCGGCAAAACTCTGCATGCCAAACTGCATGAGTTTTTCAAGCTTTGTTGGGACCAAGGTAAACTGCCTCAGGATCTTCGTGATGCCACCATCATCACCCTGTACAAAAACAAAGGCGAGAAATCAGACTGCTCAAACTACAGGGGAATCACGTTGCTCTCCATTGCAGGCAAAATCTTCGCTAGGATTCTACTAAATAGAATAATACCTAGTGTCACTGAGAATATTCTCCCAGAATCACAGTGCGGCTTTCGCGCTAACAGAGGAACCACTGACATGGTCTTTGCCCTCAGACAGCTCCAAGAAAAGTGTAGAGAACAAAACAAAGGACTCTACATCACCTTTGTTGACCTCACCAAAGCCTTCGACACCGTGAGCAGGAAAGGGCTTTGGCAAATACTAGAGCGCATCGGATGTCCCCCAAAGTTCCTCAACATGATTATCCAACTGCACGAAAACCAACAAGGTCGGGTCAGATACAGCAATGAGCTCTCTGAACCCTTCTCCATTAACAATGGCGTGAAGCAAGGCTGTGTTCTCGCACCAACCCTCTTTTCAATCTTCTTCAGCATGATGCTGAACCAAGCCATGAAAGACCCCAACAATGAAGACGCTGTTTACATCCGGTACCGCACGGATGGCAGTCTCTTCAATCTGAGGCGCCTGCAAGCTCACACCAAGACACAAGAGAAACTTGTCCGTGAACTACTCTTTGCAGATGATGCCGCTTTAGTTGCCCATTCAGAGCCAGCTCTTCAGCGCTTGACGTCCTGCTTTGCGGAAACTGCCAAAATGTTTGGCCTGGAAGTCAGCCTGAAGAAAACTGAGGTCCTCCATCAGCCAGCTCCCCACCATGACTACCAGCCCCCCCACATCTCCATCGGGCACACAAAACTCAAAACGGTCAACCAGTTTACCTATCTCGGCTGCACCATTTCATCAGATGCAAGGATCGACAATGAGATAGACAACAGACTCGCCAAGGCAAATAGCGCCTTTGGAAGACTACACAAAAGAGTCTGGAAAAACAACCAACTGAAAAACCTCACAAAGATAAGCGTATACAGAGCCGTTGTCATACCCACACTCCTGTTCGGCTCCGAATCATGGGTCCTCTACCGGCACCACCTACGGCTCCTAGAACGCTTCCACCAGCGTTGTCTCCGCTCCATCCTCAACATCCATTGGAGCGCTCACACCCCTAACGTCGAGGTACTCGAGATGGCAGAGGTCGACAGCATCGAGTCCACGCTGCTGAAGATCCAGCTGCGCTGGATGGGTCACGTCTCCAGAATGGAGGACCATCGCCTTCCCAAGATCGTATTATATGGCGAGCTCTCCACTGGCCACCGTGACAGAGGTGCACCAAAGAAAAGGTACAAGGACTGCCTAAAGAAATCTCTTGGTGCCTGCCACATTGACCACCGCCAGTGGGCTGATAACGCCTCAAACCGTGCATCTTGGCGCCTCACAGTTTGGCGGGCAGCAGCCTCCTTTGAAGAAGACCGCAGAGCCCACCTCACTGACAAAAGGCAAAGGAGGAAAAACCCAACACCCAACCCCAACCAACCAATTTTCCCTTGCAACCGCTGCAATCGTGTCTGCCTGTCCCGCATCGGACTGGTCAGCCACAAACGAGCCTGCAGCTGACGTGGACTTTTTTACCCCCTCCATAAATCTTCGTCCGCGAAGCCAAGCCAAAGAAAAATATATACAAATAGAATATGTCTTCATTAATCATGGAGATGTAGACTAATACTGCTTTAACATGTTGACCAAGATGAACATAGAATTAGTCTGTTTGCATTCAATGCATTAATATATCTGAAAGAACCAGAAACTTCTGCAAACTGGAAGATTATGGGAAGATTTCTGGGTACAAAATACATTGGGATAAGAGTGAGATTATGCCATTAATTGATGGGGATTATACAAATTTTCAAAAAAATACACAATTTTGGTTGCTGAAGAATGGGATTAAATATTTGGGGATCAAAACGGATAATGAAAATTTTGTATAAAATGAATTACCTCCTCTTGCTTAAAAAAGTTGAGGAAGATTTAAATAAATGGGTAACTCCTCTGATAACTTTGTTTGGAAGAGTTACCTGTATGAAAATAAATATATTTCCACATATACATACCTCTTTCAGACTCTTCCAATATCATTTTTTCAAAATTTGATTAAATTAGTTTGGAAGTTTTTTTGGAAAAGGAAAGCTGCCCACAGTCTCCATGAAAAAATTAACTTGAAAATACCATATGGGAAGCTTGCAACTCCCAAGATTTAAATACTACTGGGCGGGCCAGCTGATTTCTGGTGGAAAGGAAATATCTTTAATAAAGCATATTTTGAATATTTGGTACAAATTGAATAATTTAATTTGATCATAAGGAAAAAAAATCTCCAAAAATGCCCTAAACTCAAAATAATTAATTCATTTAACAATGGATAATAAAATTCTATATACATGGTCATGTAAAGGGATCAGGTGTATCTGTAAGGGCAACTAATGTAATTTGAACAGTTAAAAATTAAATATAATATTCTTAATAATACAATCTTCTGCTACTTTCAATTAATGTTGCCAGAGTGAAGTGAAATGGATCAGTTCGTTGAATGATGAAATGATAACAACCTTGCACTCAATGTCAGCAAAACCAAGGAAATGATTGTTGACTTCAGGAGGAAGTCAGGCAAACATGATCCAGTCCTCAGAGGGCCCAATAGTTGAGGGGGTGAAGAGCTTTAAATTTCTGGGTGTCAACATTCCGAGGATCTGCCCTGGAGCCATCACATTGATGCAATCACAAAGGAGGCACACCAATGGCTATACTTTGTTAGGCATCTGAGGAGATTCGGCATGTCACTGGAGACTCTCGTAAACTTCTAGAGGTGTACCGTGGAGAGTATTCTGACCAGTTGCATCACAGTCTGGTATGGAGGTGCCAACTCTCAAGACAAGAATAAACTACAGAGGGTTGTTAACTCGGCCTGCGACATCACAGGCACCAGACCTCACTCCATCAAGGACATCAACACGAGGTGTCTTAAGAAACCAGCTTCTATCCTCAAAGGCCCCCATCATCCAGGCCATGCCCTCTTCAATTTACTACCATCGGGAAAAAAGTACAGAAGCCTAAAAATGAATACTCAAAGGCACAAGGACAGCTTCCTCCCCACTGCCATCAGATTCCTGGATCATCAATAGTTTTATGAACCAAAGACACTGCCTTACTTCTTGTGCACTATTTTTTTTTTCTTACAGTGATGTAGTAAGATGGTACAAAATGAATGTACAAGTAGCTGCTGCCCAACTTCATGACTTGTTCATGATAATAAATTCTGATTCTGAAGATTTTTATTCAAAAGAGGAAGAGAAGAAAGTTTACATCTGCAATGTATTCCTTACTTCAATCGGGCCCTCCCAAGCAGGAGATATACAAATCAAAACAAAGATGGGAATCAGATCTGAACATTAGTATTGGTGATAAGAACTAATCCGATTTATGTCAGGATTGCATGACAAATATAATTAATGTAAGATATAGATTGGTGCAAGATCATTTTTTGCACCAGCTACATCTTACTCCACAGCAATTGCACAAATTAAATTCTAATATATCAGATACATGTTTTAGATGTGGTGAAAAAACATTCTACCTGGTCGAAAATTTAAGATTTTTATAAGATCAAATTATTGGGAAACAATCACCACAAAGTCCAGAATTGTTTCTCCGGAAATACTGAGGACATAAAATCTAAAATGAAACTGTCCAAGTATCAATTATAATTTCTTAAAATTGCATTGGCAGATGCCAGGAAATGTATTGCGGTTACTTGGAAGTTTGACTCCCCTCTGGGTATAGCCCGATTGAATGAGGAAATTCATAGTTGTGTTCCCCTGGAGAAAATTACTTACAACTTAAGAAGCATAAAATTTTTTTGCAGGTATGGCAGCTATATTTGCAGAATGCAGGGTTGAATATTCTGTTCCTTAGTTCTATGTCCTGGTTCTTTCCCCTACTAGAGATCTAGGTAAGAAATTAGATCCGATGAATGGGATACCAGATCCTGACAGTTCCTTCCTTCTTGCTTTTCGATTTTCCTTTTCTCAAATCTATCTTCTCTTTTGTTCTTTTCTCTACTTCGGGGCTTTGTTTGGGGATGGGGGAGGGAGGATGGGACTGTTTAAAGATATGGACAACTTGTACCATTGATTTTTTTCTTTCATTTCAATTTATGTATTTAAGTAATGGTTGTTTTTTGATGCATGCTGTCCACAAAATGAAAATAAAGAATTTAAAAAAAAACGTGTAATGATAAATGAGCATCAAACCTGTGTCATTCCATCATGAACCAATTAAATACCATCTCCTGCTGGACTTCACCAATTTAAAGTTCCCAGGAAAACTCTATACAACATGCCAAAAAACAGACAGGGTGCAGCAGTGCAAGCTTAACTTCAAGTCAACATTGAGCCATATGATAAAGTCTCCTGTACCCAAAACTTAACAACCAACCCTTGACTTACCAGGATGAAATAGGCCAGAAGCAGGCCTATTTCAAATCCAGAAGAGTGATTGGAATAGCAACTAAGCCAGAGGTGACACAATTGTGACATAACAGAAAATCTCTCCTCACTCCCACCTGTCACAGGAAGGCTTTGACAGAAATAATGCTGAGGGAGGAACTTAATGCAGCTAGTAATTTTAAGTTTATTTGTTAAAAAATACCGAGCACAGTGAGAAGGGATATTTTGCAAGCAGACCGACAGGTTATCTTCAATATTCATGTCGCCACGGAAAGAACATAATTACAGCGGAAAGAACATAATTACAGCATAAAGAGCACAATTGATAGATTTAAAATATTTCTATATTCAGAAGCATTTAAAATCTGGACCAGCTGGAAAAATGGGATGAAAAATGGCAGATAGAATTTATTGCAGACAAGTGTGAGGTTTTACATTTTGGAAGGTCAAGCCAAGAAAGGGCATACATGGTAAATGGAAGGCACTGAAGAGTGTAGTAGAACAGAGGGATCTGGGAATACGGATACAGATGGATAGGATTGTAATTTTGCCATAATGGCCTTCATAAATCAAAGTATTAAGTTTAGGAGTTGGGATGTTATGTTAAAGTTGTATAAGACATTGGTGAGGCCAAATTTGGAGTATTGTGTGCAGTTTTGGTCACCTAACTACAGAAAAGTTATCAATAAGAGAAAGAGTGCAGAGAGGATTTACGATGATGCTGCCTGGACTTCAGGATCAGAGTTACAGGGAAAGGTTAAACAGGATAGGACTTTATTTCCTGAAGTATAGAAGAATGAGGGGAGATTTAATCGAGGTATTTAAAATTATGAGGGAGATAGACAGAGTAAATATAGATAGGCTTTTTCCACTGAGGGTAGGTGAGATACCCTTTTTCCACTGAGGGTAGATTCCAATCTCTTTTCAGTACCAACCGCTCAGTCCAAGATTCCGCCCTGCTCCAGCTCCCTCAACAGCCCCTAAGGCTAGAGCTGGATGAGGTTCCCACCCTGGATGAGACATATAAGGCAATCGAACAACTGAAAAGTGGCAAAGCAGCAGGTATGGATGGAATCCCCCCAGAAGTCTGGAAGGCTGGCGGCAAAACTCTGCATGCCAAACTGCATGAGTTTTTCAAGCTTTGTTGGGACCAAGGTAAACTGCCTCAGGATCTTCGTGATGCCACCATCATCACCCTGTACAAAAACAAAGGCGAGAAATCAGACTGCTCAAACTACAGGGGAATCACGTTGCTCTCCATTGCAGGCAAAATCTTCGCTAGGATTCTACTAAATAGAATAATACCTAGTGTCGCTGAGAATATTCTCCCAGAATCACAGTGCGGCTTTCGCGCAAACAGAGGAACCACTGACATGGTCTTTGCCCTCAGACAGCTCCAAGAAAAGTGCAGAGAACAAAACAAAGGACTCTACATCACCTTTGTTGACCTCACCAAAGCCTTCGACACCGTGAGCAGGAAAGGGCTTTGGCAAATACTAGAGCGCATCGGATGTCCCCCAAAGTTCCTCAACATGATTATCCAACTGCACGAAAACCAACAAGGTCGGGTCAGATACAGCAATGAGCTCTCTGAACCCTTCTCCATTAACAATGGCGTGAAGCAAGGCTGTGTTCTCGCACCAACCCTCTTTTAAATCTTCTTCAGCATGATGCTGAACCAAGCCATGAAAGACCCCAACAATGAAGACGCTGTTTACATCCGGTACCGCACGGATGGCAGTCTCTTCAATCTGAGGCGCCTGCAAGCTCACACCAAGACACAAGAGAAACTTGTCCGTGAACTACTCTTTGCAGATGATGCCGCTTTAGTTGCCCATTCAGAGCCAGCTCTTCAGCGCTTGACGTCCTGCTTTGCGGAAACTGCCAAAATGTTTGGCCTGGAAGTCAGCCTGAAGAAAACTGAGGTCCTCCATCAGCCAGCTCCCCACCATGACTACCAGCCCCCCCCACATCTCCATCGGGCACACAAAACTCAAAACGGTCAACCAGTTTACCTATCTTGGCTGCACCATTTCATCAGATGCAAGGATCGACAATGAGATAGACAACAGACTCGCCAAGGCAAATAGCGCCTTTGGAAGACTACACAAAAGAGTCTGGAAAAACAACCAACTGAAAAACCTCACAAAGATAAGCGTATACAGAGCCGTTGTCATACCCACACTCCTGTTCGGCTCCGAATCATGGGTCCTCTACCGGCACCACCTACGGCTCCTAGAACGCTTCCACCAGCGTTGTCTCCGCTCCATCCTCAACATCCATTGGAGCGCTCACACCCCTAACGTCGAGGTACTCGAGATGGCAGAGGTCGACAGCATCGAGTCCACGCTGCTGAAGATCCAGCTGCGCTGGATGGGTCACGTCTCCAGAATGGAGGACCATCGCCTTCCCAAGATCGTATTATATGGCGAGCTCTCCACTGGCCACCGTGACAGAGGTGCACCAAAGAAAAGGTACAAGGACTGCCTAAAGAAATCTCTTGGTGCCTGCCACATTGACCACCGCCAGTGGGCTGATAACGCCTCAAACCGTGCATCTTGGCGCCTCACAGTTTGGCGGGCAGCAGCCTCCTTTGAAGAAGACCGCAGAGCCCACCTCACTGACAAAAGGCAAAGGAGGAAAAACCCAACACCCAACCCCAACCAACCAATTTTCCCTTGCAACCGCTGCAATCGTGTCTGCCTGTCCCGCATCGGACTGGTCAGCCACAAACGAGCCTGCAGCTGACGTGGACTTTTTTTACCCCCTCCATAAATCTTCGTCCGCGAAGCCAAGCCAAAGAGAAAAAGGTGAGATACAAACCAGAGGACATGGATTGAGTGAAAGGAGAAAGTTTAGGGGGTACGGGAGGGGGGAACTTCACACAGAAAATGGTGGGGATATGGGATGAGCTGCCAGCTAAAGTGGTGAATGTGGGCTCAATTTTAACATTTAAGAGAAATTTAGACAGGTGCATGGATGTGAGAGGTATGGAGGGCCATGAACTAGGTAGGACTAGTCAGTAGGACTAGGCAAAAAAATGGTTCCGCACAAAAGAAGCCCGTTTCTGTGCTGTATGGTTCTAAAACATAAAATTCCCAATATGTAAACAGTGGGATCTCGAAAACCCCAGCAGCAAGTCAAAATATTAGTGATTTATTTGGAATTCTGAATCTCAACCCACATTTGTGATTTATCCCATTCAAGTTTAGAATAGTCTTCAGTTTCAATGCTGAAGTTTGCTAATGTTGATTGAAACCACCATCAAAATTTTGTAACCCACTGATTGCAAGTGACATCTGGATATTTCAGGTGGAATTATCAGCAAAAAGCTGCAGCTGAATATTTTTCACAAAACTGTAAAAAGATTTCACTTTCAATGGTAGATCTTTAAAAGACATAAAATTTTCATGAATTTAAAACAACACATCCTTAAATTGCAAACATCACTTGTGCTCAGTTTCAAATTACAAATTCTGTATTAGCATGTCTAAATTTGAGACAGATATATAACAAGCATAAATGTGTCAATCTAACTTTCACAAGATAGTTTCATAAAAATTATAAACCTGCAACTTTTCAAATCACACAAAATGGGCAAAATAAGTTAAATTTCATACCATGCACAAATTGATACATGATGAAATGGAGCCAAGTTGTACCAACGGAACTGAGTAAAAGCATTAATGCTCATCCTTATACACAATAATCATTCTTAAAGAAGGCTTAGAAAATCCAAACCCCTTTGGGACTAAGTATCATAACATATTAGACAGTGTGAATCAATTCTGGTAACACTGAGATCCACTTACGGAAAGTGGCTAATTTCACCAAACCACAGACTATTTCCAGTTACAGATTCAATTAATAATTAATGGGAATTTTCCGGAAAATGTTAGTGATTCCATACAAAACTCCCTCCTTTCCCTGGTGTGTCAGCAATTTGGAATTTCTGTGCTCATGTGCACTAGAGTAAAATTTGTAATACAGGTACACAATTCTTTATCCGGAACCCTTGGGGGAGAGTGTGTTCCGAATTTTGAACTTTTCTGGATTTCGGAAAGCCAGATTTAAACCCACCCGAATTGTGCTGCCATATCCACCCCCTTCCAGTTGTGCTGTCGTCCACACCCCCTCGCCCGTCCAAGTTGCGCTGCTGGTCTCTCGCCCTCCTGGGTCGTGCTGCCGTCTCTCCCTCCACCTCACCACCTGACTCGCGCTGCCAGTCTACCCCCTTGTCCGCCCAACTAGGCTGCCTGTCTCCCCCTCCCTCGCTCGCCCAACTCGTGCTGCCGGTGTCTCGCCTGCCCGACTCATGCTGCCGTCTCTCTCTCCCCACTTGCTGGATTTTGGAGCTTTCTGGATTTTAGATGTCCGGCTAAAGGATTGTGTACCTGTAATTGTTTGTGGTTTGGTAACTCCAGTGTTGGTCTCACAAAGTCTATTGGTGGAACCAAGGTAATAGCTATCCTCCAGCACTTCGGCTGGGGAATCTTCTTGAACAATCTGACTTAGGCAAGTGAGTTCACCTCCACTTATTTTCATTGAAGTCAACAGCTATGAGGATTAAGTGTTACTCATTTTGACTTTTTAATGTTATTTTAGTTTATGAAATTGCTCTTAACCATTTTTGAAATGTTGTTTCTTTAAACCACTTTTTAAAAATTGTAAATTAATGCAGGTAGGGTATGCATGCCATCAGAAGCTATAAAGTGAAACTGGGCAGAATGGAAAACAACAGTGCATCCATCCTGGACAGGCTCAATGCAATCTATGCTTGCTTTAAGCAAGAGGCCAGTGGCATACACCTCTTCAACCTGTGTCATACTCACACTGTAGCAAACATCAGATTGGCCTTTCAGGGAGTGAACCCTTGATAAGATACTGGCTCAGACAGAGTCCAAGGACAGTTCAGCTGAGTGAATATTCACAGACATTTTTGACCTCTTTCTCTTACAGGGTGAAGTACTCACCTGCTTCAAGAAGGCTATGATCATCCCGATGCCAAAGAAAAATATAGTGACAGGCCTAAAAAGCTACAAGCCAGTGGCTCTGGCATCCACTATCATAAAGTGCTTTGAGCAGTTAGTTACGGGTCATCTCAACTCACATAAAATTGAATTGTGGAGCAGACTCGAAAGGCTGAATGATTTATTTCTGCTTCTATGTCTTATAGTCAGTCTACTAGCCACCCTCAACCCACTCTAATCTGTACACCAGCATAACAAGTCCATGGAAGTTGCCATTTCTTTACTAGTCATCAGCCACTGGTGGGTGATCCACACCCAATTTTTGTTTAGGGGATTACTACCTTGGTAGTTTTTTTTTGGGGGGGGGGGGGGGAGGTTGTATTTTTTATTTTTTTACTTTTTTCTTAGTTTTTAATTTGTGATTTTTTTTAATTGGAGGGCCTATATACGTTGATTTGAGTTTTTTATATAAATATATTATTGGTATTTAGTATTTAGTAATAATAGTAGATATGTCAGCCTGCAGCTGACGTGGACTTTTTACCCCCTCCATAAATCTTCGTCCGCGAAGCCAAGCCAAAGAGAAGAAGAAGAGAGATATGTCGAAGTTGAGGTTTGCTACTTTTAACGTTCGAGGATTAAATAGTACGATTAAACGTAAGCGAGTCTTGGCGTATATTAAGAAAATGAAAAATGATATTGCCTTTTTACAAGAAACACATTTGAATGTGGAGGAAAGTGTGAAATTAAAAAGGGATTGGGTTGGGCATGCATATTTTTCTTCATTTACTTCTAGAGCTAAAGGTGTAGCAATTTTGATACATAAAAATTTATCTTTTTAATTACAATCAATGGAGGAAAAGGGAGGATGTATTCTTAAATTGGAGATGTCTTAATCCAACAGAGAAAGATTTTTCCTTTTATTCATCTAGACATGAATCGTTTTCAAGGATGGATTTCGTTTTAGTATCGGCACATTTACAACAAGCGGAATATAAAAGTAGGGTGATTTCAGATCATTCTCTGTTATATTTTACATATGAAACTTCTGAGAAAATTCAAATAGCTTATCATTGGAGATTTAATACAATGTTGTTAAAAATACAGAATTTATTGATTTTTTGAAAAAACAAATTATTTTTTTTAAAGAAAATTCTAAATCTGTTCAAAGTAAGTTTGTATCCCTTTACAGGTTTCTTCTTATAGACCAATATCGTTGTTAAATGTAGATTATAAAATTGTAGCTAAAATTATGGCTAATAGATTAGCTCAATATCTGCCTAAAATTATACATGGTGATCAAACGAGATTTATAAAAAATAGGTATGCGTCAGATAATATTTTACGGTTAGTAACCTTGATAAATAAATCTAAATTTCAATTGAATTATCCAATAGTGGTTTCATTGGATGCAGAAAAGGCTTTTGATAGAGTGGAATGGAAGTTTCTGTTCAAAGTACTTGAGAAATTTAGATTTGGTTCTTCATTTATTAGATTGATAAAGGCTTTATACACAAGAGAAACTTGTCCGTGAACTACTCTTTGCAGACGATGCCGCTTTAGTTGCCCATTCAGAGCCAGCTCTTCAGCGCTTGACGTCCTGCTTTGCGGAAACTGCCAAAATGTTTGGCCTGGAAGTCAGCCTGAAGAAAACTGAGGTCCTCCATCAGCCAGCTCCCCACCATGACTACCAGACCCCCCACATCTCCATCGGGTACACAAAACTCAAAACGGTCAACCAGTTTACCTATCTCGGCTGCACCATTTCATCAGATGCAAGGATCGACAATGAGATAGACAACAGACTCGCCAAGGCAAATAGCGCCTTTGGAAGACTACACAAAAGAGTCTGGAAAAACAACCAACTGAAAAACCTCACAAAGATAAGCGTATACAGAGCCGTTGACATACCCACACTCCTGTTCGGCTCCCAATCATGGGTCCTCTACCGGCATCACCTGCGGCTCCTAGAACGCTTCCACCAGCGTTGTCTCCGCTCCATCCTCAACATCCATTGGAGCGCTTTCATCCCTAACGTCGAAGTACTCGAGATGGCAGAGGTCGACAGCATCGAGTCCACGCTGCTGAAGATCCAGCTGCGCTGGATGGGTCACGTCTCCAGAATGGAGGACCATCGCCTTCCCAAGATCGTGTTATATGGCGAGCTCTCCACTGGCCACCGTGACAGAGGTGCACCAAAGAAAAGGTACAAGGACTGCCTAAAGAAATCTCTTGGTGCCTGCCACATTGACCACCGCCAGTGGGCTGATATCGCCTCAAACCGTGCATCTTGGCGCCTCACAGTTTGGCGGGCAGCAACCTCCTTTGAAGAAGACCGCAGAGCCCACCTCACTGACAAAAGGCAAAGGAGGAAAAACTCAACACCCAACCCCAACCAACCAATTTTCCCCTGCAGCCGCTGCAACCGTGTCTGCCTGTCCCGCATCGGACTTGTCAGCCACAAACGAGCCTGCAGCTGACGTGGACTTTTACCCCCTCCATAAATCTTCGTCCGCGAAGCCAAGCCAAAGAAAAGAAGAGATTGATAAAGGCTTTATATAATAGCCGGAAGGCTAGAATTGCTGTTAATGGCCAAATTTCAGAATCTTTTAGTTTGACAAGATCTACTAGACAAGGATGTCCGTTGTCACCTGCTTTATTTGCTATAGTTATTGAACCTTTAGCACAATTAATACGTCAAAATGAAAATGTTAAGGTATGAGAGTTCTGAATGAGGAATACAAGATTAATTTATTTGCTGAAGATGATTTATTATATTTTGTGGATCTGGATACTTCTTTACCTGCAATTCAAGAATGTTTAGAAATTTATGGCCAATTATCTGGTTATAAAGTAAATTGGGCTAAAAGTGAAATTTTGCCAATTTGTAAAGATGATTATTCAGTGTATAAAAATATTACAAATTTGAAGTGGACTACACAAATTAGATATTTAGGAATTAATGTTAACATGAAATTTCAAGAATTATACTCAATTAATTATCTTCCTTTAATAAAAAGGATTAAATTAGATTTGATTAGGTGGAGGGATCTACCTTTGGGTTTACTAGGGAGGATTAATACCATAACAATGAATATTTTTCCTAGAATACAATATCTGTTTCAATCAATTCCTTATTTTAAAAAAAAACTTTTTTTAAGGACTTATATAAAGCGATTAGAGAATTCTTATGGAAGGGAAAATTTCCGAGAGTAGCAATGAGAAAATTGATGTGGGATTTTCAATTTGGAGGTTTAAGATTACCGAATTTTCAGCATTATTACGAAGCAGCTCAATTTAAATTTCTTAGTGCATTAATGAATATGGACGACCCACCTAGTTGGGTAAAGATAGAAATGGCGGTTATTTTAGAAAAATTTCCTCATGAGTTTTTGTTTCGATGGAATAAAAATTTACTACGAACTTACGACGTGTCAATATTGAAACATTTATTGAATTTATGGACAAGTAAACTTAAAAAATTGGGACTTAAAAATATATATTCTGGAAGATTGCCATTATATAATAATCAACTTGTTCCTTTTACGGTCTCCAATGCCACTTTGAAACAATGGGAAAAGAAGGGAATAAAATATTTATCTGGTTGTTTTTCTGAGGGTTGTTTTTGTTCCTTTGACAAATTACAAAGGAAATATGGTATTAGTGGAAATTCTATATTTGTATATTATCAATTAAGATCTTTTGTAAAACAGTTATGTGGTCGACATATGATTTTATTACCTGAATCTAGTTTTGAAGAATATGTACTTTCAATACCAAAAAAGGGATATATATCTGATTTGTATTGTATTTTACAAGAAAGTGATAGTAAAGAAGACTGGGATAAAGATAAGTTGAAATGGGAAAAAGATTTAGGACATAAAATAGCTGAAGAAGCTTGGATGGAAATTTGTCAGAATAGTATTCGGAAATTAATTAACGCTAGACTAGCGATGATTAATTATAATTTTATTCATCAGCTATATTTAACGCTGGAGAAATTTAAAAAATTTGGTCTTAGTAAGTTGGATTCTTGTTTTCGATGTGATTAGACGGCCAATACTTTTTTGCATACTGTTTGGCTTTGTGATCGATTGCAACAGTTTTGGAAAGGTATTCAATCTATTTTTAACAGTTTATATAATATCCATCTTGTATTAGATCCCGATATATTTTTATTAGGGAACATGCAATCATTAATTGATTTAGGTTTAGAGGATTATCAGATTTCCTTTATCTATTTAGCTTTAGTCGTGGCTAAGAAATGTATAGCACTTACTTGGAAAGATAAAAATAAACTAACTTTAGATAAGTGGTATTTGGAGATGAAATTTTGTTTGACTATGGAAAGGATATCTTTTTCAATTCAGGATAGGATGTCTTTTTATAAGTTAAAGTGGACTCCGTTTGCTAATTATATGCATTTAAGTTTGATTTAAATATATGTTTAAGCATGATATTTTAGTATTGATAAAAAAATATTTTTGTTGTTAGAGTTTTTTTTAGGTTAAGTTTTATCTCTTTTTTTGTAAGTGGGTATTTTTTTTCCATATATAATATTGTTAATTTTATTAACTCTTCACTCTTTATTTTGGGGGGGAAGGGCTGGACTAATTTTAAGTTAGATTACAAATATTGTGTTACAATTAACGGGGGGGGGGTTATTTTGTGTAGTTTTCTGATGTAATATTGTAATCATACCATTTTTATTTTTTTTAATTTTTCTTTAAATGAAATTCTCTATTGTATTCATGTTATAAAATTTTAAATAAAGTCTTCAAAAAAAAAGTAAGTTTGTATTATGGGATGCTATGGAAGCCTATTTGAGAGGACAAATAATTAGTTATACTTCTAAAATAAAAAAGAATCTATTAAATCAGAGTCTTGAATTAGAGAAACAGATCGATGAGTTAGAAAAGGAATTTCAGAAAGATGCTACAGAAGATCAGAAAATAGAATTATCTAGGTTGAAACTGAAATACAATACCTTGCAATTTTATCAATTTGAATGTGTGATTAATAGGACTAAACAAAGGTATTACGAATGGGGAGAGAAAGCACACAAGGTATTGGCGTGGCAATCAAAGAAAGAACAGATATCGAGGACTATTAATGCTGTTAGACGGAATTCGCTTATTACTTAAAAAACCTCATGAGATTAATGATGAATTTTATAAAAAGTTATATACATCTGAAGGAAAACAAGAAACTGGATCGATTGATTATTTTTATCACAGTTGAATTTACCGATATTAGAGGATGGAGTTAGAAGAACCATTTACTGATTCGGAAATTAAAATGGCTATGCTGGAAATACCAAATGGTAAATCGCCTGGTGATGATGGATTTTCGGTTGAATTTTATAAAATTTTTTATGATGATTTATCTACAGTGTTTGGGGATGTATTACGTCAAGTTGGAGAATATTATGATTTACCTGAGTCTTGTTCTAGTGCTTTAATTACAGTAATTCCTAAAAAAGATAGAGATCCTTTGAAGGCATCTTCATATAGACCAATTTCATTGTTAAATGTAGATTATAAAATAATAGCTAAAGTATTAGCGAATAGATTGGCTAAATTTTTAACAAAGTTGATACATATTGATCAAACAGCTTTTATAAAAAATTGATATGTTTCAGATAATATTTTGCGAGTGATTAGTTTGATTAATAGATTTCAACAATCTTTAGATCATCCGATGGTGATATCCTTAGATGCAGAAAAAGCATTTCATAGAGTTGAATGGAATTTTTTGTTTAAAGTTTTGGAGAAATTTAAGTTTGATCCTTCTTTTATTGGTTGGATTAGGGCTCTATATAGTAAACCGGTAGCTAGAGTATTGACAAGTGGTTTGATTTCGGAATCGTCAAGGTTGTCCTTTATCACAGCTTTGTTTGCGTTAGTGATTGAACCTTTAGCACAGTTGATAAGACAAAATACACAGATACAAGGTATGAAAGTTTTAGATGAGGAATATAAAATTAATTTATTTGCTGATGACATATTGTTGTATTTAACAAATCCAGCTCAGTCACTTTTGCATTTGAAGGAATGTTTAATACAATGTGGATGTCTTTCTGGATATAAAGTTAATTGGGAAAAAAGTGAAATATTATTGGTAAGTGAAGGAGATTATTCAGTTTATAAGAATATTATTAATTTGAAGTGGACTGATCGAATTAAATATCTGGGTATAATTTTGAATGTTAATGATCAATCTTTATATAAATTAAATTATGCTCCGTTAATGAAAAAAATTAAACCTGATTTGATTAAATGGAAAGATTTACCTATTAATTTAATGGGAAGGATAAATACAATTAAGATGAATATCTTTCCGCGTATACAATATTTGTTTCACTCTATTCCATATTTACTTGATAAATTTTTTTTTGAGATTTAAATAAAATGGTTAGGGAGTTTTTATGGAGGGGTAAATTTTCGAGAGTAGCTTTGAATAAATTAACTTGGAAATATGAGTTGGGGGATTACGTTTACCACATTTTTGTTTAGGTGGAATATGAATTTGTTACAACAATTAGAGAAACATTTAATGATGTTATGGATAAAGAAAAATAAAATGATAGGTTCTAGGGGTAAATTATTGGCTTTGACTCCGTTGTATAATAATCAACTTATTTCTTTTTCAATACATAATCAAAGTTTATTGCATTGGAGATTTAAAGGAGTGAAACATTTGGGAGATTGTTTAAAGAGGGTAAGTTTTTATCTTTTAATCAGATGAGGGAACATTTTGGTATTGATAAGAATTCTATATTTCTTTATTATCAAATTCGATCTTTAGTAAAATGTATGTTTGGTAGAGATATGATTTTACCTAAAATGACTAAATTTGAGACTTCTCTTATGAAGGTACCAGAGAAGGGTTATATTTCATTTATGTATCAAATATTACAGGATGGTATGGATAAAAAGGGTTGGGATAGATCTAAAATTAAATGGGAAGCGGATATTGGTTTTACTTTTTCTGAAGAGGATTGGTTAGATATTTGTTATGATAGTGTAACTAGATTGATAAATGCACGTTATGCAATGATTAACTACAATTTTTTACATCAATTATATTTGACACCTGAAAAATTTAAAAAATATGGTTGTAATGAATTAGATTTGTGTTTTAGATGTGGTGATACGGTTGGAACTTTTTCCAAAATTGTTTGGTCATGTATATATATACAATCTTTTTAGAAGAAAATTCAATCGTTTTTGGAATATCTGTATAAGATTAAAATAGTTTTAGATCCAACCGTATTTTTATTGGGTAGTTTGCAACCTCTGAAAGGCTTGGAATTAGATAAGTTTTAGCTTGCTTTTGTATATTTAGCTTTATCCATAGTGAAAAAATATATTGCTAGTACGTGGAAAGATACAAATATGATTGATATTAATAGATGCATAATGAGATGAAATATTGTTTAATAATGGAAAAAATTACATGTTTCGCATGAAAATTATAATTTTTTTTATTAATAAGTGGTTGTTATATTTGGAATATTTACATTTCAATTTATATTGATTAGATTTTAATATGTATATTTAACTTTTTAAAAAATATTCTTTCTTTTTTCTTTTTTTATAGCTCTCCTTTCGGAGAGGGCTGAAGGGGGCGGAAATCTTTTCTTTTTTTCCTATATATATATATATATATATAAAAATGTTCATGTTCATGTTTAATTGCTGTGTATGTCATATATTATTTGTTTTTTGAACAAATAAATAAAGTTAAAAAAAAAAGAAATTGCCATCTCCCTGTCTACTCAGCCTTGGACAACAAAGACACTTACATCAATTTACTATTCAGATTGAATTTCTGCTTTCAAACGCGAAAGTGCCAAATAAACATTCTCAAACTCTGTGACCTTAGTCTCCTCTGCCATTGACTGGCTACAATCAGTGAGGACTGGTGACAGCATCTCCCCCACAATCAAAATAGGTCTGCTTTCTCATCTACTTTGTTGTACTGCCCAAGGACAAGCCATGAACTCAACATTGGATAAATACAGTACAATTCCAATGATCTGAAATGCTTGGATAAACATTTTTTTTAAAAGAACCAGTCATTTTAAAAAAAAAACACCCAGTAAGCATCAGCAAATCACTTGTAACAGTGTTTAAACAACAACAAACAACAATATATGGCTTTTTATGCATTAAAATAATGTTTAATTCTCACCAAAAAAATTCTGGCCACCGCTGATCACCAAAACCTCCCCACCAAGGTCCCGTTCGTACTGGGAGCCTAAGCGTCCCGCTACAGCCCAGGAGCTTGAGGTTCCCGCTGTTGCTAAGAGCTCAAGATCTGCTGCTGCCGGCACTGGGAGCCTGACATTCCCTGTCAGTTCGGCTTCGAAAAAATTTCGCATAAATGAGGATTTCGGATGTCTTCATTTATCTCAAATTTTTAAAAATTTTGGACAATTGAGGATTTCAGAGAATCAGATTTTGGATAAATGGTGTTGTACTGTATATGTCTTAAGAAACATTTAAAAATGCAGTCTTCACTGAATATATTCAGAGACATAGAAGTAATTGTCATTACCCATCTTCCATTCCAGGCTGTAAGTAGAGATGAGCATGTACTGGTCGGAGCCTCTGAATTACATGAATGCATAGACGCTGGAACATCTGCAGAGCCCAAAGTAATGTGTAAAGGGAAAGGTTTTAATATTCACATTTGAATTTTTAATGAAACAATTTAATTCCTGATGATATAACATCAAGCTTTCTCTACAGGAACTAATTAATATAATAGTAATATTATGTCTTTACATAAAAAATTAATTAGCAAGAAACATAACCATATTAAAACACTTCATACCTGTCTCACAATTTGATTTGGGCACTTGATAAGGATTTGCATCGGCCACCAATCATCATCAGCCATTCGGTCCAAAAACCACTGCAGAAACAGAGTACTGAGTTATCATTTTGAAATTACACAAAAAGAATGGTCATCAACTTATTTACAAAAATTTAATTTTACCAATTTTCATTATGCCATTGACAATGAGATTAACATAATTATGCTACCATACACCAGATGGAAGTTGCACAGTACTGATGGATTATTGAAATATTTAAAACAAATTATCTATATTTAGCATTTGCCCAGGAAAGGAACTATTAAGATATAAATCATTCTGTCGCCACCTCAGCAGCAAAACAATATTACTCCAAAATATAGACTGCAATAAAGCCAAGTAATACCCAAATAGGGTACTCTCAACTTCTAAACAAAGCCACAATATGGAACCAGAACCAACATTATTAATTTATGCATGATGCAGTGAAGTTGAGAAATTCACTTTTCTGAATTAGTTTACAAATGTTTTGAAAAGGGTCAGAATAATTGCGAGCACAAAACATGAAAATCTACCTCTGGACAGTTGCATTTCCCTCTGCCCATGATTGCTCATGAGCCACTTCATTCCTATTAGCTTGGTTCACAACAAAAATGGAGAGTATTGGAAAACTCAGCAGTTAAAGCAGCAGTAGTAGGGAGAGAAATACAGCTGACATTTAAGGATCCTTCATTAGAACTGGAATAGGTAAAAAAGGTTGGCGTAGCGGTTAGCGCAATGCCTTTACAGCGGCAGCGATTGGAACCGGACCGGAGTTTAAATCCCATACTGTCTGTAAAGAGTTTGTACATTCTCCCTGTGTCTACGTGGGTTTTCTCTGGGGGCTCTGGTTTCTTTCCACCGTTCAAAACATATTGGGGGTGTAGATTTAATGGGGTGTAAATTGGGCAGCATAGACTTGTGTAGGCTGAAATGGCCTGTTACCTTGCTGTATGCCTCAATTTAAATTAAAAAAAAACAAGAATGTAAAGTTGCAGACTGAGAAGTTTGGACAGAACAGAAGAACTGTTCATAATAGTTGCAAAGATAACAATTACTTAAAAAAAAACAGCAGTTGGTGGCAGGAAAGAAAAAGGAAACAAATTGAAATATGAAGATATGGTTGTATCTGTGGGGAAAGAGCAAAATATTAGAATGGTTACCTGAAATTAAATTCTTATACCTGCAACATACCCTGACAGAAGACAACTCTTTTGGCGCTTTATATTGCTTCAATTTTATGCTATGTATGCTTGGAACATTCATGTCCCATCTTCCACCTGGGCACAATGCAGCTCTTTGAATTTGGTAATAAATAATTTCAGGAATCACAACTCCTTTTCCTTATATCTGACAGGTGATTTATCACCAGTATTATTTCACTGCATAATTTTAAAATGGTTGCATATTCAGTGAATTGCTACTGACTGGACATGGAGCATGGTAATAGTAATAAAATGATCAACATCGAACATGACGGTACAGGCCCTTCAGCCTCCAGTGATGTGCCGACCTATACAAACTACTGAACAAACTAAATATTCCCTACCTCACACCCATAACCCTCTATTTTTATTGCATCCATGTGCCTGTCCAAGAGTCTTTTAAATGGTCCTATTTATTGTCCCAGCCTCCACCATGATCCCTGGCAATGCATTCCAGGCATCCATGGTTCTTTGTTAAAAAAGAGTTACCCTGGTATCTCCCTAACCTTTCCTCCCTTCAATGACCGTATCACATGTGATAAAACATAACCTTCCTTTTCAAATCTCATTCTAAGTTAATTGCAATGATGTATCCCCTTAGGCATTACCCATGTAATAATCTGACACCCTGTGACAAAAATCAGATGACTATTCTCAACAAAAATGGCCAGAGAATTTGCATTTATTTGACATCTACATTGTTATTTTTGTGGCTGTGCTTGTCTATTCTGTGACACAATCTGACTAGACTGGGAATCAGACCATTTAATCTTAGATAATCTTGTATCTTTTAGGATTATTAGTAAATTTAGTAATTAAATAACCAAAGAATAATAAACAGAATCATCAACTTGAACATTCTGTGCCAGAGACAGATTTAATCAGGAGAGGGCCCTTTTTCGTTCCAAGCTTTGCTTCTGATGCACAATGACGACAATGGGAACAAGGGAGCAGAGGGAAATATTAAAAAGAAAATTTGGTTATTTTATAGTTCAGTCTGTGATTTGTTCAGATTAATATTTTGCTGCTTGCTCATGCATGCAGGCACACGTACTCCACCTTAACCACTCACCATCTGCCCAAGGGCCTATTTGGAGATTTGTCTCATTGCTAATTTACATAATTTCAGTTGTGTAATCTGAATCTTATGACAAACAAATTTCCTACTTAACATCTGCAATAAAATCATCGTGAATTCTCAATTTTAAGGAATTTGTTGGCAATAAATAACAATTATGATTATTATATCTGTCTCATTTTATAGATTTAATGAGAAAACATTTTGTTAATAAATGAGCACTGTCAACTTGTGCAAGGCTACTTCAAGAAATACATTCCACATTAGTAATATTATCTGCAGACACACTGATGGTACAAAAACAATGAACTTATTTGGTATGGAGTTGCCTTGGTACAATTAGTATATGATCAACATGAAATAAGAAAGATTCTTCTCAGAAAAGAATTAACTATCCTATACAAAGATCTAGACCCAGTGCAAATTTGCCTATCATCACAGTTGCTCCACAGCAGATGCAATATCGCTGGCTCTCCACTCAGCTCTAGAACTCAAACAGCAACTCATACATTCCGGTGCTCTTCATCAGCCTTCAGTACCATTATTCCCTCAGTGCTGGTCAAGAAGCTACAATCTCTGGGCCTCTGTATCCCACCCTGCAACTGGATTTTTGATTTTCTCATTGGAAGACCAGTCAGTATGAATTGGAAGCAATGTTTCCTCCTCGACCCCAAGGATGTGCGCTTAGCCCACTGCTCTACTCATTATACACCCATGAAAGTGTGGTCAGGCACAATTCCAATGCTATCTACATTTGCTGATGACATCACAGTTGTCGGCAGAATCACAAACAGCAATGAGGAAGCGTGCAGGAGATGGATCAGCTCATTGAGCGGTGTCACAACAACAACCTTGCGTTCAACATTAGCAAAACCAAGGAGATAATTCTGGACTTCAGGAGGGTGTCAGGGGAACACGGCCGTCCTCATTGAGGGCTCAGTAGTGGAGAGGGTCAAGAACTTCAAATTCCTGGGTGTCAACATCTCCGAAGATCTGTCCTGGAACCTCCAGGTTGATGCAATCACGAAGAAGGCCCGCCAGCGGCTATACTGTGAGGTGCTTGAGGAGATTAGGTGTCACCGAAGACTCTCTGAAACTTGTGCAGATGTACTGTGGAGAGCCTACTTGCTGGTTGCATCACTGTCTGGTATGGAGGTGGCAAATCTCAGGACAAGAAAATTCCAGAGGGTTGTTAACTCAGCCTGCGACATCATAGGCACCAGACTTCACTTCATTGAGGATATCCACAAGGGGTGTCTTAAGAAAAGCAGCTTCTATCCTCAAAGACCCCCACCACTGAGACCATACCCTCTTCACTCTGCTACCATCGGGGAAAAAGGTACAGGAGCCTAAAGATAAGCCCTCAGTGCACAAGGTCCGCTTCTTCTTCGCTGCCAGCAGATTTCTGAACAATTGATGAACAAAAGACAATCCCTTACTTTTCGTGCACTATTAGTTTTATTTTTTATATTATTGTTATAATATAAATGTTTGCTCTATGATGTTGCTGCAAAACAGCGAATTTCATGACTTGTTCATGACAATAAGTAGAGATCTTCCAACAAGAATATGTTGATCCAAACCTAGTTTTAAAATAAGCAAAAATAAACTGGATATTGAGGAGTCAACAAAATCAGCAAATGAAAGGTGGAGTTATGTTCCATAAAAAGGTCAACTTGATATATGTAAATGTTTCAAAGACTCAGAACGCTGCCTTCCCTCATCATACCACATGTATGCAGGTTAATTTGAAGATTTCTGGAATATAACAAAGAGTAGGTAAAATACCTTAAACATCGTATTCCTCAGTTTAATTGAGTCATGAAACCTACACTCATTAAAACATTAAATCATTCAGAACCAATTCAGAAGGAAGTTACTGAGGAATGTGATAAATCTCTCACCTCACAAGCTGCCTGGCTGTTGTTAAACTGTTTTGTCAAAAGTTCAATCCATTGCAGCATAGTGGGCTATTGAATTAAAAAAGAACTTGATTATACATGGCGATTCTTTGACTGCCTTATGGCAGACTAAAGGCAATTTTCTGAAATATGACATTTCTGTTTTATAAAATGTATCTGTAGATTTCTGTTCATAGATCATATATCAATCTTGTTGAAAAATGGAGAAAGGTCCATCTACATTTTCTCTATAAACATTTTTCAATCATCTCAAAAAAATAGTTTGGTTAGATGATATCTGAATGGTTATTTCAAAGGAGAGGATTTGAATAATGGATTTTAGGAAAGTGACAAAAAACAATGGAGGAAAATGACTTTTCTCTTGCATCAAGGCAGTATCCAATAATGAGTATATCTGTAGGATGACAAGATCCCACTTTCTACACAAATCTCAAAGATTCTATCCTGCTGATGGATGTGATGCAATGTGATCCAATAGGTAGTGGGAACCTAATATCCATGTGAACTCTAAAATTTATGCAACCGTCCCCAACCACCAGGTTCAGGAACAGCTGCTACCCCCTCCACCATCAGGCTCCTCAATGACAAACTCAATCAGAGACTCGTTTAAGGACTCTTACTTATGCAATTTATTGAGTTTCTTTTTGTTCTCTCTAAATTGCAGTTTGTTTAGTTTTTTTTGCACTACCCATTAGTGGTAATTCTGGCATGAACGCAGGAAAAAGGAATCTCAGGATTGTATGTGATGTTATGTATGTACTCTGACAATAAATCTGAACCTGAATCCTTAAATGATATTCATTTTCCCTATTCCTCATTTCACTAATACAGGTACATGATCCTTTATCCAGAACCCTTGGGGGACAGTGTATTCCGAATTTCGGATTTTCAGGATTTCGGAAAGCCCACCCAAATTGCGATGCCGTATCCACCCCACCCACTTCCAGTCACTCGGCTGTCTCCCCCAACCGTGGTCCCCTGGTAGTCTCCCACAACCCCCGGACCCTCGGCCATCCAGCAGTCTCCACCAACTGCGGTCCCTCAGCCACCCGGCCGCCTCCCCCGACCATGGTCCCTCAGTCGCCTTTCTCCACTGCAGTCCCTCAGCCGCCCGGCCGCCTCCCACGACAGTCTCCCCTGGCTGCCTCCCCCGACCACTGGTCCGTCGGCCGCCCCCCCCCCCCCACCATCCGCTGGTCTGTCACCCCCCCCCCCACCCCCGACCGGCAGTTCCTCGGCCGCCCCACCGCCTCCCTCGACTGCAATCCCTCAGCCGCCCGGCCGCCTCCCCCGACTGCCGGTTCCTCAACCGCCCCACCACCTCCCCTGATCAGGGTCCCTTGGCCGTCTCCCCTGCTGGTGCCTCGGCCGCACACCCCCCCCGACCATCGGTTCCTCGGCCGCCCCACTGCCTCCCCCGACTGCAATCCCTCGGCCGTCTCCCCCATTGATCCTTTGGCCACCCTACTGCCTCCCCCGACCACGATTCCTCGGCCGCCTCTCCCAAATGCAGTCCCTCAGCCGCCCAGCCGCCGCCTCCCCCCGACCGCCGGTTCCTCGGCCGCTCCCCCGACCGCCGGTTCCTCGGCTGACCCCCGACCGCCGGTTCCTCGGCAGCCCCCCGACCGCCGGTTCCTCGGCAGCCCCCCGACCGCCGGTTCCTCGGCCGTCCCCCGAATGCCGGTTCCTCGGCCGTCCCCTGACCGCCGGTTCCTCAGCTGTTCCCCCGACTGCCGGTTCCTCGGCCGCCCCCCCCCCGACCGCCAGTTCCTCAGCCGCCCCCCGACCGCCACCCCGACCGCTGGTTCCTCGGCCGCCATCCCCGACCGCCGGTTCCTCAGTTGCCTCCCCCGACAGCCGGTCCGTTGGCTTCCCCCCGACCGCCGGTCCCTTGGCCGTCTCCCCCACCGGTCCCTCGGCCACCCCGCTGCTTCCCCCGACCGTGGTCCCTCAGCTGCCTCCCCCAACCACTGGTCCCCACTTGCCGGATTTTGGAGCTTTCCGGATTTTAGATGTCCGGATAAAGGATCGTGTACCTGTACTAGTTTAGTGCCTAAAGTTGACCTTGGCTCTCAACAATACACCTTTCAGCTATTGGGTGTGTTGGAGCTATATTTTTGTTCTGGTGTTATTCAATTAAATTTTCTAAAGGAACAAACTGTTTCATAGGGGCTGATGTAAAAGTAATTTAATTTGAGTAAATACCTGTATGTTGTTTATAGATTATTCTGTGTATATTTAATACAGATATATATTTAATAATGTGCACTTACCTTTTCTTTGGAGTGGATAAAAGTTTCCAGGACAAAAGAGGTACTAAGCTACAATTTAAAAAAAAATCATTGATACAATTGTGTGACAAAAATGTTTTTGTTTATAAAATATACAGAATGTCCTGATGTTTAGTCTGTGAAAATCCACATTATAACAAAGACTCACCTTTGCAGTCATAAGTGATACTGCCTTTGGATCAGGTAACGTGCTGGGGATGCTACTGCACAACTGCCACATAAATCTGAAATTGTAGAATTTTTTGATTGCAAATTGTATAATCCTGCTAATACGATTTTCTGATGGTCTGTCAGTGATGTAATGTTAGAGTACTCACCCAAAGTAAGTATGTTCAAAGATGTTCTTGTCCTGTAGAAACTGCATGTTGTCATGCCAAATCCACTAAGTTAAAAAAAAATGAGCACTGAGAACAATCTTGAAAATGGGAACTCAAAGACTTGTTTTGCATTAAAATTGAGATTTTTCAAGATTTCTTTCCACATTGCTAAATTGTGGGGCATTTATTGTGCTCTGGGTATTCAACATCATGATCTGAAACCAAGTTGCGATCAAAAAGAAATTTCTGTTCCAATCTTCCCCTCTTCAATCTCAATCAATTTATTCTCAGTATCAGCCTCAGATTAATTCCCTATATTCCCATCTCAGTGGATTCTGAGCACGATATTGAAATGCACAACATCGAAGGCCCAAGGGCCTGTAATGTGCTGCCAGTGTACTATGTTCTCAGGTAAGTTTCCCTCCTTTGGTCACACAAGAAGGTGGAACTCCTCTCTTCTGTTTAGCATGGCTTATCCATGTGCGTCCCTCACTCTGACCTGCCCTCACTAGATCTATTTATCAAACTACTGGGATGACATTTGCAATTTGAAATTTAAAAAATGAAAGCACTGCTGCTGGACGGGCCCGGGCGAAAAGAAACAGGCACTGCTCCACGGGGTCCTACCACCAGGTCCTGATGAAACTGCAGAGACTGTGGGAGTGCTGAAGGTGAATTCATGGACACCCATCTGAAGAGAATCACTTTTGCTTCTCTTTCTCCTGTTCTTAAGGGTGCCACGCAATGCTCATGACGACTTTGTTTGCCTTACAGCAGACATAAGTTGAAGTACTGTATATTACATTTTTATTGTGTTATTAATTGACGATACAAGAAACCTTGATCTTGCTCAACCCAACCTACAACTAATCCTCTGAATTTGTAATTCTCCACTCACTAATAACTAACACAAAAAAAATCAAAATTGTTGTTGAGGACAGTGCAGTTGATGTATGGCAATGTGGCCTTTACCTCAGTTTGCATACAAGCTCTCTGTTACCTCTTCATACCTTGATCAAGGCAATAATACCTAATCAATGTACTCAGTTAATGACCTTAGCTCAGAGAGATCTTTACTCCACAGCCTCCATCCCAAGTCTACAAACCACACAGAGCCCTCTTCAACTTCCAACTGAGGATGCACAACAATTAGCCTGGTAAATTCATTGTTTCAATCTGCTCTTGACCCACAGTAGATATTTCTTATTAAGTTTATTCAATTATTGATCCCCTTATCAAGTTCCTTCTCCCTTATATTCATTACATTCTGATACCCTCAAAACTTTGATTGTTTTCAGCCTCATAGTTCTAAGGAAAAAGACCACTAATACATTCAATCCCTCTACATCTTTATCTCACACCAAGCCTGGCCTTCGAATTTTTCCTGAACAAGACCCAGTCTTTAACCCCTTGCTCCACCACCATACCTGCCTGAACTCATTCACACCTGAACAATCTCTCCTTTAACCAAACATATTTCTTCTAAATTAACAGTGTAGTTATAAGAATCTGCAAGGATCTAAGCTACTTGAACTCCTTCCCTCATCTTTTGTCAGTACATTCATGATTATATTGGTCCTGCTTCATTCTCTCAAAAAACAAGATGCATCACCTTTACTGAGAATGTCCAACTTAATTTCATATAAGCATGGTCATGTGACTTTCCTTTCTCATTCCTGACTTTTTTTCCCCTACCTCAGAGGGTTGGTTAGCAATCAATATCAATTACAATCCCAGACTCCACAGCTATATTGACTAGAACTTGTATTCTACCTCTTGCAGGGAGTCCATTCTCTTCTTGTCATTTGATTGGCTTTGTCTAATCTGTCCATATCTGTGCACCCAAGAGGTATTCCTTTTGAGCTATCCCTCCACCATGGTTGACAGGGCGCTCAATTTTGTTATCTCTATTAAGTAGTCAGAATTAAAGTAGATAGTCTTTTTTTCCCCATGCTGCAAATGTCAAATACTAGAATGGCAATTTTGAAGACGAAGCAGGCAAGATCCCCCACCAAAAAGAATGGTTGCTACATGCTGCCATGGAGGACATTAGAAGCAAATACAATGGCAACATTTAATAGGTTCTTAGACAGATACATGAACATGCACAGAATACAGGGATGAACCAGGTGCAGGCAGAAGAAATTAGTTTAATTTGGCATCATGAGCAGCAGAGACAAGATGAGCCAAAGAATGTACTAGACTTTTCTATGTTTATTCTGTTTATTTCTCCAATTAAATTAAGAATGATGAAGTCTGGTGTTTTATCATAAATTTGTATAAACATTTCCATTACTTCCTTAAATACCATTATTTTTTCCCAATATGCTAGAGTCAACAGGTCCAAAAAATATTACATTACCTCCAAAAGTTCTGGTGAAACATCAAAGCTGTATTCCTTCGCACTTTCTTCTTCTGTTTCCACGCGTTTATAGAACAGCATGTATGCACTGTGTGTCTAAGACCAAGACATTGTTTCAGTAGCAAGCATCTTCAGATACTTCTCTCACCAAAAAATTAAACTTTGACATACTGACCACAGCACATGATGTACATATGTCAAGGAAAATGCTTAACGAACAGGAGATAGGTTTCAGATGCTGAAGGTCAAACATTCCTGTGATTGCACACAAGTTCTCATCAAAACATTCAAAATAATCCAAGTCATCTTCTGAAATTTCCTAATAACATATTGTTCATCACTACAACTGATAAGGAATAAAATCAAGATTTGTCTTTTCAGCTCTTTTACCTTTCTAAGAATAGAGACATGATGAATCCAGGATACAAGAAAACTGCAAGTTCACTGATGTGATCAGCAAGCATGTACACACATCTCCATTGATATGACTTTGGGAGGAATTTTAGCAAAAATTTGAGGTCTTGATGTTGATTATTGATTATTGTGTCTTCAGCCACTGACCTTCCTTTCTATTTCCCCCTATTTCCCCCTCCTCACAAATTAAGGAAGTTGGTTGCTAACAAACCCCATGAGCCAAGTGGCAGTAGAATCTCAAGCAACATAAAATTCTGAAAAACTTCAACAGATTGTGTTGCCCCATCCCAATTTTGTTAACTGGGAAAAGTATCCAATTGTTCAAAGTTGAGGGTGGGGGGTGGGGAAACTGACCGGCCCCGATTGGGCAGCATGGATCAAAAGAATTTTTCAGAAACCTTTAAAAATTACTATGGATCAGATTTTAAATAAAAGAAAAATTAAAATGTATTATACAGGCATTTCCCCAATTTATGTCAGAGTTCCATTTCAGAAAACCACTCATAAATCAGTTTCTCCACAACTCATAGCTGCCCATATCACTTGACATACACTGTATCTCCAACTTCTCAACATCCTTTTGGTAAACTAATTGGACATGAAGAGTGCAATTATAGAAAGAGGGTTATGGGTGAGGTGAATGAAGTAAAGCAAGAAAAGCAAAGCAAGGATATAGGATCTAAATTTAAAAAAAACAATGCTGGAGAAACTCAGCAGGTTAAACAGTATCCTTTACAGAGCAAAGATAATACATAACCAACATTTTGGGGTTGAACTTTTCATAAAGGCATGGAAAAATGTTGGCAGTTGTCCAAATGAAAGAGTAAGGAGGGGTGGGGGAGGCATGGTAGCAAGAGGTGATAAATAGAGAAGAGAGGGAGGGCAGAGCAGCAAGGAAGGGGAGGAGGGATGGCTGGGTGAATAGAGAGGGAAGGGGGTGGAGAGCTGACAGGGGGAAGGAAAGGGAGGGGTAAAAGAGAGCAGGTTAGCAGAAAATGTAAAAGCTGATTGTTAATGCTATCTGGCTGGAGAGTGCCCAGGCTGAAAATCAGGTGTTGTTCCTCCTATTTATGGGTGCTCTTGGTGGAATAGTACATGAGGCCATGGGGAGACATGTGAGAATGGGAATGTGACACAGAACTGAAATGGTTAGCTACTGGGAGGTCTCTGTCACTGGAGTGGATAGAGCAAAGGTGCTCAGTGAAGTGATCTCCCAGTCTGCACCTAGTCTTTCTGAAGCAAAAGCCACAGAGGGAGCACCAGATGCAGTAAACCAATCCTGCGGACACACAAGTGAAGTGTTGTATCACTTGAAAGTTCTGTCCGCACCAGTGAGAGACTTCCCTGTGGCCAACCATTTCAGTCTGCGAGACTATGCGCAGACTGGGAGATTGACAACAGTTTTTCTTGCCACTCTTTAAATTACAAATCAAAATATCTCATTCAATGAATTATCCTTAACTGGAGAATGCATACAAAACTGGGATAGGGGAAGCAGATAAAAAGAGAAAAATCAGCACAAGATTTTGTATTGACAAACCAAAAATATGATTGATTCATAATAGAAAATTATTGCTCTTTGAGAAAATGCACTTCGCAAATCAGTACTAGTCCATTTTGAAACATAACAATTTCTGTGGTATTTTACAAAGAAAATTTGCAAATTACTTGTACAATAAAAATCCTGTTAACCAGAATTCAAGCAAATAGAAAAAAAAGGAAATAAATTAATGAGTTTTTAAAAAATAAATAAATAGAAATTTAAATAAAGGTTTAAAATTGTAAATGTTCTCTGAAGAACCACACAAATGCATCTGTATTTTCTCAGGAAATTGGCACACACTGTAGGGAAGAGAGACAAAAAAGCAGCAAGGCCATGTAACTTGTACAGATTAAAGATGAGGAGGTCCTTGCTGTCTTAAAGCAAATAAAGGTGGATAAATCTCCAGGGCCTGACAAGGTATTTCCCTGAAACTTGAGGGAGTTAGAGCAGAAATTGCAGGGTCCTGGCAGATATATTTAAAATGTCCTTAGCCAGAAGACATTTTTTAAAAAGGCTCAAAATAGCCCAGGAAATTACAATAAAATCCCTGGTATCTGACACCTACGGGGATTGGAAGATAAGTGAATTTTCCGGTTGCTTGAGATTGCATGCTGCGTGATTGGTGAAGAACAAGGTGTGGCAATTTTAAACATGCGTATTTGACCTATTTATTTTATCCTTTTTTTGGTGGTTGCTTGAATTCTGGATAACAGGGGTTTTACTGTATAGGCCAATGAATTAGACATTAGTAGTAGGCAAGTTATTGGAAGGTGTTCCAAGAGATCAGATCGCCAGGGAATGATTAAGAATAGTCAACATGGCAGGTTTGTTTAACAAATCTTAGTCTTTTTTGAGGTTACCAGGAAAGTTGATAAAGGAAAGACTGTGGCTGTTGTCTTCATGGACTTTAGTAAGATCACGAGGTTGGTCAGGAAGGTTCAGTCACTCGGTATTCATGATGTGGTAATAGGTTGGATTCAACAGTGACTTTATGGGAGAAGCTGGAGGATGATAGTGGATAGGAGGCCTATGAGTAGTGATGTGCCTCAAGGATCAGTGCCTGATGTTTGTCATCATATCAAGTACATAAATGATAAAGTGGTAAATTGGAACAGCAAGTTTGCAGATGACACAAAGATTGCAGGTGTAATGGAATGAGAGAAAGGCTTTCAAAGCTTGAAGGGATCCAGACCAGCTAGAAAATTAAGATGCAAAACAGCAGATGGAATTTAATGCAGACAAGAGGGAGGTGGTGTATTTTAGAAGGACAAACCAAGGTAGGACAGTAGGGCACTGAAGAGTGTGTAGAACAGAGGAAGCTGGGAATACAGATATACAATTTCCTGAAAGTGACATCATAGGTAGTTAGAGAGCATGAAAAATCATTGAAGAACCCTTCCATCCTGCATACAGCATCTTTCAGCTGCACCCGTTGGGGAAGAGATACAGGACTATCAGAGCCAACACCACCAGGCTAAGGAATAGCTTCTTTCTACAGGCAGTGAGAATATTGAACAACCAATAACCATTTGAGACTTTCATATTCATGAAACAATATTTATTTATTTGTATAGATGAAATATTTGTCCTGCATATGTATTGTTTGTCTATATGTGTGTAATGTCTGGTTGTGTGTTTGCATGTTTTGCACCAAGGACCAGAGAACGCTGTTGCATCAGGTCATACTGTATAATCAGATAACAATAAACTTGACTTAGGGTTGTAAAGAAAGCTTTTGGCACATTAGCCTTAATAAAGCAAAGTACTGAGTATAGGAGTCGGGAGTTAAGGCAAAGTTGTACAAGATATCTGTGAGATCAAATTTAGAGTATTGTGTGCAGTTTTTGTCACTCAACTACAGGAAAGATATCAATAAAATTGAAATAGCGCAGAGAAGATTTACAAGGATGTTGCTGGGACTTGAGGAAATGAGTTACAGGGAAAGGTTAAACAGGTTAGGATTTTATTTCCAGGAGCATTGGAAAATGAGAGATATGATAGAGATAAACAAAATTATGATAGGTATAGAGTAAGTGCAAGTAGTCTTTTTCCACTGAGGTATGGTAAGGTACAAACCAGAGGACATGGATTAAGATGAATAGGGAGAAGATTAGGGGCAATATTTGGGGGAATTTCTTCACACAGAGAGTGGTGGGATATGAAATGAGCTGCCAACTGAAATGGTGAATGTGGACTCAATTATAACATTTGGATGAGTGGGGTATGGAAGGATATGGACCAGGTGCAGGTCAGTGGGACTTGACAGTAAAAGTTCAGTATAGACTAGAAGGGCTTACTCTCTCTGCTATAATGTTCTATGGTTTTAATCAGAACAAAACAAAATAATATTTTTCTTGGTTAGAGGTAAAAAATTTTTAAATTAAAATTTAATCTATGCAAAATTAGTTAAGTGTTACTATTTTGTTTGCTGGTGTCAATATTTGTTCTGACATTTATTCTTTTGCGACTTCCTTTCTACATTCCTTTTGTGACTTCTCTGCATTTGCCTAACAAACTATACTCTCATCACTGAAACAGGAAAGTTTTTTTTATAATTAGCACCACAAAACATATACAATCAACAGACAATTTTGATTGTTCACAAAATACAATAAAATGTCAACATGCAAATGTTTATAGACTGGTGACTATTCCCAAGAAAATTTATTACCTTTTCAAAGGAAAAATCCATGAACTTGTCCGTGACAGAATCATAGGTTTTGGTCTAAATTGAATAAAAACAATAAACTTATGCAGAATTCAAGAGTATGATAATTGCAGAACACCCCATTTAACCCAATTTGTTCAAACATGTTCTATAGGTGAATTGTGCTGTAGCTCAAAGTACTATTTTAATAGTAAAGCAATATATTATACAATATATTATACAATAATGCTGCATAAATTTCCATCAGTTTCTCTTTGATAGGTAGATTCCTTGTTTCTGAATATCAGGTACATTATAATTAGACCACATTAATGAGATTATATTATCAACCAACCAATAGTCAACAGGAATTGGCAGAACAAATTTATAGAAATATAACACAGTGTGCTGACTGGCTGCGTTACAGGCTGGTATGGGGACACCAATACCCCTGAGTGCAAAGCCTTCCAAAAGGTAATGGTGGTCACAGCCCAGGACATCACAGGCAAAACCCTCCCCACCATCGAGAACATCTGCAGGCAACGCTGCGTCAGTGACGGCAACAATCATCAAGGATCCACACCACCCAATACACACTCTGCTCTTGCTACTGCCATCAGGAAAGAGGTATAGGTGCCACAACACCAGGTTCAGGAACAGCTGCTACCCCTTCACCATCAGACTCCTCAACAACAAACTCAATCAGGAACCATTACTTTTGCATTTTATTGATTTTTTTGTACACTTTGTTTGCATTTGTTATCTGTTTACAGTTCTTCATTTGTTTACATGGGTACAATATGTAGTTTTATTTTGCACTACTAATAAATGGTAATTCTGCCTTGCCCGCTAGAAAAAGAATCCCAGGGTGATATGTGATGTCAGATATGTACTCTGACAATAAATCTAAAAATCTAAGTGATTATAACTTGTCACATATTGACTGGGACTCCCATACTTTCAAAGGACTGGACAGGTTGGAGTTTGTCAAATATGTTTAGGAAAGTTTTCTTGATCAATATATTGAGGTCCTAACTAGAGTTAGTGCAATAATGGATTCGGAAATAAGACAGGGCGGGTGTCGCAAGTGCGTACGTTTACTTTGGATCGGGGCGGCGGCCCCGATACGGGCAGAAACAAGGGGGAGACGGCGGCCCCGGCCTCGGTCGTGTGAGGCAGGCGGAGGCCCCGGTCCGGGCACAGGGAGAGCAGCAGCGGCCCCGGCCCCGGTCCGGGCGAAGGGTAGACGGCGGCGGCCCCGATACGGGCAGGAGCAAGGGGGAGACGGCGGCCCCGGCCTCGGTCGAGTGAGGCAGGCGGAGGCCCCGGTCCGGGCAGGGAGTGGGAGGCGGCGGCCCCAGTCCAGGCACAGGGAGAGCAGCAGCGGCCCCGGCCCCGGTCCGGGCGAAGGGTAGACGGCGGCGGCCCCGATACGGGCAGGAGCAAGGGGGAGACGGCGGCCCCGGCCTCGGTCGAGTGAGGCAGGCGGAGGCCCCGGTCCGGGCAGGGAGTGGGAGGCGGCGGCCCCAGTCCAGGCACAGGGAGAGCAGCAGCGGCCCCGGCCCCGGTCCGGGTGAAGGGTAGACGGCGGCGGCCCCGATACGGGTAGGAGCAAGGGGGAGACGGCGGCCCCGGCCTCGGTCGAGTGGGGCAGGCGAAGGCCCCGATCCGGGCAGAGAGTGGGAGGCGGCGGCCCCAAATCCAGGCACAGGGTGAACTGCGGCGGCCTCGGCCCCGGTCCGGGCAGTATGGACCGACCTAGGAGGGGAAGCAGGCCCCTCCAGCACGGGTAAGAAACCTGCATAGGAGAAGGCCACTCCGATATAAAACCTACGACCCAAGGACCTCGCTGCCACGTCCCAGCTTGCTTGGCCACGGCACACGAACCATGGGTGTAAAGGGTGGGGCCAGTACTGCGCGCACTGCACTCCACCTAAAAGCTCCTTTGCGCAGGCCCGAGGACAGGTTCACGTCCTCCCCCCCCACGTCCTCCCCCTCCACGTCCTCCCCCTCAAAAGATGCTCACAAACTCAAGCTAGCATGCTGGAACATCAGAACCATGCTAGACAAGGCTGACAGCCACCGACCTGAACGTCGGTCTGCCCTCATTGCACATGAACTCCTCAGACATGACATCGACATAGCCGCTCTCAGTGAAGTCCGCCTGGCAGATGTAGGCAGCCTCCAAGAACGCGGCGCGGGCTACACACTCTACTGGTCTGGCAAGCCTTCGGATGAACGACGCCTATCTGGTGTAGGCTTCATGGTCAAGAGCTTCATTGCCTCCAAACTCGAAAACCTTCCGACAGGCCTCTCGGACCGAATCATGTCCATGCGACTCCCACTTCAAAACAAGCGTCACATCACCCTCATCAGTGTCTATGCTCCAACCCTCCAGGCGGAACCAGCAGAAAAGAACAAGTTCTACACCGACCTGCGCAACCTCATCCAACGTACCCCTACAGCCGACAAGGTTGTCATCCTGGGCGACTTCAACGCTCGTGTCGGCAAAGACTCAGAAACCTGGCCAGGAATCCTGGGCAAGCATGGCGTCGGCAAGTGCAACGACAATGGGCGCCTCCTGTTGGAGCTCTGCGCACAACAGCGACTTGTCATTACAAACACCCTTTTTCAGCAGAGGGACAGCCTTAAGACCACCTGGATGCATCCCCGATCCAAACACTGGCACCTCCTGGACTACATCCTGGTGCGAGAAAGTGACAAACAAGATGTGCTCCACACCAGGGTCATGCCTAGCGCGGAATGCCACACTGACCACCGGCTGGTTCGCTGCAAGCTCAACCTTCACTTCAAGCCAAAGCCCAGGAACAATAAAGCCCCCAGAAAGAGGTTCAATGTTGGAAACCTGCAGTCAGACGAAGCGAGAGGAAACTTCCAGGCAAACCTCAAAGCAAAGCTCGACGTTGCAACCCGCCTCACGGACCCGTCCCCTGAAACCCTCTGGGATCAGTTGAAGACTACCATACTGCAATCCACTGAAGAGGTGCTGGGCTTCTCCTCCAGGAAAAACAAGGACTGGTTTGACGAAAACAGCCAGGAAATCCAGGAGCTGCTGGCAAAGAAGCGAGCTGCCCACCAGGCTCACCTTACAAAGCCGTCCTGTCCAGAGAAGAAACAAGCCTTCCGTCGCGCATGCAGCCATCTTCAGCGCAAACTCCGGGAGATCCAAAATGAGTGGTGGACTAGCCTCGCCAAACGAACACAGCTCAGCGCGGACATTGGCGACTTCAGGGGTTTCTACGAGGCTCTAAAGTCTGTGTACGGCCCCTCACCCCAAGTCCAAAGCCCGCTGCGCAGCTCAGACGGCAAAGTCCTCCTCAGCGACAAGATCTCCATCCTCAACCGATGGTCAGAACACTTCCAATCTCTTTTCAGTGCCAACCGCTCAGTCGAAGATTCCGCCCTGCTCCAGCTCCCTCAACAGCCTCTAAGGCTAGAGCTGGATGAGGTTCCCACCCTGGATGAGACATATAAGGCAATCGAACAACTGAAAAGTGGCAAAGCAGCAGGTATGGATGGAATCCCCCCAGAAGTCTGGAAGGCTGGTGGCAAAACTCTGCATGCCAAACTGCATGAGTTTTTCAAGCTTTGTTGGGACCAAGGTAAACTGCCTCAGGATCTTCGTGATGCCACCATCATCACCCTGTACAAAAACAAAGGCGAGAAATCAGACTGCTCAAACTACAGGGGAATCACGTTGCTCTCCATTGCAGGCAAAATCTTCGCTAGGATTCTACTAAATAGAATAATACCTAGTGTCGCCGAGAATATTCTCCCAGAATCACAGTGCGGCTTTCGCGCAGAGGAACCACTGACATGGTCTTTGCCCTCAGACAGCTCCAAGAAAAGTGCAGAGAACAAAACAAAGGACTCTACATCACCTTTGTTGACCTCACCAAAGCCTTCGACACCGTGAGCAGGAAAGGGCTTTGGCAAATACTAGAGCGCATCGGATGTCCCCAAAGTTCCTCAACATGATTATCCAACTGCACGAAAACCAACAAGGTCGGGTCAGATACAGCAATGAGCTCTCTGAACCCTTCTCCATTAACAATGGCGTGAAGCAAGGCTGTGTTCTCGCACCAACCCTCTTTTCAATCTTCTTCAGCATGATGCTGAACCAAGCCATGAAAGACCCCAACAATGAAGACGCTGTTTACATCCGGTACCGCACGGATGGCAGTCTCTTCAATCTGAGGCGCCTGCAAGCTCACACCAAGACACAAGAGAAACTTGTCCGTGAACTACTCTTTGCAGATGATGCCGCTTTAGTTGCCCATTCAGAGCCAGCTCTTCAGCGCTTGACGTCCTGCTTTGCGGAAACAGCCAAAATGTTTGGCCTGGAAGTCAGCCTGAAGAAAACTGAGGTCCTCCATCAGCCAGCTCCCCACCATGACTACCAGCCCCCCCACATCTCCATCGGGCACACAAAACTCAAAACGGTCAACCAGTTTACCTATCTCGGCTGCACCATTTCATCAGATGCAAGGATCGACAATGAGATAGACAACAGACTCGCCAAGGCAAATAGCGCCTTTGGAAGACTACACAAAAGAGTCTGGAAAAACAACCAACTGAAAAACCTCACAAAGATAAGCGTATACAGAGTCGTTGTCATACCCACACTCCTGTTCGGCTCCGAATCATGGGTCCTCTACCGGCACCACCTACGGCTCCTAGAACGCTTCCACCAGCGTTGTCTCCGCTCCATCCTCAACATCCATTGGAGCGCTTACACCCCTAACGTCGAAGTACTCGAGATGGCAGAGGTCGACAGCATCGAGTCCACGCTGCTGAAGATCCAGCTGCGCTGGATGGGTCACGTCTCCAGAATGGAGGACCATCGCCTTCCCAAGATCGTGTTATATGGCGAGCTCTCCACTGGCCACCGTGACAGAGGTGCACCAAAGAAAAGGTACAAGGACTGCCTAAAGAAATCTCTTGGTGCCTGCCACATTGACCACCGCCAGTGGGCTGATAACGCCTCAAACCGTGCATCTTGGAGCCTCACAGTTTGGCGGGCAGCAGCCTCCTTTGAAGAAGACCGCAGAGCCCACCTCACTGACAAAAGGCAAAGGAGGAAAAACCCAACACCCAACCCCAACCAACCAATTTTCCCTTGCAACCGCTGCAATCGTGTCTGCCTGTCCCACATCGGACTTGTCAGCCACAAACGAGCCTGCAGCTGACGTGGACTTTTTACCCCCTCCATAAATCTTCGTCCGCGAAGCCAAGCCAAAGAGAGAAAGAAGACAAAGAGAGTGATCATAATGCCATTAGTTCCAAGAAACTTATGGAAACAGATAAGTCTGCTCCTAGGGTTAAGATTTTAAATCAAAAAGGATCTGACAACTGTAGACTGGGAGACAGGCTATTTTCAAACAAAGATGTGTCTGGGAAGTGGGAGGCCTTGAATAGTGAAACTTTGGGAGTACGGAGTTTGGGTGTTTCTGACCAGAATTTAAGGCAAGTCTAACAGATAGAAAAGATTTTGAGCCCCAGGTTAAGAAGTAGGAGTCACAAAAGTGTAGGCACCGTGGAATAAACAAAGTACAAGTATAAGCATGCTCGAAATCACTTAAGAAGAAAATCAGGAGAAAAGGCATGAGATTGCTCTGCCAGACAAGGTGAAGGAATTTTCCACAGGCTTCTACAGATACGTTCAGATCAAAAAGATAGAAATAGAGACAAAATTTGGTCTCTATGTATGGAGCCAAAAGACATGGAGGACATCTTAAGTGTTTTTGCTTTGCATCTCTTTTTATTCAGGAGATGGTCCCTGAGTCCATAGAAGTAAATACATAAAAAAAGCAGTGAAGCCATGGATCCTGTGCATATTACAGAGGAGGGGTGCTTGCTGTCTTGAGGCAAATAAAAGTGGATAAATCCCCAGGGCCTGACAAAATATTCCCTCGGATCCTGAAGGAGGCTCAAGTAGAAATTGTAGGGCCAAGCAGAGGTATTTAGAAATGCCCTCTGTCATGGGTGAAGTGCCGGATGTCGGCCACAGAGCCTTTGCAAAAGTTTTGGAGAGTGCCCAAGAGACTTCACTAATGGATTGTTGTTTACAAAAGGGCAACAGATAAAAGAACTTATCAAAGCCATCATGTGGTTTTGCAAGCAGAGAGAGAAAAACGGGCTAGAGAGACACAAACAGAATTCAGTTCTACAGTTTTACAGTCAGCAGCAGCAGCTGGGACTGGAACAGGACAAGCTTGTGGGAAAACCCCATTCGGAAGATGGGTTGTGAGTGCTTAGTTCAGTCTGGTCAAAGCCCTTGTAGTTCATGTAAGAGGAGAGAACTAGCTGCCTAATGTTTCACTTGAAATAAAAGAAACAGAAAGGAACTCTTAGGTGACCTGAAAGAAAGAGGTTGTCATCTGGAGAACCCTGAGGGGGCAAGTTTCTTTGGCAAGACACTGAAGTGGCTGATTAAAAAGGAATCAGTTGTGGGTGTCCAGCATACAACAAATCTCTCTCTGAAAACCGACAAGAACCTTCCTGAGCAGTAACCATTTACCTTTCAAGCCCCAAAGCCTGGTGAACTTTATAACTGTTAAATTCTGTGCACAGTATAAGAACTGCCTGCCACCAGTGAACTTGGAGGAATGAGAAGTGAGATTGGACTGTGAATCAAAGTACTTTTCTGAACTTATACACACATCACATAAACATGCGCTTAGAATTAGAAGGGGGTTAAGTTAGGTTAGTTAAGTCAATAGTGATAAGTTAAAGTGTGATTCTGTTTTCATGTTTAAAGATAATTAAAAGCAATTTTTGTTTAAGTAACCATTTGTCTTGGTGAATATCTTTTGCTGCTGGGTTTTGGGGTCCTCTGGGCTCGTAACAGAGTACAGGAGTTGGGATGTTATGAAGTTGTATAAGACTGATTGGTGAGGTCAAATTTGGAGTATTATGTGCAGTTTTTGTCATCTATCTCATGGAAAGATATTAATAAGATTGAAATATTGCAGAGACAATTTACAAGGACGTTGTCCAGACTTGGCTCTCTTTACTGTCAAATGGGTTAGTGTTTGTCAAATTATTGGGAAAGATTAAATAGGCATGGACTTTATTCTTTGGAGTATTGGGGAATGAGGGAGATTTAATGAGATATGATGGCTCTCGATATTGTAAATGCAAGCAGGCTTTTTGTACTGAGGCTGTGTGAGATATGAATGAGAGGACATGGGTAAAGGGTGAAAGGTGAAATGATTAAGGGAACACTAGGGGGAGTTTCTTCACTAAGAGGGAGAGAGAGAGTGGAACAAGCTGCCAGGGGAAATGGTGGTTGTTCAATTTCAACATTTAAGAGAAATTTGAACAAGGATGGGAGGGTTATGTCTGGATGTATGTCAATGTGACTTGGTGGAAAAAATATTCTGGCACCAACTAGATGCTCTGAATGGCTTTTTTCTATGCTGTAAATGTTGTTATGATTCAACATTGAACATGAGGAAAAAAAATCCAGTTTTGGTTAGTTTAATGTAGAATGAATACAAATGGGAAAATATGTTTGGCCCTATCAAAAATATCATGTACAGTTCTGATCAGTGTATTCCAAACAGTACAAGAGATCACTGAGAGCACATTCAGAGGAAATTTACAAGAATGTTGCCAAAATGGAGAATAAATTGCAGAGTGAATGGTTAGACTGGAGTCCTGAAATTCACTGCCTGGAAGCACAGTCAGGTAGAAATGCTTGTTACATTGACAAAGTGTTTGGATAAGCATCTGGATGTCATAACCCATAGCTTATAGACCAGTCTGTCAGGTGGGATTAGCCTGAATAAATGTGTTTGGTTCAGAGGGACAGGATGGACTGACCTCTGAGCCACAGTGGCCTTTAATTCTTACGCATACTCACCAATAATTAGCTATAATCATTCCTAGTTAAAAATTATATTGTAGCGGCCAGTGGACCACTCCGGAGGCTGACACAGGAAACAGATGTTGAATGTAGCGATCAAGCAAACAGCACGTAGAATGAGAAACCCGCTCCCATAGTAGAATGAGAAACCCGCTCCCATAGGCCACAGTAAAAGCAGATGAATTGACCAATCACCACCAGCAGAATGCAGGGGGTCCAATCCAGGCCTATGGATCTGGAATAGCCAATTGGCAGCCAGCCCCGTTCAAGCCACACCCCAGTGGTGACGCAGCCGGCTGCTTATAAAAGGCATAGCTTCAGCCAATGAAGTCAGTGTTGATTACACTACCTTTGTGTGAGAGTGTTCTTTGTTTAACCTTGAGCTATAACCACATTATACCTCGAGCTATAACCATAGTGTTCCGCTACAATACGACCAAATGAATTTTCGAGACACTGGATTTTATGTAGAAGAAATAAAAAGGAAATAATGCAGAGATTTTGGACATGTGTGTTCGTCTTTCAAATGGTATATTGGGCGGCACAGTTAGTGGAGTGATTAGAACAAGCTGTTACAGAGCCAGCGATTGGGACTGGGTTCAAATCCTGCATTATCTGTAAGGAGTTTGTACGTTCTCCTCAGGTCTGTGTGGGCTCCAGTTTCCTCCCACTATTGAAAAACGTACTGGGAGCGGTTATGGTCAATTGAATGTAATTGGACGGCACAGGTTCATGGGCCGAAAGGGCCTTTTATCATGCTGTATGTTTAAATGTAATTTTTTTAAATTACGAGAAATTATGAATAAATTATGCAATAGATGTAAGGAGTCTATGTAAACAGTTTTATTGTGTTAACACCTATTTAAAGGTAACCAAATTGATGTTTCCAAAGAAGAATTTGCTTGGAACAGAATATTTTCAGCCACTCACTTCCAATATCCCAAATAAACTAGACAAAAATAAATGAAGGTCAAAATGAAAAGTGTCAAAGAATGAAGTATTGCACATTATTTCTTTCAAGATTTTACAGATTTTTCTTTTAAAGAAGCAACTTACTGTCATTTCTCCGCCAAAGCATTCAGATGCAAGTTGGGCAGAATCGAATGGTTTTACCTCAGCGTCATTAAATAGGTACCTTTTAAAAAAAGATTAAATACAACTGATATAAATTTTAAATAGCATTTTAACGTTAATTTCTGTTAATCTAACAATATGTGCACAAAAACATATCTAACTCATGATCAAAAATATTTGGGGGGGTAGTGGGGGAGGTTTCTAAATAAACTGTGACAAAATGGCAATGCAGAAGTTTGTTGTATTTATAAATGGTTTGCACAACTAACCTTAAAAATGGAAACTACAAAGATCAGCTTACCATTTGTTGTTTTTGTAAGCATGAAGATTCACAATCTCACGAATAAAACTGTAGTAATGCCCTCCATCTGCTGTCCCAGTGTGTACTGTCACTCCTATCAAATCATATTCAAAGCTTTCATTCGGTTTAATTTTACCATCCTCCTTCAAACCTAAAAGGATAATAAAAACCATCACTCTTCTGCTCATTTCACCAAAGATTTGTAGTTGCTGCTGCCTTAGAAAGTCTGCTTTGTTGTGAAATCATCCAAAAGTCCTCAAACAAAAACAACAAATATAAGAAATACTCAAGTCAATTGTAGGAAGAGACAACCTTTTCTTAGAAATATTTTAATGCAGTCATCTTAAAACATTTGCTTTTCACCACCACCCTCCCCAACCCCAGCAACCTACAGATACTGTCTGACCAACTGACTACTTCTACCGCTTCCGAGAGTTAGCATCTGCAGTATTGTAGTTCATTCCTAGCAGGAACGTACAAGTGAAAATGGAGGAGGATCAATAGCATCATCAATGGTCCTTGGAGAACAGCAAAAAGCTCTTGCAAAATATTCCATCACATTTTCTAAGCTACATAGTGTACAGTAAAAGTCCAAAACTCCAGATGCCAGAAATCTGTACCACCCAAGAATCCGGACTTGGCAAAAACTCTTGAACTTTTAAAATTTAGTGGGCCTTTGTGTGCTTGCCTGCATGCATAAGCACTAGAAATGCACAAAAGTTGCAGAAATGAACGAATAAATATTTTTTTGAACTTTGGATGAAAAAACGTTTCACTAATAAACTATCAAAATTTACCTGTTCATCTCTTCTTTATTTTCCTCAAATTTGAATTTTAGAAGGACTGCATGAGAATTCAGACTTTTACTGTAGTTTTTTCTATCAAGAATGCAATTGTTTCTCATAATTAAAATGCAGAAAATAAGTTTACTTGCAGGTATTAGAGAAATAACTGCACAGATGTTTACCACACAGTATTCTTTATCTTTAAGATTATAATTGACCTCCACAAGAACCTGCAACTATGAACCTATTATGAACTTGCTAGAGTCTGTACCTGAATTTTAACTTAAGCAGTAATATAAGCAAACTAAATTAATCATAATGTAAGGTACTATTCAAATCAGGATGTTAACTTGTTTAAAAAACATCATGCAAAGGTGAAAAATTGCACATTTCACAGAAAACGAATGACTAATTAAAATTATTTATTTATCTTGTATAAATATTTATAACTAAGCTATAAAATGTTGCATAGTACCATCTATCCGATCATTTTTGCCCATAAGATAATCTTCAGTGTACGGGGTCATGTCAAGTCGAAGCGGAAAAGAGAAATGAGTGTTGACTTTCTCTTTCATCATTGTAACCATATTGAAAGTGTATCGCATTGTATTGAAACTCAAGATTCGTGGTAATTTTTTAAAACAAGCCCTGTGAAAGACAAAGATTTTTAAAAATTCACTAAGAAAATGCAGCATGTTTGGCCATTTCAAGGATACAATGGAATTGAATTCAGTCATGCAAGTCAAAGTACAGTATTTCACTCGTTCAAATACATGACTAATTATCTCTCTTGCAAAAAATACCTTCTACTAATCAGTTTTCCATTATACCAAGGTTTATTACTGTGATGGTTGTCATGGTGAGCAGAGTACTTTTGAAACCATTCCACAACACAACACAAAATAAAGTTTCCCAAGTATCCAACTACTCAAGTCTTTTGGCAGTTATCCTGTTCAATGTGAAGCTTCCAACATGCTGATTGAAAGATGGTACAAAAGGCCATGACTGATTAACAATTAAGTGAAAACATCCAGATGTATTGACTGTAAAATCAAACCTTTTCTCAGCCCGCACTTTCTTTCCACATTGTGAACAAGTGTACATATTATCACCTTCCAGAGTATCTTTAATAGTAACTTCATCAAGTGATTCCTAGAAAGAACGTAATGCATATAAAATGAACATTGCATTATAAAATTGCACATTTCAAAATATTTTAAAATGTTGAGCTGCATCAATAACACAGCAATTTTAATATAATATGATATGGTTGTTAATTCAGAGTCATTTATGAGCAAACCAAACACTGATTAACTGGAGTAATGTACTATTTTTAAAAAATATTGGATCCTTCTATGATGCAGAATAGTTTTAAGAGTTATCACCTATTTTTTTTTAAAAAGAGTTCTACATTCTACAGTTAGGTAACAAGGACCATTTTTTTTGTTTCATTTATCAGAAATAATAATAGTACTCAGGTGGCATTCCCATTTTGTACAATTTAGAAATATTAACTGTGCACAAGATAGAGCTTGCTATTTTACCTTGCAGTTTCCACTTTAAAGGCCCCTCAATTTAGCTTGCTCCTATCAATTACATTAATATTGCTATTTATTTGATGAAATTTTATACAACTTACATAAATGTTTTTCATGTCAGCTACTTGGCATCTCACTGTGTAGAATTCCTCAGCTGTCTGGCTAACATGTTCACAATCCTGAGTTTAAAAAAAGCAGTTTAGCATTCATCATAGAACAATTTCATAATAAAAGGTGATTAAAATTCAAAATTAAACACTTACCAATGATACAACATTATTTGTAATAACCCCTCCAAATAGGCTCTTCACTGTGTTTTTCTAATAAAAAAGTCACTTTTAGAAAAATATCGCTTTTATTTTCTGACATTAACCAAATGAAAATAATTGCTTTTAAACTTACCAGATCAGGAGACATCTCTTCAATTTTTGTTATCAGATCAGTGAAAAATTCAGTCATATCTTTCTGTTCTCCAGTATTCAAAGGTTGTTTGTCCATGGTGTATGTTTTGCAGAATGGTCTTGGATTATATGCTTTACGTTCACTTTCCTAAGTAGTGATATTAACTAAATTATAATATTCATAGCATTGCTCTCAGTCAGAATTATTATCATCCAGTAAAGTACTCACCATGAGATATGTGAACATTTTTTGCAGTTCAAGAAGGGTTGTTTTATGCTTTATGTCTTCTGAATACTAATAAAGGAAAAGATACAAAAAAAATTAGATTGTGCCAATTTGACTTGCATGGATTGGAAAAGAAATCATTAGTTTGCATGCACAGATTAAAATAGAACATTGCTTCATCTATTAAGTCAATCCTAATGCAGAAGAGGCCACTGAAGAAAATGTATGATAAAGAAGCAGCAAGGAATATAAATACATTTTTGGATAATTTTTTTGTAAACCATCAAATTAAATTCCAGTTTATTTATAATTTAACTGGATAGTGGGGACTTCCAGAACATGAGGTCACGATCCAAAGAGAAGGGGGAAGCTATTTAGGACTGAGATGAGAAGAAACTTCTTCCTCAGTTGTGAACTTGTGGAACACCCAACTGCAGAAAGTTCAATTGGCTAAGGGGATCAAGGGGAATAGAGAGAAAACTGGAATGGAGTACTGAAGTCATATGACCAGCCATAATCATATCGAATGGTGGATCACGCTTGAAGAAATAAACGGTCTTTTCCTGCTCCTATTTTCTATGTTTTTATGACTGCTCCATCTTCCGACTCACCTCTTATGTCCCAATCAGCTATCATGTTCTTCCTGCTCTATTCTATTGCCTTACACCCAGCAACTCCTCCAAATACTAAGTAAAAATCAACTCCATAACCCTGAAAATGCAAACCGCTGCTTGGATTTGGACATAATTGTTCAGTTGGAGAGTATGCTGGATGAAAGACAAGAGATAAGACAAAAGACATTTGAGTTAGAGCAATAGATCAGGGATTCAATCTGGAGACAGGAGTATAATGCAGCCAAATATTGAGAAACTTTACTCCAAGCCCTTTCATTATTTAGGGATAAACTTAGCCTTATGTCAGAAATAAAACTTCTCACACATGAGTCTCTTTAAAACTGATGACACGACAAGCTTTATTTACAAGTCTGCAGAGTTGGACTCAACTGGTTTCTCACCAGTTAAGCCCCGATACATACAGTGCATTGATTTTTATACCCTTATTGTTTGCCCTTCCCCTTCTTATTAATACTGTTTTAATTGGTTAGTATTACAAAAGCATTCTAAGTATAACTGCATTTTTAATTATCACGTTCGTTACGTACGCTGTGAACTCTACATACACTAAATTCTGTTTCTCACCCTTCTTATCAATCCTTTGTCTCCTGCATGTCTCTCACCATGACCATGAAAAGATAGGTTTAAAAAAACATATTCAGCAGAACCTTTTGTCCTTGACTGCTAGTAAGCTCCCTGTCCGTTCTGGCTTCCCTTTTTATGATTAATCATCACATTTTAACTTAAGTCGTTTTAACCTAAATTCTCTATATAACACCTTACACTGGTAAAAATTGTGGTTAAACACTTCATGAGTGGTGAAACAGTGGGTCACATCTTGAAATTGCTTAATATTTTGTGAAAAAAGTCTAATTTATTCTTAGATTCATCTTGCGGTTTGTTAATCTTCAGTATTACTCTCAATTAATTAAATTTCCATGGGACAAGAAAACCAAGTAGCAATGTGTACCGGGAGTATTGCTTAAATAGAGCTCAAAGAATGATAGACAACCAGCACACAGTATCATTAATTTACTACCATCAAGAATACAGAAGAAAATAAAATCAGGAATGTCAGGCTGCATAATAGGTTCTTCCCACAGTCTGAGAAATTGAAAAACTGGCAGTGCCGCCAAAGCTGCTGTAACAGTGGCGCTGGTGTGGACCAAGAAAGAGCGGGGAGTAGAGACACAGCGTTTCCCTGCAAGGTCCTACTGCTCAGTCTTGCTGGCAATGACCATGTACAGGATTTAAATCCTGCGACTGTGGGGTCTGGGCCAAAGATGACGGTGCCTGTGTTCAGCAGCGGCCTTGAGGGGTTGCAGACTCCAGGGGAACAACTGTCTGTTGTATGGCACCAGTAATGGAGAAAAACCAACCCCCGCCAACCCTGGAAGAGAAGCCAAGGAGATGACCCCCAAGCACAGTGACCATGGTGGCGGACCATCGAGAGGCTCTGCACCTGAAGGACACACTGTGGTGAGGCTATTGGCAACTTGTGGGCGAGGAACACACAAAGGCTGCAGCAGGCGATAAGGTCAAAGAACTCACATCAGGTTGCAGAATTCTGGAGATTGGCTCAAGAGGATCAGGTATCGGAACCAAGATTCCAGAAGATGCTGATGCCAAAGAGGGCTGGCTCCCAAAGGGACTCTATGTGCTGAAGGCTTCCTTAATGTGTTGAAGGTTTCGATTTGAGTTCAGGTTGCCAATGGTTTAGACTAAACTGGAGTCTTGTGCAGCTGCAGAAACTACAGGAACGCTGGAGGCGAATCCAGTGACACTCAGCGACTCTGGGAGACCTTATTTTTGCTTCTCTTTCTCTGACTGTAAGGGGCACTGGGCAATGCTAATGCTAATTGCAAATCTTTGTCTTATGGCAGACTAATGGCAATTTCATGTAATATAACATTTCTTTTTTTAATATTTCAATAAATAGTATCTGATCTAATGAATAGTATCCTGTAACTGAATAAATTCCCAAAAAAAGTTTTTCTATATAAAATTTTGTGTGTGTGTGTGTGTGTGTGTGTGAGTGTCTGTGTGAGAGAGAGAGAGAGAGAAAGGGATCATTATGTATTTGTGTATGCACCATGCTCTAGAGAAACACTGTTTTGTCAGGTTGCATATGTAATCAGATGATAATAAACTTGAAAACTGAAAATACAATTAAAAAGGAAAGCAAGAATTAGATACAATTAAAAGTAATTTATGAAGTGGATAGGTGGTGGGAATAACGAACTGAAATGTTTAAAAATGCAATAATTAATCAACAATGAGGATAGCACATTGGCTCTACGGTCCTGTCAATATTGTGGAATTTGTCAGCTTATTCTCTATCTTCTGTGAGTGTGAAGCAACACAAATAAAATCCAGAACTCCTTTCTTTCTCAGCTGAAGACAACAGATTGTGAAGTAAATCACAAAAATCTGTAGACACTGTGATTGAAGTAAAAACACAAAATGCTGGAGAAACTTAGCTGGTCAAACAATGTCCTTTATGTAGCAAAGGTAAAAAAAAAACGTAACTGATGTTTCCAGCTTGAGCCCTTCATCAGGGTATCGAGTTTGTGATGCTGGCTGTATTTCAGCTGAGCCAATATTCAAGACAAAAGTTTAAAGCTATTTGTGCACAGTTCATTGCCGACACCATGGCCTTGCTTGATCTTTTGTTTTCCATCGTGCTCTTTTTTAAAAATCAATATCTCTGTTCAAATTTGACTCCACAAATTTTGGATTCCTCCAAATTAGACAAAATCACATCAGAATTGGATAGAGTACTATGTAACACAAGACACAAGTGCTGCGAGTCTACTTCAGTTTTGGGTTCTAAATTTTTCTAATTCTCTGGTATCAAACACATTAATGCATTAAACTACACTTACCAGTACATTTATTTGCTATGTCTCTGGTTCTCTTGGTCAATTTCTTTAGTCTTTAAATAACATTAATCAAAGTTCAATTTATTGCCAGAGTACATACATGACATCACATACAACCCTGACATTCTTTACCCTGCGGGCCAGGCAGAATTTCTACTTATCGATAGTGCAAAAAAAAACTATGCAAGAAAAGATAAGTAAACAAAAGAGAAATGTAAACAAATAAAAGTTCAAACAATCTGTGCACAATACAGAAAATGAATATTCAATAATAAATAATGTGTTAAAAAAGAGACCTAAAATGAGTTTTTATTGAGTTTGTTGTTTAGGAGTCCAAAGGCAGAGGAGTAGCAACTGTTTCTGAACCTTGTGGCATCTAAACCTCTTTCCTGATGCCAGCAGTGAGAACAGAGTATGTCCTTGGTGGCGTGGATCCTTAATGATTACTGCTGGTCTCCGGCGGCAGGACTCTGTGAAGATATTGTCAATGGTATGGAGAGTTTTGCATGTGATGTACTGGACTGGGTACACTTCCTTTTGCAGGGCTTTTTGCTCAGAGGTATTGGTGCCCCCACACTTGGCTGTGATGCAGCCCATCAACACACTTCCAATACACATCTGTAGAAGTTTTCCAAGATCTTTGATGCTAAACCAAACCTCCACAAATGCCTGAGAAAGTAGAGACGCTGGTTTTTATTTAAGATGACATTAGTGTGTTGGAGCCTGAAAAGTACTCTGAGAAAGTGGCTCCCAAGGTTTTTGATGTTCTACCAAACCTTGGTAAACTGTTGAGAAAGCAGAGGCACTGACATTCTTTCTTTATGATAACATTAGGGATGGGTCAAGGTGTTTCGGAGTCCAGAGGACCCCAAAAATCAGCAGCAATAGATATGCACCACGACACAGGGTTAGTTAAACAAAAGTAGTTTTTAATTATAAATGAACAAGAAAACAGAATTAAACTTTAACTTATTACTTAACCTACGTAACCTACTTAATCACTCCTTTAATACTAAGCGCAGGTCTGTGTAATGTATATTTTAGATAAGAAAAGTTCTTTGGATCACAGTCCAATCTCACTGGTTGCAGGCAATTCTTCTACTGTTCACAGAAGTTAGCATTAACAAAGTTCACCAAGTTTTGGTGTTTAACAGGCAAATAGTTACCATTCAGGAGGGTTCTTACTGGTTTTCAGAGAGATTCCTTTTCCAGGACATCCACAACTGATTCCTTCTCAATCAGTCTTGCTGATGAAACTTTCCCACTTCAGGGTTCTCCAGATGATCCTCTTTCTTTCAGGTCACCTTTCACACCACCAGTCTTCTCCTTTGACCAGGCAGCCTTCCAAAGTTTGCCAGCTTGTCTCTCTGGAACTGATTTCTGTATATCCTCTCTCAGTTCCACTCCATCTGTCTCTGAGAGCAAAACTGTTCTGCCTGACTGCAAAAATCACATGCTCTCCCAGGCAAGCTGATCTTCTGCAACTTTGTTGCTCCTCTACAAAAAGCATTCTGCAAAAGTCCTGCAAATATCCTATGTTTTAAAATGTGTGTGTGTGCAAGCTGCTCAACCAATTCCTCCCAAACCACTTCTAAATACTCTGTCACACAGGAAAGGCCCTCTGAGATAGTGACTCCCAGGTATTTAAATTTGCTTACCCTCTCCACCTCTAATCCCTCAATGATCACTGGATCTTCCACCTCTAGTTATTCCCTGTTGAAGTTCACAATCTGCTCCTTGGTTTTAGTGACATTGAGTGCAAGGTTGCTGCTAGTACAGCATTCAGCCAAGTTTTCAATCCCCCTTCTGCATGTTAGTTCATTGCTCCCTTTATACAACCCACTACCATGCTGTCATCAGCAAATATGTAGATGGTGTAAATGTCATACTGAGCTACACAGTCATAGTTGTAAAGTGAGTAGAGCAGGGGGCTAAGAATCCAGCCCTGTTGTGCTCCAGTACTGGTGGACATTGCAGAGGAGATGCTTATACCAATCCTCACTGAATGTGGTCTGGAGGAGAAGAAATCCAGGATCCAATTACATAGTAGGGTGTTGAGCCAGTTTTGAGGGGATGGTGATGTTGAATGACAAACTGCAGTCGACAAAGAGTATCCTGATGTATGCGTCTTTGCTGTGCAGATGTTCCAGGGTTTTGTGTATAGTCAATGAGATGACATCTGTTGCAGTCGTAGGCAGATTGAAAAGGATCCATATCACCACTCAGGCAGGAGCTACTATGATTTAATACCAATCTCTCAAATGAGATGACATCTGCTGTAGATTTATTGCGGTCATAGGCAAATTGGAAAGGATCCATATCACCACTCAGGCAGGAGCTACTATGATTCAATACCAATCTCTCAAAGCATTTCATCACTGTGGATGTAAGTGCCTCTTGGCAGTAATCATTTAGGTAGGTTACCACTCTTCTTGAGCACAGATACAATTGAGGCTTGCTTGAAACAGGTGGGTATCACATCCTGCTGGAGTGAGATGTTGAAGTTATCTGTGAATACATTGGCAAGTTGTTCTGCACAAGTTTTCAGTACTTAGCCGGGTACTCCATTCGGACTAGATGCTTTCCTTGGACTCACTCTCATGATGGCAGATTACAAGTCATCCTAAAATACTGATAGTGGAGGATCAACATATCAGTGGGCAGTGGCCCTTCTTTGCTCCAGTGGTCAAATTAGGCATAGAAGGCACTGAGTTCATCTAGGAGTGAAGCTTAACTATCTCTTACTGCACTGGATTTGTAGCAGGTTATCTCATTTAGGCCCTGATGCAGCAATTCATACCTGCTCCTTGTGTAGTGTTCTGGATCTCTGGACTTCAATGCTTGTTATCTGACTCTTGGCAGGTTCTGAATTTTGTTGTTTATCCAGGGCTTATAGTTCAGGAAAACCCCGAATAATTTAGTGGAGACACACTCATCTACAGCTGTCTTGATAAAAGTATGCAAGTGATCCTGGTGTAATCATTCATATCCTCAGCCGAATCCTGGAACATGTCTTAATCCAGACTCGAGGCAGTACTGTAACTGATCTTCAGCCTCCCATAACCATCTTCTGGCCATTGTGATCTCTGGAACCTCTCTTTTTAGGCTCTGTCTGTATGAGACATAAGGACAGCCAGGTGATAAGACATGCCAAAATGAAGTCTCAGGAAAGAATGGTAGGCCTTCCTTATCTTCTTGTATCAGTGATCAAATGTCCTGCGATGTCTGGTACAGCAGGTTACGTGTTGGTGGTAATTGGGCAGGGTTTACTTGAGTCAGGCCTGGTTAAAGTCAATGTCTATGATTTGTAGTGTGTCTGGGTGGGCAGTCTCTTGTCCACTGACCACATTATGCAGCTTTGCAAGTGCCTATTTGTATCGGTATTGACAGGGATATAAACTCTGATAAGAATCATTGATGAGAAATCTTGGAGTAGATAGAAGGTACTGTATTTGATGGAGATATACACTCTGGCAGTGGAGCAGAAGGTCAACGTGACCCCCAACGTCTGTACACCAGACTAAAAAGCACATACTGCCCTCTCTCTCTTTGCCAGAATCTAAATTCCAATCCAGTCTATGAACTGGAGAACCCTCTAGTTGAATCGTGGCATCCAGTGTGTTCTATTAGCCAGGGATTGCTACAGCAAACAACTGAGATTTGTCTCATCTGTCTCAGCCTTGCCCAGAGGTCATCAATTTTATTTTCTAATGACTGGACATTCACCAGTCGTATTGACAGTAGTTTAAAACTGTAGTGTGACTTAAACACAGAAGTCTGCAGATGCTGTGATTATTGAATCTTCTTTTCTCCTCCTCTTCCCTCCCCCCACCCCAAATTAACAAAAACAAACATGCATTAATCACACCAGCGTTCCAATGTACCGCAAGTATGGTTGCCACAACCGCGCATGAAAAAAAAACACACTGACGGGAGGGGGGAACAGCTGCGGAGTCGATCTCCACAGCTGAGAGAGACACCTGCAGCACAGCAGCAGGTGCAGAACACAGACAATAACAACAAGAAAGAAGAGGGTAAAAAGAAAACAAGGAAACAACAGATGGTCAATCCAGAGGAAGAAGAAGAAGAAGAACAGAAAGAAGTGGAAGAAGAAGAGAAAGGCAAGACAATGGATGTATAATTTTTTTTAAAATATATGGAATCAGTGAAAGAATGGCAATTACAAGAATTTAATGAGATAAAAAGAAGAATTAAGAATGCAGAAGAAAAAATGAATAAAATGGAAATGGCCATGTCAGAAATAGGAAAAAGAGTGAAAAATATGGAAGAACGGGAAACAAATGTAGAAATGGAAGTAGAGGACTTAAAAGAGAAATTAGAAGAATCTAATAAAAAAGTTAAAGAGGCACATGAGCTGTTAGCTCAGAAGATAGATATAATAGAAAACTATAATAGAAGAAATAATATAAAGATAGTGGGCCTTAAGGAAGATGAAGAAGGCAAGAATATGAGAGAATTTATAAAAGATTGGATCCCCAGGGTCCTAGGAAGACCAGAATTACAGGAAGAAATGGAAATAGAGAGGGCACATAGAACTTTAGCCCCGAAACCACAACCGCAGCAAAAACCAAGATCCATTTTAATAAAATTCTTAAGATATACAACAAGAGAAAATATATTGGAGAAAGCAATGAAGAAAGTAAGAGAAGACAAAAAGCCACTGGAATATAAAGGTCAAAAAATCTTTTTCTATCCAGACATAAGTTTTGAACTCCTGAAGAAGAGGAAGGAGTTCAATACAGCAAAAACGATCTTATGGAAAAAAGGATATAAATTTATGTTAAAGTACCCAGCGGTACTTAAAATAGTTATTCCAGGGCAACAAAACAGACTATTCTCGGATCCAGAGGAAGCAAGGAAATTTGCAGAACAACTACAAAACAAGCAGAGAGATGAAGACATGTAATGAGAGTAAAATTGACCACGAACTATATGTATGTGTGTAAAGGGGTATATGTGTGTGTATATATATATATATATATATATATATATAGTGTGTATACATGAATGTATCCGTATTTAGAGGAAAATATATAGAGTATAGACAAGAATTAATAAGGGAGGGAAAGGGAATAGAGGGAATAAGGAGGGAATTAAAAGAGAGACCTTTGTTACATATGAAAATTGAAATCTTTTCTGGGGGGGCTGGGTGGGGAGGAGTTACGGTCACTACAAAATCAGCTGACGTTTGCAAGTGAATTCGCAAATCCAAATGGAGAGGGGAGATGTGGTTGCCCGACAAGGGATAAAGGGCAACTCAGGAGGGGGAGGGGAGAATGGGGTTAAAGAAGTTTTAAATAGGAGAATAAGGAAAATGTTTGATGTTTTAGAAATGTTGTCTTATAAAGTGTTCAAAACAAGAAAGCAGAAATGGATAAGAAGGAAAGGTGATGATGGAGAAACGGAAAGGGAAGATAAACAAAGTATGAAATGGCTACGCTGAACTATATGATTTTAAATATTAATGGAATACATAACCAAATTAAAAGGAAGAAACTGCTAAATTTACTGAAAAAAGAAAAAATTGATATAGCATTTGTGCAAGAAACACATTTAACTGAATTGGAGCACAAGAAATTAAAGAGAGATTGGGTAGGACATGTAACAGCAGCATCGTATAATTCAAAAGCAAGAGGAGTAGCTATATTAATTAGTAAAAATGTGCCAATTAAAATAGAAGAGGAAATAATAGATCCAGCAGGGAGATATGTAATGATAAAATGTCAGATATATTCGGAGTTTTGGAATCTACTCAATGTATATTCACCTAACGAAGAAGATCAAAAGTTTATGCAAGATATTTTTTTGAAGATAGCAGATACGCAAGGGAACATATTAATAGGAGGGGATTTCAATCTGAATTTGGATTCAAATATGGACAAAACTGGGAAAAAAATTAACAGAAAAAACAAAGTAACCAAATTTATAATTAAATCGATGGAAGAAATGCAACTTTTGGATATATGGAGGAAGCAACACCCAAATGAAAAGGAATATTCATATTACTCGGGTAGACATAAAACATACTCAAGAATAGACCTATTTTTGTTATCAGCTCGTATGTAAGATAGAGTAAGAAAAACAGAATATAAAGCTAGAATATTATCGGACCATTCACCCTTGATATTGACAATAGAGTTAGAGGACATACCTCCAAGAATGTATAGACGGAGATTAAACTCCATGCTACTTAAAAGGCAGGATTTTAGAGAATTAATTGAAAGACAAATTAAAATGTCAAATTGAAATAAATACGGAATCAATGAAAGATAAGTTTATACAATGAAAGCGTTCATTAGAGGGCAAATAATAAGTTATGTAACCAAGATGAAGAAGGACTATAATCAGGAAACAGAGCAGTTGGAAAGGGAAATAGTAAATATAGAAAAAGAATTAACAATGAAGGAAGAATCAACTAAAAGAAGAGAATTGGCAGATAAAAAAATAAAATATGAAACACTACAAACATATAAGGTGGAGAAGAACATAATGAAGACAAAACAGAAATATTATGAATTAGGGGAAAAAACGCACAAAATTCTAGCATGGCAGCTTAAGACAGAACAAGCTAAGAAAATGGTATTGGCATCAAGGAAAAAAGACAAACAAATCACATATAATTCAACGGAGATCAAGGAAAACTTTAGAGAATTCTATGAACAATTATACCAAACTGAAAACGAAGGGAAAGAAGGGAAAATAGATGAATTTTTAACTAAAATTGAACTACCAAAATTACAAATAGAGGAACAACATAAATTAACAGAACCATTTGAAATAGTAGAAATACAAGAGATAATAAAAAAATTACCAAATAATAAAACACCAGGAGAGGATGGATTCCCAATAGAATTCTATAAAACATTTAAAGATTTATTAATTCCTCCCCTCCTGGAAGTAATCAACCAGATTGATAAAACACAAAGCTTACCAGATTCATGTAAAACAGCAATAATTACAGTAATACTAAAGCAAGGGAAAGATCCACTCGCACCAGCGTCATATAGATCAATATCATTACTTAACACAGATTATAAGATAATAGCTAAACTATTAGCAAACAGATTAGCAGAGTATGTACCTAAAATGGTAAATCTAGACCAAACTGGATTTATTAAAAAAAGACGCACAACAGCCAATATTTGTAAATTTATTAACTTAATTCATGCAGTAGAAGGGAGTAAAGCGCCAACAGTAGCAGTTGCTTTAGACGCAGAGAAGGCCTTTGACAGAGTAGAATGGAATTATTTATTCAAAGTATTGCAAAAATTCAGTTTACCAGAGAAGTATATTAATTGGATTAAAGCATTATATAAGGGGCCATTGGCGAAAGTGACAGTAAATGGATATATATCAAAGCAATTTAACTTAAGCAGGTCAACACGGCAGGGATGCCCACTATCACCCTTATTGTTCGCATTAGCTATAGAACCACTAGCAGAATTGATAAGAACAGAAAATAATATAAAAGGGATAAAAATAAAAGACAAGGAATATAAAATCAGTTTATTTGCGGATGATGTTATAGTATACTTAACAGAACCAGAACTATCAATAAAAGAATTATATAAGAAATTGAAGGAATATGGAGAAGTGTCGAGTTACAAGATTAACGTAAATAAAAGTGAAACAATGCCAATGAATAATGCGGATTTCTCAAAATTTAAGAAGGAATCACCATTCAGATGGCAAATGCAAGCAATAAGATACCTAGGTATACAAATAAATAAAAATCTCGGCCATCTATATAAACTCAATTATTATCCACTAATGAAAAAATTACAGGACGATTGAGAGCATTGGAAAGATTTACCATTAACACTAATAGGAAGGATAAACTGTATTAAAATGAACATTTTCCCAAGGATATTATAGCTATTTCAGGCATTGCCAATACACTTGACAGAGAAATTCTTCAAGGAGTTAAAGAAAATAATAAGGAAATTTTTATGGAAAGGGGGGGGAAACCGAGGATAGCACTAGATAAATTAATAGAATGGTATAAACAAGGAGGCTTACAACTGCCAAACTTTAAAAATTATTATAGAGCCGCACAATTAAGATACCTATCAGATTTTTATCAAACAAGGGAAAAGCCAGATTGGACTAGATTAAAATTAGATAAAATAGGGGAAAAGATACCTGAACACATATTATATAAATGGGATGAAAAATTGGTACAACATGGGAGTTCTCCAGTATTACATCATCTACTCAATATTTGGAAGAAGATTCATGTAGAAAGAAATAAAACAAATTATCAATTGCCAAAACTAATATTGACGCAAAACAAGTTACTCCCTTTTACAATAGATAACCTTTCCTTTAGAGAATGTGAGAAAAAAGGAATTAAAAGAATAGAAAATTGTTTTTCAGGAAATAGATTCTTATCCTTTGAACAAATGAAAGATAAATACAATATAACTCAAGATACAGTATCTGATAGATGTTTTCGATGTAAAAAAGAAATGGGAACAACAATTCATGCAATCTGGACATGTGAGAAAGTAGAAAAATTTTGGGAAGATCTAAACCAAATATTAAATAAAATTACAGAAAACAATATACCAAAAAATCCAGAGATCTTCCTCCTAAGTAACATAAAAAACAAAGAATTTGGAACTGATTTGGATGGTGCACAAAAAAGATTTGTTAAGATAGCTCTAGCCGTAGCAAAAAAATGTATTATGTCAATCTGGAAATTGGAAGATAATTTGAAAATACAACAATGGTATATAGAAATGAATAAATGTATTCCATTAGAAAAAATAACATATAGTTTAAGAAATAATATTGAAATATTTGAACAAATATGGGAGCCTTACATGAAACACAATAGAGAAAACCTACCGGGGACATTCACTACCTAAATTAACGAAAGGAGAAGGAAATGAAAAGAATTGACTCAGTGGAATTTCTTGTTTATTTTTATTGAATGACAACATTGTTTGACTGGTTTAATGTATCTTAGATTTTGTACTTTAAATGGATGGGGGGGGGGGTAGGGAGGGTGGGATGGGAGGAGGGAGGTGGGGGGAGAAAATGACACTGTATATATTTGAAAAGGAAAATGTATGTATCATGGTCAATGTGGTTTATGGTGTGAAAAATAAAAAAATTTAAAAAAAAAGTATGGATGCCACACCTCAATGAACATATCGTACTTCCTCCTTAGATTATAGGTGTTCCATTGTGTGGTGCTCAGCTGGGAGTCAGATTTCCAGGTAACTGCTATACATTTCCTAGCCACTGCCAAATTGAATTTAGTATTTGGACAGCTCATGTCCATAATACTCCCCAACAGGAAAAACGCTGGGTCCTGTGAATATTCCACCGCTGTAATTTTCTTCAGAATGTCCCCTAGTTCTACCCAAAATGATCCCACCTTGGTGCATATCGGTTATATATCTTTACCTCCTCTGGAGCCTTGTGACTGTCAAATGGTTTTTCATTTTTATCCAAAATCTGGGATTCCAAATAATTCTGAGATTCAGGGCTCAAATTAATTTCTTACAACTTCCAAAATGTATGGGGATTCCACGTTTTCATCAGCATACTGCTTTGCAATTTTTTTGCACTGAAATACCACAGAAATACTTCCATCCCTCTTACTGCATTTCCTCCAAATTATGTCTTCACTGATGAACACAATCATTGCTTTCCAAAAACTCACTGTGAGTGAACACTTCAAAATCACAGTCTTGAGAGAACATGACTAATGTTTGTCCCATGCCCTGTAATTCATTTTCTGGTTCTGGCTGCATCTACTGGTCATTCTTAACTGCCACCATTATTAAATTATTTAACTGTCAAGATTGCGACTCCCCACTTTCAACCATTGCAACATTTATTTTGCAGGTGAAACCTTCATCCACGCTTTTCCCATCTCTAAATGTAACTGTTCCAATATGTAATTGGCAACATACCACATTTTATCTCGAAAACTTGGTTATTTAAAGTAATTCTTGTAACTCAGCACCCATTACTCTTTCTGCGGTATCTAAAGCAAATGGAAGTCACATTGTCAATTGATAATATTTCTGTAAACCTCCTTAGGTTTATGCTCCACTGTAAAGTGCTATATAAATAAAGTTGGCATCTAAAATTATATGCTAAAGACTGATAGTTCTTATAACTTTTCATCGGTATGTTAGCTATTTGAAGAGGTATCACCTCTTGCTGGTAATAGGACAAGTGATTGCTTGAAATGCCTGCTATTATTTTGGTGAATTTCACTGGATGGCATTTATTTTAAAGTTATGTGGAAAGAATACTAACATGATTGTGTCAGGAGATGTTCTCACATGCTTCAGTTCAAATCCAAACCATATTACTGCAGAGGGGTAAATCAGATTACAGAAAAAAATCATTAATAGCAAAATCCCCATAATCTGGAATTCAAGCAACTAGCAAAAAAAATTGTGGAAAATTAATTGGTAAAAAATACAAATGTTTAAAATTGGCGCTTCTAGCAATCAGTTCGTCAATCTACACACAATCCTAAGCAACTGGCAAATTTAATTAATCGGCATCCACCAATCCCCATTGGAGGTGGATACCAGGGTTTTTTTCTATAGTTGAAACATTACACTGGGGACATTGTATCAAGCATGCATTTGGACACTTCTCACAACATACAAGGAAGATGCATTGTCTATTTAGGCAGACTCTGCTATGGATAGATTCAGTGACAAAACAGCACTGGAGCTGGCAAGACATTTTCACACCTATTGTATGTATTTGTGCAATACTCAAACCCCCCCACCCGACTTATTTTTGGTCCCGACCGCCCGCCCTCTGAGCTCCTGAAGCCACAACCACAGATCCCGCCCAACTGCCATCTCTCCCTGAGTCCACCCACTGGAGCTCTTGACGTCCCAATTTTCACATTTAAGACTGACTCCTACCTTTGTCTAGATTTAGGAATCCCCAGTTTAGGGGTTCCCATTTGAAGTAAATGATAAATTGCCAAAATAGATTTCTTTATATTTCTCTTTCTTATTAGAGTCTCTATATCGCTACACTTTGGTAAATACATTGTTGGACCCAGGTTATCACTTCAATATGGTCTTATTTGAAAATGGCAAAATTTCATGTTATTAATACCACCATGTTTATTCTTAAGTTGTTCAAATTACATTAATTGCCCCTGCTCATAACAGTCTTCAATGTATCTGATCCCTTTACAAGACCAAATTTCATCAATTTGATTATCTAATGCACAAGGTACAAGTCTGATATGAGTCAAAGGAGTTTTAAGAGATAAATTACTCTGCCAATTTCTGTATTTGTATCATGCCAATTTTAATTAAATGTTTTAATAAAGGAGTTATAACCATATAACCACTTACAGCACAGAACAGGCCAGTTCGGCCCTATTAGTCCATGCCGTAAAAAATTCCCACCCTCCAAGTCCCACTGACCAGCACCCGGTCCATACCCCTCTAGTCCTCTCCTCTCCATGTAACTATCCAGTCTATCTTTAAACGTAACCAATGATCCTGCCTCAACCACGTCTGCCGGAAGCTCATTCCACATCCCTACCACCCTTTGCGTAAAGAAATTTCCCCTCATGTTCCCCTTATAATTTTCCCCCTTCAATCTTAAACCATGCCCTCTAGTTTGAATCTCCCCCACTTAATTGAAAAAGCCTATCCACATTTACTCTGTCTGTCCCTTTTAAAATCTTAAACACCTCTATCAAGTCCCCCCTCTATCTTCTACGCTCCAGAGAAAAAAACCCCAGTCTGCACAACCTTTCCCTGTAACTCAAACCTTGAAATCCTGTCAACATTCTCGTGAACCTTCTCTGTACTCTCTCTATTTTGTTTATATCTTTCCTGTAATTTGGTGACCAAAACTGTACACAGTACTCCAAATTTGGCCTCACCAATGCCTTGTACAATTTCATCATAACCTCCCTACTCTTGAATTCAATACTCCGATTTATGAAGGCCAACATTCCAAATGCCTTCTTCACCACACTATCTACCTGAGTATCAGCCTTGAGGGTACTATTTACCATCACTCCTAAATCCCTTTGTTGCTCTGCACATCTCAATAGCCTACCATTTAATGCATATGACCTTTTTAGATTTGCCTTTCCAAAATGTAATTTTATCTGTATTAAATTCCATCAGCCATTTCTCAGCCCACACCTCCAGCCTTCCTAAATCACCTTTTAATTTACGGTAATCTTCCTCACTGTCCACAACACCACCAAACTTTGTATCATCTGCAAACTTGCTTATTATGTCTGTGTGAGTTTTTTTCTGGGGGCTCTGGTTACCTCTCTGCAGTCATTAATTTTGCATTCCATTTATATATAGAGTCTACTGCTTTTCTCTCTCCTATTTTATCTAATTCCATTTTTACCTAAGCAGATTTTTCCCCCTCTTCAAAGAAAGAGGTAATAAATTTCATTTGGTCTGTTCTATAATAATTTTTAAAGTTAAGGAGATGTAAAACTCCAATTTCATACTTCCACATTAATTTTTCTATAGAGACTGGACATTTTACCATTCCATAAAAATTTTCTAATATTTTTATTTAATACTTGAAAGAATTTTTGTAATATAGGCAATGATTGAAAAAGATACTGTATTCTGGGATTTATATTTATTTTTATACAATTAACTCTTCAACTTTTCTTTAAGTAATAGTAAATAATTCAATTTATATAAATTTTGTAATTTATCATCAGAACGAACTCAAATATTTTATCCCATTTTTTGGCCATTTAAACAGAGTGTTTCATTGGCAAATAGTGTAGTCTCCTCATACGAGAGGCATAATTTCACTCTTGTTCCAATTTTTTTTTTAACCTGAAATTGTAGTATATTCTTCTAACTTTAAATGTAGCTTTTGTATTGAATTTGCTGGTTCTGTCAAATATCAGCACATTGTCAGCAAATAAGATAATCCAATGTTCCTCTTGATTAATTCGAAAACCCTTTATATCCGGATCCCTAAGAACTGATTCTGCTAAGAGCTCTATAGCTAAAACAAATAATGCTGCTGACAATGGACATCCTTGTCTACTAAATACTGTTAATCGAAATGGGGCAGAAATTTCGGTTCATAAAACAAGGCTCTTATCCAATTTATAAAAATTTGTCCTGCTCCAAATTTTTACAATACTTTAAATAAAAATCCCATTCTAATCTATCAAATGCCTTTTTTGCATCTAGTGATACTGCCACACTTTGATCACCTATTTTTTGAGCTAGATGAATTAGACTCGATAATCTAGTTATATTATCATCTGATTGTCTCTTTATCACAAAACCAGTTTGATGCATATTTATCAATTTAGGTAAATATTTTGTCAGTCAATTTTCAAGAACTTCAGCAATTATCTTATAGTCTGAATTTAATTAAAAAAAATGGGTCTACAGGATGATGACTTTAATGGATCTCTATTTTTTTGGGTTATCACGGTAATTATTGCTGATGAAAATAATTCAGGGAGAGTATGGGTTTGCAACACCTGATTTAAAACTTCCATATGCAAGGGCATCACTAAATCTTTAAACTAGTTATAAAATTCAGGCAGAAATCCATCTTCTCCAGAAGATTTACCATTTTGTAAAGAACTTAGTGCTTCCTCCATCTCTCTTGAAGTAAGGGGGGCATTTAATTCTGCTTGTTCTGTTAAATCTAATGTTGGCAATGCTATTATGTGACAAAAAGTCTTCTATTTTATTAATATCCCACTGGGATTCTGATTGATATAACTTGGCATAAAATTGTTTAAAAGTTTCATTAATTTCTTGAGGTTTATAACTAACAAAATTTGTGTCCATTTCTACTGCATTGATCATTCTTGAAATCTATTCTGCCTTCAATTGCAAGAAAGTAACTTATATGGCCTTTCATCTAACATAATATTTCTATATTGCTCTTGTTATAATTTTTTTGTTCTCTAGGTTTATATTGTATTATACTCCATTTTTTAAAAATTAATAAGCCTTTCTTTTTTAATCTTCAGAATATCTTTGTGCAGATCTTTTTCTAAATTAGTTATCTCATTTTCGAATTGTTCCATCTCCCTTATATAGTCTTTTATTTCAATTTATAAGTATAGCTTATAATTTGTCCTCTTAAATACTCCTTTAATGCATCCCGTATAATAAATTTATTAGGTGTGGATGCACAGTTATTTTCACAAAAATTCTGAATTTGTTTTCTTATAAAACCACAAAAATCTGTTCTTTTCGACAATGAAGAATTCAGGCTCCATCCGCCAAATATAAATCACTTTCTCTTTATCTGCCATTGTAATTGCCAATGAGTGATCTGATAATATTCTCACTTTATATTCAGTTTCAATAATCTGTATCTGAATGGATAATAAAAATAAGTCTATCCTTGAATAAAAGTCATGACTATTGAAGTAAAAGAATAATCCTCTTCTCTCGGATTAATTTTTCTTGATACATATATTAAATTTAAATCCTTCGTCAATGATAAGGTAGCTTTTGCCCTTGGGAGTTACTCTAGTAGCTCTATCTTAATTTGGGTCCAGACAAAAATTAAAGTCTCCTCCTATTAAGATATTTTCAGAAGCAATTGCAAAATTAAGAAATGTTTCCTAAATAAATTTCTCATCATCAATATTTGGTGCATAAATATTCATAGGTGTCCATATTTCCAAATATAGCTGACAATGTACAATGATATATCTACCTGCAGGATTTGTTATCACATTTTGTACTTTAATTGGAAGATTCTTAGCTATCAAAATTGCTACTCTTCTCACCTTATAGTTAAATGAAGAAGCTAGGATATGTCCCACCCAGTCCCTTTTTTAATTTTTGATGTTATCAATTCAATGAGTTTCTTATAAAAATGCAATGTCAATTTTCATTTTCATAATATATGCCAATATTCTCTTCCTCTTCACCTTCTCATTAATTCCATTAAAATTAAAACACAAATTTGAATGTTCTATTCATCTTTTCAAAAATTTTATTTTTAATATCCAAATATTCTTCATTCACTTCTTGCTACATATCTCCCTCAATAACTAAACCAACTTGCATTATCCAAAATTGTAAGTACATCTTCGAGCAGCCATTATAGGAAAAAGAAAAGGAAGAAAGTGATGAACATATTGAGTATATAATTGTTATGATACATTTCAATATTAGTAATTTCCCCTCACCTTTAAATGTTGTTTAAATAATACACAACACTACCCTCTACCCCCGCCCCCCGCCACTGTTATGCCAGCTGTGGCTCCCGTCACAAACGTGCACATGATATAACAGAGGTCAGGTCGTCATCGCGCCCAAACCCCAGGTTCTTAATCATTTTGTTTTCAATACCTTTATATATTAAAAAAATCACAGTTTCACTTCAGAGCATGACCAGGTGGAATGTAAAAAGGTTCACATTTCTTCACCGCTTCTAAAACATGTATCAGATATATTAGAATTTAATTTATGTAATTTCTGAGGGGTAGATATAGTTGATGCAGAAAATTATATTGCACCAATCTATATCTTACATTAATTGTAATGGTCATGCTGATCTGACATAAATCAGACCAATTTTTAATCACCAATACTAATATTCAAGTTTTATTCTCTTCTTTGTTTTGATTTATATAGTTCCTGCTTAGGAATTTCCAACTGAAGTAGGAAATACATTGCAGATGTAAACTTACTTGTGTTCTCCTTTCGAATCAGAACCTCCAATTCACTACACTCTGGTAATATCATGGCCAGTCCAAAATACTAGCTAAAGCTTTGACAAACAGATTGGCAAAATATTTGCCAAAATTGATAAATAAGGATCAAACAGGATTTGTTAAGAAAAGGCATTCAGTGGACAATGTAAGTAGATTGTTTAGTATAATTCATTTGGCTCAGAAAGGAGGTGACTTAAGCACGGCAGTTGCCTTGGATGTGGAAAAGCTTTTGACAGACTAGAATGGGATTTTCTTTTTAAAGTGCTGGAAAGATTTGGATTAGGTCAAAACTTTATAAAATTGGATTCTAGCCCTATATGATGAACCCAAGACCAGAGTTGTGACAAATGGCCAAGTTTCTCCACCATTCCCATTGTCCAGATCTAGCAGACAAGGATGTCCATTATCTCCGGCTCTTTTCATACCAGCTATAGAACCATTGGTGGAGATTATTCGATAGGACCCAGACATCAAAGAGTTTAGAGTTGACCAAGATGAACATAAGATCAGTTCGTTGGCAAATGATGTATTAATATATCTGATGAAACCGAAACCTTCTTTGCAAAAGATACATTTACAACCAGAAGTAGGGCCTCTGGGTACAAGATAAATGAGGATAAAAGTGAGATTATGCTGTTAATTGATGGGATTATACAAATTGTCAAAGAAATAGGTAATTTAGATGGCCGAAGAATGGGATTAGGTATTTGGGGATTAAAACAGATAATAATTTGAAAGAATTATATAAAATGAACTATCTCCCCCTGCTAAAGAAGATTTAAATAAATAGACAAGTCTTCTGATAACTTTTATTGGAAGAGTTAATTGTTAAATAGAATATATTCCTGTGTATACAGTTCTTCTTCCAGACTCTTCCAAAACCATAACCTCTGAAGTTTTTTCTAAATTTGAATAAATTAGTTAGGAAGTTTCTTTGGAAAGGCAAGTTAGCCAGAGTCTCCATGGAAAAATTAACTTGGAAATACAATATGGGAGGTTTGCAACTCACAAATTTTAAACATTACCATTGGGTGGCCCAGATGATATTTGTCACTTCCCTCTTTGATGAAGAGGCAAGTCTTCATGGGTGGAAAGTGAAATGCAGAAAGTCAGATAGACAGTTGTAAAAGATCTGATATTTATAAATGGGACACTATATCTATTTCTGGTGGAAAAGAAACACCTTTAACAAAGTATATTTTGAATATTTGGTAGAAATTGAATGATTTAATTGGAACAAAAGAAAAAAATATCTCCAAAAATACTCTTGACTCAAAATAAATTTATTCCTTTAACAATGGATAATACAGGGGAAGTCACATGATGGAGTAGTGGCTGGTCAAGTGGAACTAGCCATCTCCAGAGAAAAGAAAAAAAGTTTGAAAAAACAGAGCTCAATAAACATAAAATACAGGAATGAAAGGGTTATCATATGAGGAATGTTTGACAGCTCTCGGCCTGTACCCGTTGGAATTTAGAACAATGAGGGATTCTCATTGAAACATGTCAAATATTGAAAGGCATGGACAGAGTAGATGTAGAAAGGTTATTTCCTTGGTAAGAGAGTCTCGGACAAGAGGGTACAAATTCAGCATTGAAGGGAATCCATTTAGAACAGAAATGCAGAGGAATTTCTTTAGCCAGAGGATGGTGAATCTGTGGAATATCTCAAAGATTAAGGGAAGAAAGCAGGGGAGTGGGGCTGAGTGGAAAAATAGATCACCTCATGATTGAATGGCAGGTCAGACTCGATGAGTTGAATAGCCTATATCTGCTCCTACGTCCTATGGCCTTATTTCCCTAATACATCATCAAAATGAAATTGAGATTGTAGGTTACAGGATGTTGCTCCTAATGTGGGCTCTCATAGTCCTGAACATACAACACAAGGAGGAATCAATGCAGCTGGCTCTTAAATGGACACGCAATGCAAGAGGAGTCACGTGATGGAGTACTGGGTGGTTGGGTGGGGGACACCCAGTATCGGGGCATTCGGCTGGGGGAAGTAAGCAAGAAAGAAGAAGAGTGGAGAGAAAGAGAATAAAGGGCTAGAAGAGGGTGAGAGGCAACGGGGCGACCGGCAGGGGGACGACCTGCGGCAGGAGGCCCAGCAGCGGGTCGGCCTGCAGTGGTATTTATGGGGGAGTTGACTGTGGATAGATAATGGAAAGCATTCACAGATCTAATGGATAAATTGCAAAAATCGTTTATACCGGCATAAAAATAAACCAAAAAAGGTGACTCAACCGTGGATAACAAGGGAAATTAGAGACAGCATTGGGTCCAAAAAGAGAGCATATCAATTGGCCAAAAAAAGTACCGCAACCGAAGACTGGAAGCAGTTCAAGATGTAGCAAAGGAGGACAAAGGGATTAATCAAGAGAGCAAAAATAAATTACGAAAGTAAGCTTGCGGCAAATATAAAAACCGACTGCAAAAGCTTTTATAAATATGTCAAGAGGAAAAGATTGGTGAAATCCAGAGTAGGTCCTTTGCAGTCGGAATCAGGGGAATATATAATGGGGAATAAGGAAATGGCAGACCAATTAAATTCTTACTTTAGTTCTGTTTTTACAAGAGAGGATACAAATAACCTCCCAAGAATTTTGGGAAACATAGAGACTAATACAAGGGAGAAACTGAAAGAAATCAGTATCTCTAAGGACATGGTCTTGGAGAAATTGATGGGATTGAAGGCAGATAAATCCCAAGGGCCTGATAATCTACATCCTAGGGTACTCAAGGAAGTAGCCATTCAGATAGCAGATGCTTTAAGAATTATTTTCCAGAACTGGATAGACTCAGGATCAGTACCCATGGATTGGAGGGTGGCTAATGTTACCCCACTATTTAAAAAGGGGGGTAGAGAAAACGCGGGGAATTATCGGCCTGTGAGCCTTACATCAGTAGTGGGCAAAATGATGGAATCCATTATTAAGGATGTAATAGCAGAGAAGGGATCGGACGGAGTCAACATGGATTTACAAAAGGTAAATCGTGCTTGACAAATCTATTGGAATTCTTTGAGATGGTGACAGATAAAATAGATGGGGGAGAGCCAGTGGATGTGGTGTACCTGGACTTCCAAAAGGCCTTCAATAAGGTTCCGCATAAACGACTGGCTTCCAAAATCAAGGCTCATGGGATGCAAAGTAATGATGTGGATTGAGAACTGGCTGGCAGGTAGAAGACAGAGAGTTGGGATAAATGGCTCGTTTTCTGAGTGGCAGGCGGTGACCAGTGGGGTACCACAGGGATCTGTACTGGAACCCCAGCTGTTCACAACTTACATTAATGATCTGAATAAGGGGATTGGATGTAATATCTCCAAATTTGCAGATGACACTAAGCTAGGAGGGGTTGTGTGCACGGAAGAGGGGGTCAGGAAGCTCCAGTGTGATTTGGATAAATTGAGGGACTGGGCAGATACATGGCAAATGCACTACAATGTGGATAAATGTGAGGTAATACAATGATAGCCATTTACAATGATGACCTATTCCTGCTCCTATCTTCTATGTTTCTATGTTACCCAGCAGCAGGAGACACAGCAGTTGGAGGCCCAGCAAGGATACAGAAGCAGCTCACCAGAGAAGGATGAAGATACATGGATACAGAGAAGAGAAGATGACACAGACATAGATACAGACACAGGAGGAGGAAGAACAAGTATTTCAAAGGAAAAAAGAAATTAGATAAAGCCTTTGGTAATACAAACCAGAGGGCAGATTACTATTTGAATGGCAATAGATTAAGAGATGGGGAAGTGCAGAGAGACCTAGGGGTACTTGAACATCAGTCTCTGAAGGCGAGCATGCAGGTACAGCAGGCAGTTAAAAAGGCAAATGGTATGTTGACCTTCATATCAAGAGGGTTTGAGTATAGGAACAAGGATACCTTACTGCAGCTGTACAGGGCCTTGGTGAGACCACACCTGGAGTATTGTGTGCAGTTTTGGTCACCTTATCTAAGGAAGGATGTTCTTGCAATGGAGGGAGTGCAGAGGCGATTCACCAGGCTGATACCTGGAATGGCAGGAATGACTTATGAAGAAAGATTGCGCAAATTGGGATTGTACTCCCTGGAGTTTAGAAGATTGAGAGGGGATCTCATAGAGACCTATAAAATTCTGGCAGGACTGGACAGAATGGATGTAGATGGGATGTTTCCAATGATGGGAAAATCCAGAACCCGGGGCCATGGTTTGAGGATAATAGGCAAACCATTTAGGACCGAGATGAGGAGGAATTTCTTTACCCAGAGGGTGGTGAATCTGTGGAATTCATTGCCACAGAGGGCAGTGGAGGCAGGTTCATTAAATATATTTAAGAAGGAATTAGATATATTTCTTCAGTATAAGGGTATTAAAGGTTACGGAGAGAAGGCGGGGACGGGGTACTGAACTTTAAGATCAGCCATGATCTCGTTGAATGGCGGAGCAGGCTCGAAGGGTTGAATGACCTATTCCTGCTCCTATCTTCTATGTTTCTATGTTACCCAGCAGCAGGAGACACAGCAGTTGGAGGCCCAGCAAGGATACAGAAGCAGCTCACCAGAGAAGGATGAAGATACATGGATACAGAGAAGAGAAGATGACACAGACATAGATACAGACACAGGAGGAGGAAGAACAAGTATTTCAAAGGAAAAAAGAAATTAGATAAAGCCTTTTTTGAAGAACAAATGAGGTCATTAAAAGAATGGCTATCATTAGAATTTAGTTCAATCAAAAGAAAAATGAAAAGAGCAGAAGACAGAATGCAAAGCTTAGATTTGTCATGACTGAAATAGTGAAAAGAGTAGAAAATGTGGAGGAACGAGAAGCTGCTGTAGAAATGGAGATAAATGATTTAAGAGGGAAGTTGGAAGAGAGCGAAAGAAAAATGAAAGAGACACAAGAATTATTGCCACAAAAAATTGACAGTGTTGGAAAATTACAGTAGGCGAAACAACATAAAAGTAATCGCCTGAAAGGCAAAGAAGGGTCAGATTTGAAGGAATTTATAAAAGGATGGATCCCGAAGGTGCTGGGAACAACAGATTCACATGAAGAAATAGAAATCGAAAGGGCGTATAGAGCACTAGTACCGAAATTGCCACCACATCAAAAACCAAGATCCATATTGGTAAAATTTCTAAGATATATGACAAGAGAAAACATACTGGAGCAGACAAGAAAGAAGGTTAGAGAAGACAATAAGTCGTTGGAATATAAGGGACAAAAATTTTTTTTTAACCCGGACATAAGCTTCGAACTTTTAAAGAAGAGGAAGGAATTCAACATGGCGAAAACAATCTTATGGAAGAAAGGTTATAACTTTATATTAAGACATCCAGCAGTACTCAAGGCATTTATTCCTGAGGAATGGAAAAGACTGTTCTCGGACCTAAAGAAAGCCCAAGAATTTGCTGAACATTTGCAGGACAGAAGAAGAGAGGAGGAAGATAATGTATATATAAAGATGGATAAAAGAAGGGGAAGAAGGGGAAAAAAAAGCTTTGTTATATGTATAGGAAAATAGTGTTCTCTGTGGGGGGGGGGGAAGAATAATGGTCACTGTGAAATCGGTTGACGATTGCGAGTAAGTTCGCAAACTGAATGGAAAGTGGAGTTGTGGTTGTCGGTAAAGGACAAGGGGCAATCCAAGGAGGGGAGGTTCATTTGGGGTTAAAGGGTTATTGCTTGTGGGGATTGTTGAGGTATTTCATGTCTTAAGTGTGTTGTCATATAATGATATTAATAAGGAAAACTGGAAAAACAGTAATGAAAGAAAAGGGGATGGAGGTGGTGAAGAGGCAGAAAAGAAGTGAAAATAAAGATATAAGGCCACGTTGGACTATATGACTATAAACATTAACGAAATATATAACCAAGTTTAAGTGTATCTCATTGAAAAAAATAGGTTCAATATTGGATGGCATCAAACAGTATCTCTACTTTTACTAAAAGCTTTTTAAAATAATCCCTGGATTAATTTTTGACTGGATTTTCAATATTCTCAGTTTGCTAAATACAACAATCATATTTGTTTCAATGGTACTTACCTTGGCTGTAAAAATGGCTTGCCTAGCCTCTGGAATCATATAGAGCTGTTGAATGGTAGAAGCCAAGTAACAGGTTGCTCCAAGATTCGTCAAACCCACAAACCTGCACTCAGCTCGCACATCATCATGAGGCCAGTAATCCCATTTGTACGGTGCATGAGACGCTATGTAAAAAAAGTGAAAATGAATAAAAATAATTGGTAAAGATAGTCACATCAAATTATGCAAGCTTATGAAAATAAATAAAATTTATAATTTAATTTCTTGCACATTTCTTTAAATCTGAAACAGGTGGCTTTTTACAGAAACACTGGGAATGTTTAGTCTTTGAAGCTATTAAGTTCATTATCATCCAAACATCTAAGTGGACGAAACAGCGTTCTTTGGTCTTCAGTGCAAAAACATATACTGACATATCACACATAGCACATATTACAAATGATTCATATGCAGTACACCTAGCCTGATGAGTCTCGCTCTGATACTTCTGTATCTCTTTCTCAACTGGAGTAGTTGTAATATGCTGTGTGAAGGGTGGCAAGGGGTCCTCAGCAATTTTGCCAGCCCTCTTCAGATAACAATACCAGTGCTTTTATGGTCCTGTGGATTGATCTCTGATCCAAAGCTCTAGAGCAACTGTATCACGCTGAGATGCAGCTGGCCAGAACACTCACGATAGAGCTCCTGTAGAAAGTTAACTGGATGATATCTGGTAGCATTGCTCACCTCAGCCTTCTCAGGAACTTCAGTTGGTGTTGCACCTTCCTGAGAAGTGAGGAAATATAGTGACTCCAACATAGGTCACTACTTAAGTGGACTAGGAGGAACTTAGTATTCTCTACTCACTCCACAATCGATCTATTAATGTCCAGTGAAGGATGGTCATCCCCGATCCAAAAACCATCTCCTTTGGCGTGTCCACGTTGAGACTCAGGTTGATATTCTCACACATTCCATGAGACTTTCCATCTCTTCCCTGTAGTGTGACTCATCATTGTTACTGATGAGACCAACCACTGTCACGTTATCTGCAAACTTGATGACTGTTGGAGCTAGATCTGGCGATGCACTCATGGGTCAGAAGCATGAACAGGAGCAGGCTGAGCACAATGCCCTGTGGTGCACCTGCACTCAGAGTGACAGTGCTTGACATTCTGCTGCCAACCAGGACAGATTGTGAGGAAGTCCAGAATCCAGTTACAGAGAGGGGTGTTGAATCCTAGCAAGGACAGCTTTTTCCATCAGCCTCTACAGAATGATTGTTTTAAACTCCTAGCTGAAATAAATTAACAGCACCCTGACACGTGACATGTTGTTCACCAGGTGGGTTAGCACAGAGTGGAGGGACAAGACTATAACATCATCAATGAATGGTTCAATTTGTAGGCAAATTGAAATGGGTCCAGTGCTTCTGGTGGTGCGCTTTGATGGCTTCCATCACCAAATGCTCAAAGCATTTCATAACAGTGGAGGTCAGTGGCACTGAGTGGTAGTGACTGAGGCCTGTTACTGTTGCCTCTTTTGTACCGGGATGATGGTGGTTATCTTGAAGCCCATAATGAACTGCTGTAGTAATGTGCTAAAGATGTCTGTAAGGACCTCTGTCAGTTGGTCTACGCAATTCTTCAATACCTGACTAGGTGTATTGTCTGATCCCGCTGCCTTGTGTGGGTTCATCTTGGATAAGGTTCTCCTCACCTTCGGCTGCTCATCGGGGCACGTGAAGCTTTATTTGATATTAGCCAGTTCTTCTCATCCAATCAAGCATAGATGTTGAGTCTTTTCAAAAGAGAGATGTCGTTGGCTTTGACACATAAGGTTGTCTTGTGGTATGTCATAGTTTTGATCCCTTATTATGTCACCGGTTTCGCACGCCAGTGAGCATGAGATTATAATAGCAGCAATGTGTACAATTTATAGTGGGCGTAGGAAATTTTGATCTTGGAATGATCTTGTTGTATTGAATGCCATGGTATTCCTATAAACAGGACATTCTGGCTAGGGCACTGCACCTTATCTATGCTAATTAACCAGACCTGTCCCTGAGGGAGGAGGTTAACATATTAAGTGCCTTTAATTTGAGACAACATTAGAATTAAAATCCTGCTATATCACTTCAATATCAAAATTAATTGCTTGCTACTGATAATGTTCATCTTGATTTATAAATTCTAACTGTCCCTTCCAGTCTGGCTCATTTGGAAAAACTGATAAATTTGCTCAAGTTTCCGAATCTAATTTAACACAATTAGAAATGGTAGATGCCTCAATAAAAAAAATAAATAGGACATTTGACACGGTATTTCCCCTCCATATCAATGCAACTCATTACAATTAACTGTTGTTTTCGACCCTCCTGTCAATTGCAGGCTTGCTTCTCCCCTGACTATTTTCCACAGTACTGATATTAACCACCGTTTTTCATGTATAATTTTAGCAAATGCATTTTTGAACTTCAAGTTAAACTGCAGTCAATTCTAGCAGGATCTTTCTTTTCCAAAACAATGATAGCCATTCAATCTATTTCCTCTTCCTTTGTTTCATGCTTACTGTGTTTTTTGTAAAGGGTTGTCCAACAAATTGAGCTCAGTTCCATTTTGTCTTTATTGAAGCAGTTGCCGCAATCATTATCCAATTTATTTACATTAATTAGTCTTTCATTTCAGTGAGTTGGTCTTTTCAATGTTTCATACAAAATCTGTTTTTTTTTTCCTTACACTGCATGTGCTGTGCCATCACCCAATTGTGGAGCAATCTGTAGTTTTCTGCTGAGCCCTTCACCATTTCCACCAGCAAATCATAAGCTGCTGCTCGAGATGAATGGGACTTGCACTTTGGCTGTTGCCTATCCTTCAAGCTTGGCAGTAAAAACAGGAGATTGAACACATCTCTTAAGAATTCCTGCAATAAAAGATATTGCTTTGAATACTCTGCTATAAAAGTATTAATATCAATGGAGATAACAAAAAACCTATAATAATTGCATTTCCTCAGCTATTAAAGTTAATCCTAACATGATCCAAGCATTTTAATATAACATAACCCATCAGAAGATAAATGCCATGATGTCTGTTTTGTAATCTTCAAGGAAGCAACTTGGAATAACCATAAAATTATAAATGTGAATACTCTGAGGTGCACAAAGTACCGTGTTTACTCGAGTAATTGTTGAATGTTTTGGATCACTTTATTGGGCCAAAAGAAAGTGTGTGTGGGGTGGGGGGGTGGGAGCAGGTACTTTTACACAGGTCAAACTTTTGACCTCACTAAGTACCTGCGACATTTAAATCTTAGGGAGCTCGGGTGGCCGGGACCAGATGATGAGTCCACTGTCATGCCATTGGGAGCCCAGAGGGGTGAACAACTGGGGCAAGGATCCACATCAGGAGCTTGAATGGGTGGGTGGCTGGGGTGTTAAGAATTCGGATGGGCAGGCAGCTGGAGTTCAGATGGGTGGGCGGCCCAGGCGAGGATCCACAGTTGGAAGTTAAGATGAGAGGGTGGCTGAGGCATCAGGTGCTCCAGTGGGCAGGCGGCCGGGGCAAGGGTCTGCTGTCGAGGCGTTGGGAACTCTGCTTGGATCAGGTTATAGTCGTCTGGTGGGTGGGTGACCATGGTGAGAGTCCATAGTCGGGGCATCAGGAGGCTGGATGGGGGGGAAGGGGCAGTCAGGACATCGGGAGCTCAGATGGATGGGCGGTCAGGGCCAAAAGAAAGGGACATACAAAAACATTTGGATGGGTCATACAAAAATACTAGTGAGGTGGGGTGGCCAACTACTACACAGTATCAACAATTACACAAGTATATATGGTATTCAAATTTTACTGCAACTTCTGTAATTTATTAATTAAATTAGTAGCCTAAAATAAATAACTCTCTGCCACATTTAAGTATAGTAGTACCCAGACAATTGGATATTATTCTTATTAATAAAAAAAATTAAAACTTCAATTCAATTTTTAAAAAGTGAATCAGGACCCTGGTGAGATTAAAGAGAGCATGGATATGGGCGCCAACTGAGTTTACAAAGGAAGAATGGATATGGGGGCCACAATAATTTTCAAGGGAATGTGGATACAAGGTACTAGTGAGTTAGAAATGCAGATGTGGACCTTGGTGAATTTCAAAGAAGATTAAATAATGGGCCCTGGTGAGTTTCAAGGGAGCACAGATATAAGTTTAAACAGAGTATGGAAATGGAACTCTAATGAATTTAAAGGAGGTGTGGAAACAGGTTGCTGAAAGATTATGATTTACAAATAACTATGTTGAATTACCAAAGTTGTACCGTAGCTAGAAGAATTGAAAGCAATAAATACTTGAAATAAACTCCAAAGCATTTGTTTGAATTCTTTGTATTTTCATTTTATTTGATATTTTTAATTTTAAAAATTAGTGTAGATGTTAGCATATGAAAATAGACATCAACCTGAAGTGTTAACTCAGTTTCTCTCTTCACAAATGTTCCCAACCAGCAAAGGATTTCCAACATTTTCTGCTTTTCTTTGCCCACAAATGCAATGTCTAATTTCCATTAATGCCTAATAATTCTTAAATACAAGTTGACTACCTGTCCTTCGCGAGAGAATTTAAATGGAGGCTTGTGCTTTATGACTACGGTGCAAAGACGCAGTAATCCAGTAAGCCCATCATCTTCAGTGTTACTCTCCTGCTGATCAAGAATTTCCCTACTACAAAAAGGAAAATTAAAAGAAATTAATACATAACAATAAACTGACATAATAATCCAAGAAAAACTTCAAAAATGTCAACAGACCTGCGAATGCAATCGGCGAGGTGTCTTGCTAAGGCATCCAAATCTAGCAGTGTTGTCTACGAAAAAAATTCAATACTTATACACATTCAGAAACAATGATTTGCACTTGTATTACAATAAAGTAAAATGCCACAAATCCTTCAGAGGATTAACCACACGAAGAAGTCGTGGAGAGAGATAGATCTTGATATTGGTTGGTGATGAGGTTTTGCAATAAATTCTGAAGTTTAAAGTCTCAGCGGCTGAAATGCAAGGACACCACCAATGGAATGATTAAAATCAATAGAGGCCAGAATAAGTTGCAGAAAGGCAGTACACGTTTTAATAATTTACCCAAATTCAAGCTACATAATTTCACTGTACAATGATATGTGTGGTATAAAATCTCATACTGTTGGCTAAGTTGAGATAACAGAATACATGACCCAAATGCACGGAATAAATCATTATCAAGCAAGCAAAACAAAAGTGGATCAACAAATCAAACAGTTTTATTGAACAATGCAGAAGTTTAAGCACAGGACATATTGTTAGACATCAAAAAATATGATAGTGCAAGATAGATAGAATTGTATTGGTAATATTGTAACCAATGTCCAACTAAACAAAATTTTAGTATTGAAAGCAAAATTGAAGAGCAAAATAATCTTATTTACTAAATAGCCTGCAAATATATTTGTAAAGATTTCAATATTAAAAATAAGATTTATATTAAATATAAAGCACTGAAAAGTTAAAGCATTAAAATATGCCAATTAAAATGCAATATTCCAAATAAATTTCCAGGACTTTACAAGTTAAATTAATTGAGACCAATTTGTATCAATTTTAACATGGAGAGAGATTCTCCAATGGTTTTGAATGCCAAATCTACCATAATGTGCAATGTTGGTAACACCATCACTATTCCAACATAATTATACAGATGCATAATGTATATGAGAGACTTCCTTGCATGCACACTTAAAACTACCCAAGCCAAATTCTAAATCATTATAACTTAAGATATGCTCATAACAAACATCTCTTGCTAGAGAAGTATTACTCCAATGTCTGAAGAATCTGATGCACTACAGTAAAGCCCCCAGTATGGGGGTTGGTAAATGGCAGATAAGTGAATTTTCTGTTTACTTCAGGTGAAGCATGATTTGCGAACTGACAATTAGGGCAGCACTAATTTTAAACTTTCATATTTTATACCTATATATTTTCTGCAATTTTTTTTGTCAGTCGCTGCTGGTTGCTTGAATTCCAGATAATGGGGATTTTACTGTACTCATGTTCAAACAGCGAAAGTGATATTATTGTTAAAACATTTGCACACTTAACACAGATGACATTCAAATCTTTTTGTAGCAGTGGTGGCCAAGTACCAACGATCAGTTGAACCAAAAAAGTAAACAATTTATAACCTTTAACTGAGATGGAGAATAAAAGCATCAGACAGGTTTTAACACTATGAAGCAGTACACAAAGTGATGGAGAAACTCAGCAGGGTCGTACAGCATCAATGGAAAGCAATAAGCAAGCAATGTTTTTCAGGTATGTCAAAAATCAGGTAAATGCACGAATTAGGTGGTGGGAGGGGGAAAGGAGCTGAGAGGTGATGAGGAAGAGGACAGAGATCCAAGAAAGGTGCTCTCTGATTGGAAAAAGGAAAGGAAAGGCTGGGGAGCAAGAGAAAGTGAGTCAGAGGGTTGAGAAAAAGTGAGAGAAATGAGTGAGGGGATCAATGGAAATTGGAAGTCAATATTGATGTTATGTGGTTGGAAATTGCCAAGATGGAACACAAGGTGTATTTCATCCAATTTGTGTGGCATTAACCTGGCAGTACATGAAGCCATGGACAAATATGTCACCGTTACAATGGATGTGAGATTGAAGTGGCTGGCTTCAGATGGAAGTGTTAATTACAAAATGAAGCACTATGGACAGGGGATAGGATGCCACTTAAGATCAGACAGGGCTAAACTCTCCTTTGCAATCCGGAAGGCAAAGTGGGGGGTACACACACAGCATTCACAGGTAGCAGTGCGACACTGGGCGCATGTGGCAAGAGATCAAGACTATAACGAATCACAAGTCAATCATGCAAATTAAGGACTATAACACCTCCCTTCTGGATAGACCCTGATGAACAGGCCCCCTACATAGACGTGGCCAAGATAATGATAAGGTGAATCCACACAAGGCGAAAGAACCAAACAACATACTTTGTCAGGTGCTGAAGGACTGGATAAACCAATTGACAGAGGTCTTCATGAACATCTACACACCTTACTGCAGCAGTTCACTGTTCCCGCAGGGTTCAAAGCAGCCATCATCATGCAAGCACCAAAGTGGAGGACAATAACAGGCCTCAATGACTACCACCCTGTGGCACTGACCTCTGCCATTATGAAATTCTTTGAGCATCTGGTGATGGAACACTCAAAGCATGCCTACCAAAAATACTGAATACATTTCAATTCACCAAAAGAAGAAACCATTCTAAAGACAATGCTATAGCTATGTCCCTTCACTCCGTCCTAACCCACCTGGAGAATGACACCTCATAAACCAGACTGCTATTCATTGACTTCAGCTCGGCGTCTAATACAATCATTCCCTGGAGGCTGGTGTAGAAGTTGTTCTCACTGGGACTCAACACCCCTCTCTGTAACTGGATTCTGGATTTCCTAAGGGAAAGACCACAGTCTGTCCGGTTCGGTAGCTAAACACCAATCAGACCAGCATCTTCTCATTATCGCAACTCCTAAATCCAACTTCCATCCTCTCTCGATCTGTAAACCTGGTTTTGCACTTTCATTTTGGAGAGCAAAATACATCTTAGATATAAATTTAGATGTGTTCCTCAGCCAAATCGCTTGCTCCATTTTACTAATTTCAGGTGGGGCCAAATTTTGTCCTCATCTTTCTTTTATGAATGATCTTAACTGGAGAAAACAAAAGAATGTCCCATTTACTGTTCCATATTGACTTCTTAATTGTTCAAGATATAAGAGATCCTTCCATATAACAATCATTAATATATCTTATTCTTTTATCGCACCAAGAATTCAATATTTTGTTACCCAGATTCATAGGCAGGTGGCACATTTTTACATAATGGTGTCTTCAATGATATACTTGCTTTTTTCCCCCCAATACATTCATTTATTTCTTGCCATATTCTAATCATATGTATCATAGGGATCGTCTGATTTTTTTTTGTTATTGACTTAACATTCCACTTACAAATAAAGTCCTTCATTGTCTCCTCTTTTATTGAATTCAGTCCCATTCGAATCCACAAAGGGGGACTGTTTTCTTCAAAGATGATAGAAATCCGGGAGTCTAAGTCCTCCCAATTTGTAATACCGTGTTAACTTTTACAATGTGATTTCAGGTACTTTGTTATTCCATAGGAATTATCTCATACAATTATGTAATAATTTAAAGAGATTTTTAGTTAGTGCAATAAGCAATAATTGAAGAGATATGTAGTCTCTATACAATTCATCTTTATACAATTTACCCTTCCTATTAATGTAATTGGCAGATCTTCCATTTCTGTAAATCTTTTTCTATTTTTATAATAAAGGGGCATCATTAAGCTTATATAAATTCTGTAAATTATTATTTGTCATTATTCCTTAGTATTTAATTCCATCCTTCTTCCATTTAAATCAACCTCCTTTTTGGTATCTTTCATCGTTAGTTTTGCAATGGTATTATCTCATTTTTGTCCATATTTATTTAATATTCCAATATACTTCCATATTTTTCTAAAATCATCTGTAATTTTATCAATGATTCAGCTGGATCAGGCATCATCAGCAAATAAACTAATTTTATGTTCTTCCTGTCCAACTTTGAAGCCCTTAATATCCAGATCTCTTATAACCTCCTCCAGAGGTTCAATAGCTAGTATAAATAATGCTGTCTATTCAATCTAATTAAGGGAAAAATAGGTGACATTTGGTTATTAATTATAATTGTAGCGTGTGGCTAATGATGTTTTTACCCAATTTTTAAATGTTCTACCTAAACCAAATTTTCCCAACTTTTTATATTAGAAAGACCATTCAAGTCAGTCAACTGCCTTTTCTGCATCCAAAAAAAGTTATTTGGATTCATCTTTGATTTTGCCATATACATTTATTGAATAATCTACCTGGACTATTTGAAGAGTGCCTTCCTTTTACAAATCCTACCTGATCTGGATGTATTCATTTTGGTAAATACTCACCCAATCTATTGGCTAGTGCCTTTGCCAGAATTTTAAAATCTGTATTCAGGAGTGATAATAGTCTATATGATGTTATAATGGGTCTCCAGCTTTCTTTGGTAGTGTTGTAATTTTAGCAGTTGAAAAGGTTTCTGGGAGGGACTGGGTCTTAACTGCCTTGTCTAACACATCCATCAACAGAGGTGTCAACAAATCTTTTAATTGTCTAGAGAACTCAGGAGGGAACCCATCTTCCCCTGGGGACTTATTAAAGTATCCAGAGCTTTCTCTATTTCTTCCCTTGTAAAAGGTGCATCTAAATCATCTCTTTCTCTTTCTCTCTCTCTCTCTCTCTCTCTTCCAGTTTAGGAAATTCAACATTTATTAAAAATTCTTCCATCTCGTTTTCATCTCCTACTAATTCTGATTTATATAGTTTCTTATAGTATTGTCTAGATGTACTATTTATTTCTTTTTGATTATATGTTATAGTAAATGTTTCTGTTTCTATGCATTTATCAATCTGGTTGAATCCTCTACTTTAATATGCCAAGATAACACTTTATGTGCCTGTTCTCCTAGTTTATAATATTTTTGTTTAGTTTTTAATATTATTTTTTCCATTCTATATGTTTGTAGCATAGAATATTATAACCTTTTGTTCTCTAATATACTATATTTTTCTTGTGTTCTTGATATCTGATGTTCTTTTTCCAATTTTATTATACCCTTCCATAAACCTTCTAAGTCTCTTGCATATTCTCTCAAGATTTTTCGTATAAGAAATAATTTGTCCCCTCAGATAAGCTTTAAGTGTATCCCATATTGGAAAACTGTGGTCAATGGAAAGAATATAGTTTTCACAAAATATTTTTATCTGTCTCTTAATAAATTCACAAAAATCCTTCCTCTTTAATAATGTAGCATTAAGGAACCATCTATACATACTTTCTAACTTTTTCATTATCGTAATAGTTAATAATGGCGAGTGGTCTGATAAAAGTCTTGCCAAGTACTCCGTTATTACCACTCTACTTTATAGCTGGGAAAACATAAAAAATCAGTCAGTCCTTGTATGTAAATCATGTACCCTTGAATAGAACGAGTAGTGTCTTTCTAAGGGGTTGAGCAGCCTCCATATACCAATTAAATTTAAATCCTTCATAAATGACAATGTCTTTTTGCAGCTTTCGTCCTTGTTAATGTCGTCGCTGATATGTCCAATATTGGATCTAAACAAAAATTGAAATCTCCTCCAATCAATATATTTTGTCTTCCCCCTGCAGTTTTTGTTTAAAGAAAAATATTGTTCAGAAAGACTTCTTCATCATAATTTGGGGCATAAATATTCATAAACATCCAAGATACTGCATGAATTTTAGTGTGCCATTACAAATCTTCCAGCTTGATCAGTTAGTCTCCTCTATTATTATTGGTATATTTTTATTAATTAAAATCGCTACTCCTCTTGCTTTTGATCCAAATGAAAATGATATTACTTGCCCCACCCATTCTTTTTTAATTTTACAAGTTCCAATTCGGTAAGATGTGTTTCTAGTAAAAAGACTATAATTTTAATTTTAATTTTCTTCACTGTCCCGTTAATCCCATTAACATTAAGACTAATAAATTTTAATGTTCTACCCATATTCTTCTTTAAAACTATTTTTTTTAAACAGTAAAATCTCTGACTTTTTTTAATAAGTTATCCTTCCCCTTTAAGAAAAACACACAATGTCCTTGCCCCAATGGTGACGTACAATAGAGCACCAAAAGCCCATGGGGAAAATAAAGGCAGAATCTCTCAAGGAAGAAACCCTCCCTTTGGTGCCATCTTGTTTTGCTACTCCTTTCCAGGCATCATTCTCCCCCTTAGACCAGAGTTTCCACCCTGCTACCACTTCTCCCAGATTTTTTTCCTGAGCTCTACGTGACAATTTCTATACACTTTACTTTTAAACTATAAATACAAGATGGTTTTGTAAAAAAAAAAAAAAAATACAACTTTTACTTGGTTCCATTATAAATATTTTCACAATTTTCTCCCTCGGCAATCATAATATTTTTTTCTTTATAAACTTTGCAGAAAGTCTTCCATCTTGTTCTTGAAAAATCGCCAGTTCCCTTCCACTACTTTCCTCAAAGTTGCACGATATATCATTGAGTATTCAAGTTTTTAAGCACATGGTTGTCCTTTTACATCTTCAAATTCTTTTCTTTGTTTAATCAAGGTTGGGCTAAAGTCTTGAAAAAATAGCACTTTTTTCATGATCAACCTTGGGAGGGCCATTATTCTGCTTAGTGCTTATATGCTGCTTCCAGAATTAGTGTTCGGTGAGCTCTCTCAATGTGCAGTTTTTCTCAAATTTGTCTTCTCCCAATACTTGTGGGATCTATTTTTGAAAAAAGTTCACCAGTCACTTCCCTCAATTCCTTCCTTTAGTCCAATAATTTGGACATTATTTTGTTGACTAAAATTCTCCATTTATGATCAATTTTGTCAAGCAGTCCTTGTTTACCCAACTCCCATTCTTTGGCTTTTTTCCAAAGCCTCAAGTTTTTCATGTGTTTTCATCAATTCAAACTCTGCTCAATCCATTCTCCTCATCAGATCTTCAACAGTCTTTTATTTCAGTCATTTTCTTCATCTTATCTCTCTTCACCGATTCAACACTTATGAATTGGTTACTCAAATTCCCTATTTTTTCCAGGATGATGCTCAATTCTTGACCTGACTCCTCAGTTTTACCTGGTTCTGCTGGCCCCATTGCCATTTTTGCATCGTTCCCTTTCAAACTTTCACTTGATGTTCCCAGTTGAATAGGAATCTCTTCAATCTTTGTTCTTAACTCCATTGGCTTCCTCATGCTAGTTTTATCCATTTTTGCGAAATAAATCTTGATTTTCAAGTTTTGACCGTCTATTAAGTACTTTTCATGGAGACCTCAACCAAAACATGGTTTCGGTCCTTCGCATGGCCACACCCCCAATACTTAGTTATTCATTTGTACTGATGATATATCCATCCTGCATATGAATTGTTTGTTTATAAGCGTGTTATGTTAGTTGTGTGTCCGTGTGCTTTGCACCAAGGACCAGAAAACGCTGTTTTGTCTGGTTGTACTTGTACAATCAGATGACAATAAACTTGACTTAAATGAATTCAATATCAGTTCCATAATTTCAGCTGCATACAAAATTTGTTTCACTATATGATGGCATTGAAATTTCCTCTGAATTTATTTCTGCCTTTTCAAACTATACTTTATTGTCTTCTTCCCATTTGAGGTTATATTTTTTAAAAATGTTTCAATCAAATATTAAAATTTTTAAAAGACCTTTAGTAATTAAAAGCTCAATATATAAATGTGCTTTGTTCAACTCAATAAAAACCATATCATAAGTCTTTTAAGTATGGACACAATAAATGTAAACATAAAAGTACAGAAACTATCAAAATTTAGTTTGGAAACAGCATCTACCATTTCCATCCTCTCAGTTTTATCTTTTCCATCTATGTTCTTCCCTTCATCATTCTTCAGTCTCCCCCTTCTTGCTCCAAGCCAAATTATTGTGTTCAAAACAAGTGAAGTGCATCAGTAAAAGCCTAACCTCTTATCCGGGATTGTCGGGACCAGACACCTGCCGTCATGCAGAATCTTCCAAATTTCAAAATCATTTTGAGTTTGGTCTCTTTAAGCCCGCCCAAGTCACGATACTGTCTCCACCCCCACCCCCCCGCAACCTGAGTCGCACTGCTGTCTCACTCCCGACCTCGCCTACGTGAGTCGCGCTGCCGTCTCTCTCCATCCCATTCACCCACTCGAGTTGCATTGCCATCGCTTTCCACCCCCTTGCATTATGTTGCTGCCTCTCTATCCCCTCGCCTGCCCAAGTCGTGCTGCTGTTTCTCCCCCCTGCATGTGTTGCACTGCTGTCTCTCTCCTCTGCCTGCCTAAGTCGTGTTGCCACCTCTCTCTTCCCTCCCCCCTCCCTGAGTCACACTGCCGTCTCTCTCTCCTCCTCCCCTCAAACTGTACTAGTGCCAGGGGAATGGCCTCCTTCTCAGTTCCCCTGTGCTGGCATTGGTGTAGCGATTTCAGCTGTGAGGGGGATTATGGGTATCGACGACAGCCATTAAGCAACCACCAGACAGACTGACTTGGGTGTCAGTATACGGCGAATCAGTGGCGCGTATAAAGTAGCAGAACACAACGGAATACACGGGAGTTGAGCTAGGGTCGAGTCAGGTCATGTTTGGCACTAAACTCCATCTGTAATGAGCAGATGTCATCTACGAATAAAGTGCTGGTTTTTGGATGTTACTGGTTTTCAGAATTCCAGATAAAATGTTAGGCATCTGTACTCCAAGTCCACCATGTCCTCAAGCTCCATTTACTACAGTAATTTATTCTCCCTCTATTCCGATCAACTTCTCCAGCTTCCCAAGATTATACCATTCATCTGAACACTTGGGCCAATTTACAATGGCCAATTAACCCTCAGGTCTTTGTAATGAGGAAGAAAACTAAAGTACCTGGAGGAAGCCCACATAGTCATGCTCTGTCCAAGGCAAGAAACAGCAGTAAATTGTCAACACAGGTCAGACCATCACACAAAAGATCCTTCCTTCCCATCCATTCTCTTATATTAAAGGATCCATCCAACCCCAGTAACAATTTTTTTCTCCTTCCTTCTGCTGAGCAGAACATAAAGAAGGATGAAAACATGAACCCACAAATTCAAGAACTGTTACACTTTCCTGCTTAAATGGAACCAATTGTACAATTGGTGCCCTTGCAATATTTTAAATGCACTCTTCTATACCCTACACTTTAACTTGCCATAGCACTACACTCTGCATTTTTGTTTTATTAATGCATTACCTGCTGTGCCAAAGTGTGGTTTGACTTGTCTGGATAGTACACAAAATAAAGCTTTCCACTATCTCAGTGCACATAACACAAAACAATGCTTAACATTTCAGGAGTCCATTATTATTTAAAAGTTTAAAGCATTTTGGAAGGTTCAATTAAATCTACCAAAGCAATACAAGCTGGTCCTTTAGATAGGATATTAAAGGCAGAAAATATTGTAAACATTCAGCAAGTCAGGCAACACATGTGGAAAAAGAAACTGAGTTAATGTTGTCAGTTCGAGACTCTTGGTCAGGCAGTGGGTCATCAACCTGAAACATTAACTCTATTTTTCTCTCCACAGATGCTCCATTACCTTTTAAGTATTACAGCATTTTCTGTTCTTATTTCAGATTTCCAGTGCCTGCAGATTTATTTTTTGGGCATGAAATCAAGTTTGGGGGTCTCAAATACTACATTTCCAAATAAACTGAACTTATTCAAATTTCCGAGCAAGCTTGATTTATATTTCATTTTCAGACCATAACACAAATAGCTAAATTTTCTTTAATCAAAATTTTAAAATACAAAGGGAAATTAGCAAATATTTAATCATTTAAAAACAATTAAAATTCACCATTCATTCAGATGATGAATACTAGTGTTTGCACATGACCAAAAGTGCATTATTTTTCTAAGGGAACAAAAAGAATCACCACTACATACCTGGCTAGCATCTTTTACATGGATATTATCAATCAGTTTACAAAGTAACCAGAAATATTCCTTGCAACCAGCTCGCAAAACTGATTCTTCTTCATAATCCATCTCCTGTAAAATAAAGAAAATTTGCTTTAACACCAGTGCTGTAATCCTCACATATATTCAGCACAAATAGACTTCCATATTCTTTTTAGCAGCTTTCACCTGAAATTGCTGCCTTGAGGGATAACTGTACAACTATCTCCTTAAAAAGAGATGTTTAAAATTAAAAACTGGGTTATACAATTTGGAGCAAATTCTCAATGATGCTTCCCTATGACATCCATCACAATCCATTATATTTCATAAAATTATCCCAAACCATCAAAACTTTGAAGTCTGATAAACAAGTTCAAGTTGAATTGTTAGAAAGAAGACTGTATAAATATTCATGTTTTTCCTCATCATTTCAGATTCCTTTGGCACTATTCACTCATGCTCCTGGCCCTCTGCCTCTGCCCATCTAACATGCAGCGAACACATGCATGTTTTTTTTTCTCCATCAGTTCCTAGGATTGAAACAAGACAGGAAAGAATAAGGTTGAAGAAGAGATTTTGGGAGTGGTTGATTTTCTGCAGGTGAGGAGAGAATGAGAGCAGCCAAGATCAGAGGAGAATGAAAGCACTTTTGCTCTTCCCACAAGCAGTGATTATGAGGCACCGACAGATCTTATTCTCCAAGTGTATTTACAAAGATCTGATGTGCAGTATGTGCAGGATTGAGATTTTTACAATCTACTGGGCTCATTGTGCTGACTGGACTGAAGACTTGTGTCTCAACATTCAACAGTACGATGATACCAGATTTAATTTCCTTAATAAAAGAGATGGAGGGATGGGTCAGTAAGTTTATGGATGATATGATGGTTGTAGGTGTTTTAGAGCATGTTGACAACAGGATATAGACAGGATGCAGAGCTGGGTGGAAAATTGACAGATTTAGTTCAATCCAGATAACTGTGAAGTGATGCATTTTGATAGATCAAATTTGAAGGTTGATATGACAGTTAAAAAGACCTACAGTGTAGTGGGCTTCACTAATTGGATGGATTGAGTTCAGGAGTCATGAGATAATGTTACAGCTATAAATCTCTGGTGTATTCAGCTCTGGTCACCTCATTACAGGAAAGATGTGGAAGCTATGGAGAGGTGCAGACAAGATTTACCATAGTTACCTGGATTGGAAAATATGTCTTAGGAGGTAAGATTAGCAGAGCTATGGCTTTTCTCTTTGGAATGAAGAAGGATGAGAGGTGACTTAAGAGGTCTTAGAGATTATGAGGGCATAGATAAGTTATTCAGTCAGCACCTTTTTCCCAGTTTGGGAGTAGCAAACACCAGAGGACATCTGTACAAAGCAAAGGGAGGAAAATTTAGGGGAGATATCAGGGATAAACTTCTTTTAAAAAAAACACAAAGAGTTGTGGGTGCCTGGAATGAATTGCCAGGGATGATAGTGAGGACTAAAACATTAGGGGCATTTAAAAGACACTTAGACAGGTACGTGAATGAAAAAAAAGATTATGAGGGAGGGAGGGTTCTATTTATTTGGTACGCATATATGGGTCAGCACAAAATCATAGGCCGAAGGGCCTGTATTACACTGTAATGTTCTGGGAGCTCTATGAGTTATTTTGGAAACAAAATAGATACAGCACAGAATGGGTTAAATTAAACAATAAAAAATTTTGCCATGGGACGGAAATTTTAAAGTTCTCAAAGTAATTCTTACCCTAATTGGCTTCAAAGCTTGGGCATCAGGAAGGAATTTTAGTAATGTTGATGCAGCTAACAAGAGGAAAGATCGATTTATTGATTCTCCACCATCTAAACCAGAAAGGCACAACTTGTACAGCCCACTGCAAGCTTCATGTCGAACTGAGGTCTGGAAAATAAAGAATTAGATCGTGATAAGATACATAAAGCAGAATAAAGACACTACAGAGATAGCCAATTTACACAATCAACTAGAAAAATCAGCCAGAACTATTAAAAATTATGAATATTTTGTTAGGACCTAGACCAGCAGCAATAGAAATTCAACAAAACAATGGTATCTTCAAAGCAATAATTTTTATTAATAACTATTAATAATATAACATTTCTTACAACCCCACTATGCGTGCGTTTGTGTGTGAGTGAGAGAGAGGGAGAGAAAAAAAAGAGACAGACAGTTCAGGCACAATTCTGAAAAGTCAATTTCAAAGTTCAGTGTTCTGTTGAAACTCAGAATCTTTAAACTGTTGTTCAAAAGTAGTTAGGGGTAGGTGAGGCCCCAAGTCATCAGAATTCTCAAAACTCATGAATTCTTGTAGAGTTGTTTCAGAGAAATGTTTCTTCATACAAATTATTTTTTTTCCACAATTCCCCTCTCTTGCGTGGAGGTTATGGAACTTGTGATTTCACAAACCCAGGCAAGGGTTTTGGACGAAATGACCATTACAATGGCCACAGTAGCATTGCTCTCTTTTAACAAAGAAAAAGACAGTTGAAGTGGCCATCTTTCCCAAAGCCACTTTGATCCTATGTTACTCCTTTGTCAAGGGAACACAATATTAGTCCTTTCTCACAGTATGTTACTGCATTTCTGACCTCAGATCAATCTCATTGATGATTCAAAAGCTGCTTCTTTCAAGTGTCTTCAATCACATGAGAACCTTTCCAAAAGCAGGACTCATGACAGATAGCCTCTTGTTTGTCTATACGTCATCAAGCAAATGGCTGTTTGTTTACACAGGTGTCTTTCTGAGTAAACATCCATTATCTTCAGTATTTCTATGGAACAATCAACTCCAGCTTTATGGCAGGACAGAGCAGACACAGCATCTCTGTGTGTAAGTGTCTTTGAGTGTTTCTCCCCATTTTCAACCCACAAAGTACCCCTCTAAAATATATAACTTAAAGATTAATAATAGCATAATTCTGTAACAAATTTCATACGTTATTGTACATCTATGATTGAAACTCAAAGCCTTACCTCTGGCACAAGAAGAGTTAGTTTTTTCAGCCAATCATGCAAATGTTCACTGTCTGCCATGCTGGATTTGACTAATGAACAGCAATGAGCCCAACTCACCAACAACCACATAGCATAATGAGTGACTAAAGCATAAAGAAAAAATTAATTAAAACACAAGATATTTCACTGAAAATATTGACTGGTATCAGGATATTGTTGATTGGTTACATAATTAATCATCAAGTAATAATTACAAAGCCCAATTAATATTTTAATTGTAATGGTATAAATTTATTTTACTTGTTCAAATGACTCTTTTGTAATGCATGACACTTATTTTGACAAATTAGTCAATAATCTTTTAATACTTTAAGACATTGTTTTACATAGGTTTATAGCAAAATGTTCATGTACAAATCTACCATTAACAAAGTAATTATAGGGGTAAGTTCTTACATATTAATTATTACTTTATTACAATTTAAGTGCAACCTACCTTCATGCCTGGATCGATGATCAGATTGGGCTTTAAGCATTCTACAATTATTTTAAAAATAGAAATTGAAATTAAAACTCTTAAATTATGAGAAAATTAATTTTTTTAGATATATAATGAGCAACACCTCACGATGTCCACAAATTACCCCAGCTCAGTTTGAAAGTAATTTCAAGGCCAACTTGACAAAAATGCAATCTGATAACTGCAATTATACTCCAGTAAACCATAAATACAATAATGAGCATTTAACAAATTAGATTTAACGACCAATAAACTGATCAATCACACACACACACACAGACAGATAAAGATTGGGGGGGGAAAGGGCTGTCAGAAATTGGAGAAGTCAATGTTAATGGAGTCTGGTTGGAGGGTGCCCAGACAGAATTATAGGGAATGTTTCTCCAATTTGTGGGTGCTGTCAGTCTAGCAACGCATGAAACAATGGACAGACATATCAGCATGAGAATGGGGTGTGGAAGTGAAACGGCTTGCCATTGGGGCATGCATACTCTTGCGGCATAGAGTGAAGGTGCTCAACAAAGCAATCTCCCAGAGTGCACCCAATCTCTTCAATGTAGAGGAAACCACAACAGGAAAACCGGATGCAACAGACAACCCCTGCAAATTCACAAGTGAAGTGTTGCTTCACTTTGAAGGACAGTTTGGGGCCCCAAATGGTGAGGAAGGAAATGCAGGTGCAGAAAGTTTGACAATTTGATAGAGAATTCAGAAGGCTTTAACATATTCAGTCAGAAAATGAAGAGCTGTTCCTCAACTTTCTGGCTCCCTGCATTTTTAATTCTCAATCCAACACCCATTCTGACTTAACTATCAGTGGCCTCCTGCTCTTATAGAATAAGGTTCAAAGCATACTTGAGGAATAATACCTTATCTACTGTTTGGGACAGTAGATTGAAGATTTAATCTTCAATCCTCTGGCAGTGCAAAAGGCAAAGGAAAGACAGGACAGTATGGGAATCGGGAGATAAAATGACATGCAACTGGGATCTTGGGATGGCCATTGCAGATAGGATAGATTCTTTCCAAAACTGTCCACAATTCCATATTTGGTCTCACAGACAGAGGAGGATACACTGAGAGCACTGAATGCAATAGAGGAAGTTCAAGGAGATACATGTGAATCTTTGCTTCATGTGGTAGGGTTATTTAGGTCCCTGGATGGTGGCAAGGGAAGAGGTGTCAGAGCAAGTGTTGTACTTTCTGCAGTTACAGGAGAAAGTACCAAGGATCATAAAGAGGTGGGTGGGATGAGCAGAAAAGAAATCACAGAGGAAGTCCTCCTTTAAGAAGGTGGAAAGGGGATGGAAGGAGTAGCTGTGTCTGGTGGTGGAGTCTAGTTGCAACTTTTGAAAATGATGGAAGATGCAGAGGCTGGTATGGTGTCCAATTTATTAAAAATAACAGGGATGCTAAGTGAGAGATGTTTGTGTGAAGGAAAATGTGGAATGGTGTAAATCAACAAGTATTAGAGATTTCCAACTCATGATATTTCTCTGAATCTCTTGAACTTGGTGGCCTATTGACACATAAATGACTCTACTATGAGATTTTTCCCAAGAAAATGTGGACTGATCCTGAACAAAATATTTTGCTGTATTATCTGGTTTTCTCAATGATCTAATGCATATTGAACACGTATTATATAACCTTTACACAACTATTTTCATGTTTTTACCGATGAGCCAAGTTGTTATAGGTGTAAGCGACAGACATTAGCCGATAGATCAGTCCAGATCCATGTACCAAGCTGAGAAATATCTAAAACAGAAACAATATTGGTTAGATTTGATATAATAAAGGTATAGAATAGATAGACTAGAAAAATCTTCATTAAACAGCAAGATAAATTCAAAGGCACTAACTTCAGTCAAACGAGGAATGTGTAATCCTTTCCCATGATCACCAGCTCCTTTCCTGGATTTCCCAGGCCAAGTCCTTTTTCTATGACTGTCTAATACACCAGACCAGGCATAGATGTCGTGATAAGCAAGATCTAAGTCACCTGGATCAACTGCAAACTGGCACATTAGCTTCAGCAGACAAGCAAGACAGTCCAGCTGCCACTGGAACAGAGGATAAACAAATTAAATGTGATTTTTAAATGTTGTCAAAATAGTCGTAAATTTTTGAATAAAAATTATAAAGACAATGATTAAACCCCAAAATACAAGGCGAGGCACTGAAACATTAGTGCAAATAAATATTATTGCTGGCTGAAAGTTTCTGAAGTATTGATTTAAAAAGCGATATAAAAATATTTGCAATGTATAAGTATATAAAAAAAATTCAAAAGGTTCTGTCTTGAAACCCAAATAATCTAGATTTAATACTAGTGATGCATCTCAAATCTAAATTACATAGAAGATTAGTTGTGAGCTTGACAACTTATCTGGCTTTTAAACTAACTGCTTAATTTACAATATCACTATGTTCATGTATTTTCTTTGGCATTATCTTGTCTTTAGGTGGGCCCACCTCACTGACAAAAGGCAAAGGAGGAAAAACCCAACACCCAACCCCAACCAACCAATTTTCCCTTGCAACCGCTGCAATCGTGTCTGCCTGTCCCGCATCGGACTGGTCAGCCACAAACGAGCCTGCAGCTGACGTGGACTTTTTACCCCCTCCATAAATCTTCGTCCGCGAAGCCAAGCCAAAGTTATCTTGTCTTTAACAGAGAAGAGTAGGACATTCAGCCCCTCGATCCTGCACTCGACTACTCAATATAAACATTTTGATCATCCAAATAATTATTAGTATTTCAACAGGTGTGAAGAGTACTGGAAACAAAATATTGACAAGGGATTACAGTATTTGACAGCACATAAGACCCACTTGTTTTCCCAATAATTGACTCAAAATCTCCCCCAGGTCTTCCATACTAAGTTATAATTGAGCAGATCGTTGGCTACCCACCCAGCTTCAAGAATCCTGCAGAGGTGCCGCGGCTGACCAGGCAGCGGGCCCGCAGCTTCACGGGACACCGTGCTTTCCAGAGCCACCACTGCTCACTTTCCCCGGTGAGAAGGCTAACCACAGTGGCCCCCATCAGCAGCGCAACATTCATATTTGTAGTACACACCAATGGTGCAATTGATCGCTTGCTTTGAGGGGAGCACGGGGCCTCAGTTCAGGCTCCATGCTGAGCCTTTGTTCGATGAGCATGGTCCCCTGAGCAAATTGAATGAGACATTGGATGGGTGGCAGTGAGCCAGCGGCTTGTCAAGCTGAGGGCTCAGCATGCTCCCCACTACGGTGGGCACTTCCCATTGCCATGGTGATCTGCCTCCCTCCTCCTTCATGTAGGTGCGTGTATGTCCCATTGTGCCTGTCAATCAAAAGGCAGGACCTGCTCCCCACGATGGTGGGCCCTGCCCTTTGCCCTGTTGACCAGCTCCTCTCCCTCCTCCCTCCCCCTGGCCACCTGTCAATCAATCAGTGTTTGCATGATGAGGGGGAGGCAGTCTGAGCCTCGGCATGTGGTGGGAAGGAGTATATGTTGTTGCTGTGGCTCATGTGCAAGGATGCTGGCAGCGGGCCACAAGCAAGCATGGATGCCTATCTGTCTCAGTCCAACATAGTGAAGAACTCCAGTGAGAAGTGTATTGACAGACTTGACTTTGGCGTCTTGGCCGTGCAAGGCTGGAGGGTTTCCAAGGAGGTGAGTGAAGGCACGCGTACACACACACATGCACACACATTATCTACAAGGGGCCTTGCATGAGGAATCCATTCTCCGACTTACCTGAAAATATACTTTTAAAAATTCATAATATTCCCTGCTGAAATGGGGGAGAGGGATTTATATGCCATCAAATATGGTACTTATGGTCTCAAATTAAATGTCTAGAATAGAACATTGTCCTTGAATTTAAATGCAGCTACACAAACAAATAGTCTTTTTCTTTCAAAAGAGACAAGGGCTAAATTGAATGGTAATATCGCTCAAAGAGCACTTAAATTTCTAAAATTGGCTTGTGTATCACAAGGATATGATTGGTAAGGTATCATATCCTTGTGGCACAAAAGCTTATTTTATGGACAATATCCAAAAAATTATTTTGGTAATTTATTTTCTATTGAAAAGATAACTTTCACACAAAAATTTAAAACACTAATCATTAATAGATTCAGATTGAACCAAAACCTGACAATGATATTTACAGAAAGGCAGTCAGAACCCATGCTACAGTAACAAATTTAGTCAGAAGCCCTTTTTACACAGAGATCCCACCATACTGCCGTAAAGAAGATCTGTCATAAGCCGGTTTTGCGTGTTTACATTGAACCAAACAAAGTTGGGATAATGCTGGGCAGTGTGTCATTTTACACAGCAACCAAGTATTCCAGGAGCAAAAGAGGCGGGACTTGTGGCATCAAATGTGATACATAACATACATATCCTTTCTCGTCCTAGTCCCGGCTTGCCAGCTCGCCCTTTTCATACATTCAGCGCTGTGACTACCTCCTCTGGAAGTTTAAAGGTGGGCCTACAATGACCTCTACCCACCCCCTCCATTTCTGTGTTTGTACCTTTTACACAAAAGGTGTGGCACAAAAAAGGCACAATATTCCTACCTTGAAACAGCTGTGTAAAAGGGGCTATAGTCATACAGCACAATAACAAGTTCTTGCAGCAATTAAGTACCTAATTTCACTAATGCTATTAACCAGCATTTGGCCTGTAGCCATTTATGCATTGTCAATTCATGTGCTTGTCCCAGTGCCTCTTAAAGCTTGTGAGAATACCTGTTCTCACCACTTCCGCAAGCCTAGGTGTTGCAGATTGGAACCACCCTCATGATGAAATCGTTATTTCTCAGATGTTCCCATCTTTCACCTTACACTAAAGCTTTCTGGCCTTGAATTTTTGCCATAGGTTAAAGGTTTTTTTCTGTCTACCCTATCTATGCCCCTCATATTTTTACATCTCCATTACATACCACACAGGGTTCATGGGATTGAAGGGCCTTCTACTGCGTTGAATCATTAAAATAAAATAAATAAAAATCCTAATCAATCTCTCTTCATAACTCAAACATTCCATATTACACAACTTTCTGGAAAATCTCCTTTACACCCTCTCCTGACCAATCATAGATGTGACAGAGTATATAGATATGTTTTTGGGAGATAAATTGGGAAAGGTTTGTTAGAGTAGGTCACATTCAAACACTTTAAAACAGATCTTATTTAAAATACTGGAGCTTATGCCCCACAGCCTTGCAAGATCTTTGGAGAGTGCCCAAGAGACTTCACTAATGGATTCTGGTTTACAAAAAGGTAAAAGATGAAGGAGCTTGTCGGAGCCACAGATTGTCTGGAGAGTCATGTGGTTTTGATGGCAGAGAGAGAAAAACAGGCTTTGTGTGTGTGTGTGTGAGAGAGAGAGAGAGAGAGAGAGAGAGAGAGATCACTTCTACAGTGTTATAGCCAACAACAGCATCTGGGACTGGAATAGGACAAGCTGGCAAGCTTGTGGAAAGCCCCATTTGGAAGACAGCCTGGTCAAAGCCCTTGTGGTTCACGCAAGAGGAGAGGACTGGCTGCTTAATGTTTCATTTGGAATAAGAGAAACAAAAAGGAACTCTGGTGACCCGAAAGAAAGACGTTATCATCTGGAGAACCCTTAAGGGGCAAGTTTCATCAGCAATACACTGAAGTGGCTGATGGAAGTACATTAGTTGTCCATGTCCTGGAACAACAAATCTCTCTCTGAAAACCGACAAGAATCTTCCTGAGCAGTAACCATTTACCTTTCAAGCACCAAAGCCTGGTGAACTTTATAAATGTTAAATTTTGTACACAGTATAAGAATTGCCTGCAACCAATGAACTTTTCTGAACTTACACACACATTACATACACGTGTGCTTAGAATTAGAAGGGGGTTAAGTTAGGTTAGTTAAGCAAATAGTGATAAGTTAAAGTGTGATTCTGTTTCCATGTTTAAAGATAATTAAAAGCAACTTTTGTTTAAGTTACCATTTGTCTTGGTGAATATCTTTTGCTGCTGGGTTTATGAGTCCTCTGGGCTCGTAACAAAGGTTTCCTATAGTTTGCAATCAGAAATGAATAAAAATTCCAACCCAGATGAACCAAAATGTAGCAGTTCACCCATACGGCAAGCTAACCAGCTCCAGCGGTCGCAGGCGGGTCTGCATCCAGCAGCATCTACAGGGACTCTCCAGTGCAAGGCAAAGCCATGGCCCAGAAGCTGACATCACTTCCACCCTGCAGGGTCTGAGGGTCACTGGGAAATGTGGGCCTCTTAAGTACACAATTTTGAATACGTAAATGAGTTGAACTGAAACTCTGCTTGACTCAGTGTATTTCTTTCGCTCACAGTGGCATACCAGCCATACTGGTGAGCCCGAAGGTCCAACAGTATTTGGACCCAACACAAATGACACAATTGGCATGGACAATTTAACTTCTCAGCTCTTCAGAACACAGTTTCGGTTAAACTGGCATTTTTCTGGACCACTCAGCCCTTCGTCTAGTTTCAACAAGCAGAGGCCCAGTTCTGGATCAGGAACATTGCCTCAAATTAGACCACTTACTACTATGTGGTGGCTGCTCTAGACCAGGAAACAGAGGGCCAAGAAATGGACTTTCTGCAACAACTCCCAGAGAGTGGCAGATATGAAACATTCAAGGCCCCATTGCTCAGTACATTCGACTTCCCACACCGCAAACGGGCCATGCAGTTGCTACATATGATTGACCATATGAGTGACATGCTGGCACTATCAGACACCCATAAGCCATGTCTACTCTTCAAACAGATCTTTTTGGAGCAGATACTGGAGGACAACTGCCTCCTACTAGCAAACGAGGACAATTTTCATAATCAAGTATGTTTTTAATTTGACAATATCTTAAAAAAATGTAACCACAATAGTTTGATTTAACAGAAAAATTCTTCTATTTCAGGCTCAATAAATGAAAAATATCGGGAGCAATCTCAGAATTAGTAACCTCCATTAAAACATGACAAAAATACAGCAGACAAAATAGCAGTATAATGTCTAGAATTATGAGTATACGGTAACATTTGCAATTTATTTTCTCTTTGTTCCTTTACTAAACAGCCACAGAAATGATAATATTGTAAATGTACAATCAGATCAGATATGGAATCAGCTCTCACCACAGTCCATGATTCTTGGTCCTTTGGTTCCAAAATCCCTGATAGGAAAATTTCCAGTAATTGCTGAAGTCCCCCAGCAGCAACAAACTGAAACACAGAATCATAATCTTGGAGTAAAAACACAATGCTGGAGAAACTCTGATAGTCGAACAGTGTACTTTATGTAGAAAAGATAAAGATACATTACCAAAGTTTTGGAATCATAGAGTTAAACAGCCCCCTGGGGACAACCTTATTCATGCTAACAATTGTGGCTTCTTGAGATGATTCCAGTTGTCTTTATTTGGTCGATATCCCTCAAAACCATTCCTTTCAATGGCACTTTTAAATATTGTAATTGTACCTGACTACCACTTCCTCTACAGCTTATTCCATATACCCATAGCCCTCTGTGGAGAAAAAACTTGCCCCTCAGATATCCTTTAAATCTTTCCCCTCTCACCTTATACCTATAGCCTCAAGTTTTAAATTTCCAAACCATGGAAAAAAGGTAACTAATATGGTTTTCAGGATTTTTCAATCTCAAGGACTCTTTCACTCTCTGGAAAACAGTGACAACTTAACCAATTTTTTCTGATAACTCCAGTCCTGGCAACATTCTTACGAATCATTTTTTGCACCCTCCCTTGCATTAAGATAACTATATGGCTAAAAAAAATCCACTAAGCTGTTGTCAAAATTCTCTTTTTGGAGTTCTTAACAAATAACCCAAAATAACACATTGGCCAATGGGAAGATATATTCACCACTGTGAATATGCGAGGGTTTTTTTTTCAGCAGTCGAGCCAATATTCCTTTTTCCTGCTATCCATGTTTTGCCTTGTCAGTTGCCTTGGTTTATCAATCCACAACTTTTTAGCCACAAAAGTTGGTGTTTGGGGAGGTGAGATATTCAGTCAGGAAAGCAAATATTTTTCAATACAAATTCTTGTCAATCTTCCTATAAAATTTCTCAGTTTATGTAGTGCATCATTCTGCTTGCCTAAATAATTCCATGCAGATGGAAGAATTTTTCCATTGTTTCCTTAACATTAAGAATATTTCTGGTTTATAACAGTTAATTATTTTTAGCATTAAATTTATGATTATATTTTCAACTTAGTTGTCAAAATGTTCGTCATTAGAACCTTTGCATTTCTAACAGACTATAAAAGTTATTAATAACTTCTCATTGTGATTCCAAACATGTTATTCTTTGTCCCTTCATGATGTTTAAATGCAAATTTACATAATGACATGGCTCCACAGATTAGAAACAAAACAACTCTACACTCATATTTATGCCCAACAAATTCATCAGCATCTCTTCCAAAGCTCAAGAGTACAAACTTTTAGTTGGGGTGAATTCCTTATCATAAATTTCACAAAATATATGTTATTACAGAGACCTCCAGACAGGGCCAACTCAATTCTTAATTCCAGTAATGTAGCAGTCATGTCCTACCCCATTTCAAACAGCCCAGGAGTAGACTCTAGCGCGTAATGCTTGGGCCAACTGTGATCCCAAATTGAACTAAATCTTAAGCATTACTATTGTATCCAACTCCATCACCTCCCCTAACAGCCCATTATAGGCCCTTATCATCATGGGGGAAAAAAATATTCTCCCTCCCTTTCATTCTTAAAACCATGCTCTCCAGTATTTGACATTCCCACCCAGGGAAATAGACTGACCATCTTGCTCCTCATTACAACAACATGACTTCTCAACTTTGTACTCAATGCCACAACTAATAAAGGGAATTAAGCTTCTTTACCACCCTATCCACTTGTGTTGCCACTTTAAAGGACCTATGGACTTGCACCCCAAATCCCTCTAAACATCAATGCTCCTAAGGACCCATTGAATAGTTGTAAATATCCAGACTTATCTGTATGCTTACCATTTAAAAAACTTGAGGAGTAATAATTAATGTTCCCAAAAATACTCCCCAACTGAAACTATCACTTGGCCAAGCTCATTTCCCAATACAATGGGAATACAAAGGCCCTCTTTTTTTTATTTGGACAATCAACACACTGTTTCAAGAAATCCTCCCAGATGCACCCATCATATTTCTCCCCATCTAAGCCTTTGAATCAAGAAAGTCCCAGTTAATGTTAGGGTAATTAAAGTCACCCATTGCAAAAACCCTGTGGTTTCTCATGATCTGTTGGCATATCTGCTCCTCTTCCTCCATGGGCTACTGGGAAGCCCATCGTAAAGTGACTGTGCTTTACTCATATTATCTCAGTGGATGAATCCTCCAGGATCTTCTCAATAAGTACACCACTGTCATTCTCCCTGATCAGAAATGTAACTTCTCCACTTTCTACATTCCTCTCTAGTGCATTGGAAACATTTAACTCTGGGGAAAATGAGCTGCCAGCCTTCCCCTTCTTTGTCTCTGTAATGGCCACAACAATGCAATTCTGTGTAAAAATCAATACTCTGGGTTCATCTCTCTTATTTTCCCTACATTCCCAACTCATTAGCTAACAAAAATTTCAATTTTACAAAAATATTGTACTGACCTTGCAACTCCAGGAATTTTTACTGTTCTCTATCTGATCTTCACTTGAATCATCTGAGTCAGGGTACAGATCACTGTAGCTACCCTGGAATAAAGTTGCATTTAAATATCAAATGCAGACATGCAATAATCGCAAGGCATCCACCTTCAATTTTATTTTTATTGCGCAATAAGTATGACATAAAACAAAACTTTATTAATTAAACAGGAAGTAAAAATGATCAGTTAAAAAGGGAATTAAATGCATTTGTGGTGCTAAATTTTTTTTCATATGTTTCTACTTCTCAAATAAATACTTGTTTTAAAGTTGTGGTGATGTACAAGTATATAGCAACAACATATAATTATGATGGAAGTGTACTAAATAAAAATAGGTAGATACATTAACAAACATGTGGCAAATGCACAGCTGGCCAAGAAGTTGAACCATGGGAAACTATTTTAAATATTTTATGGAAATTAATCTGAAGTGCAAAATGGCATAGAACATTGAGGACATATTGAGAGAAAGAATGTCGAAAAAAAATTAAGAAATTAAAAAAGGGTAAGGTCTGTGTAAAATTGGAAAGTGAAGGCAATTAAAAGAGTCTTATGATATAGAGAAATACGATCAACATTTGGACCAAAGTTTGCTGAACATGATTTTGAATCCAGACTGCAAAGAAACTATGTATTTCATCTCACAGAAAATGCTGGTGTTTCAGGCTTGAGCCTTCTTCTAGGTATAAGCATAAAGCAGGCAGGCATCTCAATAAAGACCAAGAGACAAATGTGGAAGAATAGGAGGGGGAGGAGTCAAAACCAACCAACAAAAACTGTTAATTTGATATGATAAGAGAAAAAGTAAGAATTGATTTTGGCACTGTGAAAGGAGATGGAGCCAGAGAGAAAAACAGACAGAGAGAGAGAGAGAGAGAGAGAGAGAGAGAGAGAGAGAGAGAGAGACATGCACAGAGACAGAAAGACAGAGATACAAAGAAAGAGACAGACAGACAGAGGGAGAGCGCGTGAGAGGCAGAGGGAAATAGAAAGAGAGAGCGAGGGCCAGAGAGAGAGAGAAAAAGGAAAGATAGAGTGAGGGCCAGGGAGAGAGCAAGAAAACATGAAAGAGAGAGCAAGGGCCAGAGAGAGCAAGAGAAAGATCAAAAGAGCACACAAAAGAGAGAACAAGGGCCAGAGAGAGAGAAAGAGCGAGAGCAGGCCAGATAAAGAGAGAGAGAGAAAGAGCAAGGGGCAAAGAGAGAGAGAGAGCAAGTACAAAAGAGAGCAAGGGCCAGAGAGAGAGCAAGAGCAGGCCAGACAGAGAGAAAGAGAGAGAAACAGCAAGTGCAAGGGGCAGAGAGAAAGAGAGAGCAAGGGACAGAGAGAGAGACAAGACCAGAAAGACAGAGAGAAAGAGCGAGAGGGAGAGAGAGAGAGAGCGAGCGGGCCAGAGAGAGGGGTGAGAGAGGCAGCACGAGAGCGTGGGGGGAGATCGGGGGGGGGGGGGGGGGGAAGAGTGTGGGGTAAGAGAGAGAGGAAGGACGGGGGGGCGCACCAGCAATGGGCGGGGGGTGGGGTTAGAGAGAAGGGGGGCAGAGAAAAGGGACAGAGAAAGGGTAGTGGGGTCAGAGAGAAGTGGGGGGGGGGTGGTTCCAGAGAGAGAGAGAAGCAGATATAGAGGTAGAGAGTCAGAGACACTGCATTTCACAGGGCAGTTAAGAATTCACAGTGGAGTCAAATACAGACCAGACCAGGCAAAAATGGTACTTTTATTTCATCAAGAGGTTTGCCAGATGGCATTATGTGATAGTTCAGTACCTTTACTATTATCAAGACCAGTTTTTTTTAAAAATTCCATTCAGTTGATAAATAACATTTAAATACCGTTTATCATGGTGCCATCTGAAATTATGTCTCAAGATTACTTGTAAACCAGAAAAGGGACAACTGCTGAATCAAGATTAACACTCTTATAATGCAGTAAACTGCTGTGGATCGTGAATCCACAGCCAAGATGGCCCAGTATGTAAAGTGGAATTATGAGAAAGATGCAACAGAATCAGAGAATCCAAGAGAATAGAATGGACTATATAAAATAATGTAATCAATATAAAATGGGGAGTCTGGACTTAGTCACGAGTGTTAGTTGAATCTAAAATTGGTAATAGAAAGTAGGGCAATAACGAAGAGTCAAGGATAGGTCAAAAAAAAAGACAAAGAAAGAATAAAAATGATAGAATTTTCAAGTTTTGGGCAAAAAAAATACAAGTTCCATTGTTAAGTGATTGTCAAGGACATGGCAGGTGAAGTATTGTGTGAAAATGTATGAAATTACCCACTCTGATGAAAAGAGCAACTAAGGAGAGTAATTTTTTTTTTTAATTTCAGATTTATTGTCAGAATACATACATGACCTCACATTCTTTTTCCTCTGGGCAAGGCAGCAAGGGAGGAGAGAGAGAGAGACAGACAGAGACACACACACATTGCAGATGCTGGAAGCTGAAGCCAACCACAACCTGCTGGAGGAACTCAGCAGGTCAAGCAGCATCAGTGGGAGTAAAGGAATGGTTGATGTTTCCCATTGATGCCATTTGACACGTTTTGAGTTTCTCCAGCGGATGGAAGTTTGCTATAAAATCAGGGCAATAAGATCAATACTGAATTAACAAATATCAATTACCGTTGATGCTCTTCTAATTCGCCTGTTAGGTTTTCCCAATGCCTCAATAATTTCAAGTGCATACAGAAGCTTATGAGGACTTTTAATTCGAAGCAATTCCTTCCAACGATGTCCATCATTTCCCTTCAAGAGACAGACATCAGAAGGATACTAATTAAAACAATGACATTTACAATTATGAACAAATGGCAAAAAATTTAGGAAAGCAAAGTGCATCCTCTATGGTTCATCTATATTTGCTTTTTATAGAAAGGGTTGGTATAGCATAATGTCGAGATTTTTTTTTTCCACTGTTTCAAATCAGCACCATCACTTCCAGGAGAAAACCCTACATTGCTGTATAAATTCGACAGAATTTTTTAGTTCTGTTTCAATGCCAAGACTGTAGCCAACAATCATCAATTTAATTCACATACCACTCTTCCTATAACAACAATTAGATCACTGTACTCTGACAGTTAGCATTAACACACATTTGTGTGGAATTGGGAGAAAATTGTTGCATGAACTTCAGTAAGGCATTTGACAAGGTCTTTCATGGTAGGTTCATACAGAAGAATCTATGGTGAATTGACAGTTTGGACTCAGGAGTGGCAGCCCATAGAACATAGAGGGTAGTGGTAGAATGGTGCTATTCTAACTGGAAGTCCAAGGTAAGAGGTGTTGTGCAGGGATCAATTCTGGGACCGTTGTTATTTGTAATAGTACAAATGGCAAGGATGAAAAAGTACATAGGTGGATTACTAAGTCTACATCTTACCCAAAAATTGATGGGTTGTGGATGTGTTGATGGCTATCAAAGGGAATAGAAGATGAGTTACAAACATAGGCAGAGAAATGGAAAATAGAATGCAATCAGAGTGAAAAATGTTGCACCTTTGAAGTCAAAAGTGAGGGGAAAGAACACAGTTAATGCAAGACCTTTAAAGCATTTGATACAGGAAGGAATCTAGAAGTCCAAGCCTGTAGCTCCCTGAAAGTGGCCACACAGTAGATAGGGTGGTAAAGAAGACCTATGGCATGCTTGCCTTCATTTGGTCAGGGCATTGACTACAAGAGTACACTGCAGCTATATAAAGTTTTGTTTCCATTGCTCTTGAAGGATTATGTGCAACTCTTGTTGCCCCATTACAGGAAGGATGTGCAGGCTTTGGAAAGGATTACGAAGATTCTGCCTGGATTCACAGGTATGAGTTACAAGGAGAGGTTGAACAAACATGGATTGTTTTCTTTGGAGCTGAGGGGACACCTCAGTTTATGAAATTATAAGGGAGTCGTCAGAATCTTATTTCTTCAGGTTGAAAATGTCATGTACCAGAGGACATGCATTTAAGGTCAGAGGGGGAATGTTTAAACATGAGAATTTGATTTTTTAATTTTTAAAAAATTTATACACACAGTTCAGTAACAGGCCATTTTGGCCCATGAGCTCGGGCTGCTCAATTTTCACCCAATTAACCTATACTCCCGTTTTTTTTCGAATGGTGGGAGGAAAATGGAGCCCCTGGGGAAAACCCATGGGGAGAATGTACAAACTCCTTACAGATACCACCTCCTTCCTTTAAAATTTTAGTTGCCTGGAACAGGCTGCCAGGGATAGAGGTGGAAGCAGATACAATAGCATTTACGAGGATTGTAGGGTTTGGAAAGATATGGATCATATGAAAGCAGAAGAGGCCATTTAATTTGGTGATTTGTTTGGCGCAGATTTCATGAGCTGAAGAGCCTGTTCCTGTATGTTCTGAAAAGCCTACTGCGGACAGATGATAATTTTAGTATTTGGATTGAATTTTTAGGATTTTTAATTAATGCGAATGGATTTGAAATAGCCTCTTCATTAACAGATCAGGAATGGCAATTATAATCCAAATTGCCTATGTTCTATGTGGAACATTAAAAAATTAGTTGAATTATGTCACTGCTTTAGTGCTAAACTATGCAACAAAAAAAATTATATTTGCAACTAATAACTCAAAAATACAGAGCAGTAAGCAGTTAGCCCTCAAGACTATTGCATAACCTTGCCCCATTTAACACTAACTCCTTCCTTTAAAATTTTATTAATTTTTATTAATGATTTTCAGATTTAAAATGAACAGCAGTCAAAGCATGAACAGTAATTTCACATGGGGAAAAATGCAGTCTTGCGCCACAAATTATTTTTGCACTCTTTCCACTGATCATCTGTCATTTTACTTATCAACTGATTTACCCAGTTTACCATCAAGAATCTCTAACTCATCAAGCTAAATTTTGCCCCACCTCAATCTGTAGTCTGAGTAGCTATGTAGCACATCTTTCTTTTAAATCCTTCATTAAAGTGGATTATATCATGACTGTTTTTGATAAATCCCAATAAACTATTCAAACAGTAACATATATCCTTACTAAATCAATAATATAATACTTTTTTGTTGTACTGATGATATCCTGAATCCATAAGCATGGAGCAGCCTTACATAATTCACTCTATAATAAGAGATGCAGGAGTATCAAAGTCAGCACCACCAGGCTGAGTACAATGGGCAGTGAGAATGCTGTACTGGAACTGCTCACACCAACCATCCAAGACTCTCGTATGAAGAAACAACATTTATTTATTTGTATAAATAAAATACTTGTTCTGCTTGTGCATTGCTTGTCTGTATGTGTGTTATGTATGGTTGTGTCTCTGTGTGTCTGTTTATCTGGACATCTAAAATCCGGAAAACTCCAAAAACTGGCATTTTTTCCTGGTTCTGGTACAGCGGAGGGGGAGAGAGAGAGAAAGAGATAGCACCACGACTAGGTTGGGCGGGTTGGGGGAGAGACGGCAGCGCGACTCGGGTGGGCGAGAGACGACAGCGTGACTCGGGTGGGCGAGAGACGACAGCGTGACTCGGGAGGGGGGAGAGACAGCAGCGCGACTGGAAGGGGGGTGGATACGGCAGCACAATTCGGGTGGGCTTAAATCTGGGGTAGCTGGCTTTTGTTCTGAAATCCGGAAAAATCCGAAATTCAGAACACACTGTCCCCCAAGGGTTCCAGGTAAAGGATTGTGTACCTGTACAATCAGATGACGATAAACTTGACTTGACTATAAGGCTGCAAAGGAAGAGGAAAAATGCAATGTCTGCCCCACCTGATCATCAGAGATATTTTGAAAAGCTTGAAGCATGTTTGGACAAGTAGGAAGAAGCATCAACAGTTCCCAAACACGTCTTGACAGATTTTCTGCATGAAGATGCAATTCTTCACAGTGTACAGTCTTCATTCAGTATGAGGAAATAAAAGTTCATATTGTCAATAGAATAGTCAAGAGAAACAAAATCTAAATCCAAATCAATGAAGTTATATGTAAATTAGGTGCTCAATCCCAAAGCTGCCATCAATTCCAATTATTTTTTAACGGGCAATGGATAAGATATTCATAAAGCTAGTGACCTCTACCTCCAAACTAACAAAAGAACATTTTTTTTTCAGTCCAGTAAATTCTATCTCAGGATGATCCCAGACCATCTTTGCCAAATTGGGAAAATAAAATATTCAATCATTTTCAAAATAGTGAAATTTAAATCATTTCTCAATAATGCAACATTTTGTGCTTCTAACTCCAACAAAGTAAGATCTTCTCTGGTACATGTGGGGGAAAAAACCTTCAGCCAATATCTAGCTACATCTTTTCTTCCAGTGGCTTAATCTGCATGATATAGACTATTTAATTCCTTTTATTTTTTCATATATGTAGCCCAATCAGATGGTGGATTGAGCTACCTTGATCCAGATTCTGTTACGGCAGCAATTACAACTATTTCCAATCTGAATTTTGCAATTAGTTAACTATCAACTACAAAGTAGAATGTTGGGAAATTTCTTGCACATCCATCTGATGCACAGAAATAATTGATCTAAATAATTGATCTGTTCAGAGATCTTCTGTTGACTGATCTTTGAAGGACAGCCTCTCAACCACATTTACCATTATGATGCTAATTACGGTAGTTTGGATAATGATCTAAGATGCTATCACACTTCAAATTTTCCTTCAATGTCATGTATTTTCATTAAAGCCTGACATTTTTTGGTGCAAATTCATTTAATCTTTTTCATTATGAATACAACCTTAGTGTGTTAGTTATAATTGCTCATCGCAAATACTAAGAGGCAATTTTCTGTTGTGGTATTTGGCTTTGAACAAAATTAGTTGCTACATTTGTCTATATAATAACTATTGCACTTTATCTACGATAGGGAAAGAATTTTGCGAGCAATGGCAGTTGACGCAAAGGGGAAGAGGGGAAGCCCATTGGAGGTTAATGGGCAAAAGATTTCTTTTTCCCCCAGACATTAGTGCAGAACTGTTCAAAAGGAGAAAAGAGTTTAACTCAGTAAAAAGGACACTCAGGCAGAAAGGATATGAATTTGCCTTTTGGCATCCAGCAATGCAGAAAGTAATGATGCCTGGGTTAAAAAAGGAATTTTTTTTACAAATTTTATGGAGCCCCAGGAATATACCAACGAACTGCCATGGGTCAAAAAGTGAACATTAAAGAACTCAAAGGAAGAGAGGACATTATCAATATTGAGCTATTGGAATATATATGATTAATGTTTGAAAACTGAAATATGATAATTAATATGATACCTCAGTAAATTTGGATAAAATATGTAAAACAATATGTGAAGGAGATGGAAAGATTATGTAGTTAAGAGTTGAATAATCATACTGAAATTTAGTTATTTGTTAAATGTGTGGCTTGAAATTTATAAGTTAATAGTTAAACAGGAAGGGTTAGTAGTTTTCTATGTATACAAGTTTGTTAATGAGAAATAGGATTATCTGGGAGGGCTCTGAGGGAGTGGAAGAGGAGGAGGAGGATGAGTACATCAGGTGTGATCCATAAGATAGACGGGGATGTTGCCAACATTTTGGGTGCCAGAGCTAGAGAACAGGGGGGAGAGGGAGGAAAAAGGTGTGGTCTAGAAGAAGATTGGTTAGTGGGAGAGGTAGTCAGGGGACAGGGGTTAATTGTTGTAAAGTGTTGTGTCTGCGTCACTGTCATTCCTGTTTTTGTAGGATGTGTTGTAGACTCGGCGTGCTGGTCCGGAGGGTTGAGGACAAAGGATGGGGGGGGGGAAAGCATGAATATAGGGAGGATATCTGGGGCAATGATTAATACAAATAATATGTTTTAATGTTAATGGATTAAATGAGTAGGTGAAGAGGAAGAGTCTTGGCACACATCAATTAAATGAAAGTGGATATAGCCTTTCTCCAAGAGACACACCTTACAGAAAGAGAGCATCAGAAGTTAAAAAGAGGATGGGTGGGTCAGACAATTTCGTCCTCCTTTAATTCGAAGGCAAGGGGAAAAAATGTTCCAGTGAGGGTTGAGAGTGTGGTCAAGGATAAAGCAGAAAGATATGTAATGGAACACTGTCAGGTACATTCAGAGTCCTGGACCCTATTGAATATATATGCCTCTAATATGGACAATGAGAAATTTATAAAAAATGTCTTTTTGAAAATGGGGAAAGGTTGAGAAAACATCCTGATTGGAAGGGACTTCAATTTTTGTCTGGATAAGTTGACAAAAAGAGTAACAAGGGTCAAGGTGGCCAAAGCCACATTGGCCTTTATGAAAGAGCTAAACTTAATAGGTGCATGGAGAAGGCAGCATCCAAGGGAAAGGGACTATTCCTTCTACTCGAGACAACATAATTACTATATTATGATAGATTTATTTTTGGCATCAGCCAAAATAGAAGGAAGGATCATGGAACCGAGTACACGGCGAGACTTTTGTCAGATCACTCCCCCCAACACTTACGATTATAATGCCAGATAAACAGGAAATGGTGTATAAGTGACTCCTTAATCCAATGCTGTTGAAGAAACCGGAGTTTTGTAGCTTTATTAGAACCCAGATAGACATGTTCTGTGAGTCTAAATGTACCTCTATTGTGGATACATTTCTCACTTGAGACACTTTAAAGACATATTTGAGAGGGAAAATAATTGGATATACTACAACAATTAAGAGAGAACATTTGAGAGAGGTGGAACAATTACAACTGGAGATTACTGGACTAGGAATGAATTTTCAAAGTACAGGCTCAGAGGAAAAATATAGAGAATTATCAAATAAGACCTCAGGTAAATACACTTCAAACCTATAGAATAGATAAGACTATTTTAAGGTCGAGGCAGAACTATTACAAGCTAGGGGAAAGGCCCTATCAAGTTCTCTCCTGGCTGCTGAGGATAGAACAGGCCTTGAGAGCAATTAATGTGATACAAAAGGAGAATGACAGGACCTTCGTGCAAGCCGAAGGAAATTAATGATACTTTCCAACAATTTTAGGAACAGTTATATAGACCAGAGTCAATGGGGGAAAATCAGGAAAAATAGATGATTTCCAGTCAAAATTTCAGTCCAGGAGATCAAGAGGGGCTGAATTCCTTTTTTACAACAGAAGAGATAGAGGAAGCATTAGGTCTACTACAAGCTGGCTTGTAGTCCTCCAGGGGAGGACGGGTTCCCTCCTGAATTCTACAGGAAATTTAAGGATCTTTTGATTACCCTCTTTATGGAGGATGTGGATCAGATGATGGAGAACCATACTCTTCCCGAATCTTTTTCAATGGCAATCATTACAGTGATTCCCAAAAAGGACAGGGACCTAGTGAAACCAACTTCTTATAGACCATCTCATTACTGAATGTGGACTATAAGATTCTTGCCAAAGCCTTGGCAAATAGATTGGTGAAACATTTGCTGCAATTAATAATTATTGATCAGGCAGGCTTTGTGCAGAAGCAACAGGCTGCAGATAATACAAGCAGACCATTGAGCATTATTCATCTGGCACAGTCAAGAGCCAATCCATGTGTAGCTGTGGCGAGAGATGCAGAGAAAGCATTTGACAAATTAGAGGGGGACATTTGATTCAAAGTACTGGAGAAAATGGGGTTGGGCCCAACTTTTATAAATTGGATTAGGGCACTATATCATGCGCCCAAGGCTATAGTTATGACCAATGGGCAAGCATCTTCAGCCTTCCCATTATTTAGATCTAGCAGACAGGGTTGCCTGTTATCTCCTGCTCTATTCATATTAGCTATTGAACCATTTGGCAGAAGCCATTCATTGAGATCCAGACATTAAGGGCTTCAGAGTGGACCAGGAAGAAAACAAAATCAATCTGTTTGCTGATGATGTGCTGATATATCTAACAGACCCTGCAAACATGTTGGTCAAACTTCATTCTAAGCTGGAAGATTATGGGAAGATCTCTGGGTACAGAATTAACTGGGGTAAAAGCAAAATTATGCCACTCAAAAAGGGGGACTACATTGACATAGAAGTAGTGGACGTCGTGGCAATGATGTGGCGAAGCTGGAACTGAGCCTCGGCCTGCTTGAACCACACATGTGGCTGCGACACCCAAAACATTGGGAGCCTGAGTGAGACCGCGTGGATGTTCGCTGGCTCTGTTTGGTCCGTCATCTTCCGGTCCAACTTCCGATTGGACCTGTCGGGGTCACAAATGTAGCATTTGCATTACGCGAGCATGGAGAAGAATGACACCCACACCAAAGCCTTGATAACAAGATCCTGGACACCTGATGCCAAAAGGGGATCAGGTGTTTCAAGGACTGTTATGAGCGGGGGCAGTTCATGTCATTTGAGCAGTTAAGAATTAAGTATAATTTGTCAAAGAGGACACTCTTCTGCTATTTACAGTTTAGATCTTTCTTAAATTGGGTCCAACCATAGCCCTACTGAAGTGCAGTGACATGGAGACTGATTCAAAGAGGGAACACAAAAAAAGTTTATTTTGGCAACATATTTCCTGCTCCAAGTAGAGGGCCCGAATCCAGGGTTTCATAGGTCAAGGCAGAGATGGGAGTCAGACCTAGGTGTTACCATATAGATGAATGGTGCTGGTCGGATCTGCGTCATGATAGCATGACCACAATAATTAACTCATGATATAGGCTGGTGCAGCAGCTGCACCTCACACCACAGAAATTAAATAAAGGTAAACCAGAAATGTTGGATCAATGTTTCAGATGTGGAACAGAGACAGGAAACTGTGCACTCAACCTGGTCATGATCCAAGATGAGGCCTTTATAGGTAGAGCAAGGCCAAGTCCTAGAGAAAATCATAGGCAAAGAACATCCAGAGATCCCAGAGTTACTCCTGTTGGGAAACATCATGGATAGAAGGCTTACAATGAAGCTGTCCAAATTTCAAATCCAAATTGTGTTGATCGTATTGGTAGTGGCCTAGAAGTGCATAGCGGTTACTTGGAAGTTGGACTCTGATCTGGCATTGCACATTGGAATATGGAAATGAAGAGCTGTGTTCCTTTAGAGAAAATTACCTATAACCTAAGGGAAAAAAATATGAAACTTTTTGTAAAATCTGGCAGTCATACATAGGTGCAAGGATATAGTGTGGCCTCATGTGCTTCGCTGCCTGCCCCCAATTTTGCCCTTTCTCTTCTGGGGGGGAGGTGGGGAGGTTCCATTCCAATCAGGCTGTTGAGATGAATGTAAGAGACCTGGAGGACGGCCACTGAGCTCCAACAGACCCTGTGGTTAACGTGTTTTTTTTTTCCTTTCTTTTTCCCTTTTTGTTACTTGTCATCGGTTAGTGGCACCTTGTTTTTTATGCTAAATAAGCATTTTTGCCTTTTCATGCAAGTTTCTTTATTTAAATGGTCAATATTTGTTGTTGTTTTCAGTTGAGATTGGATGGGGGTGGGGGGGTGGGTGGGGATTAAACCCAGACTCAGCAGAAGAAATGTATATATATTTGATGAATGTGATTGTTGTATTGTAAATTAATGGAACTGTCTGAGTTTGGAAAATTATAAATACTCAAAAAAATTATTGAACTTTAAAGAAAGCGATCAAATATGCCATAAACAATATTTAAAATTTCCATATTCTGAATGCCATGTGTAATTTACCATGAAAGGATTTTTTTGGAACCAGCAGAAAGAAAAATATCTTTAAATTTAAATTTTAAAAATGTAAATTAATTTTAAAAAATATAGACATACAGCAACAGCATAGTAACAGGCCATTCAGCCCACGAGTCCATGCTGCCCAATTTACACCCAATTAAACTACATCCCTGGTACGTATTGAACAGTGGAGGAAATTGGAGTTCCCAGGGAAAACCCATACAGACACGGGGAGAATGGACAAACTCCTTACAGGCAGCACAGGATTCAAACCCCAGTCCCAATCACTGGCGCTGTAAAGATGTTGCACAAACCACTATGTCATTTGTGCTGCCCATGGTTTAGTAATCTGGTCATATCTCATTCAACAAGTAACCTATCTAATTTTAAGGATCGCAGAGATCTTCCTTTCTGTTAACACTACAAGATTAAAGCCATGCAGCTATTGACCAACATCTTGTTATTTCATGAAATGAATGCATTTTTTAAAATAAATGTCTGAATCCAGATTTAATACTTAAAATGTCCTTAATTTATAGACCCTTGTTAACTTCCTTGAATGTATTAAAAGATTTAAATGACTTATGGCAAGTGGTGAGGGTGACCCTCTGGCAACCAGATTTTTATTCTTGTTTTCTTACTTTACCTTACTCTTTTTCTATCTTTTCTTCCTTTTATTTCTTTCTCTTTCCTTTATTTCGGGTTTGTTTGGGGAAGGGGAGGGGATTAGGATTCATATCATCATGTAATGGATTTGATATTAATATTTGATTATTACATTTTATATTTGGCTATGATTACATGAATGGAAATCTTTAATAAAATTTTCAAAAAAAAATTATTTGTACAAGACTATGTTTAAAATTAATAGTAATATGTAGCATCCTCATCTTCCCTGGATAGATCAAATGCAAACAAATCAATAGGCAAAAATTACACTACAACATACTGTACTTGTAAAATAGAAAAATACACTGACAAAGGAATAAACATCTTCAAACATTTGGCATTACTCTTTGCCAAAATGTTTTAATACAATATAACAATCTATATCAGGATTTATCAGTACATTTGAAGATCAATTGAATCTGAACCAAGCTGCAAATATGCTCAAAAGGTAATTCAATAAACCACAAAAGTCAACTTGACCAGTCACTCTTGATTTGATGCAATAGTGCAAATTATTCAACAGAAAGTTAATTAACATGTTTCCAATAACAAGGATCTAATGACCAATTGATTTTTAAAGATAATATAAGGAACAATCAAGTCTTTCACTTATGTGCTGAATAAGCTTCAGATCACCTTATCTCAATTCGCCACTAGCCTAAACAGAAGGGAAGAACAAGGAGGACTTGGCTTGATTTAATAACTCAGGTGGGTGAGATGTGATGAAATGAAACTGGCTTCCTATCAATGAAGTCGTTTTGATAAATTTAATGATTCCATGCATTATTTAACATAAAGTATGCAATAAATTGCTACAATAATGCTAAATTCAAATTCAATCCAATTTTCTGAAGCTAATACTTGTCAATGGACTTCCAAATTAAAGATAGCCCAGGATCTATGCAATAAGAACAAAAAAAGCAAAAAAAAAAATTAAAATAGTTTGAGAGAAAATTTCTTTGAGAGATCTAGACACATAAATCTAATCTTGCTACTTTTCATTCATTGATCAAAACATTTAATACATTTAAAAACCTTACCTCATTGTCTTCCATTGTTTGATCCACAGAGGGTGGTTTAAATGAGGCCAGCATCTCAAGTAAATCAAACAAGGTAGTAAGATGTGGTTCTTGTAGGAGCAAAAGCATTGGAATATTTTCCTTTTGGGGTGGAGGAAGGCAAGATGCAGGCAACTGAATGCCATCGCCTTTGCGTTCCCTTCGTGGAGCTCCAAGAGACACAAACACCATCTGTTTAAAAAATAACCAAGTTAGCTACAGTGGAAAAATCAGTCTCTTGTGTTTGACTTTATCAAATACTTCCTAGTAATCCATTGAATAAAATCAAATTGGACCTACTTTGAAATAATTTTGAGGAACTTCGCATTCCATTTCCTATTTCAATTGCAAAGGATGGAGAAGATAAAACAGAAAACTGGGAAAATTATGGTCATCAACTCAATATTTCTGGTAAGTACTGGGCAAAATATAATAAGCTGAATGTGGGACAGAAGTGTAAAAAAGCAGAATTAGAGAGGATAGGAACTTAACTCAAAAGCAAAAAGCAAAGTTTATTGATCATTTTTCAGAATGGAAGAAATGAACCCTGTCTTAATGACTTAGACATGATTTGCAGGAAAAAAAATCTGTCCCAGTTTACCATAACTCTCAATTCCTCTATTTTTCAAACATTTATCTATTACTTCATTAAAGATAACTAATGATTTGGTCTCCACTACCTTCAGTCAGAAAATTCCAGGGATTCATTACCCTCAGAGAAGTTTCTAAGCACCATGATTAATAATACTAATAGTTATTCATAAAGCTTATGGATTCTTGAAAGTCATTAACAAAAGGGATAGAAAATAAAGGAATAAAAGTGACGATGATCATTGGTCAGACCATAATTACAATACCGCTTCCAATTCTGGTCATCTCATTTGTGAAGAATGTGAGGGCCTGAGGCATTTGAAAAGTAGTTACTGTGGAAAGCGAATTCAGCTTCAAGTTTAGAATGGATTAGATTTGTTATTGCTCTTGGAGTAAAGAGGTTTGGAGGAGATTTGACAAATATACAGGATCTAGGGAAAAAGGGGAGACGCTGTCTCTATTACAATTGGGACATGTGTCCATTTTTCAGTTCATTTTCATTTGTGTGGGACTGCCACTTTAAGAGAACAGATATAACAAAAACCTGCAGGTTTTGGAAAATGATTGAACCGGCAGTAGGCTTTGAAGACAGCATGTTCCTAAATAGATACATTTGGAGGGTGAGAAGCAACACAGAGATTTAAAAAAACCCAGGTGCAGAGACCATGTGACCAACAGATTAAGAATGAATACACAGTTTTGCTCAGGGGCCATTTTAAGGAGACACCACAGGAGCAAACAGCTCTCTGAAGAAGAAATACTGTGCTGGATTGGCCTCGTATGTGGTTATAGACAATCTGCCTGATTTCCTCCTGTTAATAATAAAGAATTGAGTATATAGGCAATCAAATTTCTTCCTGTCTGTTATAGAGGAATGAGAAGACCATTTTGTGACTAAAAGAGTGAAAATAATTTCTGTTCGGCTGACCCACAAAAAGGGTTCTAGAAGCTTTGTGAGCATCACTTGCCTTGTATCCCCTATGCCAAAGAAAAGGGAAGTTTTGGTTGGCATTCGTCTAAAAAGCCCATTTCACTGGAGCATCTCAGCAAGGATTTTGTGAGTTATAAACATTCTGACACCCCCGGTCTCTTTCAACTACTTCATGAACTGCTAATTTCATCTAAGGCCTACAGGTCCCATCCACCTTAAAGCCTGCATATCCCATCCACCTTAAAGCCTGCGTGTCACATCAATTTCAAGCCTACGTGTCACATCAATTTCAAGCCTACGTGTCATCACTGAATTTCTGAAACTGAACTTTCAACTTTGAACTGCCTTTCGAGAATTGTGCCTTGAACTGTGGTGGCTTGGGGTATTCCACACACCACACACACAAACCACTATATTCACGCATAGTTGGGGGTTAAGTTAGATAAGTTAGTTAAATTAAAGTGTTATATTATTGTTTATTAATAATTAAGAATATTACTTTAAATATAACACCCTCTGGGCTAATTTGTATTGCTGCTGTCTGGTACATAACACAATAAGATTAAAATACGATGGGAATAGATTTCACAATTTCAACATCAAGGTGAAGGGACTGTAATGATTTTTTAAAAAATTTATAAACTGCATAGTTTTAATTGGAATCCTCAACATGTAAAGGAAAAAAAATGTTTGTACTTATAAAAGGAAATTGGATAATCACTTGTGAAATAATTTGTAGGACTCCAGGGAAAAAAACAAGGTGCATGGGACCATTGGATTACTCTACATTCAAGGAAAAGAAATAAACTGAAGGAGCCAAATGGCTGTCCTAAGCCTCAACAATGATTGTTCCCACTCCCTTTAAACAACTCAGCCATGTTTACAAGAACACTGGGCATTTCAAGTACCTGCATATCTTTAAATCCAAGTTCATTCAGTGTTTTCTCATCATAATCTGTGGTAAGTTCATGTCCAGAGGAAATCATTCTTACAGGTCCCATAAGTCCTCCTGAAAAACAAACACAGAAATTTTAAGTCAACCTCTTCGATATTCTGAAAAGTTTTCGGAATCGCCAATCTTTGCAGATTTGAAGGAGGTGATAAAGAACGAGATGTTGCTCAAGAGTTGGAACAGATAGAGAGAGAGAGAGAGAGAGAGAGAGAAAGTATGAGTTAGAAATACTTAAAATTCAGGCGAAAGAAGCAGAAAAGCAAAGGCAGTTTGAGATAGAGTTAGAGAAACCTAGACAGGAGAGAGAAGAGAAACAAATGGTGTTTGAGAGAAAATAAAAACCTAGTCAGATTCTGCAGAATTAGCAGATGATTATTCTTTAACACCCAAGTTTAAGTTAAGGCCAAGTGGAAACTTCCAAAAGGTGCAAGATTCTGCTACATTTGCAGATGAGTATGTTTTTAACTCACAACGTAAGATTTGTGCCCAATAGACCTTTTCAAGAAAGTAATATGCAGTAACCAATTAAGTTCGAAAATAAATGGAAAATTAGTGCCAGCAAAAAAAGTGCTCTGCAAACTGATTTCAAGAGGACAGAAGTCTGTGATGGTGCAGAGCAGCAAACAGGTTGTGATGACTTGCCAGAAACATTAAATATTTCTTTGTTGGACCAGAGTTCTAGTGTTAAAATTTAGGGTAATAATTTGTTGTTATCTCAAAAAGATTTTATAGAGAGAAGACGACACAGATCTTGATCTTGCTGAAGTGAGAGATAAAGCTCTACCTGCTGATTAAATTAAGAAAGTGCCAGTTGGATATTATTTCAATGAAGGTGTGTTAATGAGGAAGTGGAAATCACCTGATATCCCTGCCAATGAAGAATGGGCAGCTGTTCACTTAACCTTGGCCCACAGTACACCTTTTGGTGATGATCTTGGGGTAAAGAAAACTATCTATAAAATTATGAAACAATTTTATTGGCCTTATTTGAGGAAAGATGTTGTGGCATTTTGTTGGACCTGTCATACTTGTCAGGTTGTGGGGAATCCTAATCTAGGCCCTTCAGTGGCTCCTTTAAAACCTATTCCTGCTTTTGGAGAACTTTTTTCTAAAGTTATTATGGATTGTGTTGGCCCATTGCCCAAGGTGAAACCTGGAAATGAATATTTGTTAACTATCATGTGTATAGCTTCCAGATTTCCAGAAGCCATACCACTTAAAAATATTAAAGCTAAGACCGTGTCAAGTGCTCTTCTGAAATCCTTCATTTTAGTTGGTTTGCCTAAAGAGATACAATCAGATCAGGGGAGTAATTTTATGTCAGAATTGTTTCAGCAATTAGTTTATCAATCGAGAGCTAAACAAATCCCGTCATCTGGTTATCATTCAGAATCTGAAAGGGCTTTGGAGAGATTCCTTTCAACCCTAAAAACCATGATGAGAACCTATTGTCTCGAGAATGAGAAGGATTAAGATGGTCCATTCCCTTTTGTTTGCAGTGAGAGAGTCTGTACAAGAATCATTAGATTTTAGTTCTTTTGAGTTGGTGTTTGGACATAAAGTTAGAGGACCTTTAATGTTGTTGAATGAACAATGGGTTAATATGGTTGAATTTGTTAGATTATGTTTCAAAGTTTTAAAATCATTTGCAGAAAGTGTGTTAAGATAGTGAGGAGAATTTGAAAGTGGCTCAAGATAAAATGAAAGTTTGGTAAAAATAAAAACGCAAGAGAGAGAATTTTTAAATCAGGGGATTAAGTATTAATTCTGTTCCCAACAAATTCTAATCCTCTTAGAGCAAAATTTTCAGGACCATATGAGACAGAATCCAAGATAAATGAACACATAGATAAACTACATAGTTAAAACACCTGATCGGAGATGCAAAATGCTGAATTGCCATTTCAACATGTTAAAACCTTATTTTGAGAATTTGGATATTAGCCAGAAACAGCCTTCATTAGAAGTACTAGTTGTGGATAAAACTGAAGGGTTTGAGGATCATAAAACATTATAAGCGGTCTCTTGTGAGTCATTCAAACAAAACATTGTTCCAGTTCGTCTATCTAATTCAAGTATTTTGCAGAATTTGGATGAGAAGTTGGCTCATTTGCAGCCTGAGGAAAAGGAACAAAGGAAACAATTAATTTTAAAATTTAAGGATTTGTTTCCAGATGTGACACAGAGATTATAGAAAAGTTAATGCGGTAACAAAGACAGATGCTTATCCTATCCCTAGGGTGAATGATTATGTGGATAAGGTTGGAAAAGCTATATTTTTTACAGTGATGGACTTATTAAAAGGTTACGAGTGTGCTCCCTTAATAGAAAGAGGTAGAGAATTTTCCACATGCGTAACACCATTAGGTTTATATGAATACAGTATTCTACCATTTGGTATGAAGAATGTTCCAGGAACCTTTCAAAGGATGATAGACTCTGTGATTCAAGATTTAGAGCATACAGATATCTAGATTGATGATTTGGTGACAGGGAAGCACATACCTCTGCATTAGAGAAATTGTTCAATAAACCTTCAGAAGCAAAATTTTACTCTAAATTTGGTCATGCAACAGTTACATATCTTGGTTATGTTGTTGGTGAAATAAAATTGGCTTCTGTTCAGGCAAAAGTTCAGACAATTTCTGGGTTAGAAAGCGGTTAGGAGATTTTTTTTAGGAATTGTAGGGTATTATAGAAAACTCGGTAAACCCTTTGCTGTGATCACAATTCCTCTGACTAACCTTTTGAAAAAGGGTGAAAGGTTTATTTGGACAACCATTTGCAGGAAGCATTTAACAAACTAAAAGCCTTTTTATGTCACAAACCTGTGCTGAAGTCATCTGACTTTGAAAAGTCATTTTCTTTAGCAGTTGATGCCAGTGATAAAGCAACAGGAGCTGCTTTATTATATTTAAAAAATGATGAAATAATATTGAACATCCAGTGGCTTAAATATCCAAGAAATTCAATCAGCATCAAGAGAATTATTCTATAATTGAAAAAGAATTACTGTTCCTTATATGGGCTTTGCAACATTTTGAGGTTTGCATTTGAAATGCTATGGAACCAATTATAATTTACACTGTTCATAATCCATTAGTGTCTTTGCGTAAAATGAAATAATAGACGATTGTAAAGTTGGAGTTTGAATTTACAATATAGGCAAAAATAATGTGATTGCTGATTGCCTTTCAAGATGTTGAATTTGCATGTAGTTTCTACAATATTTGTGTGTATTATATATTACATAAGAGTGTAAAATCTACCAGATAAATGGTAAGATTGTAGTTTAAACTTTTGACCTTTTAAAATGCTCATCTGGAATGTCCACCTTCTTCCATAACTGTGGCTTCCCACCACCATTCACAAAGCCCTTACCCGTATCTCCTCCATTTCCCACTCATCTGTCCTGTCCCCCTCTGCCCCCAGATGTAACAAATACAGGATTCCTCTTGTCATTACCTACCATGCCACCAGCCTCCGCATCCAACATATTATCCTCCATAATTTCCGTCAATTACAAACACTACTAGACACATCTTCCCCTCTCCTCTCCGCCTTCTGTAGGGACTGGTCCCTCCATGACTCACTCGTGCACCCCACCGCCTCAACCCGCCCCCCCCGCCCCCAGCTTCTCCTGTAGTCACAGAAAATGTCACGCTTGTGCCCATACCTCCTCCCTCACCATAATTCGGGTACCCAAACAATCCTTTCACATGAAGCAAGACTTCACTTGTGTATCCATGGGAGTGATCTACTGCATCCGGTACTCCGTTTATGGTCTTCCCTACATCAGAGAGACTTGGTGCAGACTGGGAGATTACTTCGCTGAGCACCTTCACTCTGTCCATATGAATGACAGGATCTCCCAATAGCCAACCATTTAAATTTTGGGCCCCACTCCCATACTCACATGTCTGTCCATGACCTCATACTTTCCTCCCAAGACCACCCAGGAATTGGCGGAATAACACTTGATATTTCCATATGGGCATTCATCAACCAGATGACAATTACATTGACTTCTCTGGGTTCTGCTATCCTACTCTCCATTCACCCTCTTCTCTTTTCCCTTTGTTGTCTTTCACTTAGCTCTCCACCCCTGTACAGATCTATCCCTCCTCTCTCTGCTTGTTGTTGTGCCCTCACTCCCTTATCCACCTATTACTTCCTGTCTTTGGGACATGATCCTTCCACTGCTCTCCCCCCAGCATTTTGTTTTGGCACCTGCCAACATTTTTCCATACCCTGATAATGGGCTCAAGTCCAAAAGGTTGGTGATGTATCTTTATCGTTGCTTTTCAAAGTACACTGTTTGACCTGCTGAGTTTCTCCAACATTTTTTTGTACTGCACTCATATTAGTGGCAACATGGATCCATTTCAATTGCCTACTACAGGAACACATCCATGGCAGATGCCATCTCATGCTTCTACAAAAAACCCTGGAACACTTGGTCAGCAAAGATGCATACATAAAGATGCTTTATATCGATTACAGTTCAGCATTCAACATCATTATCCTCTCAAAACCAATCAGCAAACTTCAAGACTGGGCCTCAATATCCCATGGTGAAATTGGATCCTGGATTTCCTCACCTCCAGACGCCAATCCGCCAATCAGTACAGATTGGCAAGAACATCTCCACATTCCCCATCAGCACCAGAGTACCACAAGGTTGCTTAGTTTGACCCCTGCTCTTCACACTCTACACCTATGACTGTGTGGTGGAACAACTACACAATGTACAAGTATGCTGATAATACCACCATAGCAGGCTGTAGAAGGGGTGAGGAGTCAGCTGACAGTAAAGAGATCGAAAACAGCTGAATTGTGTACTAACAACCTTCTACTCAATGTCACCATCACCAAGGAGCTGACTGTGGACTTCCGGATTGTATGGGGAAATAAGGTACTGAGGTTGCATGATAGTGATAATATTGAATGGTGGCACAGGCCTGAAGGGTTAAATGACCTATCCCTGCACCTATATACATTGATTCAATATGTTTCACAGGGTAGATGGAAATAAAACAACAAATACAAAATAGGTATCAACAATTGACAATGAATGAATGAAAACAGGAGTGGAAGCTAGAAACAGAACATAGAAAATTACAGAATAGAACATGCCTTTTGGCCCACAACGTTGTGCTGACCTAGATAAACCTACTCAGCAATCTACCTCACATCCCTGTGCCCGCTACTTGAGCCTCCTCCTCCACCCCTGGCATTACTTTCCCAGGCACCCTCTCCCATTATGCCAAAAATGTTTACATCTGAATTCTCCCCCAAACTTTCCTCCCCTCACCTTATGCAGGTGTCCTCTGGTATTTTCTACTGTTGCCCCAGGAAAAAGGTGCTGGCTGTCCACCCTAGCAATGCCTCTCATAATCATGTAGACCTCTATTCAGTCATCTCTCATCCTTCTTCACTCCAAAGAGACAAGCCCTAGCTCTGTTAACTTTGCCTTTTGAGACACTTTCTTCAAATCAGGCCACATCCTGGTAAATTTCCTCTGCATCCTCTCCAAAGCTTCCACATCCTTCCTGTAATAAGATAACCAGAACTGAACACAATATTCCAAATGCGGTCCAACTATAGTTTTCTAGAACTGCAACCACGAGAACACAAACCAGTCCTCATTGAGCAGTGGAAAGGATAAAGAACTTCAACATCTCTGAAGTTCTATCCTGGGGCATTCATGTTGATGCAATCATGAAGAAGACTTGCCAGTGGCAAACGTCATTGGAAGTTTGGAAAGATTTGGTACATCACCAAAGACCCTTGCAAATTTTGACAAGTGTACCATAGAGCGCATTCTGACAGGTTATGAAGGTGACGAAGCACAAGGCAGCTCCACAGCTAAGAAAGCTCAGCAGCACCTCCTGCAAAGGCTGAGGAAAGTTCATCTCCCACCCTCCATCCTCACTACATTCTACAGAGGATGTATTGAGAGCATTCTGAGCAATTGCATCACTGTCTGGGTTGGAAGCTGAATCACCTCAGACCATAAGACCCTGCAGAGGATAGTGATCAGCGAAAAAGATCATTGGGGGCTCTCTTCCTACCATGACTGACATCTGCAACACACGATGCATGCAGAAAGAATAAACATTGTGAGGGACTTCACACATCCCTCACGTAAACTTTTCTCCCTTCTGCCATTTGGTAGGAGGTACTATAGCACTCGACCCTTACAGTTTTTTCCCCAAAGCCATCAGGCTCCTGAATTCCCAGGACATATATGGATAGTGTACCATGGACTTTCATTGTATATGTCTTAATATTTTAACTTGTATTTATGTAAATCTCCTCCATGATTCTGGAGAAATGCCATCTCATCATTACCGTGCGAGCATGGTGACTTGACTTGAGGAAAAGGCAACAGAGAGTTGTGAACTTATGGGCATTAGTTTTCCCTCCATTAAGGACATCTACAAGAGGCGGTGTCTCAATAAAGCAGCCTTGATCATCTAGGACCCTCACCACACAGGCCATGTCATCTTCATACTGCTACCACCAGGAAGAAGGGAGGTACTGGAGCCTGAAGACAAACAGCCATCAGTACAAAAGCAGCTTCTTCCCCTCTACCATTAGATTTCTGATTGGACATTGAACCACAGACACTACCTCACATGTTTTTCTTCTTTTGCACCAATTTTTTTTAAATAGTGTATTTACATAAATATAATTTATAGAAATTTTGCACCTACAATGTACAATAATGCTGCTGCAAAACATTGAATTTCATGACATGTTCATGACAATAAATTCTGATTAATTACCTCACACCTCTTAACTAATGAAGGCCAGCATACATAAGCCTTCTGAAATACTCTATCAACCTGCACAGCACACTTGAGAAGACTATAGGTTTGAATCCCAAGGCTTCACTGTTCTTACACACTGTTAAGAATTGTCCTTTTACCAAAAAAGACAGAGATGCCAGGTATACCTGCAGGTACAGGTGTAAGACCATGTATAGGAACAGCTGCTGATGCAAAAGGCAAAGTCATTACCGAATATAGAGGTGGAAAGGCAGAGGAAAAGGTCTTAAATGGAGCTCAAAGAAAGCACTCCACAGGAACCAAGGCAAGTAACAGACTATGCTATTCAGAATGATGGGAATAGTGTGATAGTGTGGAATTACACAATTACACAAAGAGCACACACCAGTAAAGTCTCCTTGCCGGCTGCTTTGGCCAAATTCTTGAAGCTGAGCTTGCTGACTCATTTGTTCCTTTTGTAGATTCTCATACCAGTGGGTAACTTCAGCCCTCAAGTCTGCAACTTGGTCACTAGGATACATTTCAATAGTCATCTACAAAGTGAAATGAGTGAAAATAAAATAAATGGTATATTCAATTTTTAAAGCAATTCCACATACCATTTCTAGATTTTAAACATTTTATATTTAATTAGGTGATTAAATATCCTATTTAGCAAATATACAATAACACTGAATGTTAGTAGGAAAAAAGTCAACTACATCCACAATCTTTATGTTAATGGACATTTTAGCAAATATTAAAAAGAAGTCAAAATAATATATGCAAATGAAGAATCTTTTTTGAACAAACTGGAACCACCCATTGATTACTTAAATGGTATGATTAACTGCACTTTAAAGTAAAATAACTAATAATCAAAGAGAGAGATTGCATAATCAAATCCAGACATTATATCAGTTATCTTTTAATATGTAGCTTGTAATTCAAAAGTATTGTACACAATGTAATATTGTGATTTGCTGACAGTACACTGTCTAAATCTATTGCTACAAATAGAAATGAATGCTACATTCTTTTAATGTATTACCAATACTGCCAAACACAGTACAGGTATATGCTGTCCATTCCAAGTTGCCCTTCAGTAAATAAATATACTGCACAGCCATTTCAGAGAGTCAACATTTTGGACATAAGCTACATATAGGCCAGACTGAAAGATATCAGTAGACCAGTTACCAAGGATAGTTTATTACAGATTTTCCCTGACTTACGAACTCAATTGGGACTGAAGGATCCATTGTATCTCAAAATGGATGCAAGTCAGAATTTTGCCCACGCATGTGGAGTACCAACGGCTTAAAGCAAACTTTTTAATCAAATGTTGTATTTCATAAACTATAACAGGGATATAGGGCATGTAGGAGCTAAAATATTCATACGTACTTTGTTAGTCAGTTTGTCAGAGTCCATAGGCTGAGCATAGCCACCTTGACTCCTGTGTGCTTGCGCGCATCTTCGGTTGGTGCGTGCGCAATGGGTCTGTGTGGCGGAGTGCCCTGACAATAATGAATCCGTGCCCTTGACTCTCGCACACGCATCAACCAAACTCCACTACACAAACCCACCGCGTATGCACCAACTGAAGACGTGAATATGCGCACAGAAATCAAGATGGTCGCGCCTAGCCTGTGAACCCCGGGACACTGACTAACAAAGTAAGTACACACATTTTGGTTCTTACATCCCCTGTATCCCTGTTTTCATTTGTTAAATATAATATAAACCACATAAAAGTTATATTTTTTCTTTTATATATTTTTAAAATTCTGTTGCATGTACGATGGACGCAAGTCACGTAGGTTGCAAGTCGGTGAATATCTGTATTTTATTACAGATTATTTAATGAAATTATTTTAAATTCCTCGTTGCTGTGCTGCCGATTGCACATTCCTTAAAGTTACAAATTCAGGCCTCTTGACTACCAGTATGATAATTTAATCATGAGCCATCATTCCTTATAATGACCATTTTCTTGTAAGAGAGTATTTAATGTTAAGTTGGAAAAATAAAACTCTGTCCTTCCACCCTTATTCTCAAAATTTTTGATTCCCTTACTGATTAAAAATGTGTCAGCTTTGATTATGTTAAAGAAATCATCCTCCACTTTCATTATTCCCACTATTTTGAGGCAACAACCTCCGGTCATAAAACCCCAAAATTCAAAATGCTTTAAAAAAGATTGCTTCTAATTTTTCTAACCTCATTGAATAAGACCCAAACTGTTCAATCTTTTCTCATAAGCAAATTCCTTCATATGTGGGGTCATCTTCCTTGAACTGTCTCCAATTATACAATATCTCTCCTTAAAAAAGGACTACAACTGCTCAAAATATTCTAGCGTGATTTCACTAGTGTCAGGTACTGTTGTAATAAGACTTTCCTACGTTCACATTCCAAATCATTGAAATGCAGCAGTCTGACTGCTCTGCATTTCAGGACAAATCTTTCTACACTATCGCTTTCTACAGTCTTTCTTCATCCAAAGTTAAACAAAGCAGCATGCACAAAACTAATGTCTAAAGGAAACAGGGACTGAGAACCTTACATGGACTAACCATTCGAAATCCAAGGAAAAGTAATTTCTCTCTCTTATCAACTTTCCCATTTTTTGAATTCAATTTCCCCCTTAATGTACAAATCAAAAAGCCACACAGAAGATAAACCATTCGGCCTCTACCCTGTATAATGTTTGGTACAATATCGCATATTCTATAGAAAGGTCTTGAAATTTAAGGACAATTAGTACATTTTCATATACATTGCACAACATACATATGCACTGAAATGCTTTCTTGCTGCACTTCAATATATTTTGTAAAAAAAATACATGAACAAAAAATTTGTACACTTAATTAAAAGGAGTCAACAAATACATACACATATTTCAATGTTCTAAAGCATAAAACAGCACAAGGGTGAACTAATACATGACAAAATAGAAATAGACAAACAGCTTTATATCAAAATGCCAACATATTTATAAAGAATTAAGAAAGTCTTAAATAACTCCACAAATGAATAATTTAGGATCTAAAAACAATTTGGAGATAAAGGTTAATTACTTCATTTTTGAGATCAGCTTGCAATTGATATACATGTTTTGTCAAGACTTTCAGGATTTATAGCAACCTGCAAACCTGTGTCAGGGTAGGTAGGGGAATAAAAGCTAAACCGAACGCCATTTCTGCTTTGAGCTGGATTAGATTTTTAATCTTCCAATTTAGTCATTCTATTTCCAACAGAAAAGTAGTCTTAAAATAAGAAAAATATATTGAAAATGCTTATTAAAATAATTGCATTTTCTACATCAACAGAATGTTCATTTGCAATCAGTTGATCTATCTGACTGGAACTGGAGTTAATCGTTACTGTCATTCAATCAGTTCATGGTTAATATCCAAACTCCAGGATAGATAATGCACCTGCATATGAAGTAACCAAGAATGGCCTCAATTGTATTGCTCTCACTGACAATTTTCCTGTTAGCAAGCACTGTCACTGATGCAGACTTGGCCAGCACTGATTAAACTGGACCCCAGGCAGAGGGTACAGCAGGGCAGGGATTAAGCTACAATGTGAAGTTCCACAATGTTAGTGGGATTTCTTTTCAAAAATAACATGCAAATCTGCATCATCTCTGAACTTTTAACTAAAGTAACATCTTACTTTTTTATTATATTTTCTGGAGAAGGAAATAAAACAAGAACACTGCACAGTGTCCTTGAACAGAATGATGAAGTTAGTATAAAGATGTTGTGCAGAGCATTACAGCAACTAAATTTGTTTACCTAAACAAATACATTTGGTCCAAACCATACAATTTAGTCCATACTATAGCTTTGTACTACTTGGGAACAACTCACAAAAGTTTAATTACCTTGTCAGGCAGCCCTGCTGGTTGACAAACAATTCGTAATGGTAAGGACTGCTTATCACTAAGAGCTTTTAAATGACTGCTAATACCTGTTCCCTCTATCTGCCACTGCCGTAAATGGTATGCAAACCTATGGAACAATGAAAAGTAAAATGGCAATTACCTTCTTATATTGTACCTCAACAAAAAAATTTAAATCCTGCATTACGATTTTAAACGTGTTTGATTTTTTTAATGTCTAAACAATTTATATTAAATATTTATTACAATAAAAATATTTCCACAACTTTAATGAAGATTGCCAAAGTCCACAACATAATTTTCATTGGAATTCATACATTTTATTAGTTCCAAGATTTAAGTAAATGTATGAATTATGTACGAAATGTATGTTACAAGTGTATGTAAGAAAAGAGGATCATCCACCAGTCTGTTGGCAAACGAAAGAGAAAGGATATAAAAATCAAAAGGTAACCATTAAGAAAATTATATTTAAACATTTATTTACCTTCTCCTAAATGCTTCCAGGTGTGTTTTCAGCATCAAAAGCCCCCTTTCAATGATAGTAAGACTGGATTGTGATTCTTTCTCAAGATTTTCTGATGCCATCATGAGGCTCTCCATACACTTACTAATAAATTCTTGTTCCTTCTCCAAACCAGTTTTACCTGTAATAATTGCAAACTCATTTATTTGTACTTATTTCAAATAATTCTTAGACAATGTAAATAAATAGTGATTAAGTTAAATTCATAAATTAAGTAATTTGATGTTAAGAATTTATCAGGTTTCTATTTTCAACTGGAAGATATAACCAGAAATGGCACAAAGGAATCACTCTGAAATGTTTAACTATGCAAGTTAGATAAACAGCTGTTTTATTACATCAATAAGATAGTAAAAGAATTATTGAAAGTATATTATATTGTATTTTCTCTCAATCAAAAGTGATATTTTGAACAATGGGAAAATGACAAAAAGATGGCAAAGTAGTAAGGAGTTGAATTTTTTGATATTTCAAGTGATCTCTGTTCCTCTCCAAATTATGCTGAAGAATATGGCCTTTCTTAATTGTCAATTATGTTTTTATCTCCATTTTAATCTATTATCTTCTGATATGTCTTAACTCCTTCTTTCACTGATACCTTATGCTCTTATACTGCTTTTGTTTCTTTTCTTTCAGCAAGATGCTAGATGGTTTAGTATGCTATGAAGGGAGAGCACGAGGAATTGCAGGTTCCAGAAGAAATGTAGCACATCATTCCCACTCTCAACTGTTCCCTAACCCTTTATTTTGTTCAGCACCACACAGTTTCAACTAAATAAGCGTTACAAGCCATTAATTTAAAAATATTGAAAATAAAAAATCTTACCATTAATATAATACGAATTGATGTACTGGATTGCTGCTCGACTAACATCAGCTGTTTGAGCTCTTAATGCAATGCCCCAGAGTTGATCCATCCCACAAAGCTGCTTGAGGAAAAAAGTTAACATTCTGTTTATCATCATTATAATATGTACCAACATAGAATGGCAGAGTAGGCATTCAATTAGCAAAATGTGTTCATGGTCATAAAAAAGTTTTAACTGCCGAAAAGCAGTGTCAGACCACATAGCTGTTACTTTCAACCTATCCCTGCCTTGCTCCCCTAACAAATCTTGTCTTCCTATACTCTATTCCCATTACATTAACTCGTGGACTGCTAATAAATTCTCAGGTCCTTATAGCAGTTCCAAATAGCGTCACCTTCCCACCACCATACTGAGGAACTTACCGTAAATATTCGTGTATAATGCTTTCCATGTATTATGCGACAAACCCACCCCCCCCATTTTTGAGGGGAAAAATGGGGAATAGTTTTACCCATGTACAATACGACCCCCTCCCCTCACCCGCCCAATTTGCGATGTTGTCTCTCACGACCCCTCACCTCACCCACCTGAGTAGCGCTGGCATCTCTTCAGCCCAAGTTGTGAGTTGCAGAAAAAAATTAAATTTTACTCCCGTGTATAATGCGACCCCCACCCCCAATTTTTGAGGGGAAAAAAGGTTCGCATTATACTCGAATATTTACGGTACTTCCCTATATAATACTAGCTGTTTTCCTATCATGAATGCTGTAGCCTCACAAAGTGAAAAAACCTAAGCTTAAGTCTGCCAAAGCCCTGAGGAGGGAGTGTAGGATAGTTGAACGAAAGTAGAAGCAGGATAAACTACAAATTTCCCCACAAAATTTTGAAAAACAACCTGCACATATACCAAGAAACAGTAAAAGTCAAAAGAACAAAATATTTTGCTAACCTAATTTACAACAACTCTCATAATCCCAAGGTCTTGTTCAGTACCATCAACTCAGTCATTGGTTTCACACCTAATCCCAACTATGATACGTCTCTTAACAGATGCAAAGAATTTAAAAAAATTCTTCATAAACAATTTCTTTGCTGGTTGCTTGAGGCTGCCAGTTGCTTGAATTTTGGATACCATGGGTTTACTGCATTACTTTTCCAAAGCTCTTCTAACACACATCAATGTGCAGTTACCATTACATGTGTAATTTTCTCAAGAATGTGGCTGTTGATTTCACTAGAACTTGGAAGAAATTTAAAGTAAAATTCAGCCCACTCAAGATCTCTCCAAATTCCTTTGTTCTATTACATTTATTTTGCTTTCTACAAATAACTCAGTAAACACAAAAAAAACAATTCCCATTTGAAAGCGAATCTGATTCACTCAATAGTTATTGTAAATTTGACCTGGTTACATAAAATATCCATCAAATGTCTCTTCAAACTTCTCTGTTCAAAGAAAAATAATCCGAGCCTCACATCAGTACATCTCCAAGTTGCTTTTGGCAACTTGGATATTCTTCTTGTAATTATATGCTCTGAATTAATCTTTCAAGTAAAGTTTGTGCCCAACTTGTGAATGCAGAGATTTGTGACAAGTTCCTTTCTGTTGTCCTGCATGCCTCTAGAACAAAACTCAGGTGTTACATGCTGAGGAAACATCATCAGTTCATCATCATATTTGAATTTTTAGGACTTTCCCCACAGGCATTTGGTTTAAACTGTGTATATTAGTTTAAACCAACATTCCTCATTCTTCCTTTCCAATGCAAATTTCACACATAACTGATGAAATCTAATGCTATTTACCTATGCATTATTATGCGTGTACACTTCTACAGTCTGTTTTACTTCATTTACAAGTTTGGCATTATTGATAAACTTGAAATAAAACATTTACTTCTAGATTCATCATTTATTTCATAAAAAGCCATGGACTAATAATGAGGCCAAAACATTCAGATGGACACTTCCTTCCAATCTGAAAAATAATTTGTCTCCAATAATTCATGCTTTCTATACTTCTTTGTCAATTAATTCAAAATATTGTATCACAAATATACTATTTCTAATTTCCAAGTGTTTAGTATTCTAACAAAAGACAATGTCAGGTATTTTAGGTGCAGATTCCATATCTATAAATACAATAATAAAAACTATTGCAACCAATACGTGGAACTTCAACAAGCTTTGAAATCATTGGATGTGGCAACTGGGTTGAGAAAGTGGTTTATAAGTTGTACATAATTTTTGGTTTTGTACGATTTTGAAAGAATTAAAATTATATTTTTTTCTCACCTCTGAACTGGAACCACCATCATAAGTGCTGGTTGCAAGCCGAGCCAAATTGCACAAATGCTGGAATAGATTTAAACCGGTCATACTGATAGTTTCTGGTTTTAACTGTGGCATCTGAAGTATATAAACATATAATTTGACAGAATGAGAAAACAAGTAAAATTGTCACCCATAAATTACTCAAATTATAACAAGACAAAATCTTTTACAAAATATTTAGCACACTATCCACCTATTTCATCTTTACTAACATTTCATCCCTTTATAAACGCCTCTCAAGTATGAAGAAAATCCTGCAGGTTTGCAGGATATAATCAATACTTTTTAACCAACCTTTTCTAAAAATAAATGTTTGTATGTCTCCATGCCCATTGCATGCTGGTCTTTACTGCGAACCTGATTTAGGAACCAATGTAATGCGTCATCATAGCATTCAGGATCCTCCACAAGGCAGTGCCATAAAATATCCACTTGATCAAGACTTAGTCCTAAGGTTAAAAAGCAGAGATATTTCAGCTGAAATTCTTGAGAAGAAATAGAAAATATTTTAAACATTAATTTCAAAGGTTAAGTGGAAAACAGATGTTTCTGTTGACATAATGTTTAAAATTAAAAATTACACAGTAGCACACAATCATTCAAAATTTACAATTTCATAAGACAATAATTGGTGCCTTTCATAAACATTTTGATAAAAACAGCTTGATGACAAAAACAAGGAAATCTATAAAAGCATTGTGGCAAAATTCAAAATTTAGTGTTTAACAGATCCAAGTAAAATGATCTGGCCAGTCTTAGCTTATTGTCGAAGTCCTATGATTCCTTTCCCCTCAAGTACCTTGGAAGCACTGCTGGATTCAATGAAATGATGATGGATGAGCCAAATTTCTTTAGATCACTTTATTTGAACTCAAAAATTTGATCAAAACTAATACAAGATGAAATTCCTTCAACTTAGCCAAAACTAACTCAAAGTTAATAGATGCATGACTTATTCCAGCAATTTATAATCCAGGTATAAGAGAATTAGGGCCAAATTTTGGATAATTAGTGATGAAAGAATACCAGACAAGCAATACAATATAGGTGGGCAATGATTCTTTCTGGATAAAAAAAAATTATGGTAAATGAAAGAATCACAACACAGAAACAAAGTTCCTGCTGCTCTGGAAAATTCACTTTGGTAGTAACAACCTAGTAATACTGACATGATCAACTCCAATGTAAAAGTCCATCAAAATATTCCAAAGAAGAAATATTTGAAGAGAAAAATGACACAACTGTGGCTGACAAGTCAAAGCCAAAATAAAAGTAAAGGGCATATAAGGAAGAAAAAATGAAGATAGAGGGCTGGGAAGCTTTTAAAAGCTTACAGAAGGCAACTAAGAAGATCATTGGGAAGGAAAAGATTAACTTTAAAAAGAGGCTAGCTAGTAATAACAAAAAGGATACTAATGTGGCAGCTCGCCACGGCAACGATCAAGCCAGTGCTCCAGGCAGCAAGCACAACCAAAGGCCAGCAGCCCACGCAGCGGCACTGGCCCCAACAAGCGAACTGGTGGGTGAACAGCAAGGGCAGCTTCAAGGCCAGTGACCCCAAATGGCATTGGCCTTGCTGTGCAGCCAACAGACAGATTTTTCATCTCTTTGCAGTGTGACTCAATGTTTTTACTGATGAGACCAACTACTATTGTGTCATCTACCATCTTGATGAAACTGTTGGAGCTGGATCTGGCAATGCAATCATGGGTCAGTAGAATGAACATGAGTGGACTGAGCATAGAGCCCTGAGGTGCGCCAGTGCTCAGTGTGACAGTGCTCAATATTCTGTTACCGACCCAGAAAGACTGCGGTCTTTCCGTGAGGAAGTCCAGGATCCAGTTACAGAGAGGACAGTTTCTCCACCAGCCTCTGGGTAATGATTGCATTAAATACTGAGCTGAAGTCAATGAACAGCAGCCTGGTGTATGAGGCATTGTTCTCCTGGTGGGCCAGATGAAGTGAAGCGACAAGGAAAAAGCATTGTGGAATGGTTTCTTCTATAGACAAATTGAAATGGGCCCAACATCTCTGGGAGGTGTGCTTTGATGCATTCCATCACCAGACGCTCAAAGCATTTCATAATGGTAGAGGTAAGTGCCAGAAGGCGGTAGTCAATGAGGCCTGTTATTTTGCCCTTTTGGGTACCAGTCTGATGGTGGATGCCTTGAAGTACATTAAGAATTAAACAAAAAGCAAGAGTATTTAGGACCTACAGAAAATGACACTAGAGAAATTATAATGGGAGACTAGGCGATGGCTGAGGAACTGATTGAGTATGTTGCATCAGACTTCATTTTGGAAGACATTAGCGGTATTTCAGACTTCCTTTTTTTAAAAAAATATTTAAAATTTTTCCAAATATGCATGATCAATTCAACATATTAATATAAAATACAAACAAATAACAAACTAAAATTACATACATGATGGTACAGTATATAGCCCCCCCACCCAAAAGCCTTCCTCTCCCCAAATTCCCCCCCACCCTCAGAATAATCAGTATGAGAATAGTTATAGAAAAGGAAAAAAAGACTGCCAGGATTGCACAGAGGAATATCTTCCAACATACGTACTTTACCAAAAAATTTTAATACATTCTAGAGGAGATTTCTCGTGGGTTCAGAGGTACAGAAAGCTCAACATTATATTTTTAAACCTAATGTTTGGGTATAGGGGCTCCAAATTTGTAGAAACACGGTATTTTTATTTTTTCAATTATATGTAATTTTTTTCCTAAAGGGATACAACTTTGAATTTCTGCATTCCATTGTGCCATACTCAAATGAATATCTGATTTCCAAGTAACTGCAATACATTTTCTTGCGATTTTTACAAACTCTAAATGGTACATTGACAATTTTAATTTAGGTCTTGATCCTTCAATATTTCCTAATTAAAAAAAATGTTCTTTTACAGAAATACAACACCTGTATATTTGATCCAAAAAGTTTGCTAATTCCAACCAAAAAGGTCTTACCTTGGAACAGGATCAAGTTGAATGTAAAAAAGTTCCTATTTCTTCGCCATATCTGAAATGTTGATCTGATAAGTGTGATTTCAACCTATTCAACTTTTTGTGGTCTAAGATATAACTGATGTAGGAAATTATATTGAACTAATCTATATCTTACATTAATAGTATTAGTCATACAATCTCTACAAAGATCCGCCCATCTTCACTCATCAAATGTGACATTTAAATTCAGTTCCCATCTCTGTCTAGATTTATGAACTCTATGTTTAGAAGTTTCTGACTGTAGTAAAGTAAATTTCTTAACAATTCCTCTTCTGTTAAGAATATCTACTTCATTTCAGACAGGTAGTAACATGGTTAGTCCTAACTTATCTCTCAAATATGCCCTCACCTGAAAGTAACAAGAGTATTTTGGGGTATTCCATGTTTATTTTTCAATTGTTCATATGTCATTAATTGATCTCTTTCATAACAACCTTCAACATATAATCCCCTTACAAAACCAACAATTGATTGTCTTTTGAAAATTATGTAAAGGAATTTTGGGTCAAAGGCATTTTAGGTGATATATACCCTCTTATACCAATTTCATCATTTATTTTATTCCACATATTAATCAGATGTTTCAACAATAGTGTTTCTTTTTCTCTAACCATCAGTCTTGCATCCCATTTATATATAAATTATTCTAATTTTCTCTCTCCATATTTATTCATTTCTATTTTAACCCATGCCAATTTTTCTTTTCTTTCAAAAAGTATGCAAGAAACTTAATTTGTGCTGCACAATAATTTTTGGAATTAGGAAGTTTCAGCCTTCCAATTCATATGTCCATGTTAACCTCTCTATAGACACTCTTGACATTTAACCTTTCCAGAGTAATTTCTTTATATGTTTATTCAGTTCTTGAAAAAAAGAGGTATTAAAATAGGTAATGTTTGGAAAAGATACTATATTCTTGGGAATATATTCATCTTAATACAATTAACTCTTCCTACTAGAGTTATAGGTAAATTAATCCATTTTTTAAAATTTTCAACTTTTTTAATGGTAAATAGTACAATTTATACAATTATTTAAATTATTATCTGCATGAATCCTTAAATATTTAATACCACCCTTCAGCCATTTAAACTGAGTATGTGCCTGATTACATCACCACATGTCAGGCATGTGATTCGTGCTTTTAAAAGATTGCGCGCTTTCTGAACAGTAAATCCATTTGATTTACTGAAGAATCACCTTGTGTGGTTATTTCATCATGCCTACTGTGATTCCAGTGGCCACAATTGGCGACCCCGAAGTGTCCAAAAATATATTTTTGGAGAAACATGGATTCTGCAGCCATTCCTGTGAAGCTGCCTCCTTTCTGGACACCTGAGCCTGAACTACAGTTCCAGCAGGGTGATCCACAATTTCACCTTCGCAAAGTTGAGTTGGACACCACTCATTATTACCATCTTGTGAGTGCCCTGGACCAGGCTGTCACTAAGAGGGTCAGTGACTTCCTACGGGATCCACCATGTTCCAGCAAGTATGACGTTTTAAAAGTACTTTTATTGCACATATATGGTATGTCCCATAGGGAAAGAGCAACAAAGCTACTACACCTCAGTGGGTTGGGAGATCGCACCCTTTCAGAACTAATGGACAAAATGCTGTTCCTGGCATCTAGTGAAAGTTCCAATCTTCTATTCAAACAGCTCTTGTTGGAACAAATGCCAGATGATAATAGGCTCTTGTTATCCAAGTGTTCATTCGAAGACCAAGAGCTGTAGCAGCAGAGGCAGACGTTCTATGGCTGGCTAAAAAAGACTGCAAGGAAAAATAACTCTGCATAACCAATCCCTCCACTCTCGACCCCATGTCACACTCTCGACCCCATGTCACACTCTCGACCCCATGTCACACTCTCGACCCCATGTCACACTCTTGACCCCATAGCTAGAATGGTGAACCTCTGGTATTTGCTGCCACAGGCAACTGTGGCGCCCAAGTCATTGGGTGGATTTAAGGCAGTGATTGAGAGGGCATCAGAAGTTATGCGGAGCAGGAAGGGGATGGGGTTGAGTGGGATAATAGATCAGCTCATGATGGAATGACCCACTTCTGCTCCTATATCTTATGTCATTATAATCAATTTTCCCTGAAAGATCTTTTGAAATAAGTTTACTCATTTATTACTTCTTATAAAATATATGATCTGAAATGGGCAGTTCTTATATTGGTTTCATGATACATAAACTTAAGAAACTGTTCCTTATTCATCTAAACCAAGCTGATTTCCTGATTACTGCTGCTATGTCATCTTTTACCTTTATCGCTGCCTTCCTTTTCATTTCCACATTTCTTTCTCAATATAGAATTCCCAACCATGATGGCTGTGAATCCCAAATTACTTCTATCTGGTTTCCGGTAATTGTCTCGCACACAAGACTCATCCTTGATCATCGATAAATTCAACAGTCACCCAACAAGTGTGACTGCTTCTTAGGTCAAGTTATCCAGATAACTATTCCACACCTCACCCCACCCCCATCCCACCTTGAATCCATTGTAATGCTTTCAGTGCAGCAACCAATTCAAAGTCCTTTAAAATGAAAAGATTGACAACAGATATAATTGCCTGTGAACTTGGCAACACCCACAAATTGTAACTGAAGCACATCATCATACATATCCTTCAAAAGGTTTATTTTGGGGCAGATTTTGTGGTCAATGGTCAGACATTCCCATTCACAGCTGATCCCCAGCCCAAGTTGGATGCATCCCTGTGAATTCCTCAACAGAATCTGCAGTGTGACTGTGGAAAAATGTGGTGACTGCCAAAATGTTGACCAATTATCAACTTAGATCACTTTCACCCACCTTACTAATGAAATCAATGGACTGCTGAGTTTATGCATGAATAGGTAGAAATCTAAAACTTATTTGTAATAGGTCTGTCTGAAATCTTAATTAGTTTACTCACTTGTTTATTTTTAATTTCAAATATTAATAACTTTAGGTAAGCAGAGCCCATTTATTATTTCTATTTCTACATCAATATGATTGCCCTGTTTATAGGACAGTACAAAACTATATATTGCAGTATTCATGCTCTGGAAACCTTAACAACTTCCTATCAACAGAGGAGTTTATGTAAATTAGCAACATGTGGTTAATTACACTACTGCATAATGTATTCACAAAAGTAACTTTTCATCATCACAGGCGTAAATCAAATTACATACTAAAATGGTCTGGGGATCCAAGTGTTGAAAAAACGCATGTCAGAAACTGCAGGCGAACTTGCACCTCAGCACCGTGACCATACCTATATTGAAAAGATCAGCAGAAACAATGTTGAGAAAATAAGAAAACACTAAGCAGTTCACACATTGCTACTTTTAAGATTCCTACATTTTTCAATTACCAAAATAATGCAGTTAACAAGAAAGACACTAATGAATGTTCAGATTAATTTCAAAATTTCTTTAAGAATTTTAAAACATAACCAAAAACATGCAACATAATAAACTGGATACCTTTCTTGGTTGTGGCTTTAAGACCATCCCAAAATGAATGAACTCCCCAAGTTTTTTTTTAATTGACATAAAACAACTGTTTTACACATTATAGAAATCACAAGCTTCACCCTGGCTTTGCTGGTTTAAAATTAAGAGGTGCCAGATGATCAACAATGTGGTACCTTTATTCAAGATGGGTAGTAGGGACAAGTCAGGTAATTACAGACCAGAAAATCCAACATTAGTGTCAGATTGATTATTGGAAAAGACCTTGAAGGGCAGGATTAATCTTCATTTCAAGAGGAAGAAATTCATCAGAGATAGTAAGTAGATTTTTTTTGAAAAGGGGATTATATTTTTCAAGATGAATGCTGACTGCATCAATTAGGCTAGTACAGTTAACATTAGCATCAGAAAACCCTTTCACAAGGGTTCATGAGGGAGACTGGTCCAAAAAGGACATGGAATCAATGGCAAAATGGAAAATTGGATCCAACATTGGCAGTGGAAGATGATCCTATGTAATACTTCTTACTTGAAGCCTCTGACCATAAGAACCAAATGGATCTTTCCTGGATCCAGTATTGTTTGTTTTATATATTCAATATATGGAAGTGAACAAAATACACAAAGATTGGTGGCGCTGCTGTAAGTGAGAAGGGTAGTCTTTAGCTACAGAATAATATTGATAAGTTGGTATGATTGGCAGAGGAAAAATAGATATAATTTAATCCTGATAGATGTGACATGATACATTTTGCAAGGAATAAAAGGATAGCATGCACATAATGCAAGAACAGAAAGGTTACTGTATACATTAGTTGAGCTACAACTGGAGTACTGTGTTCAGATTTAGTTACCACATTTGAGAAAGAATGTGTTTTCACCAGAGGGATTGCAGAAGAGATTCACCAGAATGTTATCTGGGATGAGTTTTCCAAAGTGTGGGGAGAATCTAGATCAGCCGGATTTGTATTTGCTGGAGAAGGGAAGACTTAAGTAGTTCCTAAATGACATATATCAAAGAGACATTCCCCTTAGCCAGTGTCTACAACCACAGAGCAAAGGGTTAGAAAGGATTTGAGGGGGAAAATAATTATCTAAAGGCTAATTTAAATGTAGAACACACTGCCAGAGGTGATGGAGGGAGTTACTCTCACAACATTATAGTATTTAGATAAACATCAGAAAAATCATGGCATGGAAAACTATGGGTCAAATGCTGGGAAGTGCGATTAACATGGATCAGAATTTGATGCCAGCATAGCTGAGTTGCATAAATGTGTATAGTTGCTATAAAGGATAATTTAGGAGATTTTTTTCCTGTCATGTCAAGCAAACATGACAGCAAACCATTCAATTAGTATGGCTTTCTGTGATTAATATCCTATTTAAAGTTCTAAAAAAGGATTGAAAGAACTTCTCCAATCATGACCAAATATTGACCAGCCCAAAGATGAGGTGAAACCCAAGATAAAGGTAATAGGAGACTGAAGATGTTGTAACCTTGTAGGTCTGGCAGATCTATGGAGACAGAGAAATTATTGGCGTTTCAACTCTGGTGTACAGAATGCTCACCTCTTTATACTGGATAATCAGTATAAAGAGATGAGCAAGAGGGGTATGGAAAAAAGTGGAACTAGGGATATCAAGTTGTCAAAGAAAAATTTCATCATGTTTACTTTTTCAGCCCACCTACACAAAATTACAAAAATCTGTGAGTACAGTTTTCACACATTTGTCCTTCCATAATCATTATTGGAAGGGGGAAGGACAATCATGATGGACAGAGGGATTAGAAACATTGTCAAAGAGCAGTAGAAACCAGAGAGATAGCAGTGAACGGAGTCACAACTTCATGCGCACTGCCATTATGATTCACCATTATCATCCTGCCCTTAGAGAATGGTGCAAAGTGAATGGACTTGGGCTATAAATGTAATTTTCTCCTCAAAGTAACAGCTTCTTCCAATTATCATAACTACATCTTGCATCAAAATTATTCAGAAATCTCAAGATAAACAGTCTTGACAGAAAGTTCATTTCCATTCCATATCATTATTCTTTCAGTATATAACTGAATTACTAATATTTTCTTTATTGTATTTGATGCTTGGATCATTCAACTTCTCCAAGGAAAATAAACATCATAATTTCTACCAATTCCAAATTATGAAAAAGATATGCGTGACCTGCAACTCAAAAAGGTATTAATGTATAGACACGTATACTCACAGTAAATGTTTATGCACCCCCTCTCTGACTGCCTGAATGTAGTGTATCAGGTTGTCAAAGAAAAGTTTCATCATGTTTAGTTCTTTTTCAGCCCACCTACACAATAACAAAAATATGTTAGTATATTTTACACAAATTTGTACTTCTATAACCATTACTGGAGTGCACACTTGAAATAGTATGTAATAAAAATTGACATTCATTCACTGCTGGACAGGTGACCCACTCTTTTTTGGTGTGAATAATGGAGATTTGGCCTTGAAGAACTTAAAGATCACTACCTTTGAGATACGGAACAAAATTTGCTCTCACAATTTATGTTGGAAAATAAACAAACATCTTTTGAACTCCTGTTTCCTGATGCATGAGCAGATGATATGGCTATGGATATGTGAAAATCATGATACAAACCATTTTTTTGGAACGCAAATCCTATCTCCACCATAATGCAAGGGCTGCCTCTACAAAATTACTGAAAAAAAAACAGGTTGTGACTAATTCAAGGTAAAATTATTACATCATCTAGGTAGAGACAAGTTTATGAATACGTCCATAAAAATGTATCCAAGTCTCCAAACCCAAGGACTTCCTTCCACACCATACTAAAGTGATCAATACCCATTTTCTAATCACTTGTCAAACCCAAACTCCCAACTCCTCTGCTCCAACCAAAATTGTGACCATCTTTGATAACTTGCATTTCTATAGATTGTTTATCACAAAATATTGTCACCAAAGGTGCGTGATCAAATAAAATTTGATACCTCGCCATTTAAGGAGAGATTAGGACAAATAACCAAACTGTTGATCAAAGAGGGAGGCTTTAAAGAGTAATTTGAAGGCAGGAATAGGCAGTGAAACAGAACAACTTTCAGAAGAAATGCCAGACTTTTTAGAGCCAGCATGTTACCAATGGCAAGTCATTTAAATGCAAGATGAATAAGAAGTCAAAATTTAAGGGGTGCAGATATCTCAAAAGATTGAACCCAAAAAGAGAGGAATGATAGCAAGGAAAGATCTGAAAATAAAGGATAAAAATTTTAACTGGGGAGTAATTCAAAAGGAGCTAAACACACATGCAAAAAAATTAGTGATATAATGTGAATTCAGACATGGGCCCCCAAACTTTGCATGAATTCAAATTCATAGAAGAGAGAATGAAAATGGCCAGCCCGGATTACTTTAGAATAGCCCAGTATAGAAGTGCAGAATTCCATTGATCGATTCTATCTGGTCAATCACCAAGCCTACACAAGTTACTATTAAATGGTCAGTGCCTTCCTTTGATTCTTGATCTCTGACTCTAGACTTCTCAGCTAGAGAAACATCCTCCGTAGATCTAGCTCATCAAGCCCTCTTAAGAATTTTATATGCTTCAATGAGGTCACCTCTCATTCTCTGAACTCTGAAGTAGAGGCCTTGCCTAATCAATATCTCTTTGAATTGCCATCACAAGAACCAATTTGAGGATTATTTTTACTGTCAGCTCCCCAGATAAGCATTACATCTTTTGTAAGAAGACTAAAATATCCTGCAAAATATCCCACTTTGCCCATAATTAACTGAAGACCACTACTTTTGTCCTCAAATCCTGTTGCTAGAACTAACGTAGAATTTGCCGTCCTAATGTTCTTAGTTCAGATGAAGAGTCTTTGACCTGAAAGTTGTCAATTTTTTGCAGAAATACTGATCTTTGTTTTCTGTTTTTGGTTTTATTTAAGATTTTGTCATCTGCAGCTTTTTGATTTTCCCCTCTTCCTGCTGCTTTTCTTCCTTCCATGCTTACACCCAAGCCTATTGTGGTGTCACAATGATTCCTGGTACTCCTGAACTACTCGTCTCCTGGTCTGCCAATGTTGAGTATCATTGGAACTAAGTGATACTTGCTCTGAAGCGATCTGTCTGGCAGTTACTAGGAGAGGGATGGTGTCATTAGTACATTCAATTTATGGTTGAAACGAAGGTTAATGCTTCTGGTCCTCTCAACATTTGGCTAGTCAAGATCTTTCATCCAATACAGGATGTAAGAAAAGTAAACTATTTGAACAACAAAGGTCAAGAAAATAAGGAAGAGGCAGAACTGGGTTTTATCAATTCCAATATGAAAACTAACACTGTGATTTCAGATGTAACAAATGCCAGTATACGGTAGATAAATGGCTGTTAGTCAATAGAGCTTTGCGCGTTAAATCACTTCAAACATCATGTGGCACAAGCATCAATTTCATTATTTCAAATAAAACTTCCTCATAGACAAGTTATTAGTTGCTGTCAAGCTGCTTATGTTTAATAAAAACATTGCATTTCACCCACAGTTGGCGTGATCCACTTGATTCTTCATTTTAGACAGGCCTAATTTTTTTTGTGAGAAATTACAGTAAAATACTAGTTGCTCTCATTTTCATTTTTTTTAAAAAATCCAGCAGTTAAACATGAAAATCCAGAAACTTCATCAGTGATTGCCTGTCCCTTCAGAGGGTATGCTGTTTTAATACCTTCTCATTCAATCTTCAAAATTCAATGAATTAAGTGAAACTTTGTTTCTATGAACTATTCTCATTTTAAAAAATCTTGAAAATATTAACATAAGCAGGAATTTCATTTCATACTGTACCGAGATTATCATTTAACAATCTTCGGGCAGCACAGTTAGCCATCCAGATTCAAATCTAGCACCTTCTCCCAGTGTCTTTGTTGGTTTTACTGGAGGGCTCTGATCTCCTCCCTCCCTTCAAATTGTACGGGGGTTGTAGGCTGATTGGTGTATTTAGGTAGCATGGACTTGTGAGCCGGAAGGGAATGTTATCGTGCGGTACGTCTATTTTTTTTAAAATTAGATTTTAAAAACTGACAGTGAAATAATTATAATCAAATAGATGCACTATCAATCCCTTGTAATTATAAAAAATATATTGTTTAAATAATTGTTTTTATCAAAAGCTGCTATATTTCACTGTTAACACCTATACACACATCTTAATCTTTAATTCATCCTTTATAAAGTGCTAAAAGATTGGCTAAAATTGAGCTTTTAATTTTCTGAGAATTGTGAAATGTAATGAAATGCTCAGGTGCTAGCTGATATCACTACTGCTGGATGCCAAAGATGCAACATAATTATGGAGACACAAGAGACTGTGGATGCTGGAATCTGAAGCAAAAAAAACAAAGGCTGGAGGAACTCAGTGGCAGCATCTGTGGAAGTTGAAGGTTAATCAACATTTCTGATCAAGACCCTGCAATTGTACTCATTAATAACTGATAGAAAGAAAAATGAAACCATTGTCATATCTTTGTGAGAAGCTTTCTTTGAGATCAGCAACAAAGTCCCAAAGACAAACACCCAGTGCCACAAGGACAGCTTCTTGCCCTCTGCCATCAGATTTTTGAATGGACAATGAACCACAGACACTACCTCACTTACTCTTATTTTTGCACTAATGTATTTATTTAAAATTTTAATTTTTAGCAATATTTGCACTTTAAATGCTGCGGCAAAACAACAAATTTTGTGACATGTTCATATCAATAAATTCTGAAACATTGTCACTTCACAATTCGCAAAATGTAGTAAATCATCTGCTCTGTCGAGCTAGATCCATCATTAAAATCATAGCTGATCTGGCCACGGATTCACCTCCACTTAGCTGACTGTTCCCACAACAAAAAAAACATAAACTGATTAATTCATTGTTGTTTGTGTGATTGCCCTGTATAAAATAACTTTTATGTGTTCTTTGACTACATAAAAATATTGTTTGAGTTCTAATTGATGTAACGGGCTGAGGTAAAAGGGGGGGGGGGGGGAATGCAGCTGGAGGCAGAGGAGGACCTAAATAAATACTTTGCTTCAGTGTTCACTAGAGGAACTTGGGTGAATGCAAGGTCAGTGTAAAACAGGCTAATGTGGTGAATCATGCTGTGTTTAAGAAAGAAGTGCTGGATCTTCTTAAAAAGATTCAGATAGATATTGGGACTGGACGGGATTTACCCCATGTTACTACAGGAAGTGAGGGAAGAGATTGCTGGTGCATTGGCAAGGATCTTTGTAAACTCCCTGGCCACTGAAGTACCAGAGGATTGAGGTATGGCAATTAGTTTTAGACAAGAAGCATCCTGGAAATGAGAGACTATAAAGTTATATGCCTGTAATGTGCACAGGATTTATGAGCGTATCAAGGAATATAGTCTTCTCAGGGAAAGTCAGCATGACTTTGGGAGGGGCAGGACATGCATCACAAACCTGAGTGGGTGTTGAGGCAGTAACAAAAAAAAGTGATGAAAAATGATGTGGTGTAAATGGATTTTAATAAGATATTTGGCAAGATCCTCCATGGTAGACTCATTCAGAAAATCATGAGCAATGGGATCCAAGGAACCTTGGCTGCTTGACTTTGGAATTGGTTTGCCCGAAGAAAGCAGAATATGGTAGTAGATGGAACATATTCTGCTTGGACATTGGTGATCAGTTGCATTCCACAGGGATCATTCTGGGACCCCTGCTCTATGATTTTTATTATTAATGACTTGAATGAAGTGAAGGGGTGGCTCAGTAAGTTCTCAGATGATAAAGTTTGGATGCCGATTTGGGTCGAGAAGTGGCAGGTGGAATTTAAATCGGGATAAATGTGAAGTGAGGCACTTTGGAAGGTCGAACTTGAAGGTGGAGCACGTAGTTAATGGAAGGATTCTTAACAGTGTAGAGGAACAGAGACATTTTGGGGTCCAGGTCCATAGATCTCTCAAGATTCCCATGCAAATTGATAAGAGAGATTGAGGTGTTGGCTTTCATTAGTCAAGAGATTGAGTTCATGTGCCATGAGAATGTTGCAGCTCTATAAAACTTTGGTTAGAGCACGGGAGTATTGCATTCAGCTCTTGTCACCTTATTACAGGATGTAGATGCTTTAGAGAGTGTGCAGAGGAGATTTACCAGAATGCTGCCTACATTGGAGAATGTATCTTATGAAACAAGAGTGACAGAGCTAGGGCTTTTCTCTTTGGAGAGATAAAAGATAAGAGGTTATTTAAGAGGTACATAACATTATGAAGGGATTAGATTGGGTGGACAGCCAGCACCTCTTTTCCCAGGACAACAATAGCAAGTACCAGGTGAGTGAAGGAAAGTTTAGGCGAGATGTCAAAGTTTTTTTTTGACAAAGAGAGTGGTGGGTGTCTGGAATGCATTGCTGGGGGTGGTAGAGTTGGTACAATAGGATCACTCAAAAGACTCTTGGATAGGCACATGGATGCAAGAAAAATAGACTGACCAGGCACCTAACTTAAAAATGATCATGCATTTGACAATCTTGAATTACTTACATAGTTATCCAATGTGTGTCATAACTGCTCCCAAATTGCTGAAAGGTGCCAAAAAGTTTAGGCAAAAGACGAAGTGAAACTACCACTGACCTGAATAAAGTGAAATATTCAAGGCATTATTAATATTAAACAAATCATTTAATTTTGGATGGCAAACAAATTTATCATTCGCAAGCTGTTTTGTCTGATAATGAAAATTATGCTGTCAAAAGTTTTTTTGAACCTGTAATTTTTATTTTAATTAATTTGCATTCTAAAATAAAAAAACAAGAATAAATGATTAGTTGGAAGTTTTAATTTCCTGTTATAAATTTAGTTTATGTAAAGAATCAATCATTTACTGCATATTTTAAGATTTAACAGCAATTCAACTTCAGCTTGGACTTCACCCTTACCTATCATTTGCTAGGTTTTCTAAACAACCTTCAATGAATCTCATTCTAATCTGTCGGTCAGTAAACCAGCACACAAGGGAGCACAGTAGTTTCTCAGCTTCATTTATCAATCCCTCTGAAAGGTGAACCTATGCAAACAAACAATAAGTAACCAAAGATACTATATTCAAACAGTTTTGAATTCTTCTAATGAATGTAAACATACCGCATCTTCATCTTGTACCAAGTCCCAAAGAAGAGTATTACCCTTCTTGCAAACATTGTCTAAATTGATATCCGTTACTGCATTGGAATTGTATTGATGCTTATGAACACTGGGAGCTGAAGAAAGAAGATACAGGATCCAAGTACTAAAATACAAAACTGATTCAAAAGCAAATAATATATGGAACTTCAATTTGCCATCCAAATTCACAGCATCAGGTATTATGATCCATGCTCATTGTATATACGAAGGGTAGTTTTTAAAATGTCAACCTCTTAACTTGCCTTAACCTCCTCAATGTTTGAAAAATAATCCCCTCCTGTTTCTTTTTTTGTGAAGAGCAAACCTATCATTTAAGAAATTATATTTCTATTTATTGTGATGTTACATTACAACTCTAACATTCGATACTTGAACAGTAAAAGTTATACCATGCACGTCATGTACAAATAACACATTAGCCAAGCCAGAATTTGTGAAACTTATTCTGTTATTTTATAAAAAGCTATGTGTTTGCAAGAAATAAAGTCACACCTGTTATTCAATTCTAAAATGAAATTAGCTTTAAATCAATTACCTTTCTAAACTTTATGGCAATGATTCGTGGGGGCATTGTGTCCTAACATCCTTTTCCTGAGCATTAATTTACTTCATAGATTTTTATTTAAGTCTAACATTTTTGGATCCATTTGTATGCTATTTGGAACATCTTCTCATGAACATAGTTCATAGACTCTTAAACAAATGCTAATTCCTCTTTCCAGTAACAATCTGCTATAGGAATCTATGTCAATGCAGCTTCCATTCCTGTACACTCCCTCTCAAAGTCATATATCACTCTTAATCATGGTGTTTTATTCCTGTAATCCCAAAAGAAAATCAACCATTTCTGCTCATGGGCATTTCAGGGGTATGTGTATCAATTAGTGATCACTCTAAAGGGCCAAGTTCAGACAGGGGAAAGAATCCAAGATCAGGCCATGGACAAAAATTGGACAATTTTATTCTGGACTGTTTAAAGAAACACATATACAAACAACTTCATTAACTCCCTACATTCTGTCAACCAATTAAATATTTTTCAAGTGTAATCACATTTACAATGTTGGAAATATGAAGTACAATTCTGTACAGTAACTCACACAGTCTTGCACCAGTAATCAAGATATGGTGGTATTTGCAGATAGAAAAAAGAGTAAATGGTTCAGGTTAATAATTAATTAATCAGAATCTTAAGACACATAGGAAGCTACAAATGCTCTCTGTTCAGCATCAGAATCTTAACTTATTTGTCTCTCTTCAGATAATGCCAACACCCTGAGTACTTCCAGCATTTTCTATTTTTATTTTAAATTTCCAACATCCACAGCATTTTACCTTTGAAATAATAAGCTCATCTAAGAGATTGAATTAAATGTTGCATCTAAAAAAAATACCTGTGATAGGATAGCCCTTGAGTGGTCAGCTCTCAGGAGTGGAACTGAAACCTACCATCTTTTGATTTAGAGGTGAAAATGCACCGCTTGAGCCAAAACTGACGTTAAAAAATTAAAGCAAGCTCCTTAAAAGTGCATTATAACAGCACTGAAAGGATGGAATGTGTGATGAGATTATTAAATTTGCTTATAACCAAGAATACTGAATTCCTAAAAATGAGATTGGAACTCAATTGACTGTGCTTATTATGTTCAGGATACATTTAATATTTTCAGTTACTAAAACTAAATTCAGCATTGTCATAAATGTGAATTTCTCTCACCCAATCCCTCTAATACTGGCTAAAATCAAACATATAAAATGACATTACATTATGGAAATAAATTTGGATTACTATCCGTAATTCTCAATCAACAGTGCCAGATGAGCAAATGCCTTTGAATTCTTCCATTTAAAGTTAAAAATATATATTCATTTTCCTTACCTTGACTAAGATGTTCATGGTAGATAGATGCAAGATTAGGTAAATGTTGTTGAAGGTGAGATGTAAGTTCTGCATGAGAATTAATCTGTACAAGTTCTTCCTCACAACCTGATTCTTCTCCATCAAAGTCTGCCATGTTTTTTTCAGACTTCGCACTGACCTGAGAACTACTACAGCTGACATCATCTGCACTCATCATATCATCACCCAAGTGCCTAGAAAATAATTATAGGATTTTTATAATTTATTTTCTTTATTACATTTGTAATGTAAGGCAATTCTTATGGACTTTCACTACACTATTCATGTAATGCAAATATAATTTAGATGCATGAAATTAATATACAGTCCATGTACCGGATAAGGTGTAAAGACAAAAAAAATCTCTGAAATCCCACAGATCTCCACATCACCCTATTTTTATAATTGGTTTGAGTTCAAAACATCCTATCTGCACAAAATGTCAGAATTTTAAACAAAATAATAACATTTGTATCACTGAAGGGGAACTGGTTTACCATCAGAGATCAATAGAAGACTGGCACAATAAACTTTTCTCATAAGAGTGCAAAAAGAGGAGTTAATTTAGCCTCTCAAATTAGCCTGATATTTGATGATTCTGGACCTCCTCTACTTTCCTGCATAACCCTCAGATCCTCCAATTGTCTCAGATTCCTAAAAGCTCCAAATTTCAAAACGCACAGCATCCCTAATAAAAATCTAAGGATGAGATTTCTGGATCTACAATACCTGTGAAAAAAGAAATTTTCAACCCCCTTCTCCTGAGATAAATGCTTTCTTGCAATAAGCCCAGTGGAAAAAGCCCTCAGAATTAACTCTGATCAATTACCCTGAAAATGTTGAGTCTCAGTTAATTTTTTTCTCAATGTTCTAAATCTAAGCTCTCTTGAATATAAACCAATCTTTCTCAATCTCTTTTCTAGAATTCCCTTGGCCAAAAAAAAATGTGAAATGTTCTCACACCAACACAAAACCAAGTGTACATCTTGGTAATGGACCCAAAGTTAGGCACAATACTCCTTACATCATTTGATTTCAAAATAACTTCTGTTAGATTGCAGAGTCTTTTACAGAGTCTACAAAATAATAGATGGAAATTAACAAAACTAATTTATTCCAGTATTAAACAGCATGAAGAACTGTTGCGTTTCATTCAAATGCTAAGTGATACGAGTTCAGAAAATCTTTGTGAAACTTACCCATCATGATGTTGCTGCTGACCAATGAACCGTCTGCAGTTAAATATTTCATTTCCAATCGTCTCTCCTAAAAAATCTCCAGTCCGAGTAATACATGAATCTTGCGAACCTTGTGATACGTGTGCAGTATTTATTTCCCCTGACATATCACGTTCAGAGTCCTCAGGATGTGAGCAAGTATCGAGAAGTCTTATTCGATTCTCTCCTGTTGGAACTGCATCAGTACTGTAAGAATTATCTTTGCCCGATCCACTATCAGGTCTGTCACATTCTGCTCCACCAGGTGATTCAGACATACAAATTCCCGACTGCGATTCTGCGCTCAGAGTTCTTAACTCAGGATTCCTGCTCTCATTCTGGGGGCTCTCATCTCCCTCCTCATCATCGTCGTCGTCATCCTCTTCTTTGAGGGCTTCACTGTCTGCCATATCCTCGGAGCGGACTTCACTTGCTGGACTTCCAGCTGACTGACTGGCATGGCTTGAATTAACTTCATTACTAGAACCATCACTGTGCCCACTGCTACTGCCAGGCCCACTACTGGCATCTTCACCACTATTGGCAGTCTCATCAGAACTTCCTTGCATAGACTCCTAGGAAAAAATATTAGTTGCTCAATTAAATTATTCAATTTTATTCTTGTTATTGAAAAATTCTTAGAAAAGTTCATTCAACAGGAAAGCAACAGTCCTTCAAGAATTCAAATTGTTTAATTATCACTTTTAAGATGTACTGTATAATTATTCTCAAGGCAAAAATAAATTCTTGCTGAAGGTTAGGAAAGTTCTTTACATTTACTTAAAATGAGTAAAAGCCATTGATAATTTACTAAGTCATTAACTAAAACTCAAACTTCAAGCTGTGAAGTAAAGGAATGGCAGAGTAATTTGGTGGAGTAGACTATGTACCTTTTACCATGTGGAACATCATCAATGACCTGGACAGCCATGTGTGCAGGAGGAGTCTCCAACAGCAATAGCTTGAACTCCAGGTTATGGAGCTGGAGCAGCAGCTTAAGTCACTATGACACAACTGACACGGAGAAATTTATGAACAGCGCATGTAGAGAAGTGGTCACCCTATGCATTTAGGCAGAGAGGGAATGGATGGTCAGCAGACTGGAAACAGAAAGCAGAAGTCTCCCATTTCCACTCTATTTTTGGATATTGATGAGTACCAATGGATCTGAAAGGGAGTGAAGCATAATAGCACAAGTGGTTCAGCTGCACAGGAGTAAAGGAAGCAGAGTAGGAGAGCAAATGTAACAAGGAATTCAATAATTAGGCATAGCTGCTTTCATAGATTCAATACCAGGATGTGATGTGACCTCACTGGTGCAAGGGTTTACACAAAAATGCTGGACAAACTCAGCAAGTCTTTAGGTAGCAAAGATAAAGATACAAGACAAACGTTTCCAGCAGGTGCCTGGATAAAATGGCAGGGGGAGAGGCAGGGGCAAGAGCACAGGCTCAAAGGCAAGAGGTCAGAGATGAATTTGGGTGGGAGGGCATAAGAGAAAAAAAAGCCAAGAAGTGATAGGGGGAGGAAATAACACCCAAACAAAGGTGTGGAGAACTGGAGGAAAGGAAATCGGGGAATAGGGAAAAGAGGGAGACAGGGCAGAGGCCTAACGGAAAACAGGGAAGTTGATGTTAATGCCATCGGGATGGAAGAGTGCCCAGACAGGATTTTAGGAGTTGCTTCTCTTTGTGTAGCCTCGGTTTGGCAGTGCACGAGGCCATAGGCAGAGATGTCAGCATGAGAATAGGGTGTGCAATTCAAATTATTGGCCAAAGGGAGGTCCCCCTATTGCAGCGAATAGAGCAAAAGTCCTCAACAAAACAATCTTCCAGACTGCATCTAGTTTCTCCAATGTAGAGAAAGCCAATATAGGTACAATGGGTGCTGTAGACCTTGCAGAATCAAAAGCGTTGCTTCACTTGGAGCTCCAACTGATGGCGAGAGAGAGGAGGTGTGGGAGCAAGTCTAGCACTTCCTGCAGACACAGGATAGGTACTACAGGGACTATTAGTGGGATGGGATGATTCAATAAGGGAGTCATGGAGTGACTCTAAAGAAAGCAGAGAAGAGAAGTTGTGTCTGGTGGTGGAATCACGTTGCAGGTGGCATAAATTATGGATTTGGAGGCGAGGATGAGGGAAATTGTGTCCTTTCTGTGACTAGGGGCAGATGTGTGGAAAATGGAGAAAATACTTGTGAGGGCTGATTTTGATGCTAGTATAGGGAAAGCCATTTTTTTGGAGGACATCTCGGATGATCTGAAATCGATAACCTCATCCTGGCAGCAGATGCAATTGCAACAGAGGAAGAGAAAGGAATAGAATCCTTAGAGGGGACCATGTGTGAAGAGTAGTCGTCGAGGTCATTGTGTGAGTTGGTGGATTTGTAGAAAGCGCCCATAGAGGGTTTTTTCTCTCAAGATGGAGACAGAAAGGTTGAGAAAGTGGAGTGTTGTCATAGATGACCAACTGAATTTGAGGTTGGGGTTAAAGTTAGTTAAAAGTGAAATGGATAAAAATGATGAGCTCATCATGGGTGCATGAGGTAGCACCAACAGTCACCTGCTAACTTTTTAACTCCATAGTCTATGGGTGCATGGAACAGCTGCACAGCACCCTGAAGGAAGAGTGAACAGCCTGGTTAATTTCAGTACCAATGACACTGGCAGAAACACCTTCAGCCATAGTTTAGGAAACTTGGAAAGAGGTTGAAAAGTAGGATTTCAAAAGGTTGTTATGACTGGCTAACTAGTTGTGCAACATGTTAGTGAGTAGGAAGATGGAGCAGAAAACTGACTGCAGATACAGTGTACGAGAAAGGACTTTATATTCTGGAGAAATTATAGTGGCTTCAACAGAAATGTGATCGATATCCTTGTGGTCACCCATGCTATTTACGGCAGCAGAGGGAAAAAAAATCAGATTTCAAATGAAGATGGTAAAAGAGCCTAGTTTGAAATAGATTATAGGGTCTCAGGTGTAAGTGTATTCAGGAAGGCAAAGGGAAATGAATAGTAAAGGACAGTGATGGGGTCATGATAAGCAGAATCAATCAAGATGGAGAACAGCATAATCTTGGAGGTTATCCACTTTGTGAGACCACAAAATATTGTGGTTCAAAGTTAACTGAGAATCTTGTGCATGAAAGACAAGAAGTTAGTGTACAGGTACTGTAAGAAATTAGGAACGTGCCACGTGTTAGTGATAGTGAGTAGGAAATGGGGTAATGGAATAGAAATGTTTTGATGCAGTTTTATAGGCACTAAATGGAGTACTGCATAGTTTTGGTCTCCATATTTAAGGATCTGTTTACATTGAAGGCAGGGCAAATAAAGTTCATCAAGCTGATTCCTGGCATGCAAATATTGACCATGAATGAAAAAGACAAAGCTGGTTGGGCCTATATACAATGAGGAATGACAGGTAGTCTTATTGAAGCCTAAAAATTTGAAGGGGCTTGATGCATGCTGACAGAATGCTCCACCTAATGAAGGAATAACTAAAAAAGCATATCATCAAATTAAATTACTGATGATATTAGTCAGTGATGAGGAATTTCTTTTAAGTCATGAATAATTGAAATTCTCCACCCAAGAATTGCAGAAAAACTCAGAATAAACTCAAAGCTGACATTGACAGGCATTTGGATGCCAAAGGAATTGAGAAGTATGGGAAAGTAGCATTGAGGTCAAGATTGAAGAAAAGAAGAAGCTTGAAGGGCCAACTGGCCCAGATCAGCTTTAAATTATGTTCTTTAACAGTCTGATAATGACACATGACTGGAACTTAGTCCTTCCCACTGAATTGACTTGGATTTTAAGGTTCATACCTCTGTATCAGACAGTCGCTGTTGGCCACGCTTTGCTCTGTTCATCATTTGCTCATCCATTTCAATGTCACTGCCTCCACTATGATGTGTGTCACTGTTGTCACTACTCTGTGGACTAGCTGCAGGGGATCCTGTCAAATGTTTACATGCTTTGTAAATTAATTAAAAGCAGTTAACAAACATTCTGAATGGTCTAATTTTTATTAAGATTATACATTAACTCTTAATCTTAACCAATGACTGCCTCATACATTAAAATAGCTGAAAACGAGCCATTGCACAGAGCACTGTTCTCAGTTCTTCTCGCTCAAAGCAAATAAAGAGTAAGCTACTAATATACTTTTTTTTTTAAAAATGTCATACAGTTACATCCTTTAATACATGGAAGTTAGTCAAGAATTCAAAAGAGCACCAAGCAGATATCATTCTTTACATTACAATCTTGCTTTCAATTTCAATAAGATTCCACCTGCATTGAATTCGCCCATCGTTATTGAATGAAGATCTACCGGAACCAATGCCTGAAGAGGGTGCACAAAATCAGTGAACCGGTGCGGACTCAAAAGGCCAACATGGCCTGTTTTCGCTCCGTAAATGGTTATATGGTTTTTTGCCCTATCCATTGAAGTAATCTTTGTTTTAGTATAGTACTCTAGGTAATAAAAACATCCAAGATAAATTGTTTGATCACTTCAGTGCAGATTTTCATTAAGGAATTCAATGAGATTTAGTCCAATCATCAGTTCCTTTTTATTATTACTTGAATTGAGGTCCTTAAACAGAATTAAATACAGGCAGTCCCCAAGTCACGAATGATTTCTTTTTCCTGGGTCTGTCCATATGGCAAATTTGTACGCAAGGCAGAACAGGAACTAACAGTTCTTATTTAGCGTTCGTGAGAAAACATTATGCGCATGCACCAATTGGGGGCACAATGCACACGTGCAAGTTGTGAACACCCCGTTCGTAATCCGGGGACTGACTAGACTAAAGAGTCACCATTGAAGATTATGGTAGTTTGATCATCATTTAAGAAAAAAAATTGTATAGACAATTTCTCAACACAAGGACGATTTTTTTTAAGGTTCTTAAAAGACCAGTGGGCAATGCATAATGGGAAGTAACCATTTATATCTAACCAAGAATAGAACGTGGATCTTGAAGGGAAAATGAACTTGCAGAAGGGATTGAAAGAAGAGAAAAATGGAATTCCAAGCTTAGGTGGTAAGGCAAAAGTAGAGAAAGTCATGAAGAGGGAATCAAAATATGATACTCCTCATCTAATCTGCAACCATTGCCAAACTTTTCCAATTTCAACCTTGACATTACTTCCAGGTTTACCACGCAGTGCATAAACTTTCACTTTAATTTATCCATTTGCTTACGCATTACCACTGCATAATTAACTTAAAAGTCAAACTTCTATTCATTTTTTTTTAAGTTAGTACAGGTACACGATCCTTATGGGGACATCTAAAATGCGGACAGCTCCAAATTCCGGCAAGTGGGGAAGAGAGGTGGCAGCGCGAGTCGGGCGAGTGAGAGACCGGCAGCGCGAGTTGGGCAGGCATGGGCGGAGACTGGCAGGCGATGGGGGAGACCGGCAGCGCGAGTGGAGCAGGGGGGAGACCGGCAGCGCAAATCTGGCGGCCGGGAGACCGGCACCGCAAGTCTGTCAGGCAAGGGGGGTGGGCGGAGACTGGCAACGCGAGTCGGGCAGGTGGGGACCAGCAGCGTGAGTTGGGCGGGCGAGGGAGGGTGGGGGGAGATGGCAGGGCAACTGGAAGGGGGTGGATATGGCAGCACAATTCGGGTTGGCTTAAATATGGGTTTCCGAAATCCGGAAAAATCCGAAATTTGGAACACACTGTCTCCCAAGGGTTCCGGATAAAGGATCGTGTACCTGTACTTCGGAATAGAATTCAGGAGCTTTAATAATTACGAACTTTATTATTTCACAACAACAAATTCCAACAATTTGTTCTTAAGTTTTCAATGTGCGAGCTAAGGAAAATGAATTAATATTGTGAGTATTTTTAAACATCATTTGATTGTCTTAGATGAGTAACATTTAAAATATTGTGATGTGGACAATGAAGGATAAAAAGGTTATTAAAATTAATCCTGTTTAAGTTACTATTTTTCCTCTGTACTTTCCAATCGTGCAGTTCAGCAGGCACATTAGCTTCTTCAAAGTAAGAACGATAAACAAGACTGAATTTTTGAGTCCTCCTGCTATCAATGGGATGAAAAACCAGCTTGGATTCAAATAGAAATGAATAAAATTGGTGAAACTCTTCCGGAGTTAATTTTGTATAAATGGAATAGTGAGTAATTTAAAGGAACTAAAGATTTTTCCGTATCGAATCATATTTTAAACATATGGAATGGAATTCATATTGAGAGAAGAATTAAAAATTATCAATTACCAAAAATGTTGTTAAAACAAAATCAATTTCTTCCTTTTACTTTGAATAATTCTTTATTTGATCATTGGTTTAGTAAAGGTTTACAGAGAATAAAAGATTGTTTCTTAGGATCTTTTTTCTTAACTTTTGATCAATTAAAAGATTAATACAATATACATAACAATACAATTTTTGGTATATATTTTTAATATAAATATATTTATATTAAAATATATTTATATTTATATAAATATATTAAAAATATATTTGAAAAAGAGACTGGGAGCAGATTTGAAACTCCATAAACAAAGTCAATTTGAAGATATAATAACAGATACATTTGTTGTTAAGAAATGTATTACTAATATGAATATAAAATTACAAGAGACTGTAAAGAAAAATTTATACAAATCAAAAATCTGATGGGAGAAAGATTTAAATATACAAATTGAGGAGGAGATTTGGTCAAAATTATGTTACAAATACAGTAAATGTTAGATATCAAGGGTTCAAATATAACTTTCTTCATCTATTATATTATACTCCACACAAGTTAAGTGGACTTAATCCTCATTATTCAAGTAAGTGTTTTCAATGTGCAAAAGAAATAGGGACTTTTTTTGCATTCAGGGTGGTCTTGTGATAAAGTAGAAAGGCTTTTGGAATTAACTGAGTTTATTATTAGGACAAATTATGAAGATAACAATACCAAAGGATCGAAGAATATTTTTACTTGGAGATATTTATGAAAACAATATAAAATTGAAATTGGACAAATACCAAGAAAAATATTTAAGTATTCCAATGGCAACTGCAAAGAAATGTATAGTGATATCATGTTATTAAGTAGATGGTATAATGAGATGCAAAAATTGTATACCTTTGGGAAAAAATTACATATAGTTTAAGGAATAGAGTTGAAAATTTTTATCGTATTTGGAATCCATAGATGTATTTTATGGATAATTTTCCATCCATCGATCTTATCCACTGCTCTTAATTAGTAATTTTTAATTACAATTAATGATTGTTTATGCTAATATTATTGTATATTAAATGATAGGTGTTTCTTTTTCTTTCCTTTTCTTACTTTTGGGTAGGAGGGGGATGGGGTGAAAATATATAAAAGTACTTTTTTTGTATCATTGGCTCTGGATATTTGAATAATGTTTTAGTCATTTTATTCCTGTAATGATGCAAACAACTAAATAAAATTTTTTAAAAGACTGAATTTTTGCCATTTTCCTTTTAACATTTCAGTCAAAGACCCTTTGTGAGAACTGGGAGAGTTTAAATTACTTCTTCTAGCTCCAACATAGGATCCTTTACCTGAATAATTATCTGTGGAAAGAGAAACAGAGATGCTGTTTGATTTGGCATTTCCAATTTCAGTATCAGAATTCAGACATTTTAAATTTTTTTCTGAAATCAATGAAACAGACTAAAACAAGATACTAAAATGATGTTATTCCTTTCCAAATTTATACAAGTTGACTTCCTAGTCAGTGTATATACAATCTGACGAAATAGTGTTTCTCCAGACAACAGTGCACACACAATGCACAGTACATAATAATCACATATACTGTATACCAAAAGATGCATTAAAAATAAATATAGAAATATTTTGGGGTGATTTACTCATTTACAGGATACTGTTCATCAATCTCACAGCCTGCAGGAAGAAGCAATTTCTCAATCTGGGAGTCCTGATTTCGATGTTGCTGTACCTCCTTCTTGATGGTAGCATGTTAAAGAAATGGTGTTCAGGATAGAAAGGTTCCTCAATAATTCTTTTAGCCCTATTTAAGCAATGTTCCCAGTAAATGTCATCAATAGAAGAAAAGGAGACCCCAGTGATGTTCTTGGCTTCTTTAATGATCTTCTGTATGGACTTTCAGTCCAATCTTTTGCAGCTACCATAATATGCAATGGTGCAGCCAGACAGGACATTCTCGGTTGTGCTCCTGTAAAAAGTTGTCAAAATGGGGCTGGTAGTCTTGCCTTCCTCAACTTCCTTAGGAAATGTAGGCACTGCTGCACCTTCCTGACTCATGAGGAGAGATTCAGAATCCAGGGCAAGTCATCCTTTATATGCACACCAAGGAACTTGGTGCTCTATATGACGGAACCATTGATGTGTAGTTGAGAAGGGTCGATCTCCTTCCTCCAAAAATCTACATTCATCTCCTTTATCCTGTCCATGTTGAGACTAAGGCTGTTCTCACACTATTTTATAAGCCATTTAACTTCCTCGCTGTAAACAGTCTCATTATTGTTGTCAATGAAGCCAACTACTGTTGTATCATCCACAAAATTCTGTTAGAATTGAATCTGGCAATGCAGTCATGAGCCAGCAGCATGAACAGTAGCGGGCTAAGCACAGAGCCCAAAGGGTCACCAGTGCTCAGCGAGAGGAGACAAAGTTTTGCTATCAACCCGGACTGACTGCGGTCTTTTGGTCAAAAAGTCCAAAATCCAGTTGCAAAGCATGTTGAGTCTCAGCAAGGACATTTATCCACCAGACTCTGAGGTACGATTATGTTGAATGCCAAGCTGAAGTCAATGAACAACAGCCTGGCGTATGAGGCATTGTTCTCTAGATGGGTCAGGTTGCAGTGGAGGGGCTATACTATAGCATCATCCATGGACCAGTTTCAACAGTAGGCAAACTGAAATGGGTTCAATATTGCTGGAATGTGCTCAATTGCTCAAAGCAGTTCATGATCATAGTGGTCGGTGGCACTGGGTGGTAGTCATTTAGACCAGTTACAATCACTCTCTTGGTGGATGGATTGAATCCTGCAGGGACAGTGGACTGCTGCAGTGAGATGTAGAAGATATCCATTAGAACCTCCGTCAGTTGGGCCACACAGTCCTTCACCACCTGACTGGGTAGGTTGTTGGGCCCTGCAGCTGTGTATGGGTTCACCTTGGTAGCTTGACTAAATTCTAAGCTTGACCAAATACAGGAACTGACTTGCTTATTTACCAAGCCAAAAAGGGGATAGTATCAGTGAGGATGACCTCATGTGCACAAGATAGATGAGAATTTTAACAAAAAATTGGTTTCCATTGAAATCAGAAGGGACTGAACTACACCATGGAACTGATAGACCAATAGAGAGCATCAACTAAAACAGTCAGGGCCAAAGATGAAAATACAACTTCATTACACAAGAGGCCCATGAAGCAATGAATACCATGAGAGTTGGTGAGGCCGACTGTCAGTTGTTTCGATGGACACCTCCCATACACTGCTCTTGTTCATTTCCAACTTATAAAGAGATTGGTTTGCAAACTGTTCTCAGACATGGAAGTCTGCAGATGCTATTACAGTAAAAGCACAGAAATGCTGGAGGAACTCAGCAGGTCTCGCAGTGACATTTTAGTTATATATATTTACCTACTATGGATGCTGCAAGACCTACTGAGTTCCTCCAGTATTTCTGTATTTTTACTGAAGCATGGAACCCCATCATAACCTGGATATTTCCAAAACAATATTTCTGAAATAACTACTGAACTACCTTCACAAATCAAAGCCTTCCAACACTATGACTAGACAATGAAACAAAAATATTTCAGGTAAAGGAGAATCAACATTTGGAGAACAGGTTTAAACATGGAAATTTCTCCCAGTATTACAATAGCCTCACATTTTTTGATATAATCCATTTTATGGTGCTCTTATCATTATTGTTCTATTGTTGGAACAGCCAATGTGTAAAAAATATTAAATATCATTCCAATAAAAGGTTCAAGAAAATTAGTAAAAATAAGAGTGGAAATATACAAGATTATCATGCAACAATAGTTTGAGCAAACAGACTAATACTATAAATTTATAACTTTAAGTAAAAATGTTTCTAATACATTTTGATGTTTTAATTGTTATTGGTACAGTACATGCAAGATAGTTAAAGTAATTGCAATTAGTGTTTTTCTTGGAGTAACATGGCATAGGATTGATTGTTAATTAATTTAAAAATAATGCTAACACCAAAAAATGTGCTGAAGCAAGAATATGGTTGGTTGCTGCACACTAGTTATCAGGGCACCAGCTTTGCAGTGAGCTGGAGCAGTGACAGGTTTGAACCAGGCAGATATCTCATAGAAAACATAATTAAATCTGCAAAGAATGTACTAATGAAGGGTGGCTTTCAAAATAACTGAATAAGGAATTGGACAAAATTGGAGGAATTAAAAAACTCGTTCCTAGAGCAACTTCATTTGAAGCAACATAAAGATGCATTATTGAGGAAAGGGATGAATGCCACAAAAGATAGTTATTTTGTAAGAAAGAGTAAAATTATATCGATATAACATTTAGATGAGAGTTTATTGTCATATGCACAAGTTCAATGTACAGATGGACTGAAATTCTTACTAGTGGATAATTTAACCAATTCTGTTCCAAGTCAAGCTGGATCTTTAGGAAATAATTCAGGGGTGTAAAGAATATTGAAGACATAAAACCCATTACACCAGCTCATGAATACCCTCGTTTATTGTCAATTCAACACTCATGGTGAATGCAATAATAATCTTTCCAGTGCATATTTCCTCAAATCATTATACACTGCACATATTAACGCTCATATCTGAATGCATTCTCTAACACTGCACTAACCTTTCTTATTTCCCAAAGGGAGGTTTGTATTAAGAAGAGAAGCAAAGGAGCTCTGCTTGGATAATTGCGCCTTGGCAGCAAGTGCATTGTTCCAGAGGGCTTTAATGAGCATTGACGCCAAGTACAGGGTCTGTGAACAAGGCAAAGTAACAAAAGCATTATCACTTTACTAATTCTTTCAGAAATAATAAGCCTGAACCACAGGGCTATGTAAAACTCAAGATTTCAAAAATCCTTTGTTGTCTTTGTCCGTATCTCAGGAGCACAAAAAGAACCAAGCCCTTAATGGTAGATTATTCTGCCTTACTCTTAAATTGTCATTTCCTCCAAAAAACACCTCCATGCTGTAGAAACTTTATTTAAGACTGTTCTGATAAACATGCAACTCATTAACCTGCATCCTGGAGCCAAAACAACATGCAGTCCAAGTCACATAATAAATACTTGATAGGAATCCAATTCTATGCCTTTGCAAATCCTATATCCAAAATTATTTTTGAGGACAAATTAATTTTCAACATTTATTTTTCATCTCATTCAGTTTCAGTTTCCTGGAAAGTCTTTGGTCCTTTTTTTTCATTTGCTTGGATGACACCATCTCCAACTATAGAGTCTCCTAAACCCCTTTGTTTACACCAAGGATAACCATTAACCACAACTGATGGAATTAGTGGTTTGATAACCAGTTTCAACTTTTATAGCATATATATTCATGTAATAGTCAACCCCTTGTAAAAATTGAACACCCCCCCCCCCCCAACTGTTTTGGCCCGGAAATCATGCATTTTCCATATGTCCCATGTAAAAGTTAACCTCCATTTTTTGGCCCTGATGGCCCACCCATCTGAGATCCCGACTGCTGGCCCATCCAAGCTTCCAACACCTCATTTGTGATCCCTTGCCTCAATCACCCGCCCAACCAAGCTCCCGACGCTCTGGCATGGATCCTCGCCCCAGCTGCTCACACACCATAGCTGCCTATGCCCTGACCACGGACCCTGCCCAGGCCATCCATCCATCCAAGCTTCCAACACCCTAAACACAGACTTACCACTTGGCTCCAGCCATCCAAGCACCAGACAAAAGTTTGAATTATGTAAAAGTCACCCCTTCCCCAAATTTGACCCAAAAATAGTTTTAAAAAGCATAAATATTACACAAGTATTTACAGTAGTAGTTTTATGATTTGCACCAATTACATTAACTTTATAATTATTGATTTTTCTGAAGATTCTATTCCTTTCTTTCATTAATTGTTACCGTTCCAAATCACCTACTTTGCATGCTCATGTACAGGACACTGAACATTCTTATGCAGGGAAACAAATTATACAAAGAAAAAATGCATACATTGGGCATTCAACTCAAATATGCTTCCTTCATTTTCTCTTCATCTAATCCTAACAACATTTTTGTATCTCTTATGCATATCAATATTTTCTCTAAATATAACAACTATTTCCTGTTATAGAGTGCTCCATTACTAGTCCTGCAAGGAAAGAGGTTTATTGTAAATTTACACTTGTATATTCAAAACTATCTTGCAGTTATGATCCTAAGTTTTGGACCTGCAAAAGTAGCAACAGTTTCCCTATGGCTACCACATCAAGCACATTCACAACCTTAAAACCACTGAACTTTTGTACTTGACAGAAGCCCCAATCTGTACATTGTTTTTGATAATACACTTTGATACATTCTGCTAGTTGCTTTTAAACAGTGCATGAGGACAAACTGAAATAAGACAAAAAAAATAAACAGCAAGACCAGTGAGAAAATTAACCATTTAATCCATTTTTCATCTGTTGACTGTTAACAGTTACATTATTACAATACAAGACAGAAATGTGCATAGATCTTACCTGTTCTGTGTGGACACTTGGATGAAGATCAGAAACTAGATTAAGAAGGTGACGGAGTGGAACAGGATCCAAGTGCTTAATAAGAGAAGGGAACAAATCATGGATGTATCGACTACAGTGCTTCAACTGTGGGTTGGAAGAAGAAACAAAAGAAATGATATCATGGATAATTTTTTTAATAATGTAACTGTAAATATCAGTGAATATACAGAATTGACACAATTTAACTTTATCTGATTTAAGCAACAAAGAAGAATCAAAACATTATTTGAGAAAAAAAAGCAAATAAAAAAGATAAACTTTCAATTATGATAGAAGGATAGCTTCAATCTAATGATTGCATGATGTCAATTTCTAAATTTAATTTAAAAAATCAACACCGTTAGATCAAAACCTAAAACCAAGTATGAATTCAAACAAAAATAAAATTGGAAAAGTAGTTCCAAATATCTTTTAAATGCAGTTAAATATACAGTAAAGAAAATTTAATCTAGTAATATTCCTAATATCAATGTATCCATTGTGATGAAAATATGCATGCACATAATCTCAAAAAATCTAAAACTTGGAGCAATTTTCAAAGACCGATGGCGTTAACTTCTAGATGTCATATGCCAATTTCCAAAGGCAAAGTATTAAAATTAATGATTCCTTTGCATCATTACACCCATGCATTGGAAAATATATCCTTCAATTAATGCGAGAACTAATCTATCAACTTGGCAAATTAATTCCTTCAGAGTTCATCACCAGAAAACACCCACATCTGCAGTAATAAGGAATATACAACAAAAATCAATAGTTATAAATCAAATAATACCTGTGCTGCTGCCCAAATGCAGTCTATATGTTGTGTGCTAAGCCTTCCTTCAGCAGCTAGAAAGTTCAGGATAACTTGGCATTGTTTGATAATCTGCAACCCAATAGTGAAAAGATTTGAAAAAAAATACCAGTGTCAGACTTTGTCAGTCTGCTGGTGGTTTGGGGAGTGGTATGGGGGCAGGAAGATGCACAGGAAGAAAACAACTACATTCTGGACAAACCTCAATGTGCAAATTTGGTCCAAAGATATGTTCAACAACATTATTATGAATTAACCAGTCTGCAAGCTCTTTTGCAATTGACCTATGCAACAAAGAAAAAAGGGCATATATTAACACATACATACAGTTTTTGCTCCATTTCCCATCTTCCCAACAATACAATAAAAATATTGTTCTTCAATCACGTGACAAGTCTCTAATAAAAGTTACACTCATTACTTACGTTTCAGTGTCCGACACCAAAGATTCATTATTACAAACATCATTGAATGTATGAAGTTGATTCTGTCAGGGAAAAAAATAAAAATGTTATTTAATATATACATAATCTAAATCAATTTGTAAATCAACCTATTGAAAAATTAAAGGTTATAGCTGAGTGTTGCTGAGTCAACAGAAAATATGGAAAAAAAATTAATTCAAGAGATATGGTGCCCATTACCTCAGTATCTCTCTTCCCATTAATGATCTACTGTAAACATAACAGTAACATTTGTATTGTTATGTTCATAACAAGGGAAAAATATTCAATTAAAGATACAATAAAACTTTTCTGTTTCAAAAGTGGTCAAATGTTTACAAGAGGAAAGCCTATCAGCATGCTTTGCACAATGTGGCTGTAGACATGCAAATTAATGTCAATCATATCTATTTTACTTTCAAACAATAAATGGAATGCAAGTGAAATTCAAAAGATAAAATATCTATCCTAACTAATGGAATTATTTTCAAATTAAACTTTAAATCATTTTTCACAATACATAATGAACTTTAAAGTGGAAATGAAATCTTGCCTCATGTTTCACCATAAAGCTTAATAAACTTTTGACATTTCACAAAAAAATCTAGCTTTTTCAGAAGTTCATAACTTTTCAATCTTGCATATAAACATTATGTAACAAGTTGAACCAGTAGTCAATCTTTACATTCATGTTGAAAGGTTTACTCATTCATCTATAAAAGAACAAGTGTATGATCGGTGGGGTGGAGGAAAACATATTGCTTGGAAGAAGGGGTGACAGGATACAAATTATGCTAGAACACAAAAAAGTAAAGCCACAAAGGAACATAATATCATATCAAAAATAATTAATTGAAAAGTGGGAGGTTACAGGTTCTGGATTTCACCATACTGTTCTATACTCCACATCATAAACACAATTTAATAAACTTGGAAATGGCCTTAAAGGGTGATCAGGCAGATTCTAAATTGCTACAGTAGATGTGCAGATAAGGTTTAGGAAATGTAGTTAAGTTTAATGGAAGAAATGGACCTGTTGGAGTTAAATAAAACCATGAAAGGAGAAAGGGGAAAGTTCTGTTCATTGGATAAAATGTGAAGGCCACAAGAATTGGTGCTCAGAACCTTAATGTTTACAAATTGTATCAAAGATTTGGATGTAGGGATTGTGAATAATACATACAAGGTTTTGCTAATGATTCTAGACAGGGTGGCAATGCTGGTTATGAAGATGTTGAGGATTTACAGTGATAAGAGCCAACTTAACTGAATGGCTGAGGACAAAGCAGATAGAATATATTGTAGAAAGATGCAAGGACATCCAATAATGTGGAACAAAAAGCAAAAGAGATTTTGTTTTAAAGAGACTGAAATATGTTGAAATTTGAAGGAACCTATGGGTCTTTACAAAAGAATCACTGAAGATTAACATGCAAATGTCTTCCTCAGGAATAATGAGTGCCGGATTAATCTCCCTGACGAAGGAAGGATGCATTTACAGAGTGTAACAAAGAAGCACCATAAAGATGCCTCAGTTTGCATTCTTTTTTATTTTTTTTTAATTTTTCACACTGTGAACCATATCAATCAAAATACATACAAGCATTTCCCTCTTAAATATACACAGTGGCATTTTCTCCCCTTTTTTCCCCCCCTTCCTATCCAACTCCAAACCCATTCAACATATACAATACAATAAAACCATTAAACAATGTCATCACACAATGAAAATAATTCAGAAAAATGTGTCATCTACACACTGGATCAAGTCATTTTGACTTATCAGTTTAGGGGGGTGGAGGTCTGAGGCAAGCCCTCTCTGTTATGTTCCATGTATGGCTCCCAAATTTGCTCAAATAATGTGACTTTATTTTTTAAATTATATGCTATTTTTTCCAATGGAATACATTTATTCATTTCCATGTACCATTGCTGAATTCTCAGGGTCCCTTCTGATTTCCAAGTTGACATTATACATTTTTTTGCTACAGCTAAGGCTATGATAATAAATCTTTTTTTGTGCTTCATCCAGTTTGAGGCCTAATTCTTTACTTCTGAGAAGGAAGATCTCTTAATTTTTTGGTATGTTGTTTTTAGTGATTTTATTTAATACCTGATTCCCAAAACTTTCTCACATGCACAAATTGCATGTACTGTTGTTCCGATTTCCTTCTTACAGTGAAAACATCTATCTGATAATGTTGGATCCCTTTTTTTTAACTTTTGGGGCATGATATATAACCTGTGTAACCAATTATACTGTATCATGCGTAACCTTGTGTTTATTATATTCTTCATAGTTCCAGAGCATAACTTTTCCCATGTTTCATTTTTTATCTTTATGTTTAAATCTTTTTCCCACTTTTGTTTGGGTTTATAGCTTATTTCATCATTTTCCTTCTCTCGCAGCTTGATGTACATGTTCGTTATAAATCTTTTAATTATCATTGTGTCTGTAATCACATATTCAAAGCTGCTTCCTTTTGGTAATCTCAGTCTGTTTCCCAATTTATCCTTTAAGTAGGCTTTCAGTTGATGGTATGAAATATTGTACTATGAGTTATTCCATATTTGTACTTCATCTGTTCAAATGTTAATAAATTATTTCCCAAAAAACAATTTTCTACCCTTTTAATTTCTTTTCTCTCCCATTCTCTCAAGGAAAGGTGATCTATTATAAAAGGGATTAGCTTTGTTCTCTGGCTGAGAGATAAAAACAGCCTCAGTCTGCATTCCATTTAGAGTTTGGAAGAACAAAAGGCAATTTAATTGAATTTTAGAAGTTTCTTATGTGGAGCAAGCCTTGGCCTTGGGCGGAGGGTGGGGGTGGTAGATCCTTAAACCAGGGGACAGTTTCAAATTAAGGGATCATCTATTCAGGACAGAGACAAGAAGAAATGTCTACTGTCAAAGCTTTATCCAAGAGAGATTTGGAGCCTCAGCCATTGAGTTTATTCAAGAAAAAAAATTACTGAGCTTCAAATATCAAAGGAATTAAATCCAGCAATTGCCATAGTTAAAAAAAAATCAGCTACAATGCTATTGAATGGTACAGCAGGCTCAACAGACCATTGGGCCTATTCCTGCTTATTTTTCTTGTTACCATCACGTAGAAGATTATGGCGAGGAGGAAGCAGTGCTTAAAATTATGCACAGGAAAGTGGACCAATTTGTCTATAATTATGGGACAATCCACATAATATCAAGACAAAACAAAAAAAGTGCCATAAGGAATCCAACATTATCCAAGTAACATTTACAAAATAGCAACTTACTGTAATCTGACTGAGTCCAGCCAACCTCATTGTTAGAGTTGGTGACATAAAATATTTGAAAGCAAGATCCAAACTTTCTTTATCAAAACACAGTGCAGTATCCAAGGGTTCCTTGACTGTACTCCACATCAAATCTGCCATGTTGCGTGCAGCACTCTGCCGTAACTCCTGGTCTGAAAGTTTACACAAATACCTAGATTGGAATATAGACAAAACAAATTTAAAAAAAAATACACATGATGATATATTTTCCCAGTTTTAAAAAGTCAAATATTTGTTATACTTTTTAAATAGAATGCAAAAAGGCAAATTTTAAATAGAGAGACAGCATAGCCAAATAATCCAATCACTTACCTAATTACAAATGTTCTAAAGGGTATAACATGTTGCATAACAGCAGGGATGTGTAACCAGATCCTGATCTGTAATACAAAATACCAGTAGCAAATTGCTACATACTTAAAAGCATCTCACAAATAAATGAATTTCATTCATATTCTACAATGCTTAAATAAAGCAACTGTCATTTTCGACACCAAATACAATTTTATAGTCCAATTAAGAATTTCCAAAACTGCAAAATACCCATATTAGCTATTCAGAATTGTTGAATGAAGTAAACAATAATTTAGACCTGCACTAGATTATTTATTTACAATGATATTTTGCAAAAAGCAACATCCATCACACCCAAAAGATGTTTAAAAATCAAACTTGAAATAACATTAAGAGAAGTTGGGGCAGCGCGGTTAGTGTAGCAGTTGGTGCAATGCTATTACATCGCCAACGGCCATTGTTCGAATCAGGTGCTGTCTGTAAGGAATTTGTACGTTCTTCCAATATCTGCGTTGGTTTCCTCCAGGTTTCCCCCCACCCTTCAAAAAAAAAAGTACGGTGGCTGCAAGTTAATTTGGGTATTTGGGTGCCACGGGCTCGTGGGCCAGAGGGCCTGTTACCATGATATCTGCATTTTAAAAATTGAAATGGTGAAGAAATTTTAAAAAGCAGATAGGACCTGATTTTCTGATTTCTTTAAAAAGTAAAATCCTTCAATCTATGTAAAGTTATGAACCGACATTAAAAAAAACACAGTAACTGTGCTTCACGTCCCATCATAATTTCCATTGCAAAGAAAGCAACATCACCATTTTCTCTAACAACCAATTCAAATTCCCTAATTGTTCAAAACCACTTGTTCATATCTTCAATTTTCAAAACATGATACTCTGGAATTCCTTCTCAAAAAATTCTCAACCTTACTTTCCATAAAAATCGGTTTAAAGTCCATCTAATTGGCCAGATGTTTGGGTTTTTTATCCTAACGTTTCCTCCTATGGCTTGGCATATTTTATTTTAATAATGCCCCAGAAGTTCCATGGGGCATTTTGCAATATGAAGCATGCTCACAAAATATGTACACACACATCTACTTTGCAAAGTACTTTTGATCTGCATAGGCACCCAAAACATGATTTCAGCACTCTTTATGTCATTCTCCAACACATCATTTGCTGCATCCATGAATTTTTGGACATTTACTTGGTTGCAGTGGGTGGATGTAGGGGAGTGCACAGTGAGATTGGGGGTCATTAGCCATGGTTTTACTATACCGACCTCCTAAGTCGTGATTCAAGCAAATACCTGCTGTGCTCTGGTAAATCAGTCATGTAATTTTGAGGGGCAATAAGGATTATTAGCACTTCTTATTAATGTATTTTAGTAATCTTGACGAGTTCAGGAAATGTTCTGTCAAATTTAACACATGAAGCACTTTCACGTTATTGTATATAAAATGTGCATCCCTTAGATGATATGCTTGTCAGGAAATCCTTTCTGTCAAATTAACAGGACTTGCGCTGGGTCAAGATCTGGCTGAGTTCTGTCAACTGTGCTCAGATGTAACAACCTGGTAATGGTTTAACAACAATTAAAAGCACTGGAGGAAAATACAAAGAAGTGGAAATCAGATAAACAACTGCTGCTGGACAAAAACGACCTCATGGTAATCTTCAGCAGAAGAAATAATGACCAAATCATCAGGCTGAGAGAAGGGACCAAAGGGGACAAAACAGTGAATTTCTTTGAAGACTGAATTCCACAGGAGACGGAAGTGGGAAAATTCAACCAAAAACTACTTATAAAGAGAGCCCATCGGACCCTCGGCCCCAGGAGAGAATATGACCAAAGACCATGACAGGTCCTGGTAAGATTTTTAAGTTACCGGGATCGGGAGGCAACATTAAGGGCAGCAGTGGAGTGTGCCAGGGAAAAAAAATGGCCCAGTCAAGAAGAAAGGAGGAAAGGTACTATTCTTTGAAAAATTAAGTGCTAGTTTGGTATAAAACAGAAAAGAATTTGATGATGTCAGAAGACAATTAAGAACAAGGAATATAAAATATGCAATGCTGTACTCAGCGACGCTCATGATCAATATAACAGAGGGATTCCGAAGATTCTATAAAACAGTAAAGGAAGTAGAGAAAGGAGACTCAAGAAGAGATGCCAGAGAGAAGAAGAAAGAAGAACAAGAAAAAAGATAAAGAGATCTATAAATGTTAAAGTTGGATAAAAAGTAAAATGAGTTATATTATTGAACAATCTTTTATCGGTTATTTAAAGTAATATTGAAATGTATACAGAGAGCTCAACAGAAAGTAAATATTTAGCAAAATAGTAGCAGGGTGGATACTCCAATTTAATGGCACTGGAGAGGGAGATTTTTTTTTAAATGGCACTGAATCGAAGAGAGGGAGTTTTCCTCAGATAGCACCACGGGTTTTATCCCCCGCAGGCTTCCAGGGTTTCTTGATTACGTCATCGTCAGAGCATAGGCAATACATATGTTTGTAAATAGGGGGAAATCACCTTACTGAATAAATCAGCAAAAGGGTCTAATTATAGAGCTAAATATGTAGAAATGTAAATAATGTTAAAATTAACAGGTGAAATGGACCCATCAAGAGGAAAAGAGTTCTGGCACACATTTTTAAAAAAAGGCAGATTTGGTTTTTCTTCAGGAAATGCACCTTACAAAACTGGAACACAATAAATTGAAAAGGGACTGGGTGGGAGAAGTCATATACCGCTGTTGGTCAAAGACACTTCATTCACCCAGCAGGAATGTTTGTCATGGCAGATTGCTGGATTTATGCTCCAAGTTTTGATGATGAATCCTTTACACAAAATGACTTCTTAAAAACAGTAGAGAATACACAAAATGTACTGATCGGAGATTTTAATTTTTTGCTTGGATCCAGTCCTTGATAAATCAGCAAGAATAGTGACAAAGGCAAAAGCTGCATTTTATGAAAGATTTAAACCCAATAGATGCATGGAGACAGTCACACCCCACCACAAGACATTATTCATTTTACTCAAAGGTTCATTACACCTGTACAAGAATAGATTTGTTTTTTTAAATGTCTGCACAATTGAAAATCAAAGTGGTTGAAACAGAATATCTAGCCAGATTACTCTCTGACCACGCACCTCTGACTTTAACGATGACAATGCCTGAAAAGCAAGAAAGTGTATACAAATGGTGTCTTAATCCTAAGCGGTTGAGAAGGACATATTTTTTATAATTTTATTAAGGAACAAATAGAATTCATTTGCAAACAAATCGACCCTGTATGGGATACCCTAAAAGCTTATTTGAGGGGATAATTTCATATACATTAAAAAAGGAATATATAGCAGAGGTCAATGGCCTGAAGGAATAAATAATAGAATTGGAAAAAGTATCAGAAAATAGGTTCAAAAGAAAAGTACAAAATTTTGGTAAAATAAAAAACTGAAATATAATACCGTACAAACATATAGAATAGGGAAAAAAAAACCATCATCTTATAGTAAAAACAGAAGTACTATGAATTGGGAGATCGAGCACAGTTTTGTCATGGTAATTAAAGGCAGAGCAGACACCAAAAATTATAAATGTAATTCAAACAGAGCCGGACAAATTAACATATAATCAGAAGGAAACTAATGATGCTTTCAAGATAAACTATACAAAGCTGTATAAATCAGATACAAGATTCAACTGAAATAGATGAATTTCTCTCAGTAATTAAACTGCTAAAATTGGAAGATAGCAATCAGATAGAATTATATGCCCCCCTTCACTAGAGAAGAAATCAAAAAAGCTTTGAATACACTACAGGCAAATAAGTTACTGGGAAAGATGGTTTCCCACCCAAGTTATATAGACAATTTAAGAATTTTTTGATGCTTCTCATTATGCAGGTATTGGACCGGGCAGTTGAAACTAAGAATCCTTCTCAACAGCTATTATTATGGTACTACTAAAAAAAATACAGGGACCTGCTAAAATCACCTTCATACATCCATCTCCTTGTTAAATGTGAATTACAAAATTTTGGCAAAAGCATTAACCAATAGATGTGCGGAATATCTACCTAAATGGATAAATTCAGACGAGGTGGGCTTCATTAAAAAAGACACTGTAGATAATTTGAACAGATCATTCAATATAATTCATTTGGCCAAGCCTAAAGTTAGATGCGGAAAAGGCATTTGATCATCTAGAATGGTCATTCTTATTCAAAATATTGTAAAAATTTGGAATGGGTCAAAATTTTTTGATTGAATAAAAACTGTACCATAAACCACAAGCCAAAATTATTACTAATGGCCAAATGTCATCACTGTTTTCTTTGAGTAGATCCACCAGAAAGGGGTGCCCAACATCTCCAGGCCTCTTTGTTTTGGTGATTAGCAGAAATTATAAGGAGAGATCCGGATATAAAGAGATTCAGAGTTGGCCAGGAAGAGAATAAAATCAATTTATTGCAGATGATATACTTATCAGACCTGGTTGAGTCTTTGGCCAAACTATAGACCACTGGAAAAATATGGGAGAGTCTCAGATTATAAAGTAATTTGGAAAAAACTGAAATTATGCCATTAACAAATTTTGACTATGAAAGATATAAGAGGAAGCCAGTTTAAATGGAAAATGGATGGAATTAAATATTTAGGAACAATGGTGAATAATAACTTACAAATTCTGTACTTAACTATTTCCCACTGCTTGGAAAGACAGAGGATTTACAAAGATGGAAAGTCCTGCCTATCACCTTAATTGGAAGTGTTAATTGTGTGAAAATGAAAGTGATGCTGAGACTGCAAAACCTCTTTCAATCGTTGCCTATTTCTTTACCTAAGAATTTTTAAAGATACTTAATGGTCATACAATTTTTAGAAATAATAAAATGCCTAGGATCGCCATGGTGAAATTGACCAGGGAATATAAATTGGAAGGATTAAGATTACCAGATTTAAAAATTATTTAGCAGCCCAGGTGAGGTTCCTCTCATCCTTTTTCAAAGAGAACTCTCCCTAATGGGACTACATATAATGAGAGAGGGGGCAGTGAAGGATTTCATTTGTATTTGGAATGTCAAATTAATAAATTTAAAATACATGATTAAAATTTGGCATGAGATTAACATTGGGATAAAAAGTGGGAATATCACCAAAAGAACCAGTGTGCCACAATGAACTATTACCCATGAACTTAGGCAATAGAATTTTAAATATTTGGCACGAGAAAGAAATTAAACATCTTCAAGGTTACTATGAAGAAAGGCTACTTGTGTCCTCTAAACTTAATCTGTCAAATGGAACCTTTCACTGCTTTCTTCAGTTTAGATCCTTATTGCAAGAGAAATGGGAGTCTCACAACAGCCCCACCCTCAAGTAATAAAGTGAAGGGGACACTTTGACTGGGAAATATGCCTAAATTCATAACTAGGATGTATTCTGCTCTCCAAGGTAAAAGTGTTAAGCCATGCCTGTAAAGGTCGTGGGAGGGGAAGGAGTCAGATCTAGATGCTACAATACTCGAGGAATGCTGGTCTGACTAGTGTTTGGACAGTACGATTTCAACAATTAATGCAAAATATGGACCAATATAATTTTCTACACCAACTATATCTTACACAAAAATCATATAAATCAAAATCTGAAATGTGCTTTAGGTGTGGCATCAAAATTGGAACCTTCCTACATTCTACATGGCTGTGTGTGAAGGTAAGATCATTCCAACATGATATCACTGAAACACTAACAAGAGTAATAGGAGTGACCTTCACATACGACCCAAAGCTGTACCTTCTGGGCAACTTTATAGATGTGAGCAATAAATTGACTAAATTTCAAATCTGTTTTGTTAAGGTATCCCTGGGTGTGGTTAAGAAGTGTATAGCAATCACTTGAAAGTCCGATCTCACCTACTTATTGCTTGATAGGGTGGGGAGATGATTAGTTGTACACCCATGGATAAAATTACTTAAAACTTCAAAAATATGACACTTTCATTAAGATATGACAACCATATTTAGATTATGCTGGGCTCCATGGAGCACATACCCAGTAATTAGTTTCTTTTTAAATTACAGATCCTTGGTTATCTTCAGGATGATAACAACAGAAGCCAATAAAGCCCCTTCTTGAAACACTCTTGTCAGTGAAGATGCTAGGGAAGGAGCTCAAAGATTTTAAAATAATGTGACATTGAGGTGGTCACAATGTTTTTATTCATCACTGGATATACAGTGGCAATCAAAACAACTTCTTTAGTTGAATTTTTAACTTGATCCCTTTAATTGTCTTTATTCATTTTCAGTATTTCATAATGCCTAGCTCAAATTGGTCAGGAAAAAGTGGTGAGCTGCCTTCTCATACTATTACAGTCCTTTGTGGTGCATGTATACCCAAAATGCTGTTAGTGTAGGAATTTCAGTATTTTGACCCAATGAAGATATATTTCCGAGATAATGGCTTGAAGGACAATTTCCAGGTGGTGATGTTCCCATGTTTTTGCTGTTCTTATCCTTCTAGCAAGCATATGTTGTAGATTTGAAAGGTGCGGCCTTAAAAAATCTTGGTGAGTTGTTACAGTGCATCCTGTACATGGTACAAACTGCTACTACTGTATTTTTACACATATAACAAACCAGGCGTACCCCTCACATTACATGCATGTGCGCTATATGAGAATACCTTTTTATCTGTTGAAAGAACAGGCACAATTAATAGCAGGCGTGGGAAAGTCAAACCAGCAATTGATAGCAGGCATGGGAATATAATAACGACATTGAAAGAACATGCACAATTTATAGCGGCTGTCGGAAAGATGCAATTTATAGTAAGCATGGGAAATTTTGATCTTGGGAATATCACTTTGTACTGAATTCCATGGTATTCCTATAAACAAGACATTCTGGCTAGGGCACTGCACCTTATCAACGTTAATTGCCCAAACCCATGCTGGAGGAGATTAACAAATCAAGTGCCTCTGATTTAAAACATTAGAATTAAAATCCTGCTCAACTCTGAAATTTGTCTGCGATCTATTTAATTGATTCCTCTCCAAAGCTTGTTAATGTGTTGCAGCAGGATATTATCTATATAATTGGTGATTGACATCTCTGGGAGTACTTGATTGGGTGTAAATTGCAGATTAACTGTGGCAGATACTGTTTTGTGATTTGCCTCATGTCCCATTTAAATCAGAATTGGTTTTGTCAGTCAGAATTTAGAATACTACACCCGCGCAGTATAAGCATGTGTGCATTATACAATTTTTTTTAACATACACAATTTATGATTTTCTGCATGTCTATATACACATGTGTGCTATACGAGTGAAAATTATGGTACTGTTTAATGGTGAAGGAAAAAATTTGTGGGAGGCAAGAAAAACAAGCAGTAACGTCCAGATTAAAGAGGAGGAAATTCTTGCTGTCTGAAAGCAAATAAGAGTGGATAAATCCCCAGGGCCTGGTAAGATATTGCCTTGGACCTTGAGGGAGGCAATGCAGAAATTGAATGGGCTCTGGCAGAAATATTTAAAATGTCCTTAGTCACAGGTGTGGTGCCAGAGGATTGGAGCACAACTCATGTTATTTCCTTGTTTAAAAAGCCTCCAAAAGTAACTCTGGAAACTATAAGCCGATAAGCATGATGTTAGTAGTAGATACATTATTGGAAGGTGTTCTAAGACAGATCAGATAATCAAGTATTTGGACAGCCATGGACTGATTAGGGATAGTCAACATGGCTTTGTGCAATGGTAGGTCACATTTAACCCATCTTAGTTTTTTTGAGGTTACGAGGAAAATTTATGAAGGAAATGCCATGTTGTTTTCATGGACTTTAGTAAGGCCTTTCACAAGGTCCCACATAGAGGTTAGTCAGGAAGGTTCAGATATGAGGTATTCATGGTGAACTAATAAACTGAATTCCACAACAGCTGGACGGGAGAAGCCAGAGAGAAGTGGTGGTAGATTGCAAGCCCGTGACTAGTGGTGTGTCTCAGGGATCAGTACTGGGACCATTGCTGTCTGTCGTCTAGATTAATGATCTGAAATGATAATGTGGTAAATTGGATCAGCAGGTTTGTAGACGACACCAAGACTGGAGGTGTTGTGGACAGTGAAAAAGATTTTAGAGGGATCTGGACCAGGTGGTAAAATGGGCTGAAAAATGGCAGATGGAAGTATTGCATTTTGGAGGGACAGAAAGGACATACACGGTAAATGGAAGGGGACTGTGGAATGCAGAAGAGGGATCTGGGAATAGATATATAATTCCCTGTTAGATCACAGGTGGATAGGGTGGTAAAGAGAGCTTTTGGCATATTGGCCTTCATAAATGGTATTGTGTACAGGAGCTGGGATGTTATGGTAAAGTTGTATAAGACATTGTTGAGGCCAAATTTGGAGTATGTTGTGCAGTTTTAGTCACCTAAATAAAGGAAAGCCATCAACATAGAAAGAGCATAGAGAAGATTTACTAGGATGCTGCCTGGACTTCAGGAACTGAGTTATAGGGAAAGGTTAAACAGGTTAGGACTTCATTTCCTGGAGCATAAAGGAGGGGAGATTTGATAGAGGTATTTAAACTTATGAGGGGCATAGACAGAGTAATTGTAGATAGGCTTTTTCCACTGAGGGTAGGTGAGATACAAACCAGAGGACATGGCTTAAGGGTGAAAGGTTTAGGGGAAACATCTTTACACAGAGTGGTGGGAGTGAGGAATGATTTTCCAGCTGAAGTGGTAAATGCGGGCTCAATTTTAACATTTGAGAATAATTTGGATTGGTACATGGTGCAAGAGGTTATGGAGGACTATGGGTTGGGAACAGGTCAGTGGAACTAAAAAATGGTTTGGCACAGACTAGAGGTGCCCAGATGGCCTGTTTCTGTGCTGTAATTGTTCTATGGTTCTAAATAAGTGAATGATTGTGGATAGAGCGATGCCTATCAAATGAGCTGATCAGTCATGAACAGTGTCAAACTTTAGTATTGTTGAAACTGCACTCATCTAGGCAATTGAAGAGCATTCCATCACCCTCCAGACTTGAGCCCAGTTGATAGCAGACAGACTTTGGGAAGTTAGGAAGAGTTGCTTGGCATAGGCATAGGATCTACCTCTGAGCTGCTCTTACAGCCACATTGTAGATAGGACTTCTCCAGTTGAGTTTCTGCTCAATAGTAAACCTCAGGGTAGATAGCTCAAGTTTATGTATCATCCAATAGTACAACTACAACCTTAAAGACATTTTCTGAAAGTGGGGGATTCAGTGATGGTAATGTCAGGAGGTAACAGCTGGACTTTCTCTTGTTGAATATTGTCAGTGCCAGGCACGTGTGTGGCATTATTGTCACTAACTTCTTTCAGCAAAGATCTGGATATTATCCATTTGGTTGTGGACTGCTTCATTTTGGAAATGTTGCTAAACATTGTGCTATCATCAGTGAGCATGCTGACTTTTGACTTTACAACTGAACTTAGGTCATTGATGAAGATGGTGGGCATAGGACATTAACCTAAAGAATTCCTGTAGAAAGTCCAAGAGATGAGATTGATTTCCACCCATACAAACCACCTTCTTTCATGCAAAGTAATGATTTCAATCAACAGAAAATTGTCCCCAATTTCCATCTACTCCAGTTTAGCAGGGGATTCTGGATGCCATCCTCAATCATATGCAGCCTTGATATCAGGGGGCACTGTCACTATCACTTTCCTTCTTTAATCGGTTTGTCTGGGCAAGACTGAGCAAATCTAGCAACTTGGGTTTGGGTATCCATGGATCACTGCCAGCTATCAGGAGCAACAAAATTCTGCTCAACTACAATCTGCAATCCCATGGACTCTGCTCTACCATCACCATCAATCTTGATTCAAAGAAGAGTGCAGGAGGGCATTCTCGGAGCAACACGAAGCATCTCTCACAATGAGGCATTAACCTGGTGAAGCGACAAGACAACAAACAACCCCCCAACTAATGGATCTAAGCTCTACAATTTTGCTACAATTAGTTGTGAATAGTGGTGCACAATTAAACAACTTGAAGTTCCACAAATATTTCCATTCTCAATCATGGAGGATCCCAGCACTTTAATAGAACAGAGAAAGCTGAGGCATTTGCAGGCATCCTCAGCAAGAAATATCAAGTGAAATATTCATCCACCACGTGATCATGCCAGTCTTCAGCCAGTATGATTCAGTCCACAAAATGGTTGAAGGCCTTGGATATTTTTGGCAATTGAAGCTTCCCTACTTCCTTCTCATACTCCATAATGTCATTCAAGCTTGGTATCAGCAAACCGAGATTTACTATACTTGTGACTTCACCCATGTCACGGACATTCACTGTGAAGTGTCAGCAGTCCATCACCAATCCCTTAAGCCTCAAATTACTCGTTTAATCTTGCCATTTCCTGACAATCAAACAGTCCATTATATTACCCCAAATCAACTTCAGATTAATAATTGCTAATATATGAATCTAATGATTTTCTCCTCATCGATTCTGCTAGTCGCAACCTCAAACAATTCGACAGATTACTCAAACATAAAATTTTGCTACGTATCCACCTTGACTTTGCCCACTTCCTTGACAATAGGTGCAAGCATTTTACTTCCTATTTTTGTCACACTATCCTGACTTTTTTTTTCCTACATTTTGACAGGAAAAATTCAATTTGTTCCTCAAATTTACCAAGCTAATTTAATTCTTGTATTATTTAAATCAGGGTATACATTTTGTATTTTGAGGTTTAAGCATCAAATTATTACTAGTTTTAAAATCAAAAATAGATGGTCGTACCAGTACTAGTCACAGTCAGGCATTTAACGTCTTTTGCAAGTGGACAAATCACAGGGTGTAATAGCTTTCAAAGCATTTCTAGGGGCAAGGCTTGAAATTTCGATGAGAAGGACCTTTTCGAAGTCCACAAAAGATTAGCAGTGTAGTTATACCATGAAAAGCTTTTACTAGGCAATTTCCATTTTTAACATGGACAATGCAATTTGAGGTATACTAATACTATGAAAAGCACATTCTTTTAAGTGCAGGGAGTTCCATTACCTGGGTCTGTCCATAAGGTGAATTTGTACACAAGGTGGAACAGGTACTTATAGACAACAGTTTCCTTATGCCAATATATCCTAATTTCAAAGCATCATCTTCCAAAAGCATGAGCTACAATATTCCAAATTTTGTTCTCTTTAATGCAATAAATCCAACTGTGACTGCTGCTTTATGTAGCTTTAATTCGATGATAAAATGGATAAACATTTCGCATAACTTCATATTAAGACTTTCATAACAATGAATAACAAAGCCTTTACTGTATAATGATAGAGATACAAAACGTATATAAAGAAGCTCAAACTTTAAAGAGATTCATAATGATATAGATACACAAATTTAAAGAGAAACAAAAATATTTAGAGATGCAAAAAATTGCAAAGAAAATTCTCTTGTGCTCATGCCTTCACATACTGAAGAATGAGCAAGCTATTAGTCTGCCCGGATATTATGACATATTATATCACAGTCACAATAGTAACACAACAAACAAAGTGATAGGCACAAAACTAACTAAGATTTAAAAAACAAGGTTTTAGCTTTACAGTACTTATGGTTCTTTGGTGTTCGTGAGGTAACATTATGCACATGCGCCAATTGGGACAAAGACTGTTTGTAAGTACAAGTTGTTCATAACCGGACATTCGTAATCCGGGGACTGCCTGTACATTGAGAGGATAAGATGGTGAATGAAAAGAATTGAACAATGACCTGGAGCAAAGAGCAAAATTTTAATAGATTTAGTCAGCCAGCTTGTTGAGTGTTTATTAGACAAAGTAAAAATTTGTACAACTTACATTGGATACTACTGTAATAAATGCATGAGCTATTGGAAAAGGAAGTGTTTCAGGAGTTCCATATTCAAAACAATCTTTCATCAGCGAAAGGCCATTTTTTCCACAAAAGAGGCAGACATAGCGAAGCAAGTGCAAAGGTACTTCCACATCCTAAATAAATAAAAAACAAGGACAATTAAATATTTTGGACATTAGAAATAAATAATGAAAATCAAGTCATTTCCACAAAGTTTGTCAGATTAAAATGATTAATTTTCTTTACTTAATTTCCTTTAAAATTAGTTTTGTAAATGTAATACAAAGCTCAGAAATTTAAAATATTATAAATAGCAATCAGAATCACTACTTCAATATTGTACAATTCCAAAATTTTTTCAGGATACATGGAAAATTAAAATATGTATATTCACAAGCTACAATCCAAGCTACATTTATCAATGTTGCAAAATCAAGTCTTTTCACAGCATTTTCCTGCAATGAAACCTTAAAAAGTATACATTCAAAAGCTGAATTCATTTTGTAGATAATTAAAAATCATCTGAACTTCAGTCCTGATAAGGGGATGAACAAGAGAATCTCAGCCTCTTAATTCTCATCACAAATGCATCTATGCAACATGAATTGAATGAAATTATTCCCTGTGGATTATTGTTTTGGATGTACTGATTGAAAAAGAAAATTCAACAATCATTCACCGCGATCATGCACAAGATGAAAAGACATCAAAACGCCAGAATAATACAATCAGAATCAAAAAGTGAAAAGGAAGCTCCAATCCAAATTTAAAAATAATATCAAGAACAAATTGGGAATGGCTTCTTCACAAGATAATTGATTTTCTTGATCCTTTTGTAAAGTAAAGTCCACTGCCAATAAAGAGCCATGGAGATGGGCAATAACTTGGGAAATTAAATAAAAAGTACAGTGCTTTAAAGCAAGACCAGTCCTCTGGGTACATTTCAGATTTCAATTTATCCAATAAATGGGCCGAGTGACCAATTTTTATTAGTACGAAGCACTACTGCCTCCAAATTTTGTTAAAATAATCTATATTTTTCAACTGTGATTTTCCCTTTGATGAAATTCATGATCTCACTTGAAACCTTCAAACATCCCTTTATAACCAGATGAAAATAACATGCACACTTCCTATATTTTTTCCACATATTGCAACAGGTTAGACTGCAAAATGAACAAAAGTGTAAAGTGGTTATTAGGTGGGAGAGTCAATGACATTGTAGGAAATATCTGGTATCAGAGAAACCAGGTAAGGAGTCAAAAGTACTTCATGAAAATGAAGGAAAGGTGAAATTTGAAAGCAATCAACAACATTTCCCAGTTCAAGCATAGGAAATGGCCCTTAAACCATGTTTTATGGAACATTAATGAGTGTAAAGGAGGAACCTATCTACGTCTGAAGCAATGTTCCATGTATTTCACAAAGATGCTGACAGAGCAAGGACCCCAATAGGTTCCTAGAGCAAATTACATGCAAGTTGGATTGAAAGAAAGGTTTAAAATAATTCACAGCAACTTAAATTGAATCTCCAAATATACTTTGCTCTTAAAACAATGATTAAAGAATCAGAAATTGAGTAATTTTTGTTTTTATACAGTAAAAAGCTATTTATGCTAATGTCAAAATTTACAATACTCGTTCATCTTAAATTAATTTTGCCACATGGTTGCTGAATATAGATGGTTTAAAACAAATCAACGTAGTATAAAATGGAGAAATTGTTTTACTTACATTCATATCACAAAACGCCCCTAATAAGTTGCTTTCATGAGCTGAAATGTCCTAATTTAAAGAAAGGTTAGTATAGATTTTTTTTTAATTTGGAAATATTAAGATTATACAATCACAGACAATAGGAGATAGAAGCAATAAAGCTGGCAGAATCCATTAAAGTTAAAAACCATTGTTTCTCACAAATTTTAAAACAATTAACCCTTTTATTTTTACCATCAAGATTAGCAATAGAACAATTAAACCTTGTGGCAGGTTAATAAAATGTACAAAAAATGCTGGAGGAAATCAGTGGGACAAGCAGCATCAGTGGGCCGTTACATCTTGCTAACGTTCCACACTATGACTAAGCATTAGGGGTTCCAAATTAGCATACAATGTGGACTGAGGCTTCAATACAGTACTAAAAAACACTAAACCGAAAGGCATGCCTGCACAAATGGAGATAAAATGTCCAACTCACGATTCAGGAACATAACTATTCCCAATCCCTGAGCAACATTTATCAACCAACACTACTTACACCCAAATAGTATTTTTCAACTCAGTAAAATGCCCAGAGGCATTTCACAGGAGTTATTTCAGGGTCACAAAATAGGATATTAGGACAGCTTTGGTGTTTGAGGAGCATCTTGAAAGAAGGGTGAGGACAGATCAGATTCATAGAAACTTTTCCACTTTACTCCACAATGAACATGTAGCCAACAATGGTGGAATAATGAATACCTAGAAAGCACAGAGAACAAAAATGGAACTGAACAGTCTTATTGGGCTGGAAAAGCTTTCAAAGATAGGAAGGTCCTGAAAATAATTAATAAAACTGAAGTACTCCTTTTGCCAAAAGGAGTGCAAGATACAGGTACCACAGATTCCAAGGAGCTGAAACTTATGACAAGTACAAAAGGAGTTGGAAGCTACCTGAAAGAGCACTGGAATGGTTAATTCTGAAACCATTTAAGGACTCGGGAACAAATTGAATGAAGGACATTGAGGAATACAAGATTAGAAACTCAATTCAGCATGCAAACAGCCTAATACAGCAGCCAAAAGACAGGGATGTGGCACAGACCAAAAACAATCACTCTTCCCAATATTCAGCTAAGTTTTCATTTCTCCAACAATAAATGTCAAATGATTAGTTTTTAATTCATTGCTATTTGTGCAACTTTACTGTGCAGATTGGCAGCCATACAACAGGAACTACATTACAAAATGTAATTTATCATTTGGAAAGCGAGTTGTGCTATCCAAATACAATTTTCTTTCCTTTTCTTGTAGCTGGGCTAACTTCAAAATTTTGCAAGATTATTAGGATTTCTAAGCTTATAAAACTTAAAATTACATGCAATAACCTCTAAATGTCAGCTCTTCATTTGATGTTATGACAAGCGTCAAGCAAATTTTCCATCAAAGTTCTAGGCGTGTTGGCTTTAGTTCATTTGAAACCCAAATTATATTTAAGATACTCCTCAAGGTTGCAAATGAAATGACAAACTGTTAGCACAATACAGGATATCTGTATTGTTTTTAATGGATATTTCCAATTTCTAAAACAATGACCAATACTTTTCAAATCGAGACATCTGTAGTGTCCTTGTGCAAATATCATATGAAATTAGTAAATGTGATTTATCTGCTAGAAACACAGAAATTAATATGGAATTCAGGGTGAAACAACCAACTGCTGTTCCCACTTCCTACAAAACTCCAAAACAAATGTGAATTTGTGGCAGAGATATCATCTGGTAGATAAACACTACATTGTCAAATGAGGAGGTTGAATTGTTGATTCCTTTCTGTTAGCCAAACAATAGATTTAATTCTATGTATGGCAATAATTATAGCTATCACAAACCACTTGTTTCATTTAAAACTTGGTTCAAAAAGCTACTGCACTCATCCCATCTTTCTAAGTAAATTTAGAAACATAAAAAAAGGCCAAAGCTCCTTTTTGAATTGCCTGAAGAAATTGATCACACTTTTTGTTTCTTTCCTTGCATTTCAAACTTAATATCTAATCAATTGCAGTGGACAATGAATATTTTACTTCCCGAACACTTTTAGATATTTTTTATGGATTTTTGGGCCACTGATCAGGAAAAAAAAAATCACTTTAAAATTTTCCCACTACATGCAGTTTTTAAAGATACAAATTATTTTTGTGATTTCCTGTCATATTTTAAGTCTACTTCAAGCATACAAAACCATAAAGTGCAACACGTAATTGGAAATTTATTTTCTGCATTGATACTTGGACATCTTCCCTGCAGCCAGTGACAAACACGATGAAAGGTTTTGCCAGGACATTGTGACAATGGAAAAGCAGTATCAGGACAACTGGAATCCATCAATGCTGCCCAACTATTGTTGCACACTGACAAAAGAGGCATCAGATGCTGAGTGCAAATGAAAATCAGCACCAAAATATTTTTAAGTCAGTTGAACTAACACAATCTGTCAGCAAAATGATGCAATTAAACATGGTAAATTCAATAAAGGTTCATTTAATGTTTCTCCAACTTCCTACGTGATGCAGCATATCTGAAATTATCTTTATGTTCAGCTTGAAATTGTCTATCCTAACCCCAATTTTGTCAGGAAGCAACCCTTTTGAAAAAAAATTGCTGTCCAGTGCTATCGTCAAGTTAAAATCTTAAACAAACATAATACAGAAACACATTATTTTCAAAGCTCCATTAATAATTTAATGATATCAACTGATATAGATTAAAAAATACATTATACCTCTATAGTAGCATGAGTGTTATGTTTGTAGGCAGTATATAAAGGAAACTGAATCTGAAATATCTTTGCCACACATAACAACAACTTTTCTTTTTCTTCTGTATTCCATGAGCTAAATGGATCAGTGCTTCTTGTAGTAACATCCTCAGTTCTCCCACATGTTCTATTATTTGCCTTTTTCTCCACAGAGTCATTTAATTTTCGACCAACTTCATCTTCATTTTTATTACACTCTCCTTCCTGATTAGTCTGTTCATGGTTTTGCTGACTGAGGTCCTGCCACGATGAATCATTACTAGTGCAAATTTTACACAACTGGTCTTGGAGAGTCTGAATTTGGGCAGTCACCATATTGATAAGGGCATAAACAACCTGGTTGAAGATTTCCAGGTGCTTGTACTCCTTGAAGCAACAAAGGCATTGCCTATATTTTAAAAAAAGAGAAATATGGCATGTACAGTTTTATTTTAAACACAAAAGTAGTAAAATTATTCATTTCAAAAATATTATATACAAGAGAAAAATCTGCATATCTTTGGTATAATGAATACAAATTTTTGGTCTTAAAGTATATTTTGCAAAAATCTCTGTAATCGCAAAAATCTGAACTATGATTTATTTACATTCAATTCAGATGTCAAGTAAGATGAACCTTTGAATTGTATCTGAGAATTGAACATTAATTCATGTAACAATGTCATTTCATGCAAATCTAACATCAGAATAAAATATAAAAATGAACTGACAGCAAGCAAAAAACAAACACGTTTTATTCACTAAAGGCAAGCTCTTTGACACCCAAATAGGCAAGGCACAGAAAACTATAGGCTAAATGTGGACAAATGAAATTATTGTATGAGCAAAAAGGTTGGCCTGAAGACAGTGGCCAAAGTGCCCATTTCTGTGTAGTACAACTCCATGTGACAAATAAAACTTGAGTATCTCAAGATATTCTGGGCAACCCATGGATTATTTAAAAATACTGACAACACAAAATTCAAGTCATGCAAGTTGTTCATATTTTCAAAAGACCAATCTGAAAAGTGGTGTTGAATTACACAGTGGTTTATTACTTTATGCTCACAATGAAAGCATCACCAGTCCAGTCAAACACATTTTTCTCAGTCATAATGTGATACATGAGAGACTGCAGATGGAGCAAATCACAATTCACTAGAAGAACTCAGCAGGTCAAGCAGCATCAAAAAGGGGAAAAATGGTCAATGTTTCTGGCGAGAACCTTTCACGAAGAAGGGTTCCAACCTGAAATGTTGACCATTCTTTGTATTCCATTAACACTACTTGACCCACTGAGCAAGTTATTTTTTTTGCTTCAGATATAATATTCAAAAATCTCCAAACAAATTTTTTTTAGGTAGAATACCAATAATAAAAAGATTCATCTTTGCTATCAAAACCAAAATTTAGGAAAACAAAGTCAATATGCATAAATTTTTCCTCAGGATTTCAATTTATAAAAGGCAAATTATTACAATCAGTTTCATCTCATGTAAACAATTGCATATTGCAAAGTAAATTCATGCAGAAATTATAAAAAGTAAACATACCTCTGTGTCCAAGAGTTGATATAATTAAATATTTTGAGAGCATGTTCCTTTTTAAGCTGAAGTCCTTCATTGCTTTCAGTTTCGGATACTGTTAAAAGGACAATAAAATTAGTACAATTCACAAAGCACAAAAACAGGCAATTCCGCCTAGCTGGTTTATACTTAATGTTTACACTTTGTGAGCTATTTAGATTCATAGAGTAACACAGCACAGAAATAGGCCCTTCAACCCAACCAATAAGTCTTCCTGAGGTGGTCCCATTTGCCTGTTTGATCCATATTGCTCTAAAGCAGGGGTGGGCAACTTGTCTGGGACGGATGGTGTGTCAGTGGTTGAATGGCAGGCCGCACTGATGTTTCCAGTTCGCACATGCGCATAATGTTACCTCACAAATAAAACTTACAGTAAACCTATTTATTTCACAATATGAAAGAGTAAAATTACATCTCACCTGTAATGGCATTAAACCTGGCTTTTAAAAGGCAGATGAAACTGATCTGCTACTCTTTTCTGCATTGCAGTTTTATCATCCTGCATTTCGCTTTCATGAACTATGTACATCTGGTGAATGCTTTCAGAACAACATAGCATTAAAACTACTGTATAAAGTCTGGTTGATTCTGGTTGCCCTTGGACTAAACACAGAACAGGGTCGCTTTTACAGAGTGAGCTGGGGGAAGGGGGGGTTCAGAGTGCTTTAAATGGATAGGAAGATGTGACAAGTACAAACTGTTCTTTGCTTCCATTCAGCTGAGAACACAAGGAAATTGACAGCTGGACACGTTTTAATGCATTTATTATCTGTTCCGATTTGCATACAAATTCACCAGGGCAGATGTAGGAACAGAACTCGTTTGTAACCCGGGGACTGCTTATACTTGTATCGGTGGGCCAGATGCCCATGGTATTTTTGCATTGGGTTGCAGGCTGGATAAATTTAGATTGTGGGCCATATGTTTCCCAACACTGCCCTAAATCTTTCCAATCCAAGTACCTGCTTAATTATACCAACTTCCATTACCTCCTCTGCTGATTCATTCAATATACCCATGAATATCTGCACGCTCTCTATCCCTCATAACTTATAAACCTCAAAGGTCATCCATCAGCATCCCTCACAGCAGGGTAAACACCCCCAGCCTATTCAACCACTCATTACAACACAAAGCTTACTATTCAGACATCATTTTTTCTACACTCTCTCTAGCTTAATCACATCCTTCCTCTAACAATCATAGCACACAATTCTCCAACTATGATCTAATCAATATCTTGTACACTGTAATGTGACATTTCAAACAATGTACTCAATGCCACTGAAAATGAAGGTAAGTACACAACACACCTTCAACACCATCACCTACCCGTTTTACTACTTACAGAGAACTATGTACTCATACCTCTAGGTCTGTAGATAATATTCCACATTCACTGTGTATGTCCTGGCCTAGATTTCCAAAATGTATCACTTTGCACTTGTCCAAATTAAATTCCTCCAGCCATTCCCTTGCCCACTTTCCCAGTTGATCTGTACATTGTTGTAACTTTCTTTGCAGTCAACTATACCACCAATTTAATAATTATGTAACCTATATTCACATCTACATTAATATGTGACAAGCAACAGGTAACCTAGCATCAAGCCCTGCAGCAAAACTCAGGTCATAGGCCTTCAATCAGTAAAAGAGCCTTCCACTACTGCCCACTACTTCCTACCCCAATCATCAACACCAGAGCACCACAGGACTGCATACTTAGCCACCAGCTCTACTTGTTTTACACCAACAAGTGCGTAGCTCAGTAACAACACCAAAATTTATAAATTTGCTAACGAGGCCACAGTAGAGCGCTGTATAAAAATAGGGTGATGAGTCAGCTGTACAGGAGGGAGATTAAAACTCGGCTGAATGGTGTACCAACAACACCTTTTACTCAATGTCACCAAAATTAAGGAAGCTGATGGTAGACTTTAGGAAGTGAAAACCAGAGGTGTCTGATCCAGTGATCATTGGAGATTAGAGGTGGAGAGGGTAAGCAAATTTAAATTCCTAAGAGTCACTGTCATGGAGGACCTTTCCTGGACCCAACAAACTGTCATTGTGACATTAGTACATCAGCACCTCTACTTCCACAGGCATTTGCAGAGGTTCAGTATCACATCAAAAACCATGGCAAATTTCTATAGCTGTGTAGTGAAAAGTGTGCTGACAAGTTGCATCACAGCCTGATATGAGGGCATCAATACCTCTGAGCAGAAAGCCCTCCAAAAGATAGTGGATGCAATCCAGTACATCACAGGCTAAACTCTCCCCACCATCGAGAAAATCTATATGTAACGCTGCCATCAGAGAGCAGCAGCAATCAAGGACCCACTCCGCCCAGGACATGCTGTGTTCTCACTGGTGCCATCAGAGGAGGTGTAGGTGCCACAAGACTCATAGCACCAGGTTCAAGAACAGCTGTGCCCCTCCACCATCAGACTCCAAAACAAACTCAGAGACTCATTTAAGAACTCTTACTTTGCACATTATTCATTACTGTATATTTTTTTTTGCATTAATGTTACATTTTTTCAGCACCAGCAATTAAGACTGGGGTTTGAATCTTGCAAAGGATTTTGTACATTTCCCCTTGTCTGCATGGGTTTTCCCCAGGGGCTCCAGTTTCCTCCCACCCATCAAAACACATCAGGGGTTGTAGATGAATTGGGTGCAATTGGGCAGCATGGGCTTATAGGCTGAAAAGGCCTATGACTGCGCTGTAGGTCTAAAATATAAATTTTTTTAAGTTTAAAATTTCTCTTTTTTGTATATGCATCTTTCTCTTGAGTACAGTTTCCACTACCAATAAGTAGAAATTCTGCATGCCCAAGACCAAGGGTGAGTGAGCCAATTGGACAAAAAGTTGGTTTGATGATAGTCAAGTTCAAATTTATTGTCAGATTACATGCATGACGATAGCACTGGACAGCAATTATATGTGATGTCATGCATGTAATCTGACAATAAGTTTGAACTTGACTATCATCAAACTAACTTTTTGTCCAATTGGCTCACTCACCCTTGGTCTTGTGTTTGAACTTTCCGGACTAGCTAGCATGTAAGAAATAGATAAATTTTTTGCTCCTGTCCCCATTGCCAGCCAGTCCTCATTATTCTTCTTAGTCATCACTTCAAACTTTAGTAAGACTTGATTTCCCACGTACAAAGTCACCCTAATTTACCCTAATTAGTACTTGTCTTGTCAAATTGCTCCCTTCTTCCTTGCACATTCATGAAGTTCAAATTTATTGTCACATCATACCTGGTACAGTGAAAAAGGTTCTTTCATGTGCAAGTCAACTCTTAACATGCCAACAGCTGTACTGGTAAGGACAAGAGTGTAACTTCAGAGTAGATTTACAATGAAAAGAAATCAATCAGTACATAATAAGGGCAGCATGAGGGCACTGCTGTGGAATTCATTCAAAATCCTGATGGCTGTAGAGATGAAAATGTCTTTAAGTCTATTGGTATGAGATTTCACACTTATGGGCCTTCTCATCGATGGGAAGAGGGAGAGCATCTCCAAAGTGCCATGGGTCTTCATTATGTGGTTGCCTTTCTTAGGTAGAAGAGATAGATAGGATCCATGGAGGGGAGAGTTTTGCATGATGTTCAGTGTTATATTCACCATCTTCTGCAGCTTCTTCAGATCTTGAGCAGAGTAGCTCCCATACTACATTGTGATGCATCTCACAAGTGTTTTTTCAAAAAGTATAAGGGTCAAGGATGAATGTCAAACATCCTTAACCTCTTAAAAAAAAAAGCGCAGAATGTTAATGAGCTCTTTTGACCATCGTGTCAATGCAATTAACCCAGGTCAGGTCATTGGAAAAGTTTACTCCTGAGAACTTGAACCTATCTACTCTTTCCACATCAATACTATTTATATGGCCTGAGGTGTAGTCTCTGTTGCTCTTCTGAAGTCAATGAGCACCATACCACTAGTCTTTCAATCTCTTTTCTGTATTCTGCCTCATCGTTACTTGGTACCCACCCAACAACTCTGGTGTCAGAGAATATGAAGATGGTGTTGAACAATATTTGACTATAAGATGTATAGTAATGAACTAACTACACATCCTTGAGGGGCATTAATCTGGACTGTGATTGTGGAGAGGTTGCTATCCATTGTCACTGATTGCAGACTGTTAAAACAGGAAGTCAAAAGATCAGTTGCTGAGGGGGGTAATGATCCAGAAGTTGGGAAGGACTTCTGTCTTCTATTGAAGATGGAGCTGTAGTCTATGATCAGTAGTCTGACAAAGTTGTCCTTGGCATCCAGGTATTCCAAGGCTAAGTAGAGGGTCAAAGATGTGGCATCTATCATGATTCTGTTTGGATGGTACTTGAATATTGGAAAGATTTTTTTTCCACTACAGTAACCAAGTTACATATTTCAGGATCAAAATATAGTTAGTTCACCTTGGATGGAACATGAATGAGCCGTTCAACTAACTGCAATTCAGATAAAAAATAGAAAGTTAAGTTAAAAGACCACAATACATAGTGGTTGTCATGTGATCAAGATGAGATATATGCCACATTCTTTGGCTTGGCTTCGCGGACGAAGATTTATGGAGGGGGTAAAAGTCCACGTCAGCTGCAGGCTCGTTTGTGGCTGACAAGTCCGATGTGGGACAGGCAGACACGGTTGCAGCGGCTGCAGGGGAAAATTGGTTGGTTGGGGTTGGGTGTTGGGTTTTTCCTCCTTTGCCTTTTGTCAGTGAGGTGGGCTCTGCGCTCTTCTTCAAAGCAGGTTGCTGCCCACCAAACTGTGAGGCGCCAAGATGCACGGTTTGAGGCGATATCAGCCCACTGCCGGTGGTCAATGTGGCAGGCACCAAGAGATTTCTTTAGGCAGTCCTTGTACCTTTTCTTTGGTGCACCTCTGTCACGGTGGCCAGTGGAGAGCTCGCCATATAACATGATCTTGGGAAGGCGATGGTCCTCCATTCTGGAGACGTGACCCACCCAGCGCAGCTGGATCTTCAGCAGCGTGGACTCGATGCTGTCGACCTCTGCCATCTCGAGTACTTCGACGTTAGGGATGAAAGCGCTCCAATGGATGTTGAGGATGGAGCGGAGACAACGCTGGTGGAAGCGTTCTAGGAGCCGTAGGTGATGCCGGTAGATGACCCATGATTCGGAGCCGAACAGGAGTGTGGGTATGACAACGGCTCTGTATACGCTTATCTTTGTGAGGTTTTTCAGTTGTTTTTCCAGACTCTTTTGTGCAGTCTTCCAAAGGCGCTATTTGCCTTGGCGAGTCTGTTGTCTATCTCATTGTCGATCCTTGCATCTGATGAAATGGTGCCTTTCAATCTAATCATCAAGGATAATGGAAAAGCTTTTAAGATCAAAAAGGGAAAAATAATGGAATTTGGGAGAAGGTAGTATTTTAATTCACAGATACATTGTAATAACATGCATTCCAGTGCATTAGCTCAAATACACCATGTAACCAATTAACCCATGAACCCCATAAGTCTTTGAAACATGGGAGGAAACCAGAGCACCCAGAGGAAACCAGAGCACCCAGAGGAAACCCATGCAAACACTGGAAGAACACACAAACTCCTTGCAAATGACACTGGACTCAAACCCAAGCCACTGTTGCTGAAATAGTGTTGCACTAACTATACTAATCTTGCTGTCCCTTAAAAAAAAAACAAGATATTTTGTCAAAGATAAATTACAAATGTTCAGCCCAACTTCAATTGTTAAAGAAGTAACCAAAGTCAAATAAGGCCAATGTAAATGATAAGTTTATGGACACTCTCAAAGTCATTGATCATTGAGAGATCAAGGGTAGAGAAGGTGAGCAAATTTAAATTCCTGGGAAGATCTTTCCTGGGATGAAGAAAATACATCAGCCCTTCAACTTTCTCAGGAGTCTGCGGCGGCTTATCAGGACATCAGAAACTTTTGCAAACTTCAATGAATGTGTAGTGAAAAGTGTGCTGACCAGCTGCATCACAGCCTGATATGATGCAACCAATACTTCAAAGCAGAAAGCCCTGCAAAAGGTAGTGAATGCAGACCAGTACATCATTGGCAAAACTCCCCACCATCAAGAAAATCCACATAGAACATTGTAATTAAGGATTCACACCACCCAGGATATGCTCTGTTCTCGCAGCTGCCATCAAGAACAGGTTCGAGAACAGTCACACTCCTAAACAACAAACTCAATACTCATTTAAGTTATCTTACACTGCATATTATTTATTACTGAATATTTATTTTCTGTATTGCACAGTTTGTTTGCAGTTCTTTCTTTGTGTATAGTTCTCTTTTATATACACATCTTCCACATTGACCACCGCCAGTGGGCTGATAACGCCTCAAACCGTGCATCTTGTCGCCTCACAGTTTGGCGGGCAGCAACCTCCTTTGAAGAAGATCGCAGAGCCCACCTCACTGACAAAAGGCAAAGGAGGAAAAACCCAACACCCAACCCCAACCAACCAATTTTCCCCTGCAACCGTGTCTGCCTGTCCCGCATCGGACTTGTCAGCCACAAACGAGCCTGCAGCTGACGTGGACTCTTTACCCCCTCCATAAATCTTCGTCCGCGAAGCCAAGCCAAAGAAGAAACACATCTTTCTTGAGTTGTATTTTTGCACCACCGATAAATAGAAATCCTGCCTGCCCAACAAGAAAAAGAATTTCAAGGTTGTATGTGATGTAGTTTATGTTCTTAGAGAATAAATTTGAACTTTGAATTTTGAGTAAGGCACACAATTTTGCTATTGGGTGTCATGAATTGAGGATGACATGAGCAAACTTTTCCTACGGGTCAGAAAGATCCCTAAACTTCAGAATATGGGCCTCAATGACCACTTTGCAAATGGATCCCTGAATTCCTACCTAACAGACCGCAATCAGTGGCAACAGATAACAACATCTTCACCATCAAACTCCACACCAAGTTCCTCAACGATTAGAATGGAAGGAAAAATAAATTGCTGTTCTCCAGATTTTATTTTTTAAAAAAGGATCACTGTTCTCATGATGCATTAATACCTTGAAATTAGAATACAGATCAATTTCTTTTCCAGAAAAAGGAAAAGCTCAAAAAATATTTGAAGGTGAGGACAGGTTAATAGAGCAGTTAACAGAGCAAATAGGATCTTGGTTTTTAATACCTCAATATTTATTTTTTTTAAATTTATTTTAAATAAAAGGGCCTACTAGAAGGTTCTGTCCCATTCAAGGAACAGATGAATGCTTTCAACAGAGTACCTGTGGATAAACCAGGAAACTGAACATATTCCCCTCAGGAGCAGAATCAAAACAGTCAAAAGGTTTGAAATTATGAAGGATTTGGACAATGAAATAAATGCTTTCTCAAATAGTTCAAGGATAAAAAGCAAAAGCAACACATTTATGTTAATGGGTAAAATCTGGAAGGGTTGTGCAAGGAAAAATGTAATTATGAAAACCATAGTTGGATAGTGGAATACTGAGCCCCTGAAGTTAATTAAAATGATTAAATTGCAACCTTAACATGGAGATAAAACTCAAGTTTGAGAAAAGACCATGACCATGGAAGCTATTGATTTCCCACCCCACCCACTATATGGGCATGGTACAACTTTCCTTCACTTTTCTAAGTTTATCCCTACATTCACTTACAATATGTTAACAAGTCAGTCATGTTTCATCCTGCTAATATTCCATCAGTGAAATGTTTCAGAGGTTATCACACAAGGTTCCATCCCTCATTATTCACTGGTGAGAGGACCCTACACTGGTGTTTGCCCAAACAAGCCCCTTTCACACTTGCACATGATCCCAGAAATTAAATGCTAACCTGCCTTTAAAGTGTCGAGTGTGAAAGCAAATCAGCTCAAAGCCTGTGTAAGATTATGTCATCTCACGCCGAAGATTGATGGCCTTGACCTCAGTACAATCCCCAGCGTCTGCAGATGCCAGCATTGCAATCAATCAATGCAGAAACAGGTAACTGCATTGTGCGATTGAAGTGACCCAGGTTTTGGTGTGGGTATAGGAACATGGAGGAAGAAAAGATTAAAATGAAGGTATAAACTTTGCAAGAGAGCGCGCGTGCAATAATGGATAATGTTTAAACAGCTTGGGAAAATTAGTAGCGCTATAGCGCACAATTTATAAAGACCGTGGGAACAAGCAATGGCAAATCAGACACTCCAGAATGCTATGCGGCAGAGAAACCCCTCCATGACTGCTCCATGCATGCAGTCGTGCATACAGCCCTTTTTCTGCTGCACGGAATTCTGGAAGGACAGGTCTGCTATCATTTCTTCCCCCCCCCCCCCCCCACAGTGTTTATAAATTGAATGCTATAGTGCTACCAATTTGCCCATGCTATGCAAATTGTGCACTATAGCGCTACCAAATTTCCTATCCAGTTTAAAAATTGTCCACTATTGCTAGCATTTTCCCGCAGTCCCTTATAAAGGTTTATTTAGGTCAGCACAACAACAGGAGCTGAAGGGCTCATACTGTGAGGTACATAAAGCATAATTATGTTATAATTCGGCATGATTAATTTTGTTCAAGATCATAATACATTGATCAGGACTTAGGGCAGGTCCACCATCGCTCGATGTGTCATGATGTCACTGATAGAATGTACATGTGTGAAAGCATTCACCTTCCCAGTTATGAGTGGTCAAATGTGAAAAGCCAAACCCCTCTCCTCCCCCCCCCCCCACCCCCACCCCTATCCCAGGACAGTGAACTCCCAATTTAGTGAGACACAAGTGTGAAAGGGGCTACAGTCACTACAGTGACTACCTATTTTACTGCACTCCTTAGCACATATTCCAACATTATGGAACATGCCAATCAGCAGCTTTCAGTTGCAGATATCCTTACTCTGATTGACCAAACAATGTTTCAGACAGACCATAGTGCATTTTTTATGCCGATGATCTTCCAGTTGCAGTCATCTTTTGCCTTAATATACATTCCTGGAAGCAGACTAGCTTTTAAGGTTGTCATAGACAAAAGGGTGGTAGTGGGGACGATCAACAGATGGATCTCCAATATCAACTCTGCCCTGACTTTACCCATGGCCGACCACAACCGACAGAAGCCACACAAAAAAAGCAAAAGACAGGGCTGAGTCATATTTTATAGCTGCTCAGGATGAAACTCGACAAGGAGAACAGCATCCATTTCCTTATTCCTTAACAAAACCAGTCTGCAAGGATGACCTTCTCAACTGCACTGCAGCAATCAAGGTCAGCATACATCAAGACAACCTCCCGTTGAGCACAAAGATATAAATGGGCAGACCACATCTCACCTGCAGTCAACCAAGATCCTAGTACTTATATGACAGCTTGGACAAGAGTGAAAAATACTGATTATTATTCAAAAAAATATTTTGATAAGCATTAGATTGATAAATGGTCTACTCAGGTGTACACAATTAAATAGCAATGTTACCCAGATTTGCTCCTTACACTAGCATGAAATAACTTAAAATTTCATTTTTTTTTAAATGCAGTATGCAACATTTCATCATGGACAATGTAAAGGACCTAATGATTTTCTTGTGCAACTGCTCACAGAATAAAATGGCTGATAGAGCATCTATTGAAGTATGTACTTTTCAATTGAGATAAAAACGAATCCCTTTAAGGCAATGTGTTCTAATTGTTCTGTTGAAGCAAGAACCAAAAGATCGAAGTTTAATTTGTGATCAGTCTACATGTCAAAAACCTTGAATTAATACAGTTTTTCTTAAAATTCCATTTGTTCAGGTCAAGAAACTTTCAACTTCAATAGTTTGTCTGCACATAACCAGCTGTTTATTACAAGATATTTATATATAAAAAAAAGAAGCACTTGAAGTGCGACATTCAGGGGATGCATGATTGAAAAATCAAAGTCTAATGTCAGTATGCAATGGGAAAGTGAAGCCGATCTTCACTCACCTTGTATAGTCCCTAGAGAGAGAGAGAGAGAGAGAGAGAGAGAAAAAATCCCAAGAATGCAACAGCTCAAAAGGATGCCATGAACAAAAGATGCAAGCTAAATGGACAAAATATCCTCCTTATTTAATTGTCACCTCAAACTCACCAAGTATGTTTTGCACAGGAAATTTGTTTTCTTGGCAATATAAACAGAGAAATTCGAACACAGAACAAACGTTTCAGCTCTGCCAAAGGGAAAAGTGTTTTATTATAAGATATACAAATATAATCACACACAATTCTTATAAATGCATCTTCCTGTGTCTATTGTTGGGTCTAAATCCTAGAACTTCTAATTTATACCAGGACTGCAAAAAACTTGTTCATTGCCATGTTCTCAGGAGGGATCAGTAATAAACAAAGCAAAAATACCACACTTTCTGGGAATACAATAATGGCATAGAATGCATCTTTCAAATTAATTATTTTTCAGTGTGTGCATTATTGGCAAGACCAAAACTAATTGCCCAGCCCCAACTGTCTTTAGTGAACCAGCTTCTTGAAGTACTACTATCCTCAGAGTGAAAGTAGTTAGCTCTGGGATTTAGATCTAGCCACCCACAAATTGTGCTTTGTGGATGGAAAGGCTTTGGCTATCAGGAGATGAGTCATTCATTACAAGGAACAAAACTTCTGCCCTACTCTTGTGGCCACTGGATGCTTCCAGTTGAATTTTATGTCAACGGCAAATCCCAGATGCTGAGAGTAGGCAGGATAATAACTATTTTGGGAATGCCATTAAAGTTAAAGTGTTTGTACCTAAACCCTTTGTTGAAGGTAATCATTCTCTGAGATGTTTTTTGATATAAAGGTATTTGCCATTTTTCCGCACATTCACGAGGATGTTGGCCAGACTTCAGGAACTGAGTTATTGGGAAAGGATAAACAAGCTAGGACTCTCCCCCCCACGCACCCACCATTGGCACTTAGAAGAATGAGGAAGATTTGATAGAGGTATTTAAAATTATGAGGGGCGGATAAAGAGTAAATGTAGGTAAGCTTTTTCCACTGAGGGTAGGTGAGATACAAACCAAAGGACTTGGGTTAAAGGTGAAATGGGAAAAGTTTACGGGGAAACATGAAGGGAGATCTTCTTCACACAGAGAGTGGTGGGAGTATGGAATGAGCTGCTAGCTGAAGTGGTTGATGCAGGTTAAATTTTAACATTTAAGAATTTGGACAGGTATATGGATGGGAGGGCTATGGAGTGGGTGAAAAGGATGAAAATTGATATTGTATTTTTTACAAGAAACTCATATGTCAGGGGGCGTGGCAATATGGCGTAGAGTCTAGATGTGCAATCTCAACCTTTCTGGCCAGACTTTTAAATACCCATTTTTTAACCCTTTGTTTCCAAGTTTAAACTTTTTAAATTTTAGTTTAAAGTATTACAAGAAACACATTTGAATGTGAAGGAAAGTGTGAAATGAAAAAGGGATTGGGTTGGGCATGTATATTTTTCTTCATTTAATTCTAGAGCTAAAGGTGCAGCAATTTTGATACATAAAAATGTATCTTTTGAATTACAATCAATGGAGGAAAAGGAAGGATGTATTCTTAAATTGAATTGTAAGATTTTTAGTGAATTTTGGTCTTTACTTAATATTTATGCTCCAAATGCAGATGAAGTATTTATTTCAGATGCATTTTTATGTTTGGGTCAAGCTAATGACAATATTTTAGTTGGTGGTGATTTTAAATGTGTTTTGGAACCTTTATTAGATAAATCTCTGAAGAAAGTTAAAAAATCCAAGATGGCAATCCAGGTCCAAGCGTTGATGAAAGATATTAATTTAGTAGATATTTGGAGACGTCTTAATCCAACAGAGAAAGATTTTTCCTTTTATTCATCTAGACATGAATTGTTTTCAAGGATTGACTTCTTTTTAGTATCGTCATATTTACAAGGGAAAATACAACAAGAGGAATATAAAAGTAGGGTGATTTCAGATCATTCTCTGTTATATTTTACATATGAAACTTCTGAGAAAATTCAAATAGCTTATCGTTGGAGATTTAATACAATGTTGTTAAAAAATACAGAATTTATTGATTTTTTGAAAAAAACAAATTAATTTTTTTTAAAGAAAATTCTAAATCTGTTCAAAGTAAGTTTGTATTATGGGATGCTATGAAAGCCTATTTGAGAGGACAAATAATTAGTTATATTTCTAAAATAAAAAAAGAATCGATTAAATCAGAGACTTGAATTAGAGAAACAGATCGATGAGTTAGAAAAGGAATTTCAGAAAGATGCTACAGAAGATCAGAAAATAGAATGATCTAGGCTGAAATTGAAATACAATACCTTGCAATCTTATCAATTTGAATGTGTGATTAATAGGACTAAACAGTGGTATTACGAATGGGGAGAGAAAGCACACAAGGTATTGGCGTGGCAATCAAAGAAAGAACAGATATCGAGGACCATTAATGCTGTTAGACGGAATTCTCTTATTACATATAAACCTCGTGAGATTATTATAAAAAGTTATATGCATCTGAAGGAAAATAGGAAACTGGAGAGATTGATTTTTTTTTTAAATCACAGTTGAATTTACCAATATTAGAGGATGGAGATATACAGGAGTTAGAAGAACCATTTACTGATTCGGAAATTAAAATGGCTATGCTGGAAATGCCAAATAGTAAATCGCCTGGTGATGATGGATTTTTGGTTGAATTTTATAAAATTTTTTATGATGATTTATCTACAGTGTTTGGGGATGTATTACGTCAAGTTGCAGAATATTATGATTTACCTGAGTCTTGTTCTAGTGCTTTAATTACAGTAATTCCTAAAAAAGATAGAGATCCTTTGAAGGCATCTTCATATAGACCAATTTCATTGTTAAATGTAGATTATAAAATAATAGCTAAAGTATTAGCGAATAGATTGATCAATATGTATCAACTTTGGTAAAAATTTAGCCAAACAGCTTTTATAAAGAATTGATATGCTTCAGATAATATTTTGCGAGTGATTAGTTTAATTAATAGATTTCAACAATCTTTAGATCATCCGATGGTGATATCCTTAGATGCAGAAAAAGCATTTCATAGAGTTGAATGGAATTTTTTGTTTAAAGTTTTGGAGAAATTTAAGTTTGGTCCTTCTTTTATTGGTTGGATTAGGGCTCTATATAGTAAACCGGTAGCTAGAGTATTGACAAGTGGTTTGATTTCGGAATTGTCAAGGTTGTCCTTTATTACCAGCTTTGTTTGCGTTAGTGATTGAACCTTTAGCACAGTTGATAAGACAAAATACACAGATACTATGAAAGTTTTAGATGAGGAATATAAAATTAATTTATTTGCTGATGACATATTGGTGTATTTAACAAATCCAGCTCAGTCACTTTTGCATTTGAAGGAATGTTTAATACAATGTGGATGTCTTTCTGGGTATAAAGTTAATTGGAAAAAAAGTGAAATATTACTGGTAAGTGAAGGAGATTATTCAGTTTATAAGAATATTATTAATTTGAAGTGGACTGATTGAATTAAATATCTGGGTATAATTTTGAATATTAATGATCAATCTTTATATAAATTAAATTATGCTCTGTTAATGAAAAAAATTAAACCTGGTTTGATTAAATGGAAAGATTTACCTATTAATTTAATGGGAAGGATAAATACAATTAAGATGAATATCTTTCCGCGTATACAATATTTGTTTCAATCTATTCCATATTTACTTGATATTTTTTTTTCCGAGATTTAAATAAAATGGTTAGGGAGTTTTTATGGAGGGGTAAATTTTCGAGAGTAGCTTTGAATAAATTAACTTGGAAATATGAGTTGGGGAATTATGTTTACCACATTTTTGTTTAGGTGGCATATGAATTTGTTACAACAATATAATGTGCCTATGCTAAAACATTTAATGATGTTATGGATAAAGAAAAATAAAATGATAGGTTCTAGGGGTAAATTATTGGCTTTGACTCTGTTGTATAATAATCAACTTATTTCTTTTTCAATACATAATCAAAGTTTATTGCATTGGAGATTTAAAGGTGTGAAAAATTTGGGAGATTATTTTAAAGAGGGTAAGTTTTTATCTTTTAATCAGATGAAGGAAGATTTTGGTATTGATAAGAATTCTTTATTTCTTTATTATCAAATTCGATCTTTAGTAAAATGTATGTTTGGTAGAGATATGATTTTACCTAAAATGACTAAATTTGAGACTTCTCTTATGAAGGTACCAGAGAAGGGTTATATTTCATTTATGTATCAAATATTACAGGATGGTAATATTACAGGATGGTAAAGGGTTGGGATAGATCTAAAATTAAATGGGAAGCGGATATTGGTTTTACTTTTTCTGAAGAGGATTGGTTAGATATTTGTTATGATAGTGTAACTAGATTGATAAATGCACATTATGCAATGATTAACTACAATTTTTTACATCAATTATAGTTGACACCTGAAAAATTTAAAAGATATGGTTTTAATGAATCAGATTTGTGTTTTAGATGTGGTGATATAGTTGGAACTTTTTCCAAAATTTTTGGTCATGTATACATATACAATCTTTTTGGAAGAAAATTCAATCGTTTTTAGAATATCTATACAAGATTAAAATAGTTTTAGATCCAACAGTATTTTTATTGGGTAGTTTGCAACCTCTGAAAGGCTTGGGATTAGATAAGTTTCAGCTTGCTTTTGTATATTTAGCTTTATCCGTAGCGAAAAAATGTATCGCTAGTATGTGGAAAGATACAAATATGATTGATATTAATAGATGGCATAATGAGATTAAATATTGTTTAATAATGGAAAAAATTACATGTTTCGCATGATAATTGTAATTTTTTGATTAATAAGTGGCTGTTATACTCGGAATATTTACATTTCAATTTATATTGATTAGATTTTAATATGTATATTTAACTTTTTTTAAATATTCTTTCTTTTTTCTTTTTTTATGGCTCTCCTTAGGAGAGTTGGCTGAAGGGGGAGGGAGATCTTTTCTTTTTTTTTCTATATAAAAAATGTTCATGTTTAATTTCTGTATACGTCATATATTATTTGTTTTTTGAAGGAATAAATAAAGTTTTTTTAAAAAAACTCATTTGACAGAGAAGGAACATCTGAAAAGAGATTGGGTGGGCCAAGTGGTAGCCTCATCTTTTAATTTTAAAAGCAAGAAGAGTAACAATATTAATTTAAAAAACCTTATTAGTAAAAATTATAGATGCTATCATGGATCCTGGAAGAAGAAATGTTTTGATTAATTGTCAAATTTATTATGAAATGTGGACACTTATGAATATTTATGCCTCAAATGTGGATGATGAAGAATTTATAAGGGATATTTTTAAAAAATTTTTTGGCTGAAACACAGGAAAAGGTTTCAATAGGGAAGAATTTGTATTGATCCATTATTGGATAAATTAATTAAAACAGTAATGAGAGCTAAAGCTATTTTAAGTTTAATGAAGGAATTAAATTTAGTTGATATTTGGCATCCTAAAGAGAGATTATTCTTTTTATTCTCATTGACACGATTCCTATTCGAGAATAGATTTTTAAAAAATATCAACACAGTTACAAGGAAGAACTAGTAATGTTGAATATAAAGTTAGTGTGGTGGCGCACAGCCTAATGGCAAACCAGTCCTGCTTGTATCGCCACGTGGCGGAGCAGCCATTAAGAGATGGCGTCGTCAGGGGTTTCTTAACTCCAACGTCCCTTCCAGCGCGCGCCCTGGGCAGCGATTATGACATCACAATGCACTGTGACTCAACTCATGCTGCCCTTAAAAGGGCACGCTAAATTTGAATAAAAAATAGTCATTAATGACCATCAGTGTGGTGGCAGTGATTTACTTCAGCTCCTCAGAGTGCCACATTGGTGACCCCGATGGGCCAACCAATGATGGGCATGGCAGAGGTTAACGCGGTAGCCCTCAAACTTCCCCCTTTCTGGCCACATCGCCCACGGATGTGGTTCGGCCAAGCAGAGGCACAATTCCACTTCCGCAACATCATGGCTGATACCACCAAGTTTTACCATGTCGTGGACACGGCGGTGAGGGTGGATGATATCATCCATTGGCCAACAGCGATCGATAAGTACACAGCCCACAAGAATCTCCTCCGGGGGAGGGGGGAGCCACGTGATGGAGCAATGGCTGGTTGAGTAGAACCAGCCCTCTCCAGAAAAAAGTAAAAAGCTTGGGGAAAAAACAGAGCTCAACAAACATAAGAAATAGAAGATAAATTTACAGAGAAGAGCCAGAAGATGGCACCCAAAAGTAGAGAAAGAGAAAGTAAGAACAATGGAAAAAAAAGAAAATCTCTGGAGAAGAATGAAGGCCTTATCTGCACGTGGGAGCAGGGAGCTACGGTGATGAAGAGCGGATGGTGCCCAGCAAAGTTGCGACCTCCCAACCATTGGATTTCAAAAATAGCTCTCAGAGCCAAACAAAACAGCGCAATTGTGCATGAGCGAGGAGTCATGCATGCGCAGTGCGCAATCAAATGACAAAGTGAACACCGACAGGAGGAGGGCTCAGCCAAGGAGTGGGCATCTAAAGCGCAACCAGCATCGGGGCGCTCAGCTGGAGGAAACCTACAATCAAGAAAATCAAAATAACGGCGAGGAAAGAATCAAGGAGCCAGAAGAGGGAGAACAGCGACAGGGTGATCGACGCCAAGACGATCAACAGTAGGAAGCCCAGCAGACAGACGGCTTGCAACCGGAGAACCAATAGCAAGAGGCACAGCGAGAGAAGGCCTGACAAAAACATAGAAGTAACGCATCAGAAAGAGCAAAAGAGACACAGATACAAAGAAGAGAAGACAAACACAGGTACAGACACAGAAGAAGAGGCAGAAGACCAAGATCTTCATAGAGGAAAAAGGTAAAACAGATGGACAAAATATAGATAAAGCCTTTTATGAAGAGCAAATGAGGTCATTTAAAGAATGGTTATCATTAGAATTTAGTGCAATTAAAAGGAAAATGAAAAGAGCATAAGATAAAATGCAAAGTTTAGAACTGGTCATGACAGAAATAGGGAGAAGAGTAGAAAATGTGGAGGAACGGGAAACTGCTGTAGAAATGGAAGTAAATGATTTAAGAGAAAAATTGGAAGAAAGTGACAAAAAAAATTAAAGACACACAAGAGTTGTTATCTCAGAAAATTGATATGTTGGAAAACTTCAGTAGGCGAAACAACTTAAAAATAGTGGGCCTAAAGGAGGATGAAGAAGGCTTAGACATGAAGGAATTTATAAAAGGATGGATCCCGAAGGTTTTGGGAACGACAGATTTGCAGGAAGAAATAGAAATGGGAACAGAGCACTAGCACCGAAACTGCAGACACATCAAAAACCGAGATCCATCTTAATAAAACTTTTAAGATGTACGACAAAAGAGAATATATTGGTGCGGGCAAGGAATAAAATTAGAGAAGATAATAAGCCATTAAGGAACAAAAAATATTTTTTTACCCAAACAGAAGTTTTGAACTCTTAAAGAGGAGGAAGGAGTTTAATACGGCAAAAATGATTTCACGAAGGCTATAAATTCACGTTAAGGCATCCAGCCGTATTTAAACTATTTATACGTGGGGAACAAAACAGGCTGTTCTCAGATCCGCAGAAAGCACAAGAATTTGCAGAACATTTGCAGGACAGAAGAAGAGATGAAGCGGAGTAACAAGAAGGAAGTATGGAGTTGAATTCCACGAGAAAATTACTTATAATTTAAGAGATAAATACCATATATTTTGGAGAATATGGTACCAATATTTATAAAATGTGGGTATTAATATTTAAATTAAGCTCGGTCATTTCCTATCTCTTATAGGTCTCCATAAGATATCAAAATGAAATATTCCTGTTGTGGTTCTCTTGCCCTGTTCTTTTTCTTTTTACTTGCATTTGCAGGGGGTCAGAGGGAGGAGGGTGGTAGGGGGGTTTCTTCTACTTTTTACAAAGGGATTGAATTTGAAATATTGTAAATGTTTATTTTGTGATTTTAAAATAAAGTGTTAAAAAAAATTTTGGACAGGTACATGATGGGAGAGATATGGAGGGCTATGGACTGTGTGCATGTCAGTGGGACTAAGCAAATAAAAATGGTTTGGCAGACTAGAAGGGCCAAAGAGGCCTGTTTCTCAGCTCTAATGTTCTATAATTCTACAGACAATTAGCTTGATCTAACTGCATGTCCACATAGACTACTTCATTTCTATTCTCAATATTTCAAGTGAACATTTTGTAATCAATGCCCAACTTACTCACTTCTAACTTTATGATGAAATGAAGGTTACTGATGGAGCAGCTGAAAACGTTAGGACCCAAAGAATTCCTGCAGAAATATCCTGGCGCTGGAATGAATGACCAACAAACACAAAATTTAATTTTGACCACCCCCCATTTTAATTCCCTGTCCCATTCCCTTGCTGACATGTCCATCCATGGTATCATTCACTGACAGACAGACCACCTGGAAATTGGAGAAACACAAACTTCATCTTCCGTCTGGGCAGTCTCCAACTGGTTGGCATTAACATCAACCTCTCCAGTTGATATTAAAACCAACCCTCCCCCTGCTCTGTCTCTATATATTTCTTCCCCTCTTTTCACACAGCCAAAAGTCAATCCTTTACCTGTCCTCTGATCACATCCAATTAACCACTTTTGTTGGTCTGCAATCCTCCCCCAGCCCAGCCTTTATGTGGATATCTTCCTGTTCTTCACCTATTCCTTGCTGATCACATCCAATTAACAACTTTTGTTGGTTTGCAATCCTCCCCCAGCCAGCCTTTATGCGGATATCTTCCTGTTCTTCACCTATTCCTTGAAGAAAGGCTCAGGCTCAAAACGTTGGTGATATTTCTTTATCTCCTACAGATGTTGTGAGAGCACCAGAGTTCCTCCAGAAATAGTGTTTGGGCTGTGTCAGCACAGGCCAAGAAGACACAACTCAGTATATTATCCTGATCAGGAGGATTTGTTTAATATTACCACCCATGAATAACATGGTAAATATTATATTTACAGTGATGGTTCAGTCAGTTGCATACTGGTTTTTGATTGGATCAAGTTTTACTGCATCTCAGAGCAGATTTCCATTGTATTTCTGCCCTTTAAATCCAGTGCACAAGGAAATATAGATGGAGGGAGTGGTCATCATTGGAGTGGGCTGAATCAGTGTGGTAAGGCTTTGGCTCACCAAGCTTCAGCGAGAACAGGCAAGAGGCAAGGGACAGTAGGAATTGAAGAAAGAAAGGGCCAGCCTTTTCAAGGAACAAAAAGGATTCAGCAGATAAGTACAGGTAAGGGCAGGATTTGTATATCATACATTTTGTTCTTCTATTCATAAACAGTGGGAACAGCAGCCAAGGTAAGGGAATGGTCTTCTTGCAGAATGTGGGTCCATGAGGGAAGCCAGTAGTTTCCTTGACAATTTAATCTGTGAGAAGTGCATCCAGCGGCAGCTCCTGACAAGCCAAATTAATAAATTGGAGGTGGAGTTGGATGAACTCTGGATCATTCAGGAAGCAGAGGGGGTGAGAGAAAGGAGTTACAGGGATACCATTACACCTTGGGGGATAGATGGGCTGTTCCCTTCAATAACAAGTAAACCATTTTGGAAATTGTTGGAGGGGAACGACCTACCAAGCACAAGCCACACCAATCAGATCTCTGGCATGGAGTCTGATCCTGTGGCTAAGAAGTGAAGAGGTAAGTTGTAGTGATAGGAGTTTCCATAGTTAGGGGGGCAGATTAGAGGTTTTGTGGAAGAGATCTAGTATCCCAGATGTATGTTGCCTCCCTGGTGCCTGAGTCAGAGATATCTTAGATGGAATTCACAGCATTTTCAGGAGGAGGATAACAGCCAGATGTCATGGTCCAGAAAGGGACCAATGACATGGGTAGGAAAGATGAGAAAGATAGATCTGGATCTCAGGTTGAAGTTCTAAATTGGAGAAAGGCTAGTTCTGAGCAAATGAGAAAATATCTAGAATGCATCGATTGGGCTAAGTTGTTTTCAGTAAGTATATACGAGGCAAATGGAGGACCTTCAAAAGATGAAATTTTGAGAGAACAGAGTATGTTCCTGTCAGGATTAAAGGCAAGGTTAGCAGGTATGGGAAACCTTGGATTTCAAAGATATTGGAGGCGTTGCGGGCAGCAAAGGAGGTTTTAAAAGTTTGCAATGGGATCTGGACCAGGTGGAAAAATGGACTGAAAAATGGCAGATGGACAGCATTGCATTTTGGAAGAACAAACCAAGAAAGGACATACATGGTAAATGGTAGGGTACTGAGGAGTGCGGTAGAACAGAGAGACCTGGGAATGCAGATACACAATTCCCTGAAAGTGGTGTCACATATGAATAGGGTTTTAAAGAGAGCTTTTGGCTTATTGGCATTCATAAATCAAAGTATTGAGTATAGAACCTCGGATGTTATGGTAAAGTTGTACAAGACTGGTGAGGCCAAATTTGGAGTATGTTCTGATCACCTAACTACAGGAAAGATATCAATAAGATAGAAAGGGAGTAAAGAGAAAATTTACTGAGATGACTTCAGTAAATGAGTTACAGAAAAAAGTTAAACAGATTAGGACATAATTCCCTGGAGTATAGAAGAATGAGAGGAGATTTGATATTTTAAATTATGAGGGGGATAGACAGAGCACATGTAGATCAGCTTTTTTCCACCGAGAGTAGATGAGATACAAGCCAGAGTACATGGGTCAAGAGTGTGTGGAAAATTTTAGGGGGACCATGAGGGGGAACTTCTTCACTCAAAGAGTGGCGGTGGGGTGGGGGGGGGAGAAATTGTGGAACACAAGCCAGCTGAGGTGGTGAACGCAGGCTCAATTTGAACATTTAAGAATTTGGACAGGTACATGGTTCGGAGAGGTATGGAGGGCTATGGACTGGGTGCAGGTCAGTGGGATGAAGGAAAAAGAAAAAAAATGGTTCGGCACAGACTAGAAGGGCCGAAGGTGCCAGTTTCTGTGCTGTTGTTTTCTATGGTTCTATGAACTGGAGATTTTAGCATCACAAATGTATTTCATAGTGTTGAAGGGTATAATTTGGAACCACTAGGACAACAACATGCAGCAAAGCCAAGGGAAGGAGGTCCGAGTTGTTTTGAGAGGGCATAAAAACTCCTTGGATTGATCTTTATTTCTGATGCTTTTAAACTTGTTGGCAACTGACAGGTGTTGTCAACACGTATAGAGTTTAAAGTAAACAGGAAAAAATAAATGGTTTGCCTTTTGCCATTAATTTACATTTTTAGCTCTTGCATGGGACCAAAACATTAATGAGTTTTAAAATGTTTATTTTAACTATTCAATTAATCTCTCCTATTCTCTACTGCTCCCTGTGACATTCTAGTGTTAAACTCTTTCAATACTCAAGCACTAACAGAAATTTGTTTTGATTACATGGAATACTGACAACGTAGTATTGACTACCCATTCCTACTTGTCCATAAGACATTGAAAGAAATACAGTATGTAATACAAGACTATAATATGTTCTGTCCTGCAAAAGGACATTAGTAAACCGGATGGATTTCCTTAAGAAATGTCCATATTTACTGAATTTGTGCACTGAACAACAGAGTCAAGATGAGAGTGACTACAGTTAGGTCACAGCTTCCACAAAGATAATTGTTTGTGGTTCTTGGGAGTAACCACCTCAGGCCGAGGAATTCCATGGAAGTACCTCAAGGTAGTAAGATGGCGACTCAGTAGAATTTCTGGTGTAATTTTGTTGAATGACAACATTGTCTGACTGGTTTAATGCAACCTAGATTGTATACCTAAAATGGATGAGGGTGGGGGGTGGGGGGGGTGGCTTGGGAGGAGGGAGGGGGGGGGAGAAAAAGTCACTGTATATGTGTGAAAAAGAAAAAGTGTGTATCATGGCTAATGTGATTTATGGTGTGAAAAATAAAATTTAAAAAAAAAAGGTAGTAAGATGGCATGAAGATCAGCCAAGGCAGAACTCTCCCAAGCCATCTGGAAGGCAAAGTATGGGTATGCACAGAAGATCCATAGAGAAACGTGCAACATGAGGTACATGTAGCAAGGGATCAAAACTATAATAGACCACAAGACAACCTTGTAGTCAAAGACAAAGCATCCCTTCCAGATAGACTGAACATCATCTACATGTGGTTCGGTGAGTAGAACAGGCTGATACCAAAGAAAGCTCCATCTCCCCCAATGAATTGGCCCCTTGCACAACCATGGCCAAGGTGAGAAAAACCCTATCCAAGGTGAACCAACATAAGGCAGCGGGACCAGACAACACTCAGCCAGATACTAAAGGACTGTGCAGACCAACTGACGGAGGTCCTTATGGACATCTTCAACATGTCACTGCAGCAGTCCATCATCCCTGCAGGTTTCAAGACAGCCACCATTATCCAGCTACCAAAGGCAACAGTAACAGGCTTCAATGACTAACGCTCAGTGGCATTGACCTCCACCTTAATGAAAGGCTTAGAGTCTGGTGATGGAAAGCATCAAAACTCACCTTCCAGAGACACTGGAACCATTTCAATTTCTCCTACAGATGGAACCATTCCACCAAGGATGCTATGTTCTTGTCCCTCCACTCCATCCTGCCCCACATGGAGATGTAATGGCACTGATTTACCACAGCTTACAAACAAATAAAGAAAACACTCACTTGTTTCTTTCAGCACATCATGAAGTAGTCTTTCTTTCTCACTGGACACAGCACTGCATTCTTCAACTCCCTAAACATCACCCAGCCAAACCCTCTGATGCTCTCACTCTCCTCCTCCTGCATCTGAGATCCATCACCCATATACTGACACTTAACACACCCACACATGTACACTGTTACTCCCACATGTTGCTTCGCTCACGTCATCAGCAGTGACCAGCACCATTCCTGCTGAAGGTAAGTATGCGACCGCTGTTATGAACTAACAAACTATTAGTACTAATAAGAGATCAGCAATGGAGAATTCGCCAATGATAATAATTTAATAATAACTATTATTTGAATTTAAGAACATTACATTTCTTATTTAGTTCTAAACTTAACTCTAAATTTAACCCCACCATTGTGTTTATGTGTCTAAGTCCAAAACCTTTTTTTTACTTTACACTTGAGTCTGAAAAGTTAATTTTCAAATCCAGTTTCAAACCTCTTGTTGAACTTCAGGGTCTTTTTACATTGTGGTTCATAAGTGATTATAAAGCACTTTTAAATTTTATATCTTCAGATCATTTTAAACTCAAGTCTCTTGAGATGTCTTTCAGAGAGATATTCTTAGAGTGTTTTCATGTTTCCCCTTTTTTTGCTTTGAATAATTCATTTTATTTTAATCAACATAGAGCACCAAAATTACCATCACAAATCGATAAAATAAATGTGAATTAATCATTGTACATTTCCAAATATTACCCCTATTCCCCCTTCACCCACAAACAAAACCCTGAATGAGAAAGAAAAAAAGAACAGAAAAGAGAAAAGGAAGAAGGGAAAAAAAGAGCTGTCAAGATCTGGACTCCAATTCAAATCAGCCCAAATATTTTTGACTAAATTTCAATAAAGGGAAGAAAAATAAATAGAATATTTATTTATTAAGTATTCAACCATACACTTTGCAGGTAAGGTTCCCATATCTGCAGAAACATTACTTACAATTTAAAGAATAAGTACATTTTCTCCAGGAGAACACAACTATGCATTTCAGTATTCCAACAGGCTATCTACAAAAGTGAATGATACTTCCAGATAACCCCAATACATTTCCTGGTCACTGCCAATGCGATTTTAAGAAATTCTAATTAGTACTTAGACAGCCTCATTTTAGGTCTTATGACCACAATATTTCCCAATAATTTAGTAAAACTTACATTTTCCCAAAAGTTTCAATTTGGAACATGACCAGGTAGAATTAAGTTTCTCCTCCCCCCCCTTTCTTGTTCGGGTTGCGCAACTGTGATCTTCATGATTAATTATTTCTTAAACAGGAGTGACCAACTTCTTGGCACATGAGGCTGCTTGTTTTTCCTTAAAAGAGCAGTTGGAAGTGGTCTTACTTATTTAAAAGCCACTTCTGTGCATCTCCTATAAAGGATAATACAATGCAGAACAGTATCCCTCTCTCTTTCTAGAGATTACTGCCCCAATCCTGTCTTTCCAGGATGTCAAGTTTCTTCAGTCTTCAGATTCAAAATGTCTTTGCCTTCAGTAATATAGTTCTGACATTATGTGATGTGACATCACCACAGTTTTAGTTTCATTTCTGCAAAACCTCCTGCCTTTCTTCAAAACTATTCCATATCCATAACATCTGACCTCACCTTGGTCCAAATGGCTCAAGTGGTTTGAAAGACTACACAGGTCATTCCAAATGATACTGGCGGTTTGAAATAGCAGCCAACATAATACAAATTGCTTTAAAAGAACCACACCTGGTACTTGAGTTTCAATCAGGAACACTTCAGTTTTATGGTTTGTTTTTTTCCCCAGATGCGTGGACTCCAACTGAACTTTCTCTCAAATGTGCTGTGACCTGTGTGTGACTGTACCAGCCCACAACTATCTAAGGATATACAATATTTCTTAGTAAAGTAAGTTGGAGTTAAAATATCTATTTTATAACTAAAGATTTTTACTTTAAAGATTAACAGAAATCTGTTACACTGCAACAGCAACCCCCACCCCACCACCAGGCTTCCACCCATGCAAGGAGACAAGAGATTGGAACTGTCCCACTACATAACAGCCTGGAGAGCTGACAGTCAGCCCGACCTTGTATGACAGTACAAGAAAGACAATATATGGTCCAATTGGCAAGGGGGCAACTGGTCCTCTGACTCCAGCTCCAACACAGAACATGGATTGTCGATATATGCCAACTTCAACCTGTTAATGGAAACCATGTCAGCTTTTCTATTCCTGTCGATCACTAAAGTCTTCAGGTGGTGTTGTAAGACCTGAAAAGGACCATCATAAACGGGCTGAAGTGGTTTGCACACCACATCATGCCGAAGGAACACTAGTACTGCGTTGTAAATCATTCAGCACATACAGTGCAAATGACGCCTGCCGTGGAGGAGTAGGTTAGAATAATCTCACGTTTCTTCCCCCAAAGACAGTCAACATAACTAACTGCATCATAGAGCATTGTGCTTGGACTCAGATTCATAAACTCACCAAGCAGGTTTAACGTAGTGCCATATTCTAACTCTTCCACTTAGCATCCAAGATCTGCCTTAACAGCAGTACACACGACCAAGGAGAACCATGGGCAACCATTCACTCCACATAGATGCATCACCACTTGCTGTTAACAATACCTTTAATTGTTAATTTAAACACTCAATGAGACCATTGGCCTGTGGATAGTAACTCATTGTGCAAATACAGGTAGTTCCCAGAAGATCAGTGAAAGCTCAGAACAATGCCAACTCTAACTGAGAACCTTGGTCACAGATATATAGAATCCAACAATCCACAAACGCCCTAGTAACAGTCTCCACAGAGATGTCAGTGATAGGAATGGCCTCCTGGTAGTCCGGTCTTCACACATGAACAGGCAAATACAGTATATCCTTGAGATGGCTGAAGCAGGCCTACCAAGTCTAGGTGCACGTGCTGGAAACAGGAATCAGGAACAAAATCCCCAGCTTGGATGTTGTGTTTGGAGACTTTAGAGCATTGACATGGCAAGCAGATCCAACATCTGATTTAACACGAGGCGAGGTAAAACATTCTGTAACTAATTTGACTGATGCTCTTCTATCAAAATGCAACAGACTGTGAAGAGACTCAAAAATCTCCCTCTTTATAGCCACCGGCACAAAAGGCCTCCCTTGGCCTTCCTATGGAGGAAGAAAATAAATCGCAGACCAACTTTCCACCTGATTCAACCAGAGTGACATCTTGAAGATGGAGACCAGAGTTCATCCAGTGATATCGGATGAGATCGGTGTGCTATGTACAAGCCATGGCAGTGAAATCAATGGCAGTAGTTGTAAGGCGTCAATGTCTTGCTTTGACAGGGCATCAGCCATGGCAGTCGCTTTTCCTCAGATGTGGGTATGTCTGATGAAAATCATAGGATGAAGCACAAGTGCCGAATCTCTCTGGGCAAGTAGGGATGTGTGTTCGTACTCACAGAATGCACAAGAGGCAAGTGGGCTGTAGAAATGGTGAAAAGACGACCTTCCAATAAAAAGTGGAAATGTTTCACTACGAGATACATGGCTACGAGTTCTTGACCAAACGTATTATACTTTGCCTGAGCCAATGACAGCTTCGCTGAAAAAAAAACGCCAGAGGTTCCAATTGTCCACAGACATCTTGTTCTAACACTGCTCCCACAGCAGTGACAGACACATTGCATTAAGATGTTGGGCTTCTGATGTACAAGTATTGTGGCATTTGCAAGCGCAGTTCACATTGTTGAAAGCATGCACTGCATAGTCTTCCAAAGTTAATGGTCTTTTGGACAGACTTATGTGATCCTTTTATAGTTCAGTAAGGGGTAATAAAAGTCCTTCGATTATCAAGGTGCTGGCGCTACCTTCGATTGACAAGGTGCAGTAAGCAGTTTTTCTAGTTCTATTTGCTCCTGTTGACTGGGGGAAGAAGACAATCCTTCCATTTTCAATGCAAAGGTTGTGGACATAACAAGGTCAGCATGATCCACCCATGAACATCACAAGGTAAACATCAAAGGAAACACAGTTTCCAAAAATTGCTTTTGACAAGGTCTGTTCCAGTTAGCCTGCGCCACCTCCTCAACATCTGTAACAGCTGCATAATCGCCTTGGCTGTCATCAGCTAGTAATTGGGAAATACGCATCTCCCTAGATGGCTGAATACGCTTAGAATAGCCACCTTAAGCCTGTCAAATGAGAGATAACTATCCGGATCCACTAAGACATCCTCTACTTCACAGGCAATTTGCTCTGGAAGACACTCCACAAGTACACCATACTCTGTAAACCCTCCCCCCCATCGACGAGATCTACCGGGATCGTTGTCTGAAGAAGGTGCACGAGATCATTGAGGACCCCTTCCACTCTGTATACAGCACCTTTCACTGCTCCCATTGTGGGTAAGAGATTCAAGAGTATCAGAGCCAGCACCACCAGGATGAGGAACAGTTTCTTCCCACAGGCAGTGAGAATGCTGAATGACCAAAGGAACTGCTCACACTAACCATCCAAGCCTCTCATGTGTACAAAAAAATTAATTATTTTTGTAGATATAATACTTGTACTATTTGTACTATTGTACTATATGTACTATTTGTCTGAATATGTATTATGTCTGGTAACACATCTGCATTTTTTTTGCATCGAAGTCCGAGAATGCTATTTCGTTGGGTTATACTTGTACAATAAAATGACAAACTTGACTTCATCTTCTGACTCATCGCATTGGATTGTGAACCAGGCTGGTGTATTAATTTTTTTTTCATGGGGGGGTGGAGGGCAACCTTCAGTTTGACCTCCCCCAACTGCTTCTCCAAGTCATTTATATTCACACTATCCTTTTTAAATTAGAAGGTACTATGAACTGATGATTCGTTAATCCACTAAATCGCTTATAGCGCCTGCTGTGGACCCCAAAAGCCGCTTTCAGGTGGAATCGCCTGGAGAATGCGTCTCCGTAGCTGGCTGCGAGTGTTGCGAGGGACGTTCAGGTGGCAGCACTGAAGACTGTGTTCTGCCACCTGAAAGGTCCGCAGCGGGGAGAGGTGCCACAGGGCAAACGCTGGCTCCTGAGTCGGGGCAGGGGCAGCCACCTCCCTGCTGCCTGACAGACCACAGCGTGGGACGTCAGGGCTGGGGCAGCCGGCGCAGGAATTCAGGCCCCTGACGTTCCACGCCTGCCGCTCCAGCCCCGTAGTCCGCATTTCAGCTGTAACTCAGAATGAAATCTTGGACCCCAACTACCGCGTTCTAAGGAGGTTTTACTGTACTATCTAGTTTCTTTCAGCACATCATGAAGTTGTCTTTCTTTATTATTCACTAGACACAACCTTCCATTCTTCAAATCCCCAAACACCACCCAACCAAACCCTTCTAACCTTCTCATTGGCTCACTGGTGATCTTGATGCTCCACTCTCCTCCAATGTCTGGAATCTATCACTGACGCTTAACACACCTGCACATGCACCCCATTACTCCCACGTGTCACCTCCCTTACATCATCAGCGGTGACCAGCACCGCTCCTGACAAAGATAAGCATGCAACTGCGATAGAGAATGACACCTCATACACAAAGCTACTGTTCATTGACTTCAGTTCGGCATTTAATGCGATCATACCTCAGAGATTCAGGGAGAAGCTGTCCTCAATGGGTCTCAACATCTCTCTCCATAACTGAATTCTGCACTTCTGAACAGAAAGACCAAAGTCTGTCCTGGTTGGAAGCAGAATGTCGAACACTGTTATACAGAGCACTGGGGCACCTCAGTTGAGTGCTCAGCCCACTCTTGTGCATGCTACTGACCCACAACTTCAAGGCCAAATCCAGCTCCAACAGTCATCAAGTTTGCAGATGACAGGTAAGTAATTGGCCTCTTCAGCAATAACAATAATCCGCACAACAATGAAACCTGGAAAATGTCATGAAAGGGGGTGTGGGAATAATAACCAGAGTCTCAATGTGGAAAAGAAAAGGAGATGATTGTGGACCTCTGGAGGACCAGAGAGGACCATCCTCCAGAACACATTAATACCTGTGTAGTGGAGAAGAGTAGAGAGCACAAAGTTCCTTGGAGTCCACTTAAGAAGTAACCATTTCAGGACACACCATCTCCTTACTTGGCAGGAAGGCACAATGACTGCACTTCCAGAGAAGAGTGAGGTGGGCAAGGCTACTAGCCATCATCGTGTCAACTTTCTACAGGAGCTCTATTGAGAGGATCACTGCAGTTTCCATCTCCACCCACCCTTTGACAGAATTTACCAGGATCATGGTCCTCAAGAGAGCTCACAAAATCAATGAGGATCCCTACCACCCCACATACAGCATCTTTCAGCTACTCCCTTTGGAAAAGAGATGCAGGTGTAGTGCCAGAACGACAAGGTTGAGAAACCAGTTCTTCCCACAGAATACAACAGCACAGAAACCAGTCCTTCAGCCCTTTTTCTGCCTTGTCCCACTGTCCTCCACCCAGTCCAAAGCCCTCTCATCATGTACCTGTACAAATTCTACTTGAATGTTAAAAATGAGCCCACATTCACTACTTCAGCTGGCAGCTCGCTCCACACTCCCACCACTCTCTGTGTCAAGAAGATCCCCCTCTCATGTTCCCCTTAAACTTTTCCCCATTCATTCTTAATCCATGTTTCTAGGTTTGTATCTCCCCTACCCTCAGTGGGAAAAAGCCTATCTACATTTACTCTGTCTATCCACCTCAATTTTAAATGCCTCTATCAAATCTCCCCTCCAAGTTCTGGGGTAAAAAGTCCTAACCTGTTTAACCTTTCCCTTTAACTCAATTCCTGGAGTCCAGGCAACATCCTAGTAAATTTTCTCTGCATTTTTTCTAATCTTATTGATATATTTCTTGTAGTTAAGTGACCAAAACTGCACACAATACTCCAAATTTGGCCTCACAATGTCTTTTGCAATTTTACCATAACATCCCAACGCCTCTATTCGATACTTTAATTTATGAAGGTCAATCTGCCAAAAGCTCTCTTTACAACCCTATCTACTTGTGATGTCACTTTCAGGGAACTAGGTATCTGTATTCCCAGATCCCTCTGTTCTTCTGCACTTTTCAGTGCCATACCATTTACCATGTATGTCCTTTCATGGCTCGTCCTTCCAAAACGCAACACTTAACACTTGTCTGCATTAAATTCCATCTGCCATTTTTCAGGCCATTTTTCCAACAGGTCCAGATCCCTCTGCAAGCTTTGAAAATATTCCTCTGTCTGCAACACCTCCAATTTTTGTGTCATCTGCAAACTTGCTGAGCCAATTTACCACATTGTCATCAATATCAATTATCTGGATGATAAACAACAATGGTCCCAGCACTAATCCCTGAGGCCCACCACTAGTCACAGGCCTCCAGTCTGAGAGCCAATCATCCACCACCACTCTCTGGCTTCTCCCGAAAAGCTAATTTTGAAACCAGTTTACTTCCTCCTTATAAATACCGAGCTTCTGAACCTTCCTAACTAACCTTCCATGTGAGTCCTTGTCAAAGGCCTTACGAAACAACATCTACATCCTTTCCTTCATTAACTTTCCTGGTAACTTCCTTGAAAAACACCATCAGATTGGTTAAATATGATCTACCATGCTCAAGGCCATGCTATCTATACCTAATCAGTCCCTGGATATCCAAATACTTGTACAGTACGATTACCCAGCATCTACGAGGATCGCAGATGACCAGCTTCCTTGGACTCACTCTTCAAATGCCATACTAATGTACCTGCATTATGAATATGCCATTTAAAAGACAGTGAGAAATATTATTTTTTTTAAAAATCAGTATTGTAATCTTTATGCAAAGTTCACTTTAATCAGGTAATTCCCGCATTATAAAAATTATATTCGAAGCCCAGTTGCTGTAACAGCATTGCACAAACCGTGCCACCATCATAATTAACTCCCCTCCCCCAAGTTTACAGATAAATTCTTACTAATATACCTAATACGAATAAAGATCAAGATTCTCATTAGGCAGGGATGGGGAGACACTTTAGAACATAGAACACTACAGCACAGTACAGGCTATTCAGCCTTCCATGTTTTGCTGACCCACATATTCCTTAAAATACTAAACCTTCCCTACCCAGTAACCCTCCATTTTTCTTCCATCCATGTGTCTGTCTAAAAGAGTCTCTTGAATGCCCCCATTTCAGCCTCCACCAAAGCATTCCAGACACCCACAACTCAGTAAAGAAGAACAACCATAAACTCCTAAACTTCCCTCCCTTCACTTTGCACATTTATCCTCTGGTGTCTCCTATTCCTGCCCTAGGAAAAAGGTGCTGGCTGTCCATCCTATCTATGCCTCCCCTAATCTTGTAGGCCTCTATTAAGTTTCCTCTCATCCTTCTACACTCCAGAGAAAAAAAGTCCCAGTTCTGCTAACCTTGCCTCATAAGACTCATTTTCCAAACCAGGCAAAATTCTGGTAAATGTCCTCTGAACCTCTCAATAGCTTGCACATCCTTCCTATAATGAGGTGACAAGAACTGAACACAACACTGTGATCTCAGCAGAGATTTGTAGAGTTGCAACATGACCTCTCTACTCTTGAACAGAATTCCCCCTATAAATGAAGCTCAACATTGCATAGGCCTTCTTAACTATCCTATCAACCTGCACAGTGACCTTGAGAAATGTACAGATTTGGACCCCAAAGTCTCTCCACTCATCCATTCTCCTAAGTAGCCAACCATTAACCCTGTATTCAGCCATTTGGTTTGTCCTTCCAAAATGCATCACCTCACACTTAACCAGATTGAACTCCATCTGCCACTTTTCCACCCAACTCTGCATCCTGTCTACAGCCTTTTGTAACCTTTGACAACTTTCAGCACCATTCACAACTTTTCCAACCTTTGTATCATCCACAAAAGGGCCAGCATGGTTGGTATAGCAGATAGTGTAACACTGTTACACTGCCAGCATGCTGTCTGTAAGGAGTTTGTACTTTCTTCCCATGTCTGCATGGGTTCCCCCCCCACCCCCCAGGGCTCCAGTTTCCTCCCACTGTTCAAAACATACCGGGGGGGGGGGGGGTAGGTTAATTGGGTGTTAAGTTAATTGGGTATAAATGGGCACCATGAGTGAAATGGATAAAATGGCCTATTCCTGTGCTGTATGTCTACATTTTTTAAATTTGTAATTAAAACAAAATTAACCATCTACTGCCCCACCCTCATCAATTTCCTTTGTTCCCTCCTCAAAAACTCAATTAAGCTCATGATCCTGTCGTTAAGATTCCTCTCCAATAGTTTGCACACCACGGACTTGAGACTAACCAGTTTATAATTCCAAAGATTCTCCCTATAACTTTTTTTTTTAAAAAAACACAGGAGGACCAAATTTACCATTCTCCAATCCTCCAGCACCTCCCCTGTGGCCAAAGACTTAAAGATCATAATCACTACCCCAGCCATCACTTCCCACTGCAAGCTGGGGTATAATCGAGTCTGGCCCTGGGAACATCAATTTTAATGTTTTTATACAAGATCGAACACTTCCTCTTCCTTAATCTCAACATCGTCCAGCACACAAGCCTGTTCTATTTCAACCTCACCCTGATCAAGGCTCTTTTCTCTTGTGAATACTGAATTTAGGACCTCCCCAACCTCCAGGTTACCTCCTTTATCCTTTCATGACCTCACCTTCATTCTTGTCATCCTCCTGTTCTTCACTCTTATCACAGAACACCTTGGGGTTCTCTTTAATCCTGCATGCTAAGGCCTTCTCATGCCCCCTTAGAGTTCTCCTAAATCCTTTTTTAGCTCTTTCCTGGCTAACATATACTTCTCATGAGCCCTTCCAGTTTCCTGCTTCCTATAGCTAATGTGTGCTTCCTTCTTCCTCTTGACTAGCTGCTCCTCAGTGTCCCAAGGGCTATTTGGGGGCCTAGATAGTGAATGCCCCCTTTCTATTTCTGCCTTCACCCACACCATCTCAGTAGACACTCCCTCTGCAGCATCCTCCCTTTCTATAGCAGTGATACTATCCCTGTCCAGTAATGATACTACCACCCAACCAGTTACCTCCCATCATATTCCCTTTAAAACATCTAAACATCAGTAACTGCATCAGCCAATCCTGCCAAGTCTCTAATGATCACAACATTGTAGTTCCACATACTCCAAGTTCATCTCCTTTGTTCCTAAAAGTCCTAGCACTGAAACAGACACATTTCAAACCTCACTGACACATGGCACAAGCAGTAATCCTGAGATTACCACCTTTGAGGTCCTGCTTTTCAGCTTCCTTCCTAACTCCATATATTCCCCCTTCAAGTGCTCATCCCTACTCCTATGTATGCCATTGATACCAACGTAGACCACGACATCTGGCTGCTCACCTGCTCAGTTGTGAATGCTGTGCCATTAATCAGAGGTGTCCCTGGCCCTGGGAAGCAACAAATCACCTGGGAATCTTGATCTCTAATTATTTATTGTCATGTATACCAAGATAATATGAAAAGCTTAATCTTGCATGGTATCCAGGAAAGTTTACACATACAGGAGGTAATGCAAATAATAACAAATGAATAAGCAACAGTGTCGAACAAAGTGCTGTTATGTGAAATGGTACAGAGAAAGTGCAAGAACAATGAAGGGTATAGGGAAAAAATGTAATAAAAGTGACAAGACAAAGGTTTTTAGAATTCTGGTATTCAAGGCATAGAGAATGTACCCTGCTGTGGAATTAGAACTGCTTTTCAGAACAGTAGGAATAAACAGGTACATTTTGGATTGGCAGTTTGTGACCAGGTATTGCTGCTGAGGTCCAAGAAGATCATGATCTGGAGTCAATGCTGAGTTTGTGTTTTTCCTAGTTGTGGCACCCCCCAGAACAAAGGATCTGTCCTCTTATTTTGAAAGCCATTCAAGAGAGACCAGAAGAATTTTGTTCAGACAAAAGGTTGCAAACACAAATTCTGGGAAAGTTACTTTTTTAAAAAAAAAGTACTGAAGAACAAATGGTAAAGCATCAAGATCTTTTAAGAATGCACTGAATGCTTTAGTTAGCCAGATAGTCCTGGACTCTGTATTCTGCCATCTAGAGTAATAGCTGACCCAAATAAGCATCCAGCTCCATCTTTTTTGGAATGCATATATTCAAAATAATTATCAAGCAGAGTAATACCAGCCATCATCATTTCTCAGTAAGGAAAATATGTTCTCCGATCACATATGTAATTAAATCTTGACCAAAACTGAACAATCTCAAGAATATGGGATCCTTTATACCCTCTTGAATGTAATGTATCTGCAGAAGGCAGCAACATTGTCCTAATTGCACATTAACTACAAGATCTTAAATTACGAGAATGAATAATCTTCTGAAATACATGAAAATGAAGCATCAACGGAACCAAATCAACACTTGAAGTAGGTGCATTGAGAATACTCAAATCAGCCTTTGAGGAGAGAAAAAGAATGAACACTTCAGGTCAATAACCTATTCATTAAACTAGAATATGGCATGATAAAACCAAGTTTTAAAAGGTGCAAAGGGAAAGAGCAGGAAGAAATACTGATAGCATTGAGAAAGATTGGGTATCAAAAGGAAGGAGTGCGAATAGCAATGGGGAAAAGATACAAAGTTCAGTGGAAGTGGAAATAGAAAGTTGAAATAGTTAAATTAAATATGAAGACCACAGGCATAACAGGAAGCACCTTGCCTGAATTAATATATGGAAAAAGAATGAAGATATCAAAATGAGAGCAACATGAAGAATTAAAGTGGCATGCAACAGAAATTGAGATTACGGAACAAAGATGTTCATGTAACCTATGTTTTATCTCTCTAACACATAGGAGATTAAATAGTGACTAGAGAACAAGATATATTAAACTGAAAGAGGGACAATCATTTCTTCAACTTAGGAAAATAAACATGAAGTCTGAGATCATCTTAGGCAGTACTGGGAGTGTGGAATGGGCTGTCATTTGATGTGGTGAATGCAGGCGCGATCCTGAGTTGTAAGAATAGATTGGATAAATACATGGATGGGAGAGAACTGGAAGGTGATGGAATGGGAGCAGGTCAATGGGACTAGAGGAGTGGTGGTCAGCAAAGACTAGAAGGGCCAAATGGCCTGTTTTCTGTGGTGTTCTAGTTGTGGAATCGTGGTGACAATAAAACAGCAGATGTCAAATATTTTCTTGTAGGAGTAGATGATATGGAAAAAGGGAATGGGTGCTACCAGGGAACAGTTCCTTCAGAACACCGAAGAATGTTTGGTGGTATATTATGCTCATGTGCCAGAAATGGATGAGGATTATCAGTTGCACACAAGACCATTAAAGAATAAAAGGTGAAGAGAAACTTGAATAGAAATTGTGACAGCTGAAGGCCTCATCGAATATCATGCAGGGGAATCTTTAGATATATATGTGCAACTCTGGAGCCATAATAAAATTCAAATCCAGAAATTAAAATCTTATTTGAATTGATCTGTCCCAATGAAATGCATTTAAATTTTGTTTCATTTGTTTGTGTATGGGATGTGATCGGTGCTGGCATTTATTGTCCATTCTTAACAGCTTCCAATGAAGAGTCAACCATGTCAGTGCATCTTAGTCATATAGGCCAGATCAAGTAAGGAAAGCAAAATTTACTTTCAAGAACTTATGCAAACCTGATTGGGGTTTTAAAAAAGTTTTTAAGCACCATTCCTTCACTTGCAAAAAAAAAAAAAAAAATCCTGATCAGAAAAATCAAGTGGTTTGATATAATTACAGAAAATAAATTATTTAAACTTTATGCAAATGATCCAAGACTTCAATGCTCAAACATATACAGCTCATTAATGAGAAATGCATATATCTGCTACATTACATTTTGGGCTGAACATAATCAAATACCCGCTAACAAGACATTGCTGTTGAATATGATCACTGCCTAGCTGCTTTGTAAATTTAATTGTGTTGAAAATTCTGCATGTCATGCTTATACGGTAAAATTTCTGTTATCCGGAATTCAAGCAACTGACAAATAAATAGGCAAAAATACGAAAGTTTAAAATTGGCCCTTCCAGTCAGTTTGCCAATCATACAGCAAACAATCTTAAGCAACTAGAAAATTCACTTATCTGGCATCTACCAATTCCCATAGGTGCCATATACCAGGGAGTTTAGTGTACAGTCATTTTTTTAAACCATCAGATGCAGGCATCATTGGTAAGGCAAACATTTAATTCCTGCTACCAATTCTCCTTGAAGGCAAAGCGATCATGCTCCATCTCAAGATTAATGTTATATTAGATTATTTCAGGCAGCTATTAAAGAATCAGCCAGGTAGCAATGTGACTGGTTTCACACGTCAAGGAGGAATATTTCTTTCACCATTGAAGAAGAAAAGTTTTTAAAGACAGAGTGGTGGACTGTTAATCATCATTACTGCTGCTATATATTTTTTTAAATTCCAGGTATCACATCTCTGGAGCTCGATTCATGTCCATTGCACTTTGTTCAATACACAAAGTACAAGACTCAAGAATAATCAACCTCATTTGTTCTGTACTGTGTGCATTAAACCAACACTGACAAAGAATAGATACTGTAACACTTGTGAAATATTAATGCAGATGCCAACGAAATACCAATTTAAAAAAACTGTAATAGGAAGACCAGCTTTTGTCCATTTACAGACCTGGAATTCAAATTAAATAGTATTCTGGAAATTGTAGATTTCTCTCCTTATCTCCACTCACATGCTTGAACTTTTTCCAGACTTTACTTTGAAAGCAAAACAAATGCATATCTATAGGGCTTTTGCTCTAATCACAAATCAAAATGATTCACATTCCAGGTTTATACAATTTGTTCTTTATTGGACAAAATTTTAAAAAATGATTAGTTTACGCATAGATAAAAGGCAACCGATTCCAATTAAAATCCCTTTGCCTTTTTGACAGGATTCTTAAAAACAAAAAAGGTTCTTCTGAGAGAAAAAGATTCTCAGTGGTTTAAAAAAAAAACTACATAGCCCAATATCATAAACTTAAATTTATTATAAAGAATGAATCTTACAATTGCATTTGTAAAGCATTTAAATAGTATGAAAACAATTTGAATGTGATGCAATGAAATTTCAAGTATTAATACCCATCAAAATATTCTACAATACTGGAGCACTTTTAGAAAACAAATTACAAGTTTTATCACTGCTTTCTTTAATCTTTACAGGTATTACTTGAGAAAGAATGTATATAAAGAGACAAACTCAAACTGGGGCCTAGTTTTTCAAATCCCAAAAGGGCCACAGTCAATATCAACCATTAATAAGATGACTCAGCTGGAACCAAAAGAAAGTCACTACAAGAGCAAATGACTGGTCTTAACATTACAACCATACAGGTTTAGTTGATCAGAAAAATGTTACCTCTTTGGGTTAGTGTCAGTTACTCAAGCAAAGAGTTCACAACATAAAATGCCTTTTAATTAAACACAATCTCTTTCTTCATTTAACCAACATCTCTGATATCTTGGATGTACTGAATGGAACACTGTAGCAGACACACGGACAATTTAAACTAACGCACAGGGTGCAAAAATACATGAACAAAATATAAATATTGCTAGAGATGGAAATACAGCATGTCTGATTCCTGTGGCACAAGCTACAATGAAATTACAACATGGAAGCACTGCACTTGGCAAAATAATCCACATTGGCATTTATTCTTTACAAATGCATAGGACTAACCATGTTATAAACATTTTCCCCATTTAAATTTTCAATCTTGTAGTTTACTCCTCAGGCAATTAAAGTGGAAACAAATTCAAGTTTCACACAACGGAAAAATTTTCATCTATCATCTATTCTAAATTCTTACATTAAATGTTTCTATGATGTCATTTACTCATCTATCTGAACATCCAATATATTTAGAATAAGTTGAACAAAACTGATCACTTTTGGAATACCACAAAGTCCACGGCACCTGAGTAAATGGTTCTGTTCAACAGATGCAAAAGAAAAATGAAAATCAGACGAGGAAAAACTGGAGTTTCTAATTTCTCTCTTATAAAGTACACATTGATTTCAATAAAAATCATGGTAATTAGCTCTTGATGCAAGTTAAACATTTTCTGACATAGTCAATAATAATAAACAAGTGTATGAGTACAGGAAGTCAAATGACAATGTTAAATTAATTTATAAAAAACTTCAGTAAAGTCTTCTCAAAGAATGGAGAGAAGGATTCCCAAGAGAAGTGAATAAGTAACAAATACATTTTCATCTTCACATCAATGTCAGTTATGGCCTCAAAAAAAAAATGTTTTAAATGTTAAATGCACATGCTTAATTCATAAAGTTAAAAAAATATTAAAATTTGGGAACTTTCTGTTAGTTAAGACTTGAAAACTTACAAGTATGCTGCAATTTTCACTTTGAGATAGTCAAAGTTAATCATATACACATCATTTACTTGCATTTCTTATAACCACTTTTTATTGCATTAAAAAACAATACTATTGAAAATTGATGTCACTGAATAAAATGGACAGGACAAGAATATTTCAGGCTATCATGGCATATTTTTGATGACGATCATTTCAGCATTATCCCACTCAAGCTCACAAAAGTATTATGCACACAAAATAAAAATGCTCGATCACCAAGGCAGTCCGATGACATGAACCATCATCATACTTCCAACATGAAAAAAAAATCGAAGGAGGTCCATGCGAAAATATCCCCACTTCCGCACAGAACAGTTAGAACTAAATCAAAGAGGAATTTTCCGTGAAAGGAAATAAAGGATACGAATTGCTTAAATTATCAAACTGTGAAATACTCTCTCAAGCGAAACTTGATGTTAACACAATGCAATAGGTTTTAAATCATTGGGACTTCTCAATCAGCCTAACTTATTAGGCCACAAAATCTTCTGGATTTCCACACAGTATGATGAAAAGAAATGCATTGCCTCAAACTTGAAATTAACACTCAATGGACTAGAAACTTGCACATCTCAAATCTGGACAGTTGATAATTGGCAGGAAGAAACAATTTCAATCCCTTGAATGATCTGAGTACTTTTCAGATAGTCTCGAGGCCTACAAGACGACTGAACAAGCACAGGCCATGACCACTGGCTATGCACCTCTGCAGTTTATTTTCCACACACATTTACACAGGCCCGTGCAGCAACAGGGGATGATTTTCCGACTTACTTGCATTTAACACGTCCAACAGCTCTGCGCAGTTTTCGCACATCTTTCGCTAATTTCACCATTTATTTGCGCTGCGGCCTCCTATTCAGTTCAATTGTTGTGAGATCGTTCGTTGTTTTGAAAAGGCGCTGAGGGAGGTGGGAAGGGAGGGGAAGAGGGCGAAAAATCTAAATGCAAATTAACCGATCAGCACCAGAACGGCGACCTCGAGCCTCCGCGCCATTTTGATTTGGGGGAGACCATCCGGGCGCCTTCGGTCGTTTCCGTCGGTCTTCGGCGCGCAGCCCCCGGGACCGCCGCTTGGAAGCGCGCGTGCGCGATCTCCGGCCGCGTGGGAAAGGACGCACGGGCCGGGGCTTCTTTGTTGGGTTCCCTCCCCGTGCGGTTCCACGCTGGAGATCCGTGCGGAGCCGGGGACGGGGCCGCCCATTCATCTTCCTCTCCCCATCCAAGGGCGGTGAATTAATTCTCGCACGAATCCGCCGGATTTACAATGTTTTACTTTGGGAGGAGGGAGGCCAAACAAAAACACTTGCAAGCAGACCGTCGGAAAACTGTGGACTCCTGCACATCGGATCCGGTTTTAATTCGATTCAGTGTTCTCCACCGAGAGTGAGGGCTATCATTTTAATAGGTGGAAGACAGGTTGACGCCTAAGCGGCGTGGAATCTGACAAGCAATGTCATGCAATTCTCGTCGTGGGAGCCGAGTCCGTGACTGAAGGTCACTCGATACACAGTGAAGGGGAAAAGAGCGGCCCGGGAACAGCCCTTCCCGTTAATCGCTTACTACTGCAGTCCAAATGCAAATTTCCTTTGCAGGTGCTGATAACTTTGTGAAGAAGCTTCTCTCTTCATATTCAGTTCATAGGAGTAACGTGATGGTCACATTTCTAGAAGCACCAAACATGTTGTATACTTTATGGTCACCTACAGGAGCTTTACATTCCAGACTGAAAATGTAACGTAGATGACTTTCATTAAGACATTTGTTTTTCTTAACCTGCTTCTAGCACTTGTGATATACAGTAAACTCTCTCTGCAGTTATTACTACCGGTAAGTAGCATAGTTTTTGTACTGACAATAAACACAAAAGCAGGGCGAGTATAAGACAGGCTTTAATAAACTAATATATCCGGTCTCTCTGCAAGACGAACCTGGAAGGCGAGACTGGAGCTCCGGGCTGCTTTATATACAAGGTCACTGGGATGACCCCTGGTGACCTAGTGGTGTAATTACATATCACCACACTTTTATCATCGGATCCGTGATTTAGCTATTGTCCAGGGTTTTTATTTGTCTAATGAATTGTTACATCTTTTTTTTAAACTCAGTGTTAAATATCTTCTACTAAGAATTCCAAGTATCATCTGTCATGTTATTTCATATTTTTTCTGAAGCATTTCCACCAAAAATGGAGTGTTCTACCAGAAAAATATTAACAAACACGAAGTTGTGATTTAAAGTTTGTTTATTTGTTTCAAGATTAGTTGCTTTATTTTGTGCCCTACCAGGAGGATATATACAGTTTTATTAATTACAATTCCATTTAATTAAAAAGCAAACAACTGTAGTTGTTAGAAATTCAGACAGAGACTGCTCAAATGAGGAGAGAAAAATATGTTTCAAGTTTATTACCATTCATAACTTGGTTTTGCCTTGAATGCAATATTTAATTTTCAGTCTTAACGATTACTCTGACCATCAAAGAAATGTGTCAGGAATAATTTCATAAATGTTAATGTTTATGGGGCAGTTTTTCTCTTGCATGTTGACTTTTGTGTCAATTTGGAGGAACCTGCACTTTGGACTCACAATACCAGGAGATATTTTGTTTTCGTTTGTAATTTTGAATCAAGAAAAGTCAAGTCACCTTTATCGTTCATACCTGCTCAAATGGTGTAAAGACAAGATAGTGTTTCTCCAGGACCACGGAGCATATTTACATAAATATAAGTTAGAATAGAAGCTAAACACATTGAAATATTAAAATATTAAGACATATACAGTAAAAGTCCACAGTACACTATCTGGGAATTCAGAAGCCTGATGGCTTGGGGGAAACAAACTGTTGCCCAATCTGGACGTAAGGGCATGAGTGCCGAAGTACCTCCTACCAGATGAAAGAAGGGAGAACAATTTATGTGAGGGGTGTGTGGAGTCCTTCACATTCTTTATTGCCTTTCACCCACATTGAGTATTGTAGATGTCCTTTATGGTCAGAAGAGAGCCCCCAATCATCTTTTCCACTGACTTCACTATCCTCTGAAGGGTCTTGCGGTCCAAGATAATTCAACACAATTTGTATACATGTGTTATACAAAAGAGAAAGAAAAATATGAAACCACCCCTCCCCCTCTATCCCCCTACAAGAAGAAGATAAAACAGGGCAAGAGACCCTCAACATAGTACTTTAAAGTAGTGGTTCTCAACTTTTTTTGTTCCATTCACATACCACTTTAATTAATCACTATATCATCAGTGCTCTGTGATTAGTAAGGGATTGCTTCAGGTGGGAAGGTTGAGAATCACTACTTGAGACCCAATTGATAATGAAATATTTTGCTTGAGAAAAATTGTCATTGGCCCATTTCCTTTGGAGTTATGAAACCGTGCACGTAACGAGTCAATTAGGTATGATTAAAACAGAGGTTTTCAAACTTTTTCTTTCCACCCACAAACCGCCTTAAGCAATCCCTTACTAATCACAGAGCACTTATGGCATAGGGAATACTTAAGTGGCATGTGAGTGGAAAGAAAAAAACTTGAGAACCACTGCTTTTAAGTCTCTTATACTGAGCCCTGAAGGAGAAGGGAATGTCAGAGATTTATTTAAATATTAGCACCGTATTTTGTAAATAAGGGTTCCATATCTTCCAAAATATATAATAATTGTCTCTTAAATTATAAGTAATTTTCTCAAGTGGTATACAACTCTGGACTTCAGCATGCCATCATTCTATACCCAAATCTATCAGACTTCCAAGTTATGGCAATACATTTTCTTCCTATTGGTAAAGCAATTTGAACAAATTCCTTTTGATACATATTCAATTTCAACTTAGGTTCAATATTCTTAATATCACCCTATAAAAATAACATTGGATCCCGTGGGAATTTAATCCCCATTATTCATTTCAATAATTTATGCATTTCTAACCAAAAAGGTTTAACTTAAGATACTGCCAGGTAGAATACAAAATTGTACCAATTTCCTGTCCACATCTAAAACATAAATCCGAAAGAGTCTGATTCATTTTTAAAAAAATTATATGGTGATAATTTTAACTGATGAATAAAATTACATTGCACCATTCTATAATCTCACATTTATTGAACTTTTCATATTTTCTGTACATATCCCAATCCAATCTTGATTATCTATTTGTTTATTCAAATCTACTTCCCGTCTTTGTCTAGAATTATGAAGCCCTATTTTTCGGCCTTTCTTTTGTATTAACCTATACAGCATTGAAATAAATTTCTTTATATTTCCATTATATAACAATAATTCTAATTCCATCTCTACTGGTAATAATGTCCCTTGACCATAATTTTCATGAAAATTTCATTACTCGATAATAGCAAGAACTATAATTTTCAGGTACTTTGAACTTCTCCTCCAATCTATTAAAAAAATGTCCCTGCTTCAAAATCATCCATCTTATTAGTTTCCTGACACTGCCAAATATTTAAAGCTTTATTTCCCTCAGAAAACGGAATCAATCTATTCTGAAATAATGGTGTTTTTCCAGGCAATAATCTTCCTCCCCCAATTTCTTTATCAACCTTATTCCAACACTCTATCAAATGCTTCAATATTTAAGTTGCCAGGCTATATATTTTGTGTTTTTTTCTCCTAGTTCCTAATAATTTTGCTTTGTTTTCATTATGTTCTTCTCCACCTTAATATGTTTGTAATGTTTCGTATTTTATTTTTTGTCTGCCAATTCTCTCCTTTTCATTATATCATCCCTTTTTACTAGTTCCTTTTCTGTACTTACTATCTCCCTTTCCAACTGTTCTATTTCCCAATTGTAGTCCTTTTTCATCTTAGTTACATAACTTATTATCTGTCCTCTAATGAAGGCTTTTATTGTGTCCCATAATATAAATTTGTCTTTCACTGATTCTGAGTTTATTTCAAAATATGTTTTAATTTGGTGTTCAATAAACTCTCTAAACTCCTGTCTTTTATGTAGCATGGAGTTTAACCTCCATCTATATGTTCTTGGTGGGATATCCTCCACTTCTATTGCTAATAACAGGGGTGAATGATCTGATAGAAGTCTAGCTTTATACTCAGTTTTCCTAACTCTCCCTTGAATATGGGCCAACAACAAAAACATATCAATCCTTGAGTATGTTTTGTGTCTACTCAAATAATATGAATATTCCTTCTCTCTTGGGTGTTGCCTCCTCCATATATTTATGTTTAATTTCCTGCATTGATTTAACCATAAATTTGGCTACTTTATTCATTTTCCTTGTCTTTTGTCCAGTATACCAACATTGGATCCAAATTAAGGTTAAAATCCCCTCCTATCAATATATTTCCTTGTGTCTCTGCAATCTTCAAAAAAATATCCTGCATAAACTTTTGATCCTCCTCATTAGGTGCATATATATTAAGCAAATTCCAAAATTCTGAGTATATCTGACACTTACATACCTTCCTGCTGGATCTGTTATTTCCTCCTCTATTTTGATTGGTACATTTTTGTTAACTAATATGGCTACACCTCTAGCTTTTGAATTATAGGATGCTGCCACTACATGTCCTACCCAGTCTCTCTTTAATTTGTTATGCTCCACTTCAGTTACATGCGTTTCCTGCACAAATGTTATATCTATTTTTTTCCTTCTTCAATAAATTTAGTAGCCTCTTCCTTTTAATTTGGTAATGTATTCCATTAATGTTTATAGTCATATAGTTCATCCTGGCCATCTTGTATCTTGCTTACATCTCTTTTTCACCTCCTCGCCACCTCCAACCCCTTTTTTCCCATTTTCATCTCTTAGTTTTCCCTTATTAAACTCAATGTACGACAACACATTTAAAACATAAAATATGTATTCTCTAACTTAATTCCTTGCCCGGTCCATAACCTCAAATGCTCCCCCCCTCTCTGAGTTGCCCCTTATCCCTTGCTGGGCAACCACAATTCCCCTTTCCATTTGGATTGCGATCTTGCTCGAAAGCGTCAACTGATTTTGCAGTGACAGTTATTCCAACTCCCCGCAGCCCTCCCCAGAAAACACTTTTTTTTAAACACATATAACAAAGCTCTCTCTTTCCCCCCCTTCCTTCCTTCCCTTTGTAGTTCTTTGCATATACATTGTTTTTACATCTTTATATATACTTTATTGCCGTTCTTCATTCTTGTTACATCTCTTCTTCTGTCCTGCAAATGTTCTGCGAAATCTTGTGCATCCTCAGGATCCGAGTACATTCTGCTTTGATCCCCGGGTATAAATAATTTAAGCATGGCTGGATGTCTTAACATGAATTTGTAACCTTTTTTCCATAAAATCGTTTTCGCTGTATTAAACTCCTTCCTCCTCTTTAAGAGTTCAAAACTTATGTCTGGGTAAAAAAATATTTTTTGACCCTTGTATTTCCAATGGCTTATTATATTCTCTAACTTAATTCCTTGCCCGGTCCAGTATATTTTCTCTTGTCATATATCTCAAACATTTTACTAAGATGGATCTTGGTTTTTGATGTGTCTGTGATTTTGGAGCTAGTGCTCTGTGTGCCCTTTCTATTTCCATTTCTTCCTGCATTTCTATCATTACCAGGACCTTCAGGATCCATCCTTTTATAAATTCCTTCATGTCAATGCCTTCTTCACCCTCCTTCAGGCCCACTATTTTTATGTTGTTTCGCCTACTATAATTTTCCAACATATCAATTTTCTGAGATAACAACTCGTGTCTCTTTAATTTTTTGGTCACTTTCTTCCAATTTTTCTCTTAAGTCATTTACTTGCATTTCTACAGCCATTTCCCACTCTTCCACATTCTCTACTCTTTTCCCTATTTCTGTCATGACCAGCTCTAAACTTTGCATTTTATCTTCTGCTCTTTTCATTTTCCTTTTAATTGCACTAAATTCTAATGATAACCATTCTTTTAATGATCTAATTTGTTCTTCAAAAAAAAGCTTTATCTATATTCTGTCCATCAGTTTTACCTTCTATTTCTCTGTGAAGATCTTGGTCTTCTTCCTCTTCTTCTGTGTCTGTACCTGTGTTTGTGTCTTCTTCTCTTCTTTGTGTCTGTGTCTCTTCTGTTTTTCTTGATGAGCTGCTTGTATCTTTGTCGGGCCTCCTCTTGCTGGGGCTCTTGCTGTTGGTCCTCCCCTTCTGGGTTGTTCATCTGTCAGGCCTCCTGTCATTGATCCTCTTGTCAGTCACCCTCCATATTTCTCCCTCATCTGTTTCCTTGCTCCCTCCTCTGCCACCTTTCTCGTCCTCCAGCTGAGCGCTCTGGTGTCGGGCATCCCTCAGCTGTTTGCACTGTGGCTGTTCGTTCCTCTGCTGAGCCCCCCTCCCGTCTGTGTCCTCTTTTTCCTTTGATTGCACACTGCACTTGCGTGACTCCTCACGCATGCACAGTTGCGCACTTTTGTTTGGCTCTGAGAGCCACTTTTGAAGTCCACCAGTTGGGAGGTCGCGACTCCGCAGGGCAGGCACTAACCTTGGGGACCGGGCACTCCTCGCCACCATAACTCCCTGTTACTTCATGCAGGTAAGGCCTTCTTTCTTCTTCAGCAGCTTTTCTACTTTTTTTTTTGGTTGTTTTTACTTTCTCTTTCTTGAGTGCCACCTTCCTTCTCTTCTCTGTAACTTTATCTTCTATTTCTTATATTTTATTTTTGTTGTGCTTTGTCTTTTCCTAACTTTTTTCCTATTTTTCTGGAGAGGGCTGGTTTTCCCGACTGGCCACTACTCCATCACATGACTCCTCTCAGAAAAACATTCATCTTTACACAATTTATTCCATCTATTAAAGTAATAGGTAACATATTCCATCTTTCCAAGTTTTCCTTTATTTTTTAAAAAATATTGACTTGTAGCCATTCATGCTAATTTGGGTGTGGAGAAGAATGACATGCATCCCAAAGTCTTGATGTCAAGACTGTTTTATTGCACCAGCCGGCACATTTACATGGGCCCCAGGCACTGATGTCAGGGCCCCGTGTCATCTGAGCATCGGCCTGGGATTGACCACTGTTCGTACCACAATTCTCGTCTTCTCGCCATGCAGGACGTCACCTAGGGCTATGGCTGGTGTCACCCCTAGGTCCACACGTTTGCCGCATGGGTCAGCCATTTTGTGAGCTTTCCACATCTTCATGCACAGGCTGCTACATAACCCTCCCCCCCCCCCCACCCCCCCGGAATGTGATCAGGTTGTTGTCATCGATTTAGGCAATTTGCCCTTGCGTCGTGGGAAGGAGTGGAGACCAGCTGGTCACAATCCAGATATGCCGGTTTCAGGCAGTTGGCTGTAAAGGTCTTTCTTTACTGCCAATGTTGAGGATGAACATGGAGCCATTGTGCCTGGTGATCCTGTAGGGCTCCTTGTGGAGTGACAGTGTGGGCCCATTCATACGAACACATACTGACAAGTTTTTAGGGATGTTATGTTTGGGCTGGCTGTGTGGTGGGGGTGGCCACGGGACCAGGGACCCCAATTTTTGCCACAAGTTCTCAAGGGTAGCTATGGGGTCTTCGGGCATTTGTCAGGGACCAGGAACTCCCCCAGAATAATGAAGGGTGCACCATAGACTACCTCCACCACCAAGGCATTGAAGTCTTCCTTTGGTGCGGTGCAAATTCCCAGAAGGACCTAAGGCTGTTTGTCCACCCACTTGGGTCTCTTGAGCTGGGCCATCAGGGCTGCCTTCAGGTGCCTATGAAACAGCTCCACCAACCCATTAGCTTGAGGGTGGTATGCCATGGTGTGGTGGAGTTGTGTCCGCAAGAAGTTAGCCAGCACTGCCCAGATCAGAAAGGTAACCCTTGTCTGAGGTTAGGTGCTCTGGGACCCTGAATCTGTATACCCATGTGTCGATGAGTGCCCTGGCACTGATTTCTGTGGTGGTAATGAGCCAGCAGGACTACCTCAGGCCACCTCATTGAGTGGTCGACCATAATCAAGCAGTATCTTGCCCCATGGGAAACCTCTTGTGGCCCCACTATTTCAATGTGTATGTGGCTGAACCTGCACCATGCTGGTTCAAAAGTCTGTCTGGTTACCTTTGTGTGAGTGTACTTTTGAGGTATGGCAGTTCATGCAAGTCTTGGCCCACTGGCTGACCTGCTTATCGAGGCTATGCCAGACAACCTGCTAGCCACCATCTTGACCGTGGCCAGATTGCAGGATGCACCAGGTTGTGTATAGCATTAAAAACTTGATGCCTCCATGCAGCCGAGATGATGGGGCAAGGGCTGCCAGTGGAGACATCATACAGCAGCGTCGTTACCTGGGCCGATAGGGATGTCTTTCACCCTAACATTGGAGACACTTGTCCTATATATGGGGATCTTGCTGCTGCACTTTGGTGAGGGCCATGTAGTTGACCCCATGGGACATGGCATGTACCAACTCAATCATGGGGTGTGACAGAGCATTAGATACCACATTGCTTTTCCCCATGAAGTGCTGTATGTGGTAAGTTCAGACACATAGTACAAGTGTCTCTGTTGTCGGTCCGACCATGGGTCCAATACCTTATGGAAGGCGAAGGTCAGCAGTTTGTGATTAGTGAAGACCTTGAATTGCCAACCCTCCAAAAAGGAATGGAAATGTCTTACTGTCAGGTACAGTGCCAATAGCGCTCAGTCAAAAGCATTATATTTGAACTCTGGGGGAGTGGAGGAACCTCCTGAAAAAGGCCAGGGGTTGCCATGGGCCTTCAATGAGCTGTTCCAGTACACCTCCTACCACTGCTAGACGTGTTGACTGTCAGAGCAGTAGGTACCTCTGGTCTAGGGTGTACCAGGAGGGTGGCATTGACCTGCAGGTCTTTGAGATTCTGGAGCACCCTCAGAAACTCATCGTCCCATAAGCGTGAAGAGGGAGAGCATTATGCGGACCGCTGCCAGTATGAAGTTTATCATATTGGCAAATTCCTGGAGCCCTTTTACTGCTTCTGGCTTGGCAAAGTGCCTCAATCTTTTTAGGGAGTGGTGTGGCTGTGACAGAATATGTTGTGCTTTATATTATATATAGATATAATTTGGGGAGATAAAATGTGGCAGGTTTTTTTTAAAGTGTAAGTCACATTCAAACATTTTAAAACATCTCATTTAAAATACTGGAGCTCTGCTCAAGCTAGACAGATTGGTTCAGAGAGCCTTTGCCAACACTTTGAAGGATGCCCAAGGGACTTCACTAATGAATGGATTGTTGTTTTGAAAAGCAACAGATGAAAGAACTTGTCAGAGCAACAGGCTGCCTGAGTGCAGCTTGCTACTCTAAGGGGGTCGGTCATGTGGTTTTTCAAGCAGAGAGAGAGAGAGAGAGAGAGAGACAGTGCTAGAGTTCAGCAGATTCTGGGACTGGAACAGGACATACGAGTTTGAGGTAGTTGAAAAATTAAGGGAGGATGATGAAAGACAGAAAATATGACTTAGTAAAGATTGAAAGGGATAGACTGTTTCAATTGGAAAAGGTAAAATTTGAGATGGAGGGAGGTAAGAAAATTGAGGCTGTAATTCCTAGGGAGAGGTTTTTGGGTAGTGGAGAGGTAAATCTCATTCCTCCTTTTGATGAGGGAGATATGAATACATAATTTCAGCTTTTTGAAAAGGTTGCTGAGCACTCAAGTTGGCCAAAAAAATGGCCTCTTATGCCCCAAAGTGTATTGAAGGGAAAAGCACAAATTGCATATTCTAGCTTGACTACAGAGCGAGTGGTAAATTCTGATACTGTTAAACAAGCAATATTGAAAGCTTACGAGTTGGTTCCAGAAGCATATAGACAAAAATTTAGGAGTTTGGTAAAAACATGGAACCAATCTTATATGGATTTTGTTCTGGGAAAATCTGTATATTTTGACCCTTGGTGCACCTCACTTGAAATAGATATAAAACCTTAGTTAATATTATCATTTTAACTGCATTAATATGACCTATTAAAGATAATGATAAAGGAGACCATCTAGAAAAAGATAATCTCACTTACTCGAATAGAGGAGAAAATTTGAGTTTATATAAATCTTTAAGTCATCGAACAACTTAACACCCATGACTCTGGACAACAAGGTCCTGAATACCTGGTGCCAGAGAGAGATCAGGTATATCAAGGATTGTTACAAGCAAGGGCAGCTCATGTAATTTGAGCAGTTGAGGAATAAATATGATTTGTCTCATAGAACATTGCAACTGAGATCTTTTTTAAGGGACAAATTGGAACCATCTATGATCCTGCCCGTGTGTAGTGACACGGAGAATGAAATTTGAAGGGGGAATGTGTGTAAGCCGGGCTTACATAGGTCAAGGGGAAAAATGGGAGTCAGACTTGGGCACAGCAATCCATGAGAAGTGCTGGTCAAATTTGTGTCTGGACAGCATGACAACTGTTATTAATGCCAGGTACAATTTTCTGCATCAACTGTACCTCACACTTAAAAGATTTCATAAATCCAAACCAGAAATCCCACAAATGCGCTTTAGATGTGGTGTGGAGATTGGAACCTTTATCCAATCAACCTGGCCGCATACAAAGGTTAGATCCTTCTGGGAGGACCTAGAGGATATTCTGAAAATAATTACAAAGGTGGATTTTCCACAGGATTTGGAATTCTACCTTCTGGGGAACATTATGAACATGTGTTTTAAACTGTCCAAGTACCAAATTCAGTTTGCGAAGGTCACCTTGGTGGTAGTGAGGAAATGTATAATGGAGTTGTGGATGTCTGAATCCCAACTGAACATTACATAAATGCAGAGAAAACCATACACAAGTTAAGGAGGAAATATGACACATTTGTTGGAGTGTGACAGTCTTATATGAAGTTATTTTGTTTTTTTTTTAAAGTATTGGTTTGCAGATATGACTACCCTCCCCCCACCCCAGAACATGTGTACTGAAACAATCTGTCCCAACAGAGAAACAATTGGGATCAAGGAAATGGGATGTGGTGCAGATGATGTGCTGTTAGTCATTTTTTTCTTATTCTTTACCTTTGGTTACTCGGTTACCTTGGGGCATTTTCCTAGGTTTCTGTAGGGGTCGTTAATCCCACTGGTTTATGTGTTTTTCATATCTGTATAATTTCTGATATTATAGTTGTATCAGGGCAAGGGGGGTGTTGGCAGGGGGGATAAAAACTGACTGTATGTTACATTGGTGTTGGAAGAGATTGGTGTTTGAATTGAATCTAATCTGTGAAAATCAAAAGTAAAATATTCAAAAAAGTTTTGATCTACTGGTGATATTTTGGGAATATTCAATTGTTGCAAGAATCTATCCATTGAAATAGAATTATCAGGAAATTCAGATGTGTACAGATCTGAATATAATTCCTGAAACTATTAATTTCAGCATGATCAAAAGTAAAATTTCCATCCTCCTTGCATATCTTTTAGATGCTACTACCTTCAGTTGACAAGCTAACAGCTTTCCATATTTCTCTCCATGTACTTAAAATTGAGATTTAAGTTTAAGTAGTTGATTCTCAATGGGTAAGTTAATAATAAACCATGATGAGTTTGAAGTTCTTCTCTTTCCTTCTGAAGCTCCATCCTAGGTCTCAGAATATAATTTGTCAATGTCTTTAATTCTATTAGTGAGTACTGTCATCTCACTTTTAGTACATTTACCAAGTCCAGTAGAATAAGAAATTATTTGTCCTCGTAAACAGGCTTTCAGTGCATCCCAAATTACTAGATTGGATATTCCTTCAGTAGAGTTTGTCTGAAAAAAAAGATCTTATCTTTAATAAAGCTAATGAATTTCTCATCCTGAAGCAGAGTATAATTGAACCACCATTGTTGAACTCAGGAAGTAACACCAGAGATTTCAACAGAAAGCTTTAAAGGCACATGATCAAAAAACAGTGATCGCATTGTATTCACATTTCCCTATCGAAGGTACCAATCGCGATTCAATTAAAAAAATAATCTATTCTAGAGTATTTATGGAATACATAAGAAAGAAAATTTATTTTCCTACAGGAGTAAATATCTCTATATAATCAACTAAACCATAATTCAGCAGGAAAGAGTTAATATAACTAGATGATTTATTTGGAAGCATCTGAATGGCGGATGACCTGTCAATCAAAGGATTTAAGCAAAAGTTGAAATCTCCACCATTAATCAGAACATATTCAAATTAGGTACAGAATTAAAAATCTTTTGAAAAATTCAGGACAGTCAATATTAGGATCTTATATATAAACCATATATTTCCCAATGAACTAGTAACTATTAAAAATCTTTCAGCTACATCAGATATTATATTAAAATGGAACCTTGGAATCAATAAAAATCGGGACACCTCCAACTTTAGCTTGAGAAAGGGAGGGGAATTTTAAACCTTTCCAAAATGTAAAAAAAATAATTTTCATCCTTGCTTTGAATGTGCATCCCCTGTGCAAAGATGATATTGGCCTGGACTTTTTTTAAACATATTAAATGTTTATCTTTTTGTGCTTAATAGGATGTTTAAGGCCATTCAAATTCCATGAAATAAAATTATGTATTTATAGTCATAATAAGATTAATAAAATTAAAAATGAAAGCTCGTCATGCATGTACAAACAAACTCCAGATAAGGCAATAGAGCACAGCAAGAACCATATCAGAGAAACAAGTGATAAGTTCCACAAGCACTCAAAGCTGCTCAGGAAAAAAGCTAATACTAACTAACCCCACCCCATGCCCCAAACCCAAAAACTACCCAAAAAGAGGGCAGCAAGCAAAAGCTTCACATCCCTTAAACCCTATCTCCAGCTGGGAGTGCTTCAAACTTGAATTACAAAGTTATGTTCATTCCCACTTGTTATAGACAAAACAAAGAATCTGTAAACACAGTTCTTTCTGGCAATCTTTTTTGAAATTTTCTTCTAAATAGCAGACAATATGAAGTAGAAGGACCATTCCTGAACCAATGCAAGGGGAAAATGGAAGATAAAACCCAAGTTCATTACCTCCCTTTTTGACAGAGGAGACAAGTCATCTTGGGTAAAATTGGAACTGCATAAGGTTGGTGAGAAGATGGCACAAAATTTTAATATATAAATGGAATTCTAAATTACTATTTGGTCCTAAGGAAGCCCCCTTACTAAAACATATGGTTACAATTTGGGATATACTCAATGGTCAAATTGCTGTTAGGGGAAACTTCTCACCCAAAACACCCCAAGCTCAAAATCAGCCACTTTAGTGACTTGCTGAAGAAACTTGCCCCATCATGATTTTCCAGATGATAACCTCTTTCTTTCAGGTCATCACAGAGTTCCTTTTTGTTTCTCTTATTTCAAGTGAAACATTAGGCAGCCAGACCTCTCCTCTTGCATGAACCATAAGAGCTTTGACCAGGCTGAACTAAGTATTCACAACCAGTCTTCCAAATGGGGGTTTTCCACATCTCTCTCTCTCTCTCTCTCTCTCTCTCTCTCTCTCTGAGAAAAGCCTCTCTCTGCTTCCAAATCCACATGACTCTCTTAGAACAGCAATCTCCACTCAGACAGACTGTGGCTCTGAACCTCATCCTCCGAGTTCTTTCATCTGTTGCTTTTCAAAACAACAATCCATTAGTGAAGTCCCTCAGGCACTTCCCAAAGCTTTTTCAAAGGTATTCAGAGCCAGAATGTCTATGAGTAAAGCTCCAGTATTTTAAATGAGATCTGTTTTGAAGTGTTTGTATGTGACCTACACTAAAAAAAACCTGCTAAACTTTATCTCCTAAAATCATATCTATATACAATACAAACGCAACATATTCTGTCCTCACAGTATGCCACATTTTAAATTCCATCCCTTATCATTAAATGTGATTATCTGTTAAAGTGATTACACATTTAAATCAATTAAATGCTATTACAACAAATCACATTATATCTTAATGAGATCTTTTTTTAAAAAAAGGGATATTATACAGGATAATTATACCAACAAATCCACTTATGTAAAAAAGAGAAAAAAACCTAAAACTAATCTACCCTCTCCCTCCAATCAAGGTTACAAGAAAAATACAAAGATGGATCAAGTCGCAACCTCCATAAGACAAATGGATTAGCACTAGAGCACCCAAATTCTCTCAAAATAACAATTATGATCATATTCAATAAATGGGCCGTATAACCTTGTCAAACAAACTTTTTAATCTTTAATACTATACCTAATTTTCTCTAATCTTAAATTTGACATTACATCGTATAGCCACTTGCATAAGTCAGTGAGAGTTCATCTTTCCATTTCATTAAAACGACTCGCTGGCTATCAATGTGCTAAAAGCTAAACTTTCTCTTGAGATGCCGATAAAAATTTATCTGGTTCACATGAAAAAACAAAGTGCAGTTAAAGGGCAAAAATCTAATTTAATCTTAAAATCATTGACAAAGAATTAAAAATATTATGCCAATCGCTTTGTAATTTAGGATATGAATCAGTGAGGCTTCAAAAATTTTACTTTCCACAAAATAGATCAACATCTGTAGAGAAACAGGATAATTTAAGTTTAGACGTATCTGTTCTATGTATCACCTTAAATTGTAATAACCAGTGCCTTACACAAAATGAAGATTCATTGATCAAACTAAGAGTGGAATACCAATCCTCATCTGAAAAAGTTAGATTAAGATCACATTCCAAATCATTTTTAATCTTAGCCATAGATTGGGGCTAATCTTAAATCCAATAGATCAATATAAATATGTTATATCAATCCACTATGAACAAATTGAAAATCAAACAGTAAATCAAGAATATTTGAATCCGCAATTCAAGGAAAAGTGCTCAATGTAGATTGAATAAAATTCCTAACTTGCAAATGTCTAAAGAAATGTCTTTTCAAAAAGCTTGAATTTAACTGACAATTGTTCAAAAGAAGCAAACTTATTTCAAATGAATAAATCTTTAAAATTTTTAATACCAAATCTATATCATTCCTTAAAGCCTTCATCAAATAATGAAAGTGGAAAAAAAATGGTTTTTAATAATAGAACTAGGTGGAGAAAAATTATTATATCCAAAAATGTCCTAAATTGAATCCATATTCTCAATCTAATTCTCATTATCAGATTATGTGTCAATTTAGAAAATGAAAAAGGTACAGCAGAACCTAAAATTGCCAACATAGATGATTTCTTAGAAAAATTCAATTCCATTTCTGCCCAAGAAGAGCAACTTGCTAATTAATCACCCAGTAATAAAATCTGTTCGGCTCCGAATCATGGGTCCTCTACCGGCACCACCTACGGCTCCTAGAACGCTTCCACCAGCGTTGTCTCCGCTCCATCCTCAACATCCATTGGAGCGCTTTCATCCCTAACGTCGAAGTACTCGAGATGGCAGAGGTCGACAGCATCGAGTCCACGCTGCTGAAGATCCAGCTGCGCTGGGTGGGTCACGTCTCCAGAATGGAGGACCATCGCCTTCCCAAGATCGTGTTATATGGCGAGCTCTCCACTGGCCACCGTGACAGAGGTGCACCAAAGAAAAGGTACAAGGACTGCCTAAAGAAATCTCTTGGTGCCTGCCACATTGACCACCGCCAGTGGGCTGATAACGCCTCAAACCGTGCATCTTGGCGCCTCACAGTTTGGCGGGCAGCAACCTCCTTTGAAGAAGAGCGCAGAGCCCACCTCACTGACAAAAGGCAAAGGAGGAAAAACCCAACACCCAACCCCAACCAACCAATTTTCCCCTGCAACCGCTGCAACCGTGTCTGCCTGTCCCGCATCGGACTTGTCAGCCACAAACGAGCCTGCAGCTGACGTGGACTTTTTACCCCCTCCATAAATCTTTGTCCGCGAAGCCAAGCCAAAGAAGAATAAAATCTAAAATTTGGAAGACATTCCCCCATTCCTAATAGTTCTCTGAAGATTAGCTTTTCTTATACGTGATCGTTTTCCTGCCATATACATGAAGAAATAATCAAATCTAATGAATTAAATAAAGGATCACAGAATAAAAATGGTTTCAGCTTGAAAAAAACCCTAAAAATTTAGGTAGAATATTTATTTTAATAGAATTAATACATCCAATCAATGTAATTGAAAGTGGTAAGTAATGCTGTGAAATTTTCTTTCATAAGATTCTTATAACTTTTTGTAATTGTGATTCCTAAATATTGAAACTGATTATAAACTATTTTAAGCAGAAATTTAGAATACATAGAAAGAGATCCTTTTAAAAGTTCATTCTTAGGTAAATTTATTTTATATCCCAAAAATTGTCAAAACTGAGCGAACATAGATAATATATTTAGTAAAGAAAGCTCCAGATTTGAAATAAAAAGCAATAAATCATCCGCATAAAGAGTTACTTTATGTTCAATTCCATTTCTAATTAATCCTTTAAATTCTGCAGATTCTCAAGAGGCAACTGCTAACAGTTCTAGTATATCAAACAGCAAAGGACTTAACGGACACCCTTGTCATATTCCTCTAAGTAGCCTTGACTGTTGTAAATTATAACAGACTGAAGCCATTGGATATAAATATTTCAATCCAGTTAATAAAATCTGGACCAAAATTACATTTCTTTTTTTGTTTTTCGAAATTTATTTATAGTATCTCCATACATTCATTTCAAATTGACTTAGTATAATATTACATAATAGATACTAAATAATTTTCAAATTTTCACCCCCCCCCACCACCTCCCCTAACCCCTTAGGAAACCACCTTGTGGTGGTTAATTCCCAAAAACCCAATGGGTGTGGTATAAACCACAAGTGGCATATGACTTTCGGGAGCAGAAGTACCACTCCCTCCCCCCCCCCCCCCCCCCCCCAGGCAGACAAAATACACGTATAAACCGAAAAATCATCATTTCTTATATCCATAAAACCCCGGTCCATCAATTTAACCAATCTTATTCATAAACTCTTTTTTTTGAAAATCCAAACTTGATATTAAATGTTGCACCCTTTCCACCCTCCCAACACTGAGTTAAACATTGTTTACAGTCAATAAAAGTTTTTTTTTAATTTTATTTTCAAGTCTTCCTGAATTTCATCCACTGAATTAAAACACCTCTGAACATCCCAGTTCAACACCGAATCTTCCATTCTTCTCAGTCTCAAGTTGAATTTGTAGCTTACTTTCAAAAAAAGTTTTTTTCAAATCTTTTAAAATTTTCTTGAACATAATTCCTTCGGTCTTGATCTTCTAAAGCATCAATGTTATTCATAAGTTCTTTCTTCTGTGTTTCCCAATTTAATACCAAATTTTCCACTTTGTCAATCTTCTCAATGTTAAGTTGAAATTATTGTTCAACCCAGAGGAAGAAGAAGAGGAAGAGTACAGGGAAATAGAAGAAGAAAAGAAAGGCAAGGTAAAGGATATACTTGCTCTTATTAAAGGATACATGGAGTCATTTAAAGAATGGCAAACACAGGAATTTAAGGATTTAAGAAAAAGAATAAACAACACAGAAGAGAAAATAAATAAAATGGAGATGACCTTAACAGAAATGGGAAAGAAAATGGACAAGATGGAAGAGCGGGCAGTAGCAGCAGAAATGGAGGTAGAAGACTTAAAAAAGAAATTGGAGAAATCTAATAAAAAAACTAAAGAGACACAAGAACTACTAGCTCAAAAAATAGATACAATGGAAAACCATAACAGAAGAAATAACATAAAGATAGTGGGCCTTAAGGAAGATGAAGAAGGCAAGAATATGAGGGAGTTTATAAAAGAGTGGATCCCTAAGACCCTAGGATGTCCAGAACTACAGCAAGAAATGGAAATAGAAAGGGCACATAGAGTATTGGCCTCTAAACCACAACCACAACAAAAACCAAGATCTATTGTAGTAAAATTCCTAAGATATACTACAAGAGAAAAGGTACTGGAGAAAACAATGGAAAAAGTAAGAGAGGGCAACAAACCACTGGAGTATAAAGGGCAAAAAATCTTCATTTATCCAGATATAAGTTTTGAACTCCTAAAGAAGAGAAAAGAGTTCAATACAGCAAAGGTGATTTTATGGAAGAAAGGGTATAAATTTATACTAAAGCATCCTGCGGTATTGAAAATATTTATTCCAGGACAACAAAACAGACTATTCTCGGATCCAGAAGAAGCACGAAAATTTGCAGAACAATTACAAAAATAGACTGAGGGAGGAAGACGGGTAATAAGAGTAAAAATGATCACGATTGATATGTATGTGGGTAAAGACAAAAATAGACTGAGGGATGAAGACGGGTAATGAGAGTAAAAATGATCACGATTGATATGTATGCGGGTAAAGAGGTATAAGAGTGAATAGAGACAATGAGCATACATGAATGTATCTGTACTTAGAGGAAAATATAGATAGTATAGACAAGAATTAATAAGGGAAGGTAATGGAATAGAGAGAATAAGGAGGGAATTAAAAGAGTGACCTTTGTGACATATGAAAAGTGAAATCTTTTCTGGGGGGGGCGGGGTGGGGGGAAATAGCGGTCACTGCAAAATCAGTTGACGCTTGCGAGTGGATTCGCAAATCCAAATGGAGAGGGGAGATGTGGTTGTCCGACAAGGGATAAAGGACAACTCAGGAGGTGAAGGGGAGATTGGGGATAAATAAGATAGAAATAGGAGAATAAGGAAAATGTTGGATGTTGTAGAAATGTTGTCTTATAAAGAGTTGAAAATAAGAAAACAGAAATGGAAAAGGAGGAAAGGTAATGATGGAAAAACGGAAAGAGAAGATAAACAAAATATAAAAGGGCTACGCTGAACTATATGTCTTTAAATATTAATGGAATACATAACCAAATTAAAAAGGAAGAAACTACTAAATTTAAATGAATAAATGTATTCCATTAGAAAAAATAACATATAGGTTAAGAAATAATATTGAAATATTCGAACAAGTATAGGAGCCTTACATTAAATACAATAGCGAAAACCTACCGGGGACAAACATTACCTAAGTTGATGGAAGGAGAAGGAAAGAAAAGAATGGACTCAGTAGAATTTCTGGTGTAATTTTGTTGAATGACAACATTGTCTGACTGGCTTAATGCAACCTAGATTGTATACCTAAAATGGATGAGAGGGGGGGGTGGGGGGGTGGCTTGGGAGGAGGGGGGGGGAGAAAAAGTCACTGTATATGTGTGAAAAAGAAATAGTGTATATCATGGCTAATGTGGTTTATGGTGTGAAAAATAAAAAAATTAAAAAAAAAAAAAAAAGTTGAAATTATTGTTTATTTTCAAGAAAAACTTATTCAAAATTTTTAACTCTTCTTGGACATTGCTCCTTCGACTTTAATTTTATAAATCATCAATTTTGTTCATAGTTTCTTTCTACTGAATTTCCAAATTTAATAATAAAGTTTCCGTTTTTTCCAATTTTCTCAATATTAAACTGATCTTGTTGTTTAGTTTTAAAAACAAACCTTTTCAAAACTATTAAAATCTGTTTGCAATGTATGCATATTCACAGATAATAAATTCACTCTTCCAATATTCCATCCAAAAAAAAATCACTGATAAACCTTATTGCAGGTCAAGGAGTTCCATATATATGTTTATCTTCAGAAAATATTTCAAATATTTCAAATCAACATTCGTCGCCATCTTTCAAAAAGGAGTCCAAAATCAACTTTAATAAGTTCTGTTCTTGAGAAAATTCCAGCACCAACTCCGGCTCTGTCTGGGCAAATAGGTCAAATTTCTTCCAAAGTCAAAGAATGTAATTTTGTTCTGTATTTATAGATAATAAATTCATCCTTCCGATATTCCATCCAAAAAAAAAATCACTAATAAACTTTAATGTTATCTGGATTTTTAAAACTCATGGGCAACCAATGCCAATTACTGCAATTTATCTTCATAAAACATTTCAAATCAATATTCATCACCATCTTTCAGAGGGGTGTCCAAGGCCAGCTTATCCGACAGTCCAATTAATGAGCTCCGTTCTTAAGAAAATTCCAGCCTTGACTCCGTGGTTCTGTCTGGGCAAGTTGGCCGAATTTCTTCCAAAGTCGGAGAGTGTAGTTTTGTTCTGTATTTGAACTCTATTTTCCTTAATCTTTATTGCCATTTTAAACATCTTTCAGAGGGGTGTCCAAGGCCAGCTTATCCGACAGTCCAATTAATGAGCTCCGTTCTTAAGAAAATTCCAGCCTTGACTCCGTGGTTCTGTCTGGGCAAGTAGGCCGAGTTTCTTCCAAAGTCGGAGAGTGTAGTTTTGTTCTGTATTTGAACTCTATTTTCCTTAATCTTTGTTACCATTTTAAACATCTTTCAGAGGGGTGTCCAAGGCCAGCTTATCCGACAGTCCAATTAATGAGCTCCGTTCTTAAGAAAATTCCAGCCTTGACTCCGTGGTTCTGTCTGGGCAAGTAGGCCGAGTTTCTTCCAAAGTCGGAGAGTGTAGTTTTGTTCTGTATTTGAACTCTATTTTCCTTAATCTTTGTTACCATTTTAAACATCTTTCAGAGGGGTGTCCAAGGCCAGCTTATCCGATAGTCCAATTAATGAGCTCCGTTCTTAAGAAAATTCCAGCCTTGACTCCGTGGTTCTGTCTGGGCAAGTAGGCCGAGTTTCTTCCAAAGTCGGAGAGTGTAGTTTTGTTCTGTATTTGAACTCTATTTTCCTTAATCTTTGTTACCATTTTAAACATCTTTCAGAGGGGTGTCCAAGGCCAGCTTATCCGACAGTCCAATTAATGAGCTCCGTTCTTAAGAAAATTCCAGCCTTGACTCCGTGGTTCTGTCTGGGCAAGTAGGCCGAGTTTCTTCCAAAGTCGGAGAGTGTAGTTTTGTTCTGTATTTGAACTCTATTTTCCTTAATCTTTGTTGCCATTTTAAACTAAAAACAATTGATAAACAAAACAAAGACTTTTAACAGAAAAGAAATATTCTTAAAACGGGTAATTATATAACTGCCTGGGGGAGACCGGGAATGCACGTCCGCTCCCTACGCCATCTTGCCACGCCCCCCCCATTACATTTCTTTAACAAATATATTCCATTCAACCTAATCAAAAGCTTTTTCAGCATCTAGAGCAGTGGTTCTCAACCTTTTTTGCCCTAGGCTCCACTTTTCAAATATGTGTATGCCCCACCATTAACAGAAAAGTTATATATTCAAAAGAAGTTTTAATTAAATAATTTACTGCAAGTGTATTTCAATGCAATGAAGGTCGGGAATATGCTGGAACACATATTTCATATTCAACCACTACTTCAATATGTCAAACATCTCAAACACACATTCAACAATTGTTATCACTTCAGTGGGAACCTTGCTCAACACTAGCTTCAGATATTTTTTTTTAATTCAAGAGACTAATTTTGTTAGTTTTAACCTTAAATCTCCACGTTTTATAATTTCCAGTCAATTTCTCTTAGCAAATCACTAACAGTACTGAAGTCACATTCTACCAAATAAGACAATGGAAAATGTATCACTAGTTCCCTTGCTAAAGTAGTTGAGTTTGGATATTTCTTTTCGGTCTCGTTAGACAGCCACATTATGGTTGCTTTCACTTTGAACAGAATTTTCAAAGATTCATCATGTGCAATTCAGTTAACTCCTCTTGGTATTGCACTGAAACTTCAGATAAGTTTACCAGCAATGGCTGAGTTAACCAAGAAGGAAAATCCCTTGCCTTTAAATCACAACTTTTATCATTGAAGTCAGTAACCAACATTTTAAAATGGTCAACAATGATATTTGTTGCAGCATTAGTTTCCTCACACTTATTCAACCAATAGAATTGACTGAAATTTATTGCAGAAATATTCCATTGGCATAATTCTAGTGTTACGAGCCTAGAGGACCCCAAAACCCAGCAGCAATAGATATTCACCAAGACAAATAATTACTTAAACAAAAATTGCTTTTAACTATCTTTAAACATGAAAACAGGATCACACTTTAACTTATCACTATTAACTTACTTAACCTAACTTAACTCCCTTCTAATTCTAAGCACACATGTATGTAATGTGTGTACAAGATCAGAAAAGTTATTTGATTCAGTCCAATCTCACTTCTCATTCCTCCAAGTTTACTGGTTTCAGGCAATTCTTATACTGTGCACAGAATTTACAGAAGTTCACCAGGCTTTTGTGCTTGAAAGGTAAATGGTTACCGTTCAGGAAGGTTCTTGTTGGTTTTCAGAGAGAGATTTGTTGTTTGCTGGATACCCACAACTGATTCCTTGTAATCAGCCACTTCAGTGTCTTGCCGAAGAAACCTGCCCCATCAAGATTTTCCAGATGATGACCTCTTTCTTTCAAGTCACCACAGAGTTCCTTTTTGTTTCTCTTATTTCAAGTGAAACCTTAGGAAGCCAGTCCTCTCCTCTTGCATGAACCATAGGGGCTTTGACCAGGCTGAAAGAAGCATTCAGAACCCATCTTCCAAATGGGGTTTTTCCACAAGCTTGCCAGCTTGTCCTGTTCCATTCCCAGCTGTTGCTGCTGATTGTAAAACTGCAGAACTCTCCCTCTGAGAAAAACCTGTTTGACACTCTCTCTGCTTCCAAAACCACATGACCTTCTTAGAGCAGCAAACAGCACTCCCAGACAGGCTGCAGCTCCTCAGTTCTTTCATCGCTTGGGGACTCTCCAATGCTTTTGCAAAGGCTCTTGAACCAACCTGTCTGGCTTGAGCAGAGTTCCAGTATTTTAAATGAGATCTGTTTTGAAATGTTTGTATGTGACCTATACTTAAAAAAAACCCTGCCTCAATTTATCTCCTTTAAAACATATCTATAATCTGTCACACTATAAGTGTCATGAATCCAAATATCTTTATTTTTGCATCAACGAGCATCATATTTGCTACTTGGAGTTGCTTGTTTAATGTACTTAGTTTCTCAAAAATGTCCATCAAGTAACTCAAGTTTTGCCACCTGTTGTTAGCAAGATCTTCATTTCAGGTTTGTCCTTCAAAAACTCGCTGAGGAGATCAAACAGTTCCATAAACCTTTTGAAGCAGTTTCCCTTGACAATCACCTTACTTCAGTGTTCTGCATTTTTAATCGACACAAACTGCTTAAACAGATGATTCACATTTGGCATTAGCTTTGATGGTAATGCAGAACAGGAGAAACTTTCTCAGCAACTAAGTTTTCTCTGTGAATAACACAATGCACAACCAACATGTTTGGAATTTCATCCTTCAATTAATTTTAAACATCTTGTTCATTTACCCATCATAGCAGGTTCACCATTTGCAACACCTGATACAATGTTTCTTTTTGGTATTTCATTTTCATCCAATTATTGAGCTTGCTGTAGATATCAACTGAAAAATGGTTGTTTCTAATAATTCACATAACATCTCTTCTTGAAACACTTCCTGATCATTACATCTCATGTCTTCCAATAACAGAGCTTCACTGTCCGTATGGTAGATTCATTCAGTTGTATTGAGAACTTTGGTGATTTCAACTTCTCAATAAGCTGTTTTTCAACATCTTGACCCATGTCATCTATTCTGTTGCAGACAGAATTACTTGATGGCATTGCTCAGACATTTTTGTCATCCTTTTGCAGAACTGTTTTGAGAAACAATGATATTATGGGTTTAATCAATTCCTCCCCAATCATATGATTCTTCCCATGTTTTGGTATTCACAGAGAAATTTCATAGCTAGCTTCAAAGCTGTAGTTTGCACAGCGAATAAGGAAGTGATTCTTGATCTATTTTCAAACTTTGTTTTCAGTTTAAAATATTCCAATTTAGAATTGACATGGTTAGGATATTTTACCTACAAATGACCTTCAAGACGGCCTGCTTTCATTGATTCATTTGTCAAAGTCTGTTGGCATAATAGGAAAAAAGGCGCACGTTCATCGTTTACAGCAGGTATAAACCCAAACTTCAAGAACTCCACTGAACATTGACAAACCTTTTGCTTACTTGGTCTGCACATTTTCAATATACAACAGTGCAAGCTCCCTAAAACAGATTAAAGCAACAGCGCAAGCTCCCTGAAACAGATCAATCAATATTTTATTATGACTTAGAATTGAAAAATGTAATAAACTTAATGATCAAATGAAAAGGAAGAGCACTGACCCTAAAAAAAAAACAAACCAAAAAAAAAAACTAGCATGGTTTCTGACATTTTATCTTGCAGAGAGTGCATCAAAACTCGTGCTTTCCTTTCTGGGGTCTCTATTTTATTCCCCCAATTTTGGCATCTCTTTCAGGCTGGCGCCTGGGGTGGACCCACCCTCCTTCCCCATTAATACGCTAGTACACAAGATACATACAGATACAGGTTTCACTCACTAATGAACTGAAAAAGTAAAGGGGTATGGACGGACATGATCGTTGAGACAAATTGAAATCCTCATTGCCAATGAGATAATTTGGAATGTATGATAAGACCAATCAGAAAAAATATAATGTTAACCAAGGATAACAACAGTTAAAATAAGAGAAACAACAGAGAAACATTGGAAGAGCAAAAACACGTTATGAAAATAAAATGAAGTGATTTTACTTGGAAGTTAGCATAATTGTGTTGAACTGACAGTGTTGCCAAGTCTCATCTTTCACATGAACATAACAAATTTATTTTTCACACCAACTTTTTATTTATTTCCCAAAATATTCCTACGTCCCACCAAAATATTCCTATGCTCCACCTTGAGAATCTATGGTCAAGAGAAAGGACACATTCCATCACATGAGTAGAAGGTAAATATATTCAATACTTGGTATATAATAATTTTTAATAAAACCTGTTTGATCGGCGTTAATTGTTGGTAAAATATTTTCTAACCTGTACACTAAAACTTTAGATAAAATCTTTGTATCAACATTAAGTAATGAAATTGGTCTATAAGAAGCACATTCTGTATCTTCTTTCCCTTTTTTCAAAATAAATGAAATACTAGCCTCATAAAAAGATGAGGGAAGCATTCCTTCTTTAAATTATTCTTCAAAATAGAGCTTAAACAAGACAAGGCATTTAAAAAAGATTTATAAAATTCTGCAGGAAATCAATCTGGACCTGGAGATTTACCAGACTGCATAGAAGAGATAGCTATAGAGATCTCATCCTGAGAAATGGGCTCCTCCAGCCTCATACGCTTATCCTGAGATAAAACAGGTAAATTGAACATTCCAGAAAGTCTGCCATTGAAGTTAAATTATTCTTAAGTTCAGAAGTATAAAGACTAGAATAAAATTGTTCAAAAGTCTCATTAATTTTAGAATGATCCATTGTCATTGTGACATCTCATTCAAATCTTATTCATTTGTTTGCTTTTTTTTAAACTTCAATACCTTTCAATTGACCAGCAAGTAACTTACCAGTCTTTTCACTATAAATATAAAAATGACTTTTACTTCTCAATAATTGTTGTTCAATAGGATATGTAGAAAGTTCAAATTTAGTTTCAAGTTCAACTTAAAAAAATATATAATTCCAGATCTTTACTTTTCACAAATATATTAATTTCTTTAATTTGATTAATCAATTCCACTCTTTATTAGACTTGTCCCTAAGATTAGCTGTATACAAAATAATTTGCCCCCTCAAATAGGCTTTAGATTGTATCCTAAACAATCAAATTTGACATTGATGGTGAGGAATTAGTATTAAAGAAAAACTGTATTTGTTATTCCAAAAAACCTAAATGCTCTTTATCTGTTAGTAAAGACATAATAAATCTCCAGTCTTTTAAAGTCAGGGATATAAGAAAATTTCATTAAAACTACAGGAGAATGATCAGATACATCTATTTCCTGATAACAACATACTTTAATCAAAGAGATCAATTATCAATTAAAAAAATTATATAACATAATAACATAACAATTACAGCACGGAAACAGGCCATTAGGCCCTTCTAGTCCGCACCGAACCAAACACCCCTTTCTAATCCCACCTCCCTGCACAATGCCCATAACCCTCCATCTTCTTCTCATCCATATACCTGTCCAACCTTTTCTTAAATAATACAATTGACTCCGCCGCCACTATTTCTCCCGGAAGATTATTCCACACAGCTACCACTCTCTGAGTAAAGAAGTTCCCCCTCATGTTACCTCTAAACCTCTGCCCCTTAATTCTTAACTCATGTCCTCTTGTTTTAAACTTTCCTCCTCTTAACGGAAATAGTCTATCCACATCCATTCTGTCTATCCCTTTCATAATCTTAAATACTTCTATCAAATCCCCTCTCAACCTTCTACGCTCCAAAGAATAAAGACCCAATCTGTCCAATCTCTCCCCATACTCCAGATACTTAAACCCAGGCAACATTCTGGTAAACCTTCTCTGCACTCTCTCCACTCTGTTTATATCCTTCCTATAATTAGGCGACCAGAACTGCACACAGAACTCCAAATTAGGCCGCACCAACGTCTTATACAATCTCAACATCACCTCCCAACTCCTATATTCCATGCAATGATTGATAAAGGCCAGCATACTAAAAGCCTTCTTCACCACCCTATTCACGTGAGTTTCTACCTTCAGGGAACGATGTACCGTCACTCCTAAATCTTTCTGCTCTTCTGTATTTCTCAATGCTCTCCCATTTACCACATATGTCCTATTCTGATTCTTCTTACCAAAATGAAGCACCTCACACTTATCAGCATTAAATTCCATCTGCCATTTTTCAGCCCACTTTTCTAAGCAGCCCAAATCCCTCTGCAATCCTTGAAAACCTTCTTCATTATCCACTATTCCACCTATCTTAGTATCGTCTGCATATTTACTAATCCAATTCACCACCCCATCATCTAGATCATTAATGTATATAACGAACAACAATGGGCCCAATACAGATCCTTGAGGCACACCACTGGTCACCGGCCTCCAACCTGACAGACAATTATCCACTACCACTCTCTGGCCTCTCCCTTTCAGCCAATGTTCAATCCATTTGACTATCTCAAAATTTATACCTAAAGACTGCACCTTCCTAACTAACCTTCCATGTGGTACCTTATCGAAGGCCTTACTGAAGTCCATATAGACAACATCCACTGCGCTACCCTCATCCACATTCCTAGTCACCTCTTCAAAAAATTCAATCAGATTGGTCAAACATGACCTTCCTCCCACAAATCCATGTTGAGTGCTCCTGATCAGACCCTGTCTATCCAGATGTTTATAAGTACTATCTCTAAGAATTTTCTCCATTAATTTACCTACCACAGACGTCAAACTTACAGGCCGATAGTTGCCAGGCTTCCTCCTTGAACCCTTTTTAAATAACGGAACCACATGCGCAATGCGCCAATCCTCCGGCACTATCCCCATATCTAATGACATTTGAAAAATTACCGCCAGAGCCTCTGCTATTTCCTCCTTCACTTCTCTCAATGTCCTGGGGAAGATCCCGTCTGGTCCCGGAGACTTATCCACCTTTATATTCTTCAAAAGCCTTAAAATTACACCTTTTGTAATCTCTATATTCCCCATATTTACCCAATTTGCTTTTTTTATCCCACATCTCCCAATATCCTTCTCCTTAGTGAATACCGAAGAAAAGAAACTGTTCAATATCTCCCCCATTTCTCTAGGTTCCACACACAGTTTTCCACTCTGATTTTCTAAGGGACCAATTTTTTCTCTAGCTTTCCTCTTACCATTAACATATTTGTAGAACTCTTTTGGATTAGTTTTCACCCTGCTTGCCATAGTTTTCTCGTACCTTCTTTTAGCTTTCCTAATTCCTCTCTTAAGATTCCTCTTACATTCAATGTATCTTTCAAACATCTCCTTAACTCCATGCTTCTTATATCTAATGTATGCCTCCCTTTTTCTTCGAACCAAGTTTCCAATATTCCTTGAAAACCACGGCTCTCTCAAACCTTTTGCCCCTCCTTTTAACCTAACAGGAACATAAAGCTTTTGCACTCTCAAAATCTGATCTTTAAAAGACTTCCATCTCTCTACTACATCCTGCCCATAAAACAAATTGTCCCAATGCACACCCTGCAAGTCCTTTCGCATCTCCTCAAATCTAGCTTTTCCCCAATCAAAAACCTCAATCCTTGGCCCTGATTTCTCTCTTTCCATAATGACATTGAAGCTGATGGCATTATGATCACTGGACCCAAAGTGCTCGCCAACACTAACCTCCGTCACTTGACCCATCCCATTTGCCAACAGTAGATCTAACACTGCTCCTTCTCTGGTCGGCACCTCTACATATTGTTGTAAAAAACTATCTTGCACACATTTCACAAACTCTTACCCATCCATCCCTTTCACAGAATGTGTTTCCCAATCTATATGTGGAAAATTAAAATCTCCCATAATTACAACCCTGTGCTTATCACAAATATCTACTATCTCCCTACAGATTTGCTCCTCTAGGTCTCGGTCCCCTCCGGGTGGTCTATAATACACCCCTACAAGTGTAACCTCTCCTTTCCTACTCCTCAGTTCCACCCAAATAGCCTCCGTGGATGTGCCCTCTAATCTATCCTTCCTAGGCACCGCTGTAATATTTTCCCTGACAAGCAACGCAACCCCACCTCCTCTTGCCCCTCCGACTCTATCACACCTAAAACAACGAAACCCAGGGATATTCAGTTGCCAATCACATCCCTCCTGCAACCATGTCTCACTAATCGCTACCACATCATACTTCCAAGTATCAATCCACACCTTCAGCTCATCCACCTTTTTTACAATACTCCTGGCATTAAAATATATGAATTTCAGGGATTTCCCATTTTTTAATCCCTGTTTTCCCTCATCTTTAAGAACAACATTATTTACTTTTCCTGCCAATTGCCCTTCATCTTCTTCCAGAGCATTTCCCTTCTCTATCACCTGCCCATCCATATTCAAATACTTACTACAAACTTTCATTGTTTGCATTCTAACCTTCTCCTTACTGCTCTGTACTATTTTGTTCCCTCCCCCCAACCATTCTAGTTTAAAGGATCCTGAGTAGCCCTAGCAAATACCTCTGCCAGGATTCTGGTCCCCCTGGGATTTAAGTGTAACCCGTCCTTACTGTACAGGTCACATCTCCCCCAAAAAAGGTCCCAGTTATCCAGAAACTTAAAACCCTGCCCCTTACTCCACCCCTTCAGCCACGTGTTAATCCTCCACCTCATTCTATTTCTATTCACACTGTCACATTTGAAAAAATGATATACATTTGAAAAAATGCGTATACCCTATTTAAAAATTGTCATTCATCTGAAACACTATAATTGAAACGAAAAGAGTGTAATAAAGTTGCCGATTTAGAAAGAGTAGTTGATTTTGGAGAAGAACGATCTAAGAAAAACTATGAAACAACAATTAAAATCCTCTCCCTAGATCAATGAGTAATAATTTATATCAGGCAGGGTCGAAATTTCCCCCCCCCCAAAAAAAAGCAGGTTCATCCATATTCAGTGCATAAACATTGGCCAATACAACTATTTTATTATATAATTTACCTGAAGAATAATAAAACACCCCTGTTTATTCAAAAGGAATATTCTGATTAATTAAAATAGAAACTCCTCTGATCTTGGCTTCTGAATAATATGAAAAACATCTATCTTTATCAGAATTTTTAATGTATCTCTTGGAAAAAAAAAGACTATATTTCCCTTTAAATTTTGAATATGTGCCATTACTCTGTGCTTCTTAATCGTTCCATTTATAACTTTAATATTCTAAGATATATCAATTGAAGAAATCATTATTTCAAGCAATTAACAAGTTACTGAGCGCTCCAAGCTCCCGCCAGTGATCCAAAGGCTGCCTCCCTTGATCAAAATAATCATACATTAAAAAAATAAGTAACCACTTTGGAAGGTAAAAACAGATCATATTAGTTCTGTATTTAAATAGTTAAAATATTATAGCATGATGCAGAGGGACTTGTTGCTGTTGCAACAAGTAATTGAGAGGAAAATAGTTTGTTAGCCTTCCTTGCTGGAGGGATTTAAGAGCAGGAAAATTGGGCTACAACTGTACAGGACACTAGTGTGACCTGCTCCTGAAATAGTACATGGAGTTCTGATCTCCTTATTTGAGGAAGGCTAGTCCAGTGGTTCTCCAGGATGATTCCAGAGATGAAGGATTAATCTACAAGCAGAGATAGAGTTGGCTGGGACTCTACTCATTGCAATTCAGATGAATGAGAGGGGACCTAATAGAAACACAAAATTATGAAAGGGGAAGGAAAGTGGTTTTCACTGTTAGATGAAATTCAAACTCAAGGATATAGCTTCACGATTCAAGGGAGTAGTTAGGACAGAGACGAAGAGGAACTGCTTTTCCCAGTTAGTTGTAAACCTGTGGAATTATCTGCCCAAGGAAGTAAGAGACTGCCTCATTAAATATATTTACCAGTTAGATAGATTTTTGCATAATAGGGAATAAAGAGTTATGGTAATAAAGGCAGATAGGTGGGGGAGCCAATAATCTATAGACACTTTCAAGTGGAGAACCCGGCCAGGAGGAACACTTAACTAACCCTCCTCCTGTAGGTATATTCTCTGGCTCAGAAAATCTCCCAATGCACCTGAAAGAAGCAATGGGACTACAGCCACAATCCACAGGAGCTGGGGTTTGCTCAGATGCGGCTCTCCTTCAGCTGGCACGTTCAGGTGACAGAAAGGCGTCTTCTTCGTTGCCACCTGAACGTCCCAGCTGCACTTCCCAAGCTGCGTCTGCCGGCACATTATGTGTCCGAGCACCCGAAAGAGCCTGAACTAAATGACAAAAGGCTAGATGGCCCACAATCTCATTTCACATTACCTTTTTGAACTTTTCTCCTGCCAAAATGGACAATTGCACATTTTCCCCACATTACACTCCATTTTTAATAATTTACTTAAGCTTTTTAAACCCTTTGCAGCCAACTTAAGTTTTCTTCATAACTTTTGTATCTTTACATCAGCAAATATTTTCAGTAAACATTTGTTTTCATACAAATCATTCTTATATGGTGTAAAAAGTTGAGGCCTTGCACTATTGCACACCAGTCATTGCATATTTCTAACCAGAAAAGACTTTTACACCTACTTTATTCCCTCAAAGCAAGCCAATCCACTCCAGATATTCACGTCCAGGCCATGAGCTATAGTTTTCAATAACCTTTGATGACAAGACCTTATCAATTGCTTTCTGGAAAGGGTACTTATCCTCTTTACCCAGGTTCCTCTTTTATCCACAGTACGTTGCTACTTCAAAGAAGCACTCCAATAAATTAGTTGAACATTTTTTTTATATACACATAAGACCATTCAACTTTGCTCAATTACCTTGTTTTTAAAAATTAGCATCCGCAATAATGAAAACAAAATATTAAATTAAAAAAATACTTACAGCACGGTAGAACCTGATTCCAGCTAATGGTAGAAGTAGATTCCAACCCATGTCATCCAATTACACCCAAATTCATCTACAATTCCATACATTTTGTAGGGTGTGGGGTGGGGGGGGGGAAACCAGAACACCCGGGGAAAACCCACACAGGGCACAGGGAGAACATACTCCTTACAGAGAGCGCTAGATTTAAACATGGGTCGCTGGCACTATAATTCTTTTGCTTTAACCACAACGCTAACTGTGTTGCAAGGTTGTAGATATTCAGGTCAAATTCAATCCATGGATAGAGAAAGAATTGGTGTTTCAGGTTGAAAAAACTGTCAAAAATTAGGAGAGATAAACAAATTTAAGTTGCAGAGAAGGGTGGTTGGGGGAAGGGGATAGATAGGTCAAAAAGATATCATGAAATGTAAGGGCAGGTTTGCTGTGGGAAATAAGTTGTAATTGATTAGTTAATGGCTGCAGATATGATAATACAAATAATGTGGGAAGAAAAGTGTTGTGGCTGTTGGACATGTCCTGCAGGTCAGATGATGCTCACAAAAAAATAAAAATTGTCATATCAGTTGAATGATTTGCAGCAGAAATGGTTGGTTTTGAGACAGTTAAAGTGATTCACATGAAGTAGAATTCAATGGTGTCCAGGAGGCTGCAAGGCAACCAGATAGAAGAGAATTTGCTGATTTTCAAGCTTACATTGAGAGCTTCATTGTAATAATGCAGGGAACAGTATTTGGCAGATTCTAATACTTTCCAGGAGGTCTGTAATTTTTGATTATTCTTTCCATATTTCATTTAACACTCCCTCTCTTTTGAACAAAGTTAAATCTATTTTCAAAATTACTGGAACCACCATTGAATCTGGGGAATTTAGAAAATTAAGACAAATACATACACAAATCTGATGCTCCAAAAATTTGCTCTTCAACCCCACCATGTTGTTTGCCATTTTCATGAGTTCCAAGTGGCCAATCTGAAAGAGTAGCAAAGTAAAAGGGAGCAGAATATTGGTTTATTACTCAAGGAACAGAACCAAAAAGTCAAGCTAAACCAGTTTAAAATCTTTTAGACAATTTAGGAGTAATGTCCATGCAAGAATGTAGTTATTTAGAATAGAGATTACTGAAATGTTGAAAGAGCCAAGATACAAATACTAAACATCACACAGGGTTTTTAAAAAAAAATAAAACATACTAGAAAATATACCATTTAGAAAGATTTATCACATTTTGAAGAACAGTAGGTGACAGATTTCTGGTGGGTGTTTAAAGTGTGGGTCATAAGTACAGGCCATGAATAAATCCTTTCAGAAATATGTTAGATAAATATCAAGTATGATTTTTTTGACTATAGCAATAATGGTAGCAAAAAAATGTGGCAGTAACATGGAAAACAGAAAATTTTATAAGTATGGATAGATGGAATACTGAGATACAAAACTGTATACCATTAGAAAAAAATACTTATAGTTTAAGGAATCAGATTGGGAATCTTTTTATAAGATTTGGGAAACATATATGGAATTTGTTAACAAAAGTCCATCCACATTACCAACTCTTCTCGATCAATAATTAAAAGATACAAAATTATGTTAGGAAAATAATGAATAGTGATTATTATATATATTTTAGGTATTTTCTTTTCTTTCTTTTTAGGGAGGGGGTGAGGGTGAAAAATAAAAAAAATTGTATCATTTTGTATCGAATAGTATTATAATGTATATATAATTGAATAATTGTTTGTTATTGATAGAAGTGATAAATAAAATTTTCAAAAAAGAAATTTAAAAATCTCCCAGAAATTATTTAGAATATGAAAAAATATTTTGAAAGCAATGAGTAGAAACCATTCAAGTAGAAACTCAGTAACAAAGAATGGAATAGAAAGATAAGCAAATATCAAGTAATAGGTGATGAGAAAAGGTGAGAATGAAGCCTGAATGTGGATCAATTCTCCAATTCATTTTAGAATGCATTGTGAAATATCAAAGCAGTTTTTAAAAACTAATATTTTCATCCAGACAAAAATGCAAATGTGACCAAATGTTCATTGAAGCACTGAGAAAACATTTGAATCACAACTGTTAACCAAAATTTGACATTGCCTGCACAAAAATAAAAAAATTTAAATGTTCGAGAACAAAAACATTAAAAAAAATCAAGACCAAAAGACAGCTTTAAATGTAAACCGATTTTATTTTGCCCTTCAGTAGTGTTCTTGAAACACTACAGCATGGTAAACAATGTAAATTAGTACAAGGCATCTCAAAAGCCATCAGTATTTTTAGGAGCTGTTTATAAAGATGCAGCCTACGCCAACTCGATAAATATTTAACCACTTTCACTTAGAATTATGAAGGCTCAACAAATGAGCAACACTCCTCATTGAGGAAAACAAAAAGCTGTTGTCGACAAAGCGACAGCACATAGACAAAAAAAATTGTAAAAAATAACCAAGTGTACTGTGTTCCCAAGTCATTCAAGATGCTTTACAGTGGGATGATGTGCACATGATCTTACCACAAACCTTTTTGGCTCGAATTGCATTAATTCAGTCAAGCAATACCATTTCTTCCAACTACCCATAGATACAATTGAAAAGCAGCATTGGGACATGCCAGACTCTATGCTTTCAATATTTCTCCCCCCACCCCCCCCACCCCCCCCAAAAACCTACTCCACAGATCACTTTCATTCCTAGGTTGCATAAAGGCAATGCTACAACAAAGTAACACTCACCCAATTTAAGAGATTGGTGATCAATTACAGAAAATAATTCCTATCTCTGGTGTACATTTTGCAAGCAGATGCACAAGCAAAGCCAACTTTTCAGTTCTCTTTCCACCCCTCACAAACCATAAAATGGGATACAACTGATCTTTAAAAAAATGATTTGATTCATACAACTGCATGCAATTCTAAACAAAGATGACAAAAACTTTGAATTTATAACAATGGAAAGATATTACACAAGAAAAAACTTCCATACAAATCACATACCAAGTAAAAAGAGCTGTCAGGTGACAAAGAATTTAATATACATATATTGGCATCATTTTTGGTCAAGACATTTGTGCAATATCTTCTGCAATGCTACAATAATGGTAGCTTAAAAGAAGAAACAGCACAACTTGGTTTGCTCCTTATTTCTCAATCATACATTTCTTCAGGGATTTCATGTGGATTAAGAATACCAGGAACAGACATTTGAAGTTTATGTTTTTCTTCTTGGGCCTGGCGTAAAGCAGCCTCCCTCTCTTCTAAGAACAAGTCAGCACTATCTTCTCCAGCAAATTCCTGCAGACGAAAAACATGTTAAAATGTTTGCTAAAATGACTTACCATATCTATGTATGGTTTTATAACAAATCCAAAGCCAAATAACTATTGTCCCCTATTTCAAAATTAGATCAGATTTGTAAAGAGAGTTGAATAAATTGAACAGAACAATTTTTACAATTAAATAATCTGCAGTCATACATAACAATTCTAGAACAAGCTAAAAGCCAAAAACACCATCTCCTTGCTGATAAAATCAATTTGCGCTCTACTTACTAATTTATCTCACTTTCATGGCAGTCATTCAGTGAAGATTGGTTTCCCTAGAATTTATCCTCACACTTTAAATATTTGAAAATGAAATTTTTATACATTCTGACAAAATAGAACTACTTTACCTTGATTTGAACAAGGAAATCTCTCAGATGCTCTTTAAAAGCTGCAATATCTTGATTTAAACTGAAAAGCCCCGTTACAAATAATTTCACTTGTGCTCTGTAACAAAACAAGAAAACTTGAGCAATGAAGTAAATGGTTCAAGGAGATTTGTTTAAATAATTAAAGCCAACTTACTCTTGAAGATGTGGAAAAGCAGATTTCAATAGATTAGCCACATAATCCTGAATGAATGCATGATTACCAATAGGATTTGTTGCGTTAAGGGGCACTGATATTTTTCCTTCCTCCACCAGATTGAACATGTACGCAAGTATTGATGCATGCATTGTCAAACCTAAAAAAGCATTAAAAACAATATCAAGAACAACATCCCAGACCTTTAGAAGCAATTTTGAAATCATTACAAATATTCAATCTTCAATTTTACAGACTTGTCAATATTTTGTTTCAACTTTTATATTACAAATATTTCAGATATGTGACAGCAAAATGTCAAGTACAGAGTAGAATGGAATTAACCATTTCTCCAAACATCACTTAACTATGGAATCACAAAGAAATCTTCCTAGAAAAATAAACTATACTTGAAAACTTACCATCTTTGAAGAAACATAAATATTGTGGACTATTAAATTCATTTTCATTTAAAAGCAAAGATCTTTTTTGCAATCTAGCTCGGAAACTAATATTTTTCCATTATTCAGTCTTTAGGGGATCATTAACATAGGTTTCACTTATTCAATAATTCTCAATAAATAATGTGCCAAAATTTGTTAAAATGAATTTTTAAAATCAAAATTTATGATCTTAAATGGTCAATACTAATAACAAGCTATTCCAACGATCAGACAGATTTATGGCAAAAATTATCTGCAATAATTAGGTAGAAAAATCCTATATTTAAAAAAAATTACAAACATTTCTTGTATTCTTAAAAGACAGATCTTCAACAATCCCTCCCCAAAAAATCCTAAAACACCAAGTATTTTTGAAATATAATTACTGCTGTAGTGAAGGAGACATAACAGCTAATTATCAAAGATTCGACAACTTTTATTATTCTGGTGTTCATTTGAAATATAAAGTTTCTTCATGCTCATTCACTAATGGAAATAATATTTTATTCAAGTTGTGTTTTATAATGCTGAACACTTCCATTAAGCCAACTAAACTTTCACAGTCACAATAATGAAGTTGTATCTATGCTCAAGTCTTCCAAAGGTATCTTCAATAATTTTGTGAACAATATTCACTCTACATTATTCTTTTTATAATACAACTGTATTTTCAAAACAGAGTTCTCCAAAAGTTTCAAGTACAGCAGCAGTCCAAAACCTAATTTGTATTGGCAAGTTAGAAAGAAGCAACAATTTAAAAATGTACTTCACAAATCTCAAGATACCAACACAGAGAAGTATTTTGTGTGAATATTCACATTTAACCCAAATGGTGTATAGAGAAAATGACTGAATGAATCACTGGAGGCAAATAAAGAGTTGGTCTCTTCACAAGTAAAGAGAGAACAGTACTCTATTAAAACAGAGATTTGAATTCCTCAATTGTTGCAAGTTAGGCTTCAATATCATTTGGCAAAAAAGTTTCACTCGATTTCTAATCCCATATAGTTTATAAAGATTTAACCACATAAACAAAATTGAAAATATGATTGGACTGAGTTGTATTAACCATTGCTATATAACTGGTCAGTTCCTAGTTTCATGTTCAGTCATTGAAACACTTTAGTGAAATATCCAAAAAATTTAAAATTAAGTAGCTTTTTAGGGCACTGCTGGCTTCTGTAGAACCATTTGCACAAAATTATTTTCGCGATGGGTAGAATAGGTTTTCAACTTAGAACAATAATGCACCTGAAAAATGCTCACTTGCACAAGCACTATGCCAAAGTGGTATAATGTATCAAGACGTCGATGAAGGATCCTCTTGTGGCAGATATAAAACAGAGGGCAGGGAAGTGGCAAACAAGAGAGGCACACTGCTCCCTGGAAATTCCCAGATATCATTTGACTTGGTAAGAGATCAATTTGAAAAGTAATTTCTTCAGAGATTTGATTACATTTGGACCATACTGATTGAAAATACAGGTCAGGCAGCATTTGTGGAATAAAAATTTCAGATCTGAGACCTTACAGAACTGGGATAGAAAGATAAATAATTTAGGTAATTAAGGTCTGTCTTGTTTTCTTTCTGATGTTTAGATGACTTGTATCTGTGACCAATCCTGGTGTCTTCTCATTTCCTGCATTACTGATATTCAACTGACTGGAAATTTGAAGTAAGTATGTAAAATGCTAGAAACACTCAGTCAAGCAGCTTCTGTGGAAAGGGAAACAAAAGTAACTGAGGGTCTAACAAAGATAATTCAATTTCAAAGTTTAAGTTTCTACTTCCACAGATACAACCAGATCTGCCGAATGTTTCCAGCATTTCCTGTTTTTCTCTACTTTCTCCTTCAGCAACAATTTGCCCACACCACCAAATCTAACCTCAGAAATACTGATGTATAGCAAAACCCCATGTGCATGCATGCCACAGCTTTTAAGCTGTTAAAAAGTTTTAAAAAGGCACTGTTGGCATGTGATTATCGCAACACCTTTACAGCGCCAATGATTGGGACGGGACCTGAGTTCGAAACCTGCAATGTCTGTAAGGAGTTTGTATATTCTACCCGTGCCTGCATGGGTTTTCCTCGGGGGCTCTGGTTTCCTCCCACCATTCAAAAATGTATTGAGGGTGTAGGTTAATGGGGTGTAAATTGGGCTGCATGGACTGAAATGGCCTGTTTCCGTGCTGTATGTCTAAATTAAATTTTAAAAATACTGTGAATGTCTTGGCAATTCAAACTTAATATTAAATCAAAAATATTGAAGTGAATTAAAGCACAAAAAATGTTAAATCAATTTAAAGTAACTACATGAAATCATTGATATTTCACAGAACTATGCAAATATGATTGGTACTTGATAAATTTCAATAAATCTGGATGTAATATCCGAAGAACTTACCAGCAGTGTGAGATGTATCTGTAACGACAGAAAATATATGTTGTAAGACATCACAAAAATATGTCTGATAGAAACTTTGTGCTGCTGCTTCTTCCTGAGCAACATTTTGCAGAAGAGTGTAGAGAATCTGTAGACCTTTAATAGAAAACATACGAGTTCCAGATTAAAAATATAAATATAATCTTTATTTAAATATATTTACCATGCACAAACAACATTTTACAGAAATGAGTGGAGAATCTGTAGACCTTTACTAGAAAACATGAGGTCCATATTATCAAAAATAAAAATATATACTGTATTTAAACATATTTACCACACAAACTGATTTTAAACAAACCTGTATCAGCAACATTTCTCATTGTATGTTTAAAAGCCCATATTATGGAATCCAAAACTAGCTTAAATTGGGCTGGAGGAATAGCTAGGAATGCTGGAAAACAATGTGAATTCACAGCTTGTAAAAGCAAGAAGAAATTTGTTCTATGTTCTGGATACTCTTCAAAGTCCTGAAAAAGAAAACATTGACGTTTAACACAGCTGAAAAGAAGAACAGCACAACTAAGTTCTTAAGACACAACAGTAGAGTATGGTTACGCCCAGAAGCATATTACTAGGGCTGCAAAACTTTAGGATAAGTTAAATAGATCTCAGCAAGAGGTGGAACAAAGAAGGTTAATCATATAATAAATACAAATGAGGAAAAATGTGTTTCCAAAGATGCACAGCTTATTAAAAAAAATTACCATGTTTAATTGGTTTGGTTGATTTTCCCATTTCATCCCCTGATGATACAGGGGATGATTAAAGCATTACTTCTTTAGTTTGTCTCTAGAATGCTAAAATTAACTTGTAGGAAATGTGTCCTTCTATCTTGACCAACAGTCTCTGGGAAGCACTGAAAAACATTCTAGTTTTAACCAACCCAAGATCATCAATCTTGATGAAAGTCCAAAAAATCCAGCCAAATTGCAATAAAAAAATGAATGACAGGTGATTGAAATCAATTTACCACATCTCATTTTGCTGTGCCCCACTTCTGAGTTAGGTTTCTTTTCCTTTCATTGCAACTCTTGAACCATCATTCTCCACTGCATTTTTTTTTATATGTGGTGGAGAAACACATGGCCTCCCTGCCTGCCTGGAATATTGTGGATTGCAGGTGGTCACATTATGTCCTCCCTGTCTGAAATTTGTTAAATAGACACATCACCAGTCAATCAATGTTGGACTCCAGCCAATAGTGCACACCTTTCCGTTGGCTCGATTAAATTTCCTAGGGTAATTTTTGGTTTGGCATCCACATCAGAACTGTATAAAACATCAATGCATAGGCCATTTCTTTCTCTCTGCTTCATGGTCCAAGCTTCAGACATCACTCCATACCAGATTGCTACTGTGGACATCACTGGAAGTGTCGTGGGTAAGGTTTCCACAACACTTAAGCTGAGCTGAAGTACTGGGACAGATGAGTGTTTGCAGAGAGGTGCCCCTACCCCGCCCCCCCCCCACCACCATTGGTACAAAGAACCAATAGTGTGTGTGTGTGTGTGTTTAAGCCCTTGTCTTGTTAGAATGTGAATAACTGTATATAACTTAACAATGACATACACCCCAAGATACAAGAATCGGGGGTGGGGGTGGGGTGTTTGCGCGCGTGCATGTACTGGTATCTAAGTCCAATGTGGGTCCGATGTGAATGTCTATAGTTGTTTAGTAGTAGAGTGACTAAGTTTCGTTTGATGTTCTCCCGTTTGTCTCCAGTGTTGTTCAATAAAGTTACCGTGATTGTAACAGTTGTGTCCAGATAAGTCTCTCTGTAAATCTAATACTCTTCCAAACACTGCAACACTTGACTATAATTCTCCACTGCATTATAAACTGAGTGAATGGCAAACTGATTCTATAAAACCACCATTGTTTCCCACCCCCCTTCAATCTTGAACTATTTATGAACCAATAATACCACAAACCTACATCTCTAAATTTTAAGTTAAGAAACCATGTCTTAGGCATAAACCAATAAATTAACACGTTAGAAATCACCATTTCCCAATGATCAACATATCCTTCTATTGTCATAAATCTATACTTAATGAATTAGTCTGTTTGATCAAGTTCACGTTTATTGTCATCATTCATTTGTGCAAGTACAAATGGACGAAACAGCGATCTTCAGTTCCCAATGCAACAACATGCAAACACATATTAAGAAGCACACATATTTTCAAACAATTTATATGTAGTACATGTATACATATACAAAAATAAATAAATAGTAGAATCTGAGAGGGTTTGTATGGGCAATTAATCAGTCGTTCAACAGTCCCATGGGAAGAACGGTTTCTCAGCCTGGTAGTTCTGGCTCTGACACCTCTGTATCTCTTTCCTGACAGGAGCAGGTAGAAGATGCTGTATGCAGTAGGGGTAATTTACAATTTTGCAGACCTCTTCAGGCAATGATCCCAGCAGACAAATTCAATGGGATAGGGGTCGGGAAGAGAGAGATCACAATGAAACTCTGCTGCTTGTGTTCCTGTTGGTCAACCTCCTATCTGATGTTCTACAACAACCATACCATATTGTGATGCAGCTGGCCAAGCCACTCTTGATAGAGCTTAGTATGCTAATAGGATAGTAGCTGGTAGCCTTGCCCGCCTCAGTCTTTTAAGGAAGTGTAGTTGCTTTTCTTACAAGTGAGGAGCAGTTGTGTGCCCAAGATAGGTCACTTCTTAAATACCCTTCGAGGAACTTGGTGCTCTCCATTCCCTCCACTACCGAGCTAATACTGTGGAGCGGAGGGTGGATGTCCCTGGTCATCCTGATGTTCACAATCATCTCCCTTGTCTTGTCCACGTTGAGACTCAGGTTGTTAATCTTGCACCATTCGAAATTTTACACCTCTTCTCTGTAATGCAACTCATTGTTGCTGAGGATGCCAAATTCCGTTGTGTCATCTACAAACTTGATGTCTCTGTTGTAGCTGGATCTGACATTGCAGTAGTGTAAATAGGATCAGGGTGAGCACACAGCCTTGAGGTGAGCCAGTGCTCAGCATGACAGTGCTTGATGTTCTTCCGCTGACTTGTACAGACTGTGGTCCTCCTGTTAGCAAGTCCACAATCCAGTTACAGAGATGGGTGTTGAGTCCCAATGAGGGAAGCTTCTCCACCAGCCTCTAGGGAATGATCACATAAAACACTGAGATGAAGTCAATGAACAACAGCCTGGTGAATGAGATGTCATTCTCCAGGTGAGTCCAGGACAAAGTAGAGGGACATGACTATAGCATCATCAGTGGAACTGTTTCATCTGTAGAACTGAAATGGGTCCAGTGTCTCTTGGAGGTGTACTTAAATGCATTCCATCACTAGACACTCAAAGCATTTCTTAATAGTGAAAGTCAGTGCCAGTGAGCGGTAATCATTGCGGCCTGTTTGGTACCGTGATGACGATGATGGGTGTCTTGAAACCCTTGGGGGACAATGGATTGCTGCCGTGACATGTTGAAGATGTCTACAAGGACCTCCATCAGTTGGTCTGTGCAATCCTTCAGTACCTGACTAGGTATGTTGCATTGTGTGAATTCACCTAATATAGGGTTCTTCTAACCTCAGCCGCGACTATGCAGGAGCCCATTCATCAGGGGACAGTGAGCTTTCTTTGGCGTCAGCTTGTTGTTCTCATCGAACTCTGAGTAGATGAGGTTCAGTCTATCGAGAAGGGAGGCATCACCATCTTTGACCCAAAGTTGTATTGTGGTCCATTATAGTTTTGATCCCTTGACACATGTGCCTCATGTCGCCAGTGTCACAAGCTGTCTATGGATCTTCAGGGTGTACCCAAGCTTTGCCTTCCAATTACAAGGGAGAGTTCAGCCCTGGCTGATCTTAGTGTCATCTTGTCTCCTGTCCTGAAGGCAACATCACAAGCTCTGATTAATGTCCAGAACACTGCATCCAACCATGGTTTTTGGTTAGCCGTGGTTGTGAAGCATTTGATCTTGGTGACATCCTCAATGCACTTTCTGATGTAGCCAGTCACTGAACTCGTGTACTCTTCAATTTTTACATGATATTGTAGGTAGCTGCCACTCCATGTCTTTAAACCAAAACTTCATACCTCAATACATTTTCACTTTTTCCTGAGGCAGAGCCTATTTTGAACTGTGGAACGAAAAAGCCTACAATTTGTAAAACATCAAAATTTGATACCTGTGATTTTAATTTGGTCTCCCAACATTTTTTTTGTGATATAAACAGCCAATTTTTCCAAGTTTTCCCCCAATTATTTTAAATAGTTGTGTAAAAGTTGAATTTTCCAGATCATTTTTTAAATGCTAAATTTATGGGGTAAACATAGTTAGTACTTTTGAGGGGCTAAAATTCACACAAGAATCTCAATGCCACATCAGTAGAAGACCAAATGATCTCTCAACGAATAAAGAACAAAATACAATGAATTTAAAGCAATAATAGTCCGCGCATCAAAACTCACCTTCTACCTTACGGGAGGTCAGGACCGCACTAAGTACCTGCATCGGAGATGTCGGGAGCTTCGGTCTGTAGGTGGCTGGGACCGGGTGGGAAATGCACGACTGTGGCATTAGGAGATCCAGCCATGGGAGGCAGGAGCAGAGGGAGGGATGAGGGTCAACTTTTACACAAGATATGGAAAATTCCAGATTTTTGGGTCAAAAAAAATAGGGGGTCAACTTTTGCACGAGGTACTCAACTGAATTCAACTGAATTCTAAAAATTTTCCATAAACTCAGTAGCAAAGGAACAAAATGATTGATATTGATAATAATAAAAAAAATCCAAAAAAAAATTGCACATTTGTGAGTGAGCTGTACTGCAAAACTCGAGAAGCTTATTTGACTCCTCCTCAAACCCAATGAACTCAAAGAAAACCATAATAGATAGCAGTTCAGTTCTTTTACCAAATCAAACACTAGGAGGACAAGGAGGCATAATCACAGATCAGTAATTAGGAAAACACTATCATCTTCAAAGAAGAAGTTTGCCATTCACCTCAATCAAAAAAAATTAAGAAAAAAAGTAATATTCAGTGGTCATTTCAATTCCCATAATCAGAAATCTACTGGTCCAAAGTCACTATCCAATGAGAATTAAATGTATAAACACCGATTTAAGGAGACGTGTACTCAATGATCCATTAATCTCACCTTATTAATCATATTTAAAGTGCATTCGAAGACAGCATCAAATATCTGAGGAATTTCAGAGGTGATATGTCCACCCAGTTTGTTCACTATTGTGGCCATGGTGCTAAGTACTTCAGGTTCTCTTGCAGCTGGTACATTCCTTTGATAGTCAATAAGCACAGCATCCAGCAATGGAGGAACAAAATTTTCACCCACCTAATAAAACAAAATATAAAGATTATTCAACTTTTCCTTTCCAGTGCCAAAATCTGCGTACAAGAAAGAATTTGGGGTACAAGATGCAAGGCAGTTGGGGAGTGGAGAAGGGAGGAGGTCAGCACATTCAGAAGAGCAGAGTGGGGAGGATGTTGCAGCGGCTGGGAAGGGGGGTGGGATGGGGTGAGAGAGAAAGGCCTGGAGACAAGAAAGGAGGCACAAATGGGAAATAAACCAAAGAACAAAGCATCAGATACTGTTGTGAGCAAGCATGAACTTCAGACCAACATAGAGAGGGACATGAATCAAAAAGGTAGTCTTCCCTATTCCTTTTACCTTACCTATCCTGCAAACAGTAGAACACAGATCATTCAGCTTTTACAAGTGTGGGATGGGAATTTTCTTAAAATACCAAAATTGGGTTCATTGAGGGTGAATGATTTTAATATAGCAGTATTAATCTCTATGATAAAATTTGGTATTTAATAAGTAGTACAGATGCTTAACCTTTTATCTGAGATTCTGAAAACCAGCAACCTCCAAAAAACGGCACTTTTTTCAGCAGATGACATCTGCTCAACAAAGATGGAGTTTGGCATCAAACATGACCTGACCCTTGCCTAACTCCCATGTATCCCGTTGCATTCCTTGTTGCTAATTATTGACATAATTACTATACAAGTACCCTACACGTCGAGCGTGACCCTCAACAATTATCCAGTGTTGTTCTGTTACTACACAAGTGCCTTCAAATTGCTGTATACTGATGCCCTTCCACCATCACAGCTCAATGGCTGTCATTACCCATAATTCCCCACACAGCTGAAACCGCTGTACCAGCGCAGAGGAACCGAGAAGGGGTTAGTTCCCCTGGAGCTGGTACAGCGGTGGGGGATGGGCGGGAGAGAAAGAGAAAGAGCCGTACGACTTGGGCAGGCAAGGGGCAGGAGAGAGACGGCCGTGCGACTCGGGCAGGCAAGGGGTGGGAGAGAAATGGCCGTGCAACTCGGGTGGGCAGTCTTAAATGGACTGAAATCAAAATGATTCCAAAATCCAGAGGATTCCGAACAACAGCAGGTGTCCAGTCCCGACGATCCCAGATAAATGGTTAAGCAGCTATAAGAGGAAATAACAATACTATATACAGTACTTATATTCAAATGCCATACCAGGAGGTGGCACTGTAATACAACTCTGAGTTACAGCATGATACCATGACATCGTGTAACTAATAAGTGATATGGATAATTTTTCAAGGTTCTTTGCTAGTTTTTTTTAAATTTAAATTGGCCCATTTCCTTCTCATTTCAAAAGATTGACCTACTGCTACAGCTGTAATGCTACTTACCCCCTCTTTTGCCATGGATATGTTTGTCTCATCTCTACTGGTCACTGGCCTATATTGTTTTGAACAAGTCTACTACTGTTGTTTACTGAACCCCTTAGTTGGCTTCTCAAGGAGTCTATTTCTAAAGTACATTGTGCAATATTCTTTAACTGAATAAAGAAAACATACGTTTTAAAATCAGATCTGAAATGAAGTTGGAGATAAATCTCAGCAGACAAGTTGTGTGATTTAAATGTTATCCAACAAAACCTCCCTGGTTTATCAGGTACAATGTCCCCATTTATTGTTCCTTTTGTTTTGGAACATTACTAACTCCTGCTCATTCAATCCAATATTTCCTCCCAAAAATTACCTCTCTCACTTAAATGTCCCTCAGAGAATTCCATTTATTCTTCTTAACTATAAGTACATTTCTTAAAAAGACAAAAACAAAGGGTACCAGGGGATTACAATTACCATGATTATCTGAAAACATTTTAAAGAAAATTGAGTTGGAGTATTGAAAGTATAGGATGTAAAATTGTTGAAAGGTGAGAAATTTGTTACAGTTCTGATGAAAGGTGATAAGCGATACACGGTTATCGCAACGCTGAAACAGCGCCAGCAACTGGAACTGGGCTTCAAATCCCATACTGTTTGTAAATTCTCCCCACGTCTGTGTGAATTTTCTCTGGGTTCCTCCCACCATTCAAAACATCTGGGGGTTGTAGGTCAGTTGGGTGGCATGGGCTCATGGGTCGAAAGAACTTGTTACCGCGCTGTAGGTTTAAAGAAAGAAACTGAAATTTCAGTCTAGAAACTGGGAACTAGGAATCAAGCTTCAGAAGAGGCTGCAGATGCTGAAATCTGAAGCTAAGTTAATTCTGCCAGAGGAACTTGGTGAGTCAGATAGCATTAGTGAAGGAAAACAAATTGTCAAGGTTTTTGAATCAAAACTCTTTATTGAGGCTGGGAAAATGTAGTAGAAAAACCAGCATAAAGAAGACAGGGTGAAACAGGGGAAAATCACAATTGACCAACCTATTGGAGTTCTTCAAAGATGAATCATGTATACGGAGATGAGAAGGGAACTAGTCGATGTGGAATACCTGGATTTTTGATAAAGCCCACTTAAGAGAATGTATGTGGTTAGAGGACATGGAACTGTGGATGTGCATTGGGTAAAAATAGGAATAAACAGGTCAGTCCCAGATTGACTGGAAGTGATTAATGCAATTTGTTGTGATTATTGTTCAATGGGAGAGCAAGTTTGAATGCTGAATGACCATCTTATCTCTCTTATGCTCATGCAGAGCAAAGAAAGATTAATGAATACATTTGCTAAGAACACAAACAATTTTGTTAATTGTACAAACTTTTCATCAAAAACAGACCACTTATACCTTTGTGTGAGGTTTAATTTCAGGTCCAAACAATTTACTTTGGAAGTCATCGCAAACTTAAAAATGGGTAAATACAGATAATTTATGAGTGGTGAGGGCAGGGTGTTAGCAAGGGTGGGTGAACAAGATGGGGTCGAATTATTTTACTGTCATGCACATTCTGCACATGTCAAAGAGCATTTGAGAAGCCTTAGAGATTTTCCAGTACAGACTTTATTACCTTTAAATGCAACTATTTATTTCTTACTTACCATCTGTGGATCATTGGATCTGCTCACCCAACCAGAAATTAGCTTCAGAGTCTCCCTTTTCACTGTCCGCATACTTCTGATTAAGGGCTGTTTTGTTACCATATCACCTATGGTACAAGAACATTAAAATAGTAGGAAACAAAAAGGAGCTGAAGGAATGCAACATATCACACAGCATTCATGCAGAGAAATGGACAGTCAGTATTTTGGATCTGGACCCTTTTTCAAGACTGGGATGAGATGGAGAGATGGCAAGCAGAAACCCTGAAGTTTGCTTCACCTTGTTCATGGTTGATCCATATCTTACCCACTTCGCTGTTCAATTCCAGATGCCCTTTGGTGGGCAAAAATATCATTGCATCTTGGTACATCTGACAATAAAGCTGAACTGAACTCTGACAAAATACTTTTTTTACTGCACCTCATGAACCAACACTTCAGATTCCTCTGCCCACCAGCATTTTGTATCAGATGCCGATAAAAAGTAAAATATCTAATTTAACAGTATACACGCACCGATGACCCAATATAGATTTCTTTGCCAACATCTAATAAGCCTTATCAACAAGCTGTTATAAACATCAAGCCCTTATGTACAAAGTATTACAAGCCCAGAGGACCCCAAAACCCAGCAGCAATAGATATTCACCAAGACAAATGGTTACTTAAACAAAAGTTGCTTTTAATTATCTTTAAACATGAAAACAGAATCACACTTTAACTTATCACTATTGACTTAACTAACCTAACCCCCTTCCAATCTCACTTCCCATTCCTCCAAGTTCACTGGTTGCAGGCAATTCTTATACTGTGCACAGAATTTAACATTTATAAAGTTCACCAGGCTTTGGTGGTTGAAAGGTAAATGGTTATCGCTCAGGAAGGTTCTGGTCAGTTTTCAGAGAGAGATTTGTTATACGCTGACACCCACAACCGATTCCTTTTTAAAAAAAATCAGCCACTTTGGTGTCTTGTCGAAGAAACGTGCTCCCTCAGGGTTCTCCAGATGATAACCTCCTTCTTTCAGGTCACCAGAGTTTTTGTTTCTCTTATTTCAAGTGAAACATTAGACAGCTAGTCCTCTCCTCTTGCATGAACCACAAGGGCTTTGACCAGGCTGAACTAAGCACTCACAGCCCGTCTTCCAAATGGAGTTTTCAACAAGTTTGCCAGCTTGTCCTGTTCCAGTCCTAGTTGCTGCTGCTGACTGTAAAACTGATCTGTCGCTCTCTCTCTCTCTCTCTCTCTCTCTGAGAGAAAGCTTCTTTGACTCTCTCTGCTTGCAATACCACATGACCCTCCTAGTTCCATTCCACTCCAGACAGAATGTGGCTCCGACAAGTTCTTTTATCTGTTGCTTTTTTGTAAGCAACAATCCATTAGTTAAACCTCTTGGGCACTCTCCAAATGTTCTGGGGCCAATATGTCTAGCATTAAATAAGATCTGTTTTAAAGTGTTTGTATGGGACCTGCACTAAAAACCCTGCCCCAACTTATCTCCCAAAAACATATCTATATTCTGTCACAAAAGCTTCATGAAAGGAAAAGCCTTTAGAAAGTTCAGATAGCCTGTACTAATTGCTTTCCTTTTATTAAACCAATTATATTTTCAAAACTAGTGCCCTCCATGTTTGGGACAAAGACGCTTTTTCCCTTCATTTGACTCTGTGATCCAGTTTTAAATTTGTAATCAAACAATTCACATATAATTAAAGTGCACATTCCAGATTTTACTCAAGACTATTTGACCTTGTAGAAATTACAGCACTTTTTATACATGGTTCTCTCATTTCAAGACATCATTGTGTTTTAGACATTTGGATTCACAGGTGTTTGTGAGTACTCAGGTATTTTTAGTGCTTCATTGGTGCAGGTATAAGAAAGCTAGCCTTGCTTCTAAACTTTTGATCACCTTTGGAGTCTACAGTTGCCATTTTTCAACATGAGGACCAGAGTTGTACCAATGAAAGTCAAAGAAGCTATTATGAAGCTGAGGAAAAAAAAACAGTAAGAGACATTGCCTAAACCTTAAGATTAGCAAAATCAACAGTATGGAACATCATTTAGAAGAAAGAACATACTGGTGAGCTCAGTAATTGCATAGAGACTGGTATTCCAAGGAAGACCTCCTTTGCCGATGTCAGAAGAATTCTTATGAAGAAAAATCCCCAAACATATGTCTGACTAGACCAGGAACAAACTTCAGGAGGCAGGTGTGGATGTATGTATGACTACTGTCTGCAGAAGACTTCATGAACTGAAATAAAGGCTACACTGCAAGATGCAAACCATGGCAAAGGTGGTATGCATTTTTGAAACTAGTGCCCTCCATAATGTTTGGGAAAATTGGGCATTTCCTTTAAGCCTCCACTTTGCTCTTGCCGTCACTGGAATACAGATTATACTTGATCCCATCTGTCCACAGGATCTTTTTCCAGAATTCTGCAGCTCTTGACAAACTAATTTGGCCACCCTGTTTCTGTGGCTAACGGATAGTTTGCATCTTGCAGTTTATTTCTTTTCATGAGGTCTTCTGCAGACATTAGCCATCGACATATCCACACCTACCTCCTGAAGAATGTTTCTGATCTGTCAGACAAGCGATTGGGGATTTTTCCTCATCATGATGAAAGCTATTTGTCATCAGCAGTGGAGGCCTTCCTTGGAATACTAGTCACTTTGCGATTTCCGAGCTCAGCAGTATGCTCCTTCATCTTAATGAAGTTCCAATCTGTTGATTTTGGTAATCTTAGGGTTTGGGCAATGTCTTTAATTGTTTTATTCTTGTTTTTCAGCTTCATAATGGCTTCTTTTGACTTTCATTGGCATAACTCTGGTCCTCATGTTGAAAATAATAACTACAGACTTCAAAAGTGATCAAAAGCTTAGAAGCAAGCTACAGTGTCCAATACCTACACCAATGAAGCAATTAAACATACTCAGGTACACAAAGACCCGTGAAGCCAAATGTTCCAAACATTATGGTGCCCTGAAATGAGGGGACTATGTATTAACCATAGAACCATAGAACATTACAGCACAGAAAAGTGCTGTAATTTCTACATGGTCAAACTAAAATGTATACAAATAACATTGAATAATATCTGGAATGTGCACTTTAATTACAAGTAAATTGCTTGAGAACAAATTTAAAATTGTGGATCACAGCAGGGCAAATAAAGGAAAAAAAAGTTACTTTATTCCAAATGTTATGGAAGGCACTGTATTTGTCCAATGCAATTTACACTTCCTGAAATCACACTGACCCTGACCATACCATTTATTTTCCCTATAACCACAATCACGGATTCCAGCATCTCATCTATTGGGCTATGGAAATAAGGCCTACTTGCCTTTAGTTCATTATTTTCCCTTCAATGCACTCTTAAAATAGCAAAATTATATTTTCTCCCTTCAAATTTGCTCAGATTATTTCCATAAATACAGGGAAATTCAGAAGAATATCACAGATGCATTCAACATCTTTGCTGCCATCTTTTATAATTCTGAGATTCATACCATCCCATCCAGGAAATATGTTTAGTTTGAGTTTTCTCTCAAATTCCTTCAAGAGCTACTTTTCAGTAATATAACTTCCTTTAAACTCCTGGTTTTGTTACACCAACTTCTTGTGTCTAATGATTGATAGTCAGATATTTTAAAATCTCCTATGTATTTTTTCTTTAAAAACCCACACTTTAGCAACTCTTATTTTACATATTGTTAAAGCTCAATTTTTACAACAAAATCTCTTTCCTCATATTGCACCCTTTCACTGCAATGTTTTTTTTCCAATCCTGCCTCCATCCCCACATCTATTTAAATAGCTTAGCACCAGTGCCCCCACCATTTTTGATTACATCCGTCCAGAAAGCAAATTTCCATATTCTGGATCCTTATGTCTGCTTAATTTGCAGTCATGTTAATTTCTGATAGGACTAGAGGTCCCAGCACACTTGATCACTGCTACACTAAGGAAGGCCTATCATTCTTTCCAGAGGATGCATTATGGCAAGTCGGATCATCTGCCTGCATTTAGACAGAGACTAAAAAGAGAGGTTCCAGAGATATGACAGCCAGAAGGTGGTCGCATGTGGCTGAACAACAGTTGGAGAAATGCCTCAAGTCAGTGCACTATTCCAGAACTCAGCCGAGGATTTGAATGATTACACCAGGGCCATTAGACTTTTAACAAAACAGCTGTGACAAGTGTGTCCCCACCAAATCATTCAGGGTTTTCCCCAACCAGGGCCTAGATGAAAATGAAGTCCGGAACCTGCCAGATCACAGGCATTTAAATCTGGAGATCCAGAACAGTAGACAAGGAGCAGGTACAGACAATTGAAAGCCATCTCCCAGGCAAGGTGGAGATTCCAGACAAGAATGGAAATAACAAAGGATACCTGACAGCTGTGGCAGGGCCTAAATGAAATAACCTGGTTCAAAACCAAATCCAGTGCAATAGGAGGCAGCAAATCTCTTCAGATGAACTCAATGCCTTCTACACCTGATTTGACCATGAGAGTTAGAACCACTGACCACCCCAACATCCCTGATTATCCTCTACCGTCAGTATCCAAAGGTGATGTGCGGGCTACTTCATGCCAGTGAATCCATGGAAAGCATCCCAGTCTGAAGTACACACCCAAGTACTGAAAATCTGTGCTGACCAACTGGCCAACGTATTCAGATACCTTCAACATCACCCACCAACTTCAAACAGGCCTCAATCGAACCAGTGCCCAAGAAGAATGTGGTAACCTGCCTAAATGACTACTGACAAGTGACACTCACATCCACAATGATGAAGTGTTGTTTTTTTTTTAAACTTTATTTATTTGTTCAAAAAACAAATAATATGACATTTACAGCAATTAAACATCAACATTTTTATATATATATATATCTATATATATATATAATGAGAGAAACCCCCTCCTTCAGCCAACTCTCCTGAGAGCCATAAAAAAAGATATTAAAAGTCAAATATACATGTTAAAATCTAATCAATGTAAATTGAAATGTAAATATTCTGAATATAACAACCACTTATTAATAAAAAAACTATAATTATCACGCAAAACATATGTAATTTTTTCCATTATTGAACAATATTTCATCTCATTATGCATCTATTAATATCAATCATATTTGTATCTTTCCACATACTAGCAATACATTTTTTCACTACGGATAAAGCTAAATATATGAATTTGTTACAACAATATAACGTGCCTATACTAAAACATTTAATGAAGTTATGGATAAATAAAAATAAAATGATAGGTTCTCGGGCTAAATTATTGGCTTTGACTCCGTTGTATAATAATCAACTTCTTTTTCAATACATAATCAAAGTTTATGGATATTTAAAGGTGTGAAAAATTTGGGAGATTGTTTTAAAGAGGTTAAGTTTTTATCTTTTAATCAGATGAGGGAAGATTTTGGTATTGATAAGAATTCTATATTTCTTTATTATCAAATTCGATCTTTGGTAAAATGTATGTTTGGTAGAGATATGATTTTAACTAAAATGACTAAATTTGAGACTTTTCTTTATGAAGGTACCAGAGAAGGGTTATATTTCATTTATGTATCAAATATTACAGGATGGTATGGATAAAAAAAGGTTGGGATAGATCTAAAATTAAATGGGAAGCGGATATTGGTTTTATTTTTTTGAAGAGGATTGGTTAGATATCTGTTATGATAATGTAACGAGATTGATAAATGCACGTTATGCAATGATTAATTACAATTTTTTACATCAATTATAGTTGACACCTGAAAAATTAAAAAAATATGGTTTTAATGAATCAGATTTGTGTTTTCGATGTGGTGATACGATTGGAACTTTTTCCAAAATTGTTTGGTCATGTATACATATACAATCTTTTTGGAAGAAAATTCAATCGTTTTTAGAATATCTGTATAAGATTAAAATAGTTTTAGATCCAACAGTATTTTTATTGGGTAGTTTGCAACCTCTGAAAGGCTTGGGATTAGATAAGTTTCAGCTTGCTTTTGTATATTTAGCTTTATCCGTAGCAAAAAAATGTATTGCTAGTACATGAAATGTTTTTAAGCTGGCGTTGAAGCTTATCAGATCCTGTCTGAGTTGATACATGGATCCGCTCCATTTGCCTACTGGCTCTTACTGGCTCTACACAAATCCCTGGTAGATCTGGACAGCAAAAGATGCACACATCAGGATGCTCTTTCTTGACTACAGTTCGACTTTCAACACCATTATCCCCTCAAAACTAATCAGCGAACTCCAAGATCTAATCTAGGTCTCAATACGCTACTATATAACTGGATCCTGGATTTCTTCACCTCCAGACCCCAATCAGTGCAGATTGGCAAAAGCATCTCCTTCACAACCTCCATTAGCACAGGAGTACCACAGATCAACATTCTTAGCCCCCTGCTCCACTTGCTTTACATCTTGTGGTGCTACTGCTATGTATTTAGATGTATGTATGCTCTGAATGGGCTGGCCCGCCCCCGAACCTGTGACTGCTCCCTCCCAGATATCCCCATAAAGACTGTTACCACCAAACCCCCTCCCTCAGTACCTGCCTTGGAACCGGGCCAGCATTATGCAAGCTGCACTGACATCTAAAGAAGATTAAAGCCAAGTAATCACGATTCTCTGTCCGATTGTGGTTGGTAGTACACATCTAAAGGTAAAGGTTTTATTATTGTTACATAATACTACATTTAGAATGCAACATACATGAAATTCTTTAACTTTCTCTACCATAAGAAAGACAAGAGAGTTGCCACTTTGTCCAGTGCCCCTCACAGAAATGAGACCCCAGAGAGGAATGAATTTGCAACCCCTGGTTTACATGACCAGTTCTTTAACCATTGAGCTATCAGAGCCTCTACGAATGCATGGCTTGGTATGACAACACCTTTTACAAATTTGCAGACAATACTGATGAACTCAAAGCCTTCTACACCATGAGAGTAGTGGCTGTATAAAAGAGGAAATGAATCAGCATAAAGGAGGGGTGGAAACTTGACTGAATGATGCATGAACAACCACCTCACTCTCAATGTCAACAAACCCAAGGAGCTGATTGCAGATTTTTAAGAATGGAAAACTAGAGGTGTATGAGCCAATGAACATTGTGGGATGAGAGGAGAGGGTGGCCAAATTTATATTCCTGGAGTTACTATTTTGGAGGACCTTCATCATGAAGAAAGCACATCAGTGTCCCTGCTTCCTCAGGAGTTTGTGGAGCCATGGTACGGCATCAAAAGCAAACTTCTACTGATATTTAGATAGAAAGGGTGCTCTATTGCAGCCTGGTATTTGGGAACCAATACCTCTGAGTGGAAAGCCTCACAGAAGTTAGTGTACAAAGTCCAGTACATCACAAAAAAAACTCTCTCCACTATCAAGAATATTTACATGGAACGCTGCCATCAGACACCAGAAGCAATCATCAAGGATCCACACCACCTATGACGTGCTCTATCCTCGCTGCTGCCATCAGGAAAGAGCTATAGGTGCCACAAGATTTATACCACCAGATTCAGGAACAGTTGCTACCCCTCTACCATCAGACTCCTAAACAACAGGAACAATTAGAGACTTATTTAAAGACTCATTTACACATGATTTAATACTGAGTATTTTTTCTGTATTTGCAGTTTGTTTACATTTATCTCTTTTGCATACATATTTTTTTGAATACAGTTTACCCATAAGTAAAAATTCTGCCTGGCCTGCAGGAAAAAAGCTAAAGTTGTATGTAACGTCATGCATGTACTCTGTTTATGAGTTCAAATGACCCCAAAACCCAGCAGCAATAGAAATTCACCAAGACAAATGGTTACTTAAAACAAAAGTTGCTTTTAATTTTCTTTAAACATAAAAACAGGATAAAACTTTAACTTATTACTATTACCTTAACCCCGTTCTAATTCTAAGTGCCCATGTACGTGTATATGTTCAGGAACGTCCTTTAATTCTCAGTCCAATCTCACTTCTCATTCCTTCAAGTTCACCTGTATCAGGCAATTCTTATACTGTGCACAGAATTTAACATTTGTGAAGTTTCACCAGGCTCTGGTGCTCAAAGTTAAATGGTTACCACTCAGGAAAGTTCTTGTCGGTTTCAGAGAGATTTGTTGCTCGCTGGACACACACACACAAACTGATTTCCTCCAATCATCCACTTCAGTGTCTTGCTGAAGAAATTTGCCCCATCATGGGTTTTCCAAATGACAACCACTTCTTCCAGGTCATCGGAGTTCCTCTTGTTTCTCTTATTTCAGGAGAAACACTCCAGCCAGCCATTTTCTCTAATAAGGACTACAAGAGTTTTTCACAACTCACAACCCGTCTTCAAAATGGAAATTTAACAAGCCTGCCAGTGTGCAGCCTCCAAAGGCCACTGCAGAACTCAGTTCTCTCTATCTAAAAGAAAAATCCTGTTTGGTCTTTCTCTCTCTCTCTCTCTCTGCTTACAAAACTACATGACCCCTTCCAAGGCTCCAAACCCAGTTTTTGAAAGACCTTTAGCCTGGGCTTCGATCCATTTGCACCTGCTTTTGAAGTTCCTTCTAAAGCAATTTCATCGTCTTTGTAAAGGCACTTGGAGCCTGGATGTCTGGCTTGAGCAAAGCTTTGGCATTTTAAATGAGATGTGTTTTGCAAGTATCTGTTTTATGAAGTGACCTATACTAAACCCCCACAATCTCTTTTAAAGACATATTAATATATAAAATATAAGATACCCCATAACAATACCAGACAACAAGATTTTGCTTCCTTAATGGATTTTGGGCTGCTGATCACAAAAATCATCTTAAGATTTTCTTTATCATATACCATTTTTATAGATGCAACCTATTTTTGTGATTTCATGTCATATTTTAAGTCTACTTCAAGCATACATGGTGCAAAATATTATTGAAAATTGATTTTCTGTATTTGCACTTGGACCTCTTCCCGCTGATCTTAGTGCAGTCAGTGACGAACATAGTAAAAGGTTTCACCTGGACATTGCAACCAGGGAAAAGCAGTGTGAGGGCAACTGGAATCTATCAATGCTGCCCAACTTTAATCGCATACTAACACAAGAAGCATCAGATGCTATACAAATGAAAATTGGTGGCAAAACATTTTTAGGTCAGTTAAATTAATGCAATGTGTCAGCATCATTATGCAATTAAACAGGCGAAATTCAATACAGTTCATTTAATGTTTCCCCAACTTTCTATGTGATACAGTAAGACTGAAATTATCTTTGTGTTCAGCTTGAAGTTGTCTATCATAATCCCCAATTATTTTTCAGAAAGCAAATCTTTGGAAAAAATTTGTTGTCTCAAAGAACTTTATAACTCAGACATCAAACAGCTCCAAGGATCATTTATACAATTTGCAGTATAAACCAACAGTTTCTACTTGAATGCATTTATTGCTTTGAAAGAGACTTATTTAACAAAAAACAAATATTCAACCAACCATTTGTTTGAATTGCTGCCGAAATATTTTCACTGAGGCACTTGTACACATTCAGCATATCCAGATAAATCCGACCAAGCTGGATGACAAATGGATGACCAACAGCTTTACAAGCTCGAACGTTTGTTTTCAAAATACTCCCAAGCTGTTTTACAGTCTCAGGGTCTTTAAGAATGTCAACATTCTGCAGCAAAAGGAAAAAAAACACATTAGCTCTAATTTGGTCTTAGAGAATTCTGCACATAGCTAGTACAGAGATTTTCAGCAGAAGTAAATGAGATCCTCAGGGCTGCTATTTTTTTAAAAATAATTGTTCCTTAATGTTAGCAAAAAGAATACATTATGCTTATGTTGCTATAATTCTGATTTGAATTTTATTCATACCCAAAGTTTACTGCTTTTACCCAGAAAACATTAGCTGAATGCTATCAAATTAAAATATTAAATTTAGAAAGCTAATACCTTTGAAACATTTGCAAGTACAGATTGCACCTCTCTAATCCAGCAACATTTGGACCTGGCCAAGCCAGACCACTGGAAATGTCAGAAAACAGAAATTGACCCTTAACGGAACCCCTTATATAAACATATCAAAGGTAGAACAAAGCAGGAAATAATACTAAAGAGCAGCACAGTTAGTGTAGCGGTTAGGGCAACGCCTTTACAGCACCAGAGATCAGGACTGGGGTTCGAGCCCCGCAGTGTCTGTAACGAGTTTGTACTAACAGCAGCAGATTCAACCTTTACAGTGTCACTGATTGGGACTTGGGTTCAAGTCCCGCGCTATCTGTAACGAGTTTGTACACATGCGCTGCTTAATGTCCATGATACATTCTGTGAAATTAAGTGTTATGTGATGTGGACGTTGTGCGAACACTATATTTATATACTTAGGAAAGCTATATGGGATACTGTCGTGTACCTGTAAACTTTTTATATGTAAGTAGGGATCGGTGTGGGGACCAACACAGGGCTGTGGGGAGAGAGCAGGGCAGTGAGATCAGTGCAGGGACCGACATGGGGCTGTGGGAGAGAATGGGGCAGGGAGATCAATCTGGTGACTGACACAGGACTGTAGGGAGACACCGGGGCAGTGGGATCAGTGCTGGGACTGATTCAGGGCTGTGGGGAGAGCGTGAGGCAGTTGGATCAGTTTGGGTATACAGTATACAATTTCCTATAGCTAGCAATTGCTTTTTCTAAGTTGCTGCAAACTTGCTCACAGTAACTAAATAATATGGGACCACTAACATTGTCTGAAGGATGTTAAGCAGTACATACCTAAACGTAAAGGACCATGGGAGTTGCCAGACCACAGAGTGCCGGATAACAGAGGTACAACCTGTACATTCATTGCAAAGGACTTTATCAGGTGACTGAGATAGCATTCAATATCAAGTACTAAACCAAATTCTACAAATTCTTGAATTAAATTCGAGACAGATTGCCATATTCTTTGTTCATGAAAGGCATGAAGTGCTGAACCAATGTTGGCAAAATCATAAGATTTAAATAAATGCAGCAGGACATCAGCTTGTTTTCAGTTTGATAAGCAACAATGTCTAAAATGTCTTTCACAGATCCTTGGAAAAGTAGTGTACAAGTCTTTCAAATGAATTCATTACCCTTGTAAAAAGGAATTTTGATTATGCTTCTCCAATTTTACTTCATTGACAATTTAGTAATGATTAGGACATTTATCCTCTCTTTGTGCAAGGTACTCATAATTACATTTGAAGGTAGTACACTGGGCCAATTTCCCCAAAGTCCAATTGGCTAAATTCTATTCTAATTTTTCTCCTAAATGTGATAAATGTATAACTGAATGTGGTACACTGTGTCATATGTTCTGGTTATGTCCTTCTCTTTCCAATTTTTGGGATGGTGTATTTTGAACTTTAACTTCAAATCCTTTTCTTGCTTTTTTTTTTGGAATAAGTGCGTCAACGGGTCTGATATTGACTGTTTTACAATCTTAATTTTGTTTCTTTATGGGGCTCTTTTCTTAATTATTTTCAAAATTTGTAAGAATAGTTAACTTTTTTTTTGACCCCTTTGATTAGCTTCCTTTTTATCATCAGGTAGTGGACTGCTTATGTTAAGCCAGTAGCCTCTGAAGGGAGGAGGCTGTTAATTAGAATAGTGTTTTCTTAGATTTTTTTCTTTTTTTTTCCAATGTAACATAGGTCTCAATACCATTTTTTATTATTATTGTGATCTGTTAATATTTTATTCTTATGTTCCTTTGTAACATTTACTTGATTAAACCAATAAAAATGTTGAAAAAGTAATGATTAGGGCAACCATATGCATTACTCATTTCAAAGAATCTGCATGGAAAACAAATTTCTGAACAAATGCAAAATACAAAAGAACTGCTAACCGAGATAGTACTGAATGTCAATAGGATATGTACTAATTGCTGTCTCAAAAGCAATGAAATTTTGTTAAGTATGAAAGTAGCTCCATTAATTTTCAGAAGTGGACTCATGAAAAACAAATATTGAAAAGCTTCAACAATTTTGTTCCTAACACAACGTTAAATGTTTCCGACTTAGTAAAAACAACAAAATGGTGGAGAAACTAAGCAGGTCATTCAGTGTCCATAGGAAGTAAAGCATAAAGGCTCAGGCTACAAACATTGGTTATACATCTTTACCTCCTCTGGACGCTACGTGACGTGCCAAATTCATCCAGCATTTATGAGTTTTCATTATAATCACAGCATCTGTAATCTTTCATGTTTCGCTGCACGTTTCCTTCTTATTCAGCTGACTCACTACTTCCCTCAAACATAATACCACATATGCCATATTGATAAAACAGTTAAATCCTAAATATCTGGCATTCAACCAAATGGAAACTCAATCCGGCAAAATAAATAGACAGATTCAAAGATAAATAAGAATAAATAAAGTTTTAAATAAAAATTTAAAATTGTAGAAGTTAATGTTTTCTGAAACACATAACCCCTTACGAGCAAACATTCAGCCAGTGGAGCACCCCAGTTATGGTCCGCCTGCAGTAGTTGTTTGAATAAAGTTTCAATAAATTTGTATTTGAATAAAATGGCAGCGTACAGGAAGAGGAGCTGGCTGGTGCTGCTTGCCACTGAGACAACTCTCTAAAAATGTCTCCCTATCACTGCCTGGTAAAAGTCTTTATCCTTATTAGTATTATATATATATATACATATATATTAGTAAGGCTTTATCTGTAACCTTGGGGGAATGGGGAAGGTTAATTATGACAGCAGCATGGTTAATGCAGCAGCTAGCGCAACGCTGTTACAGCAGCAACAACTGGGGTTCCAATTTAAAGGAAGGTGCGCCGAGGGTCTGACTGGTATGCTAGCGTGGAGGTGTGTCGGGCTACGCATGCTGGTGCAGCGGTGAGGCAGGTTGTGCCGAGGGCCCGACTGGTATGCTGGCGTAGTGGCAGGGAGTTGCACTGAGGGCCTGACTGGCACGTTGGCATAGAGATGAGTCAGGTTGCGCCAAGGGCCTGACCAAAACACTTGTGTGGAGCTGTCAGGTTGTCAATACGAGGGATGGGTTAATTATAATGGCGGCACTGTTAGCGCAATGCTGTTACAGTGCCAGTAACCAGGGTTCAAATTTAAATTTTATAAATTGAGAATTATCTGATTAAAGTGAACTTTAACATAGATAAAGATTACAATACTGATTTTTTTCAAATTACTTTACATTTTGCACTTTCATCTTTTAAACAGTGTATTCTTAATGCAGGTGTCTTATTAGGCATTGGAAGAGTGAGTCTCAGTCAACCGTAAAATTTGCAGTTCCGATATCAGCAAATACAAGTAGGTGCTGGATAATAGGGATTTTACTGTCGACTTGAAAATTCTTCCAGCTTAAAAAAAGAATGAAAATGCTGTGCTTAAAAGTCTTTAAAAAAATCATTTTGGCATAAAAAGGTTAATTTTGGTGCAGCAGCATCTGGAAGAATTCAACATTCCACAACATGCAATTCAATGAAGTTTTGTACATTTTCTCATATCCACATTTCAGAATAAAATAGCTCAAAATCTGAATTAAATACAAAAGAATCAACAGAACTCCAAGTTCACAACCATCTGGCGCACCAAACCTATGCCAGACCAGAGACCAGTCCCAACAGCCCTCTAAATTTCCTGTAATCTTTCTTCCTCACCATCTCTTCAACTCCCTCATGGTTTTGCCACTCATCTATTCCCTAGTTAAGTTTATCGTAGTCAATTGACCGACCAACACACACATCTTTAGACAGCAAGGGGAACCTGGAGCTCTCAAGGGCAACCCTTGTAATCACAGGAAGAATGTGCAAACTGATAACACTGGAGGTCAGAAATGAACCACTTTTGCTGTAGTTGTGAGACAACAGTTCTACGAGCTGTGCCACCCATTATGCTGTACAAAATAATGAAAGAATCCATTTATAAATCCATCCCAATCACAATCATTTCAATGCATTTTGAGACCTTAAAAATTGCTAACTTAACATTATATCCAGAAGGAAACCATAATTAAATACTTCTACTTACTTTAGTTGCTTGCTGTATTATACTGTCCCAGACCTGATTTGGCAGCATCATGTATTTTTCTATCAAGTGTTCTTGCACTGCCTGATCTGTCTGAGCACCAATCATATAACCAACAGCTTCATAAAATGTGTGAACCTATAGGCAATTAAATAATATTTTAATAGAATTATGCAAAGAGACTGAAGAAAGTAAATTAGTATTGAATCACCATATGTATGATGAATGCAGCCTGAACTAGTCAAGGAGCATGCCACCATTCAGAATAAAGCCACATGACTGACACCCATTTTGTACATTCACTCCAAAGATACATGGTGGCTGCTGTGTGATCAATTTAAGAAATACTCTGCAGGAACCCAAGGCTCATGTGACAACATTCAACCTTGTGACCTCAACTTTCTTGCAGGACAAGAATTTCACTCAAATGCAACCACTACCTTCACCAAGAAAATGTCACAATACGCCCAAGATTATCTGATCTCGGAAGCTATGCAGGCTCAAAAGTGGTCAGTACTTGGCAGGAAGTCTGCCTAGGAATACCAGGTGCTATAGGTTTCTGTGAGGGGCACTGGACAAATGCCATCTCTGTCTGCCTTACCATATACAACAGTTAAAGAATTTCATGTATGTTACATTCCAAATGTAGTATTACATGACAATAATGGAACCTTTAACCTATCTCAACTTAAGAAAAAGCAGTACTGCTCCTTCATTATCAGAGCCAATAATTTGAACCCTCAAATCTGATCTTGATAATAAAATTACATTAAATCCTTAGTTGGTAGCTTGGCTCAAAATTAGTTTGATTTTAATTGTTAAAATTGCACTTAGGAATGAAATTGTCAAAGGATAGAAAAGGAACATTTGGAAATTTGGGCAGAGAAATATTAAAAAATCTGGATAAAAAGCAAAGCATAAAGTAGCAGGTGTGATGGATTATGTTATATTTTATATTGTATATAGATAGGTTTTAAAGGAGATAAATTGTGGCAGGTTTTTTAGTGTAGGTCACAAACAAACACTTCACAACACAGATCTCATTTAAAATGCCAGAGCTCTGCTCAAGCCAGACAGTCCAGGCTTTAAGTGAGTACCTTTGAAAAAACTTTGAAGAATACCTGTACAGATTTCACAAGTCAGTGTTAATTGGACATGCTGTGGAGTAATGGATTATTGTTTTGGAAAGCAACAAATGAACGGACTTGGAAGATTGGGTCTGGTTCCACAGTCTGTCCGAATGCAGTTTGCTGTTCTAAGAGGATCATGTGGTTTTGTCGACGAGAGTTCAGTTCCACAGTTCAGCAGCAGTAGCTGGGACTGGAACATGACAAGCTGACAAGCTTGTGGAAAAAAAAACATTTTGAAGATAGGTAGTGAGTTCTGAGTTCAGCCTGGTCAAAGCCCTTGTCGTCCATACTAGAGGAAATGGCTGGCTGTATAATGTTCTGCCTGAGATAAAGGAAATAGAAAAGGAACTCTGAGATGACCTGAAAGTAAGAGGTTATCATCTGGAAAACCCTGAAGGGGCAAGTTTCTTTGGCAAGACACTGAAGTGGCTGCTTGGAAAGTATCAGTTTATGTCTATCTCTCTCTGAAAACTGACAAGAACCTTCCTGAGTGGTAACCATTTACCTTTCAAGGACCAAAGCCTGGTGAAGATTCATAAATGTTAAATTCTGTGCACAGTATAAGAATTGACGGTAAACTTGGAGGAGTGAGAAGTGAGATTGGATTGTGAATCAAAGGACTTTTCTGAATTTATGCATACATTACATACACGTGAGCTTATAATTAGAAGGGGGTTAAGTTAATAGTAATAAGTTAAAGCTTGATGTGCTTGATTTTTATGTTTAAAGAAAATTAAAAGCAACTTTTGTTTAAGTAACCATTTGTTTTAGTGAATTTCTATTGTTGCTGGGTTTTGGGGTCCTCTGGGCCCATAACACAGGACACTGAGGAGTATTAATGCACAGAGATCCAGATCCTTGGGTGCAAGTTTACAGGTCTCTGATAGTGGCAACAAAAGTTGAAAAGGTGGTAAAGGCAGCATATGGCAAGCTTGTCTTCATTGCTCAGGGTATTGAGTACAAAATTTGACAAACAAAATTGCAGTAGCCCAAAATTTATGCCACATTTTGTGTCCAGTTTATCCAATTCTGGTCACCACAATACAGGAAAGATGTGGAAGCTTTGGAAAGGGTGCAGAAGAGGTTCACCAAGATATTGCCTGAATACAAAAGTACAAGCTACAAGGAGAAAGTGGTTAAATCTGGATTGTCTTTGCAAAAGAAGCTGAGGGCTAATCTGAGAGAACTATATAACAATATGAGAGGCCTAGACAGTCAAGAGTATTTTCCCCCCCAGAATGGAAATGTCAAATACTCAAGGGCATAGGTTTAAGCTAAGGTGTGTGGAGTGCAGGGGGCTAAATTGAAGTTTAAAAGTGATTTAGAAGGCATGTTTTCTTTAACTACACAGGAGGATGGTAAGTGCCCAGAACACACTACTAGGGGAAGGGGCAGAAGCTGATAGAACAGCAATATTTATTTAAGATGCGTTCAGACATACATAAACAGGTAGGGAACAGTGAGATAAGGACCACATGCAGACAGGTGGGATTAACTTATCATCAACATCGTGGTTGTTACAGGCAACATGGGCGGAAAGGCTTGTCACTATGCTGCAATTTTCCACATTTGATGTTCTCCCCAAAGGAACTGCAAGAGTTCACCACAGGGATTATAGATGTTCAATGGCTTACAATCACCCTTACAGGCAAGTGAAGAACATCAAAAACTGGTCTTGACAGCAATACCCTCATGATGAAAAATATAGTTAATTTTTCAGATTATACACCTACTTCCTGGATTCCAAAGTACAAATTCATTCCAAAAAAACCTTACCTGTTGTGGCTGAAGATCACAAATTATTGTATTGATATTATTTAGGATCTCATCAATGAATGGCATCACTTCTCCAACTTGCACCTGAACAAAGTGGCGACGACATTTTTGAGCAATTTTAATGAAAGTATCACATGCCATATCTTGAACTCCATCATGAGTTTCTAAGTTCCAATAATAAAAATTTTGTCAAAGTAGTCAATAGAAATCTTATGTTTTGCTACTCTACTCAAACCAACAGAAATGGGAGAAAAAGTCAGAAAGCCAATTACATTTCAGAGATTAACTATTATTCTTGTTTTGCATTAAGGGACATGGAAAGCTGCCTTGATTAAATTTGTTGCAGTCTCACCTGACAACCAGGTTATGAGTTTTAAATTTTATCTTGGAAGTAATCACAATACAGAGACTAATGCTAAAAAGTTTCAGCATATCATGGATTAGTTCCTCTGTTAAGCAGAAAAGTGTTTATTCCAGCATGTTATTTGTAACATTCTTACTGTTACTGTTTGAAGCTGGGTAGAAAGAATAAATTGACCTACAAAAAGCTATTCAATTTTTAATTTTTAAAAAATCAACTGAACCTGCATAAATGACCAGATGGTAAACAAATGTACCTCCCCTCCCCTCCCTCCCCCTCCCCCACGGAAACTGGAACGGATCTTTTGCAAAATAATAATTTTCTTACCAGTTGAATTTCAAGAAGGGATATGCTTCTACACAACTACTCTGCACATATAAACTGCTTGCTTTGGTCTTGAGTTTTCAAACTGGCTAACCAGCATCCAAGATTAATTAGATACTAGATATTTAAAATCAACTTTACACATAATTACATTAATTATATAGGTAAAAATAAAGCAGCTCAACCTTTCCTTTTTTTAGGACATTCTACTCATCTGAAAGTTGGGGGGGGGGGGGGAAAACAAGGATCTGAGGACAATCAAATATTATCATTTTTTTAAAATGCAGAACAAGATAGTAAGATTTAAACAGTTCAAAAGAAGCTTGTTTAACAGTTGTTTCATTTATGTGATGTTGACATCTTCAATTTAAAACAAACTTCTTTAAAAAAAAACCAAATATTATACAAAACATACACTTTACAACAGAAACTTACCATGCATAAATTCAAACAATTTGTTAACCACAGTTTTTAAAAACTTCCAGTGAGCTCTCAGGAAACGTGGGTATTGTCCCACAATATACATGATATTTGAAGCAATAATGGCTTTGTTATCTTTACCCCTCTTCTGTTCACATAATCCCAAAAGATCCTAAAGTTAAAACAATACAAATATTACAACTCAACTTAAATTTAAAGTGGAAATTAGAAAATGTTTGTGACCACTCATCACCCTGAAATAGTAATACTTGCTAGTGACATTGTATTTTTTGTTTTTGTTTCAGATAGCCATCATTTACATTTTGCTTCTGCAGAAATTTAACAACACCAAATCACATAGCATTTTGCTCACTGTATGTAACTACTGTACATAGAATATTACCCCAAGTTGATTCCAGCTCATGATCTGAAAGGTTACAGTACATCAAGAACGTTGTAAATGCAGTGTTTCAATCTTTCCCACACCTTCAGGCACAAAGTTTGAACTTGATCACCATTTGGATGGATCATTCTCAAATCCCTTCTAATCCTACTTGCAATTATGTTAAATATGTATCCTTGTCACAATTTTGCATCCAATTTACTGTTTTCCCTTGAAACCCACCTGCTCTTTATATATTTAAACATAAACATATAGCACAGTAACAGACCCTCCTGATCTATGAACCTGTGCCTCCCAAATACCCCAATTAACTTACAAACCCACACAGACAACATACAAACACCTTACAGATATCAATTATGATTCATTTAATCTGTATCTTTACAAATGAAGATTTGTCCTAATCCAGGGATTATAAGGCAACGTTAAGTTGCTTAAAGGGTCTTGATGACTGAATGCATGATCTCAAGTTTGTTGCGCAATCCTGAATCTCTCTCATAGTCAAATATGACCTTAAAGTTGCAAACAATCTGGATTAATTCCAGAAATTTGCCACAGAAAGTGATGGATAGGCAAAGGAATGGAACTTGTTTGGGAATCAAAGGTTCTTCACAAATAAAGTTACTTGAAATCTTTGCTCGTACAGTACTGATGTCAGGAACATCACTGAAAAACTGAGGGATTGGTGAAAGATAGCAACCAGGAAGAGTGGCATGTCTTCAATGTAACCAAAGAAATTTATACTAATTTTTAGAGGATTATACATGATTTCTTGAGAGATTTTACTATAGCTGTTTCCTCAGTTCATTGTTTTCTGAGAAAATTGATCATCAATCACTTCCAGCCAATCTCCATCAACAACAGAACAATTCAGAAAGCTGATATATGAACTGGGCCTGGAAGCAATGAAATCTAATACAGTAAAACCCCCAGTACCCAGCACCTATGGGGATTCAGAGATACTGGATTAGTGTATTTTCCAGTTGCTTGAGATTGCATGCTGTGTGATTGGCAAAATTACCACTAGCAGGCGCCAATTATAAATGTTCACATTTTTTTACCAATTTATTTTCTGCAAATTTTTTTTGCTGGTTGCTTGAATTATGGATAACAGGGATTTTACTATTGATTAAAAACACCAAGAACATTCAACATCAATTCACTTACTTTTATTACAGTTACTAAAAATCTCTTCTCATCTTCCTCATGCATAGCACCACTAATTGAACCAATAGCCCAACAGAGGGTATTTAGATTCTTCCATGACCACTCGGTCCCATTCACTTGGTTGTGAAGCTTGTCCGTCATAATCCGCTCAGTATCAGCATAATCCAAATGTGTAAGGTACACTGGGGGGGGGGGGGGGGGGGAAAGAGAAAAAGGAAATTCTAGAATATTCCAATTTACAGGAGAGTTGATATCTACATTTCCACATCTAATCATTTGAAAAGAATTTGTACTAATAATAGCTCTGAATCTCTTGAATTTTTTCAATGAGAATCATTCTATAAATCTGCAAGATAATATTCAAGAAAAATGCTTCCTTCCAGAGGTAAAAGCCCAGATACATTCTATACTTCTGATATATTCTACCCAGAAATTATAAATAAAGTTTATAAACTTTATTCCTTTCTGCTTTGGTCCCCTGGATACCAAGTACAAATTTCCAATAGCCTTCTATTCATAACTTTAACAACATTTTGATTTGGATCTACTGGTTTCAGTTTAGAAAATACTTGATTTAATCCACTTTTCTGGTACAAAAGTCCTTTGCAGTTAAGCGATTTTCACTTTTTAAAATTAAAATTTTATAGCGGTCTGACAACTTCCACACTTTGTGGTCATGATTCCTTAACAGTGGTGAGAGAGAAGTGACATACTTCAGTTAAAAGGGTGGGTGACATTTAGCTGGACTTTTCTGTCCAGTTAGTTAAACCTATCAACTTTTGCTGGAGTGCAACATCTTAATACCTGCAGTGAGAAAATTTTGAAAACCAAGTAGCATTTACATTCTCTAACTTGTTATAATGATTGGTCCAGTTATATTCTTCCTAATCAGTGGTGTCCTCCATCTCATGAATGTCAATACAGAAAGTCTCAAATGCAAAATCTGAATCTTTTCTCCCAATTTCTTTACCTCCATTTCAAGGGATAACCTAGAAATGAGCTTTTAAATCACAAGCTCACAGACAACCAATCACCCCAACTATACTATCTCCCTTCCTGCTTTCTACAAATACTCCATTACATCATATTTCTGTTTCAAATGACTCCACTTTCCACACCAACACTCCATAAAGGACATGACAACACAAATGAAATGGGCAAAGTTCTGGCTAATGGAGTATATTACAAAGGATGAAATTATCAACCTCGTTCATAAAAAGTCACCCACTTCAGTCAGAGGGGGCAAAATTTCTCAAGACGTTGTGGCCCTTGAAACTTTTCCTCAAAGGGTGATGGAAAGCAGATAAAGGGGTGAAAGGTTAACACTGGCAGTTGGTAATATGGAGTTGAGGTTACAATCAGATCAACTTGAATTAATGGTTTATATTCCTTTTTTTCGCAACCAGATTCCCACCCACTCAAATTGACAAGGTTTTCAAATGCACTTGTTCCATTTTAAACTCCCTCTCCTCCCACTCTAAATAATAGATTTTTCTAGACTTCATCTTGTACTCATCGGCCTCTCTATTCAAAGGATTAGTGCAACTTCCAACTGCTCCAGCTTTGTGCTACCAAACAACTCTCTCATCATCAGCTAGAATTCCAATTTCCCACACAACTCTGGTCTATTCCATTTCCTTTCTTCTTCCATCTTTTTATTAATCATATTATAAACAATACATGAGGAGAATAGGAGTACATAATCAAGGAAAAAAAATCACTGTATGACATCATATAACATATTGCATTACACCACAATTAACATGTTCTCATCCCCTCAAATTGAAATCTTCCAAAAAGAAAAAAATTTATGAGATAAAGACAAAACAAAAAGACCGGGTAGCCTATCCTGAGATCTTAGTAAAAAAACTTAATCGTCTTGTCTTCACCAACAAAGAGACAAGAAATAAAATTAAATGTAGTCCGGAAGGGAAAATAATTATACCGTCATGTGGAAATAATTTATAAAAGGTCGCCACGTCTCTTCAAATTTAACGGAAATATTAAATATATGACTCCTGACTTTCTCAAAACTTAAATATGACATAATTTGAGAGAACCATTAAGTCAAAGTAGGTGGATTAGAGTCTTTCCATTTAAATAAAATAGTTCTTCGAGCCAACAATGTAGAACCCGATGTGTGGAAGTGGGAACTTGGTCTATTCCGCTTCCATCATTTAGTATTCTGCTTCTCATGCACTCACCCACCAGAGCTCCTGATGCCTAGATTCTAGATGATAATCTGGTAAATTAGATCAGCAAGTTTGCAGATGATCAAAAAAATTGAAGACGTAATGGAGAACAAGGAAGGCTTTCAAAGCTTGCAGAGTGAACTGAATCAATTTGAAAAAGGGACTGCAAAATGGCAGATTAAATTTAATGTGGACAAGTGTGAGGTATTGCATTTTGGAAGGACAAACCAAGTAAATAGTAGACACTGGGGAGTGCAGTAGAACAAAGTAATCTGGGAATACAGATACATATTTCCCTCAAAGTGGTCAAAGGTAGATAGGGTCGTAAAGAGAGCTTTTGGCATATTGGCCTTCATAAATCAAAGTACTGAGTCTTGGAGTTGAGATGTTATGGTAAAGTTGTACAAGACACTGGTGAGCCTACATTTGGAGTATTGTTTGCAATTTTGGTCACCTAACTTATAAGAAAGATGTAAATAACATTGAAAGAGTGCAGAGATTGACTAGGATGTTGCTGGGTCTTGAGGAACTGAGTTAAAGGAAAAGGTTAAACAGGTTAGGACTTTATTCCCTGGATCATAGAAGAATGAGGGGAGATGTGATTGAGGGATACAAAATGATGTTAGGTATTGATAGTGTAAATATGAGTAGACTCCCCCCCCCCACCCCCAATGAAATTACGCGAGATATAAACCAAAGGACATGGATTAGGGATGAAAGGGGAGAAGTTTAGGGGAAATTTCTAAACAGAGTGGTGGGAGTATGGAATGAGCTACCAGCTGAAGTGGTGAATGCAAGCTTAATTTTAACATTTAGAAAAAAATTCAACAGATACATGGATGGGAGAGGTATGGAGGAATATGGAATGGGTGCAGGTCAGTGGGACTAGACAAAAGAATAGTTGGGCAGACAAGAAGGTCTTGTTTTCTGCATTATGTTCTATTCAGAACCATTTCAAAGTATAATACAACAAAAGAAATTTGCAAATTGTTATAAGGTTTCAAATAATCTCTGATGCACTTTACCATTTAAATGATTCAGCTCAGAATATCATTAAAATTTGAAAATTATGAGGAAGAAAAATAATTCACTCATTGGTGTGCTTATTTTCAAACAGGTTCATACCTTCAACATTACCCTACTTGGAGAAAGAAAGAAAAAAAAAACTTTACCAAGTGTTTCCCTCATATTTTTATACAAGTTGATGGAATCTGTGTCCTTCATGAATTCTCGCACAACCTCTCCTTGGTCATTTTCCACCACTAGTACCTCTTCTGGCTTAGCCATTCGACTGACCATTAGAAGACGCACCTTTGAGGAAGCGACAATATTTATTAAGATTTTTCAATACTCAATGTAGTTGTGGTGCTTACCCAATCACAGGAACAACTGGCAACATTTTTTAAAAGTTAAACTGAAAGCACAATTCCTTTTACAGAAAGTATGCAAATCCTTTACAAGAATTCTTCGTAAGCACAGTTAGCGGAATGCTGTTATAGTGCCAGCGATTGGGACTAGGGTTCAAATCACACTGTAAGGAATGTGTATGTTCTCCTCATGTCTGCGTCAGTCTCCAGTTTCCTCCAACGATTTGAAACTTACCGGGGTTATAGGTTTATTGGCCAGCACGGGATTGTGGGCCAAAATGGAAATGGCCTGTTACCATGCTGTATGTCTAAACTTAAATTTAAGAAAGTCAAGAAATTTACAACATGTAGGAACTGGTCTACTGTTGCTTCAATAACTGCTACAGTACATTTCCCTGTATCCAAAATGCTTGCAACCAGAAGGTTTTTGGTTATTAGTTTTTCATTGGTTGTTGGAAGAATGGCTTTAAGCAGTTCAGTAGCATCAACAAAAAACAGCAGGCTTTGAGCATGAAATAATGTTGAATACATACCAAAAAACTTGATCTCTGTTTACAAAATAAGATAAATGCATCTTTCAGTTCTATTGCTAAACAAATGCTTCCTTTTTTCTTTTCACTGACATCCATTGTGATATCTAAAGACCTTTTTGCCATTTGCAATCAAATCTTTGTACAGTACACGAGAGCTCTGTTGTTATCAAAATGGTATCAACAGAGCATCAGAGGCCCACATGGGCAAGTTGGGTGATAAATTTTTTCAACTTGTGACGTCATGGCGACGCTGCAAAAAAAAGTTCAATTTTTGGATCTCTTCCGTAATCAGAACTTCAGAAACAGGGAAACATACATGTTAAAATAAAACAATAAAACCACCTCTCCTAATGAAAGGAATGGTGTTTATTTATTAAAATTATCCTGAACATTTCTCAGCAGAAAACAAAAAAATTAATTATCCACTCTTTAGGAGTGAGACAAAAGACAGGTCAGTAAGTCAGTCTCCTGTAGTTGTCAAGATATTAGACTATTTCAAAGATGAGGTTCTGGGACACTTAGAAGCACAAAATAAAATAGATAGAACTCAGCATGGTTTCCTTTTGGGGAAATAATCTTGTGGGAATTTTTTGAGGAGATAACAGGAAGGACAGACCAACCTTGTAGTTGACAAGGTGACAAGAGGCTTCTAAGCAAGATAATAGCCCATAGTATTATAAGAAAGATAGGAGCATGGATAGATTTACTGGCCAGCAGGAGGCAGAGTGGGGATAAAAGTGAGATTGCTGATTTGCTGGCTGTCTAGTGCTAGGATTGCTTTTTGTGTTATATGGCAATGATTTGGATGACAGAATTGATAGCTTCATGGCTAAGTTTGCAGATGATACAAAAAGGGCCAGGTAGTGTGAAAAAAGCACCAAGTCTGCAAAAGGAATTGGGTTCAGAAGTTTAGCAAGAAAATAGCAGATGGAATACAGTGTAGAGAATAGGATGAGCGTGCATTTTGATGAATGGAATAATTGTGTATTTTCCAAATTTTAAGTTTTATAAATTATACCAAATTGGCTGAATGGTATACTAACAACAAACTCACATGCAATGTCACCAAAACCAAGGAGCTGATTGGGAACTTCAGAAAGAGAAAACCAGAGATGTATAATCTAGTGATCATTAAGGGGACCAGAGGTGGAAAAAGTGAGCAAATTTAAATTCATGGGAGTCACCATCTCAGAGGATCTTTCCTGGACAATGGAATGTGTGCTGACTGGCTGCATCATGTCCTGGAAAACAGGCACCAATACATCTGAGCAGAAAGTCCTGCAGAAGGTAGTGCACAAAACCCAGCACATCACATGCAAAACTCTCCCCAACATAGAGAAAATCTACATGGAACACTGCCATCAGAGAACAGCAGGAATCATCAAAGATCCCACCATTTAGGACATGCTCTGTTCTCACTGCTGTCATCAGGAAGGAGGTACAAGTGCCACAGGACTTGTGCCACCAGGTTCAGGACTGGTTGCTATCACTCCACCATCAGGTTCCTACAAAACAACATTCAATCAAAGATTTATTTAAGGTCTTGTGGCAACCCACTTACCAGCAAGCGAACGAGCTCCCAAACTGGCAGATATGCTGTGGAAAATGGGGAAATTGACCTGCACCCAACCCAGGTTTTTATCTGGGCTGATGACATCACTTCCTGTCCATGTGATAGAAACAGTGATGTATATAAACCCTGCATGCAGGCCTGGAGGTGTCAGACTTGCACTAAACTCCACAGCATGTACATCATCTACCCAGTGCATACATTAACTCGACAACAAGTACAACTATTTCACAACATGTGCACCGTTGTCTGTATTAGCTCAATATAGAATACTTCACTACAATGGTGATCCTGATGGCCCAAATGATATTTGGACCCCAACATGGAAAATTTTTCTTCGATGCATGCCGTGGCTCTGAATCAGCCAAATGTTTTAGACTTCACAACTACACGTGTGGTTTGACCAAGCAAAAACTTAATTCTAGCTGGGGCAGATAACATCTGATTCCACGCAGTACCACGATGTAGTAAGTGCCCTGGATCAAGAGACTCTATGCAGTTTCTGATTTTCTGCAGCAGCCTCCGGAGCAGGGCAAGTATATGGTGCTCAAGAGTCTGCTCATCCATACCTTTGGCCTCTCACGACATGAGCGAGTGTCCTGTTAATTTGGATGGCTTGGGAGACAGGACCCCTTCCAAGCTCATGAATGAAATGTTGGCACCAGTGGAAAGGCAAAGGTCTTGCCTCATGTTCAAACAGGCTTTCTTGGAGCAATTTCCAGAAGATAGCCATATGCTGCTGGTCGATAAGGATTTGTGACCCTTGGAGAGTTGCGGCCTGTGCTGACATTCTATGGCATGCTAAGCAAATAAGCGTGACATCCATAGAACAGGTCACCACACCATGCAACTCCAACATTAGACCGGCATCAGGGTCAATCAGATCACCAGACGGCCAGAAGGCAATGAGGGACAAAGATAGCATCCATCAGTGTATCCAACAATGATGGGGCACAGAAGCTCAACGCTGCTGACCACTCTGTGCGTTTCAGAGTGCCAGGTCAGCTGCTGTTAATGGCTGTGGCACCTAGCCATCGAGACTGCCTTTTATATGTCTGGATAGACATTCCAGCCAGCGTTTCTTGGTGGATACAGGGGCTGAGATCAGTGAGCTTTCCCCTTCGGGGAATTACAGAAAACCTGGGACAACATTGAAAGCTGCAAACTGCAGTACAATCTAAATATTTGGGACATGTAGGATCCCGCTTCAGTTCGGTGATACTAAGTTCACATGGTCATTCACATTGGCCACGGTCACACAACCACTACTGGGAGCTGATTTTCTCAGAGCACATGGTCTGCTGGTTGATCTCGAGAGACGAAGGTTTGTTCATACCAACACTTTCCAGACTTTCGCTCTAGGTGAGGCCAAGCTGCCATCCTCACATTTACACTCCATTACTCTTTCGGAGAATGAATTTATCAGGTTGTTGATGGAATTCCCCGCAATAATTATGCCGCTATTAACCTCAGCGATGCTGAAAACGTGGGGTGCAGCATCACATACCAACCGAAGGGTCACCATTGCAAGCCTGAGTTCGCAGCCTCCCTCCAGATAAACTTAGTCTGGCCAAAGAGGAGTTTGAAAGGAGGGCATGGGTATTGTACAACAATCCAATAGCTCTTGGGCCTCCCCCACTCCACATGGAGACCCTGTGGTGATTGAACGAAGTTGAACGAAGTTACTGCAATGGATTGCTACTGGTACTGCATTTACAGGACTTTGCATCCAACCTGCAGGGTGCCTGTATCTTTTTCAAGGTGGACCTGGTCTGGGGGGCTCATCAGATCCCGGTCCACCTGGATGACATATTATTACACCCTTTGGCTTTTTTGAATTCAGAAGGATGCCTTTTGGGCTTAAGAATCCCGTGAAGAGTTTCCAAAGTTTAATAGACAGAGTGGGATGCAATCTCAACTTTTACTTCATATACCTAGATGATAACCATATAACCACTTACAGCACAGAACAGGCCAGTTCGGCCCTACTAGTCCATGCCGTAACAAATCCCCACCCTCCTTGTCCCACTGACCAGCACTCGGTCCATACCCCTCCAGTCCTCTCCTATCCATGTAACTATCCAGTCTTTCCTTAAATGTAACCAATGATCCCGCCTCGACCACATATCTGTCAGAAGCTCATTCCACATCCCTACTACCCTTTGCGTAATGAAATTTCCCCTCATGTCCCCCTTATAATTTTCCTTCAATCTTAAACCATGCCCTCTAGTTTGAATCTCCCCCACTCTTAATTGAAAAAGCCTATCCACATTTACTCTGTCTGTCCCTTTTAAAATCTTAAACACCTCTATCAAGTCCCCTCTCATTGCTAGCCACAGTCGTCAGGAACACCTGTCGCACCTGCACAAGCTTTTCACTTGTTTGAATGAGTTTGGGCTGCCCATCAACCCGGCAAAGTGTCAATTCGGGTTAGCGATCATAGACTTTCTGGGCCATAGAATCGACAAACACAGATCAAAGCCTGTCAAGGTGTTTCACTAAGCCAAGCACAATTAAAGCCCAGGAGTTCATTGGAATGGTGAACTTTTATTGCCCCATCTTCAGTCTGGTGTCAGGCAAGGGATGTCACTTGGGACAAAGAATCGTCGGCAGCAGTCAAGAGCGCCAAGGAAGCACTGACTAATGCCACATTGCTGGTTTACCCAAGTGGATGTGCCCAGTGTATAAGTAGGAGGGGTTCTTGAACAGTACATCGATTGGCATTGGAAACCATTGGCTTTCTTTAGTAAGCACCAAGATCACCAGAACTCAAGTACAGTGCTTTTGATCGAAAATTGTTGGCACTGTACTTAGCTATCAGATATTTTAGATATTTTCTAGAGGGCAGGCATTTCATGGCTTTTACAGATCACAAGCCACTTACATTTGCCTTCACTAAGGTATCAGATCCATGGTTTGGGTTGTCAACAGAGACATTTATCATACATTTCTGAGTTCACGACAGCCATTGAACACATCTCAGGAAAGGCCAACTTAATGGCAGATGCACCGTCTCGACTGGCGATACAATCCGTGCAGACCTTAGCCCAAGGGGTTGACAATGTTATGCTCATGTAAGCACAACAGGCAGATAAAGAAATTTCATGTTACGGAACAGGAGACTCGAACTCCTGTGTGACACATCTACAGGTTGTCCTTGCCAATCGTTCTAGTGGTCTGGAGGCAGCAGACATTTGACACGGTACACAGGTTGGCACATCCAATCGATCAGAACAACTGTCTAGATGGTAGCCAACAGATTTGTGGGGCATGGCCTTCGAAAACAGGTTAGCAATTGGGTAAAGAATGCACTTGTTGCCAGACATCCAAAGTTCAACAACTCACGAAAGCCCCACTACAATCTTTTGAGCTGACGTATTGGATATTTGACCACATACACGTGGACATTTTAGGCCCACTACCGGTATCATGTGGTTTTCGTTTTCTTCTCACTACAGTGGATCGGTCTACGAAGCAGTTCCACTGGCAGACAGGACTACTGACACCTGCACCAGGGCCCTCACTTCTGCCTGGATAGCACGTTTCGGTCTGCCAGCACACATCCCGTCTGACTGAGGTGCCCAATTCACGACAAGCCTGTGATCAGCAATGGCCACCCTGCTTGGAACCAAGTTATACCACATAACTGCATACCACCCACAATCCAACAAGCTAGTATAAAGGCTCCACAGGCATTTAAAGTTGAACCTTATGGCGGTCTGCAGGGACCTAACTGGGTTGATGAATTACTCTTAGGCATACAAATAGCACCCAAGGATGATATAGTGCCTCATTGGCAGAACTGGTCTAAGGCATGCCCCTAATAGTTCCAGGAGAATTTGTATCACGAGGACAGGAGACGCCGGCAGCGGTTCTTTAGCGCCCATACCTACATTTGAACACAGTCAGTCCAGGTCCTATATGCCCCAGAACTTGCAGGACTGCAAGTACACTTTCAAACAGAAATGAGCATACCGAGTACCATTCCAGCGTCTGTATGAGGGTCCCTTCGAGATACTAAGATGCAATGGTTTGAAATACATTTTGGACATAGTAGGTAAAGAGGAAGTTTTTGCAATTGACTGCCTCGGTGGGGAGGAAGGCCATCCAAACAAAAAAAATATATTGGGGTACGCAGCAGGATTGTCGGTTCTTGGTTGGGGGGGGGGGGGGTCATGTGGTGACCCACTTACCAGCAAACGAACTGGCTCGCAAAATGTCAGATGTGGTGTGGGAAAACACAGGAAATTGACCTGCATCCAACACAAGTATTTATCCGGACTGATGACATCACTTCTGGTCCATGTAACATAAGCAGTGATGTCTATAACCCCAACATACAAGCCTGGAGGTGTCAGTCTTACATTAGACTCTACAGTGTGTACATCGCCTTCCCAAAATATATATTAACTCGACAACATGTAGTGATTTCACAATGCGTACACCGACGTCTCTAGCTCAGTATAGAATACTTAGCTACAGACCCTTATTTTTCACATTATATATTACAGAATTGTTTTTCTGTATTTGCAGTTAGTTTACAAGTAGTGTTCTGCACTACCAAAAGAAATTCTACCTGGCCCACAAGAAAAAGAATTTTGGGGTTGCATGTGATGTCATGTATGTATTCTGACAATAAATCTGAACTTTGACATGTTCAGAAATCAGAGGTAGAGAGAACTGGGAGTCCATATGCACAATTTCATGAACATTAACTTGCAGGTAGAGTCAGTGCGAAAAAAACACAAATGCAATGCTAGCATTCATTTCAAGAGGGTTAGAATATAAAAAGCAGAGATGTAATGTTGAAGCTTTACGAGACTTTGGTCAAACCACACTTAAAAATATTGTGTGCAGTTTTGGGCTCCTTATCTAAGGAAGGATGTGTTTGCATTAGAGAGGGTCCATAAGGGGTTCACGAGAATAATCCCCAAAATGAAAGGGTTATGAGACGGAGTATTTGATGATTCTGGGACTGTAGTCACTAAAGTTTAGAAAAATTAGAGGAGGGGGTGAAAAACCACTTTGAAAGCTATTGAATGCTGAAAGGCTGGATAGAGTGGACATGGAGGGCACATCATCAGAATACAGTAATGACCCTTTAGAAAAGAGATTAGGAAGATTTGTTTTTATTATTCAGAGAATTGTGAATCTATGGTATTTGTTGCCTCCATATTTGGGACAATTAGACATTTTTCCTTTATTTGCCCTTGTGTGCCACACTTTTAAATTTGTAATCAAACAATTCACATGTGATTGAAGTGCACATTCCAGATTTTAAAGGGTTTTGGTTTGACTATGTGGAAATTACAGCACTTTTGTACATCATCCCCATTTCAGGGCACCTTAATATTTAGGTCATAGCAATGGCATATATATTATAGTAATCACGTTTAGTACTTTGTTGCATATCCCTTGCATGCAACGATTGCCTGAAGTTTGTGATTCGAAGACATTACCAGCTGATGAGTATCTTCTCTGGTGATGCTCGGCCAAGCCTCTATTGCAGCCTTCTTGAGTCCCTGTTTTTCTCTTCAGCATATACAAGATGCTTAATTGTATTTAGATTGGGTGAATGACTTGGCCATACAAGAATTTTTCAGTTTTTAGCTTTGAAAATCTCCTTGTTGCTTGAGCCCTATACTTGGGATCATTGTCTTGCTAGAGGATGCAGCAACATCCAATGACGCATTTGCTCGACGAGCAGATAAGGATGTTTCTACACACCTCAGAATTAATTTTGCTACTGCCATCAGCAGTTTCATCATCAATGAAGACAAGTCGCCGCACAGGCCCAGGCCATAACAACCCCACCACATTTCACAAATGAGGTGGTATGCTTTGGATCTTGGGCAGTTCCTTTATGTCTCCATACTTTCCTCTTGCCATCACTCTGATACACATTCATCTTGGTCTCATCTCTTCACAAGACCTTTTTCCAGAATTCTACAGGCTCTTAAATACTTCTTGGCAAACGGCAATTTAGACATACAACATGGTAATGGGCCATTTCGGCCCACGAGTCTGTGCCACCCAATTTACATCCCATTAACCCATTCCCCCAGTACGTTTTGAACAGTGGGAGGAAACTAGAGCCTCCGGGAAAACCCACGCAACACAGGGAGTATGTGCAAACTCCTTACAGACAGCATGGAATTCAAACCCCGGTCGCAATCACTGGCACTATAAAGGCATTACACTAACCACTATGCCATCCTAGCAATTTTGTTTCTGTGGCTAACTAGCGGCTTGCATCTTGCTGTGTGGCCTCTATTTCTGTTCATGAAGTCTTCTATGGACAGTAGTCATTAGCCCTTTTCGCACAGGCTCTTGAACCCAGTAATTAACCGCCAATTTACTGGTTCACCTGACAGTGTGAACGCTCCTCACCCGGTGGTGGTGGGGGGGGGGAGAAAGAAATTAACCAGTTAAGGAGGGTGCATCATTGCTGATCAATTTAGAATTGGCATACTGGGTTGCCCAATGAGAACGGGCCACCCAGTATGCCAGGTTCCTTTAGTGACACAATGATGTTCTTGCATGCATGGGAGGTTGTTAAAGAGGCAGGGAATGGAAAGAGCAAAAGAAAAAATGATTTATAATAAACACAGCATTTGCGTGATTTTTCCATTACGAAGAGCCTCTAATATGCCGGCATTAGTTGTTCAGATTGCAACAAAGCCAGCATTTTTCTGGGTCAGTAGGTCTTTTTACACAGCAAGCCATGTGACGGCACGCGAGGCCCACTTGTTTTTCCCAAAAAGTGGCTTAAAAATATTCCCCCGGTCTTGATGCTAGGTTGAAATCAAGGTGTTAATAGTGACCAACACTGACAGTAATGCTGTCAGTCCTTGCACCAGTCATTGTGTTGAGAAAGTAGGCTTTTTTTAAACTACAGCACCGGGGTAGCCCTCCTGGGACCCAGGTGCGATTACTGTGGCAAAAGGTGCTGGGAGCATCTTTTAAACTGCAGGGGGAAATCGACCCTTTAAATTGTCAATCCGGTAATTTAAGGGGGATCCCACCCGTGATGACACGGTAACGCACCATGCGCTCATGGGAACTATCGGTAGTCAGTCATCCTCCCCCACTAGCAAAGTCCCGTTGCCGTGAACGTTGAGCTTCGCTGTGAACTGGAGTGGCGTTCGTGGCAGTTTATGGCCCCCGCGGCAACAACCCCCTCCTTCCCCTGTGGCAGCAATCTCACTCCCCTACACACAGCAGCGACCTCTCTCTCCTTCCCCCACCCCATGATTACAGCAGGCACTTCAGCCAAGCGTTTCCCTGTGACGCCAGTTCACAAGTGCCAACGTCACAGAAGTAACCAGGTTGGCCATTTTCCTGTTCAAATCACCATTGGGCATGACCTTAAGTTTAACTGAGGTAGGTCAGAGACCCAGTTGGATTAGGTCCATGCTGACCGGGTCAGACCCTTTCAAGCTGCTGTGCGAGTGGGGCACTAACCAGGCAAATTGCCCAATAACCCCATTTTACACTGCAGCTTGAAAGGGCCCAGTGTTAGGTCTGTTAAGAGACTAGTCTGGACACAAGGGTTTGCTATCAAAAAAAAATAATAGAATAGCATGGGAAAATCATAGCAGGAATAAAAATGTAAAAGGTATAAAGCAGCATGGGAAAATTCAAGCACAATTTAATAAGACATATACGCACAATATAAGAAAGTGCGTGGGAAAATCTACTGCGTATTGATCTAAATAAGTGGATTTCAAACATTTTCTTTCCACTCGCATACCACCTTAAATAATCCCTTACTAATCACCACTAGGTTGGGGGCTGGTGGTGGGCTGTCGGTGGGGTAACAGGGCAGTGGGCTTCAGACTTCAAAATGAAGACAAACACACAGACAAGCATGCTCACCATCTGGCAGACTTAGTATCAAATTTAGGGTCAGGGTCAAACATTCCCACACACGTATGTGTTTTATTTCCACAACCACTTTCCCATGCTTGCTATAAAATGAGCGTATGTGTGTTATCCCCGTTACCATTTTCTCATGCCTGTCTTTTGTAAATAAAATCATTTACTGCAAAACTGGAGTCATTTGTTTTCTGATTGTGGGAAAAAATGCACACAAGTCAATAAAACATGAAAATCATAGCGAAAATAAAACACAAATAAAGGAGCATGGAAAATACACGCTCTGTTTAATTAAACAATTGATTTAAAGTACAAGTCAAAAGTTCTGATTTAGCTTGTGGCAAGAATGCAAACTAAATTAGAATTTCAGTCATCTGTTTATTTTCTTCAAGGATTTTATCTGCTCATTATACTCCAGCTGTTGTGTGTTGGGGCATAATTGGTGTTGGGATCTGGGGATTGGAGAGGGTAACTGATCCATCTGTGCCTCCATCAGTTCCAGATGTGACAGAATTGTGTTATTATTAATCTTTAGTTACAAAATATATATTTTTAGTAAAATTATTTTTGTGAGTTTGGACACTGGGATACACAGACACAAAATTACACTCAGAGAGAGAAGCCATTTTCGGAGTTGCAGTCTGGTAAGCAACCCCAATAAAACTGGACATGTTTGTTCATTGAAATATCTCAGACAATGGGGTTGCTCAAGGAGGATATCAAATTAAACAAAAGGCTCTTTGCTTGTTTACCCATGTGGTTAGACTCAGATGGCATCTGTTTAAACAAAAACAGGCTTTTGTTTGTGGTCAGTAGACTTATTGAAGACACTGGCTAGTAAATGCTTTTAGAAGAGATAGAGTTCTATGCTTTTAGCATATAGATGTAAAGTAACTTCGAAAGAAACTTCAAAAGAAAGGAATGATATCTTGTCATGCGGTAATTTTGAATATTAAGGAACTAATTTCAAACTGTAGTCAGAAGACGCGTTACCATCCTGTCGGTAACGCAGGATTGAAGCATTTGCTTGGACCATCCTGTAAGTCGTACAGGATTGAAAGGCAGCGACAATCCTTTGAGAAAGAAAGCTGCTTATGTTCTCCTTATGAAAAGGAGGAACACTGAAAAAGTGGTTTTGAAGAAAATAGCCACTTCCAACTGTCTCTTTAAAAGGGAGAGGTTAGTCTCATTGTATCCATTGAAATGGTCATTGTTGATTAAGAAAATTAATCTTGTATTTGAAACATAACAATTTTTAAATGGTTACCTCATTCAACCCTTGCCTGGTTGTTAAATCATAGTGTGAAACAGATTCTGAAACCTCCATGCAAAAGAAGGGGTTTTTGTGAAAAATCACTTAAGAAACATTGTTCTGAAAAACAACTCATCAAGAAATTTGTGAGTTTTAAAGAAGTCTGATGACACTTGACGTTTCAAAATACTTCATAATTACTTTTGAGTGACAATTTAAAGACACTGAGTTTCAACATGAAAGCTTTGAGATTGAACTTTCAAATCATCACCAGAATTATACGTAAACTGTAAGGGTTTTGGTTTTGCCACACAAATATACATTTGTGCATAGTGGGGTTAAGTTAGAAATGTTATGTCATTAATATTTATTAATAAGAATTATTGTTTTTGAAAATATCTTTGTCTTAATGAATTACCATTGCTGCTGGATAATACATAACACAAGGTTCCAACAGCAATGCCGTTATCCCCTGCCTGCCTCTGGGCTATGACATCTACCTCTCCCAGAGCCACATCGTCAGAATCCCTCTACCCAGGACATGCAGCCAGCAGATTTAGCTTGCCGGCACCACCTTCAGTGGCCCCTCCAACCCAGAAAGATGCCACCATGCTGTCGATGCCATCTTTGACTTTGCTTCCAGTGACTGTAGCCACCTGACTGAAAACTTCCTGGTATGTTTCTGCACATCCCCAGTGACCACCCCCCCAATCCTGACAGGACAGGAAACTGTGACACCCCCTTCACTGATGCGAAACCCTTGTGATGTGTAGGAACATACTCTAGAGTGAGAGGCTGGTGTGAGGTCTATATAACAAAACATTCACTGCCTGCAAGAATGTACATCACTCAGGACATCACCGCTAGAGGCTGGGTTCCCCTATGCTCTTCGATACCAGGAAGGCAATGTGAAAGGGCACATGTAACCGGATTTTCTTGGTCCAGTGTGAACAGCCCTACCGGTATATCAAAATGGGTCATTCACATGCCAATTTTGCGGATTGCCAATGTAAAAGGGGCTATTTATACATCCACACCTGCCTTCCAAAGAGCATTTCTGATCTGTTGGACATGCCTTTGGGGATTTTTCTTCATTATGATGAGAATTATTCTGTCATCAGCAATAGAGGTTTTCCTTGGAATACGAGCCCCTTTGCGATTTACTGAGCTCACCAGTACATCTTAATGATGTTCCAAACAGTTGATTTTGACAATCCTAAGGTTTGGATGATGTCTTTTACAGTTTTATTCTTGCTTTTCAACCTCATTATGGCTTCTTTAACTTTCATTGGCACAACTCTGGTCTCCACATTGATAAATGCCAAATACAGACTCCAAGGTGACCAAAAGCTTTAAAGAAAGCCTAGATCTCTTATACCTGCACCAATGAAGCAATTAAACAAACATTATGATGACTTAAAATGGGGGAAACTATGCATGAAAAATGCCGTAATTTCTACACGGTCAAACCAAAATGTATACAAATAACCTTGAATAAAATCTGGAATCTGCACTTTAATCACTTGTGCACTGTTTGATTACAAATTTAAAACTGTGGAGCATAGGGGCAAATAAAGGAAAAAAGTGCCTTTGCCCCAAACATTATAGAAGGCACTGTAGAGAGAGAAGTTCATGATTAAGAATCAAAGGTTACAAGAAGGCAGGAGAAAGTGGTCAAAAAGGATAGTGAATCAGCTCTGATGGAATAGCGAGTCTAACACAATGGGCTAAATGGCCTAATTCCACTCCTGTATCTTATGGTCTTATTATAGGAATAATAGCACCAATGTTTTTAAATACCTACTCAATACCCACCTTAGATAATACTGGCAAATAAAGTTGTCTTCTTGGAGGCACGTCAAAGTGCTGACTTCCAGGAAGCACAGGTGATGCAGATATTGAGAAGGGATTTTCCCTATAGAGCTCAGAAGCCAAGTGGTTCCAATACTCCAAACAAATTTTGAAAATCTCTGTTTCTTCCACTTCAGAGACCAACAGCATATAATGAAGAGCCTGTGGATTCACAAATTATCCCAAAGTCAGTCATTTTTTTCCATAATAGAGTAACGCACTAAAATTTTGGGAGGTCACCAATGATCAGAAACTTAATTGAACCAGCCTCATAAATATTGAAATGACTAGGGTAGATCAGAGGTTGAATATATTGCACATACCAAGTAATTCTTCAAAGACTTTATAACATCAAGAAAGCACAAGTAGTGGGGTGTGATGAAATAGTCTCCACTTGCTTCCATGACTACATTTCTAACAAGGGCTATGACCTGTCCTTTCTTGCCTATAAATACACAAAAGCCTTCTAGCAAACTCACCATTAACACTATTGAAAATAAATTGTATGCCCAATTTTAAATTTTCACTCCTTCCACACAAATGCATCATTGCTATGGAGCAAACTATTCACAAAACAGTGTAGCCATTGCCAACAGAACCTCTCAGTGTAATAGTCCCCGTCACCAGGGCTCTGAAAGAGTAGCAAGCGTTGAATATCGTGCTGAAACTGGAAATTCTTAAAGTATTTCTGAGTCTTCATTTGATTTGAAATTCCTCATCCAAAAGCACTGTGACTGCTAGCAGTTCAAGGCAGCGGGTTATCCCCATTTTCCCCAAATTTATAATTCTAAAATTAACACTCTTACCTCCATCAGGGTTTCTCTCAAATTCAATCTTTTTTCAACAAGCTGGCCATGTTCTTTTAAGAAAGTACAAAGAAAGAGACTCAAATTCTGTATGAAATTCTGCTCATCATCCTTGCCATTGGCATATGCCACTCTTATATTGGTATTTAAAGGAAGCATCTATAAATATTAAATATTGAAAATATCAATAGTTTTGACCTGTAGTCAAATTTATTCGAGCTGTATCAACATCAACTCAAAGTTAATTTGTTCAAATATTTATAATCTTTCAAAAAGTTATTTGCCCAAAACTGCAAATGAAACACTAAGACTTATTTTCATTGTGAAATCAGGATATGGAATCTTTCCAAAGATGGCAAACATGCAATGGAAATTGCAAAAATATAAAAAGACATCTAGTCACTATGGAGATCTTCTTAAGAGTATTCACCAAAAATAAAAGTAGACTATGAAATAAAATATAAGATACAAGATATTGCAGATGCTATAATTGTGACCCAAAACAAAAACCTGTTGGGGAACTCAGGCAACATTATTGACAGTGGTGGATGTCGTGACCTTATATCAGGACAGTGTAGATAACAGGTACAAGGTGAGAGGGAAGGGTGAGACAGGGGCTGGCAAGTGCTAGTTGGAGCCAAGTAAGGGGACAGAGGGAATCAGCCAGGAAAGGTGAAGGGGTAGAGTTGGGAGACAGTGACTGGTGGATGATAGCGAAGGAGTAAAGAAGGGGAAAATGGACCCACATGGGGGAAAGAGGGTGAAGGTAGGTCAGATGCTGGAATGTGTCAGTGGAGACAGGGGATTCAGATGCTGGAACTCAATGATGTGAAACTAGAAAAAGGAGGGATGATGAGCAGATGGAACCAGTTGAGGGAAGGCAAAGAAATCAGAAAGGGTAAGAGTGTGGATAGATAGAACAGAAGGGCAGGGAAAGTCTCAAGGAGGTTGGGACAGCCTGGGTGGATCGGAGGCATGAAAATGGAGCACGAAGGTTTCAAATTGTTTGATACAGAAGATGTTATGTTTACACCATTGGATTTATTGGCAACCCAGGCAGAAGGCCAAAAACAGCCAAAATTGTTTTGCAATGGGAAGGGGAGTTGAAGTGGTATGCAATGGAGAGCCCAAGATGGCCATTATGTGTAGAGTGCCATTTCTGCAAATCCTGACAATCCAAGAACAAATTAGAGTCAATCAAAGCTATTGTGTCCCCATTACAACTGTAGAACAGAATGTCTCATGTTCCACATCCAATGGCTTGCTTTGATAGCCTTAAAGGATCAATGTTATATTATTTGATAAATATTCTACAAGAATCACAAGAACTTGTCAGTTCCAAAGCATATCTCTAACATGGTGTCCTGTTGTGAAATGGCAACTGAGTTCTTAAGGACAAGGCATTCATCTATTTGATGACTACAGGGAGGTTATATCAAATCAGGTTTTTTTTTTAAACTTGGTTGCCCTTTGAAACAAATTGGGTCTTCCCTGATCATGCATAATACCATTGAACTGGAGAAATTTTTTAAATTTAGCATTAGATTAACCACTTCCACAAAGAATCAAAGTCAAAATACCTGCTTAAGTTGTATCATTGTTAATGTGAAGAGAGTAACAAACTGTTCTTCGTATTGGCTGACACTTACTCCAGCTATCTCTGTCAGGCATTTCAGAGTTACATTTCTGAACATGGGTACATTGAGAAACTTTAAAAAAAAGAAATACACGTTATGGCCGATTTCTTATCTAAAATTTTCTGACAATCCTGAATTCGTACAGATGTACATACCTTGTATATCAGAGTGCTGATTAGCTTAGTTTCAAAGATATATCCAAGTGGAATCCAGTTTAAGAACCTCAGCAGCGTTTCCAATGTTGCTTGAACAAGAGGTGCATTTTGAGAGTTTTCCTACAACCAAAAAAAGTGTTGAAATCTGCCAGTATTATAATTAAAAATTGATGTAGTTTAAAAAAAAAAGTCAAATATATTATTTACCATGACAAACTGGCACAGCTGGAATATCTGAGAGAATTCATTGCACATACTATAAAGAAACAAGAAGTCACTGATCAAACACCTGAAATGAAAGGTGATTCTGATAATTCTGTAACAAACTAATTTGAATATGATGAAATATCCGAGTTATACCTGTCCTTGAGATGTTTTGCTTTAACTTGTGTCATTTGCCCACTGGAGAAATCAAACACTTCCTCACTCAACAGTTTAAGAATAATCATGTTGTTCTGACACAAGCTCTCACTGGTTCGACTTGCACCTACAATATCACTGATGAATGTAGGCCAGTGTTTTGGCCATTCCTGTTTGAGTATCTGTGTAAATATCACAAAAGTTAAAATTTTGTCCAAAATCATATTTACATTTGCCAACATCTATAGCAGCATTAAAAATTCTAACACCAGTTGACAACGTGATGGATTCATAAAGGACTCACCCACCCCACTCTCCTAAATTATAACTGATTAAGGTGTTAACTATGCAAAAGTGCTTGAAAACTAAACTAATTTAGCTTTAAAATAGCTTCATCATTGTTCCTTGTATCTACCTCAAAAAAAACTCAAGTTTGCTTCAGCACAAAGCCATGTTGACTATCCATAATCAGTCTCTGGTTGTCCAAATACTTGTATATCTGATTTCTTGGGACACTTTCCGATAATTTATCTACTACTGATATCAGGCTCACCGACCTATAATTAATTTCCAGAGTTACTTTTGGGAGACTTTTTAAATTACGGAGCAACATGAGCTATCCTCTAATCCTCCATCACCTCCACCTTGTTACTACTTTTCCCAAGTTTTCTGACTTTTCTGAACTCTCTGTGACCATTTCAATAAAGATTACTTTTCAACGATAAATCTTCTTTCTTTGGCTTGGCTTCGCGGACGAAGATTTATGGAGGGGTAATGTCCACGTCAGCTGCAGGCTCGTTTGTGGCTAACAAATCCGATGCGGGACAGGCAGACACGGTTGCAGCGGTTACAAGGGAAAATTGGTTGGTTGGGGTGGGGTGTTGGGTTTTTCCTCCTTTGCCTTTTGTCAGTGAGGTGGGCTCTGCGGTCTTCTTCAAAGGAGGTTGCTGACTGCCGAACTGTGAGGTGTCAAGATGTACGGTTTGAGGCGATATCAGCCCACTGGCGGTGGTCAACGAGGCAGGCACCAAGAGATTTCTTTAAGCAGTCCTTGTACCTCTTCTTTGGTGCACCTCTGTCTCGGTGGCCAGTGGAGAGCTCACCATATAACACGATCTTGGGAAGGCGATGGTCCTCCATTCTGGAGACGTGAACTACCCAGCGCAGTTGGATCTTCAGCAGCATGGATTTGATGCTGTTGGCCTCTGCCATCTCGAGTACTTCGATGTTGGAGATGAAGTCGCTCCAATGAATGTTGAGGATGGAGCGGAGACAACACTGGTCGAAGCGTTCTAGGAGCTGTAGGTGATGCCGATAGAGGACCCATGATTCGGAGTCGAACAGGAGTGTGGATATGACAACGGCTCTGTATACGCTAATCTTTGTGAGGTTTTTCAGTTGGTTGTTTTTCCAGACTCTTTTGTGTAGTCTTCCAAAGGCGCTATTTGCCTTGGCGAGTCTGTTGTCTATCTCGTTGTCGATCCTTGCATCCTATGAAGTGGTGCAGCCGAGATAGGTAAACTGGTTGACCGTTTTGAGTTTTGTGTGCCCGATGGAGATGTGGGGGGGCTGGTACTCATGGTGGGGAGCTGGCTGATGGAGGACCTCAGTTTTCTTCAGGCTGACTTCCAGGCCAAACATTTTGGCAGTTTCCGCAAAACAGGACGTCAAGCGCTGAAGAGCTGGCTCTGAATGGGCAACTAAAGCGGCATCGTCTGCAAAAAATACAACTTTTACTTAGTCCCATTGTAAGCATTCTTCACAGTCTTCCTCTTTGGCAACCTGAGCCTTTTCATACACCTCAAGTCTTCTACTTCATTTTTAGTCTTAAAATATTAATTATATTATGCTACTTTGACCCTCAGAGTTGCAAGGTATATCATCGAATATTTCAAGTTTTTGGAACGCGATTGTCTTTTTAAATCTTCAACTCCTTCCTTTGCTTAAATCAATGTAGGAATAAAATCTTGAAAAAAAAATAGTACTTTTTCATGGTCAATATCGGGCGAACCAATATTTTGCTTAGTGTATTCATATGCTGCTCCCTGAATTGTCTCCCATTCCCAGTAACTCAAAAGTCTTACCAGGACCAGTCATGGTCGCTGATCACCAGCTCTTACTTCTGAGGTTCCAGTGAGCCCTTGTAATATGCAGTTTTTCCTCTTAATTTGTCTTCTCCCAGCACTCGCGGAATCCATGTTTCAAAGAAGTTCAATGGATATCTTCCCTCGATGCCTTCTTTCAGTCCAATAATTCAGACATTATTTTGTCTGCTAAAATTCTCCATGTGGTCAATATTGCCCAGCAGACCTTGTCTGTGCGACTCCCATTACTTCACATCTTTATCCAAACCTTTTTAGCTTATCTTGTGTTTTTACGAAGTCTGTTTTTGCTTGGTCATTCTTTCCATTAAATCTTCAAAGATTTCTTTAATTTCAGTCATCCTTTCAGTCATGTCTCTCATTACATTTTCAACGCCAACCAATCAGTTGCTCAAGTTTTCCATTATCTCCAGGGCAATATTTAGTTCTTGTCCAGACTCTCCAGCTCTGCTGGGATCCGCTGGTCCCAAGTCCACTTTTGCGTCGCTCCCTTTGGGCTTTTGCTCAATGTTCCTGGTTGAGTAGAAGCTTCTTTATTTTTTTTTGTTTTTTGCTGCCTTTGTTTCTTAGTAGTAGTTTTGTCCATTTTTTAGTTTAAAAAAATTAATAATTTTAAAGTTTTAACCATCTTTTTGGCACTCTTCACGGAGTTCGATCAAAACACATCTAAGTCTTTCGCATGGCCACAATCCCTCCCCCCCCAAAAAAACTTTTGCATTGTTATGAACCGCATGAAATGAGCAGCAATAAACAATGAACCAGACAGTATTTAATTTTAAAACACTGCTTTTATTTCTAACTCAAACTATAATTTTAACTTTTAAACTATCCTCAACACTAAATCTATTCCCAGCTATGCACGGGTGTCTAGTGCATGTGAGTTATACCCAAACCATTACAGACCAGGCCAAAAATCACTAAGTTACTTCAAAGTTCAGTCTTTCAAATTCAATGTCGAAACATAGGCCTTTGAAATTTGATGCCCAAAATTAATCTTAAACTGATGGGAAGCCTAGTTGTGGCTGCTACAGACTCAAATTCTTCTTGCATTTCCTTTGAAAAAATGCCCATCCACATGAGCTGTGGTCATAACATTCCTGGTCCATTTGTAGGTAAGACTCAAACTGGACAGCCTCCACAAAGTTTCCAAGACCCTGGGACCAGTCCCTCCAAGTGACCTTCACTGTTAGTCACACTCAAAATGAAGCACTTTGCTTCCCAAAAGACCCTCTTGTCACAGGTCTATCCACCAAAAAAGCCCAGTCATTCTGAATTCCATATAAATGGCTGACCACAAGAGCTGGCTCAAAAGGCTTCTTTCTCTTCAGCAGTCAGTATAGTTCTCCCTTTGCAAAATCATAATGTCTTTGCAAATGTATCGAATTCTGGAACAGAGTGTGACAAACCTTCCCTCATTTCTTCTAAAGTATCGAATTATCGCTGGGCTGTGACTTGTGTTGTGCTTGTGTGAAATGTTAAATGTTAACTGTGACAATTCAGTCCCTCCTCTGTCTATACTATCCCTTAAAGATAATCCCATTTTACTTAAAAAAAAGGGGCCTGTAATCTCATATTAACCTTCATAAACCAAAGTATTGACTACAGGAGTTGGGATGTTATAGTAATTGGTGAAACAAAATTTGTAGCATTGTGCAGAGATTTTGGTCAACAAACTACAGGAAAGATATTTAGAGTGCAGAGAAATGTACTTGAATATTCCCGGGACTTTAGGAATTGAGTTAGAAGGTTAAACAAGTTCTTGTTCTATACTCACTGGAGTATAGAAGAATGACAGGAGGTTTGATAGAAGTATATAAATTATGAGGTGTATAGATGGAATAAATGCAAGTGGGCTTTTTCCCTACTGAGGTTAGGTGACATACAAGCCAGAGGACACGGGTTTAGGGTGAAAAGGGAAAAGTCTAGTGGGGAGGACCACACAGTAGTGGGAGTGTGGAACGAACTGCCAGCTGAAGTGGTGAAAATAGGATCAATTTTCACATTTAAGAAAAATTTGGACAAGTACATGGATGGGAGGGGTATGGATTGGGTGCAGGACAGTGGGACTCGCCAGAATAATAGTTTGGCACAAAGGGTCAAAGTACTTATTTTCTGTGCTGTAATGTTGTATGCTTCTATCTGCTAGAACTTTACCTCCAATCCATCTGCAATTCATTGAGATGTGGTGAATAACTTTTCAAAACATGTTAATAACTGATCTCTGTTTGACCAGAAAGTCAAATTATTCACTGGCTAGTAATTCCATCCATTGTACTTGTGGCACACAAAAACCATGCAACTATCATGAGAATACAGTAAAGGCAAGGAAGGTTTTGTCACAATCAGTACAAAGGTAGTCAGCTTCATTTCAACAATGAACTAGTTCATTAATCAAATTCATGATCACGTTAGATTTGCATTGAAGCGTAGTAAAAGCATATTAGGGTTCTCAAGTTTCCAACCATTAAAGGTGCCTATGTACTTTGAACTCAACTCTCCCACTTTCATACAAATTTCAAACTGAAGTGAGAAAAGATGTTGAATTATTTAATAGCAAGAAAATATTTAGCAGGAAAAGTGCAACAGTGATGAACTACATTCATTAAGAATTCAAACCCTATCAGCCGTGATAGAATCTCCAGTATATTTATATACACACAAACACTAAAGCAGCTAGCTTACCCTCAAACATCCAACATCTTACCTGAACCAGAATCATATTTAGCTTCCCAATGTAAACTTTCTCCTTCTAAAACAAAAAAGTAACGATTCAGTAATTCAAATTTTGAATTCAGAACTTAAGACGTCATGATTTGTACAACTTGACATGAAAACTTACCTCAATATTTACAGGATCAGATGAAGTCTTAATAATCAATCCAACAACATATTTTTTGATTCCTAGTCACAGCAGATAATAAAAATTACTAAATGATGTTATCATAAATGACAGTAATTAAGTACTGCTTATTTAAAATGTATAATTACATGCTTAAAAATTTTAAATAATGTTAAAATACAAATTACAGTGCAAATAATATTAAAAATAACCTCCACAATGCATTATTTTCAGTAAGCCTTACAGATGAGCACAAATGAAGCACACATGCAACCGAACAGGAAGTGCTGCAGAACATAACGTCTGTAGCAAGTAGTGAGTGAACAAAAGGACTTCACCAATCTATCAATTTAAAAATCACCCGTTTGTGTTAACACCGACAAAGGTTATCAAATTTTATTACAAATATAATACCCAGTCTTCAAGTGGCACTAGAATCAGATTATACATACTAAACTCAGAACACATCTGTCACCCCAAAAATGAGCAATCATGAAGTCCTTCAGATGTCCACCAACAGAATACACCATTGCAATCATCTTACAGCCTCCAATAGCACTCGCTTGTCCATTAATCCAGAGATTGGCACCAGACATACTTCAAAAGTGAGGGGGGGGGAGAAAGACAAGGGCTAATAGAAATCAGGGAAATTGATTTTGATGCCATCTGGCTGGAGGGTACTTAGAAGGAAAAACTTGAGACCATGGACAGATGTGTCAGCATGAAAGTACGGCAGAGAACTGAAATAGGTTTCCACTGTAACATCCCCACTATTGCAGTGGACAGAGGAAAGGTGGTCAATGAAGTGATTTTCCAGTCTGCTTTGTCAAGCCATCGAAGTTTAGAATTTCTCTGCCTGTCTTCACTTTATAATTCCATCACTGCTGCCCAGCTGCTCACCTCATTGCCTAGAACCAGGCCTAACATTGCTTTCTTCCTTTATGAGCCAGAAGCCAGCTCTGGAATATTTCAGAAAGTTCTTCCCTCAATTTGCCTTTTCCTAATTCTGCCAATCAATGAAAAATAAAGAAAAATTCCAATATCACAATTTCAGAGCTTTACATATTACTGATTTGCTCCTATATTACCTTTTAAATATTTGATAACATCAAATATTTATCCCCCACCTTTGCAGCCTCCTTTACATTGGGGAGAACAGATGGGGGGGCGGATGCTTCGTTGAGCACCTTCACTCTATCCATTGCAACAGCCAAAATTACCCAGTGGCCAGTGAAGTTAATTTCCATACTGATGTATCTATCCATGTGTAGTGAACTGGGATTCAATAAAGTGTGCTGTACTGTCTCCCTGCTCCTCCCCCTGGGGCCCGTACATAACCCTGGTTTCCCGCCTAAACCCAAAACCCTCTGAAGCCCATTCGTGAACCCCATCTGCCTTGTAAGCAAAAAAAAGTGTTTGTTCTTCCTCCAATTGAGTGCGAGCTTTTATCTACGCCACAATTATATTAACTTAACAAACAAGGATAGACGCATTACTCAAGTCCAGTATGCTGCTAATAGACCCCTGGTCTCCCGACACAGCTGAGGAGTTCGCATATTGGCTAGACTGCTTCCAGGCCTACCTGAACGCGACCAGGGACATCTTCCATACAGACAAGCTCCTGAGGTTGGTGCTCATCTCAAGGGTAGAGTTGAAAGGGTACACAGTCATCCAAGACTGCCCAACGTACAAGGATGCCGTTGAGGCGCTGAAGGCACCGAACAAGGTCTTAGCAAGGCATAGGCTCACCCTACGCACCCAATGGCCTGGAGAGTTGATTGACGACTACCTGCTGGATCTGCGGACCCAGGCTAAGAAGTGCAGGTATGAGACAGCTTCAGGCTGCATCTGGGAAGATGAACAGATCCAGAACACTCTGGTTGCAGGGATCCGCTTGAGGTATGTGAGGCAGCGACTGCTCGAGTTGGGAATGAAGGACGCCGCTAGCCAAATCACTGGAACGGGTCAGTCTTGAGAATGACAACCTAGAGGCCAGCAAAATCGTGTTCTCGGGTGAGCACCTCCAAGGACCGGCTACTCCCACTACAGTGACCCCACTCTAACAGCTGCCACTTCTAGAGCCCGGGAGAGCATTTTCTGTGGCAAGGGATGGCACCCACATGCCCGCTGCCCGTCCAAAGACTCTGCATGGTCCAGCTGCAGGAAGAAGGGACATTAGGCAAGGGTCTGCCACTCGAAAGAAGGTCCAAAGTTCACAGCCTGTCCCATTCCTGGATCTGATTCCAGCCCCAAGCTATTTCTCCCAGACTCGCCAGAGATCACCTGCTGTACAACCTGCCCACCTATGGAAATGGAGCGAAAAGGCTTGGCAGCCATCTTGCAGTGGCCCAATTTTGAATTTGGTGCCATCGTTATAAGGAGGGCGGACATCTTGCTGCACCATGAGGTCAGCACCAGCTTACCTGCCCAAGTCAACTCAGGACGGAGAGGGCCATTCGAGGGAAGAACACAGCATCTCCAGAGACCTGGCATCGCTGGTCCTCAACCAGAAAAGACCTCACCAGCTCAGCAACTCGATGGTAATGGTGAAGGTAAGCAGACATTCGACCAAGTGCCTGTCTGACATAGGCTCCACGGAAAGTTTCATAGTCTCACTGACTGTGCAAAAATATAACTTAAAAATGTACCCGTCTAATTACCTGGAGTCCCAGTCCGATTCGGCGCGCCCAACCCAAACCTGTCTGCTGACTGTAAGCCCATTCGACCATCGACCTGAAAGCTGCCTATCAGTTCCGAGGACCGCCCACATACAGCATTTGAGGCGAACAGTCGACTATCAGTTCTGGAGGATTCCTTTCAGTATTACCAATGGGGTGTCCATTTTCCAGCAGCAGATGGACAGGATGGTAGACAAGTATGGGTTGAAGGCTACCTTCCCCTTCCTCAACAATGTCATCATCTGTGGTCACACCGTAGAAGACGAACTAGAGCCCCAGCCCACTACCCTGCCATCACAGGCGGACCAGGAGACTCAAGAAGGCCAAGGCCCACTCAGTGCTAAGGCGCTCCATGTGGCGAGAGCCCTGAATCATATTTACAATTCTGACAAGTGTGTATTCAGGACTACACAACTGGCTATCCTTGGCTAAGTGGTGGAGAATGGAATAATTTGCCCCAACCTCGATAGGATGCACCCCCGTTAGAGCTTCCCCACCCCGGGACCACAAAGGCTTTGAGGAGATGCATAGGGATTTTATTATGCCAAGTGGGTCCCTCAATACAAGGTTCGTCCCCTCTTAAAGGCCACCACTTTCCCCCTTTCAGCCGAAGCCCAGACTGCTTTTAATTTCTTACAAAGTTACATTGCGAAAGCTGCCATGCACACGGTGGACGAGAATGTACCTTTCCAAGTGGAAACTGATGCTTTGGAGATAGTCCTGGCTGCTACTCTCAATCAGTTGGGCAAGTCGGTTGCCTTTTTCTCACATAAGCTTCAAGGCCACAAGCTATGGAACTCGTCTGTGGAAAAGGAAGCTCTGGCCATTGTAGAAGCTGTAAGGCACTGGAGGCATGACCTGGCTGGTAGAAGATTTATGCTCCTCACGGACCAATGCTGCCGCATTCATGTTCAGCAATGCCAAGAGGGGCAAAATCAAGAATGACAAAATTGCTAGGTGGAGGATCGGACTCTCCACCAACAATTTGACATCACCTACTGGCCAGGGGCCCCTAACAACCCTGCAGATGCCTCTGCACACACCAGCCAACTACGGCCCATACACAATGGGCTCTGCATCCAGGGTTCACCCGCATGGCTCATTTCATCAAGTCCCACAACTTGCCCTACTCAATAAAAGACGTCAGGGAAATGACCAGATCACGTCAAGTCTGCACTGAGTAGAAGCCACACTTTTTTTGCCCTGCAGAAGCGCACCTGATTAAGTCAACCAGGCTCTTTGAACAGCTCAGCGTCGATTTTAAGGGACCTCTCATCTCCACGAACAGAACATCTACTTTCTCTCAGTCATCGATGAGTACTCCCGCTTCCCGTTCGTCATACTGTGCCCAGACACGTCCACCTCATCTGTTAATGAAGGCCCTAGACTCTATTTTCACCCTGTTCAGGTATCCTGGCTATATTCATAGCGACCGAGGCTTAGCCTTCATTAGTGACGAGCTGCGTCAGTACCTGCTGGTGAGGGGCATCGCATCCAGCAGGACAACCAGTTACAACCCCTGGGGGAACGAGCAGGTTGAAAAAGAAAACGTCATGATCTGAAAGGCTATCAAACTTGCCCTGAAGCAAAAAGGCCTTCCTGACTCATGCTGGCAGGATGTCCTTCCTATTGCATTCCACTCAATTTGGTTGCTATTCTGCACTGCAATCAATGCTACTCCTCATGAGCTCACGTTTGCATTCGACAGAAGGTCAGCATCAGGGACTAGATTCCCAGTCTGGCTCACTAGATCTGGTCTGGTCTTTCTTAAGAAGCATATGTGGAGAAGCAAGACCAACCCCCTGGTGGAAAGGGTGAAATTGCTCCATGCCAACCCCATGTACGCCATCGTGGAGTACCTGGATGGCAGGGAGGACACCGTCTCCATCAGGGACCCTGCATCCACCAGAACAGAGGATCTGTTGCCTCAGGTGCCCCATGAACTAACGAGCTTTTTCTCCCCATGCCCCACTCAGGGCCACAGGAGACCCAGTTCAGAAGGAGAGTGAACCCCCCTCTATTGTCAAGCTTGAGCCCCAGCCCACTACCCTGCCAGCACAGGTGGACCAGGAGACTCGAGGAGCCCAAGGCCCCCTGGTGCTAAGGTGCTCCACCAGAATCTCCAGAACCCCGGAACCCTTGAATCTGTAAATAGTATTGTAAATATCTCTTCCGTGTCTATTACCGGCTTCTGATTCTTATTCTCTTCATCCACAGACCCTTAGTTCTGAAGGAAGGGGTGAATGTGAACTGGGATTCACTAGAAGTGTGCTGTACTGATGACTGGCCCCGCCTCCTGGCTCCTCCCTATGGGGCCCATATATAACCTGGTTTCCCATCTAAACCCAGAACCTCCCTGAACCCTATTCGTGAACCCTACATATGTTGCAAGCTAATAAAAGTATTTGTTCTCCCTCCAGTCAAGTGTGAGCTTTTATCTATGCCACCATGGCCTACTGTAGTGTCAAGTTGAGGCCACACAAATTGTCAACTCAGCAACCTTTATTGCAACTTGGCAGTCTCCAAACAGATAGCTAACCTCCATTTTTCAGTAACCTCCCCTCGTTTCCACAATCATTCCCTTACCCCCTCCCCACCTGTCTCACTTTACCCAATCTTTGGGTAATCTTTTCGCTTCTACATGCCATCTCCCACACCTTAGATCTTCCAGGTTCCCAACCCCTTACCTTTCTTCCTCCCATCAGGGTGCATCTTCCTCAACCCTCTTTCTATTTTCTTAATTTTCCCCCTCCCACCTACATTCACCTGTCATATTTCAAGACAGCTTCAAGCATATTAAACCATCAAGTGCAACAGGTCATTGAAAATTCATTTTCTGCATTTGCACTTGGACTTCTTCCCTACTGATATTGGTGCAGTCAGTGACGAACATGGTGAAAGGTTTCACCAGGACATTATGACCATGAACAGCAGTATCATGGTAACTGGAATCCATCAATGCTGGCCGACTATTGCTGGACACTGACACAAGAGGAATCAGATGCCGAGTACATAATATAAATATTTCTCTTCCATTTTAGGTCAGTTGAACCAATCCAATATGTCAGCATCATAATGCTATTAAACATGCAAAATTCATTAAAAGCCAATTTAACGTTTATTGAACTTCCAACATGATACAACAAATCAAATTATATTCAGCTTGACCATAGTCCCCATTTTTTCAGGAAGCAAACCTGAAAAAAAATGGTTGTCCAGTGTTATTTTTCCTAAGTGCTTATTAGTATCAGGAGCAAGGAAAGGCCAGAAGTGTTAGACTGTCAAAGTGTTTCATACCATGCACAGGGAACATTCATTCTGATTACTCACCTTCACACTGATTTCTAGGGAGAATTTTCCATCTAGTTTTTATTACATTTTCCAAGATCTGCAATGCGTAGTACTGTAATGAGATGGTAAGTCAAAATGAAAATCAAAAAATGACCAGTCTTTAATATTCAAGACTTTAAGTTAAATTCTCACAAAATGTTGCCTGCAACTTCTCTCATGGCTAAGCAAAATCTGCTCTTAAGTTATTAAAAAAACAAGACACAAAATCTAATCTACCACAAAACTTGTGAGAATCAAGATTTCATGCAATTGTTTTCACTGGCACAAAACTACAAATTTTAACAAAATCGAACTGTCAAGCAGTCCTGCTGTTGATCAGGGCTTGCACCAGTTAATAAAGTATCAAGTCTAGCTCAACAGTAATTAAGACCTACAGTGTTGTGTCTCCAACAGTTAGTGAACATGTTTTCTTGCATCTACCTGGTGTTGCTCTTCAGGAACAGCAAGACAGCCCACAGACTCATTTGCAGTGTAGTTTCCAATTTCCCAGTCACCCTCACTAATTTAGGATCCATTAATGTTTACAATAATTATAAATTACATTTGAAGTTATACCCAATTTCAACTATAGGGATCAGGGTGTTTAGTGAAAAACAATTAAATAAAAATAAGGCAAGAAATAGTACACTGCAAGATATAGATTTTGCTATTTTAGATTTGAGCATCTCAAGAACATTGCTTTAAGTTTCCAAAACATAAATGACTGAATAAATTTTCAAAGCCAAGGAAAAAAATTAGGTCTCAAAGGATTGCACAACACAGCCATTCACCATCATGCTTAATTGTGGGACAAAAATAAATTTTGTTTATTCCTCCCCACCATTACTACTTAAGACAAGTGGTCAAGAGGAATGTGAGGTTTCATGCACTTCCTACAGCAGGATAGTCAGAGATCCACAACAGGTCACGTGACCATCAAAAGGCAAGGGAGAGATTTAAATATCAATTTAAGTTAAGCACAGCAATTTTGCAGTCAACAATGGCAAATTAGTTTATTTATAAAATTTAGTATACTTCATTTGAGATTGTAAGAATGTGACATGAAGAAAAACTTCAGGTTTGTCACAAAGCTGCCAAATAGCAATCACATTTGTGAGTAGCATGATTCACAGCTATTTTGTATGTTTGGGCAAAGAGAATCCATCAGTGCCAAGTTGCATCACTCCAAAAATAATCTACTGATGTGAAAAAGAATATGAGCAATAAGAAAAATTGCTGATCCCTACAGGAGAAATATTTATATTATGTACTTTTTTTCCTCAACATGTTTATTATACCTCTTAACCCATCCCCTTAAAACATAGTTAAAGAATTCAGTTAAAGGGAATCAAAAGGGTAGACCTTGTGGAGGCCTGCCGCCAAAGCCTAGCTGTGTCAGTTGCACAGGAAGACACCCCTTTTCTTCCTATTACAATCAACATAATGGAACATTATGATTAATGTCAAATAACATTAACAGTTTGAATAAAAATGTACTAAAATAGTGATCGCATTAAACTGTTGTAATGCCAAATGTCAGCGCATAAAATTTAGCACCAAATGATTTTAAATTTAGGTATGCAAGAGATTCTTTACCTTCAGTTTTCTCTCTGTTTCCTCTAATCATCTCATTTGTCACATGATACAATTTTGAGTTTTACAAATACTGTTGACAAATCAGCTTAAAAATTAGTAATAACTGTCAGTAACAAAACAATGCAACAGGCAAGAAAACAAGGCAAACACCTTCACTAATACAAGGTCAGAACTTTGAGGAAGTTCTGTGCAGATGACATTCAACCTCAAAAATAACTTTTCAAAATGTAAACACTGCAATTACTGCAGATAGCAGACTAAAATTAGTGAAATAATGCAGACAAATTTCAATAAATATTATATTGATTTCAAACACTTGTACTAGATCCTCACTAGCAGACATGGAAAAATGAAATACATTATAAATATTCTTTTTAAAGATGCCCTAACAGTTAACCTCAAAACTTAATTAAAATAGCTGTCGGTGCTTCCAAAAAGGAAGTATTTGGAACCAAAGTTCAATTCATTCAAAATTTGATGTACTGGGCTAATTTGCAGGATTTTTGATCAAAACTGAAGCTATTACAAGATAACACCCACCACCACTTCCCCAATCAATACTATTGACAAGAATATATGTTTAATAAAATGTAATTGCATATACAATTTTTTTCAGACCTATATTATCAGTTGGTTCTGCTCAGAAATTGATATCAAAATTTGACTTTTCAGAACACGTTTCTACCCTTCCCTCCACAGTGTTTCAAATTGTACCAATAGTTGTCAACTTGCCATGCAAATATCAGACACCTCCAAAACTGTTTGATTGTCATGCCCCAAGTTCAATTAAAGATTCTGATTTCGAAGACTGCTCCTCATAAACATTTCACTTACTTTGGTATTCATATTTTGTGAAAACTCCAGAATAGTGTCAACTCTTGTCCATGCATCTGGATGCTCCTTTAAATGAGTTAATACTTCTTGAGCCATTCTTTGCTGTCAGGATAAAGTAATTCCACAAATTATTTAGAACAATTTCCCCCTCCCCAACAAAATAAAACTAAATTTATAAACAAAATATTAAATAATTAATGAATTCTTTATTGCAATTCTAAAGTTTATCTAAACAAATCAAATTAGAATATCATTGACAAATCCTTTAAAACAGTCCATGTCTCAGGGTGAACAACTGGAAAGGTTGAGAAGTATAAATGACGTGACCAATGGAAAGACCAATGCACCTGACCAAAATCAATAAAAAAATGATTGTCAGTACACTAATGTCACCAAAACTAAATGTGCTGACATACTATCCTCCTTGAAGTGCAAGGAAACTGCACATAATGTGTTGGTTTCTTCCGGGAACTCCAGTTTCCTCCGACCTTTCAAAAACATATGGGGGTTGTAGGTTAATTGAGCAATGGGGCGGGGGGAGGACACAGGCTCATGGGCCTGAAGGGCCTGCCTCTGTGCTGCATACCAAATTTTTTTAAAAATAAAATTAAATGGCTTCTAACAAAGTTATTATAAGAGGTTTCTGGTCTTTTTTTGGAGATTTTAAATTTCTTATTCAAGTAATTCATGGCATTTCCTTGCTAAAAGTGTACAAGGAACTCGTTGGCAATATCTCAAATAGAATTCTAAATACATAGAAAAGGTCAAAATTCAGATTTACTGTCAAGAGTGCATACATGACATCACATACAACTCAGATTCTTTCTCCTGCAGGTCAGGCAGAATTTCTACTCATCGGTAGTGCAATAAACTGTGCTCAAGAAAAGATACGAATTGAAGAGAGCAATGTTAAAAAAGAAATGCAAACAAACCAACAGTGCAATACAGGAAAAAAATTAAGTATTCTTCAGTTTAAATAATGTGCAAAGTAAGAGTCCTTAAAAGAGTCTGATTGAGTATTGTTTAGAAGTGTGATGGTGGAAAGATAGCAACTGTTCCTGAACCTGGCTGTATGAGTTTTGTGGCACCCATAACTCTTTCCTGATGGCTGCAGCAAGAACAGAGCATATCCTGAATGGTGTGGATCCTTGATGATTGCTTTTGCTCTGTGATGGCCGTGTTCCATGTTGATTTTCTCGAGGGTGGGGAGAGTTTTGTCTGTGATGTACTGGGCTGTTCCCACTACCTTTCGCAAGGCCTTCCGCTCAGAGGTACAAAGCCAATCAGCACACTTTCCACTATATACCTTTAGATGTTTACCAAGTTTCCAATGACATACTGAACTGCAATCTCTTGAAGTAGAGGTTTCTTCACAATATTTGTACGTTGGGTCTTCGAAAGCTCCTCCGAGAAAGTGACTCCCAGGAATTTAAATTTGCTCACCCTCTCCAGTTCTAATCCCCCCCAGTGACCACTGGATTGTACATCTCAAGTTTTCCCTTCCTGAAGTCCACAATCAGCTCCTTAGTTTTGGTGACATTAGTGTACTGACAAAAACCTCTTACTCATTCAGCCAAGTTTTCAATTTCACACCTGTATGCTGACTCATTGCCCCTTTTTATACAACTCACTACCAAGGATTCGTCAGCAAATTTGTAAATGGTGTTGCTGTTATACTTAGCTACACAGTCATAGGTTTAAAGCAGAGGGCTAAAAACACAGCCCTGTAGTGCTCTGATACTGATGGGAGATTGTAGAAATCTTCTTACCAATCCTCATTGATTTGAGTCTGGAGATGAAGAAATGTATTCTAATTTCAGTCTGAAATAACCCGTACTTCATAAAATGTGGATTCCTAATTATCTTCATGCTAGCCAGGGAAAATATGCTCAATATGTCTATCCTCCAAACAATTATGTATTCTTCAGTGAGGTAGGTCTCTATACTTGGTCTTTTCAATTTCCTCATTAGAGTGCACAAATATAAAATAATCATTAACCCAACTGTCAATTTTCACAACATAAAGGAACAGAAGTAGGTCATAAGAAATAGTAAAATATGGAATGAAGCCACAAGTAGTTGAGGCAAAAAAGCCTCAACTACTGTTTTAAGGGGCAACCAGGTCAGCACAAAGGAGAAGGGAAAAAAGGGAAATGTTGGTGAAGTTAAGTTTTGGCTCATGTTGAACATGTGCTGACATACTAGCTAAATAAGTTATTCAAAGTATGAATGTTTGTATTAACATTGTGATAGATTTAATGTTTTTCTCCTCCAGCAAATTACCTTTAGGGTTGAAAATCACTTTCCAAGAAAGTATGTCTGTTTTGAGACATTCTCTTCTTGAGCGGGAAGGTCATGTAGAGAGGCTGGAATTTTAGTGGCGCTATATACTGGTGTTAAAAGCATTCTTCAATTTGTATTTTTTTTTAAAACAAAAACTGCCCATCTGATCAACATTTTATTGCTGAACCAACATTACCAAAGATTAACGTCATTGATTGCATTGTTGTTTTTTTTGTGTGTGGTGGGGGGGCACGATCCTGGTGCTTTCTAAGTTTCCTGTTTTTTCACTCTCATAAAAGTGGCGAATCTTTGGAACTCGACCCCAGAGATCGGAGGTGGCTCTGCAATTGACTACATTCAAAGTAGATTCCTGGATTAAGGTTTAGGTCAGGAACATGGTAGAGACTTATTAAATGTATGAGCAAGCTCAATGGGCTAAATGACTTACTCCTGCTATATTCTTGCTTCACTCCTGTCTGCCAAAATAAGTGAAATGTCTGCACATCAACCATATCAACTTTTTATTCCTCAAGCTCTCTCTTAAGCTGTCCAACAGGTTACCTCTCAGCCTTGTTCTGGAAAGAGCCCCAGATGAATTATTCCTTCTTGAGAAACTTTCCTCTCCTCTTCCCCCACCCCATGTTACAAAATTACTAGAAATAAAAAAAAATAAAAATAGTAGAGCACAAAATGTAAGGCAGTGTCTTCAGTTCAGTGATTATTCGATGGTTTGAACTCAGTGCTGTCTGCAAGGAGTTTGTATGTTCTCCCCATGTCTATGTGGGTTTCCTTCGGGTGCTCCATTTTCCTTCCACAGTTCAAAAACGTTTAGGGATTGTAATTAGGCAACATGGGCTCATGGGCCAAGACGTTTGTCTAAGTTTATATTGTATTTTTTTAAATTATTATAGAATACTCAAGAGTTTGTGTTTTGATTCAAGTTGGCTAATGGATTTTGTGTTCCTTAGTAAATAGTGGCACACAGGGCTCTTCAGATCTGCCGAATGGTTGACCTGCTCCAAATGGAAACCCAAAGTGTTAAGTATAGGGAAATGGTGTACTCCTCTTGTAGGATATGAGCATGCGTTCACTTGCAAGGTGCATCTGGCTACAACTCTCACTTTAGGGAACAGGAGCGAGATGAATCATTTGAGAAGCAGACGGTGGTAGACAGTTCCAAGGAGGCAGGCAGTCAGACCTAAGAGGCATAATTGGATGACCACAAAGAGAAGGAATCAGCACAAGGTAACCCTGTTACTGTTCCCCTCAGGAAAACATATACTGTTTTAGATACTGTTCAGAGAGATGACCTCCCAGGCTCAGAATGGAAAAATTAAATAGTCAGTTTTAGTGACAAGGAACAGGTAAGAGGCTCTGTAAATAAGATCAAGACTCCTCCCACCCCAAATATAGTATGTGGTGTCAGGGTATACTTGTATTGCTACTGAGAGCTATAGCATCCCTCTGTACATCAATGCAATGGTGTCCTGCATTTACTGTAAACTTTCCTCCTACATTTGACCTCCTGAAATGCAACACTTCACATTTGTCCACATTTGCATTTCTCCACCCAAATTTTCATCTGACCTTTATCCTTTTGTATCCCGACTACTTTCCTTACCATCATAACTTCAATTTCTGGTGTCATCTGCAAACTTACTAATCAGACCATCTACACTTTCATCTAGATAATTTATAATTACAAAATACATAGATCCTAGAACACAATGGTCAGAGGAACACCCCTCCACCATATTTTGACTAAGCCAATTTATCTTGGATCCCATGTGACTTAACTTATGATAGACCTTTTCAAGCTTTACCAGAGCTCATGTAGACAACATCCACTGCCATCTCTGTAACCTCCTTAGAAACTGCAATCAGGTCAGACCAGTAAAACATTCTTTTGAAATCAAAAAGATTTGAGGAAAGATCTCCCAACACAAAGCCATGATGACTTCCTAACAAGTCCATGCTGTTCCAAATAGAACTAAATCCTGTCCCTCAGAATCGTCACCAGGAAGCTCCTGGACACGTAGAGGACAAAGGTCTGCCAAGGCCCCAGAAATCTTTTTCTTTCGTATCCTGGGATGGATTCCATTAAACCCTGGGGTCTTATCCACCTTAATATTCTGCAAGTGACTTCCTCCTCCTAAATATTGACATGCCCCAGCACATCAACGTACAAATGCCTGATATCATCATCATCATCTTCTCCTTAGTGAAAAATACAATAAAAACCAAACCAGAGGGTGTTTAGAACCAAGTAAACAACCTCTGGCTCCAAGTATAGATTCCCTCCTTTGTCCTTGAGCTACCCTTTACTGAACTAGCTTCTTACTTTTTATACACATATGAAATGCTTTGCTATTTTCCAAAATCCTATTTGCCAAGGACATCTCATGACGACCTTTGGGCCTTGTTCCCCGCTTCAAATTCAAGCACTGTTCAATTTCAGCTTGAATCGTATCCAGGTTTCCTTTTACTTTTTGACTAAACGTAATGTATCTTTTTCAACAAGGTGGCCTTTAAAGGACTCCCACATCAGCATGTATGTACCTTCCCCTCTCCCCCATCCCTGCCTAAAACTGTCCGTATCTGTCTAAAACTAGCATCACCCTTTCACCCAAGGGCCAGCATTTATCCTCATCTATAATCTTAAAGCTAGTGAAATTATGTTCACAAGGGTGAATTTCACATTTACAAGATTGTTGCTAAAAATGGAGTGTAATTGAAGATCAATTAATCAGGTGTGGGTTATTTTCTTTGAAACAAGAAAGAGATGAATGAAATACATTGGACTATGAGAGCCTCAACAAGATTAAGGATTTTCAAGATTCAATTTATTGTCATTGTAATAAGTGTCATATTACATGAAATTGCTTTTGCCTGCTGTAAGGCATACAAGTTTGCCATCAGTAGAAATTGCCTGAAACGCCTCTTACAGTCAGAGAAAGGAGAGCAAAAGAGAGATCCCCCCCAGAGTCACCAAGCGTAGATTTACCTCCAGCACTTCCACAGCCACACAGAGTCCAGACCAAACCATTGGCTACCCAAGTTCCATATCCGAACCTCCGACTCAGTCAGGAATCCTTCAGCGCCTTCGACACTCCATCGCGTCCCAGTTCCAATACCTGGTACCCCTTCAGCCAGTTTCACGCCAATCTCGAGCAGCCTGGCGTGAATCTCCCAACAAGTCTTCAACAGCCTATAGCCTCCGTGGGTACCTCACCTTGAGTCACCAGAAGCCCACCCCATGCATTGGTCTTTCAGCCATAGAGCCCCTTCACTGGTCTGCCGGCATGGTCATCTCCTCTACTTCTCAGATGGGGGATGATCTCCCCATTTTTTTGGTGTCTTGCTCCAGTCCTCCACTCTTTTGGAATCCGCAACTCCTAGTGCCTTCCACCAATCAGAGGTGCCACCATCTTGGTACAGACTCCACGGTTGCAAGATTTTAAATAAAACTGCTGTCGGCTCCTTTAAAAGGCTGTTCAAAGCTTGTGCAGAGTTGAATGGGGAGTGGACCAGCTCCTCTCCACAGGTCTGCACCAGTGGCAATAGGCAGAGATAAATAAAGAATATGGATATGCTGACAGTTTCATCGATGCCAACATTTTCTTTCACCATCCAAAATGGTTACATAATCTGCAGCTTATTACATGCAAAGGTGGAAGAGGAAGTAAACCTTGCCCCTTTTTAAAGACAACCTGGATAAATATTCCAAAAGCCAACCAATAAAGCTACAGCCTGAGTGCTAATAAATAGAAAGAATCAAAAATGTTCCTCTTTTGGTCAATGTTGTCATGGGACAAATGGATTCTACTGCTGATATGAACCAACAGTTCTCTATACATTTTAAAATATCCTTTTTTAAAAATAGGAATACCACTGTTTGGTCACAAAAGCATCTGACAATTCAGCACTACAAGTACTTTCCCAGGTCACTGTGAACAGTGACAGTCATTTTTAAAAATGAATTAGTATTAATGTTTGATTTAAATTTAATACTTTTCATTGCTACCTGTGCACCTTCTCCATGGTACAGGCAATTGACTACGTTGTCCAGGAGGTTTATATCAAGCTTCTGAGTGAAGTCCAGCAGCTGGCGAGCTGCATGGTCTGCCAAAATTGTCATTATGGCTGGCATAGATTACTATAAGAAAAAACTTGATGTAATTCCTAAATGAATTAAAAAGAAAAAAAGTTAGAATTTTCCATTTTGTACATAGCAGTAGCTATTCATTGTATTAACTTCAGTGGTCAAAACGGCAACATCAACAACTTCCAAATCAAAATGCTACCTGTTATCATTGCCCTTGCTGGTTGCATCATTACAGACTTGCTCTGTATTAACATACAGAATTGATATTTAAATTTACTATTTATTTCAGATGCAATTCTGATTGAACATAATTGCACTGTTATGATAGGAGAGAAATACTCCTCTCTTGGAGTACTTTAAAAACAGACACTTGACACAATATGAAACAAGTTCAAGTCACAAATTGCCTTGGAAACTAATTATTTTTCCAGTTGTAACCAATATAACTCGGTCACTTCCAGCCACCAGATACCAGTGATTTTGATAGCCAAAACGTTGTAAAAGCAATTGCCTTTTCCCTGCTGAGATTTTTTTTAAAAGAATAACGGCATGATTTAAAAAAAAACCAAATAAATTAGGATTCAGGTCAGACTAGTAAAACATTCTTTAAAAAAAATCAATAAATAGCCAAATTTTAATTTCAGAAATTGTTGCATGGTTCTATCTACATTTGACATAATACCCTAACGATACACTAACCTGAACCTTCAGTATATTGAGAGAAGTACAGAAGAACAAGAGGTTACCCACTCCTGTCACTATGCTGCAACTCCTACTGCAAAATACACTGTGGATGGTCAGACAATGACAGGACTGGGCTCAGATGGGATAACCCACAGTGAAATAGCCTGCCAACACTCACTGTCTAGGTTGACACTGAACAGCAACCACTTAGGCAAGATACCAGAGGATGCCCACCGATATGGAACAGTACCCCCAGTACGAGTCAACATCTTCAGGAAAGAAGTAAACTGGAAAACACGTTGGCAAATGTACACAATTTAAGTTGTAATGCACAAAATTGAGTCAATACAAAAACACTACAACTTATAGCAACTAAACAGGCTGAAAAATTATCTATACTCAGAATGGGAAGGAAGAAAATTACAAGTCTAAAGGCCATCAGCTTTATTGTTGCGCAGGTTAAACATTCTGAAGGATATCAACTACAATTCCCCCCCCCCCCACCCCCAACAAAGTATGTGAACATAACAATACTTTGGATGACTGAAAGTTCCTTAATTACTCAGTAAGATTTATACAACTGGACAGAAACGATGGAGAAAAGAATAAAATCACAGACAGCATCTGTGGAAAAGCAACAATGTTTCTGGTCCGCTGCAAATGGTCACCAAGCCCAAACTCTCTTTCAGAGCCGCTACTTGACGCGTTTAGTGTTTCCATCATTTACGTTCACTTATAGATTTCCACTATCAATTATATTTTGTGTTAGATCCCAACCTTTACTTTAGTTTATGGGTCTACTTTGAACCAAATGATTTCCCCATACGTCAATCACAACAAGAATGGGTGTAAATTTTGCGGGTTTGGGAAAACCGCTCCTGTCCTACTGATTTCACTCTGTGATTGTTAAAACTTTCTGTCAATAGTTGTCGCCCAGTCTTTTACAATAATTGTCCAGAGACAATGCCCCAACTTCACTCGTCTGGCCACATACTGAAAACGACACAAATACCCAAGACATGACTCGACGAGTGTGAACTAAAAACACTGACGACGCGCGAAATTTGCAATGAATTAATAGTGAATGGCAATAGCGTTGGCCAGGACTGCGCCTGTCCGAATCCCCCCCCTCCCGGAACTGGGAGCATGAGGGCCCTCACGTGACCCGACACGGCCGACGGGCCTCGGCCGTTATTTCTGGAATGTTCTCCTCCTGAATTAAACCACCCCAAACGCCAAGCCGGGCAGATTCAGTCAAGGTCCACACAAACAGTGTCCGAGAGGAACGGGGAGGGAGGGGGAGGGGTGACTCGGGCGCGCGGTCCCCACGCACAGCGGCTCCGTGTGGTGGGCGCGGGTCGTGCAGGCCTCCCGCTCAGTCCGCGGGGACGGGGTCGAGGCAGGCCGCAGCGCGCAAGACACATCTTCAAACTTCTCAGCACTCACCCGAAATGGTTGTTGCCGTTAAACTGTAAGCCTCCACTTTAAATGAACGAATTCCACCATGCACCGACTCGGCAACCTTTCTACAAGTGTTACCCGACACGCAGCAGTTTGGTTGAACGGGGGTGGGGAGGGGGGGGAGGGGGCAAGAAGGGGGGGAAAACAAATGGCGGGAATTTAAAAATTACAAGCTCACACAAGGTCGCCTCTTCTCTCGTCTTCGTTTCGGACCAAACTCAAGTTGTTTTTTTAGGAAAAAAAACAAAGGACAATACTTGCGCTAATCGGTCACAGTTAAGAACACTCGCTCCTCTCCTCAGCAATTTTGTTAAACTGCGTGTTATTAGTTATAACCAGTTAGCAAAAAAAAAACTGGAATCAACCGCCGTGACATATGCTTGGATTCGTTTTCTCAGAAAGAATTTCTTTTATCCCTTCCGATTCATTTTTCGTGGCCGTTCCTGTCGCAGGCGGCCTTGCACCGTCAACCTCCAAACCTTCTCTGGCAAACCTAGTAACCGGTTGTAACCGGTTCAGACTGGGAGATTCCATCTCGGTTCGAGTTTTCTGCCGATAGGGCGTCAGGATCGCAGAGCAGTCCCGCCGCGTGACGTCACGTCGCCCAGCGCCCGACGTGTGTCTCCTCGCTGAAGCCTTGACGGTCTGCGCGAGCTGCCCGGGAAAGAACGGTCGGGGGCGGCCACGGGCGCACCATCTCGAGCGCGGCCGAGGAAGGGCCGCAGGCGTGAGCCGCGTCAAATAATGAAAGGGAGAAGCTCACACCCCTGAGTTGTTTTTTTCCCCCCAGATGCTCCAAGTTGTTTAAAAATACCGAAGATAAACGTATACCTTTGGGAACAGTCACTATCCCCATTCAAGAACTCTGACTTAGCCCATGATTTATTATTGAATATGCACTTCTGTATTGCAGTGTGTCTGCACTTCTGGCTTGGTTTGAGAATCTTAGCTGGTTGACACAAATGCTCTTCAGGGTGTGCCACTTCAACCAAGTCCAACCCCTGGCTTTCACGTGTGGCATAGCTCACTGACAGGAGAAGGGGCCACTGGCGCCTTGAAACCAGTTGCTCTGGACAGATGGGGGTCATTAGCTCATCTAGGAGAGGGAAAACTCCGATTTCAAACCCTCGCTGCCTTGTGGCTAAACCCACTTACTTAGAAAGGCTTTGGGAGTGAATCCCAAGGAAACATCCACAGTCGGAGTCCCGAAGGATCCCACTGCATGGGCCACAGACGGATTTTCCCTGGCTTACACCCTGGTGAGGCCGCTCCAGCTCCAGCTTCATTTTGCTTTCTTTGCTGATGTACAGTTTGGTACAGTTTTTTTTACCCTACCGATAAATAGAAAGTCTGGTTGGCCCATAGAAAAAAAGAATCCCAGGGATGTATGTGATGTATGTACTCTTCAACAATAAATCTGAACATTAAACTTTAAATGTTAATTTAAACTGAACTATTTCATCATACTAACTTGCTTACAAATTGGTACAAATTGATCTTTGTTTTCATTGTAACTCTGATTCAGATTTATTGTCAGGGTACATACATGACATCTCATAAAACCTTGAGATTCTTTTTCCTGCAGGTGAAGCAGAATCACCACTTATTGGTAGTGAAAAAATTGACTCAACGTACACATGTAGAGAAATGTAAAGAACTGACTGTGGAATTCAGAGAAAAAAAATCAATAAAGTACGAAAACAAAGGTCCTTAAATAATTCCCGATTGAGTTTGCTGTTGAGAAGTCTAATGGTGGGGGGGTAACAGCTGTTCTTGAACCTGGTGGTACGAGTCCTGTGGCACCTATACCTCTTTCCTGGTGGTCGCAGCGCGAACAGAGTATGTGCTGGTGGTGTGGATCCTTGATGCTACTCTCTGACAGCTGTGTTCCCTAAAGTATTCGATGGTGGGGAGGGTTTTGGCTTTGATGTCCTGGGCTCTGTTTACTACCCCTTGCAGGGCTTTCCACTCAGGAGTATTGGTGGCCCCATACTAGACTATGATGCAGCCAGTCACCACACATCTGTAGAAATTTTCCAGGGTTTCCAATGTCATACCAAACCTCTGCAAGCTTCTGAGGAGGGTGAGGCAGTGACGTGCTTTCTTCACAATGCCATTAGTGTGTTGGGTTCAGGAAAATCCTCTGAGATAGTGACTCCCAAGAATTTAAATTTTCTCACTCACTCCATCTCTGGTTTTCCCTTCCTGAAGTCAACATTCAGCTCCTTGGTTTTGGTGACTTTTTTTAATGTATCCAATTTCCAAATAATTGCAAAACATTTTCTTCCTAATGCTAATTTTAACAAATTTCAATTGATAGATTGATAATTTCAATTAAAGATTTGTACCTTGAATATTTTCTAGTAAAAATAAATCAGGATTTTACAGAAAAACAACTCCTGTAACTTGTTCCAAAAAAGTAACCCATAGTCACCCAAAAAGGTTACACATTGGAACATGACCATGTTGAACAGCTTCACCACATCCAAAACATTGATCTGATAAATCTGATTTCAATCTATTCAATTTCTGTGGTGTAGGATATAATTGATGTAAAAATTGTATTAAACTAATCTATATCTTACATTGATAGTCATACAATCCCTACATAAATTTTCCAACATTTGTTGGTCTATTGTAATATTCAAATCTGTTTCCCATCTCTGCCTAGATCTATATAATCCTAATTTGTTCCTGCTTGTAATAATGAATATCTCAAATAAATATTTTTTAAACAATCCCTCTCCAAATAAGAAGTTCTACCTCAGTACAGCTCGACTGAAACATTGTTGGTCCCAACTTATCTCTTAAATATGCTCTTAACTGAAAGAAACAAAAAAGAGTTTAGAATTTTTGTTTCTCAATTGCTCAAATGACATTAATTGACCTCTTTCGAAACAATCTTCCACATTAACAATCCCTTTACGGTACCATATATTTAAAAATGAATTATCTATTGAAAAGACTAAAAGAGGATTAATCAATGGGATTTTAGGTGATATAGGCCCTCCTCCAATATCCTGATTTATTTTATTCCAAACATTAAGTAAATGCTTCAATAATGGGATCTCTTTATCAGCACCAACAGTTTCGATTTCCATTTATATATAATTTTTTCTGCTTTCTTTTATCCTGTTTTATTAATTTCTATATTAATCCATGTTGGTTTTCTATCTTTAAAAAATTAAGCCAGGAATTTCATCTGTGCCACTTGATAATAATTCCTAAAATTGGGAAGCTGTAATCCTCCCAATTTGTATTTTCATGTTAACTTTTCTATAGAGACTTGCCATTTAACCTTTCCAAAGTAATTTCTTTATTTGTTTATTCAAAACTTGGAAAATATTTTAGGGTATTAATATCAATAATGTCTGAAAAAGATATTATATCCTTGGAAATATGTTCATCTTTATACAATTTACCCTTCCAACTAAAGTTATAGGTAAATTTATCTATTTTTTAAAACTTCCTCAGCCTTTTCATGTAAAGATAAATAATTCAATTTATATAAATTCTTCAAATTACTATCCGTATGTATTCAGGTTTTGGTGAAATTGAATGCAAGGTTGTGGTTGGTGCACCATTCAGCCAAGTTTTCAGTCTCCCTTCTCTATGCTAACTCATCACCCCTTTTATATAACCCACTACCGTGATGTTGTCAGCAAATTTGTAGATGGTGTTGATGTCGTATCATGCCTTACAGTCATAGGTTTATAGAGAATAGAGAACGCAGCCCTATGGTACTCCAGTACTGATGAAGATTGTGGAGGAGATGTTCTTATTGATCTTCACTGATTGTGGTCTGCAGGTGAGGAAATCGATGATCCAATTACACAGTGGGGTGTTGAGTCCCACGTTTGCTGATCAATTTTGAGGGGATAATGATGTTAAACACGCAAGAGCATCCTGATGTAGGCATCTTTGCTATCCAGGTGTAACAGGGCTTTGTGTAAAGCCAATGAGATGGCATCTGCCATAGACCTGTTGCTACGATAGGTGAATTGGAATAAATCCATGCTGCTGCTCAAGACAGGAGCTGATATGTTTCAACACCAGCCTTTCAAAACACTTCATCACTGTTGATGTGAGTGCCACTGGTTGATATTCATTTAGGCAGGTTACTACACTCTTGGGCACTGGTACGATTGACGCTTGTTTGAAACAGGTAGGTTCCACGACATGCTGGAGTGAGATGTTGAAGCTATCCATGAATACATTGGCAAGTTGGTCAGCACATATTTTTAACTCATCACTGTAACTTGTGCTCACTGTATGAATGTTAGAAATATTAGACCTGTACTATAATATATATGCGTAGGCTGATTAACTTAAATTCATTTAGCCTTACAAATACCATCCAGAGCATCACAACCTATCAGTTATCAATAACTATATTCAGTTTCCACATTCATCCCTAGTAGAATATTATGACAAACTAGGAGGATTCACAGACTGATTAATAGAGTAGCAATCTGACTGGCTATGATATAAATCTATGCTGTAGTACAGTATGATGGTTCATATCTTGCAGTTACGACATTGGCAGATTTGACCAGCATATGCACTGTGAAACTGACAACTTGTTTGGGATTTCCACACATGCAAAACTTAAATCCCAAATATGCTTTCAGACTGTCAACATACATACATACATACTCATCACTGTTCTGCAGTTCACTCTTTTGAACTAAAAATAAAACGGACACATTAGCAAAAAAGAATAAATTTGTCACACTGTAAAATGCTTTATTGCTACCAAGTCTACCATATTTTAGTTTTTAATGTTGCAATAAGAAAAACAAATTTCTGCTTCCAAAGACTTTTTTGACCACTAAGGTTTTTTTGGAATATCCTGAGAAGAACCACCAATTTATAGATTTGTGCAGGACACAAACTGGCTATTCAGCCCACTGTGCCCATGCTATCCATTGCACTGACCTAGGTGAATCCAATTTACTTTATTCTGTTCATAGCTTTGGTGATTCAAGTGTTTGTTTATGTCTCCCAAATGTCATGACTCTTGGCTCCAACACTGAAAAAAATTCCTCTCAGATTCCCAAAACCTACTAACTCCCACCCTAAATCCATATGTTTTCTTTTCCTTGACAACCTTACTATGTGAAAAAGACTTCCATTATAAACACATCTTTTCCACCCAAAACTCTATTTACCTCCATCTTGTTACCCACCAACCTTATCTGTTGCAGTGGAAAAAAATCCAGCCTATCCAGTCTCTCTTTAAAATCATATAATATTTCAATTAATCCAGTAAAGATCAAAGGAGTGCAGGAACCAGAATGGACATGTCTTTTTTTATCACTCTTAATTGCACTTTTGTATCAGATTTGGCTGTGAATTAATTCAATGTAATTCAACTTTCACCTGTTCTTTATATCATTTAAGAGGGCACACAGTTTCTACCATTGTTCACCTTTGTGTTATCATCATGAGATCACACTTCCAGCAACTTCATGGGAAATTGTTTAAAACCTAAACATGTAAATGAAAGTCCAATCACAACAACATTTCAACAGAGGGCTCACTGCACAAATTCCATTGCCTTTCTGCATAGATCTCATAAGCTATTGGAGTTTTTCCAAAATACAAAATTCTTACTAAACATCTTTCTTAGACTACATTTCAACATCGAACCAGCTGGAAAGAAATTAGAGATGGCAAAGTCTCTGGCCCTGTTACTCCATCTTTACTTTATGTGAAAATGTGCCAACAAAGTGTGCAGTTGTCAATGTAACATGTTTATTGAAAGGATAAACTGTGTAACTAAATATCAGCCTGGCAATACAAGAGAGTGCAGATACTGGGAATCTGGAGCAAAAGAATCAGCTGGAGGAACTCATCAAATTGAGCAGAATGAGTTGCAAAAAGAAATTGTCAACATTTTAGGCCAAGTAAAAGGGGGCGTGGCATGATGGCGTAGGTGAGAGATGTGGGTGGACATCTCTCACGACAGATTAAAGAAGAGTCTATTTTGAAATACCCTTCTAACTGTATAAAAGTTTTAAGAAAGCATTATAAGAAGAAGCAGAAATAATTATGAAAAAGTAGAGCTCAAACGATGAAGAAACCGATTTAAAACAATCGGTAAGTTTGGAAGAAGTGGAGCCTACCTCAGAGCTGGATCTGGGGAATTTGAGTAATGCTCCTCGCCCCCAGCGACAACAATTGGCGACTCCAAGTGTGATGCTGGCACCAGCGCCATAGAGCTCTGGGGAAGATGGAGCTGACATCAAGCAATGTTCTTCCACTGAAGCTGAAGAAGTAGTGTGCATACACACTATACCGAGCATTTTTCTTCTCGCGGGAGGGGCTGGTGCTCGCCGACCCACCGAGACTGGGCTGGTAGAGGATTGACCTAAAGCCCCATGGGTGGGGGAAGTAAAAGAGTAACTGTGGTGGAGGCTGAAGAACTGGGGGCAGGAGTTACAGAAGTGGTTGGAGCTGAAAGCTCAGAGGAAGAACTGGAATTTAGTGAGGAAGAAGAAGTGTTTGCAGCTCATGGTCGGCCTACAGCTAAATGTAAAAATTATTTTGAACAACAATTTCAAGCAATGTCTCAACAGATTTCTTTGGGTTTTAAATTTGTGAATAATAGCTTTCTAATGTTATGGAAGATATAGCAACTGTTAAAGCTGATGTAGCAAAACACACTAAAGTAGTGGATAAAGTACAAGAGAAGGTTAAGAAGATGGAAGATAAGCTGGAGGATTGTGTTTGTGATATAGATCAATGTCAACAAAAGTTGAATACCTTTGATGATTCAGTGGATGGAGAATAGAGAAAAATGATTTATTGAAGAAAATTAATTCTTTGGAGACTTCTGGAAGATTACGAAGGCTCTGAACCAGTAAATTTTTTTCAAAAATGGATTCCATAAATTTTAGGATCAGATTTGTTTCCAGATGGGTTGGAATTGGATAGGGCAGGGGTTCCCAACCTTTTTGTTGCTCTGTACCCCTCTGGCATTTTTATAGGTTCCCTTGTGTATTGGAGGATTTAAACCATCTTTTTTGCTCCTGTGAGGCTGAGAATCAGTAACCTGCTTGAGACTCAGCAGACATAAACTAAATTCCACCATGGGGCCCAGAGATGCAATTATCTGACAAAAAGACATTTAATCTTTCTGCTTGTTTTGATCACAGTCTTTCAGGCAGAGATCTCACCTTGACGCAAAATAAACCATTGTATTCAAAGTGATAAGCTGAAAATTATGTTATTCAATAGAAACCTAGGCATGCTAGCTTGCTCGCTTATCTTTCTGGGAATAGATGGTTGAGTAAGCAATTTTTGGGTAATATAAGCCATGGTCCTGCTGCTGAAGTTGGAGACTCTCCGAGAGGTGGCAACATCTCTCAGCAAGAAGAACTTCTAGAGTCCAGCCAACGTCCCGGTCGGGGGAGGTAGAGAAGCAGCTACCGGTGCCCTGACAACCTACTACAAGTGTGCGGTTGTTGCCTCGCTTCGGCAGTTGGGACCAGTCCAGGCGTTGATAAGTATAATTGGGAAGAGCTAGCATATTGTAGTTTGAAATCAGCTTTTGAATTTGTAATAAACATTTATATAAACTGAACTGCTCTCGGTGTGTGTGTCTATTTTCTTTCGGTAGCTCAAACACTGTGACCAATCTAAAATGAACAAAGTGAGAGGTACAAGTTTACCCAGGACACCGTGTACCCCTAAAAATTAAGGATTAAAAAAACACGGCATTGTGCAATCTGACTGCAGATTACAATACCATGTATTGTACAGTAGTGGTTATTCTCTCAGACCCAATGTACCCCCTGAAAAATGCAAATGTACCACTGGGGGAACATGTACCCTAGGTTGGGAACCCCTGGGATAGGGCCCACAGAGCAATTAGAAGGAAACAACTGCCCAGTCAGCCACTTCGACCTGTTTTGCTGAGGTGTTTACATTATCAAGACAGAGAACCGATATTAAGATTGGCAGTTCAAAATGCCCGACAACATGGAGACCTGTTGATGGTTCAGAATAGAAGAGTGTTCTTTTATGCGGACCTTAGTCAAAATATTATTAAAGAATGTCATTTAATTTGGTGAAAGCAGTCCTCTGGCAGAAAGACTATAAATTTGCTTTTAGATTTCCTGTAGTTTTAAATGTTTTTTTTATGGGGAATATGAATCTTAATTTTTTGATAATGTTGGAGATGCATTGATTTTTGCCAATTCTTTACCTAATTTTAAAAAGGGTCAGTCTTCATCTTCTAAGATGCAAAAATCAAATGGAGTTTCCAGAGAGAAGGATAATGGGGTGCAGAAGGAGAAAAAGTAGAAGCACAGAAAGACCAGAAGGAAGAGATGCAAAAGAAGGAATGTAGTGATTCTGAAGAGATATCTATTGATGAGGAGCAAGTGAATAAAGAGTTGGAAGAAGCTTATCATACTTGAAGTTTTTGTTTATACTGTTTTGCTAGTTCTGTTTGGGAGAGGTGCAAAATCTCATTATATCTCAAACCAAAACCATTGGTCACTTAGTGGCTTAAGCCACCACCTGTGTCGTAGAGGGGTGGGTAGTACATTAAGTACTTTGTAGGGTTGGGAGGGAGGAATTTGTTTTTGTTTTGGGGATGGTTTTTTTCTTTCTTTTTTTACTTTGTTGAGATGTGGATTAATTTGAGTATGTTCTATGTCGATGGGGATCCTGCTACACAGGTTAGGATGGTTGTGAAATAAGATGGCTAATTTAAAATTTGCTATGTTTAAAATGGATGGGCTCAATAATATGATTAAAAGAAAAAGACTGTTAGCTTATATTAAAAAAATAAAGCTTGATATTGCATTTTTGCAAGAGACTCATTTAACTGAAAAAGAACATCAAAAATTAAAAAGAGATTGGGTGGGTCAAATGTTTGCTTATTCTTTTAATTCTAAAGCTAGAGGTGTGATTTTGGTTAATAAAAACTTATCATTCAGTTCTGAATCTGTATATGAATCAGTAAGAAGAGTTTTAGTAGTAAAATGTAAAATTTATTCAGATTCTTGGATACTTGTGAATATTTATACACCCAATGTTGATGATGAGATGTTTTTCTTAATTTGCCACAGTCCTATGATTAAATTATTATTGGGGGTGATTTTAATTGTTGTTTTGATCCTTCAGTAGATAAATCTGGTAAAATGGTACCTAGAACAAAGATGGCTAAAAATTGATATCTTTAATGAAAGAAGTGAATTTGATTGATGTATGGAGGAGATTAAGCACAAAAGAGATGGATTATTCATTTTATTCGGCTCAATATGATACATATTCTAGAATTGATTTTTTTCTGTTACCTGTTCAGTTATTATATAATGTGGTATTGCTTGAATATGTCAGGAATTTTGTCAGATCATACACTTGTTTTATTGACATATTCAAAAACAGAAAAAAATGAACTCTGTCATTGGAGATTTAATCCTTTATTATTAAAACGAGGAATTTTGTAAATTTATTACTGAACAGTTTTTAGATATAAATAGTCAGTCTGTGGATAGTAAATTTGTATTATGGAATGCATTAAAAGTATATTTAAGAGGCCATATTATTAGTTTTACGTCTAAACCTAAAAAGCAATATTTAGTTGATACAGATACATTAGAGAAAGAAAGAAATATTCTGGAAAAAGAATTACAAAGAAATCCATTTGATAAAGAGAAAAAAGTACAATTAACCTAAGAAATTGAAATTTAATACATTACAAACTAATAGGTTTGAACGTTTATTGCAAAGATCTAAAAAAATACCTGCAAGCTCACACCAAGACACAAGAGAAACTTGTCCGTGAACTACTCTTTGCAGATGATGCCGCTTTAGTTGCCCATTCAGAGCCAGCTCTTCAGCGCTTGACGTCCTGCTTTGCGGAAACTGCCAAAGTGTTTGGCCTGGAAGTCAGCCTGAAGAAAACTGAGGTCCTCCATCAGCCAGCTCCCCACCATGACCACCAGCCCCCCCACATCTCCATCGGGCACACAAAACTCAAAACGGTCAACCAGTTTACCTATCTCGGCTGCACCATTTCATCAGATGCAAGGATCGACAATGAGATAGACAACAGACTCGCCAAGGCAAATAGCGCCTTTGGAAGACTACACAAAAGAGTCTGGAAAAACAACCAACTGAAAAACCTCACAAAGATAAGCGTATACAGAGCCATTGTCATACCCACACTCCTGTTCGGCTCCGAATCATGGGTCCTCTACCGGCATCACCTACGGCTCCTAGAACGCTTCCACCAGCGTTGTCTCCGCTCCATCCTCAACATCCATTGGAGCGCTTTCATCCCTAACGTCGAAGTACTCGAGATGGCAGAGGTCGACAGCTTTGAGTCCACGCTGCTGAAGATCCAGCTGCGCTGGGTGGGTCACGTCTCCAGAATGGAGGACCATCGCCTTCCCAAGATCGTGTTATATGGCAAGCTCTCCACTGGCCACCGTGACAGAGGTACACCAAAGAAAAGGTACAAGGACTGCCTAAAGAAATCTCTTGGTGGCTGCCACATTGACCACCGCCAGTGGGCTGATATCGTCTCAAACCGTGCATCTTGGCGCCTCACAGTTTGGCGGGCAGCAACCTCCTTTGAAGAAGACCGCAGAGCCCACCTCACTGACAAAAGGCAAAGGAGGAAAAACCCAACACCCAACCCCAACCAACCAATTTTCCCCTGCAGCCGCTGCAACCGTGTCTGCCTGTCCCGCATCGGACTTGTCAGCCACAAACGAGCCTGCAGCTGATCTTCGTCCGCGAAGCCAAGCCAAAGAAAAAAAAAAGAGGAGAAAGGGCACATAAAGTCTTGGTATGGTAATTGAAAGCTGAGCAAGCATCTAGAACAATAAATGCTTTTGGAAAAAATTTTGAGAATTTCATATAAAACCTCAGAATATTAATGAAAGGTTCAAAGAATTCTACAAGAAATTATATACTTCAGATTTTGAACAAGATCAAGTTAAAATATATATATATTAAATAAATTAGTATTACCCATTTTGAATGAATGGATTAGTGAAGAATTGGAGAAATCAATAAATCTTAAGGAAATTATGTCAGCTCTTAAATCAATGCTGAATGGTAAATCTCCAGGAGAGGATGAGTTTACTAAAGCATTTGACAGAAATTTTCAGAAATTATTGTTTCCTTTGTTTATTGAAGTTTTAGAGCAAACTAGAGAAACACAATCTTTACCAAACTCTTTATTGCAAGCTATTATAACAGTTATTCAAGAAAGATAGGGATCCTTTGAATCTAGAGTCATCTAGACCAATTTAATTATTGAATGTTGATTATAAACTTTTGACTAACATTCTTGCTAATAGATTATTTCAATTTTTACCGATGTTGATTCATATTGATCAAGTGGGTTTTATTAAAGGTCGTTATTCTGCAGATAATATAACTAAATTAATTAGTTTAATTAATGTTTCACAGGAGAAATCCAACTTATCAATAGTCTTATCATTAGATGCTGAAACAGCATTTGATAGGGTTGAATTGTGTTTTTTATTTAAAGTGTTGGAAAAGTTTTGATTTGGACCAATGTTTATAAGTTGGATGAAGGAAACATATAAATACCCAAAGGCTAGAGTTGTGACAAATGGACTTTTATCTGAGTTCTTTAAGTTAGAAAGATCAACTAGACAAGTTTGTCCTTTGTCACTGGCATTATTTGCTTTAGTGATAGAACCTTCAGCACAGTTAATAAGGCAGGATGGTGATATAAAGGGTATTAAAAAAGGATTGGATAAATTTAAGATTAGTTTATTTACTGGTGCTGTGTTGATTTATTGAACAGAACCACAAGAATCATTTAAAGTTTTACAGGAAAGATTAAAACAATATGCAGAACTATAAGGTTATAAAGTTAAATGGAAGAAAAGTGAACTTATGCCATTGTCTGAAGCTGATTATTATTCTTGTAAAGATGTAACATGGTTTAAATGGACAGATCAAATGAAATATTAAGATTTAAAATAGGTAGATATATAAATCATTAATATGTTTTAAATTATTTACTGTGGCGGTGTGAGCAGTGAAAGAAACATAGCCACCACGTTGAGGGTTGTTCACAAATGTTTTTATTCAGATTCAGCACGCCCCTTTAAGGGCAGCAGGAGCTCAGTCACCTGGTGCATTGTGACATCATAATCGCTGCCCAGGGTGCGCGCTGGAAGGGATGCTGGAGTCAGAGAGAAACCTCTGATGACGCCATTTCCCCATGGGTGCCCCGCCACGTGGCAATACAAGCGGGGCCAGTTTGCCATGAGGATGTGCACTGCTACACAATCCCCTCCCCCCCCCAGAAATGACTACACGTCCTGTCGCTTTGGCAGCCAGCCCCAGCGCTTGGGCACGGCCATCTGCACCGGCTGTGATGTCCAGATGAGATGTCTTCAGGCGGTCCACCATAAAAAGTTTCTCTCCCCCCAATGTCCAGGGTGAAGGTTCCACCGGACTGGTGCAAGACTTTGTATGGCCCCTCATACGGTCATTGTAGTGGTGCACCTTGTGGTCCCCTATGCACGAAAATGAACTGGGCCGAGTTGAGTTCTTTGGGGAGATGAAACAGCCGGGTGCCCTGGTGTGCCGAGGATGAGGGAGCTAGGGAGGCCAGTTGCCTGCATAGGTCCGCCAGCAGGATGGGGGCTTGTGTGTGTCACTGGACCTTGGAGGTCTGGCACCTGGTACAGTTCTGCCACCTCCTTCTTCAGCTCGTGACCATCTGCACAGTTGTCTTTACCGCTGGGTGAGTGAGGTCATGGATCAGACTGAAGACCTTCACCCTCCAGTGCGGCGGGACCACTAGGCGCAGCGTGCCTATTGAGACGTCGCAGACTAATGTGTCCGGGATGCTGGGCACCTGGACATCCTTGAGTTTGAGGCCCAAGATGGCGGTCCACAAGGCCTGCATCTCTGCATCATTCCTCTGTGCCTGAGCCAGTTGTTTGTAATCTAGGCCGGGTGCAAGAGTGTTGATGGCTGGACGGGAGAGCGCATCCGCCACTACATTGTCCTTGCCGGCCCTGTGTCGGATGTCGGTCATGAACTCAGACACGTACGAGAGGTGGTGCTGCTGTCTGGTGGACCATGGATCCTTGGCCATTGCCAGTGCTTGAGTAATTGGCTTGTGATCCATGAAGACTGTGAATGGCCTGCCCTTGAGGAAGTAGTGGAAATGGCGGATGGCCAAATACAGCGCCAGAAGCTCACGGTCGAAGGCGCTGTATTTGAGTTCCAGTGGACGCAGCTTCTTGCTGAAAAAGACTAGTGGACGCCATTGTCCATCGAGCCACTGTTCCAGAACACCCCCCCCCCCAACTGTCGTAGCTGAGGCGTCCACGGAGAGCGCTGTGTGCACCTCCAGCCATGGGTTCACCAGCAGCGTGGCACTGGCTAGAGTCTCCTTTGTCGTGATGAAAGCCCTGTCTGCCTCCTCTGACCATGATAAAGTCTTCTCTTTGGTGGCCATGAGCACGAACCATGGGCACATGGTGTGCGCGACTCTGGGATGAAACGATGGTAAAAGTTCACTATCTCCACGATCTCTTGGAGGCCTTTCAGGGTGGAGGATTTGGGGAATTGTTGAACAGCCGCTACCTTCTCCAGTGCCGGTGTGGCTCCAGCTGCCAAAATGGTGTGCCCCAGGAACTGGAGGGACTCCATGCCAAACTGGCATTTGGCCGCTTTGACCATGAGGCTGATGTCTGCCAGCCGGGCAAAGAGTGTGCAGAGGTGGGCTTTGTGTTCATCACAGCTACGATTGGCAATGAGAATTTAGTCCAGGTAAATGAAGACAAAGTCTAGGTATTTTCCAACTGCATCCATGAGGTGCTGGAATATTTGGGCCATGTTCTTTAGACCAAAGGACATATGCAGGAACTCGAAGAGGCTGAAAGGGGTGATAATGGCCATCTTAACCATGTTGCCTGGATGCACTGGGATTTGATGGTATTCCCGCACAAGGTCCACTTTGAAGAAGACCCGTGCGCTGTGGAGGTTGGAAGAGAAGTCCTGTATGTGGGGCACCAGGTACCTGTCAGGGGTGGTTGTGTCATTCAACCGACGGTAGTCCCCGCACGTTCTCCAGCCCCCAGATGATTTTGGGACCATATGGAGCGGCGATGCCCAGGCGCTGTCTGAGTGCTGGACGATTCCCAGTTCCTGGAGCCTGGAGAACTTCTCCTTTGCCTGCTGGAGCTTCTCGGTGGGGGGGCCCTGTGTGTCATTGTGGTGGAAGACCCCATGCTAGGGCAGGGTGGCATTGAACCGTGGCTCTAAGATGGCGGCGAATTCGTAGAGGATCTCATCAAACTCGTCCCTGGCGGTGGCTACAGTGGCGATTTTGTGCCTGCGGGCTTCTGCTGTGTCCAGTCGGGTAGAGTGGAACGTTCGGGTGTCCCTGTAAAATATATGTGTTATTTGTATCCGAAATATGGTGAAGAATTTCGGCAGCTGTCAGCAGTATTAAAAAATCGACTGGGGGAACATTGTCTGCATGGGATATTGATAAAGCAAAACAATTACTACGGGAGAAGGTGATAAAAGAAAATAGAGAAAGCATATACAAGAATGGAAGGAAGAGGGACTGAAAGAAAGGTAAAAATCTAAAGAAAGAAACTGGAGGGAAAATGCAAGTTGTAGAGAGGAAGCAGAGGACTGGAGCAGAGCACCAGAGGACAGGAAGATTCTGTCCTGTATGAGAAGGAGAAGCAGTGGAGATGACCCGCAGGGATGGTGACCACGATGGCAGACCAGTGAGGGGGCTCTGTGGCTGAGGGACCAGTGCATGCAGCAGGCTGCTGCCAATTTGAGGCAAGGAACCCGTGGAAGCTGTGAGCTGCAGGAGACTGCTGTCGGGAGGCTTGTGCCGGGCTGCGGACTACTGGAGACTGGCTCAAACTGGATAGAGGGGTACCTGGTATCAGAACTGGGATGGAGGAGGTGCTGAGGGCACTGAAGGGTTCCTGACAGTGTTGACCGTTCGGATCTGGAGCCTGAGTTGCCATTGGTTTGGACGGGACTCTGTGTGGTGGCGGGGGCTGTAGAAACACTGGAGGCGAATCTACAGGCATTTGGTGACTCTGGGAGGGGGATCTCTCTTTTGCTTCTCTCTCTCTGATTGTGAGACTGTAAGAGGCACTTAAGTAATTCCTGCTGGTGGGGAATCTGTCTGCCTTGAAGCAGGCAAAAAGAAATTTCATGTAATATGATACTGTTTTACTTCTACGATAAAAAATTGAATCTTGGATAGTGTTATGTACAAAGGAGGGTGCACCCAAAGACTAGAGGTCCTGCAGGCTAAGTGTGAGTAGGATGACAATCAGGAGAGAAATTGGAGACAGGATGCGAGCAGAGCTAGGCACCAGATGGTTAACAAACAGAAGGTGATAAAAGAGGGCCCCAGGGACCGAATGTCAGGCATGGCAAACCTATTCTTGCAGAATGATGAGGATGAGGAATCAAAAGATTCCTGTGGGCAGGACCACCCCCTTATGTACCCCAGCAGCCACAAACCCCGCCATAGCTACCAGCCCCAATTCTTGCTATTTACGATAAAGAAGGAGGAGGAGTAGCTAAACAAGATTTCAGACTCAGTTTTGATGGAGAATTGTTGCTCATTTTGTAAAAAGAAACTTGAAGAAGTTTACCTCCTACCTTCCAGGCTGCTCGAGCACTTTTGTTTGTGTAACGATACTGTACAGGGTGTGGGGAAGAAGGAGTTTAAAAAAACACAGCAATTTGAAACTTGCCCTCTAGAAGGAACCTCCTCTTTTACAAGTATGCTGCAATGTGTCTGAAATAAATATGAGATCTGTTTCACTATCGCTTTGTAGAATTAAATTGACAGACCCAGATCACAGGTCAACTGCTCCCAACAGAAATAAGCATCCAATGGGCTTTGTTAACTACATCAGATCAACTCAAAACGTGTATGCGGCTCAAATCCAGGACTTATTTTCCCTGTGCCATTAAATTTTAATTCCTGACAAAAGTATGAAATGGAAGGGGCCAATGCGAACACCGCAAGATCTCATACTGTTGTATGAAAAATTCAGATAGCACCAGCCCGAGCCAGTCGATCAGATCAATATCATACTCAGAGCTCCAGTTAATAGTTTAAAGCAATTTATTGCCTGGAATGTAAGCCCTTCCCAAAGAAACTGCACAGGAATTTTGGGAACACTTGATTGTTGCATACCAGACTTATGATGGAGATCAGATCAGATTTAACGATGGCCAGCCCGTGGCTCAATTTAATGCAATTCTTATGCAATGCTTACCAGAGAAAACTGCATCATTGGTTAAGGCTAATTTAAACTGGTCAAATAATACCAAAGAACAATCTAGATGAGTGGTGATGACCTTCTGGCTGAGTAATAATGAGGGAGCTGAGGCTCCTCTGAAACCCCGGATGAAATACGAATTTCTCTTAAGAATACTGATGAGAGATGATTGGGCGTATCATGGCAAACCAACACTGGTTTCTGTTCAGCATTCTTACCAGCCTCAGGGGCACAAATGATTCTGGAGACCCTGGCAAGGCCCCCAAGATACACCTGGTAATTGCACCCAACCACTATCCACTCATAGACCACCACATTGCCGACATATCTGTTTTAAGTGTGATGGAGAAGGACATTGGCGCTGTGAGTGCACCTCCTTTGGAGAGGTTGATTCCTGTCAGGCATCTTTTACTATTAATGATCCAATAAGGGGTCAGAGATTCTTCCCACCTCCTCTCTGGTAACGTGAGGAAGGAGTGAGGAACCTATCATTACAATAAAGGTGCAGGATGTCTCTCTTCCATTTTTGATTGATACGGGAGCAACTTTACAAGAATTCTCGCAGAGCATTGATGTATTGATCGACGCCTCAAGAAGTCCATGGCACCTTCCAATGCCATCGTCCGCAAAATACTGGAGAAATAGCAGAGGAGGCACGGTCAGTATCACTTTATTAGGTAGGATAAACTAACTCAACTACCTTCCATACCACCTTACATCAGTCAGTACAAGTTTACATCGAGCGTTCAGTGGTTGCTCTCCTGATATCTAATCAAACAGGCCACATGACTCAAGCATGTTTGACCCACTATGAACTCTCTCTTTTATGAACCCATATCCAACCTTCCACAACTGCACTACTGTTAACCTGGCAGCCTTTTTAACCCTGCCTCCAGATGAACTTGAAGAACTAGATTATGAATGTTTGCAGTGTTATCATCTTTTGACTTTTGGCACGACAAGATTTAATTAGTCTCATTGTTGGAGCTATGGCTCAGTTTATTGACAGGTCAGCCTTCGTTGATAATACAGGCCAACACCGTTCAGGTTATGTCATTGTCCAAAATTCAGATGAAGTAGTAAAGGTGGCTGCCTTCCACCATTTTGTTTGCCCTTATTAGAGCCTGCATAAAATGGAAGGGAATGTCATTTAATATTTATGCCCATACCAGGACCCTGTATCCCTTGGGAATGTTTACTCAGATTTACTGCAAAATACTGCTGTGATAAACGGTCCCTTCAGAAAGCGATAAACTGCTTATAAATAGAACTGTTTTGCCCGATTAAAGGGATGTAGCATACCTTCAGGGGGATGCCCCTGCTAATTTGTTTTAAGTTCTGGAAACAATGGGGGTATGCCAGAGATCCAGAAACTGAATTATGAATAATTGCTGGACAATTTATATACCTGATTCAATTTACCTGTACTGCTTAATTCTATACATGCAATAACACATTTGGGTAAGGAAAGAATGGTAGGAGTGGCACACTAATTTGAGAAAAAAGGGACAGGAATGTATTATCTGTCAGCAAAATAATCCTGATAAAGGAATTAATTGCCCTCCAGATAGACATGAATGTCTATCATTTGAATGTATAAAGATTGATTTTATTGATTTGCTTAGAGTATGTAGCTATAAGTATTGTCTTGTATGTCCCGCATCGGACTTGTCAGTCACCAACGAGCCTGCAGCAGATGTGGACATACCCCTCCATAAATCTTTGTCTGTGAAGCCAAGCCAAAGAAAGAAAGCCTGTATTGATCTACCTCAAATATTTTTCTACCTCATGTCTTGTAAAAAACGGAGGCAAATTTATATTCTTATTTATATCTACTTTATGAATGTACAAACTTAGATAAAGGTATAGAGTTCTCCATGAATGAAAAAAGCAACCAGTGGATACAAGGCAAATTCAAAATTGTTACTTGCTATTAATAGGTTAGCTGGCCAGGGTTTTTGTTTTTACATCAGTAGTACTACGTGTTCTTGCAGAGAACCTTCAAAATTAATGCAATTTAGAATATTTTATCCTCCCACAATTTCAGTAAACATGGCAAATGTTTTGGCAATGAAGAAAATCCAGTAATTATGCACACTCTATACTCCCAAATCCAAAACTATCTCCAACACACAAATTAATGTAAACTTAAATCATTTATAAAGAAGACAAGACAGAGGAGTCCAGCAAACAGGCTTCTACTTTACATGGTCGCAGCTCTTTGGTTACATTGACAACCCCAATATGACAATTACACTTCCATTCATATACGTTATCTGTGTTTAAATATTAGGAATTTTTTAAAATGAATTTTGCTAATTATTTTAATAACAGCTTAAAAAGATAGCCAGGCTCATCAACAGTGACAGTGCTGATGCAGCCTTGGTGTGACATGACCTGTAATCACACACAATACCTCAGGACTAATCTTGCGAGAAAAATTGTTTTGTTTTTCAAGTTCAAGTTTGGAAATCAACATTGAAATTTCATTTTTTTAATTGCATTCAATTGATCCTTATACTGCAAAGCTGTTTGACTTGGAGCATCTTTTAAATTTATTTTTGCGTCTTCCAACTTTATTTTTAAAGTCTCAACCTGCCCCAGATAAGTTTTTAGATCCTCTAGCATTTTTCATATGAAAGGGACAAGTAATAACGTTAATTAAATTCTTGAGACCTTACATTCACAGGCAAACAACACCCAGAGGAAAGGGAAGGACAATCCAGAGAGATCAGGTCGCAGAATTTGGCCAGGAGACACCTCCAGCAGTAAAGGTTGAGGGGAAACCTTGGGAGATATGTCACATTGACTGCAAAAAGACATATTAGTGGACAAGCTAGAGTCCTGATCAGGTTTCTGAGTGGTGAAAATGGACAATTGTACTTAAGTGTATTTTGGGCACCCTTGTAATGACTAACTTGGTGAAGGAAAAAGAGAAGTCAAATCAGATAGCTAAACAGGAATGGCATGTCAATACTTATTTACGCATGCCCCATGTATGTTGAACCTGTGAATTTATCCCGCTGTTGGATCTCTACCCATATACCAACCCATAGTAGTCAAGGTGTTCCCTTGGTTGTGATACCCTTTAATGATACAGAACATTTAACATGGCAATGCCACTCTAACTGGATTCTGAGGGTTTAAACTAGTTTTGCAGGGGGACCCATGCATGGGAACCAAGGTGAAGAAGCAGGTAGGGTTGGCACTTAAGCAAGGGCAGTTGGTAGGGAGTTTGTATGGAAGGACAGACAGACAGGGAAAAATTGCAGCCATGGGGAGCAACAAGGATACAGTGTCAATAAATAAATAAAGGGTTAAAGGTTTTGTATTTAAATGCACACAGCACAAGGTATAAAATGGATGACCTTGTATTACAATTACAGATTGGTAGGTATTATGTGTGGACATCACAGTATAGTGGCTAAAGGATGGATGTCATTGGAGCTGAATGTTCAAGGATACATAGTGTAAAGAAAGAATAGGCAGGAAAAAGAGGTAGTGTGTCTGTTGGTAAGGAACAATATTAACTCATTGGAAAGAGGTGACAGGATCAGAAGATCATTATGGGTTAAGTTAAGAAATGGCAAGGATTAAAAAAAATTGTTGGCTGTGATATACTGACCTCCAGGATGTGGACAACAGACTTCAAAAAGAGATAGAAAAGGCATCAGAAGGATAATGTTATGGTAGTCCTGAGAGATTTTAACATGTAAGTAGATTGGAGAAGACAGGTTGGGACTGGATCTCAATAGATAGAATTTGTTAGAAAACCTACAAGATGGCTCTTTAGAGTAGCTTGTTGATGAGCCCTCGAGGGGATCAGATGTACTGGATCGGCTGTACCACAGATGATTAGAGTGCTTAAAGTAAAGGAACCATTTAGAGGCAGTGATCATAATACAAGTTCCATTTGAGATTTAACTTTTTAAAAATATTTTATTGATTTTAATAAAGAACATACGAACAAAAAAGGTACAATTCAGTAAGATAATATAGACAGTTACACAAACTAAATAAAATATTTGTATAACACTAACATACATAAATTGTAAATCATATCCATAATTCATATTCTAGATCAGGGGTGTCAAACTCAAATTCACGGAGGGCCAAAATTAAAAATTTGGACTAAGTCGAGGGCCGAACTAAATATTTATTGAAATTTTTCAACAACATCTGCATGTTTTCTCTTCTTTCAACATATGTAATGTTAAACTTTAGGATATAATTTTAGGAGGATAATGTTACAGGTCAGGAGTAGGTAGCTCAAGTTCACCCTTTGCTTGAGCTGAGGGAAACATATTTGGTCCCTGTGGAGCTGTAGTCAGCATTCACAGGCTGTGTCCATTTTGGCCTGCATCAGGACTCAGCATTTCCTGCTCACTCCTCAGGCGCTAGGCCTCTATTCACCCTCGACCCACCATCCCTCTACCTGACCAGTCCTTTACCCAACCTCTACTCACCCCTCACTCCACTCGCTCTGCCTCTACCCACCCCATGCTATACACGCCCCTCTACTGCCTCTCCCCTCAACCTGTTCCTCCCTCTTCCCGTCTCTCACCCTCTAATCACCCCTCCCCTACTCGCCCTGCCCCTCCCCTTTTACCTCTTCCCTATCCACTCCTCCTCTACTCATCCCTCCCTCTAACTGCCCCTCGCACCACCATAACTTCCCCTGCCCATTATTCCTCACCTACACCCTCTGCCCACCCACTCAGGCCCAGCGCGCTGCCGATCAGCCTTTGCGGACAGCCACCATCTCTCTTTTCACGTGCAGGGCCGAACCAGCCGTCCCTGGGGTCCGCGCGGGTGCAAGCGCTGAAGGCCGTGGCGACCGGGAGAAGTGTGCTCGTGCTGTGGAAGGGCCGTCCGGTGCCAGTCACGTGGGGCTCGCGCTGCCTGGGGGCCATGCGCAGCCTGCCATGCCCGTTGCACCGACAGGAAATCACAGGCGCTCGCCAATCCGCCGCACCGCTCGACAGGTGGGAGAAGTGACTGGTTGTGCGGGGAGCCTTCCAACTGGCTTGCCGGCTGATGACATCGACAGACTTCTCGTGTTACAATTTCTTGTGTTACAATGGGGAAGCATGTGCAATGAAGGGGGAGGATGGTGGGGGTGACATTACCAAAAAACAGCATCGGCTCTCGCTGCAGGGCGGGCCACCTCTAATACATTTTTGAAATGATCTTGCGGGCCAAATATAATTATATTGCGGGCCAAATTTGGCCCGTGGGCCAGAGTTTGACATGTGTGTTCTAGATAGTCCTGTATATGCCTTTTTTAGAAAAACTCTAATAATGCAAAAAAAAAAGAAAGGAAAGAAGAAAAACTCAAACCCCTTACCTAACTGCGTTGCCAGATGCTATATATGATTGGTTTTAAAAGAAAACTTTAAAAAATAAAGAACTTGGAAAAGATATGAGTAGACAACTTAATTACATTGGAATAAAATGATAAAGTAAGATAGTGAGTCATAAATGACCCCCATAACTTCTGGAATCTTTTATCTGACTTATTAATTGAATAATGAATTTTAGATTTAACAAGGAGAAACTAATGTCAGATGTGTCAATATTTTAGTAAAGGGAATTACAGTGGTGTGAAAGAGGAAACATTCGTGTGAAAAAATATCACAACTGTGGCTGACAAGGTAAGTCAAAGCAAATGTGAAAGCAAAAAGAGAGGCCATACAAGGAAGATAGTGTGAAGATAGAGGATTGGGAAGTTTTTTTAAAAAAAGATGAAGTGTATAAGTAGGCTAGCCAAAAGAGGATACAAAAATATTCTTCAAGTATATGAAGGATAAAAAGTGAGAGTGGATAGAGGATGAGTAGAAAACTACACTCGAGAAATAACAATAGGGAGATTCTTCTGTTTGATTCATTCATATCTTAAAGCTAACTTGTTATGTGATTATCATGACAGATCATAGTATAGTTTCATTTGCTTTTTTGCTTTTATCTTCAATAGTAGGGTATATAAAGGAAAAATAAACCATATTCAAACACTCATATTATTATGAAATGATAAAATGAAGGAATGTGAAAGAATAAGTTTTACAAATATGCTTAACAAAGGGTTAATGGATTAAGTAGAAAAATAGAGAACCTGCTTGTGCAATGATGGGAATATAATTGCCTTCTTTACATCTGTGCCGTGAGATAGTAGCCAACTTCACAAAAATGTCAATAAACCTTGGGTTCAAGACACCCTGACTTTCTCAGACATTTGAAGACATTACAGAGTAACATGTTATAGTAAACACAAAATGCAGATGTGTGAAACTTGTAAGGGTCTCATGCAGACCCCTGCCAAAGATGTGTATGAAAGTATGATAACAGTCTTATGTTTTGAGTGGAGGGCTCAGTGTAAAGAATGAGTTACTAAATTCTTTCTTAAATCCCTTTGCTTCTGCTAGCATTACAAAGGTTAAATAAGGAAACTAGTATTTGCTTAATTAATTCTGCTGTTTTCTGCTGTTTGTTTTCTTACAGTGTGGGCTGACTTTTACAGATGGGGCCAGGGAAGATAAGCGGAAATGGAGGATATGCAGGTTAGGGCTGAGTTGATAATAAGGGAAGAAAGCGGACATTTCAGATGATCTGGACTGGAAGACCTCATCCTGGGAACGGATTTGGCAGAGATGGACAAAATGCGAGAAGGAAATAAAATCCATGCAGGGGACTGGGTGTGAGGAAATGTAGTCGTGGCAGTTGGTGGGTTTATAAAATATGTTAGTGGAAAGCTTGACTCCCAAGATGGAGACAGAGAGATCTAGAAAGAAGAGAGTGTTGATGGAGATGGACCAGGTGAGCTTGAAATCAGGGTAGAAGTTGGCAGCCAAGTGAATGAAGTTGCCAAGCTCATCATGGGTGCATGAAGCAGTCCAAATGTAGTCGTCATTATTGCGGAGGAAGAGTTGATGGGCCTTAACTCTGTGCGCTTGCAGCATGGATTGCTCCACAAAACACATAAACAGGCAGGCATAGCTGGGACCCATATGGGCACCCATGGTTACTCTTGATTTGAAGGATGTGAGATGAGTCAAAGGAGAAGTTATTAAGTGTGAGAACAAGTTGTGCGAAGTGGATGAGGGTGGTGGTGGAGGGTGACTGGTTGGGTCTCTTGTCCAGAAAAAAAACCAAAGTGTTTTGAGACCTTCTTTATGGTGGATGAAGCTACAACTCTGTAATGACCATGACATTGTAATTCCAAGTACTGATCCAGGTTCTTAAATTATCTTTTTTTTTAAAAGACTTTATTTAAAATTTTATAACATGAATACAATAAAGAATTACATTTAAATAAAAATAGAAAAAAAGAATTTAAAAAGGTATGATTACAATATTACATCAGAAAACTACACAAAATAACCCCCCCTCCCCGTTAATTGTAACACAATATTAATAGTCTAACTTAAAATTAGTCCAACCCTCCCCCAAAATAAAGTGAAGAGTTAATAAAATTGACAATATTATATATGAAAAAAATACCCACTTACAAAAAAAAGAGATAAAACTTAACCTAAAACAATTCTAACAACAACAAAAAAAATTGTCAATTCTAAAATATCACACTTAAACATATATTTAAATCAAACTTAAATGCATATAATTAGCAAACGGAGTCCACTTTAACTTATAAAAAGACATCTTATCCTGAATTGAAAAAGATATCCTTTCCATGGTCAAACAAAATTTCATTTCCAAATACCACTTATCTAAAGTTAGTATATTTCTATCTTTCCAAGTAAGTGCTATACATTTCTTAGCCACAACTAAAGCTAAATAAATAAATAAAATCTGATAATCCTCTAAACCTAAATCGATTAATGATTGCATGTTCCCTAATAAAAATATATCGGGATATAATACAAGATGGATATTATATAAACTGTTAAAAACAGATTGAATACCTTTCCAAAACTGTTGCAATCGATCACAAAGCCAAACAGTATGCAAAAAAATATTGGCCGTCTGATCACATCGAAAACAAGAATCCAACTTACTAAAACCAAATTTTTTAAATTTCTCCGGCGTTAAATATAGCTGATGAATAAAATTATAATTAATCATCGCTAGTCTAGCATTAATTAATTTCCGAATACTATTCTGACAAATTTCCATCCAAGCTTCTTCAGCTATTTTATGTCCTAAATCTTTTTCCCATTTCAACTTATCTTTATCCCAGTCTTTTTTACTATTAATTTCTTGTAAAATACAATACAAATCAGATATATATCCCTTTTTTGGTATTGAAAGTACATATTCTTCAAAACTAGATTCAGGCAATAAAATCATATGTTGACCACATAACTGTTTTACAAAAGATCTTAATTGATAATATACAAATATAGAATTTGCACTAATATCATATTTCGTTTGCAATTTGTCAAAGGAACAAAAACAACCCTCAGAAAAACAATCAGATAATTTTTTTATTTCCTTCTTTTCCCATTGTTTCAAAGTGGCATAAGAGACCGTAAAAGGAACAAGTTGATTATTATATAATGGCAATCTTCCAGAATATATATTTTTAAGTCCCAATTTTTTAAGTTTACTTGTCCATAAATTCAATAAATGTTTCAATATTGGCACATCATAAGTTCGTAATAAATTTTTATTCCATCGAAACAAAAACTCATGAGGAAATTTTTCTAAAATAACCGCCATTTCTATCTTTACCCAACTAGGTGGGTCGTCCATATTCATTAATGCACTAAGAAATTTGAATTGAGCTGCTTCATAATAATGCTGAAAATTCGGTAATCAGGTTCTAAAATTATCTGATTTACACTTAATATTCTTTGCTTTAAAATAAACATACCCCAGCCATCAGTCTCACAGTGTCCATTCACATATCCCATTCTGTCCTTCCATAGAGTTACTTGCCCTAACATCTGCCACCCTGCAACTCCTCCACTTGTTGCTCTGCTACTCTTGTTCCCATGTTCCTGCCACTCTGGTTTAAACCCACCTGAAGTAGCATGAGCAAACATTGTGATGATATTGGTTCCTCTCCAATTTAGGTTGCCCTGTCACTCTTGTACAGATCCCACCTGCCTTGGAAATGAGCCTAATGATCTCTATATCTGAAGCCTTTCCTCCTACACCAGCTCTTTAGGCACAAATTGAATTTCACTATCTTCATATTACTTGCTTCACCAGCACATGGTACTGGTAGTAATCCTAAGATTACTGCAGTGAACTGGCTCCTCCCTTGGCTCCACCCTCACCTACCCCAATGTAAACCTTGCTTTTCCTGCCTTACCTCAGATTCACCTGAGGATTATTGTGTCTACTGGCCATTGATTGTAAGCTATTAAATGTGTGTTTGTACTCCTCACTTGTCTGAGTGCAATCAGTTGTGTTACAATTTTAATAGCTTAACTTTGAAGCAGTATGGAAGCCCTTTTGAAGCCAGGCATGCTCCAGGTCGACCCTCTGTGCCCAGAGGCCCCAGAGGAATTCGCCTACTCACTGGAGTGCTTCCAGTCCTACCTGACGGCCACTCAAGATGTTTTCAACTCTGATAGTCTACGGAGATCTGCACTTCTCTCTTGAATCGGACCCAAGGGGTTCGCTCTCATCAGAGACTGCTACTTACGAATCTGCCATAGGTTTGAAAGCCCACTACATGAGGCCTCAGGACAATGTGCTGGCAAGGCACCAGCTCTCTCAACGTCGGAAAAATCCGGGTGAGTTGTTGGACAATTATGTCCTTGAACCATGGGCCCTGACTAGAAAATGCCACTGTGAAGCAGTCACGGCCCAGGTAAGAAAGGAGGAACAAATCCGGGACTCCCTCATGGCAGGAGTGAGGTCGAGGTACATGAGGCAGTGACTGCTAGAGTTGGGGGAGAAAGACTTAGCCAGCACTCTGGAACTGGCGAAAGCACTCGAACAGGCCCAAGTAGGAGCTGACAACCTCATGGCGAAAGTGGCACCTTTTCAGAGGACCAGATCATTGGGGCATTGGTGGTCCCCGCAGGCCCAGTGCTGGCTGCTGTGGCCACGCGTGACCAGGGAGACTAGTTCTGTGGACAGCCACAGCATTCCCATGCCCGATGCCCCACGAAGGATACAGTGTACTCAGGATGCGGTAAACAAGGGCACTAGGTGAAGATCTGCATGGCTAAAGGCAACCCAGAGAGGGCGACCGTATGTGTGTGACCCCCGAATCAGCATTCAACCCATGCCTGACTCTTGAAGTGGCAGCCTCAGCCTCTCTGTATGGCTCGCCACCAGCATCTTGCTGCACCTTATGGTGAGACCCGCCATTGGAAGTAAAGCATTGTGGAAAGCAAAAGCAGTCATCTTACCGCGCCTTGAGGTCGACATCACCTAGTCCTCCTTTGGATCAAGATGGAGGACAGCCATCCTGCTGCGCCTCTTGGATGACACCATCTTGTCTGCCCGCAGGCCAAGAGAGTCACCCATCAGCATGGGGAGAAACAGGGTTTCCAGAGCACTGGTATTGGTCGTCCTGAATCAGGCAATACCTCACCAATTAAATAACTCGACTATGAAAGTGAGGGTAAATGGACACTTGAATGATTGCTTGGTAGACACTGGATCCACTGAGATCTTTATAAACTCTGCGACTGCTCTGCGGTACAATTTAAAAGTGTACCCAATGGACTATCATATTTTCCTCACTTCGCACTCGCACTTTGCGATGATCCAGGGGTATTGTGTAGTACATCTAACTTTAAAAGGGGGGAAATTTTGTAAGTTCAGATTGTATTTACTGAAGGATTTGTGTGCTTTTGTATTGCTGGGCCTGGATTTCCTGTGCCACCTTAAAAGCATGACCATGGAGTACTCTGGCCCACTTCCTCTAATCATGGTGCGGAACAGAGGGTCCCAAAAGCTGGACACCACATGCAGTCTCTCCACCCTAAATATTGATCCCCCCACTGTTTCCGGACTTGACTCCCAATTGCAAACCAATAGCCATAAAGAGTAGGCAATACAGTGCGGGGATCGGGAATTTATTAGAGCCGAGAGACAGTGGCTGCTCAAAGAGAATATAATTGAGCCTAGCAACAGCTCATGGAGAGCCCAGGTAGTAGTTGTAAAAGGGGAAGAAAAATCCATGTTAGTGATTGATTATAGCCAAACAATTAATTGTTTCACATTCCTGGACACATACCCACTCCCCCAAATTTTGGACATGGTAAATGAAATTGTGCAGTATCGGGTCTCTTCGATCATTGACCTGAAAGCTGCATACCATCAGTTACTGATCTGTTCCGAGGATCGCCCCTACACAGCATTTGAGGATGACGGTCAGTTTTGAAGGGTCCCTTTTGGCACTAATGGGGTCTTGGTCTTCCAGAGACAGATGGACAAAATGGTCCATGAATACAAGTTGAAGGCCACCTTCCCTTACCTCAACAACGCCATCATTTGTGGACACTCTCTGGAAGACCACGATGCCAACCTCCAGAAGTTTCTCCACACGGCCAAGGCCCTGAATCTCACATACAATTCTAGTAAGTGCATGTTCTAGATTAAAAAATGCCTGGTGATCCTGGGCTGCGTGGTGGAGAATGGTATAATTGGCCCTGACCCCAATTGAATGCACTCCCTATTAGACCTTCTGATCCTTAAGGAGGTGCCTAGGCTTTTTCTCTTACTACACCCAGTGAGTCCCTCACTACATGGTTAAAGTCCGCCCCTTCTTAAAATCCACCTTCTTCCCATTATTGGCTGAAGCCCAGGCAGCTTTTGACTATGTTCGGAGCTACGTCCCAAAGGCCACCATGCTTGCGGTGGACGTGAATTCACCTTTCCATGTGGAAATGTGATACCTCTGACATAGCTCTGTCTGCTACCCTTAACCAGGTGGGCAGGCCAGTTGCCTTTATCTCCCACACCCTACAAGGTTACTAGCTTTGGAACCCATGAGTGGAGAAAGAGGCTCTAGCCGTTGTAGAGGCCATCAGGCACTGGAGGCATTACCTGGCCGGCAGAAAAATTACACTGCTCACTGACCAGTGATCGGTGGCATTCATATTTAATAATGCAAAAAGGGATAAAATAAAGAATGATAAGATCATAAGTGGAGGATTGAGCTCTCCATCTCCAATTAGGATATAGCATACAGGCCAGGTACTCTCAATGAACCTCCAGATGCCCTGTCTACGTGGAATGCCCTGATGGCAGAGGAGATACCCTCTCGATCAGAGACCTGGCAGCTGCCAGAACTGTGGATCTGATGCCTCAAATGAGCCAGGAACTACTGAGTACCCCACCCAGGGTTTCAGAGGACGCTGTTTGGGAAATTATCCAGAAGAGAGCCGGAGCCCTCAAGACTCAGTAATCCTGTACTACAGGGGGTCCAGGAAGTTCAGGAAGCCCAAAGTCCTCCAGTACTGAGGCGCTCGACCAAAATAACTAGTTCCCCGACAGACTTAATGTGTAAATATTTGTAAACTATTAGCATTTTTTGAACGTATGATCTCTGTTTTTCACCCACAGGCTCTATTCTGGGGTGAATGCAGTGAACTGGAATTCACTGTGTATTATTCAGATGGCTGGCTACACCCTCACCTACCCCAATATAAACCCTGGTTTTCCCACTATACCTTAGATTTATCTGAGGACTATTATGTCTACTAGCCATTGATTGTAAGCTTCTAAAAGTGAGTTTGTACTCCTCACTTGTCTCTGAGTGCAATCAGTTGTGTTACAATTACAACCCTAGATGTCCTGCTTTTTAAACTTGTTCCCTCACTCCCTGAAATCATTCTGATGGATCACATCTCTCTTCCCATCTATGTCATTGATACCAATGTGGACCACAACATCTGGTTGCTCTCCATCTTCTCTCAGAATGTCCTGTACCCAATCAGAGACATCCTTGATCCTGACACCAAAGAGGTAATACGCCATCTGGAGTCTTGCTTGTGGCCATACAAATGTGTATCTCTGCCTCTAACTATGGACTCTCCAACCACTGCCACTCTACCTGACTTCACCCTTCCCTGCTGAGCCTCAGAGTCAAGTCATGGTACCACTAATCTGGCAGCTGCTGTTTCCATTTTATGGGTTAACCCACCCTCTACAACAGTATCCAAAGCAGTATACCTGTTACTGAGGTGAATGACCAGAGGGGAATCTACACAACCTGCCTTGTGACCACTAGGAAAAATAAAGTAAAGTTAGGTTGTTTCTTGGGTTAAGGGTGAAAGGTGAAATGTTTAAGGGGAATATTAGGGGGAAATTTTTCACACAGAGGGTGGTGAGAGTGTGGAACTAACTGCCAGCAGAAGTGATGGATGCAGGTTTGATTTCAACATTTAAGAGAAATTTGGATAGGTACATGCATGGGAGGGTTATGGTTTGGGTGCTGGTTGATGCGTTTAGGCAGAATAATAGTTTGGGTTGAAGGGCTATTTCTGTGCTGTCGTGTTCTATAGTGTTTTGACTTTTTTATCTGCATGAGACTTTTTTTAATCTTTTCACCACTATCTGTATCTCCTTTATTTCATGAGCCTCATTTCTGTTTGTCACCCCTTTTTGTGTATCTTTGTTCATCTATTATTGATCTATGAAGATGTTTGTGTGTAAAGTGCCACTCCAGTCACCTAATTGTGATCATGCATGGCTACAGACACAAAGTGCATTGCAACCAGAGTATTAACGTAAGAATTTAGAGCAAAACATAAAACAGTACAACACAGTAAAAGACTCTGGCCCATGGTATCTGTGCCAAATGTAATGCAAAATTAAATTAATTCCATCTGCTTGCACATGGTCTACATCCACCCTTTCCCTACCAGTTAATTTGCTTGTCTAAATGCTTCCTAAACATCACTCTCTGTAGCAGTGACAGTGCTAGTGTTACTCCTGACCTCTAGAGGAAGTCAGAGATGAGTGGGTTGCAGTTCAGTAGATACAAGATGGATGCCTCCATATGGTTATGAATGCTTTAGCTAATAAAGTATTGTTGTTTTAAAAGAACCCAATTCTTTTCATTACAATAAAAGAAACATCACATGGTACCAGGAGTGGAAGAAACACTAGAAGTGTGCAGAATGTGCATTAATCATTAGCAGAAGAGAAATGGAAAGTGAAGATTCCTGATGCTGTAAATTGGACTGGAAATGAAGACCAAGAGTGGAGATTATTCAAACAATGACTCAGGCTGTACCTGCAAGCCACTGAAGTCGACAGCAAACCTGACGCATGGAAGATGGTTCTGCTACTTACAATGGTGGGACCTCAAGCACTATAGGTTTTCAATACATTTGCTTTTGCCAAGGCAGAAGACCTGGGCTTGTTTGACAAGGTTATCGAAATGTTTGATGAACACTGTTCACCGAAGAAAAATTAAATATTCAAAAAGTATGTTTTTACTCACACATGCAGCTGCAGGGAGAGAGCTTTGATACTTTTTTAATGCAAGATTCAATGATTCATGATCAAATTGTGTTTAGAATTATTGATAAAAAGTGAGAGGTTGCTGCAAGAGACAGAGTTTACCTTAGCTGGAGCTGTGAAGATATGCCATGCCAGTAAAATAGCTCTGCAGTATGCAAAAGATTTGGTGAGAGTGCAAAAGCCAGTGAAAATAAAGGCTTAGCTACAGCCACAATGTGTGACAACACACATAAACAAAAAAATGAAGTATAGGAAACAACAAAAAGATGGAGATATTCAAGTGCAAACGATGTGGTACACAAGCTATGTAAAAAATCTGTAATAAGTGCAAAGGGCAGAATCATTGTTCAAACAATGTTTTACAAAAGGGAAACAAAACAGAAGTGAAAGTTTGCACACTATACATTATAGAAGAAACTGCCCTCAGGAAGATTATAATTGAACAGACACTAAACAGCCAAGTGTGAACAGCGTCGAGCAGGACAAGTAGACTGTATCATTACATACAAAGGGAAAAAATATTCTTTTCAAGCTGGACACATGGGAAAAGGTCAATTTGATCTGTGACATCAGGGTAATGAAGATAAATCCATACATCCATGCAAATTCTGCACTGCTCAAAGCCTACAATGGATAGAGCATCGACATGAAAGGAAAATGTAAACTCAAGGTGAAACTTAAGATAGAGAGCACCACCTCAGATCACAGTAGTCCCAGATGGGACATGCATCACTAGTGGCAAAGCATCTGAAAACTTAAGCTTAGATGAGAGAGTTTACACACCAGGGAAACTGATTGTGTTAGCTGATGCATTGTCCAGGGCAACAACGCAAAGTGAAGCACATAATGAGAGCTCCACAGAGACAAATGTGAATCTCCATGTGAATCTGATCATTGAATCTCTTCGTATCTGACATGAAATCCAAATAGACCACAACTGAAACCAGAAAAGGCCACACTTTTGTAAAAAGTCGTCAGGAATCTGAATGAAGGATTGCCTTGAGGTGAGTCAGCCATACTACAGCATCAAAGCTGAGCGTTGTCAATGGGCTTCTACTCAGACAGAGCAGAATTATCATTCCTCAATTCACTGTGATGGGAGATGCTGAAAAGGGTGCATGGGGGAGGGGGGTGGAACACTTTGGAATGGAAAAATGCAAGAAGAGGGTCAGAACTGTTTACTGACCAGGGATAAATGCTGACATCAACAGGATGGTTTCAAGCTGTGAGATCCTGTTTGAAACACCACACAAAGCAGACAAAGGAATCCATGATAATAACTGACTTACCAGCAGATCCATGGTAGAAAGTTGGAACTGATCTGTTCCACATGGATGGAAATAATTACTTGCTCATTATTGATTATCTATCAAACTATCCAGAGATTATACTGCTTCATAATATGTCTGCTGCTTGTGTGATCAAATATATTAAATTGATCTTTACAAGACATGGAAATCATCAAACTGTCTACAGTGATAATGGAGAATGCTACAGATGTAGTGAATTCCAGAACTTTGCAGAAGAGTATGATTTTTGACATGTGACTTCAAGTTTTCTGCATCCACAGTAAAACAGAAAGGAGTTTACATAGTTAAACAGCTGCTCAAGAAAGCACATCAGTAGCACAGATCCATATCTAGCTCTATTGAGTTACAGAGTTTTGCCACTTGAATATGGCATGTCACCTGCTGAGCTTCTGATGGGACGTAGATCATGCACCACACTTCCCTACTCTGCAGACCCAAGTAGAGATGTAGAAGATGTTGAACAGAAACAAAAGAATCTGCAATGGAGACAAAAAGCAAACTATGACAAGACAGCAAAAAACCTAGGGAGACTGGCACAACATGACACAGTGAGACTCAGAGATTACAACACTTGGGATGAAAAGGCTACAGTTCTGGAGGAAGTAAATCCAAGATCCTTCACTGTCAGAACAGAGGATGGTCTAATACTGAGAAGGAATCAAAAGATCCTGCTGAAAACACAAGAGACACTGCAGGAACAGACAAATGCAGAAGATCCAGCCTGCACAGCAACAGAGAAGACACAACCAGTAGTGGACCAGCAGAGCTGACACAAGCACCTGTGTTAAGAAGATCCACACTTGTCATCAAAGCAACTGACAAACTGAATCTCTAGAAGAAAAAGAACTGCATACTTAAAATAGGTGCTGCTAATTCTTGTGTTTACATGTGTGTTAAACTGTTAATTGAAATGAATATTGTATTAGTATGTCATGTTAGATTAAACATCTCAATGAAAGGGGATGAAGTGATAGCTGCTGGTGACACTTCCAACCACTAGAGGGAGTCAGCGATTAATGGGTTGCAGCAGTAGATTCAAGATGGATTCATGAATGCTTTAGCTAATAAAGTATATTTGTTTTAAAAGAAGCCAAGTTTCTTTATTACAATAAAAAGAAACATCACATCTGCTTCTGCCATCTCTCCTGGCAGTGTGTTCCAGACACTAAGCATTAAAATGGACTTCTAAATCCCCTTTAAACATATCCATCCTGCATCTGTATAGGTTCCATGACCTCGCTGCTTGTTTTCCTCACTTCCCACAACTCTGTCCTTTTCCTGAGTGAATACTGATGGAAAAAAATCATTTATGACCTCTCCTATCTCTTTTGGCTCTATACGGAGCTGCACTCTGATCTTCAAGGGGACCAATTTTGTCCCTTATTATCCTTTTGATCTTAATAGACCTATAGAAACCCTTAGGATTTTCCTTCAGATTATCTGCCAAAGCCACCTCATCTCTTCTTTTCACCTCCTGATTTCTTTCTTGAGTTTTTCCTTGCATTTTTTATACTCCTCAAATATCTCATTTGCTTCATGCTGCCAATACCTGCTATATACCTTTCTTTTCCTTGTCTTTGATCCTGACAAGAACATATAAACTCTATACTCTCAAAATTTCACCTTTCAAGGTCCTCCACCTATCTTGCACATCCTTGCCCAAAAACAATTTATTCCATTCCACCCATTCTAGATCCTTTTTCACTTCCTCAAAATTGGTCTTTCTCCAATGTAGAATCTCAACCCAAGGCCCAGACCTATCCTTCATAATTATCTTGAAACTAATGGCATTTTGATTACTGGACCCAAAATGTTCCCCTTCACATTTTTCTGTCTCATTCCCTAATAGGAGATTCAGATTCAGCACTCTCTCTAGTTGGTACCTCTATATATTGATTTAGAAAACTTTCCTGAACATATTAGACAAACTTCAAGCTATCCAGCTCTTTTGCAGTATGAGAGTCCCAGTCAATTTGTCGAAAGTTAAAATCTCTTACTATCACAACCTTATGTTTCCTGCAGCTGTCTGCTATTTCTCTACATATTTGCACCTTCAATTCTTGCAATTCTTGTGCTGTCTATAATACAACCCTATGGGCATGGTCATACCTTTCTTGTTCCTCAGCTCCACCCATACAGCCTATGTAGACAAGCCCTCTGGTCTGCACTGCCTGAGCACAGCTGTGATACTTTCCCTAACATGCAACGCCACTCCTTCCCCGTTCTATCGCGTCTAAAACAACAGAAGGCCAGAACATTGAACTGCTAGTCCTGCCCCTTCTGCAACCAAGTTTCACTAATGGCCACAATTTCATAATTCCATGTGCAAATCCATGCTCTAAGCTCATCTGCCTTTCCTACAATACTCCTTGCATTGAAATAGGTGCACCTGAATATTTCCACCACATTCAATCTATTGACTTCTATGCAATTTTAACATAATCTTTTCTCTCCTCCACTCCTCTATCTGCTCTGGCACTCTGGTTTCATCTCCCCTCCCCCCTGCAAATCTAGTTTAAACACATCAGAGCAGCACTAGCAAACCTTCGCACAAGGATATTAGTCCTTCTCCAGTTCAGATGCAAACCGTCCCATCGGAACAGGACCCATTTTCCCTGGAAGAGAGACCAATGATCCAAAAACCTGAAGCCCTCCCTCCTGCACCTTTAGCCACATGTTAAGCTCCAATATCCTCCTATTTCTAACCTAACTAGCATATGGCACAGGTAGCAGTCCTGAGATCACTACCTTGGAGGTCCAGTCCTCAACCTAGTGCCTAACTCCCTGAATTCTCCTTGCAGGACCTCCTACCCATGGCATTGGTCCCTACATGGACCACGACATCTAGATGGTCACCCTCCCTCCTGAGAATGCTACGAACTCCATCTGAGATATCTCGGACCCTGACACCAGGGGGGCAGCATATAATTCAGGATTTCTTCCACAGAACCTCTTATCTGTCCCCCAACTATGGAATCCCCCATCACTTCAGCTCATCTCTTCTTTTCCCTTCCCTTCTAAGCCACAGGACCAGACTCCGTGCAAGAGACCTGATCTCTGTGACTTGTTCCCCCCAACAGTATCCAAAATGGAATACATGTTGTTGAGGAGGATGGCCACAGGGGTGTCCTGCACTGCCTGCCTGGTTCCTTTCCAACTCCTGTCACTCATTGTAGAGCTCGTCGAAAGAACCAAAGACTTGTTTATCCAAACCAAGGCTTTTATTAGCAAAAGACAGGAGCTCTTCACAGGTGGCCGACCAGTCCAGAATGATCCGACCTAGCTAGGGACACAACCCTTTAAGGCCCAGACAGTAGGCGTGGCTTAGCTCTCAGCCAATCGCTGTAAGCACAGTCTAGATACTGTAACTATATACACTATATACATTGGTGATAGATCTGTACTATCACACTCATCTACCCTCCTCCTGACTCCTCGGTGTGATAGTGTCCTTGTAACTCCTGTCTATTACCCTCTCTGCCTCCCAAATGATCCAGAGTTCATCCAAGTCCATCTCCAATTCCTTAACTCAGCTTGTCAGGAGCTGCAGTTGGATGCACTTCTTACAGGTGAAGTCATCAGAGATACTGCTGACGACCCACATTTTGCAAGAGGAACATTCCCCTGCCTTAGCTGCCATTCCCACTGTCTATGACTAAAAGAACAAAATATATATCTAAAAAAACCTGCCCTTACCAGTCTTCTGGCTGCTGAATCCTTTTTGTTCCTTGAATAGGGTGGCCCCTTCTGACTTCAAGTCCAACAATTCCTCACCTCTTACCTGTTCTCACTGAAGCCTGTTGAGCCAAATCCTCATCACTCTGACTCAGCCCACTCTGATGATGATGAAGACAAAACATTGACTGTTGCTGGAAAATCATAAAAATTGGTGGAAAAAAACACTATGGTAACAAGAAGTGTGAAGGAGGCCATGGTCAGAGAAGATCTCCAGTGTCATATTGTTGGCTCTGACTGTGATGGCTTTCAACACGAAGACAAAGTGTGTCTGAGACTGAATTGAGCTGTCTGATCTTGACCAGGTGGGGCTGTGCTCCTCCTGCAGGGTTACTGAAGGTATCATATGGCAGTTGGTTAATAGCTCTTCATTATGTGTTTGACATTGTCTATTACAATTGAAAGTGGTACATAGAGCGCATTGTCTAAGGCTAAATTTTTTTGCTTTTATTCCAAAATGATTCCCTGATGTGATGGGTGTAAGAGCAGAGAAGCATAAGGACGGAATGATTCTTCTTTATCCTTGGTTCAAAGTTGTGCCATTCCTTTCATCTCTCTTTTGGCAAGGCATACGATTTTACTTAAATGGAAGGATGCTGCCCTGCCTACTCATGATAAATGGTTGCGTGACATCATGTCCTGCTTGAACATGGAAAAGATTCTTCATTCAATTCATAATTCAAATATAAGATTCCAGAAGTTATGGGGGTCATTTATGACTCATTACCTTATTTTATAATTTTACTCCAATGTAATTAAATTGTCTGACGTCTATTTTTTTCCACGTTCCATACATTATTTTTTTTAACCTTAGTTTTTCTTTTAATACTAGTCAAATATAGCATCTGGCAATGCGGTTAGGTAAGGGGTTTAAATTTTTGTCCTCTATTTTCTTCTTTCCTCTTTTTTTTGTATTATTAGTTTTTTCTAAAAAAGGTATATACTTTTTAGAATATGAATTATGGATATGATTTACAATTTATGTATGTTAGTGATATGGAATATCTTTTTTAGTTTATGTAATTGTCCATAATATCTTAATGAATTATATCCTTATTGTTTGTATAAGTTCTTTATTAAAATTAATAAAAATATTTTAAGAAAAACTAAAGCTGTGCATCCTTTACCACTGACAGATCATCCAGCTGCATCAGTAATGCAATATTTTACTCAAATTCTTGCACCTATTAAATCTGACATTCAGTTGTTAATACTCTTGAAATTTTTTATGGAGGAGCAACAGAAGTACTGACTTGAAATGTGTTAGATCTCAAACCGATGCAAATTAGGGTTACCCTGCATACCCTGCTTTACCAATACTTGCTTTAAGTAAATTCACTTTTACGAAGAAACTGTGTTTGCTATCCAAATGAAATTTGAATGGAATTTCACTTTTACAAAATAGTTTTCAGTAGTAGTGAATGGGTTTTCACTTTACGCCATTTCAGCTTGCGAAAGATTTCACAGGAACGCTCTACTTTCGTAAAGTGGAGTATACCTGTATCTTTCTTTGGCTTGGCTTCACGGACGAAGATTTATGGAGGGGGTAAAAAGTCCACGTCAGCTGCAGGCTCGTTTGTGGCTGACAAGTCCGATGCGGGACAGGCAGACACGGTTGCAGCGGTTGCAAGGGAAAATTGGTTGGTTGGGGTTGGGTGTTGGGTTTTTCCTCCTTTGCCTTTTGTCAATGAGGTGGGCTCTGCGGTCTTCTTCAAAGGAGGCTGCTGCCCGCCAAACTGTGAGGCGCCAAGATGCACGGTTTGAGGCGTTATCAGCCCACTGGCGGTGGTCAATGTGGCAGGCACCAAGAGATTTCTTTAGGCAGTCCTTGTACCTTTTCTTTGGTGCACCTCTGTCACGGTGGCCAGTGGAGAGCTCGCCATATAATACGATCTTGGGAAGGCGATGGTCCTCCATTCTGGAGACGTGACCCATCCAGCGCAGCTGGATCTTCAGCAGCGTGGACTCGATGCTGTCGACCTCTGCCATCTCGAGTACCTCGACGTTAGGGGTGTGAGCGCTCCAATGGATGTTGAGGATGGAGCGGAGACAACGCTGGTGGAAGCGTTCTAGGAGCCGTAGGTGGTGCCGGTAGAGGACCCATGATTCGGAGCCGAACAGGAGTGTGGGTATGACAACGGCTCTGTATACGCTTATCTTTGTGAGGTTTTTCAGTTGGTTGTTTTTCCAGACTCTTTTGTGTAGTCTTCCAAAGGCGCTATTTGCCTTGGCGAGTCTGTTGTCTATCTCATTGTCGATCCTTGCATCTGATGAAATGGTGCAGCCGAGATAGGTAAACTGGTTGACCGTTTTGAGTTTTGTGTGCCCGATGGAGATGTGGGGGGGCTGGTAGTCATGGTGGGGAGCTGGCTGATGGAGGACCTCAGTTTTCTTCAGGCTGACTTCCAGGCCAAACATTTTGGCAGTTTCCGCAAAGCAGGACGTCAAGCGCTGAAGAGCTGGCTCTGAATGGGCAACTAAAGCGGCATCATCTGCAAAGAGTAGTTCCAATGCATAAGTAAAGGACATATGGGCACATGCTCACCAGTTTACAACATTTTTATCCAACTGGTATAGAAGTATATGTGCCATAAGACTTACAACACCAGGTCAGGAATCGCTGCCTCCCCTTCACCATTAGACTCTTCAACAACAAACTCAATCAGACACTCATTTAAGGAAGGATTCTTACTTGTGCACTTCATTGATTTTTATTCTTTCTGTATTGCACAGTCAGTATGTTTACATTCATTATCTGTTTACAGTTCTTTATTTGTTTACATGTATACACTGTGTATAGTTTTTATTTTGCTAATAAGAGGTTATTATGCCTCCATATAACCATATAACCTTATAACCACTTACAGCACAGAACAGGCCAGTTCGGCCCTACTAGTCCATGCCGTAACAAATCCCCACCCTCCTAGTCCCACTGACCAGCACCCGGTCCATACCCCTCCAGTCCTCTCCTCTCCATGTAACTATCCAGTCTTTCCTTAAATGTAACCAATGATCCCACCTCAACCACATCTGCCGGAAGATCATTCCACATCCCTACCACCCTTTGCGTAAAGAAATTTCTCCTCATGTTCCCCTTATAATTTTCCCCCTTCAATCTTAAACCATGCCCTCTAGTTTGAATCTCCCCCACTCTTAATTGAAAAAGCCTATCCACATTTACTCTGTCTGTCCCTTTTAAAATCTTAAACACCTCTATCAAGTCCCCCCTCAATCTTCTACGCTCCAGAGAAAAAAGCCCTAGTCTGCACAACCTTTCCCTGTAACTCAAACCTTGAAATCCTGTCAACATTCTCGTGAACCTTCTCTGCACTCTCTCTATTTTGTTTATATCTTTCCTATAATTTGGTGACCAAAACTGTACACAGTACTCCAAATTTGGCCACACCAATGCCTTGTACAATTTCATCATAACCTCCCTACACTTGAATTCAATACTCCGATTTATGAAGCCCAACATTCCAAATGCCTTCTTCACCACACCATCTACCTGAGTATCAGCCTTGAGGGCACTATTTACCATCACTCCTAAATCCCTTTGTTGCTCTGCACATCTCAATAGCCTACCATTTAATGCATATGACCTATTTAAATTTGCCTTTCCAAAATGTAACACCTCACACTTATCTGTATTAAATTCCATCAGCCATTTCTCAGCCCACACCTCCAGCCTCCCTAAATCACCTTTTAATCTACAGTAATCTTCCTCACTGTCCACAACACCACCAATCTTTGTATCATCCGCAAACTTGCTTATCCAATTCTCCACCCCTACTTCCAGATCGTTAATATATATAACAAACAATAGTGGACCCAGGACCGATCCCTGAGGAACTCCACTAGTCACCGGTCTCCAATTGGACAAACAATTTTCTACCACAACTCTCTGACACCTCCCATCCAACCATTGCTGAATCCATTTCACTACCTCCTTATTTATACCTAATGCCTCCACCTTTTTTCTAACCTATGGGGAACTTTGTCAAAAGCTTTACTAAAGTCTAAATAGACAACATCCACAGCTTTCCCTTCATCAACCTTTTTTGTAACCCCTTCAAAAAACTCAATCAGGTTTGTCAAGCTGATTACTCTCTATCAATCCCTGTACCTCCAAATATTTGTAAATACCATCCCTCAGAACACTTTCCATCAACTTACCCACCACAGACGTCAGACTCACGGGCCTATAATTCCCAGGTTTACATTTGGACCCTTTCTTAAACAGCGGAACCACATGCGCCACCCTCCAATCCTTTGGCACTACCCCCATGGCCAGTGACATCCTAAATATCTCTGTTAATGGCTCCACTCTCTGTCCAGAAGCCTCCCTGAATGTCCTTGGGAATATTTTGTCTGGTCCCGGATATTTATCCACCTTTATCTTTTTCAACACATCACTACCTCCTCGGTTATCCTTATATGCTTCATGGCCTCCCCACTATTTTTCTTTACTTCAACTGGTTCATTATTTTTTTCCCTAGTGAATACCAAGGCAAAGAAATCATTCAAAATTTCCCCCATTTCCTCTGACTTCTCACTCAGCCTACCCTCGCTATCTACAAGGGGTTCAATTTTATCCCTCACTAATCTTTTACTTTTAATGTACCTATAGAAACCCTTTGGATTTATTTTTACTCTGTCTGCCAAAGCCTCTTCGTGCCTTTTTTTGGCCTTTCTAATTTCTTTCTTAAGGTTCCTTCTACACTCCTTGTAGTTCTCCTTCAAATTCTCAGCTCCCTGCTCTTTATACCTCTTGTACACCTCCCTTTTTCTTCTAACCAAATTTCCAATATTCCTCGAAAATCAAGCCTCCCTATGACTTCCAGCCTTTCCTTTGATCCTCACTGGGACATATCTGTACCCGCAAAATTTCTTTTTTGAATATCCTCCATTTTTCATTTATATCCTTACCTGAAAATATCCTGTCCCACTCAATAGTCCCCAAATCCCTTCTTATTCCTTCAAAATTTGCTCTTCTCCAATCCAGAACCTCAACTTTATGCCCCTCCTTGCTCTTCCCTAAAACTACCCGAAAACTAACAGAGTTATGATCACTAGACCCAATTTGTTCTCCAACATTAATGTCCGATACCTGACCTAGCTCATTCCCTAACAGGAGATCTAGTATTACACCGTCCTGAGTCGGTTCTTCTACTAATTGATTTAGAAAACAATCTTGAATACATTTAATGAACTCTAGCCCATCCAACCCTCTAACTGTATGGGTATCCCAATCAATGTGAGGGAAGTTAAAATCTCCCATGATCACTACATATACGTTATCTCCCTACAAATTTGTTCCTCTAATTTTCTTGGCCCATTTGGTGGTCTGTAATACACCCCTATTAGCACCCTCATGCCTCCTTCACCCCTCAATTCCACCCAAACAGCCTCACTGGACGATCCCTCCAGACCATCCTGCCACCTCACGGCAGTAATGTCCTCCTTAACAAGCAGAGCAACTCCTCCCCCTTTTTTACCCCCTGATTTTAAGTTGCCAGTCCTGCCCCTCCTGTAGCCAGGTCTCACTAATTGCCACAATATCCTAACCCCAAGTATCTGTCCATGCTCTAAGCTCATCTACCTTGTTCACTATGCTTCTTGCATTAAAATATATGCATTTCAGAGAATGATCCTCACATATATTCTTTTTTGTACGTTTTACCCTAATCTCCATCCTACCTTTGTTATCGTTATTATTCCTATCTAGGTGGCCATGCTCCCTTGACACTGCTCTCACACTCTGTTCCCCACCCCCCTGCCAAACTAGTTTAAACCTGCCTCGCCCGCAGAAAAAAAGTCTCAAGAGTTGTATCCAATGTACTCTGACAATAAATCTGAAATCTGAATCTGCAAATGCTATTTGGGTCTTTAACCTCTCCATACTACTGAACCATAACACTACTTCAGGACCAACAAAGATCTGTATACAGTAAGTCCTTGAATAACGTCATTTCGTTATAACGACGATGGGAAAAAAACAGCAAATTTACCATTACTATAACTAATTATTTATCTTCCTGATGAAGAGTTTCAGCTCAAAGCATTATTTTTCTCCCACTGATGCTCCCAAGAACCTCCAGCAGATTGTGTTTGGTTTCAATTTCCAGTTATATGTAGCCTCCTGTGTCACTCCAGTTTACTACTCCACTGTGAAGTCTTTTTAAGGCATGCCAACGTTGAAAAGGTTTCCCTCCTCTCTTCAACAGGAGTTCTGTGAGTCCCTCTCTCACTCTCCTCTTCTGTGGTTTCTCCAACTTCTTCAACCACATCCTGACCAAGGTTTGCTACATGTCCTTCCCCAGCACTTATCTTCGTTGCTATCTGAGTCCCGATGAAAGGTTTTGGCTTGAATCATTGACTATAAAACCACAAGATATAGGAACAGAGGTAGGCTATTCGGCCCATCAAATCAACTCATCATAAGCTAATCGATTCTCCCACTCAGCCCCAATTTCCTGCCTTCTCCCCATAACCTTTGATACCCTGACTATTCAATCAGGCTATTAGTCTCTGCCTTAAATACACCCAATGACCTGGACTTCACAGTCACCCGTGGCAGCAAATTCCAGAGGTTCAGCATCTCTGGCTAAAGAAATTCCTTCACATTTCTGTTTAAATGGACATCCTTCAATCCTGAAGTTGTGACCTCATGTCCTAAATTCCATTACCATGTGAAACAACTTTGCCACATCGCTCTCTGGAGGCCTTTCAACATTCAAAATGTTTCTATGAGATTCCTCCCTCATTCTTCTGAACTCCAAGTGACATCAAACGTTTCTCATATACTAATCCCTTCCTTTCAGGAATCATTCTTGTAAATCTTCTTTGAACTCTCTCCAATGACAGTACATAATTTCTTAAATAAAGAGCCCAGAACTCTACCATATACTCCAAGTGAGGCCTCACCAGTGCCTTACAAAGTCTCAACATCACATCCCTGCTCTTGCCTTCTATTCCTCTTGATATGAATGTCAATATTTGCATTCGCCTTCTTTACCACCGACTCAACCAGGAGGTTAACCTCGAGCGGGAGAGGTAGATGCTCTTTTTATTCCCTTCGGGGACTGCATGATTGGGCTGTACGTGAGTGAAGAAGCTCTTAAAAAGCAGAAGAGGTAGGTATTCTTTACATTCCTGTCACAGCTGTGAGTGTGGGCTGTTGCAGGAGTGAAGAAGCCTTTAAAAGGCAGTGGGATACAATCATACCTAGCAGACTCGAGGAAGGTAGCTGGATGACAGGAGAGGGAATGGGGACAGGCAGGCAATACAAGGTATCCCTGGAGCCATTCTCCTCGGCAACAAATATATCCTTTTGGATACTGCTGGGGGTAATGGCCTATCTAGGCCAGGCAGCAGCAGCCAGACCAATAGCACTGTGGTCTGCTCTGAGCCTCAGAAGGGAAGGGGGAAGTCAGGTAGAATGATAATTAGAGGGGACTCAATAGTCAAGGAACAGGTAGGAGATTCTGCAGCTGCAAAAGACTCTAGGATTGTGTGCTGCCTCCCGAGAACTCGGGTCCAGGATGTGTCTGAGCAGGTGCAGAATATTCTTCAGGTAGAGGGTGATTAGCCAGAGATTATGGTATATTTTGGTGCAAATGACATTGGCAGGAGTGGAGTAGAGGACCTGCAAAATAAGCTTAGGCATTAGTAAAGGAAGATATTGCAGACAAACATGTGGCTGAGGATATGGTGCAGGAGCGAGGTTACATGTTTTTGGATTATTGGAATCATTTCTGGGGAAGGGATGACCTGTACAAGTGCACTTGAACTCAAGAGGAACCAATATCCTCCCAGGGTGGTTTGCTAATGCTGTTGGAGAAGGGGGTGGGTGGGGGAAGTGGCTGAAACTAGATTCACAGGTTGGGGGGATAGCAATGAAAGTGAAAAAGCAGAGGAAGAAGTGGTTGGTGCACAATAGCATTAGGGACGGCTGGTAGGGAGTTTGTGTGGAAAGATAGGCAGATTGGGCAAAATTGCAGCTATGGGGATGCGTTACAATGCCATAGGAACACAGAGTCAAATTTAACAAATAAAGGGCTAAAAGTTATGTATTTAAATGCACACAGCAAAATAAATAAAGTGGATAACCTTGCAGTTCAGCTACAGATTGGGAGATATGTGAAAGGAAGGGACAGATTAGATGTAGAACAATTGTTTCCCATGGTGTGAGGATCTAGGACAGGAGGGCATGATTGAAAGGGGATCGCTTAGAACAAAAATGCATAGGAATTTCTTTAGCTAAACTCTTTGGAATTTGGAATAGAGTGGCATGGTTGACATAGTGGTTAACCCAGTGCCTTTACAGTGTCAGCGATTGGGACCGGACCTGGGTTCAAATCCCACGCTGTTTGTAAAAGTTTGTACATTCTCCCTGTGTCTGCGTGGGTTTTTTCCAGGGGCTCTGGTTTCCTCTCACCTTTCAAAAATTTACCGGGGTATAGATTAATGGAGTGTAAATTGGTGGCATGGACTCGTAGGGCCGAATTAGTCTGTTACAGTGCTGTATGTTTACATTTTTTAAAATTTAAACTTGTTGCCACAGGTGGTTGTGGAGGCCAAGTCATTGGGTGTATTTAATGCAGATATTGATAGGTTATTGATTAGCCAAGGCATCAAAGGTTATGGGGAGAAGTTTTGGCAGTGGAGCTGAGTGGGGAAAATGGATCAGCTCATGATTAAATAGCAGGATAGATTCAATTGGCTGAATCGCCTATTTCTGCTCCTTTGTCTTAAGGGTCTTTTACTAACTTTTACAAATAACCATAGAATGCATCCAGTCCGGATGTATCACAACTTGGTACAGGAACTGCTCTGCCCAAGACTACCAAGAAACTGCAGAGATGTGAATGCTGCTCAGACTATGAGCCACCCCTCCATCAACTCTGTCTATACCTTCCACTCTCTTGGGAAAGCTGCCAATATATTAAAGGTTCTATCCCACCCAAGTCACAGTTGCTTCTCCCTCCTCAATTCCACTGAAGATACATGAATTTGAAAATACAAACTACCAGATTCAAGGACAATTTCTTTCCTGCTGTGATAAGACTCTTAAATAGACCTCACATTGGTAAAATGATGATACCCTTACACTGTTTCAACTGTACTTTTCCTTGCATCCTGCCCTTTAATTATGTAACGCTATAGCCAGCACCTCTTTGATTGACATTTACTGTAACACTATACCCTGAACTTTTGTTTTACTATTACTTTATCTGTATATTTAAGTATGGATTGACTTTCCTGGATAGCATACAAAACAAAGCTTTTTACTGTACTTGGAACACATGACAATGAACAAATACATTCAAATTGTATTCGTTTAGCCTTATTTACATTTATATTTCAAAATCTGAAGTCTTGGGTTTTGATTGGATTCAGATACAAAACAGACAAATTTGAATAATTAGTGAATTCAGAGCCAAAAAATGCAGTTGACATTTAAATTTTTGGAACTGACAGGAGTTCTTTTGTATTTAAAATGCAATTTCTACATACATATTGTGTCTTTAAAGTAGCAAAACTGTTCTCATAAAGAAATATCAAGGCATGTAGCAAAAAGCTTGGTCAAGGAGTATCTTATCCCACATGTGACAATAAAACAATTCAATTCATAAACATGAAGAGGTTTACAGAAGAAATTTCAGTACTCATGGAGTCTGTAGCAGATGGCAGGGCTACAAATAGTGGAACAATTAAATTTAGAAATAAATGATAAAGAGACTGGAATTTGAGAGAAACAAGCTTCTGAGAGGGTTGTAGAGCTCGTGTAATTGAGAGGCTCGGAAGGCTGAGGGCATAGAAAATTTTGAATATAGAGATGAGGATTTCAAATATGAGGCTTTACTTAAAAGTCAGAAACTCTGGAAATTAATGCACAGGTACATGTAATAAATAAACCTTCAATTTCAGCTTTTTACAGATCGAGGATTTTGCCAAAAAAAAGTAGAAATATCTTAAGATATTGTTAGTGCAAATATAAATCCCTGATAATATTCAATGTCAATATTACTCTACACAAACTCTAGAAAAGTACTGTACTTGCAAATATCACATCAGCTGATAAAAAAATTGCCAGCAATAACATCAGTAGGATTTCTGTTACATATTTGAGAATTACAAGACAAATTTGCACGACCTCAATGAGTTTTAACAAAAATATTATCAAAATAAGTAACCTGTCATCAATTCTAATAACTTTCTAGACACTGATCACGTTAAATCATAAAATTAGAACACATTAGGAATAATGCATAATAGTTATTTTTAAAATCTCATTTAATGCAGTCAAATTCTTCAAACCTTTCCATTTTAGTCACTCAGCTTCACGCTCTGTCTTAATTTTCTTCTGCATTTCTTGATTCCTCATCATCAATTTAATCTTGAAAATCAAAATCAAATTGATCAGCTTCTTCCTCAGAACTAGAGAAACAAGTTGAAGAGTCTCTCAACAGCCTCCACAGTTTCAATCTTGATCTGGATGTGTTGCAAATGACTTATTTATTACATTGTAAGAGATCACATTTATTTTGACAATAAGGATTTGTTTTCTTTTTTGCTGGCTTTGAGGAGCAATTCATGCTACAGCCTTCATAGGCATGGCCCCTCAACCCTTCCTCCACCACACTGATGACTAAATTAGTGTTGTCCATGCACCCATGATGAGCTCATCAACTTTATCCACTTTGCTGCTAACTTTCACCCAGAACTCAAATTCACTTGATCTATCTGAAGACACTCTCCACTTTCTTGGTTTCTCTGATTCCATCTTGGGAGACAAATTTTCTACATTTTCTAAAAAACCCACCAATTTCCACAATTACCTCGACTATACCTATTTCCACCCCCTCCCCCCGCCCCTTTCTCTTAATTCCTCAACTCCATCGCATCTGCTCTCAGGATGAGGTCTTCCATTCAAGATTATCCGAGATGTCCTCCTCCTCCTCCAAACATGCCTTCCTCTCTACCACCATCAACTAAGCCCCATCTGCATCTTCTCCATTTCCTGCCCTTCTGCCCATGGATGCAACAAGGACAGAATTACCCTTGACCTCAGCTACCACCCCACCAGCCTCTGTATCAACACATTATCCTCTGGGCTCAACAGCAAACTGATCATAGCACTTTATTTAGAATACATGATGGTCATCAAAGCTGAAAATACTTTGCAAAAGAGACATCTTTGTAGCATTAACTGTCTGCAACTGGAATTATTAAAAAAAGTATTAATTATTCATTGTTCATTAAATTTCACTGAAATATCTTAGTTGCAATTTAATCCAATGTTGTTTTATGGAATAAGAAAAATAGATAAATCTAAAACTGCAATATCTTTATAAGATGGGTGGAATTTTAATTACTGGTATTTTAAATTTTAATTCACCAGCCAGTTTAACTTTGGATGGTTTTCACTAATTCTTAATTAATAATAAAAATATGCAAAAACATTTTTATTCACAAGTTTAAAAGACAAACCTCGGAAACAGTTTAATAATTAATAAAGCTGAATTTCAAATTCATAATTTCCCAATAATGACTGAAAAACAATAGGGCATCTTAGAATTAGAAAACAGAAAACCTCCAAAACATCAAACACAATCAATTTTCCAAACTTGTTACCTTTTTCATTTATACTGCAGTCATCTTCATTTATCACAGACTCACTTTCACTCAAATGTGACATAGTATGACCATGCAGAGAAACAAAATCTTCCTTCATTCCTCATTTTTTTTGTGCTGCGGTATATTTCTCTGTTGCTATTCTTTCATTTTTCTGTATACAATGACATTTACCAGTTTAGCTCTTTCAAAAAAAAATTCTGAACTGACTTGCAAAATCACACCAAATTCTACATAATTGACAACCATAGATTGACAACAAGAATATAATAAGACGGTGAATATCAAAATATCATATTCACAAAATTAATTTTTTTTAAATTACTGTAGAACACAGGTATAAAAGTTGGTAATCTATTTTCTTCCCATTTCAAGAGCATTCTTCTGACAACTGAACTCTTCAAGATTAGCTAGAAATTAAATTCTAATTAGTTGTATTGTTTATTAGTCAAAGATATAGAAAATGCAAAGTTAAATATGGCATGTACATTTCATGCACCTTTCATTTTAATAGACGTTAAAATTTTAATTCTATCCAGGATTTCTATGTTATTTGTAGTATATATTGTCTGGATTGTTACTTGTTTTTAGCATTTTCCATGCCATTTTCAAATATACTTCCTCATCCCCATTGATTCATTCCCAAGAAAATTTACAAAAAGATATGTTTACCTTCAAAATGAGTATTTCCTTCTTCCTTTTAGTTCATGAACTGCTTAACATCGCAGCATGCCTTCAGGACAAATTAAAAAGTTATGCACATTTAACTCAAAGAAATATTGGTTTAGATCCTGCTGGTAAATGGAAGCAAATTCAGCACTTCTAATCATACACTCTCAATGTAGAAGTTTCAAAATGAAAATAGGAATAAGTTTAACACGATTGAAAAAAAAACTCCATTGATTTCATGAAGGAGAAGGCAAATTTATTATATATATAAAAACAATTTTAGTTTAATATTTCAATCGTCTGTATGCCTTTACACTTTTTCAGATAATTTAGAAAAATGGTCACTTAATACTTATTAAAATTTTTAATTTCCCCCCCCCACCAAATTAAAAACTATTAAATGATTCTACAACTGATTAAGCTGATGAGGATCTTTGCTACTTCTCCAAGTTTTTAGAAAGGTTTCAGGGATAGGGTTTCCGCAATATGCTATCGAAAGTCCGCTGGAGTCTGGGATACTTTGGACCTGCAACACGAGCTCCCAGATCTATATGAATCGCAAATATCAGGTAACCTAGTAATGTTTTCAAAATATGAAAGTCCAGAAAATTAACCAGACAAAATGATAGAATTTATAAAAGTGTAACACTTAAGTACAAAATATTTTAACAACATACTTGCGCCAGCACTCCAAGGAGCAAAAGGCCTCCTGTTTACTTTCTCTTGGAACTCCTCAACCTCTAAAATGTAGTTTTTTGTCCTTTTGCTCTGGTGATTTCTGGTCAGACACAATGGAGGTAAAACTGTAAAATCCAATATGGAGTTGCAAGCATCATGACTTAATTCATTTGCAACCACTGACCGAAACAGAAGCTGCATAACAATTCTGTGCTGCTTGTGCACTTACATGATTTTTAATTTATTCATTGCTGAAAACATCAGTAAAATCCAGAATCAGTAGTATCAGGCATCAGCTCTCAGTGAGGGCTGGTGTTAATACAAATATCCATTGCTACCTTCATGAGATAATGTAGCCTCTTCCACTGACAGAAATATCTGTTCAATGACCAAGACCTCAAAGTCACCCTAAACTTATGATCAAGTGAACCCTACTCCTTTGTGTATGACAGAGACAGAATAGCCTAAAGGAGAACCTTGTAGTACTGGAGAATCATCAACATTACCTCTGTAAGATCCACCGAATCTAGATCCTGCAATGAACTCATTAATCACCTCAGATCCCACAGAATTAGAGACAAACCATTCTCATGCTCGAAGGACTACCTAAAAAGAAAATACTAGTGATAATGCTAAGTTCATTCGGAATATTGTGCTGCATTTAAAATTGTCAATATGTGACAAAAGAAATGAGCATTTGCCCTCTTCTGATATTACATTGTAAGTTGACTTGGAAAAGGTAGATTAGAACAGCTAAGATACTTACATATGGCAATGGTGAGGGATAGTTGGCAAAATGAGAAAGATTTGAATGATCTATCATTAGATGTCAAGGTCCTTAAGTGTCCCTTCAATAGAGCTATATCGTTTAAAGGACCACTTGCCCAATCCACAGCTTAATTTATTAAGTCCCGTTACTCGCTTAGAGACTTTTTAATCAGGATATCATAAATATTGATGTCTTACCTCATCCTTAAACACAGCATTATTGAAAAGCAAGAAGAAAGGGAATACAAAGGAACAGAGTCTTTCAATTTAGTATGCAACCATTAGAACTCAGATTCAGTAAAAAAAGGACAGAGGTGAGGTTATGTTTTAAAAATCAGAATGAGTTGGTCAGTTGCCAACTTGCCAGCAGTCAGGAAATATTTAATGTGTATGAAAGATCAACCAGCAAGCTAGCCTGCACTTGTTCCTTTTATTTTTGTTCATACAGAATAGACCATGGAACATTTTAACAATCCACTAGTGATTCCAGAGCTTTTGGTACATCTGAACCAATCAGCAACTCTACCTCAGAGTGATTTTGCAAAAACAAACATTTTGCAAATGTGTCCACGGTTCAATGTCATTTTGATATGGGATAGTTCCTTTATGAACAGGCACAGTTTTTTGAGTGTATATGCCTAGGAGTTCACAAAAATCATTTCTATCCAATCCAATGATATATAGGCCCAAAACAACGTTGGTTTCAATGTGCTTAACTTGACCTATAGTTCTCAATAGAATTTTTGACCTTCTTCCTTGAAGATTAAGTGTATTCATTAGCCCCACGATGCAAAATGACACAGTGCTTCCTGGGTCAAGAAATGCATAAGTATGCACTCCCTTTCTTGGCCTAAACTTAACTTACACAGGTACTATTAAAAGTTTCCAGTTGTTCTCACTAGCCCCAGTAAGACCGTTGTCTGTACCGAGGATTCAGCACTGTTTTCATCTGCTGTTTGTTCCTTTTCCATATTCTTCTTTTCCTAGAAAATATGTAGCATCTTACGATGCTTTTGACTGCATATGTCACAGCTGTGTCACTTTTTGCAGTTTTTGCGAATGTGGTCCTTTGCACAGACAGCCAAAACATACTCCATTTTCCTTCAGCAAAGCGACTTTCTTGCTATGCTTCTTCTTTTCCAAATGTGCATACTTTTCCAAAGCATGCTTACCATTACAGAACAAACATTTCCTCAGAGCAGGCAAGCTTTCCTTTCCCTTAATTTCTTTATCTGCAACTGCCAGGGAAGTGACAAATGTACTTTTTTTCAATTTTGGTTGAGGGTATGATTTGGATCTCTCAAATTCTTTGCTTACTGTTTGAGTGCCTTTGATATTTCCATATACTGGATCTGTGATCATGCTCAATAAACTCCACCAAATCCTTAAAAGTAACTGTTTGATCGTATTTTTTCTGGTATTCAACTGAACATCTCCATAGTTCTTTCATCTGGTTGTGTAATTTATTTAAAATGATTAGCATATTAGTAGACATGTCATGCTCTTGAAGATGGCTGATCTCAGCCATAACATTGCAACATCCTCTTAAAAAGAGGGCATAAGATTATAAAGCCTTTGTGTCATCTGATTTTATTGATGACCATGAAAGAGCCTTCTGTACATAAGTTTTAGCAGTTTTATGCTTGTTGCCAAAATGCTTCTTTAGTAAAAACTTAGCCCTTTCGAATCCTTTGTTCAGGGGCATATGAAGGCAACTCCTCACAAGGTCTTGTGGTTGTTCGCTTGTGAACTGTTCCAAATAATATAGACAATCCTCCAAGTTTTGGCTCTTAATTTCAATACTGCATTCAAAGTTTTTCATAACTGCTTGGAATTGAGATGGACCACCATGAAAACTTGAATCTTTCTCTTAGGCAAAGAAGAGAACAGAATTAACAATGCCTGAGTGTACATGATTTTGTTCATCCGGATTTCCGTTACCTGTCAGAAGAGGCAAGTATTGTGCATTGTAAGATGGTATTTGGCTCACACATCTGTCCACTGGGTTCATTAATGGGGTTTGAGATTGGCACCACCGAGCCTTAACATGATTTGTTTGGGTCCATACATGTCTCTTAACTGTGGCACTGGCCCTACTTTAGTATTAAAAATTTTCTTTCTGTTATTCTTCTTCAAAACATGACTCCAAAATGCTTCAGATAATTTACTTCAAACACCAGACACCCCTGAGCCTTCTAGAGCCCTCTCCTTGCTTTGGTCTGATTAACAGCAATTTTTTTTGTCCAGTTCTAGTTGCTTCTTTTGTCTTTTTGCTGGACTTCCTCCCTCCTTAGCTGCACCCATTTCAGCTCCTCTTCTCGACATAGCTGCTCCTCCTGCAGCTCCCTTTCCATACTTAGCTACACCCATTTCAGCTCCTATTCTCACCATAGCTGCTCCTCCTACAGCTCCCTTTCCATACTTAGCTACACCCATTTCAGCTCCTCTTCTCAACATAGCTGCTCCTCCTGCAGCTCCCTTTCCATACTTAGCTGCACCCATTTCAGCTCCTCTTCTCACCATAGCTGCTCCTCCTGCAGCTCCCTTTCCATACTTAGCTGCACCCATATCAGCTCCGCTTCTCACCATAGCTGCTCCTCCTCCAGCTCCCTTTCCATACTTAGCTGCACCCATTTCAGCTCCTCTTATCACCATAGCTGCACTTCTTGCAGCTCCCTTTCCATCTGTAGCTGATCTCATCTTCTTATTCTTCTACGGCCAATTCATTTTGAAGCAAATCTTTTTCTTTCAAGAGCTGCCACTTCAGCCTGAACCTTTAAATGCATAGATGCAGTATGTGAAACACTGGAGCTTGTTCTGGAACTCCTCTTACTACCAGTATTTGACACACTATCAAATGGTACTCTATCACCTGTATGTCAGATATTGCCTTAATATCTGACTTTGTCTCCAGTCTTTACTGCCCATCCTCCACATCAACATCTTGTGACAAATCTTCAGCCATTTTCATGTGGCTGTCCTTAGATTCTATTGAATTTTTTTGCAATACCTCTGTGGGGGTTGTATTCCCATCAACCATAACCTTCACACTTTCGATTTCCTCTTTTAGTTTTGCTTGAAGAGCAGTTTTGATTCCACTGAATCTACTCCCCATCATTGTAATTCTTCTTTAAGTTCCTTGATCTTCATCTCCTCAATATGTCACTCCTCAGGAACCGCTGCTTCAGCGGTGGCTGCCATTTTACCCTTATTCATTCAGGTGACCATCATACTCAGGCATCAAACATGCACAACAATAACTTCAAAACCAAAATTGTTCTCAAAGGACATGCGGCAGTTTCTCCAAACTTGCAAAAAATACACAGAAGGAATCTTTAAGTAGGCTTATTTGCTTCCAATGACCTTGATGCTGCCGTTGACAATTGTGCCTTCTTAAGTTCAAAATGCTCTAAACAGAGCAACTCGATCCAGTCCAAATTCCAAATCCAACTTTCTATTGTCTTAATTCCTTTTCTATTGACTTAAGTTGTAGCAACTATTTTCCTTTATAGTCACTTGAAGGATCAGAAAATGTTGTTGCCTATGACTCATTCAAACAAATGCATACTAAAGTTAAGTTGAGCTTTCCAATGTTTATTAAACTATATTAAACATTGTTAACATTATTATCAGTTGCTATATGTTGTTACAAGCCATTAAACATTGTTAGACAGTGCTAAAATTTTGTTAGACAGTCAATAGAAATTGTTGGAACATGCTCTGTTTCATCCATTTTGCAGAACAAAAGAACTAAACGAAACCTGTTATCTCTTTAGCAAACAAAGAAAAGCTAGCTATAACCTTGAAGCAAAAATGTTGCTAGAGACAGCATAAAATATGTTAAACAACATCTACTGGGTGTTTGCAAGCATAAAACACATTTTAATCCTTACATGAAAAGTTGCAGGCACAAACTGATAGATTTCTTTTTACAAAACTGTTCATCAAAACAGTTTTACTCTGTCGTAAGCTTTTATAACTGTACATGAATTTGACTAGATCATACATGGAGTGTTGTGCACAGTTCTATTCACCTAGCTGCAGGAAAGATGTCATTAAGCTGGAAAAGGTGCAGAAATGAGAATGTTAACAAGATAGTGAGCTTAAGTTATCAGGAGAGGCTGGATGGACTGCGAATTTTCCCTCAAGGGTTGGAGGCTGTGGGTGACCTTGAGGAGATATATGAAAACATGAAGGGCACAGATAAAGTAAATAGTCAGTCTTTTTCCCAGGGTAGGGGAAGTTACAACCAGAAGGCACAGATTTAGGTTGAAAGGGAAAAGATTCAAAAGGGATATATTTCTGAGAATGGTAGGTATGTGGAATAAGCTGCCAGAAGAAATGGCAGAGGCAGACACCATTACAACATTTAAAAGTCATTTAAACAAGCGTATGCACAGTAAAGTTTTAGAGGGTTACAAGGCAAAATGCAGGCAAATAGGACTAGCTTTGATACACAAATTGGTTGCATAGACAAACTGGGCCAAAGTAAACTCTGTGACTCCCAAATATGTTGAATTCAAAAACAGTGCAGTACAAATCATCTGTCTTAATTAGACATTGTTAATACTCATCATATCACAGGTTGAAAAGTTTTTTACCCAACAGCATTTTTCATTTTTGAAGATTTTGTACTCCTTATATTTTCCAAGTTACACTATTATGTGTTTTTGACTGTTTTCTGCTTGATGTACAAGGCCAACACATCTCTTTCAATTGAGTTTCATCTGTCATTGTATCATCTATATTTTTTTCAGAAAAACCACGTGGTGTGCAGTTGGAAAGGTTCACATATAGTTGTCAATTTCAATTTCTTCTTTTCGTGAGCTGTCTCTGAAATTTTCCATGCAACATCTCAAAATCTGGAACTTTGGCATTAATCTGGCGTTGGAATTTCAGTTTTTTATCTGGATCACAAAACACTGTTGTGATAGTACAGATCTATCACCAATGTACATAGTGTATATAGTTACTGTATCTAGACTGTGCTTACAGCGATTGGCTGAGAGCTAAGCCACACCTATTGTTTGGGCCTTAAAGGGTTGTGTCCCTAGCCAGGTCGGATCATTCCGGACTGGTCGGCCACCTGTGAAGAGCTCTGGTCTTTTGCTAATAAAAGCCTTGGTTTGGATCAACAAGTCTTTGGTTCTTTCGACGAGCTCTACAATTTTATTAGCAAAAAGAATTTTTTTGAAAGGGATGGAGCGTTTAACTCGGCCAGAAAAACTTGATATCGACCCACAGTCAGCTACAGCCTTCAAAGCCTTTAACTTCTGGCTGCTGAACTTTGAAAACTTCCTGAGATTCATTCAGGTAGAGGAGGATAACCAGCGTCTAACAGCATTGCTGTCTATGGTGTCCTTGAGAGTCTACGAGAACATCCAGGATGAGACCACTTACACCGCAGCCATAAAGGTACTGAAAGGACTGTATGATCAACCGGTGAACAGAGTTCATGCCCGGCTCGTGCTTGCGTCGAGGAAGCAACAGCCCGGTGAGTCCAGCAGGGCATATTTACAAGTATTAAAGGCATTGGGCAAGGACTGTAACTGTGTGGACAAAACTGCTGCCGAGATCACAAATGATCTCGTCCGGGATGCCTATGTGGCCGGGCTCCGATCGAACGAAGTGAGGCTGCGCTTGCTCGAACAAGGGGTAGAAAAACTAGAGGACGTGGCCCGGATTGCAATCACAATGGAGGATGCAGCCTTAAAGTCCACCGAGCTCTCTAGGGACTGGACCCCTCGTTCTGATGTGAGTAGAGTGCCCTTCTACCCTACCCCTGACGGCCTGTCGGCTGCTGCTACCCTGCCCCGTGCGAACCCGAAATGTTATTTCTGCGGGAGGGACAAGCACAGCAGATCCCAGTGCCCAGCAAGAAAAGCCAGGTGCCAGAAGTGCCTTAAAAAGGGCCACTTTGCTGCATTCTGTAGGTCTAAAATGGCCACCAGCAAACACAGTGCCTTGTGTGAAGCCCAATCGCCGCTTTCCCATTCAAACTCTTCTTCCCCAGAGCTCTCGTCCAATGAGAGCGAGGGCTCCCCTGCACGGCAACGCCTGACGTCACGGAGACGCCGAACCCGGAAGGGGCAACCCACCGTCGCAACCATGGTGATGGCCTGCCTCTCGCCCCCGTGCGGAACACTTGACACTACCGTCGCTGCTGCCGCCGCCACAGCCACCCCCGGGGCCGACGCTACCGCCGCTGTTGCCGCCGCCACGGACACCCCCGGGGCCGACGCTACCGCCGCTGCTGCCGCCGCCACAGACACCCCCGGGGCCGACGCTACCGCCGCCGCAGCCACCCCCGCGGCCAACCAGGTGCTCACCCTAGCGTCCATCGCTGACGACCGCCAGGGCCCGACCGCCAATCGCGAGCAACTACAAACCCCACTACTTACCATTCACCCGCCACAACAGCACTTCCGGGAGGTTTTCCAACCTGCTCCTCGAGCGTTGACTACGTCATCCCGTTGCATGACGTCATCGCGCAAAACTCCCCTGTCAACTGCTTCAATAACATTAAACCAGCAATGCTCTCATCCCCTCACCAGAGCAATGGAACTGATTAAAGTGCATGGACACTACACCAATTGCTTATTTGACTCTGGGTCAACTGACAGTTTTATCCAGCCAGATCTGGCCCTCCGTTGGGGACTTGACATTATCCCCACTACCCAGAGGATCTCATTAGCGACGAGGTCGCACTCGACTGGGATAAAGGGGTATTGCATCGCCACGCTGGAAGTACAGGGCGTGACGGTCACCCACTTTAAATTATTCGTCCTTCCCCAATTGTGCGCCCCAGTGTTGCTGGGATTAGACTTCCAGTGTCAGTTCCAAACGGTGTCCCTACACTTTGGGGGACCCCACGCCCCCCCTCTCGGTCTGCCATCGCCCCACTCCCAAAGCACCCGAGCAACCCGCCCCCGTGCCCCGGGGCCAATCCTGCGGCCTTTCCACACTCCGGATTGCCCCGCCAGCACTCTTCGCAAACCTCACCCCTGGCTGGAAGCCTGTGGCCACCAAAAGTCGGCAATATAGTGACGAAAACAGGCAATTCATTAGGAGTGAGGTGTGTAGATTGCTGGATGAGGGCATCATCGAACCCAGTTCAAGCCCCTGGAGAGCCCAGGTGGTGGTTGTCAAGAATGGGGAAAAACTACGGATGGTGGTCGACTATAGCCAGACCATTAACCGCTTCACACTCCTGGATGCGTACCCCCTGCCACGCATCACGGATGTGGTGAACCAGATCGCCCAGTACCGCATTTTCTCCACTATTGACCTACGTTCGGCCTACCACCAGCTCCCGATCCGCTGCGAGGACCGACCATTCACGGCATTTGAAGCGAATGGGCGGCTATATCAATTTCTCAGGGTACCATTCGGGGTCACGAATGGTGTCGCGGTCTTCCAGCGGGAAATGGACAGGATGGTGGACCAGAACGGGCTAACCGCTACCTTCCCGTATCTGGACAATATCACCATCTGCGGCCACGACGTGCAGGACCATGACGCCAACCTAGACAAATTTCTTCAAACTGCCCGTCAGCTAAACCTGACTTACAATTTGGACAAGTGTGTTTTCCGGACCACACGACTCGCTATTCTAGGTTGTGTGGTGGAAAACGGGATAGTCATGCCAGATCCTGACCGCATGCGTCCCTTAATGGACTTACCCCCCCCACATACCCAGAAAGCTCTCAAACGCTGCCTGGGCCTTTTCTCGTATTACGCCCAATGGGTTCCAAACTACGCCGACAAGGCACGTCCTCTTATCAAGACCACCTCTTTTCCCCTCTCGACCGAAGCCACAGCGGCTTTCGATCGAATCAAATCTGACATCGCTGCTGCGACGCTGCACGCGATCGATGAGTCTGTCCCGTTTCAAGTCGAGAGCGATGCATCCGACTTCGCCCTGGCAGCCACCTTGAACCAGGCCGGTCGGCCTGTAGCCTTCTTCTCCAGAACCTTCCAGGGTCCGGAGAGTAGACACTCCTCGATCGAGAAGGAGGCCCAGGCCATAGTTGAAGCGGTACGTCGTTGGAGACATTACCTCGCTGGGAGGCGCTTTACACTGTTGACTGATCAACGCGCGGTCTCCTTCATGTTTAGCAACACCCAGCGTGGTAAGATAAAAAACGACAAAATCGCCAGATGGAGAATCGAACTCTCCACCTTTAACTATGACATCCTGTACCGGCCTGGTAAGCTCAACGACCCGCCGGACGCGCTCTCCAGGGGGACGTGCGCCAGCATACAGATGGACAGACTACGGAAACTCCATGAGGCGCTCTGTCATCCAGGGGTCACTAGGTTTGCTCACTTTGTCAAGGTGCGCAACTTACCCTACACAGTCGAGGAGATCCGCTCCATGACCCGAGCCTGTTCGGTGTGCGCCGAATGCAAGCCCCACTTCTTCCGTCCGGATAACTCCCACGTTATCAAAGCCACCCGCCCCTTCGAGCGTCTTAGCGTCGACCAACCGTAATACCTACATCCTTACGGCCATCGACGAATATTCCCGCTTCCCATTCGCTGTGGCCTGCCCAGACACCACTGCCACCTCAGTGATACAGGCCCTTCACAGTATTTTCACCATCTTCGGGTACCCCAATTCCATCCACAGTGATAGGGGGTCCTCATTCATGAGTGCAGAGCTGCAACAGTACCTTCTGGAGTGTGGTATTGCTTCAAGCAGGACCACGAGCTATAACCCACGCGGTAATGGCCAGGTCGAGAGGGAAAATGCCACCATATGGAGTGCGGTTACACTGGCTCTCTGGTCTAAAGGTCTCCTCACCTCTCACTGGCAGGAGGTTCTCACTAGTGCCTTACACTCCATCCGCTCCCTCCTATGTACTGCAACAAATGCCACCCCCCACGAAAGGATGTTCCTTTTCCCGAGGAAATCCGAATCGGGAACCACTGTACCGGCATGGCTCACCGTCCCTGGCCCCGTCCTTTTGCGACGCCACGTCCGGCACTCAAAGAACGACCCTTTGGTCGACCGAGTGACTCTACTCCACGCGAACCCACATTACGCATACGTGGAGTTCCCAGACGGGCGGGAGGACACTGTTTCGGTGCGGGACCTAGCTCAGGACGCGGTAGACCCAGCAAACCCCCCAACTCCTTATGCTTCAGGCCCCGTGCCGCAACAGAAGGACCAACAGCACCCCAATGACCCGGGCCACCCTGCCGACAAAACGACTGGGGAATTGAGCGACGGAGCAGTTGCACCCGATGAGCCCGCTGGCGACACCACTCCAGCGACCCCAATCCCGGCACCACGGCGGTCACGCCGGATGGTCAGACCCCCTGACCGCTACAGTCCTTGACCTACCCCTTCCTTTTCATTCTCTCCCTCGTTTTTGTTTTTTTTTTCCCAGGGTCAATTCTCCAAGAAGGGGTGAATGTGATAGTACAGATCTATCACCAATGTACATAGTGTATATAGTTACTGTATCTAGACTGTGCTTACAGCGATTGGCTGAGAGCTAAGCCACACCTATTGTTTGGGCCTTAAAGGGTTGTGTCCCTAGCCAGGTCGGATCATTCCGGACTGGTCGGCCACCTGTGAAGAGCTCCGGTCTTTTGCTAATAAAAGCCTTGGTTTGGACCAACAAGTCTTTGGTTCTTTCGACGAGCTCTACAACTGTTTTTCTCTTGTTCAATGTAGCATTGTTCAATGTTCAATGTAGCATTATGAAGCACTGTTTTTGGAATGGATGCACGGATTAGTGGGCAAAGGAGTTAAGGGTTATGGGGATAAGGCTGGAAAGGGGTACTGATGGTAGTGATCAGCCATGATCTGTAAAATGGCGGTGCTGGCTCGACGGGCCAAAGGGCCTACTCCAGCTCCTATTGTCTATTGTCAATCCTACCAATAATCTTTTGATCATGAAGATATTTGGGGATAGGTTTTGCTTTAAATGTCTTTGTTTTCTTTACTAAACAATCAAGATCTTGAATTTGCAATTTTTAAATTTCTTTCTTTTTCTCCCTTTTAAGAAACACAAATGGTTTTTGCCAGTAGAATCTCTTTGTTTCTTGCTTTCACAAACTTCCTTCTTTCCTCATTCTGTTCCATTATTTCTTGCATAAGATGGATATAGGTATGGTTTGGTAGAGGGTTAGCATGGAATATTTTCTGACATTCTGCTTCTTCCTCTAATTGTTTAAAAGCATACAATTTGGTTTATTTATTTCAGATCTCAATCTTATTCTTTGCTGCTTCTTTTCAGCTTCTCTGAGGGTCATTTGGAAAGGTTCTGGTATTTTGGTTTTAGCAAATTTGAACTTTGAAGCTTCTTGGGTGTTTTGTACATCTCCGCAGAAAATTCCCTGAATGCGATCCCTTCCATGGGATGCGAAAATTTCCCCACCTATGTCCTGATCTTCAGTGGACAATGCTAATCGGCTTTGGGAAATGTTGCTGTCCACCTCTGTGGTTGAATAATAAAAATGGACATCACTTTTCTTTTCTGAACTCAGTCTGCAGGTTGAACAATAGAAATTTACAATGTAAGTTTGATTTATTTCTCAATTGAAATGATCTTATTTAAATCTCTTATTGAAACAACTTGCATAATACTTTTTTTTGTAATACAACATCTCAAGACCTGGGAAGCAAATGATGAAGAAAAAGAGGATAATTTAGTATATAAAGAATTGCTGGAGGAACGCAGCAGGTCAGACAGCATTCATGGCTTGAAATAGTTAGTCAACATTTTGGGTCTCAACCTTTCATCAAGACTAAGATAGAATAAGTGGAATTACATTTATAAAGGAGGAAGGAAGCTGGGAGAGGGGACCTAGAGGTGATATAGTAGAGAAGGTGTGAGAGGTGGAGAGACAGCTAGAGGGAGAAACCATTAGAGAGAGAAGCAAGTATGCAAATAGGTAAAGAAGAGAGGGGAACAGTGGAATCAGTTGGGGGTAGGGGTTAGCTTAAATTGAAAAATCAATGTTCATGCCATTAGGCTAAGACTTTCCATGGGGAATATGATGTTTTGTTCCTTAAGTTTATGTTTAGCCTCGCTCTGACAATGGATGTGGTCAGCTGGATGGGTTGGGAAGAGTGGTCTCAGAAGTCTCAGAGATAGGGATGGAGAGGGGAATCTGTGGCTAGTAGTGGGATCACATTGATGTTGGTGGATAATATGACAAATGTGCTGGTGGGGTGGAAAGTGAAGATTAGAGGGATTCTGTCCTTCACTTGTAAGGGCAGAAGTACAGGAAATGGTGGAGAGGGCATTCTTAAAAGGGTCAGAAGAGGTGTAATCAAGGTAGCTATTATAATTGGTTGATTTGCAGTAGATATCAGTAGTTTGTCCCCTGAGATGGAGACAGAGAGGTCAAGGAAGGGGAGAGAGGTGTCAGAAACAGTATCGGTAAATTTAAGGGCAGAGTAGAAGTTGGGGGTGAATTTATTATAATTGCCAAGTTCTGCATGGTACAGGAAGTAGCACAAATGCAGTTGATGATGTAGTAGAGGAAGAGTTGGGGAAGTGGTGCCCAAGTATGATTGGAACAGAGACTGTTCAACATAGCCAAAAAAAAAAGATAGGTGTAGCTGTGGCCCATATATATATGGCCATGGCTATACTCTGGATTTGGAGGGAATAGGAAGAATTAGTGTGAGGACAAGTTCCACTAAGTAGAAGAAAATGTTCAAGAAAGAAACAGAGAGCACTGAGCCCATCCTGACCGGGAATATATGTGTAAAGGGATTGCACATCCACATGAAGATAAGGCAGTGGGGGGTTGGAGATTCAAACTTCAAACATCTTCAGACCCCAATCAGTACAGATTGGCAAGAATACCTCCTTCACAACTCCATCAGCACTGGAGCACCACAGGGTGGCGTACATAGCCCCCCAGCTCTACATGCTTTACGCCTATGACTGTGTGGCTCAGTATGATAACACCATTTACAAATTTTCTGACGATATCACCATAGTGGGATGTATAAAAAGGGGCGATGAAGCAGCATACAGGAGAGAGATTGAAAACTTGGCAGAATGGTGTTTTCACAACCTCTCATTCAATGTCACCAAGACCAAGAAGCTGATTGTAGACTTTTGGAAAAGAAAACTAGAGGTGTATGTCCCAGTGATCATTGGGGGATCAGAGGTGGACATCAGAGATGACCAAATTTTAATTCATGTGAGTCACTATCTCAGAGGAGCTTTCCTGCACCCATCATTCCAACGTTATTGTAAAGAAAGCATGTCAGTGACTCTACTTTCTCAGGAGTTTGCAGAGGTTTGATATGCCATTGGAAACCTTATTATGTTTCTACAGATGTGTAGTGAAAACTGCTGAATGGCTAGATCACAGCCTGGTATATGAGCACCAATACCTCTCTCCCCACCATCATGGAATGCTGTCACTGAAGAGCAGCAGCAATAATCAAGGATCCACACCACCTAGGACGTGCTCTATTCTTGCTGCTGCCATCAGAAAAGAGGTATAGGTGCCACAGGACTCATACCATCAGGATCAGGAACCGTTGCTACCCCTCAACCATCAGACTCCTAAGAGAATCATTTAAAGACTCTGACTTTGCACATTATTTATTACTGAATACTTTTTTTCTATATTTGCACAGTCACTTTGTTTACTTTTCTCTCTTTGTGTACATATTTCTTCTTGAGTACATTTCAGTTACCAATAAGTAGAAAGTCGGCCTGGCCTGCAGGGAAAAGAATCTCAGGGATGCCATGAATGCCATGAATGTAATCTAACAATAAATTCAAACTTGGCATCCTGGATGTAGGTGGAAAAGAATTGGACAAAGGTGTAAAGGTGTGAGAAGGTAGCTTGGTGGGGCAGGAGCAGGCAGAAACAATGAGGTTGTGAATTCTGAGGAGGTGGAAGTGGGTGGTGCTGAGTTGGAGAACTATAATGTTGGAGGCAGTGGCATTCCCTGAGCTGATGATGTCTGTGATAGTCTGGGAGATGATATGCTTAGGATAGTCTGTTGGATTTTGGTTAGGTATATGGCTTCCTCACTGTAGAGGTCAGTACACCATCCCACAACCATGCCTCCTTTATCTGTGGATTTGAAGGTGGTTGGGTTGCTCTGGACTGAGTGGGGAGCATCATATTCTGGGGTGGGGGTGGGGTGCTAAGGGTAGAATGGGTGAGTGGATTGGAGGTCAGTATGGTTAGTGAAGCAGTTAGTTCTACTATTCCAGAGCCAGTGACTCGGGTTCATTTCTGACAATGTCTATAAAGAGTTTGTACATTCTTCTCATCTCTTGTTGTGTCTGCATGGGTTTCCCCCAGCCTTCAAAACGTACAGGGGTTATAGGTTAATTGGGGTATTTCAGCAGAATGGGATCATAAGCCAGAAGGGCCTGTTACCTTGCTGTCTATCCAGGTTGTTAATGTCCTCTTGGTAATTGGAGATGAAAAGGTCAAGAGCAGGAAACTCACTGGAGGTAGTGTCAAAGAGAACTGTTGGAAATGGGTAAAAGGATCACTAATTTGGTAGGCAGGGGGGTATTGATGCTTTTAGACATCAGAGGTGAGGTTTTTTTTTTACACAGAGTTGTGGGTGCCTGGAATGCCTTGTCAGGAACGGAGGTGGAGGCTGAAACACTGGGGGCATTTAAGACACATGGATGAAAGAAAAGTAGAGGGTTATGGCGTAGGGAGGGTTTAGTACTTTTTTTTTAGGAACGAATATATGGATTGGCACAACATCGAAGGCCGAAGGGCCTGTACTGTGCTGTACAGTGCTCTATGTTCTATATATATTATTTTATCCAAGTGAAGGTATTTGAACTTTGGCCTTGTCAGATACAATGTGCTCACATTGTAAACATAATTAAAAGGGAACCATTTATCTGTAGTGTGGCAGAGAGCAACTTCAATTTTGTTTTCGTGAACATAAATTTAGTGATCGATATGCCTACCTGCAACCCACTGGACTTTCACAGAGATCTTCTGAAGCAACAATCTTGCTTCTGTCATGGAGTTTTGCAATAGCATGAACATATGCTTTTTTTAGTTTCTCTATTTTCTTATAGTAGTCTTCATGAGACATGCCACACAAATTGTTGGAGATTATGGAATCTTTGTTGTTCTCATAATAAATTTGCTACTCTGGATCAAAGACATTTTCATTCTGAAGAACAGAAAATTGATTGCTCTTTTCCCTGATATTTGAAATGTATTTCATTTCAGCAAATTGCAACACTAATGCTAATGTATTATTGTTAAGATGAGCGAGATCAAGGGTATATTTAATAATAGACAAAAAGATAAAAAGAAAACAAAACACAAAGTTATTGTTCCAGAAAATCTTGAGCCAACTTGCCCACAAGAACCAATGAATCAAAAGCCTGCAACTTTAAATGTGATGACTGCAAAAATTGTATCAAAATAATGGTCAAATGTATTTAATTGTCGTGACTATTGTTGTTTGTGATGTTCAGTTTTAAATGAAAATATTTTTTTAAAATTTGACCAATTAGTTAAATGATTCAGAATTTTTTAAGAATTTGAATACAAGTGTAAAATCACTTAGTTTGTCATGAGAGTCTCTGTAGTAAAAACACAAAAATGCTGGAGGAACTCAGCAAGTCTAGCAGTGCCCATAGGAGGTAAAGATATATAACCAATGTTTTGGGCTGAGCCCTTCTTCAAGGTATGAGCAAAAAGTAGGCAGATGCCTGCTAATCCATTAGTTTGTGATATGTTGGGTGCTCCATCACCTGAGATGAGTCAGTAAATTGCCCAAATCCTATATTGAAGATCAAGAATATGGAAATGATTTCAAAATACAAAATTTAAATGTAAACATACAGCACGGTAACAGGCCCTTTCGGCCCACAAGCCTGTACTGCCCAATTACACCTAATTGATCTACAACTCCGAGTACGTTTTGAAGGGTAGGAGAAAACTAGAGCCCCTGGGGAAAATCCACGCAGACACAGGGAGAACGTGCAACCTCCTTACAGACACCTTGGGATTTGAACTCATGTTCTGATCGCTGGTGCTGTAACAGTGTTGCACCAACTGTGCCCACACCCCAAGAAACTGCAGTGAAGGACAAGGGAGTTAGTTAGCTACAGTGTCTTGAACAATCCTTCAATTCAATATCATCAAAATTAGACCACCTGTATAATATTAAGCAAGGTCAAATGGGATTTACACGCCTTCTTCATGTTTTGTACTTTGGCCAATTTCAGCTCGTCTGAATAATTTTATTATATTCTTATATAAGACAACTTAGTGACTTTTTGGGCTGTTTCAGAGACAGATATGATTCAGATTTGAATGACATGGAAGCCAGACCATTACTAGCTTTTTAATTGCAGATTTATTTATTTAACTAAATTTAATTTTCTCAGTCCCCACAGTAGGATCTTACCTCTTGTCACCAATTTATTTTCTAAGTTTTTACTGACCAGTAACTTAACCATTATTCCACCCCATCTTCAAATGTTACATTTCTGCATTATCTATGCTAACACAGCATAGAAAATCCCAATTTATTTAATAAAAACATAATGGACAACTGTTATCCTTCACATCATTCCATTAACCTCCGCTACTCAAAAGCCTTGACAATTTTATGAAAACATGGAGCCCTAAATTGTACATAACTCTAGCTGAAATACAGTAAAACCCCCAGTATTAGGCACCTGTGGGGATTGGTAGATGCTGGGTAAATGAATTTGCCGGTTGCTTGAGAGTGCATATGCATGATTGACGAACTAACCATGGGGCACCAATTTTAAAATTTTGTAATTTTTTTACCAATTTATTTTCTGCAATTTTTTTTGCCAGTTGCTTGAATTTTGGATAAAGTGGTTTTTACTGCAGAAACAAATAGGAGCAAAAAAGAAAAACCATTGTAGTGCTGAAAAACAAATACAGAAAATCCTCGATGCCCTCTCAGTGTCAGTCAGCAGCCAAGGAGAATAAATAGAGTTCTCACTTTAAATCAATTAATTTTTCCTGCTTCTTCAGGCCTGAAACATTGATGACCTTTTACTTCCGATGGATGCTCTGTGGCCTGCTGAGTTTCTCTAGCACTTTTGTGTATTGCAAAGAGGGTACATCACCAGGTTTGAATAAATTATATCCAAGCTACTTTTCGTAAAAGAAAATGCAGAAATTTTGACCATTATTTTTCAATCCATCCCAGCCACGGGAGTTAATGTTACAGATTAAAATGTTGAAGACCTTCAAGGTGTTCTAAGAGATCAGATATACAATTATTTGGATAGCCAGGAACTGATTAGGAATAGTCAACATGGCTTTATGTGTGATAGATTGTGTTTATCCAATCTTATAGAGTTTTATGAGGAGGTTACCAGGAAAGTTGACAAAGGAAAAGCTGTGGATGTTTTTCACATGGAGTTTAGTAAAACCTTTAACAAGGTCTGACATGGGAGGTTAGTCAGGAAGGTTCAGATGCTAGGTATTCATGGTGAAGTAGTGAAACAGATTCGACAATGGCTGGATGGGAGAAGCCAGAGAGTAGTGGTGGATGATGGCTTCTCAGACTGGAGGCCTTTGAATAGTGGTGTGCAAGGCAATGCACTTCAGTAATTGACCTGACAGGTCCACTGTCTCATTCACAATCAGATCTGACTACCTGAAGATGCTATTTTGGAACAGCTGAGGCATAAACAAATCTGGGTCAGAGCAAATAGTGAAGGTCCATCAGAAATTGGACTGTGAGAGCGGAGCTCTCTCTCAATAGCAGAAAGAACCTGATCATCAGTATTGATGTACTTGGTGCAGGTGTGGACCAACCCCCATGCCTCTGCCCCAGCAGTCACTCAAACTGTCCTATGGTTTACCTGGGTTTCCAGCATAAAATGGGTCCAAAGGGTGGTCAGGTAACAAGTCACTTGAGATGTGGGAAAGCCCTCTTCATGATGACCACCCTTGTATGAGGTTGTATCAGGCTGTGCATGGAACCAAAGAATTAGAGTACCAAGGGCCACTCAGTGCTGAAATCCATCTGTCCCAGGTGTTGCAAATGATGGGCCTGGTCATGTTACAATGCCTTGTCCTCATTATTTACTGTTGGCAGCTTTTGCTTTTTATACCCCACTCCACCCTATATGATTCATCTTCCTCCAGCTGGCGTCTTTGTTTTTCTTGGCTCTCTCTCCCCCTGTCTGGCATCTGCCAATTTTCTGCCACTTTCCATCATGTTTCATGTCAACCTGGTTCTCAATCCCACATGGGGGCTCTGTCCTATCCCTTCCACCCTGTCCTCTTTACAGTGACTTCTCTACAACATTTCTCCAATCTCAATAAAGGGTTTCATCTTAAAGGTCGAAGAATCATTTTCTCTCACTGATGCTGTTGAGCAGTTAAGTTCCTCCAGCAGAGTGCACTTAGCTAAGTAATAATCTGTAGAGGCTGTAATCCATTGCTCACTACTAACCTCCCTTGGCCATGACCTAATTACTACCAACAAATTTATTATATTCATTCTTCTGCACCCCACTTCAAAACATGATTTTTTTTAAATTTAAATTTAGATATACAGCCATGAATCAGTGTTGCCCAATTTACACCCATTTACCTACATCCCTTGTACGCATTGAACAGTGGGAGGAAACTGGAGCCCATGAAGAAAACCCATGCAGACACGGGGAGAACGTACAAACTCCTTACAGACAGCGTGGGTTTTGAATCCCGGTCTGGTCCCAATCGTTGGCGTTGAAAAGGCATTGTACTAACTCCCACACCATTCGTGCCGCCTATGAACTTTAAAAAAAATATTTTATCTTTGATTTTCCATCATTAAACAAAGAGAACACACCATTGACTGTTACAGAGCATATCAATATCTTCCAGCAATCTGCATACATATGATGTTTCTCCCCCTCCCATTCCCACCACCCCCCCCACCCCGAGAGAGAGAAGGAAGAAATAACAAGAAAGAAAGAAAAAGAGAGAAAGAAGAAAAGGAAAAAAGAAAGGAAAGTGAGGCTGGGAGTGGCATCAGCATAGAAGCTGTGGAGCCACCCACTTTTGTAAAGCTATTTTACTTGATCCATCTGTTAGTGAATCTCTATAAGCCTATGAACATTTGATCAGTTTTTTTGTTTGCTCAATTTTGGTCCAATTTTATTTAGAGGCAAAAGTGGTTAGATGAATTTAGAATCTTTAAATTTCAGCATCCATTCTGCATGAATACTAACTTAATGACAAGGTTTCCATGATGGTTTCTTAATTTTCTACATTACCAACCAACCTCAAGCATGTCATTACAATCAATACTTAAACAAATATACTACAGAAATTCCAAATGCAAAAGTCTTCATAAATTGGAAATGAGTATGAATTGGCTTTTATTTTGACACAGAAGCTGACACCAACAATTAGAGTTGATGCTTTTATCTTTAAAGTGAAAATGCAACTAACTACAAGACTGCTTTGTGACCACAGACTCAAACTGCTTCAAGGAGATGGCCATCTACAATGATCATGTAAATATCGAGGGTACACAAGATCAGTGACTGGCTACAACAGCAAGCGCATTCAGAATTTCACTGAGATCAACTGCATCACAACCAGGGCTAACCAGGAACCATGGTTGGATGCAGAAGTCTGGGCACTTCTCATAGTTCGTGATGCTGCCTTCAGGACAGGGGACAAGATGGCACTAAGATCAGCTAGGGCTGAACTGCCCTGTGCAATCTTGAAGGCAAAGTGTTGGTATCCACGGACAGCTGTGTGGTATTGGCAACACAAGGCGCTTGTGGCAAGGGATCAAGACTATAACAGATCACAAGCCATCCTTGAGAGTTAAAGACAATGTCGCCTCCCTTCCAGACAGAATGAACAACATCAATGCATACTTTGATGAGAAGAACAGGATGATGTCGAAGTAAGCTCTATGTCCCACTGATGAACGGGCCCCCTGCTGAGATGAGGAGAACCCTATCCAAGGTGAACGCACACAAGGCAGCGGGACCAGACGACACTCAGACAACATTCCTTGTCAGGTATGGAAAGACTACACAGACAAATTAACGGAAGTCTTCACAGACATCTTCAACACCTCACTGCATGTTTCGTCAACCATCATCATCCCGATAGCCAAGAGGGTGACAATAACAGGCCGCAATGACTACTGCCCTTTGGCAATAACCTCCAACATTATGAAATGCTTTGAGGGTCTAATGATGAATGCATCAAAGCACATCTCCCAGAGAGATGGATCCATTTCAATTCACCTACAGAAGAAACAGTTCTACTGACAATGCTATACCTTTGTCCCTTCACTCTGTCCTGACCCACCTGGAGAATGATCCCTCACATGCCAGGGTGCTGGTCATTGACTTCAGCTTGGCATTTAACATGATTATTCCACAGAGGTTGGTGAAGAAACTGTCCTCACTGGGACTCAACAGGCATCTCTGTAACTGGATTCTAGACTATCTAACAGAAGCTGTCTAGGTCAGTAGAAGAACGTTGAGCACCAGCATGCTGGGCACTGGCACACTTTAAGGCTGTGTACTCAGCCTGCTCCTGTTCACACTACTGACCCATGACTCCAACAGTGCCATCAAATTTGCAGATGACATAACAGTAGTTGGTTTCATCATCACATCAATGAGTCGCACTACAAAGAAGAGGTAGAAAATCTTGTGATATGGTACGAGAGTAACAACCTCAATGTGGACAAGATGAAAAAGATGATCATAGACTTCAGACCAGCCTCCACCACCATCAACAACTCTGTAGTGGATTGAGCCTGAGACCATCAAGTTCCTTAAGAGTCCATTTAACTAGTGACTATCGTGGCCACACATCTCTTCACTTGTCAGGAATGTGCAACTGCACTTCCTGAGAAGACTGAAACGGACAAGGCTATCAGCCACTGTCATGTGAACCTTCTCCAGGAGCTCTAACGAGAGTGTTCTCGCCGGCTGCATCGCACAGAGAAATGAATCGGAGGTCAATCCACAGGATTTAAGAGTGGCAGAGAAGATCACTGTTACCTCCTCCCCACCCATCAACGTGATCGACTGGGATCACTGTCTGAAGAGGGTGCACAGAATCGCTGAGGACCTCTTCCACCCACACATGGCATCTTTCAGCGGCTCCCAGAAGAAAAGAGAGCAGGAGTATCTCCCACTTGGTAGATCTACCACTTAACCACTAGGCTGAGAAACAGCTTCTTCCTGGAGCAAGGAACTGCTCACACCAACCATCTGCAACTCTGTTTAACCATTTATTTATTTATTTTGTGTACATGAATAATGATGTTTGTGTGTTATGTTTTGCACCTAGGACCGGAGAATGTTGTTTTGTTGGGTTGTACTTGTGCAATTAGATGATAATAAACTTGACTTGAACAAAGCCAATGGGCATCCTTCAGTAATTTCAAGGGCTCAGCTGACAATTAATAACATCAAGGAAGTTATTGTTTTGAGTTAATGTGTGAGGGAGAAATTATATTGTCCTGTTATTATTCACACTGTCTTCAGTATAACAATCCTGGCTGTTGATTTTTAAAAAATCACCATTATAAACACTGTGTCAAGTTGAAATAAGGATGGAAATTCTAAAAGGAAAAACTGCCGTCGATATTTTTACATAAGAAGACACAATAACTTGATCATTTCATTGAAATGTCTGGTTGGCGGGACGAGGTGAACCGGGATGTTGAAATCCAGTGACATGTCTCCTTTAACCACAGATTGCCCAGCAAATGTTCATATTGATGGATCTTGCCCCTTCCCGGATCATCAGACCTCGTTGGGCATCCCGGCCCCACACAGCCACTACCCTTTACCTTCATTCCTCTCTCTCTCGTACAGGGTTGCACTGCGAGTTGATAGGGACCTCGGAAGTTGGAGGCGATGAGAGCCGAGACTCCATGGGCACTGGAACTCCTCACGGCGGCCCCGCTGTTCAGCTGCCACTGCCTGGCAACCGCTGAGCAAACGGGACTGACAGAAGGTGAAGGGTTGGTGCTGAGAGCGTGACTGCGCTGCCCGTGGCCCGTGGGTGCAGAGCAGCAGTCCACTGCCTTGCAGAGGTCCTGGATCTGCAGCTCCCGCGGCAAGTCCCTAAGGGGGGTGGATCTCGGAGAGATTTATCCGTCGGAAATGGAGAGGTCGTGGGATCGCGCTGAACTTGTGTCCGCTGATGGGGTGAAAACCAGAGGACCTCTGTTCACGTTCTGTCAGGGGAGAGGGAGAAATGGATGGCATCATTAATGAAAGGATGGCCTGGAGTGAAAGACCCTGCCCTGGGATCAGATGTGGAGGCGGGGGAGTTGTGAGAAGGGGAACACCTACACATTGTTTGTGGGTGTAAACATGTAACCAACCTTTGAAACTCCCCCGACCATTCCAGCCTGTTCTAGGCCTTATCTATTGTCAAGGTAAGGCCAGACATTAACAACCCTCATATTCTGGAACCTGAAGTGTCATGCAGTTCACCAAAGTTTGCATTGTGCAACTATGATCATTAGAATCGGATGGTACATTAAATTCTTTAATTTCTCAATGTATCATCCAGTTATTTGTGGAACTCTGGGCAGCTAGGGTTTAAAGACTGTATAACCATATAACCATTTACGGTTAGATTATGTTAATATAACATAAAAGGCATTTTTGGGTCCATAAATTAGAAAAAAGTAATGATTCACAATAAAAGTATGAGATATCCATAACACAAAACATAACAATATGTAGATTATATTATGACTAGATATGGAACTGGGACTTTTTTTTACATTTTATTGTGGAAAGATGCGTGGATGAGCCAACATTTCTGTGAAGGTTCTATATAAACACCAGAGGATGGTCAGGTGAGGAAAGTTTAGAATCAGAATCAGAATTTATTGTCATAAACAAGTTACGAAATTCAGCATTTTTGCAGCAGTAATCATAGAGCAAACATTCACATTATAACCATCTTGCAACATTACTCTATAAAATAAAAATGATAGTACATGAAAATTAAGACAGCATCTTTGGTTCATTGATTATTCAGAAATCTGATGACAGCAGGGAAGAAGCTGTCCTTGTGACGTTGAGTTCTCATCTTTAGGCTCCGAACCTTTTTTCCCAATGGTAGTAGAGTGAAGAAGGCATTGGCCTGGGGTGCTGGGGGTCTTTGAAGATAGAGGCTGCTTTTTTAAGACACTGCCTCGTGTAGATGACCTCGATGGAGTGATGGCTGGTGCCTGTGATGTCGCAGGCCGAATTAACAACCCTCTGGAATTTATTCTTGTCCTGAGAGTTGACACCTTTATACCAGGCAGTGATGCTCTCTACGGTACACCTGTAGAAGTTTTCGAGAGTCTTTGATGACATACCTAATTGCCTCAGACACCTCACAAAGTATAGCCACTGGCAAGCCTTTGTGATTGTATCAACATGGAGGCTTCAGGACAGATCCTGGAGATGTTGACACCCAGGAGTTTGAAATTCTTGACCCTCTTCACTACTGAGCCCTTGATGAGGACTGGGTTGTGTTCCCCTGACTCCTTCCTGAAGTCCACAATCATCTCCTTGGTTTTGTCTACCTAAGTGCTGATCCATCTCCCTCCTGTACACTATTCTTGGGTACTGGGATAATTGGTGCCCTTTTGAAGCAGCTGGGAACTTCTGACTGCAGCAATGAGAGGTTGAAAATGTCCGTGAACACTCCAGCTAGTTGGTTGGCACAGATTTTCATTGCTGTTTGTGATTCTTCCGATAACTGTGGTATCATCGACAAACTTGTAGATAGCATTGGAATTGTGCCTAGCCACACAGTCATAGATTTATCATGAGTAGAGCAGTGAATTAAGCCTGCATCCTTGGGGAGCACCTGTTTTGATAATGAGATGTTGCTTCCAATTTGTACTGACTGTTGTCTTCCGATGAGAAAGTCAGGGATCCAGTTGAAAGGGGGGGGGGGGGTGTACAGAGGCCCAAAGTTTGTAGCTTCTTGATCAGCATTGAGGGAATAATGGTATTGAAGGCCAAGCTGTAGTTGATGAAGTGTTGTATGAGTTGCTGTTTTCGAGGTGATCCAGAGCTGAGTGGAGAGACAGCGATGTTGCATCTGCCATGGAGCGATTATGATGATTTGCGAATTGCAGTGGGTTCATATCTTTGCTTAGGTACATTGATACTGGCCTCTCAAAGCATTTCATCACAGAAGTTAGTGCTACTGGAGAGTAGTCGTTGAGGCAGCTCACACTATTCTTGGGTACTGGGATAATTGGTGCCCTTTTGAAGCAGCTGGGAACTTCTGACTGCAGCAATGAGAGGTTGAAAATGTCCGTGAACACTCCAGCTAGTTGGTTGGCACAGATTTTCAGTACATTGCCAGGTACACCATCAGGACCTGACGCCTTGCAAGGGTTCACCCTCTTGAATGATGTTCTGACATTGCCCTCAGAGACAGATATCACAGGGTTCTCAGCCTTTTCAGGGATTCTAGTGGGCTCTGTTAGGTTCTTCTTCTCAAAGCGGGAATAGAAGATGTTCAGCTTGTCAGGTAATGAAGCATCATAGCCATTTATAGTGTTTGCCCTTGCTTTGTAGGCTCTAATGGCCTGCACTCTTTGCCATAGCTGGTGTATCTGTATCTGTCTCTAGCTTCCTCCAGAATTGTCACTTTGCTTCAGAGATAGCGTTCCGCAGCTTGTACCTGGACTTCTTGTAAAGATCCTGATCCCCAGCCTTAAACATCCTTGTTCTCACCCTAAGCAGGTTGTGAATTCTCTGATTCATCCAGGGCTTCTGGTTAGGGAACACGTGGTATGTGCGCACGGGCACACACTCATCAACACAGGTCTTGATGAAGTGGGTGATATCTGTTACATATTCATTCAAGTCTATGGATGAGTTCTTGAATATGTTCCAGTCCATCAATTCAAAGTAGTCCTGCAGATGCTCCTCTGCCTCCCTTCACCATACTTTTGCCGTCTTCACTACTGGTGCTGTGGCCTTCAGTCTCTGCTTGTACACCAGGAGTAGAAGTACAGCCAGGTGATCAGTTGTGGTATTGCCTTGGTTTTTCATAGTGGCATAGCAGTGGTTGAGTGTGTTGGTTCCCCTGGTTCGTGTTGGTGGTAGTTTGTCAGTGTCTTCTTCAGGTTGCCCTGACTGAAGTCCCCCACAATGATCGGGAAGGCATCAGGTTGTGCTGTCTCATGGCGGTTAATCAGAGTGCTCAGGCCCTCCATTGCCAGCCTGACATTAGCCTGGGGCAGAATGTACACTGCGACCAGGATGATGGCAGTTAAGTCCCACAGCAGGTAGAATGGGCAACATTTGATCACCAGATGTTTTAGGTTGGGGGAGCAGGACTGGGACATGACTGTCACATCTGTGCACAATGAATTGATGATGACACAAACACTGCCTCCCTTGGTTTTTCCAGACACTGGTGTTTGGTTAGTGTGATGGAGGGTGCAACCCTTGGGCTGCAGCGCTGTGTCCGGAATGTAAGCATTTAGCCATGTTTTTGTAAAGGACATCACGCAGCATTCCCTGATGACACTCTGATGTTGAAGTCTAGCTTGGAGTTCATCAAGTTTGTTCTCAAAGGATTGGCCAGGAGGATGGTAGGGAGCAGAAGCCTCAGGTCCTGGTGTCTCAGCTTGACCAGTAGCCCTCCTCTGCGTCTATGTGGTTGGGTCTTCTTTACCTGGCCCGTGGGTCCGCTGCTGGTAGTTCCTGGAGTGTTTAAATTGTCCGTGCACTGTCCCTTTAAATCACCTGTGATTTTAAATATGCTGAGCATCTGCTGTTTGCAATGGCTGCAAAGTTTAAATGGCCCTATTGCTGGCTGTTTATCACTCCCGCAGTGCTTGCCTGAGCGCTGGCTGTTTAAAGGTCCCGGGGCCCGATGGAGGCTGTCAATTTTTAAAAATATTTTATGATTTTCCAAACTTAAACTCAGTTATCAGTGTCAATGTTAACAGTATCAGCATTGACTACAATTTACAATTATCCATTTTATAGTTTTCTGCAGAGTTCAAGCTCTTTTCATCTTCCTCCCTCCCCAACCCCTACATTTAACACAACACTTAACTAGCAGTTACACACAACATTCACAACAAAGGTATGACATAAATTAAGAGTTTTATGGTTTGTCATGACACGGCAGCCAGTGCTCAGGCTGTTTTCTTCTCTTGACTTTTCCTGGTTGGGATGGGATGGAACCCCCCCCCCCCAATGAGGGATAAATGGGGAAGGTAGGGCAGTAGGCGCAATGGTCCTACGGAATTTAAGTTTGGTTGCCAAATTTTCAAAAATGTATTTTACTTTTTTTATTTGAGACCACCAATTTTACAGATTCTGAGGTCTGCCAGCAATCTTAGGACATTCATATTAATGGGAAAGTTTGATTTTGTATTTCTGATTTTGTGTTTGATTTTTAGAAGTTCTTTATGGGAATATATGATTATTCTCGTCAGAGCTCCTCACAAAGAGTCACCACTGTAAAGTACCATCTTGTTAAGGGGAGATGTCAGGGGTAAGTATTTTTACATTGAGAATAGTGGGTGCCTGGAATGCATTACCAAAGGAGGTGGTGGAGGCTGGTACAATAGGAACATTTAAAAGCCGTGCCTGGAATGCATTACCAAGGGTGGTGGTGGAGGCTGGTACAATAGGAACATTTAAAAGCCGTGCCTGGAATGCATTACCAGGGGAGGAGGTGGAGGTTGGTACAATAGGAACATTTAAAAGCCTCATGGATGCAAGAAAAATCAAGGGTTCTGGGTGTGCGGTGAGGAAGGTTTAGTTTGTTGAGTAAGTTTACATAGGTCAGCACAACATTGTGGGCCAAAGGGCTTGTACTATGCTGTAATGTTCGATGTAGCCTTCAGGTTCTTGTGAATTTCGCCAAACTAAATAAAGAATGGCATAAATGTTAGATGCCCACCATATTCACCATTACATGCTGTACTTGTTACACTCAGACCTGAGTCAAATGAACATATTTAACTTTACATGAGGATTCAAATCAGGAATCATACACCTTATCAGAATGAAGAGTAATCTTTAAAGACTGAATCTCTACAAATTTCAGCGGGTGGACTATTTAAATCCAGCTGGCAGCATCCTACACTCAAAGAAATGTTCATTTCTAGAGAGGTGATCAAACTGTTTTACAATAGCTATAAATACCATATGATTTATGTTGCATTTTTTTCAATTTTAAAACTCTTGGTTTTGTCACAAAATTTAAGATTATTTTTAATGAACAGGCAACAAAAAAAGATATGTTATAATTTCCAAACAAGCTAAGGAGAAAATATAAATGTTTGAAATTACACACACAATATATTTAAGCTCATTTATTATTGTTGAATGTATATAAAAGACAGGTTGAATGATAAATTAAGGATACAGATTTTCTCTGATAGGATTCAGTAGTTTTGGAAAGGAATGATATCTAAAGATTAAACAAAACCAAATCAGGAAATCCATCTGTAAGCAAGGTCTGACATAAATGCAGGGCAGTTAAAATTCAAAATAAAGAATCTATGTGAATTCACTATTTTCCATTATTTTTCTTGTACTCTTCTGTAACAGACTGATTTATGATGCACTAGACACAGCTAGCTTTTTTAGATGGTCCATGAAGACTTGAAGACTAACATCGTCAGTCAGGATTGGTGCTCCAGATTCCTGAAGAATGCATAAAAAAGGACATGATTAGCAATATACAGACCACAGATGATAAAATCTTGAGCAAACAATGAAAAGTTAGAGAGACTCAGCAGGTAAGATAGCATCCATGTGGAAAATGGAGAGACAATATTTTGTGTCCCTCCAGGTATTAATTTTTGACTGTTAAAACAGTTTATGAACATAAACAATGTAGCTTCTCTGGCCAAAACTGCTTTGGCTCATATTGCCAAATTCATTTTTGCTTGGTTCATTTTTCTCAGTTTGTTTAAAAATACTTGTTTCATTTTCTTCTTACTACTAATATATTTCATTATTACAGTTTATTTAAAAATTCAACCTAAATGCAATATATTAGGTGACATTAACTTTTCATGGATGCCACCATTTTTATAAGTAGAAGCAGTGCTGTTTTACATTCATTCTTTGGCTGCTGTTAATTCTGAAGCAATTGGACTTCATATTGTTAAGTTTTATGACAAGTGGCTAAATTTTAGTGATTTCAAATATTTGTTATGTTTGAATCAAAGATTTGGTTTTACATTCCTTTTCAGTTTTTTAAGAATCTGACTATGTTAAAGAGCATTTTTGAAGGTTTTCCCATTCCAATTAAAATGGTTACTTTTCATGTGTAAAATACTAATCCAAAACACAATTTAAAAAAATAATTAATAAGCGAATCATGTGCATTTTTCAGTGCAGTTTTGAGGACACTAATGAGGAATCATGAATTATTTTCTTTCTGTCATTGTGGCCAATTGCAAAATACTTTATTCCAGACCAAATGAAACCAGACCCTTTAGTGCCAGAGAGGTTGTAAATTACATAATGATGGATATATAAATAGGGATAAAACAAATAAAAACTTTTGGATTTGATGGATAGATTTTAACCAATAGAAATTCACACATTTAACAAAACATTTCTTGAGGATACCAACCTGCCCCCAAGCATACAAGTTATTATGAGTCTGTGATGGGTTCACTTTTGATAGAAGGAATCGAGCCTTAAAAGAAGGAAAAAGTATCAACATCAAAAAACTTAATTTGTTCCTTTTCTTTTTCATGCTGCAAAGTTTAGGATATAAAGATCTTCAGAGTCTTTACTTGTATACAAATGAATTATTATGTAATTGTCAATTCTGTATTATGTGTATATGTTAAACTCAATAAAATATTTTATAAAAGAGTCTTTACCAAGAAAACTACTGTTCAATCAAAATTCTTCTGTTAACATTCAATAATATAAGAAATAATGAGAAAATCAGTAAACAGCAAGTAATGAAGACGTGATCTTTTTAAAAACAATATGATCTTATTTTATGAGAGCTTTAACAGAATTTAAGTGAGTCCTTTACCAAATATTTATTTTAGATTTTTGACAAAGATGAGTTACTTAGATTTTTTGCATATTGAAACCAACTGAGTTACCTGACTCCCTCCATGTTCTGTGTCAATATAACGTGGCATTGGGAATCGAGTCTGCAGGATTTCCTGTGCATCATCAAGTGGAGCTTGAAGAAGCTGCTTGAAGTTTTCATACTCTTGCATCTCCTGATAACCAGCCTTGCGCCATTGAGAGATAGTCTTAGAAAAAAGAACACAAATTGAATCGGACACATTGAATGCATTGCCAGCAACGCTGATTGAGGCAGGTACAATGGGATCTTTTAAGAAGCTATTAGATAGGTCTTGAAGAAAATTGGAGCAGGTTATTAGGTCGGCACACAACTCTAGGTGCAAGGGCCTGTACTGTGCTGTAGATTTCTATGTTCCATTCACAACAAATTTATTTTCATTGATTACATTTAGCACTCCCCCTGCAATATTTATAAAATGAAAAAAAATATTGCTTTGTTGATGCAGCATTTGAAAACAAAGAAACACAATTTAAATGAACATGATTTATATATTTGGTGAAACACTTTACTAAGGTTTTAGCGATCCTTTACATACAACTCATAACTACACATTAAATTGCACAGTTTCAATCAGGGGGCGTATATTCAAGGGAACTAGGTAAACTAATGTTATGATCTAAACATAATATACAAAAATAAAAAGAATCACTCTTTATTACTCTAGATACTTTTAACAATTAAATTATATGTGAATGATAAATGACTGCTACTTTGCTCTGTACCAAATGACAGCAATTTCAGTCCAAATCCCCTCATAAAATTCTGACAGTAATATTTTACTAAGCACCTTTTTCTCCAATGTTATTTCATGCATTAATAAACCTAAAAAATTTTAAAAATATCAATATTTGATTTGAACTTTTGAATTACGCTGCAACATTGAATTTAATTATTACCTACAATACAAATCTCAAATGGTTTGTCTTGGACTGTTTTACTCTAGATAAATTACTGATTAGCAATGCTCTGAGTTGCTCAGCGAGATTCATACAAAAGTGATTTTCCTTTCTTTCTTTTCCAATCTTTTTATTATTATTATAATTTATAAACACATATGAAAAAAGAGATATGAAAAATACATAGTAAATAACGAATTAATACAGAGATATTAAACAATAATATTGTAGAATAAAAATATATCATAAAAAAAAATTTTAGATCAGTTTAGAGTATGAACTATCTCTAAAAAAAGATATAATTAATAAAAATATATAAAAAAAGAGAGAAAAAAAACCCCAAAAAGGAAGAAAAAACAAATCTGAATTAAAAACTTAAAAAAACCTACCGATATAGCTAAATCACGCCGATCACTCCGATCTCATCTAACAGCCCAATTATCATACATAATCATAAAAAGAAAACAGAGCCAGATCAACTCACCACAAATGAAAATATTGAATAAATGGTCGCCAGGTTAATTCAAACTTAGAAGGGGATTCATAGACAGAGTTTCTAATTTTCTCTAAATTTAAACATAGTATAGTTTGGGTAAACCATTGGAAAACAGTGGGAGGATTAACCTCTTTCCAACTCAATAGTATAGATCTTCTAGCCATTAGTGTAAGAAAAGCAATCATACGATCCGCAGGAAGAGATAAATAAGTCAAATCTATCATAGGTAATCCAAAAATTGCAGTAATGGGATGTGGTTGTAAATCAATATTCAAAACGGTAGATATAATGGAAAAAATTTCCTTCCAATAATTCTGTAAAGAGGGACAGGACCAAAACATATGTGTAAGGGAAGCTATTTCCAATTGACATTTATCACATATAGGATCGATATGAAAATAAAAACGATGGAGTTTATCTTTAGATTTTCCTGTTTATTAATGAAACACTATATACATTCTGTGCAAAAAATATTTTGTGTAGGTACACATATTCATCATTTGAAGTCTTTGCAAAGACCAATACTTTTAGATTACAAAAACTGTCCTCCTCAACAAATAAAGTTCGAAAGGTAACAAGTTTTCTTCCAGTTTTCTTCTGTTTCATCATGTAATACTTTGACAAAATGAATCCTGTGTGCATCTCCATTAGGTCACTTGACCCAGTCATGAACTATGTTTTTGCATCCATACGTTCTTCCCTCAATACCTTTTCAAGGAGCAGAATTTGTTAATAGGACTTGAAGCAAAATACAAGACTTTTCATGATCTGATGATTTTGATCTCTTGTTAATAAATAGAAGGCAATTTTAAGTGCATAATTTTTATTACATATTCATCCACAACCTTTAAACTAGGAGAAGACAACTTGTAGAGAGAATTGCAATTTTAAAAATGGCATCTTTAAACACTGACCTCTCCATGATAGATGACAATCTGGAAGAAAGTATCCATGAGCAGTATTCGATCTGGTAAGATGCTGCCACTGTCTAAAAGTACTGGCTGGGTAAATGAATGAATGAATGATACCATCATTACTATGGAACAATGAGCAATGTGTCAATCAGCTGATACTATTTTTGTAGAATAATACAATCGAATCACAAGGAGAGAGAGTAACCCACAGGTCAGGGAGAAGATTTTAAAAATGAGCATTCAAGGGGCTTAGTGCTTTGTCGGACCAATCAATTGCGATTCATTAGCAGGAACCAATAACCTTAAAGCAGGCACAAGCGAAGTGGCCATTGTTGGAGTGGCCAGTGTAGGAGCGGCCCGGTGTAGAAGCGGTGAGCTAGAGGCTTTGGCAAACAGGCTGAGGATGTACTACAGGCTCAGGTAAGGTCAGGTAAGTTATTTTCATGGTAACCCAGAGTAGATAGTGGAGATGGCATCGAGGGAAATGGGATGCCCAATTGGAAATCTGGGACAGCCCGAGTGTCCCTGATAATTAAACCGGCAAGAAGTGCACCCAGCTGCAGCTTTTTACAGATCATGTTAAGGAAATGAAGTTTGAGCTGGATGAACTCAGGATCATTCGAGAGGCAGATGGGGAGATAGAAGCTATAAGGAGACAAAAGGCAGGTAACTGCGTGACTATTAGGGGAGGGAAGGGGAAGAGGCAGTCAGCACAGAGCACTCCTTTGGGTGTTGCCCTCAACAATAAATATCTTTTGGATACTGTGGGGTGGGGTGGGGAAACAATCTACCAGGGACAAGTTGTAATGGTCAGGTCTCTGGGACAGAATCTGGCCCTTCTCAGTAGCAAAGGGGAGAGAAGAGAAGTACAGAAGAGCTATAATGATTGGGGATTAGTTATATGGAGGAACAGGCGAGAAGTTCTGCGAACAAAGTCGAGGCTTCCAGATGGTATGTTGCCTTCCAGATGCCAGCATCAGGGATGCCTCAAATTGAGTCCACAGCATTTTCAAGCTGGAAGGTGAGCAGCCAGATGTTGTGGTCCACATTGGTACCAATGACATAGATAGGAAAAGGGATGAGGTCCTGAAGAAGGAATATAGGGAGTTAGGGAGGAAGTTAAAAAGCAGGACCTCAAAGGTGTAATTTCTAGATTTCTACCTGTTCCACATATCAGTGAGGGCAGAAAGAGGATGTTATGACAGGAGAATGCATGGCTGAAGAGTTGATGCAGGGGGCAGGGATTAATTTGTGGATCATTGGGATCTCCTGGGGAAGGGATGGCCTGCACACAAAGACAGGTTTCACCTGAACAAGAGGGGTCCAATATCCTATAGGCAGGTTTGCATGAGCTGTTTGGAGGTGGGAGGAGGGGGTTTTAATCTAGTTTGACAGAGGGATGGGAACCCAAAATGAGAGAGCAGTGAATAGGGTAGATGATACACAGATAAATAAACTGTGTAGCAAGATTGTGAAGAAGGATAGACAATCAATAGGTCAAAATTGCAAGCGTAAGATTAAGGATTTAATCATGTACTTTGGAAACATAATTGAAAAAGGTGATGAATTCAGCACTGAAGGTCTTGAATTTAAATGCCCGCGGTGTAAGAAATAAGGTTGATGATCTTGTAGCTCAGCTGAAAGTTGGCAGGTATGACATTGTGGCCATCACTGAGTTGTAACTGAAGAAGGACCACAGCTGGGAATGAAATATCCATGGATATACAGTGTATTTGAAGGACAGGTAAGTTGGCAGAGCAGGTGGGGTGGTTCTAGTTACAAATTGAATGAAACCTTTGGAGAGGGGGACATTGGATCATAAGATGTGGAATCCATGTTGATAGAATTAAGAAGCTGCAAAGGTAAAAAGACCTGGATAGGAGTTGTGCATAGGCCTCCAAACAATAGCCAGCATGTGGCATGGAAACTACAGAGGGAGATAGAGAAGTCATGCAAAAAGGGCTGTGAAATATAAAGTGTTCACAATCATTACTCTGGAGACAAAATCTTGGAGAATAGGTTCAGCTTTATTTCGGGTCTGCAGAGCCGGGTGTCTCTCAGTCCCGAGACACACCGGAGGTTCAGAATCATCACTCTTTTGTACAGTCCTGCGCTCAATATCACCCCACCTTCATTTACCTTCTTCTAATCAGAATCTTAGTACATTACAATATTCTCCTTCTCCCTTCCATCAATCCAGGTATCACTCAGTTCCTCCCTCTTCATACATCTCATGTTATATTAATTCATTAATTCCCTCCTTAGGGGCGTCTAAGTTAATATTCATGTCTCTATTAAGCAAGCGCAGTACTAGCTATAGACTACCTTAGGTCACTGTACCATCCTGAACCAGATCCTTGCATCCTTGGGGCTCCTGATAAGAAGGAGCCCATAAGCCAGTACTGTCTACTCTCAAGCTCTAATTTACATACTTTGCATTCCATCACTTTTCACAGAATGGTGCGAGTTCAATCACTTTCAATCACTTTTCACAGGGCAAAATGTTAAATTAGTCATCGGGGATTCAATATGCAGGTTGATTGGGAAAACCAGGTTTTTGCTGCATCCTAAGAGATGCCTTCAGGATGGCTTCTTAGAACAGCCTGTGACTGAGCCAACCAGGGAAATGTAATTCTGGATTGGGTATTGTGTAATGAACCAGAGTTGATAGGGAAGCTGAAGGGAAAGGAACCCTGAGGAGGCAGTGCTCAAACTATGATGGAATTTTCCCTGCAGTTCAAGAGGAAGAAACTAAAATCAGATGTGTCCATAAAGACCATAAGTTTAATAAAGAGGACTACAGAGGTATGAGGGAAGCCAAAGTTGATTGGAAAGGCACAGTAGTAGAGAGGACAGCAGAGCACAATGACTGGAGTTTTTGAGAGAAATAAAAGGTGCAGGTCAGGTATATTCCAAAATACAAGAAATACTTCAATGGTAAAATAACACAACTGTGGCTGACAAAAGAAGTCAAACCCAAAGTTAAAGCAAAAGAATGGGCATCCAAGGAAGCAAAAATTAGTGCAGAGACAGGACCGGCAAGCTTTTGAAAGCATACAGTATGCAATTAAGAAGGTCATTAGAAAGGAAAAGATTAAATTTGAAAGGAAATTGTAATGGGAGACAATGAGATGGCAAAGGAACTGAATGAGTACTTTGCAAGGGTGTCAGGGAGAGAAGTGAGTGCAGTTATGATCACCAGAGAAGGTGCTTAGGAAGGTGACTGATCTAAGGGTAGATAAGTCTCCCTTTAGTGAAGTCTAGGATGAGACGACACAATTTCAAGATTGAATGGTACCTATTTAAAAAAGATATGGAAGAATTTCTTTAGCCAGAAGTGGTGAACCTCTGGATTTATTGTGGAGACCAGGTTGTTGGGTGTATTTAAGGCAGAGATTGATAGGTACAATGTCTGAATAGTCAGGGTACCAAAAATTATGAGGAGAAGGCAGGCAAGTGGGGCTGAGTGGAACAATTGGTCAGCTCTTGATGGAATGGCAGAGTGGTCATGATGGGCCAAATGGCCTACTTCTGTTCCTATATCTTATGGTCTAACATCATATCCTCCAGGTGGTAGGAAATACTTCTGCATGTAAATATTTGAATGTCTCCCAAATGGCAACCCAAAATTATGCTAATTGTTAAAATCAAGTCAGAGGTAAACATATTTTTGGTAACCAAAAGATATTAAAGGATGTAGGCAATTCTCAATGAATGGTGGCAAAGGTCTGAGGAATTAAATTACCGACTCCCATCACATGTTCCTATTGTGATTTGAGTCAAAACCACTCATTAATGCTCATTCAATTTCAATAAAAGTTGCAGGAGAGCAGTCAGGATAAAGAACACATGCAATGACTGAGATCAGGTGGAACTAACAAAGTCTCTTATCTTATTTTGAAACAATGCCATATAAAAGTCTCCTAATTAGTTATTAATACCCTAACCCTAATCTTTGTTAATAAAGACTTCTGAAATTATTAATGCAATATCGCACATTTATTAAATAAATCTCACCTCAGGGGGTCCATGGAAAGAATAAGAGTAGAGTACAGGCTGAATCATGATTAGGGACTGTGTCAGGTCTTGTCTCATGAAATGATGGCGGTAATACGATGATTCATCTGGACTATTATTGAAAACTTGAAGAAATGGGGATCTTCTCAGATGGAACATAAACTAAAATGACAACATTAAAAAAAAAATCACAAATACATTTGTACTCCTATGAAACCACAGACAAGAAAGCGACACTAGTCTAATGTAATTAATCTCAGAAGAACTAACAGCTGAAGAATCTGGGCATAGCAACTGAGCAAGTTATTTTGTTGAAGGTGTCTAGTTGATGCATTTTCAGCCTGAAATAAAGTGACATCTATCTTGTTCACTGTTTCTTTAAAAAAAAGTACTTTTCTAAGAAGAATATTTTATACCACATTGAAAACTTCCATTAACAATCTTTTCCTTGAAGCTTGTTTGGACATTGTGTTTTTCAAAATTCCAAGGAGTATTAATATTTTAAGCTCTTTTTAAATTATATAAACCATTGATCAATTTTCTCCATTCGATAATCAACTGTGCTACATTAGAGTACTAGAGGTAACCATTCCTATCATTCTTAATGGTGCTTTGAACCTCTCTTAATAGCTATTCCTCATTCACATCCTATGTTCACTCAATCTGGGAAGGAATGAAATCTGAACACAAACTATCCTTTTACCCACAAACATTAGTATAGTACACATATTCTGCAGTTTAACAACTCGCTGATTAGAAGTGTGAACCCTTGCTGACTTGTCCCTGTCATTTGGTTAAATATTATATCTAACAGCCATAACTATCTCAGCAGAATACAGGGACTGAATCAAACAAAAATATCTTTTTTCCCTGAAAATGTTGTGGTATGTTTGTATTACCATTTTTAAGAAGTGTTTTTACACTATCTTGTCAATTTACATTTTAAGATCTTAACTTTAAACATTCTCTGAAGATAATCAGTTTATTATCCCATTTACCTGTGGATAAAGGGAAAATGTTTCTGACAGCCTGAAAGAGTTAGGATCATCTTTATGGAATTGGCCAAACTTCTGACACTGATGGAAAAGGGGGAAAAAAAAGAGTGATTATTCATTTTTCAGTGAGAAAATCTTTAATTTTGTTATGTGTCTTTCCAGGCTGATCATGTTCTTGATTGGCTTACCAGCCGGATCAACTGTCTGTCCAACCAACGAAGTACATCAGGTCCTTCTTCAGACTCAGCCCTGAAAACACCCAGTCTGGCCATCAGCACAGCTGATGCTTCCTGATCGAATGCTGCTTCAATGTGCTGGAGTTGACTCTGTGCATCTGCCCAGCTAAGCATCCAAGCAAGAATTAACAAACAAAATTTCATTGCACAACCAATACCTAATCAGTAACCCCAACTTAGGCTCCACTTCCTGTGTTCCCAATAATTTTAAATCAGTTGTAAATTTTGCAATAATGGCCATCTTTATTTATTCCTCCCCCCCAAACCCAGATGTGGAGTAAAGCCAGTTTGAGAGTGAAGTAGTGTTGGGTTGGGGGGTGGGGGGTGAGTAAGCAATGCAGATACACCTGGTTCAGCAGTAAACTTCTCTCTTAGACTTGTTCAAATTGCATGGACTATTTAAAGTTGGGTGGAAGAACTCTTTCAAACAAACACATTTAGACAGCTTGAACAGAAAAGTGAAATGCATACACAGAGGAAAACCTCGCAATGGTTAGATGGGGTATTATGCTTTCTCTACCTTCTACCAAATTCCTGGAACCAATTCTGTTTTCCTCTTCCCAAGTGCTTAAACCTACTCTTTAAACCATTTATTCTCTTTTTATTTTGGATATGTCTTTTATTAATTTGATCCACTTACTGTTTTACAGAAGATCGTTTCTACTATTCAAATATTAGTTATTCTCATGTTTGTATGCTCTTCTTGTTCCCCATCTTCTTTTATTCTTCCTGCTGTTTACCTTAAATATACTTACAAACTGTTAACTGATCCTGTATTCCATATGCATGCTATTTAGATCTCTACTATGTGTAGTATTTTGCTTTCTGTTACAATTTTAAGAATAAATCCTGCATTATTCAGCACTGAGGTTACACATGAGTAGAAACCTTCAAGATTACAAGAGGCAAAACTCAGCTAACCAGGAAAACAAAAGAACAAGCCTTGTGGAAAACTTTTTGGAAAGGTTTAAGATTGAGATAATGGTAATATTCTGGATAAGACTTACATTTTTAAATGGTGATACAAGATAGTACAGATGCTGGAATCTGGAATAAAAATTAAACTGCTGGAGGAACTCAGAAGGTCATGTAACAACAGTTCCTGATGCAGGGTAATAAACTGAAACCCCAATCATCCCTGTGTCTCCACAGATGCTGCTTGACCCACAGTAATTTATTTTGTGCTTAATTTTATGGATTTTTTTCAGTCCATTTTCATGTTACTTATAAGAGGATGGCGAAAGCATTTTCAAAAGAAACCAAGCTAAGTTATTCTCTTCTTTGTTAGTTATTTATTGATTGTGTTTCCTTAAAGGGTGGCACAGTTAACGTACCAGTTATAGCAACACTGTTACACCACCAGTGATCTGGATTTGAATTTGGTACTGTCTGTAAGGAGTTTGTATGTTCTCCCTGTATCTGGCTGGGTTTCCTCTAGATGCTCCAATTTCCTCCCACTCTCCAAAACCAGGGGTTTATAGGTTTATTGGGGAATTTGGGTGGCATGGACTCGTGTGCCGGAAAGGCCTGTTACTGTATGGTGTCTACATTTTTAAAAAAATTAATTGGTACATGTCTAGCATGTTACTTTTTAATTGGTAGTTTCCCATTTGTTAATGGTAACATTCAAGGGAACCAGTAACGCTAACCTCGTGCTTTGTCATTTTTTTGTAAATATATTTGTCAATCAGTACAAATGAATGGATATGACAGTTGTCCGGTGATATCATTTCAATGGCATACTGTACATATTTTCTCTATGCTATGCAGCTACTGCATATATCCAAAGCTTTTTCATATGTAAATTTGCTTATTTTTTTTTAGTTAGGTACAAGAAGTACTGATAAAATTCAAATAAATGGGCCCAATGGATTGACATATGTCCACTGAGCATCATATGGATTTTTAATGAGAATAAGAATAGAAGACGTCTTTTCACTGGAATTGCATACTAAAGAAAGCCTATTAAAATATTGGATCAGATCATGTATTTAATTGCGAGTAAAAAATGTACATGTTCAGAAAACTGTCCAATGCTGGCTACAATACGTGAAACCATCACAGTAAAAAAACAGCAAGACTGGTGTTTGGATTTACAGCAACAAGTTGGAAAATTTATTCTCTGAGCTGACAAACTTTCATTGGAGAAAGTTTTATTTGCAGAAGGCTTCAAAATGAAGAGAACCCATCAATATCTTTTTATTTGTGGGTATTACAATGACTGTTAAATTCTCAAGTTTATTGATTTTGTGTAATCTGGATTAACGAACTACCACTGAGAAGAAGCAACATTTGTTAGCGTATAATTCAAACTTTATACATTGCAATAAAAGAGACTGCATATCACACATATTGTAAGGCATTCAAAAAACCTACTTTCTGGCTACTGTGGTAACTCGAATGCGTCTCTGACTGCTGGAATGCTGATAAATGGTGACAAACTGAATAGCACCTCGTCCACCTTGAGGGATTGGTGCATTATGCTGTAAAATTACAAGTTGAATAGAAACTTTGTAACTGAAAAGTCAAATGGAATAAACTTAAATATATTTGCATGTTTTGACACTATTATTGCAAAAATTATTTAGTATTAGCAGTGTACAAACAATGAACCCCATTATGAAACAAGCTATCTTTGAACATTTGATATACATGCAATATTCAAATTCTTCATTGTGAAAAAACATGTTACCATTGTTGCACAGCCTAACCTCACATGACTACCATGGATATACAGTAGCATCAGTCTGTACCATCCACAGGATGTAAATCACCAGAACTCCTTAGACTGCATCTTCCAAACCGATGACAAGATAGCAAGAAAATGTCTTCACATGGAAGTTGCCCTCCAAGCTACCCACCATCCTAACTTAGAAATATGCTGCTATTCCTTCATGGTTGTTAGTTCAAAAGTGTAGAACTTCCTTCCATAATAGCATTGTGGGTATGCCAACATCTCAACAATTGCAGCAGTTCAAGAAGTAGCTCACCACTATCTCCTTGAAGGCAATTAAATGCTGGCTCAGCCTGTGAAGGCTAAATGTCTCAAATGAATACATAGATATATATATAAGAATATATATATAAGAATTACATGTGAAATTGGTGATGTAATTTACATGGATTTCCCACATTACACACACAAATTGGTTTTGAAACCCACTGATTTGAGAAGAATACAAACAAAACCATAGTTGCTGCATTTGCTGTAGCCAAATGGGAAGGGGAAGTATATGCTGAGGAACTAAAGTGCTACAGCAGGTATGATACCATGAGTGAAATGTTTGATGGTGGCAATATGGACGAAGTGTAGAAAGAGTAGAAAATATGGTGTTTGTAAACACTGAACACAATATGAAGAATCCTATTCTAATTTAGTGAGGGAGAAGAATGAGTGCAAGTGGAATGGACAAAGTCAAATGCTTGAATGAGAAAAACTCAGCAGAAACACACGCATGAAATATAACATCAATAATGTATTCAATGGAACCAAAGGAATGGGAGGATGGAAATATGATCAAGGTAACTGTGGATTTCAGTTAGCTTATGCTTGGATATTGGTTAAAGAGTCAGAAATGGACGATGCTAAGATAAATAGAGGGCAGAAATTAAAGAAATGGATAAACTTCTTCATTGCAGTGCAAAAATTGGGAAGTGCCATCAATGTAGTGCAAAAGAGGTGAGACAAGTAAACTAGAACTAACAGTTTGAATTCATGCAAGCATTCTGGACTCGATATTGAATTCTACAACTTTAGATCACCTGATTTCTCTGTAACATTGCCCTATGAGATATGCCACCTCCCCACCACCATGCATGTTCACAAGATTATTTTTTCTTCTTCCATGTTCTGACAAAGAGCTTCTGACTTGAAATACTTACTGTTACTTTTACCACCAATATGGCCCAATCTTCTGAGTATTCTTGGCATTATTTTGTTTTTATTTTATATTTCCAGCAGTTTTTAAAAAAAAGTCATTAACTTGTCATTTCTCTTCTATGAATGCCTAACTTGACAAAACTGCACTCTACCATCTACTGGACTTCCACCTGTCTCTCTTGCCATGTTCGCTCATTTTTTTCTCTTCTTGTCTTTTAAAAGGTTTCGACCGACACAATTTCCACAGACAGACCTCTTTCCTTAACAAATCCCTCCACCCATTGGAGATCGACATCTCATCACCAAGCTACTGCTCATTGACTTCAACTTGGTGTTTAATACGATCATACCCAAATGAAGAACTTGTCATAGCTGGGACTCAACACCCCTCTCTGTAACTGGATTCTGGACTTCCTAATGGAAAGATTGGAGTCTATCTGGTTTGGCAGCAGAACATGGAGCACCATCACGGTGAGCACTGGCAGACCTCAGGGCTGTGTTCAGTCCGCTCTAGTTCATGCTAATGACCCACGATTGCATGACCAGATCCAGCTCCAACAGAGTCATCAAGTTTGCAGGTGACATGCCAGTAGTTGGCCTCATCAGCAACAACGATGAGTTGCATTACAGAGAAGAGGTGGAAAACCTTGTAAAATGGTGTGAGAATAACAACTTGAATATTGACGTGGACAAGACAAAGGAGATGATTGTGGAATTCAAGAGGACTAAGAATGACCACCCTCCACTATACATTAATAGCTCAGTAGTGAAGAGAGCACCAAGTTCCTCGGAGTCTACAACTTTAGATCACCTGATTTCTCTGTAACATTGCCCGTGTGATACTGGCTTAGCCTTTTTGTTTTATCCTGGACACACATCTCCTTAATTGTGGGAAGTGCAACAGTGACTGCACTTCCTGAGAAGACTGAGGCAGGAAAAGCTACCAACCACCATCATGTCAACTTTCTACAGGAGCTCTATAGAGATGCATCCTGGCTGGTTGCATCACAATGTGATACTGTAGAGCGTCAGATTGGAGGTCAGTCCACAGGACCATAAGAGCAGCAAAGAAGATCATTGAGGTCTCCTTCTTCATCTAAAGAGGGCTGACAAAATCATTGGGGACCTCTACCACCTCGTATGCAGCATCTTCCAGCTACTCCTGATAGGAAAGATACAGGAATATCAGAACTAGTACTATCAGGCTAAGAACCAGCTTCTTCCCATGGGCAGTGGGGCTACTGAATGACTGATGAACTATTCCTACAAACCCTTCGTGACTCAACTATTAATTTAACAAAATAATATTTATTTAATTTAACATTTGAATATATGTATTGTGCGTATATCATTTGTATGTGTATTATGTCTATATGTGTATTTGCAGTGTGTTTCACCAAGGACCACAGAACATTGTTTCATCAGGTTGTATTTGTACAATCGGAGGACAAATAAACTCGAACAAATGTCTTCAGCTCCATATTGTCAGATATAGGTTCTAATTGAAATTCTACCCTTCACATTTTGGATCTACCCAGCAAGATCCCTGGTATGTTTAAACTATTCAACATCTCTCAAGACCCTGTTCTCTTCACATCCTCAGATCGACACTTATTGGCATATGTGTTCTTGTGATCTCTCAGCTATAACACTGACTCACTTTATCTCTAAGCTATTGTGCTCCACATTTCCAATCTATTCTTCACTGCAATTGGTGCTGCAATAGCTATCTTTTCCCATTGCTTTGAAATATCAAGGATCGTAAACTCCAACAGCTTGTGCAATACAATATCCTTTGGATGTTTTTCTCTTTTGTTTACTTCAGATCCCATCTCTACCTCCTCTTTCAACCCCTGTCCTGGTTTCACTATCCCTCTGTCTTCCTCTTTCTGTTCCCAAACAATCAGTCTTCAGCATAGGCCACAGCTTTGTCCCTCTATATCCCAATTCCAAGCTCAATGTATCATCGAACTCTTCTTTCACTGCTTCAGTATCCAATCCTATTTCATTGGAGAGGAGCCTACAAGCCACAACATGGACCCTTGCATCCATCTTCCAATCATTTGTGACTTCTCCCTCTGGCCAATCACTCACTCACTGTTAACTGCAAATGTGATGTTGAATGTCTTAACTTCTCAACCCCCCTCTCATACTCAAACCTTCATCTGATTTCAATTCAGCCTGGCAGGAAGAAGTTTTCAATTAGTCATTTATCCACGAGTAAGAAAATTTAGCACACTCACCTGATTAACCACTTCAAAGTAGATACCCAAGGTGGTGCTGGGGTCCAAGCCACAAACTTTCCACTGGCATGTACCACCTACTCCCAACTCCTACACAATGGAAAAATATGAACATTTATCCTAGTACCTGATTATTGAGTTGTCTATGCATCCTCAAAGAGCTAGAAAAATATGCTTGGAGAGCATCAAATCTGTTGAAAATCACTTTAGATATTTCCAATCATCTTCAAATAGCTATATTTGCATTTATTAAAAACTTAAAAGTCTTAAAGGGACATCTTTTAACCTTTTCATGCATAGCATAGAGCAGTGGGTTGCAACTTTTTTTTCCACTCACATACCACTTTTAAGTAATCCCATAACAACCACAGAGCATCTTTGGCATAGGTGCTCTGTGGTTGGTAAGGGATTACTTAAGAGCCATAAAACATTACAGCACAAAAACAGGCCCCTTCAGTCCTTCTAGTCTGTTCATAAACATTTTTCTGCCTTGTTCCACAGGCCTGCACCCAGTCCACAGCCATAAATGTACCTGTCCAAAGTCTTAAATTTTAAAATTGAACCCGCATTCACCTCTTCAGCAGGCAGTTTGTTCCACACTCCCATCCCCCTTGTTTTCCCTAAACTTTTCCCATTTCACCCTTAATACATGTCTTCTAGTTTGTATCTCAACTACCCTCAGTGGAAAAAACCTACCTGTATTTACTCTGTTTATTCCCTCATAATTTTAAATACCTCTATCTAATCTCCCCTCATTCTTCTATGCTCTAACCTGTTTAACCTTTCCTAGTAACTCAGTTCCTGAAGTCCATGGAACATCTTCTCTGCACTCTTTCTATCTTATTGATATCTTTCCTGTAGTTAGGTGACCAAAGCTGCACACAATACTCCAAATTTGGCCTCAACAATGTCTTATACAACTTTATCGTAACATCCCAACTCTTATACTCGATACTTTGATTTATGAAGGCCAATATGCCAAAAGATCTCTTTGCAACCTATCGACCTGTGATGCCACATTCAGGGAATTATTTATCTGTATTCCCAGATCCCTCTGTTCTACCGCTCTCCTCAGTGCCCTACCATTTACTATATATGTCTTTTCTTGGTTTGTCCTTCCAAAATGCAACGCTTCACATTTATCTGCCATTTTCAGCCCATTTTTCCAGCTGGTCCAGATCCCCCTGAAAGCTTTGAAGACCTTCGCTATCTACAACACCGTCAATCTTAGCGTCATCTGCAAACTTGCTGATCCATTTTACCACATTATCATCCAGATCATTGATACAGAAGACAAACAATAATGGTCCCAGCACTGATCCCTGAGGCACACCACTAGTCACAGGCTTCCAGTCTGAAAAGCAATCATCCACCACTACTCTCTGGCTTTTCCCATCTCACCAATATTGAATCCAGTTCACTACTTCACCATGAATATCCAGCATCTGAACTTTCCTGACTAACCTTCCATGTGAGTCCTTGTCAAAGGTTTTATTAAAGTCCACGTAGACAACATCCGCAACCTTTCCTTCATCAATTTTCCTGGTAACTTCCTTGTAAAACTCTGTAAGATTGGTTAAACATGACCTACCAGGCAAAATGCCACGATGACTATCCCTAATCAGTCCCTGACTATCCAAACACTTGTATATCCGATTTTTTTTAGAACATCTTCAATAATTTACCTACTTCTGACATCAGACTATAATTTCCAGGATATTTTTGAGCTATTTTAAACAATGGAACAATGTGAGCTACCCACCAATCCTCCAGCAACTCACCCATGGCTAAGGAGCCCTTGCAATTTCTACACTTGTGGTGAATGTCTGCCAAGCTGCCTGTCCCCCCTCTGGTGAGCCTTGGTGTACTAACATTGGCTGTGCATTATCTCTACTGTTAAGGATACTCCCCATGGATGTAACTGTATATGCATCTATTGTCTTTCATTATTGTACCACGAGGTTCTGCTAATAAAAGCCATGATTATTGTTTGACCACATCGTCTTTGTCTATTTCATCAACTGGCACTTCAATACTACCCTCCCTCAAGGCTCGAGGGAATTATCTTGTCAGGCCTTGGGGATTTATCCACCCATATTTAAAGTCAGCAAGCACCTCCTCCTCTTTAATCTGAAAAGGTTCCATGACCCCACTTCTTGTTTTCCTGACTTTCCTTGACCTTGTACCTATTTCCTGAGTGAATACTGAGACCTGATCATCGTGGCCTGTCCCTGGTAGATAATCCCCCAACAGCATCCAAAATGGCGTATTTAGTATTGAGGGGAATGGCCACAGGTGTTCCCTGAACTGCCTGTTCCCTTTCCCTCTCCTGACTGTCACTAATCTAGCTTTCTCCTGCCTCCTAGGTTTGAGAGTGACCCTGTAACTCCTGCCTATCACCCTCACTGCCTCTAGAATGATTCGGAGTTTATTCAACTCCAGCTCCAATTCCTTAACTTGGTTTGTCTGGAGCTGCAGCTGGATGCACTTCTCGCAGATGAAAACTGTATCAGGGATACTGCTGGCTTTCCTGACGACCCTCATTCTGCAACAGGAGCATTCCTCTGCCTTGGCTGCCATTCCCGCTACCCCACATGAGGAAAAAAATGTATGATATATAAAAAACCTGCCCTTACCTATGCCTAGCAGCTGAATCCTCTTTGTATCTCGAATATGGTGGCCCTTACTTACTTCAACTCCTACACCACCACCTTAGCCCCTTATCACCAAAGCCCCTTGAGCCAAAACCTTTACTCTGACCCAGTCCACTCTGACAATGCCTGCTCCTTTGATGACCGCACCACAACACAGTCCCTCACTTTTATAGAGATGTTTGGGTTACTTGACCTCGATTGTCCTTAAACTGGTGAACACCATTGCCCAATCAGCTGGCCTGTTAGTAAATAAAAAAGGTTGAGAAGCACTGGCTTTAAGAATATTCAGAGTTATACTACTTTTCCTTTGAGACAATTTCACAGAAAGACCAAGAAAATGTTTTCTGATCCTATTCAATTGCAGAGCAAGCACAGGACTATAATAGCCACACTCCTACTTCTCTGCCTTTAATTACATGCTATTAGCTGACCAGTTAAAAAAAAAGTCCTAATTAAACTAACATTTTAGCTACACATGACATTAAGTCAACTTACATTTTCAGATACAGAAGGGCCTTTGGAGTTCAGTGAGACGCAGGTCCCGATTGCTCCAGCAATTTTCAGTTCTCTAGTAGTCTAAAATAATAAAATATTTTAGATGTGAAAGTTGTTATCAGCTGGTTTAGTAAATCTGGCTAATTCTCTTTCAAATCCACTCCTGTAACAATTACAAAAATGAGTAAAGTTCAATATTTTTAGAATACAACTCATCTGGATTATTTACAAATCTCAGATACCAGAGAATTATTTGACGGATTTGGTTTTTTTTTTGACTATTTTATTTAAAAATATTCATCCATGTAATTATAATTGTAGAGTCAATTCTTAAATAAATTTAAAAATTACAGTGATTACATGGTATTAACCCCTCCCCCTTGCCTCCCCTCCCCTCCCACTATAGAAGTTACAGTAACTATAGATACAATATTATAGTTATATAAAAAAGAAAAGTTTAAAGAAAAGATAATATTGATCTGGATTGCACACTAGGATCCTACAATATTCATATTAAATGACTTTAGGGAAGAAGATTCTTACAGGTCTTGAGAGGCTGGAAATACATTTTTACATATTTAACCTATTTGTTGAATAAATCTCAAAAGCTGCAAGTGTCACCCACATAAACATCTTAAGGTGGGTAGCTCTGGTGGTTGTTATAATCAAGTTGGTAGATGGGCAGAGGGCTGCATTGCTCCTGTTTTAGTTTTCTTTTTGTGAGGTTGGAATGATCTCCCAATAAAAAGTATCCCAACCCAAGATATGCAAATTGCACAACACACCAAGTGGGGCTGTTGATTGAAATCAGTAACAACCGAACTACTAGATTATTATGAACAATTTTTAAAAAATGTTGACATACAGCATAGTAACAGGCCTTTTAAGCTCATGAGCCCATGTCACCCAAATACATCCAATTCCCCGGTACATTTTTGAACAGTGGGAGGAAACTCACAAAGACACGGGGAGAACGTACAAACTCCTTGCAGACAGCGAATTTGCGTTGTAACAGCATTGCGCTAACTGTGCCACCTATCTTCTGCAACAAATAAACTGCACCAAATCAGAGTTTCCATTGAGGCAATGTTGTAGATATTTCACCACCTCATATGCAGACTGACAGCAGACTATATTCAATGGTGAGTTATCCTTCCAAGCCTGACATTGTGTTTAGATAGATATGAACAAATTCAATGGACTATAATAAGTAGAAACTTGGCTGAGCAAGCTTGAGGCCTAAAGGCTGATGACCCTGGTCCAAATGGAATACATCCTCGGGTACTGAAAGAAATGGTGCAAGTTATAGTGGAAGCCTTTGTGATAATTTACCAAAATTCTCTGGATACTGGGCAGGTCCCAGAAGATTGGAAGATAGAGAATGTCATGCCATCATTTAAAAGAGGATGTAGGGAAAAGGCCAATAACAATAGATCAGTTAGCTTAACGTCCGTAGTCAGGAAAATGTTTGTTGATATCATTAAAGAAGAAATAGCGAGATGTCTACATAGTAATTGTTCCATCAGACAGACACAGCATGGATTCAGGATGGGCAGGTCCTGTTGGACAAATTTACTGGAGTTATTTGAGGGTATAATGAGCGCAGTGGACAGAGGGGAACAAGTTGATGTAGAATACTTGGATTTTTGGAAGGTGTTCAATTAGGTGACAAATAAAATACATTCTTAAAGATAAGATGCATGGACTTGGCTGTATGGATAGAGCTGGCATTTATAATAGAAGGCAGAGAGTTTGAATGAGCTGGCATTTCTTTGGTTGGCAATCAATGATGAGCAGACTGCTGAGGGGGGTCAGTGCTGGGCCTGCAATTCTTTATGGAATACATTAATGATTAAAGACTGCAGAGCCCACCTCACTGACAAAAGACAAAGGAGGAAAAACCCAACACCCAACCCCAACCAACCAATTTTCCCCTGCAACCGCTGCAACCGTGTCTGCCTGTCCCGCATCGGACTTGTCAGCCACAAACGAGCCTGCAGCTGACGTGGACGTTTACCCCTCCATAAATCTTCGTCCGCGAAGCCAAGCCAAAGAAGAAGAAACATTAATGATTTGGAAGAGATCAAGTGTAGTTTATCTAATTTTTCAGATAACACTAAATTAAGTGGAAAAGCACTTTGTGCAAAGGATGTGGAGAATTTGCAGAGATAGGATAAGTGAGTGGACAGGTGCATGGCAGATGGAGTACAAGGTTATCTACTTTGGAAGCTAAAGTAGATCAGATTATTACTTAAGTGATGAAAGATTGTAGATGTGAATGAAAGACTATTGTGCAGAGGGTCTTGGGAATTTGCTTGTGCATGAATTGCAAAAGGTTGGTTTGTAGGTGCCAAAGGTTATCAAGAAGGCAAATGCTAACAGAAGGTTAAGCCAACATTGGACTTGCATAGACACTTGCTTACCTTAACTTCCAAACTGGCACCAAATGCCATTCTGAAATCTCCCTGCAGACTTTTACTGAACACCCTTTGGAATGTTTGCTTGAAGAGGGAAGTGTTGAAAGAGTCTGCCATTGCAATGTAACCTCTAGGTTTAGAAAATTGGATGCAAACTGTGAAGATATTTCACTACAAACAATCATTTGTACAAAAGTTAAAATATTCCAATGAGAAGTATATTTACAGGTACAGTGATGAACCAATCGATGCTGGTTAAAGTCATTTCTCAATCCTGGTGATGAAAACACCTTAGGCACATATTATATAATTATACATTATCCTCTTACCTACTATAGCACCGACTTTTGAATATACAGAGTAGAATTTGACAATATGTTCTAGGTTTAAAAGCGGTGCTATGGGTTGACACTTTGTTCCAAAGATTATTCATTCTCCATCAAACTTAACAAAAAAAACTGAGTAGTTATGTCAGAAGTTTTGCAGTACAAGTTACACACCCAGATAGCAAGGTGAGACCTTCTTTATTGTTTTTTTTTAATTGAGCCAATGCATGGAATTAAGCTGACGTTAACAGTGACAAAGAAGAATTACTTCTGCAATCATATCAGTGTCTAAAGGGGTACCAGGATAATTGAATTTTGGCATTCTGAAACAACCTTTTAACCAGCAGTATCCCACTAAACAAAAAGCCCAAATGACATTCCGTTCCAACAAACCTTGGCCTGAACTTGAACTTGCTGACGTCTCCATAAAATATCAACCGACCTGCTTCTGAAAGGTTATCAATCTGAAATATTAATTCTTAGTTCTCCCCACAGATCGTTTGCGGATTAATTGGTCACATGGCATATTTGGGTGGAGCAGGCATGTGGGTCAGAAAGGCCTGTTACTGTACTGTATCTCTATATTAAAAATATAAATTTGTCTGACTTGCTGCATATACATCTACTATTTTTATTCCAATTGACCTGGTACATATTTCATGAAATGCCTATTTTTATTTAATTTATTTGGCTCTGTGGGTTTTGTTTAGGTTATCTTGATAATCCCACTGAAAATGCCCCCTCTGTATCATGAGATTTACTCTCTCATGTAGCTGGCGTACAATGGCAAGGCTACCAAATAGGGGAATAAAATTTTGTCCAGCTTTATCAAGTCACCCAAGATGATTCTAGCCAAAGCAGTCTTAGAAGAAAGTCAACCCTACTTTTATCAACTTTAGTTAAATGTCCACAATCGTCAAAACTGGCAAATTAAAAATTTTTCCCTAAACCAGCCTTTCCCAATATAGTCCATGCCCCAAGATGGAAAGATTAAGGAAATACTATTTCTGCAACTCATTTCCATTGCAACCATTGGAGAAAGCACTTCAAACAGAATTACAGTAAAACCCCTGATATCCGGAATTCAAGCAACCAGCAAAAAAAATCAAGGAAAATAATTAAAAAAAAAATTAAAAATAAATAGATAGAAAAAATACACAAGCTTCAATTTGTAAATGTTCTCTGAAGTAAAAAGTAAATTTTTGGTGAAGATGGGAGCAAATATTCAGCCATTGGAGCGCCTTCATCATGCTTTACTTGTAGCAGCTGTTTGAATAGTCATGTGAAACAGCAATGGCATCACACAGAATGAAGAGCTGAATCATGCCACTCGCCGTTGGGTGACTTTCTTAAAGGGTTTCCTTATCCTTGCTTAGTAAGAGACACCCTGGTCAAAGGCTTTATCTGTAAACTTGGGGGAGGGTAGGTTAATTATCTATAATGTCATTGTTCATTCAGGTTGCTGCGTGGAGGGGGAGTTAAATGTTTTCAAAGAATGTGTCTGAAAATAAAGTAAAATGCTGTAAGGTTTATATATTCATGTAAGTGAAGTTTGTTCAGTGTAAGTACAGGATAGTATTTTTGTTTTTCAAACTGTTTATTCTTAATGCAGGTATATTAGTTAGGCATTGTAAGAGTAAGTCTCAAGCAACCGGAAAATACACCTTTCCGGCATCTACCAATCCCGATAAGTGCCAGATACCAGGGGTTTTATTGTATTTTCATTGAGGCTCAGTCACTGATAGTCATTTTAGAACTTTAAATATTAAATAATGTTAGGTTTACTCCATAAACTAACTAACATAAACAAATTAAACTAATAAAAGGTGCAGAGGAGTGACAAGAGACTACGCTGAAGACACAAATAGATAAGCGTCACAACATGTTGGAATGTGGAACAAAAAGTAAACTGCTGGTGGAACACATTGGGGCAAACGGCATCTATGAAGGCAAAGGAATGATGCAAGGTTCACAAAGGAATAATGCAACATTTCAACATGAAACATCAATTATCCTTTTGCCTCCATAGATACTGCACAACTTGTTTGTTTTTTGAAATGATTTGTGTTGATTTTCTCTTAAGGCATTTTCAGTTTAAGCACCAACAGAGAAGGAGATAATCTTTATAAAACATTACTTTTTGTGATAATTGATCCAATAACATTGGAGTAATTAGCATTGTTAATACAAAAATAAGTTTGTCTACCAAGCAAATACATTAGATTGACTGAGGTTCAGTTATTTTCTGATAGTGACAAATCAAATAGTTTTACAATATATTTAAACTGTAACCTGATCATTACTATTTTTACTCAAGTTTTACACAAGTTTTTACATAAGTTTTCTCAGGAAGGCCTCCCTTAGTCCAGAATGTTTGCCTCAGATAGCAGGAGTCCTTTACTGTATTTTATTTCATGTCTGATTTGCTCAATGCTGCCAACCAGTGGTAACATTCAGGAAGGGTATTATTAATCAGAATCAGATTTATCACAAACAATCCGAGATAGTTTTACCCATGGACAAGGCAGAATGACCACTTATTGGTAGTGCAAAATAAACCCGTATACAATGTACATATGTAAACAATATAAACAACTAATTGTGCAAAACAGAGAAGAAAAAAAACAAATGTGGAAAAGTAAGAATCATTGAAAGAGTCCCTGATTGAGTTTGTTGTTGAGGATTCTGATGGTGGAGGGGTAGCAGTTGTTCCTAAACCTGGTGATCCAAGTCTTGCGGCACCTAGACCTCTTTCTGAAGAAAGAACACCGTGTGCTGGATAGGGTGGATCACTGATGAATGCTGCTACTCTCTGACAGCAGCATTCCCCGTAGGTTCTCAATGGTGGGGAGGGTTTTGCCTGTGATGTCCTGGGCATTGTCCACTACCTTTTGCAGGCCTTTACACTCTTGAGTCTTGGTGTCTCCATACCAGAATTATCGAGCAAAAACTAATGTAAATTCAATCAAAAATTTGAGGATAGACGGGGAAAAAAAATTGCATTTCATCCCATTTCTTTTCTAAATATTCTTTCCAGCAATATGCTGAAAAAATGGAACACAGACTCACTAAAGTCTTCTCATGCACCAGCGAAAAAAGTCTTTCGAATTGGGCTTGGGGAATTAGAAAATGTAGTTGGAACTAAGTTATACAAGAATATGCCTTTCTGTACAAAATATACTGTTCTTTTTCAATTCAAAGGAAGCACTTCTTCTTCAATTAAACCTCATTCATAGAAACATAGAAACATATTTCTTTGAAAATACATACCCAGTCAAATTGCTGCAGCATTTCAGTTCCAAAAGTCCAGTCTGATCCAGAGAACAAGCATAAATATCAATGCAGTGTCCATTTACAGTTGCACGGTCTGCGAGAGCTTCATAGTGCTAGAGGAAGTAAATTATCAGAAAATTATAAACACGTAACAGGAGAAATATTGCCCCATTATGGTTGAGAAACCCCACTAATGTTGCTAGCATGGAGGAAGAAGTGAAAGGGTTTCAGGAGTGAAGAGGAAATGAAAGTATTTTTTTAAAAAGTTGCAATAAATGGAAGAATGGAGATTTACATAGCCCTTCAGTACACCTGGGATACCATGATTGATTGTTTTCAAGGTGAGGCCATTATGACTATCAGTGACTGAGCCTCAATGAAAATACAGTAAAACCCCTGATATCCAGAATTCAAGCAACCAGCAAAAAAAAAATCAAGGAAAATAATTTAAAAAAATAAATAAATAAATAGATAGAAAAAATACACAAGCTTCAATTTGTAAATGTTCTCTGAAGTAAAAAGTAAATTGCTACAGGCAATTTGTAAATGGCAAGATTTAAGAAAGAGCGAGTGGATGTGGTGGCATTGCGGTGAAATAAGTGGAGCAGTATCCAGCGCAATGTCAGAATCAGAATTTATTGTCATGAACGAGTCATGAAATTTGTTGTTTTACGGCGGCAACACAGTGCAAACATTCATATAAACGTTACAAAAATAAATAAAAATAGTGTAAGAAAGTCAAAGTAAGGCTTTGCTTCATTTATCATTCAGGAATCTGATGGCAGTGGGGAAGAAGCTGTCCTTATGTCACTGAGTGCTCATCCTCAGGCCTTTGTACCTTTTTCCCGATGGCAGCAGAGTGAAGAGGGCACGGCCTGGGTGGTGAGGGTCCTTGAGGATAGAGGCTACTTTCTTAAGACACCGCCTCATGTAGATGTCCTCAATGGAGTGAAGCATGGTGACTGTGATGTTTCAGGCTGAGTTAAGAACCCTCTGGAAATTTTTCTTGACCTGAGCGTTGGCATCTTCATACCAGACAGTGTTGCAACTAGCCAGAATGTTCTCCACGGTACTTGTAGAAGTTTTTGAGAGCCTTCAGTGATAATTCTCAAACACCTCATGAAGTATAGTCACTGGTGAGCCTTCTTCATGATTGCATGAACATAGAGGCTCCAGGCGGCATCTCGAAGATAGTGACACCCAGGGATTTGAAGTTTTAAAAAAAAATGTATTCAGACATACAGCATGGTAACAGGCCATTTCAGCCTACGGGTCCATGCCAGTCAATTTACCTACACTCCCAGTACATTTCAAATGGTGGGAAGAAACCAGAGCCCTCAAGTAAAACCCACTTAGACATGGGGAGAACATAAAACTCTTTACAGACAGCGTGAGATTTGAACCCCTGTCCCAATCAACATAAAAGCATTGCACTAAACACTATGTCAACCATGCCACCCCTGTCATTTAACCTTTCCACTACTGAGCCCTTGATGTGGATTAGTTCATGTTCTCTTACTTCCAGCTGAAGTCCACAATATTAGTTTTGCTAACATTGAGTGCAAGTTTGTTGGTGTGATCCTACACAATGAGCTGATCTATCTCCCTTCTGTTCGCTTCCTCACTGCTCTGTGGTGTCATCAGCAAATTTGTAGATAGCAGTGGAATTGTGCCTGGCCACACAGTCATGGGTGTATCGTGAACAGAACAGTGGGCTAAACACACATCCTTGAGGTGTACCTGTGCTGATGTTCAGTGAGATGTTCCTAATATGTACTGACTGTGGTCTTCTGATTAGGAAGTCAAGGATCCAGTTGCAGAGGCCCAGCATTTGGAGTTTATTGACCAGCAATGTGGGAATAATGGTGTTGAAGGCTGAGCTGCAGTTGCTGAAGAGCAACTTGTAGGAGTTTCTGTTTTCGAGGTGATCCAGAGCTGTGTGGAGAACCAGTGATATTGCATTTGCTGTGAAGAGATTGTTAAGATAGGCAAATTGCAACGAGTCCAGTCCTTTGCTTAGATACATGTTAATTCTGGCCATTCAACCTCTCAAAGCATTTCATCACAGTAGATGTTAGTTGCATTGGGCGATAGTCTTCTTAGCTACCGGGATGATCAATGCCCTTTTGATGTAGGTGGAAACCTCTGACTGGATCAATGAGAGATTGAAAATGTCCAGAACATTGCAAGAAATAATTCTGAGGAATATTATGTTTTGACGTGAGCAGTTTGGCAGTGGTTTTGGTTTAATCAGCTCTAATGCTTGAGAGAGACTGCCGACTTTCGTTCATATCCGGCCAATGGATTTGGCAGATTACACACACTTTTATGGAATTACAGTATTTAAAAAAGGAATTGGATTACTTTAAAATGGAAAAAACTTGCAGGGCAAGAAGGATAGGATTAATCAATCGCTCTTTTCGAGAGTCAGCACAGATACAATGGATCCTAATGTGCAGTACAATGCCATCATTACCAAATAATCCCAGAAATAAACATGTTTTTTTCCAAACCAAAATGTTCCCAAACAAAGTTGTTAAGAGTGCGGTCTTAAAACAATTATCTGTGTAAAACCTGCACCACAGATCTACAAAACCAAATGGGTTAAAAGGAATAACTAAAATGAACTGAGCTAGAAGAATGAAGGTGTGTATTCATCTTGTAACTTATTATGTATCATTTAAAAACAGATTCACAATTTTTGATGCACATTGAAGAAGATATAATCTTCATGGGCATTCTGAGAATTTAAATAACCACGCAAAGAAGAATAGATTAAACTTAAAATGAGTTGACTTGCACTAGATGGAAGACACTTGGGAATATACAGTATCATTCATTCATCTAAATCTCAATTATTTCATATCAGAAACCAGTAATAAAATTTGGTCTGTATTATACTTAATGGAATGCCAGAAACCCAGTTTATAAAAGATGACCAACCTTGGTTGCTTTCTTCAGGAACCGTGCGTTATCCTTTTCAATATCATGCCAAGATCGAATGGGAGTTTTTAGCTCATCACCCACTACCATGCCTGGTCCCTGGGTTGGTGGTCCTCCAGTAAACAACATTATTCTAGCTCCAGTATTTGGAAAACTAACCTGTGGTAAATAATTCAAATATTTATTACTTATTTAATTGAAAAGAAAATTAAAATGAACCTGCTTACAGTCCAAGCCAAAGTATAAATATCTCAAAGCACTTTTTCAATTTGTAAAATAATTTGGAGCAACCAAGAGAATTACAATGGCAAAGAGCATTAAAGATTTTTACATGTAAATCATTTTTTAAAATCAAAATCTCAAAATTCTGAAAATTACCCATTGGTTAAAATCTACACAGAATTGATAACTGTTGGCTGGTAAACTAACCAATCTATTTCTCATTGAAAGTGGAAATTTCAGAAAAGGTTCAGTAAGTGGCAGTCACTTTTATCTCCATCACAGGATAGAATAGTCTTTAACATTAGAGGGCAAGGCTCTCGTATATAAAAAAAAGAATTTTAATGCATTATTTAAAAGCTGCCCATATTCAATGAATTTTATGAAAGTGAGTGCTATATCCAACTCCCAAAATCCCATCATGAAAAACTCCCAGCAGTTGATTGAGGAAAGCTCAGAATAGTATGTGTCAATATTTTTCATCCATTAAGGAGATCATCTGATTATTATCCCATCACATGCCACCATCGCATCTCCTGAGAAATATTTTGCAATAAATATCTTAAAAAGTTACCAATATAAATCATCCAAAATTATCTTGTGCATATTCCTGACAGGGTACCATGCAATAAGCCACAAGAAACTCCTGAACATTCAATATCTCCAAAAATGTCTTAGATCCATGGAAGTTCAGCTCAATACCTCAAGCAAACCAACAGCTATGGAAAGAGCCACACCAGTCGAACGCAATGGTCTTTTCCCCTGAGGTACTGGCCATGGATCCCTCTGAAGTTCTCCAAGAAGATCAGTCAAATTCATATCAATTTTATGTACAGGTTGCAAGAACCTTAAAGAAAAACAGCATATCATCTTTATGTGTTCACTAGAATATTCTTAAACAAGTGAAAGGTATCACAGCAATGCCATTCAATTTTTCAATAAGCCAGAAAAGTATTTAGCTTAGAGTTCTTTTTACTTACATTTTTCCATCAGAAATCAAATGAACATGAAAAGAGGTTAGGAATTTGATTAACAACCCAATTAAGTGTTTGAAATAATTGAAAACACCTTCCTTACCCAGGCTCTTCATGAAGCCAATACTGGAAATGATGGGAAAAAGTTGAAGAGAATGTTATATTAATTGAAGATTTGAGCATAAGGTGCCGTAAAGAAAATACTTTATCCTGAAATAAATGTGATGTACTTTCTAATAAGATCATCCCTAAAGTAGATTGATTTACTTTGCAAACCTTTGAGAGATTAAGAATGAAGTATGAAATTGTGGTGCTGAATTAGATGGTATTTGGGGCAGACAAACTTACTGAGCACCAGTTCTAAAATGTCTGATTGACAAATGATCGGTGAACAAGGATGAAAAATTACCGGTTATTATTTGAATTCTAGAAAATAAATATGTAATGGTAAAATCTTCATAATAAGCAATAAAAAAATAACAGAACAAGCCCCTCAAGCTTGCCTTGCCATTCAACAACATGATCGTGGCTGATCTCCCCCAGGCTTCCACTGGGCCAGTTCCCAATTCCGTCATCTAAAAATATAATTTACTCCTGTTATTATACCCCTAGTGATATGCGACCGTGTCTGCCTGTCCCACACCGGACTTGTCAGCCACAAACGAGCCTGCAGCTGACGTGGACATTACCCCTCCATAAATCTTCGTCCACGAAGCCAAGCCAAAGAGTGATATAACTGCCATAACTCTCCAGGGCAGAGAATATTAGAGATATACCACACACTGCAAGAAGAAACTACTGCATTTCTCAGTTTTACAATTACCTACCTGCTGTAACTAGTCTCTCCCAGAAGTGGAAACATCCAAATATCTACCCTTTGTGGTCCTGCAGGATCTTAATGCTTCAATAGATACCTCTTATTTTTCTAAACTCAAAAGAATACAGATCCAATCTCTTTAATGAGGTTAGTGAATCTCTTCTAGATTATTTCAATGCTAATATATGCTTTCTTAAATAAAGGGACCAATTCTATACACAGTATGGAAGGGACAATCCCACCAATAGCCGATACAATTCAAGTAATACATTTCAAAATGTAAATGCCAAATCCCTTGAAATAAAGTACAATATTACCAATACTTGGTGCTTTTATGATTCATATACAAGAACTCATTGATGTTTCTGTGGTTCACTTACCACCAATCTCTCCATTTAGATATTAATATGCTTTTTGATTCTTCTTTCTGAATTGCATGATCTCATTCTTTTCTATACTATATTCCATTTGCCCAACAAGTTTTCACTTAGTTGCTCAACTTACCTCTATCCTGCTGGAAAGTACAAACACCCTCATTTCAGAATGTCATCTCAGCTTTTTAATGTCATCAGGAAACCTGACCATCATCCACTCTAACCTATCTTCTAAGCCATTAATGAAATCAGGGGACATGAACTGATCCTCAGGGTACTTTAGTAGTTACACCCTTTCAGACTAAAGAAGACCTATTTATTCAGTCTCTGTCTTAAATGGGATAACCAATCTTCAATTCACGTTAATATACTTCCCTCAATAACACGTGCTCTTACCTTGTGCAACAGACTTTTATGACACCTTATCAAACACTTTGTGAATACAAATGCACCATGTCTACAGGTTCCCCTCAATCAATTCTGCTTGCTACATTTTTGAAAGATTCTGGCAACTTTGTCAAAAATGATGTTCATTCCATAACTTGGTATGATTGAATTAAGCTTCTCTAAATGACTGGATATTTCTTTCTTAATGATGGCTTCTAGCACCTTGAATCTCAAATCCTGAAGAACCCTTCTTGGAAATCAATGAGCTTTGAAAAACCATTGGCTTGACCATCTCTCTAGCTCTATGTGAATGCTCTGCCTTTGTTCCCATACACCTTGCCATCATGAGAATAGTGCACTGTAAAGAATCTTTCCTTTTACATTATACACATTTAACTGAAAATCATTGCTAACTGGAGCCATAATACCTGCTTGATAAACTAGGGTGCTCATGCGGTTGGGGAGTCCGTCCTTGAACTCCTTTTGGTGGCTTTGCAAGACCCAGCATATCCTGTTTGAAGAGGGAAAATTAGTAACATATATTTCAATACAATAAAATGAACAATTAAAAGCAGTTTGATGTCAAAGACATCTTTCGCCCCAAATAATCAAGTTTAAAAATTCCTTTTATTGTTATGTAATAATACAGAAAATGTAATATTACACAGAATTTCCTTTTTCCTGCCATAAGGCAAAGAGTTGCCATTAGCATTGCCTGACCTTACAGAAAGAGAAGCAAAAGAGAGCCCCTTCAGAGACACGTAGTGTCTGTGGATTCATCTCTAGTGCTCCTGCAGCCTCTGTAGCCACACAGGCTGTTGTTCGATCCATTGGCAACTCAATCCAAACTTCCGATATGATATAGACGTTTACAGCGCCTCAGGCCCTTTGGGAACTCTTATTGCCCTCAGCATCCAGTTCAATACCTGGTTTCCACAAGCCATTCTCCAGCAGCCTGCTGACGGTGTGGGTCTTTCAGCCACTGAGCCCCGCGCTTGTCTGCTGCAATATCCACATTCCTGTAGGATCATCTCCTATGCCTTTCCTTCTCAGTGTGGAAGTGCTCTCCCCATTCTGGTGCCCTGCGCCATTCCACTGTACCCCAGAGTCTGCAAACCCTCATGGTCTGCTACCCAGCACAGGCAAGCATCATCTTGGGCACAGACCGTGCAGTTGCAGGATTTTTAAAAAAAACACACACCGTTAGCTCATTTAACAGGCAGTTTAAAGCCTGTACAGAGCCATCGTTATTAGGACTGGGCAGTAGGACCGTGCAGAGCAGCACAGTGTCTCTGCTTCCTGCTCTCCTGGGTCCACACCAAAGGTAGTGCTGCCGTTAATTAAAATTAGTATAAATTGTTCCTCCTCAATAGAGGAAAATATTTAAGAATGTGGACAACTAAGTTTTATATCTTCTAACGTGATAGTAATTGTACTTTGAATCAGCTAACCAGTAACCTTTGCTTCCTTCGAAGACACATTTTGAATGTGACTTGCCCTTTTTGTTCCGCCATGTTGCACCCTGTCAGTTGGTTTGCTTAAATCCATTCTGAGACATCAAATGCACTTTCCTTATCAAAAATCATTATCTGTTCAAAACTGTTCAGTCTAATTTTGTCCTCCATTAATCTGTCATATTTAAACAATGATTTTGGATTTGCACTAACATAAATTTTCCAAGTCACCACCTCCCACCATGCAAGAATGATATTACAAATGCAAAAGGAGAATTACAAAATTTTGAAGATGAATAAATTGAATTTTCAATAAGTAGACTCAAAAGACTGCAGGTGCCAGAACCTGCAGCAAAAAAATAAACTGCTGGAAGAACTCAAGAAGTTGAGCAGAAATTGTGGGGGTCGATATTTTGGGCCGAGACCCTGCATTAGGACTGAGAGTGAAGAGGGAAGATAGCTGGTTTAGAGGTGGGAAGGACTGAAACAAGATCCAGTAAATAATATGTTGAACCAAGGGTGGATGAAGGACGATGGACAGAAGCAGTCTGGTGGAGGAGGTGGAAGGGTAGAGCTGGGAGACAGATTCAATCTTTTTTTACAAAAGTCTTAAAGCCAAAAAGTTCATGAGTCTCAGCAAAAGGTTTTACTTTAAGTAACATAAGCAACATCACATTTCAACTTTTCAGCAAACACACCTGGATTTGTTTTGCTGTCAGATCCTTTGTACCTCTGAAGACATAACTTTTAGAAATCCCCTCACAGTTCAATTCATGGACCTGTACCATTCGACCAAAAGTTATCAGACCAACGAGTGCATTGGGAGGGAGCAGACTCAGGGACATTTGAAGGGATTCTTTGAGAGCCTGAAGATCATCTTCCTCTAGGCAAGTGTCCACCACATACAAGAAGATGAGGGGGGCAGATGAACCTCGCTGTACAACACAAAATTAAAGGACAATTAGTGAAATCAATGCTCTTCCTTCAAGTTTTGAATTATGATCCAAACAATTTGTTGTATCCATCTCAAAGACAGGTTTTGGCTTGAAATCCAACATACAGAATACTAATGCAATGAACAGATGTGCTTTTTATATTACCTGAACAACGTATTCAATGGTTGAAAATTGTGGCAGTAGTTCAGCTGGCTGATTCACTTCTGATATCCCCGAGTAAGATGGTGAAAACTGCAAAATAGTCAATTAATAAAAATCAGATTATTGCAATAAATATTAGTATAAATATATTACTGGATCTGATAATCAGCTCCTTACAGCACAGAATTTTTTAAAAGGTGGCGGTTGTGTACCACCTCTGAACCATGTACTGCATTGAATGCACTTCACATGTGGAACATTAAACAAAAAAAGGAAGAAAGTAAGTAGTCAAGTCTTAATTTTTTCTTTTAACAGCTTCAATATTAATGATCATCTTCTTGGACACTTGCTGAGTGGAAGACAATCTTTTTTGAGGCCCTTGAATAATTCCTACAAATATCGTTGAGTCTTCCTCCCAGAGAGGAGGTTGGAAGGCTTGGAAAATGGTTTGGGAACAAAAGGCTGAGTCTTAACGTGGACAGAATAAAGGATGTTATTGTGGAATGTAGAAGGATGAAGGTCAAACATTCTCCTGTTGTGGAGAGCACAAAGTCCCTTGGTGTGCATATAAAGGACAACCTATCCTGGATCCACAATCTCCTCATTAGTCAGGAAGGCACACTTCCGAAGGAGGCTAACAAGGGGAAGGCTACCAAGCCCCATCTTGACAAATTTTTACTGGAGCACAATTGAGTGTCCTGTCTGGCTGAATCATGGTAGTTGCAAAGCATTGGAAAGTCAACATAAACGATTATCAAAATGGGCGAGAAGATCACTGGGGTCTTCCTTTCTTCCAGTGACAACATTTACTGGGAGCGTTGGCTCAAAGAATTATAGAAGATCTTTTCCAACCAGCACTCAGTATCTTTGACCCACTACTATCAAGAAAGAGGTAGTGGAGCATCAAAATCAGGACTGCCAAGCTGGGAAATAGCTTCTTTCCTCAGGATGTGAGATTGATGAACAATATTCTGAAACCAATATATTTATTTTAAATTATATTTTTTATGCATACATGTGATTATTATTTACTGTGTATTGTGTTGTGCATGTGTGTGCAGGTAGTTTATGTAGTCTGATGATAATAAAATTTAAATTGAAATGAGCACTTACCTGGTTCCTCTGGAAACAAAAATTGCATGTCCAGAGTTTTGCTCGATAGTCCACTTGGCTGTTTTGTAAAAAAGGCATAATCAGTATTTTTGTTAATTTATAAAGCAAGAAGTCTACTCGTCCATTACATAAACATATTATTAATTACATTTAATTTTAATTTCTAAATTAGGTAGCTTTTTCTCTTTGATTTCACCTATAATTGCACTAGAAATAATGTAAACTATATACCTCCTGCCTAGATAGAAAACCCAGGTGAAACTTGTGAACAGAAACATGTAATAGAAACAGAAAAAAACTACTCTGCAGATCAGGCAGCAGCTGTGGAACGAGAAGCAGATTTCAAACAGATTGAAGACATTTCTTCAGACCTGTAAATCCTGTTCTTCCAGACAGTTCTCAATCTGAAAATGGTGGTCCTGCCGGAGCTGCTCCAATTACAGCACTGCTCACCTGATACAGACCCACGGACAGCAGGGAGCAAAGTCTCAGCACTCTCCTGTGGGGTCTGACTGCTGTCAGCCCTGTACAGACTTTAAACAACCTGTTAAAGGACAGACAGTGGTTTATTTTAAATTCCCATGACCAGGGGGTCTGGCCCAAGATGCCAGCGCCAATGATTGGCAGTAGCCACCAGGGGTTGCAGACCCCAGGAAATCGGAGGACTGGTGCAGGGAATGGGAGACCAACCCCCATTTCAGAGGGAGAAGCAGAGGAGATGACCTATAGGACAGAGACCTTGGTGGCGGACCACTGAGGGGCTCTGAGGCGGAAGAACACACAGGAGGTGGTCTGTTGATGACATGAGGCGAGGTACCCATGTAGCACGTGGGCTGCTGGTGACTGCGGTCAAAGGACTTACGCCAGGCTGCAGACTACTGGTAACTGGCTCAAGACTGGCTGAAGGGGTATTAGGTATCAGAACCGGGATACGAGAGGGTGCTGGAAGCTTCCTGATCATGTCACAGGTTTGCAACTGGAGCTCAGGTTGCTGATGGTTTGGAATGAAGGCTGTGTGGCTGCGGAAGCACTGAAGACAAGCCATGGACATTCAGTGACTCTGGGGGACTCCCTTTTGCTTTCTTTCTCTGGCTGTAAGGGGTGCTGGACAATTTTTGCTGATAGTGAATCTTTGCCTTCTGGTAGACTAAAGAAAATTTTGTGTAATATCACATTTTCTGTTTTATTACATGACAATAAAATAATTTTGAATCTTGAAAACATTAACTCCCTACAAATGTTGACTGATCTATTGAGTGTTTACATTTCTTTTGATCACCAGGTAGTCTACCAGAGTGGTATGTACTTAGCATCGTTTAGTCAATTGATACAAATGATACATGTTTTGTCTTTTCCCACAATAAGGCCATGTCATTCTGACCAATCACTGATGGCTTTCTTTCAAGGGAAAGCTCTCACTATTTTTCACCCCACTGAATTTGTATCTTGTCCTTTTTTCCAATGCTGAGATAGCTGTCTAATGAGCTGCATCAATATATTGAACTGATTGTAAAGATTCACTTCTCAACATGAGTGAGCTTTAAAGAGAGTTTTTTTATTTTCCCAAAGTTATCTTCAGATTTATCTTCTGGCAATCATCATTGTTAAACATCACTCATTACATAGAAATGAGCCAGATATATATTGGTTTATCACCTTGGAAGTTGTGTGGCTCCACAAATTTCATTACAAGTATGAGAGTAATTTAATCAATAATTTTTATACCTCCATTTATATTCTGAGCTCACTGAGTTTTGTAAAAATTTTCCATTGAAAATTAATTTTTATACAGTTAAATTACTATCAGCTATTTTATTGAGTGTGTGTGCACGCGCATGATGAAGTCAGCGATACACCATCCTCAAATCAGAACAAGGCATCTGAAATCGTATCCTTGCATTCTGTCTGCGATCTCCTTGACTAGAACATCAAATGAACCCATAGAAGGTATCACAACTGATGCTAGGAAACATAATATTATCATCTCAAGTGACTTCAATGCAAGCTACACAATTTCATTCAGAACTCACACTAAATGTTGGGTGAAAGTTTTAAATGAAAAAAACAGGCCTGTGACAACCCTAATCCACCAACTTTAGATCACTTACAGCCAGCCTCCTTGTCAAAGTATCAGACCTGTATACATGTTCAGCTGGGGCTGTTTTTTCTCATTACTGTCTGGTTGTATGAACTTTATGAATACTTGATGAAGCTCTCATGGAAACATGATTCAAACTAGTGCCATTACTTTACTGACAATATAATATACATGTAACTAAATGGATTTTAAATGTAATCTTTAAAAATACGATCCAAGAAGTTTAGCTTGAGAAAAAGTTGGAACTGTTTCATACTACTTTTGGACATCTTGCCTTAAAGTTACAATGAAATTCAGATATCCTACCATAGTGGATTGAGGACAGCCCTGCATGTTGCCCGGCTGCAGAGAACAGGTTCATACTGTATTGGTGGTAAATCTGGACGCTCTTTTAAAGGTGTGAAGAGACAAGCTAATGGAACCACCATGCGTGTCGCCTCAAGTCGGCTGGATGGCCATACATTCCAGCTGAACCGAATTCCATCTCGTTCTTCATTTTGTTGAATAAATTCTAGATAGGCTGTCATGGTTACCGAAGATTTCTGCTAAAACAAACCACCAATAAAAGTTAAGTGATCTTTACCAAATACATGATTTCACAATTTATAATTGTGTGAATTTAAATTTGCAATTTTACATTCAAAATAGCTTTTCCCTCTTATAAAAGTTTATTGATTGGGAAAGGAGTAGATTGGCATTTTAACAACACATAAATGTACACGTTCTCTCTCTTTCTTTCTCTTGTCATCCACTTTCCTTTAAGAGACACCATATAATATGCTGCTTTGTATGTTTCTCCAATTATTCATACAATTTAGGACCAGCGTAGGATATTGGCCGATGAAAATAATGAAATTTGATTTTGGATGTTATAATATCATTTTAGTTAATATATTAAATGAATATTCTGAAATGGTTACATTCAAAGAAACATACTGAGCTAAGTAAATCCAAGACATCTGAAAAGGCAGCATAATGTTTACTGTATTTATGGAACAGACTCTTGCTGTTACAGATCGGGTATCAGGAATTCAATGGTTTGAGATTTCAGAATCCAGACTACTAACATATTAAGCATTACACCATTGCTTTATATATATTTAAATTATTCCAACTGTAGAGTTGAGAGAGCTTAAGCGGACCAATTGAATCGCAAGGAGAGTTACACACAGGTTGGGGAAAGAGATTAACAAGGAGTGTCCATGGGACTTGGCACTTTGGCGCACCAATCAAATCATGAGTCATCAGGAGGAACAAATAAAAGTAAAACAGGCCCCAAGCAAAGCAGCTACTGTAGAATTAGAGGTTTTGGCTCACAGAGGCTAAGTACGTGCTACAGGCACAGTGTGGTCAGGTAATATTTTTTCATAGAAATAGAATGCACGTTTGAGTTACGAAAGAAGAAGTTATCGAGATTGTGGGAGCACGAGGAATGATCTTCCAAGAAACAATAGATTTTGGCATGGTTCCAGAGGCTAGAAAATTAGAAAGGTCACACCACCATTTAAAAAGGGAGGAAGGCAGCAGAAAGGAAATTATAGACCTGTTAGCCTAACATCGGTGGTTGAAGTTGTTGGAGTCAATTATCAAGAAGGAGGTTACGGAGTACCTTGTGCATCACAAGATCAGCCAAAAATCAGCACGATTTCCTGAAGGGAACCTTGCTCTGTCAAACCTACTTTGATTTTTTTTTGAGGAAACCAGGAGGAGTCAAAACAAAGGAAGCGCAGTGGATGTGATATATCAGGAGATGAAAAGTCATGGAGAGAAGACGGGATGGGGGGGAGGAGGATGGGGCTGTGTGGGAGAACAGATCAGCTCACGATGGAATGGCAGAGTGGACTCAATGGGTCAAATTGCCTACTTCTGTTCCTAGATCTTATGGTCATCAGACAGCTTAGATAAGGCGCAAAATGCTACATCCTGTGTCACATGTTTATAAAGAATACAGTTATTTCATAAATGCTCTTGATGTCCTGACAAAATTTTACACGTTTTTCCTTTCATTATAAAACAGCACCTTACTGGAACTTAGGAGTTAACTCGGTTTGAAACTTAAAATTTTAGAAACTCCATTGTCTAAAGTTTTATGATTAAGAAAATGCATACATTGTAGTATAAAAGTAATGAACTTTTGGACAAATGGTTTTCTTTCATTTAGAAGTGAAATTTTTAATTTTGGTTTGTCTAAAGTTTCATGATCTCATTGGGTATGTAGCTCCTCAGTTTGCTAGTCTAGCTGAGTTGTAGAATTACAATCAACTTTGGCTTTTCTTTCTTTGGCTTGGCTTCGCGGACGAAGATTTATGGAGGGGTAATGTCCACGTCAGCTGCAGGCTCGTTTGAGGCTGACAAGTCCAATGCGGGACAGGCAGACACGATTGCAGCGGTTGCAAGGGAAAATTGGTTGGTTGGGGTTAGGTGTTGGGTTTTTCCTCCTTTGTCTTTTGTCAGTGAGGTGGGCTCTGCGGTCTTCTTCAAAGAAGGTTGCTGACCGCCGAACTGTGAGGTGCCAAGATGCACGGTTTGAGGCGATATCAGCCCACTGGTCAATGTGGCAGGCACCAAGAGATTTCTTTAGGCAGTTCTTGTACCTCTTCTTTGGTGCACCTCAGTCTCGGTGGCCAGTGGAGAGCTCGCCATATAACACGATCTTGGGAAGGCAATGGTCCTCCATTCTGGAGACGTGACCTACCCAGTGTAAGGTAAAACATCATGAGATGGGAATGTGTAGGGAGTTACCCTGTACAGGGCAGTAACAAGAAGGGGAGGTGTCCTTGTACTCCTGTTAGGTAAAACATCATGAGATGGGACCGGTGAAGGAGTCACCCAGTACTAAGGAGTAACAGAATGCATCCTTGTACTTACAAGATAAGAGAGACATTGATGGATTGAGAGGCAGGAAGCTAGCAGGGAAAGGATAGCAACAGTTTTAGTCATTGGACAAGTAATGATATGATGATGTTCTAAACATGTATCCAAGGGTATAAAAAATCACCATTTTGCTGATAACGGCAGAATGCATTCTCCGACTAACTTTGTTAGTCGCAAGTGTTACAATCCGGTAATAAAGAACAAAGAACCCTGATTTCGACTCAGTCTGGTGTTTGTCTCACTCATTCATGAACAATGCAGACCTAACAATTTGGTGACCCCGACGTGATGGGTGAGTGAACACTGGACGACGGTTTCTGTTTTTTCTGACAATCATCTCAGCCGGCTGATAAAAAGGTCCAGAGAAGCCTGTTTTAACAAAATTCTCTTTTTTTTTTAAATCTTTATGATTGTCAGTAAGAACTGGAGATCGGACAAATTAGACGACCACAATTGAAGGTCGCATGCCAGGATTGTAACACGTAAGTGATTACAGACAAGATAAAAGTCCTTAAGGTGTTTGAATGACATTTATTAAGTGCTTCGCAAGAAACTACTAGAGTTTAAAAGTCTTTATTGTGTCGTTGCAAAGTCCAATAGAGTGAGAAGGTGGTCTATAAACAATTGAGGACCTGAGTTTTCTGCCCTAAACTGGTTTTTAAGAGGAGAAATCTCCCACGTGAAGGTTGGGCTTTGAAAGAAAACAAAGGTTCAGGCTTATTGGCCTCAATTGTATCTGAGAGACTGACTTATAAATGTCCGGTAGGTATGATAATGTCTGTACACTTGAGAAGTTAAGAATTTATTTCCCCAATTCGCCGTGGTGGAATACCACAGCAGACACTAGAGACCTTGAGACAACAAAAAAAGTACTCAGGGACGCCTGCCTGGTGAACAAGAACGACGACAGAAGGCTGCGACAACTGTGTCCGGATCAGGTAGGAGATATTAATGAAAAAGTTGACAAACTCCTAAGAGACACCCAGTTTATTCGAAATACTTTTGATAAGTTAAATGAGGGTATTCCCAACATCACCAAGGAGATAAAGTTACGTAAATTCATAGATTGGTACAGGGAAACAGGACAAAAGTATAGCCCAAATATTTGGTTTTCTAGTTGTAATTTAACTTTCAGACCCCTTTGGGAAAACAGAGAGTGGAAAACGAGCAATCAGAGTATACAGGACAGTCTGAAGTCAATTGGAGGACAAGACTTAGAGACTGTTCTTTTAAAAGATATTAGTCATCCAGCTTGCAAGGAGACATTTTTAAAAGCAATTTTCGTTGACATAGATCCCCTAAACGGACAAAAACCTAAATTAAAACAGGCATTAGAAAGCGGTCCCGCAGCTATGGCTGTACAGTTGCCTGCTAAGACTTTTGACCAAGTTATTAAGGAAATTAATCAGGAATTAGAGGAGCGAAATACCAGTAATGCGGCATTGGAAAAACAAAAAATGCTCCGAAAATGTGTAGACCGCTGGAGGAAGAGGGGTTGGTTACCCGGGGGCACTGAGATGTTCCTGACAGGTGAGGAAAAAAAAATTTTAAAACGTAGAGGCTTAGATAAGCTGGAAGAAACAAAACACAGAAGGGAAAGGAAAAGTGCCTGTTTCCAGTTTCCAGCCACGAAGTGTCCGGGTTTGCTCTCTCCCTCCCTCCTTTCACCCTCCCCCCTCTCTCTTCTCTCCCCCTCTCTCTCTTCTCCCCCCCCCTACTCTCTCACCCACTCCACCTCCCAATCCCAATCTGTGGTGGTGCTGCCCTGAAATCCCCAGGTTGGGCAGGGCAGAGAAATACAATTTGGTTTTAATTTTGTGCCCACAATTCCAGCTCCGCATCAAATGGGATCCTGTTTTATCCTCTCTCCCTCCCTTTTTCCCGCACCCCCACCATTGCGGGATCAGGGCAGACATTGTGGGCTGACGTGTAGCTCACTCGAGGTGGGAGGGAAGGAAGGAGTGATAGTTCCCAGTGGTGGGAGACCCAATCTGATCCAGACCAGTGATCACAGGATGAGAACCTTTTAAAACCTTTGAAACGAAAGTGTTAATCTGAAGACTTTTCTCCCAGTGGGGCCAGTGCAAGGCATTTTCTCTCTCTATCTCTTGTGCTCTGTGTATCTGCCTCTCTATCTCTTTCTCTCGCTATGCTCTCTCTCTCTCTCTCTCTCTCTCTCTCTGGCACCCCAGATGGGACACTGGAGTCACGTCCCTTATATTCAGATATTGAGACACTGGGGTGTGACAAGAACCACGGGAATAGGGACACATCAGACGAGGTACAGGCCCCTTTAATAAAAATAGAAGGGGGAGTAATAGATGTAGAGACCCCTCTGGAGTCCAAGAAAATAGAAAAGGAGTTAGAGATACAGAAATGGAACATGAAAAAGGTTCAGGATAACATTAAAAACTTAAACAGAGATATTAATGTGCTGGGGCAGATCAGTGAGGATCAAAAAGAATTAATGGTAGGTGTATTGAAGGAAGTGGAAAAGATAACTACAACACTGTCAGGAGAAATTAAAGCTGAAGGAATGGTAATAGGAGTAAAGGACGAAAAGTGTAGTACAGATGAGGAAACGAGATACGATCCACCATGGGAGGAAAGTAAAAGGAAAAGACTCGGGAGGGAGAAAAATAGACATGCCTACCTGGACATAGTTAGAACAAAAGAGAAAGATGTGAAACAACTAAACTATGGCCGAAAAGATTATCTTAGAGATGAACGTGACCAATATACCTTTGACCCTGAGACATTGGAAGCTGATAGGGACAGTGACAGTGACGAAGAAGAGTCAGAACAAGGTGGGATAAATAAATGCATGCCAAGAGTAAAGAAGGAGCAGAAATCCCCAAAATTGAGATATCAATGCCCATTACTGATCACGGGACGGGGAACTCAAAAATATGTACCCTGGTCACGAATGGACTTAGAGAGTTTAATGAAAAAACTACCTCCGTTGAGTAATGGGGCTAGTCCATGGATTTCTTGTTTTGAGCGAGAAACCTGCCAAGAACAATTAGCACTCGCAGATGTCAGAACTATCATGATAAAATTAAAGGCAGAAGGGGCCCTGAAGCAAATAGAGAAAATTGTAAGAAGCAGTAAATTGGGGGATGAAATAGAATTTAACCCACTTTGGAATAAATTTTGGGAAGCACTTAGAGAAACATTTCCTACACCCTATAGTTTGGATGCCTTGGTAACCCTTCAACTAAAGGAAGGAGAGACTGCACACGAGTATTTCACTCGAGCATGGGACTTATGGGAAACAGGGACTGGAGAAAGACCCGACCACAGCCCCTTAGGAAGGGCTCACTTTCGTAATGGGATAATAAACGGACTACCTGCTACGGTTCAAGCAAAATTAAGGGACATTGTGGGAGTAGAGACAATGTCAGAGGATTTGTGGAAAAGACACCTGACACATGCAATCAAACGACATCGTCAATCAGAGCATGCTAAGTCAGAAAGTGCGTCCCAGAAGGAGGTGGACAAAACAACCGATAAATTGGTGAGAGCCATAGAACATATAGGGGTTAAATTAGCGGCCCAACAGATAGTCCCACAGGTCATGGGGCCAGTGATAAATCCGGGACCCCAAGTAAGAAATGGTTGGGAAAGACAGCTAGGTACAATGTATAGAGGGGAACATGCAGTATGCTGGTACTGCCAAAATCCTGGACACTACCAGCGGAACTGTCCGGAGGCTGGGAGAGCAAGGGGAAAAAGATTACCCTCTATGAGAGGCTATCGGGGAAGAGGAGGAAACTTAAGAGGACAAGCAAGGGGTAGGGGTGGACACATTGATGGGCCCCAGAGAATCGGGGGGTGGCAGAGTGATCAACAAGTCCAGGCACCTCAGTGTAATGACTATATTGAGGAAGGTGCTGAATTTGATTATTGAAGGTGCCCTGGAGAATCAAAAATCACGCCTCCCTGGGAGCCACCAAAAATTTGGGGGACGGTAAATGGAGAAAAAATTGAATTTATGGTTGACACAGGGGCAGCAGTTACGACAGTGATTAAAAAACCCCCAGGGAGCACATTTTCGGGCAAAACATTATCTACAATAGGATTCTCCGGGATAAGGGAAACACAGCCCTATACAGATAACATCGACATGACATTTGGACGACAAAGGGTTAAAACGCCTGTCCTGGTTGTGCCAAGTTGCCCCATTAATTTATTAGCAAGGGACATTCTTACCAAACTAGGAATAACCATACAATGTTCTGAGAAGGGCCTTCGGTTAACATACCCAGGGGATACAATAAGAAGGGGAGGACAGTTTATAGTAATGACCCCATCTAACGCTTCAGAAGTATTTTCTGGAGTCGGCTACTGTATGATGAACCAGGCCCAGGGCTGATTAAACAGTTTTTTGAGTGGAGGGCCAGTATTCCTCGGTATGGGGATTACCATTATCCACTAGATCCTATGCATGTTACATTAAACTACACCATCCACCCGGACCAGGAATATGAGGAGAGGTGGGACTCTCTAAAAGAAGGGAAGACAGAAACGATACATTGTCCATTTATCTTTGTAGGTAAGGAGGGAATAGCTGCTATGGTTGTCATGACAGAAGAACAAATGGAGTGGTTCTGCTTAGGAGTAGAAAGTGTGCCTCATGTGACCTTGGGTATTGACAAAGATCATCACGCTCGACAGCTGGGTCCGATGGTAAAGGAAGTGATAGGGTGTGAATACAGGCAGACAGAAATCCCGGGATATTCCACCTCGGAGGGAGGAAAATTTGTCAGACTGAATATTGAAGCATGGGACCAGGTAGTGAATGAGAAAGTAGAAAGAGACCGAGCCATAGAAGGAGAAAATATTGATCACAGAGACTCAGACAAATATCTTTCTAATCTGAGTCCACATATATGGACAACGGGGCCCTATGATGTGGGAGTAATAAAAGGAGAGGTATTTCTAGAATTGGCCAACCCCGGGCAGAAACCAATATGGAGAAAACAATACCGCTTGTCGCCCAGTCAGGAGGAGGGTATTAAAGGAACGATAGAAGGGTTAATGGAGTCAGGGGTTTTAAGGGCGGCACCTGACAGTATGTGGTACACGCCCATCATGCCTGTTCCCAAACCGGGTAGAAAAGACTGGAGGATGGTACACGACCTCCGGGAGATTAACTTGGCTACCAAGACCATCGGGAGACCAGTCCCAGACCCATATGTAGCACTTAGGGCTCTGAGTCCGGAGCACGAATACTATACTGTCATTGATCTGGCAAACGCATTCTTCTGCTTGAAATTAGCTGAGGAATGCCAAGACTGGTTCACTTTCACTTACCAAGCACATCGGTACACATACACTAGATTACCTCAGGGTTATAAGGACAGTCCAGGACTGTTCAATCAGGCCCTTAGCGAAATCCTAATGAAATTAAAGCTCCCGGAAGATGTTACACTGATTCAGTATGTAGACGACCTACTATTAGCAGGGAAAACGCCACATGGGTGCCTGACAGGGCAGCCAAACAGGTTACTGGTTATCATGAACATATACAGGGGATGATTTTGAGGTCCCATAACAAAAAAAATGAATCTGAAACTAAGGAGACTTGTAGCAGATTGAATGACTACACAGATGAGTTTTGTGGAGGAAGAGTGCTGTACAACTGGCTCCCCGCTAACTGGGATGGTCGGTGTGCTCTAGTAACCCTTAATGCGCCAGTGCTGATTGTCAAAATGCAGGAGGGAGACGAGGATTCCCTAGAATTGCGCCACACAGAGAGTTGGCTGTGGAGAAAAAGGAGGAGTGTTGGACTCTTGGGGCCGGGAGGAAGGAACCCTGATGGGGTATGGATTGATGCCATTGGCCAAGCCCGGAATATTCCGGACGAATTTAAATTAGCCGATGAGATTGCAGCTGGGTTTGAAAGCTTTCCTGTTTTTAGTGCAATTTTTCCCATCACTGTAAATAAGAATGTTAATAGGATCAACCTTATTCACTATAATGTCCAGCGCCTTGCAAATTTGACCAGGGACGTTGTTGAGGCAATACATCAACAACTGTCAGAAACTTCCCTTATGACACTTCAGAATAGGATAGCGATTGATATGGTCCTGGCAGAGAAAGGTGGAGTGTGTGCTATGTTTGGAGATCTATGCTGCACTTCTATCTCTAATAACACAGGGCCAGATGGATCACTCACTAAGGGGTTAACGAAACTTAGGGCATTGGCGAAAGAATTAAAAGCCCAGTCTGGAGTCTCCAATCCTGTTTTATCCTGGTTACAGGGAGTGTTTGGGAGATGGAGCACATTGTTAGGACAACTTTTGCTGGGTTTGTTCATTTCTGTATCAATTTTTATCACTTGTGGCTGTTGTTGTATTCCATGCATTCGAACGCTGGTCACGAGGACCATAGAGACAGCCCTTGCTGACCGTGATGAACTGCCTCCGAAATATCAAGCTGTGCAGGCTGTGGAGCAAGACTATCTCACATTACAGGAGACGGAGAAAGTTGCTGAGATCGATCTGGAGTCTGAAGAGGAATGTGATGGGAAGGAGGGATTGTGAATTAGATTGTTACACATATAATTTTAACCTTGCTTGTAACCCAAATATTATAACATTGATTGTAACACAAACATTATTAATCAGATTGTAGAACAAGTATTATGAATTAGATTGTAGACCATATGTTAACTTGGGAATTTACTAATGTACGGGGGGTTAGCTAGTTTTTTGCTTGGGGGCAAATGGGATGAAACTTGTAAACGGGCAATGGGATCGGGGTGACGGATGGGGGGTGTACGCAAAGGAGGGTTGGGGGAACCCTCGCCCACCAGCCGAACTACCCTGTGAACAGAACCCGTATAGAGCTTGGCAATAATAGGCGAAATAATGTAACGCGGTGGTAGCATAGTCAGGGCGAGATTGTCCTCTAAAGAGGACAAAGGAGGGATTGTAAGGTAAAACATCATGAGATGGGAATGTGTAGGGAGTTACCCTGTACAGGGCAGTAACAAGAAGGGGAGGTGTCCTTGTACTCCTGTTAGGTAAAACATCATGAGATGGGACCGGAGAAGGAGTCACCCAGTACTAAGGAGTAACAGAATGCATCCTTGTACTTACAAGATAAGAGAGACATTGATGGATTGAGAGGCAGGAAGCTAGCAGGGAAAGGATAGCAACAGTTTTAGTCATTGGACAAGTAATGATATGATGATGTTCTAAACATGTATCCAAGGGTATAAAAAATCACCATTTTGCTGATAACGGCAGAATGCATTCTCCGACTAACTTTGTTAGTCGCAAGTGTTACAATCCGGTAATAAAGAACAAAGAACCCTGATTTCGACTCAGTCTGGTGTTTGTCTCACTCATTCATGAACAATGCAGACCTAACACCAGCGCAGTTTGATCTTCAGCAGTGTGGATTCGATGCTGTCGGCCTCTGCCATCTCGAGTACTTCGATGTTGGAGATGAAGTCGCTCCAATGAATGTTGAGGATGGAGCGGAGACAACGATGGTGGAACCGTTCTAGGAGCCGTAGGTGATGCTGGTAGAGGACCTATGATTCGGAGCCGAACAGGAGTGTGGGTATGACAATGGCTCTGTATACGCTAATCCCTAACCTAGATCAATTGACTTCCTCTAAAGCCAAAGACCAAATATTGGTCTTTGCCCAAATCATTAAAACCTTAATATGCAGCTTGATCGAGGATTCACATCTACAAACAAGACTTTCCTCTTACTGGATCAATATATTCCAAATCCACTGCAATACATAACAAATACTTTTTGGAAAAGACAAAGACTGAATTGTGTATATACAAACACTACGCTAGATGGGAATAAAGACAATGGGAATAAAGGTTTAAAAAATAGTTTAAGGTAATAGCAGGGTTTAATTTCAAAAAGATCACATCGTCATGAGATTGATTTGCATGTTTGGTCTTTAAACCATGGTAAAAGTGGGGAGAGATTAAGGATGTCTGCGAATACATTTGCCAGCTGATCTGCAAAAGCACTCAGGTCATGTCTGGGGACTCAATCCAGTCCAGTCAGTTTCCAGGAGTTCACCTGCCAGAAGGCTTTCGTGACTTCAGCAGCAGTGATATTGCTTGTACTAGTAGATGTCATCTTTCCGTTGGCTCCCTGTTTGCGGTGAGCATCGAACATGTTTAAATTTTCAGGGGTGTGGCACTGTTGCATTATCTGCTGTTCGACTTTGATTTATATTCTGTGATGGTAGGCATGCCTTGCCATAGTATCTGCGTGAGTATGATGTTCTCTTGGGACTTGGTGCAGTAGGTTTTCTTGGCTTCTCTATGGCCATGAGGAGATTGTACTTGGATTTCTTGCACAGGAATGGGTTTCCTGATTTGAATGCCTCTAACTTGGCCTTCAGCAGCGAGTTGACTTCCTGATTCCTCCACGGTCTCCAAATGAGGAATACCTTTATCATCTCTTGGTTATGCAGTCTTCCATACAGTTGCCGATGAAGGCGGTGACGACAGTTTTGAGGCTGTTTAGTGAATTCTTGAATGTGGATCAGTCTACCGACTCAAAGAGTCATGCAAGATATAATTTGTTTCCCTAGACCAGGGGGGCCAAACTACGGCCCCCAGGCTAACTGCAGCGCATTGCCCATTTTTAAGTGGTCCGGGGTGAATTTTAAAAATAAAATGGAATATGGTTCATTAGAATATAATTTCTAATAATAAATTGCACTGAATGTACATTGTACTTCTTAGATTTAACACTTGATGTCACTGCCATTTTGAACAACTACTAAACTGACTGTTGAAATGTTACTCATCAATGTTTACTTCAGTTAATTGAAGTTAATTACTTCTGTTGATTGAACATGGCAGAACCAAAAATATGAAAAATAGCAAGGAACCTGCTGAAAATTTCAGATATGGTGGGAAAATTTTCACAAAAGTCAAAGGGAAGTATGTTTCCTTGATTTGCAAGGAATCTATCAACTCTGATAGCCTATCTTTAATAGGCAATCTACAGATTTAAACACTGCATCATAATCATTAAGGTGGACCCTTCAGGGAGGGGGGTGGGAGGAAGGTAAAAGACTGTGTGTATTCAAGAGGGAAATGTTTGTGTGTATTTTGGGTAATAAGGTTCATTGTGTGAAAAATTTAAAAACTTTTTTTAAAAAGGTGGACCCTTGGGCCAGGAACTTTATTCACTGAGAATTGTGGAGGAATGTTGGAGACTGCCTTGCTCCTTTCTTGATCTTTTCTCCTGTTCTTATTTTGCATGCAGCTTTATATTTTGCACTGATTTTTGAGTGTTTTAAAGAGTTATACTGTATTCATTTAAATTAATTGTAAGAGCAACGGATCCAGAAATGCTGACTGTAATATGTGAGCACATCAATAAAATGTTGTAATGTTGTAATGTCAACAGTTAAACTGTTCAATATTATACCATAGTTATTTTGACAGAAAATGAATTTTAGATGGTACAGGGGTTTTCTGATCTAAAAAACTGTTTTTCTTGCATGTAACTGGTTGAAAATTTCTGGGCTTCTTATTATTTGGTCCATGGCTCCTTATATTTTTCTGTAATATGGTCCTGATATGAACCATGCACAAGGAGCAGCAATAGATAATGAATCAGACAGCATTTAATTTTAAAACACTATTTTTATTTTTAACCCTTAAACTATCCTAACACTAAATCTATCCCCAACTATGCGCTGGTGTACTACCGTATGTGTGTGTGTGATATACCCAAACCATTACAGTCCAGGTCAAAATCTAGAAAGTTACTTCAAAGTTTAGTCTTTCAAATTCAGTGTTGAAGCAAAGGCCTTTGAAATTTGATGCCCAGAATTAATGATGAACTGATGGGAAGACTAGAATTGTGGCTACTACAGACTCATGAATTCTCCTAATGTTGCCTTTGAAGAAATGACCATCCACACGAGCTGCGGTCATAACACTCCTGGTCCTTTTGTAGGTGAGACTCAAACTGTCTCAAACATTTTCAACATCATGAAAACAGCGGCCTCCACGAAGCCTTCAAGATCGTGGCACTGGTCTCTCCAAGTTCAGCACTTAGGCAAGGACATGCATCCAGTATCCAGAAAAACAGCTGTATCTGAATGTATCTGAATGTATGGGTCACGGTGCTGTGTTAGCATTACACAAACTATGCATTGCTTTTATCCTTGACTGTCAGTAGTTAATTAGATTCAATTGAAGCATAGAATATTTCTCCTGTCCTTGAAAGTATCCTGCTTATCAATACTGTCCTAGCCTTTAACGTTTTCATTTACTTTTAATGAGGATTTGCATTAAATTGACTTAATTTAGATAATTTTTAAACTTTTTTTGTGCTTCAATCCATTTTAATAGTTTTGTTTATATGGATCGAACTAGTCTGAATAGAAATAACAATTCAGCAGTAGTAGACTCTCAAAGAATGACAAGGCCATTGGAGAGTATTGGCTTCGATGTATCGCATTGTGACTGCTCACCTCTCCAACATGACTCTTCCTCGATGAACGTCTTTTGTGTGTGGACAATTCCACTCAATTTCGGCTTGTCGTGGTTCAGCTAGTCTTTCACCGTTGCTGATGTATCATAGCTGCTCCTGGGAGGTGATTTTTTTGAGAATACTGCTTTCTAGTAGATCTCAAAGGTCGCTGCCTAGTTAATTTGAAGACTTTCAAGTTCCTCGCAATGATGACTCTCCTATATTTCAGAGTGTACGACTACGATAAAGCATCACAGGGAGGAGCAATCTAGTCGCCAACATGCTATCCTGCAACGCCATTGCTTCCATCCATTCACCTGTTCTTGGAATAGACTACACGGCCTTGGCAGTAGCTCAGCAGGCTGTCCTGGGATTGAAATTGGGTGACATACACTTTGGTCCAGCAAATGCCTCTCTACTTTGTGATGCATCCACCGTCCATTGTACCTGCTGCATGGCGTCATCAGTGTTTAACACCATACAGTTTGCCTCACCCTTCGATTAGGATGACAACAAGGCTCATGGTGAACAAATTCATGTGGCATGGCCTGAGCAAGAAAGTCAGCACTTAGGCAAGGACATGCATCCAGTATCCAGTTCAATGCCATACCAAAGCCCTACAGGTTTTTGCACCTATGCAGTGCAAGTTTGATCACATCCTCATGGATATCGTCGGCCCATTACCCCTGTCCAGGGGCACGACTCACTTCTTCACAGTAGTAGAGGTTGTCCCACTCTCCAACACCTCCTCCTCAGCTTGTGGAAGAGAGCTTATTGCCAATTGGATAGCACATTTTGGACTACCCATGCATATCTCCTCTGACGGAAGAGCTCAGTTTACGTCCGGGACGCACTGTTGCTGGGACGCAGCTACATCAGTCAACAGCCTATTATCCCAGTCCAATGGCTTAGTGGAACATTTTCAACATCATGAAAACAGCTCTCATGGTATGTCTTTAAGGAACCAGATTGGATAGATGAACTGCCTTGGGTATTTTAGGTATCCGTACTGCGCTGAAGGTGGATCTGGCTACGTCCTCTGCAGAACTGGGGTACAGAGCCCCCCTAAAGGCCCCAGGAGATTTCATTCCAGCAGCATGTGGGCAGCAGGAATCTCCCACTTCGGTACTCACGCGCTTGAGGGAGAGGATGGGTATACTGCCATCTATTCCAATCAACCGGCATGGGTCTATGACTTCATATATCCTGTCTGAACTCAAGGAATGCCTTTATGTATTCCTGCACAGGGATGTGCACAGGACACCGTTGCAATGGCCATACAAAGGCCCTTTCAAGGTGAAAGCTCCATGTTTCTTATAGATATTGGCGGCAGGCATGAAACAGTTTCAGTAGATTGCCTTAAGCCGGCACATGTGGAACTTTACCAGCTCTGGTACAGGTGGCATGCCCCTGGCACAGAGGGCACCCACAGCCCAATGCTACTCATGATAATAGCACTGGGGCATCAACTCCTCACTCCAGTTCTTTGGGGCGGGAGTGTCATGTGGTGGAGCGTGCCACTACTTACCTCACCAGAGCTTTGGAATAAGGGGTCTCTGTAGGCCCGGGAGTTTCCTGGGGACTATGACGCTAAGGCTTCTGGGAGCCACGTCATTTCAGGGAGTCTTGTGAGATGGGGAATGCACGAATCTCGGATATTTAAATAACTCTAAGAACACCATGAAACCAGTCAGCTCATAGTGTCTCATGTTCTTTGTTGCTTCACCACTCGCTACAGTGGTGTCCCGCCACACACTCTTAAATTTAAATTCTTCTTGTTTTATGGAAAAAAAATTTAAAAAGTGAATTAACCATAATTCCTGAGTCCCCAGTATTAAAATACTCAGGGTGGGAGTCTTCATTGACTGGAAACTCAAACGAACAGGCCATATAAATATAATCGGTACAACCATCAATTTGTTGGATGGGTACCTTGCAGTAATCACTAGTGTAGATTGATTCACCACCTCTGATGCAATTTACAATCTTGCCATCCTGCTTAGCCAAAGTAACCACCAAGTTCTTGATCAATTCGTTTCCTTCTGAAACAATATCTATGGACTTATTATTTCTGAGCAGTGACACCATATGTTCGCTCAAGATACTCAAACCTCCACTGGCCTCATCCTAATAGAGGGCAAAGTTCAAGGGCTTCACCATTCAACTCATCAGTTTTTGTTTATTTGGTCATAACACATTTTTCATTCACCTCGAGCTTACTTGGCCACGACTGTTCAAAAACCAAAGAGTCAACATTAAGAAGGCCAATCTACTTATGTTGATCAATCCTACTCCTGCTCGCAATACCTGCTCATCATTGATCCGGATCATAACCGGTGGCATCCGGCATTATCCGTCCCTTTAAAGACGTCGCTACATCAGGAAGGAACCAGAGTGGACGGACGGCCGGCTGCTCAGGCACTGATCCCGCAACCTCCCGAGGCTCGGACACACAGGCCGCATGGGGGCTGGGACTCGAAACACGGTGGGACGAGGGGTGGACGGAGCGAGCCGTCAGCCCGCAGCAATCACCTACCTGTCGCCTTCCCCACACCGTCGCTCTCACTGGACACCGGCTTCCGAGGCACGCGTCACCAGCTGACGTCACGGACAGGAAGTACAGCTCAGCAACGGCCGGCTGACGCCACGTCATGGACAGTCTCAGGAAACGGTAGCAGGAAGAGTGGCGATGGGGGTAACCATGAGAGTGGCGTTGTTAACAGATGAGGAGGGTGTGTGGGGGCATCAAGGACGTGAAAGCTGGGGTTAGAGGGGACGTTAGGAGATAGCAGTAAGGATGGGGGGGGATCAGCAGGACGGAGCGGATTGGGAGCGGTTGTCGAGGCTGTGTGAAAAGGGGCAGCAGAAATTATTTGAGCAGCATTAGGCACATTGGAGTTAAAGCACCAGGCTAGCGATGCCACTTCATAGAAGCACATGCAGGCTAAACCATTGGAAACATAATAACAATGGGAACAATGGAGTTGGGGGTCCCAGCAAGGATAGGAGGGTCAAGCTGGAGTGTTGCCAAAAAAAATTCCTCCTCGCCTATTATTTCCTCCACACCCTCTCCAAGGCACGACCCATGAGCGGAATGTAATATTCTCTACTTGTCTAAATGGTTAGGGTCGCCATTACACCACAAAACTTGGACAAGAGTTCTCCATTTACCAGGTCTCCATTGATGCCATGTGACTGCAAATTACCACAGCTTCTCTGAGGATCTCTCCCAACTTGGCAGCTTCCAGTACCCTGAATGATCTGTCATAGGGGAAACTTTTCCTTTCTAGTTCACTTCTGAGTTATACCGGTCTTACTTTAACCAAACTTATGGGAGTGCCTCTACTATTTGGACTGGTTCACACAGAAAGCTCAATTTCTTTACGACAACCGGGGATGAACAATGCCAAACTTGGACCTTGGTTGATCTTGGTAGCAACAATCCCACCCCAAATAACAATTGGGAAAAATGTTTGTAAAAACAATCTTACTTTGGTGATTGCATCTTGTTCCTCTGAACACTGCATTCACGCTATTGTTCCCTTCCATTCTATCTCTAAAACATACCCATTTTTTCACTGAAAAATCTATGCAATCTTGATCCTTATTCTGCAATTTCAAGCCCATCTTTCCATCTTCCTGTTCAAATTCACTTTAGATGGCATCAATAGCTTCCTTGCTGTAAATTTGTTTCCTTCATGGCATTTTTGTTCCATTTGTGATAATGACTTCAGAAATATATAAATTGCAGAATACACAGCACAAATCAAATGTTATGAAGTGCAATACTGTATGTCAGATGTTCCTTCATCTGACAATTCATAACTACTGATTGCTTCAGCATCTGGCACACGAAGGTCTGATTTCCATGGTCCTTTTCCACTCACTGGTGTCTTGATTCACAGGTGCACTTTCAGTTACCCAGACTGTGGATCTCACATCTGCACAGGGAACAGAACTCTTGGTGTTTGTTATGTACATTGACTTAGATGTGAATGTGGGAGTTGTGATTAGTACATTTGTAGATTACACGTAAATTAGTGTTGTTGATAATAATGAGGGTAGCCTCCAGCTGCAGGGTGAAAAATTGGAAAGGACAATATTAGATGGGATTTAATTTTGATAAATGAGCGATTATGCATTTTAAATGGATTTAATAAGGAAGGGATATGTACTATGAATGAAAGGCCCCCAGGAAGTATTCAGAAACCAAAGGATCTTGACAGCACAGGTAGATAGTAGGGTGGTGAAGAAGGCACAGAGGAAGGTGGTCATCATTTGCTGGAATATAGAACAGAAGAACAATGAAGATTTTGTACAACTTTATAAAACATTGATTAGGCCACATCTCTTGCTTTGCCACACTGTAGTTTATGACTTTAATGACAGTTGATCTTGTTAAAGGAGCCTGGTTGCTTGGAGTAGGTTTCACCTGATCAGGGAATCAAAAAAACTAAGGAACATAGTCTCAGGTGAAAAGGGCTACTTCTTTAAGACAGAGAAAAGGAGGGACTTCTTTTAAGGGATTGTGAATCTTTGCAATTCTCAACCCAGAGAACTTGACATCTGAACAGAACCTGAGGAAGGGGTCAGCAGTGGGAGAATTAAAAAATTCAGTATATAGAGTAATTCATCAAAATAACTTATATTTTGTAGACAAAAGCAGTATCTAAAGAGTGAGGCTCCTCTTCAGGGCCTCCCTGAGTGAAGAAAAGACTCTGATGTTGATAGTGTCTTTGGTTTGAACATTGGTGATGGCGCAGTCTGGCCCCGTTCGCAAAGCAGCCATTGTGCCTGGCATTGGCGTGCGGGGTGTGCAGACCAGCAACTGGTACAGTTGGGTGCAGGAGGAACTACAAAAGGTGGATGTAGAGGCATTCCTTTCCTGCTGCAGAGGAAGTGAGTTGGCCTGAGCTGGCAATCCACAGACTTTCTCACCAAGGTGTCTCTGTGGATTTGATCTACCATCCCTCCCACTTCAAGCCTCTCTGTTCCAATCTGCCTCACATGATCCACTGAATTAATTCCTGAAGCTCTTACTCAGCCCACTGTGCCAAGTCAACAAGATAACTTGTGTTTGTGCATAACTACAGCAGTGTTTGTTTCCCGCATTTAGAATCATCCCTTGTTGAGAAAGTCTGGTGGTGTCAGCTTGCACAGGTCTCATCTTAACAGATGACTATCTTCACTGAAAATGCACTTGGTTGGTATTCCCAGTAGATTTTACTGAGTGTGGGGACCATCTGCAGCTGCTACAAATACTCTGTAGGGACAATTGCACATTGAAGGATTGGAATATGAGTAAAATCCTGAGATTATTTGCTGAAGGTATGAACTTAATTGCAGAATGTAAATAGGATGACATGGCTTACACTGAAGTGACAGAATATTCTGTATTATATACACTTGCAAATTTTGTGATTGACATTTTTTGAAATAAGGATACCATCAGTAAAACCATAAGAAATAATAGTAGGTGATACTTGGCCTTGTGTTAACTCTGTCCTTCAATTAGCTGATCTTTGCCGTACATTACATTTCTTGATTCCCTAAAAAAATGTTAAAATGTGTCTCTATCTTGAATATTTTTTTTGATTGAACCACTGTAGCCCTCTTGGACAGAGAATTTCTAAGATTCACCAGACAATGTATGGAGGGAAAAATCATTTTGTCTCTGACTTGAATGGCTGATCCTTTACATTGAGAGTTTTACCTCTGGTTCTTGAAACCCCGGCTAGAAGAAACATCAACTCTGTATGCATTTTATAAAGTCTCATCAGATTTTTGTACATTTCATCAAGATCAACTCCTTTTCTGCTAATGTCATGGAAGCATAGGCTCAATGTGCTTAAATTCTAAGGTGCGACAAATCCACTATCCCAGGAATCTAGTGGAACTTTGATACACTCCATTTATCACAAGTATGTTTCTTTAGGTATATATTCCCAAGATATATACTCAAATCATCTTGCATTAAAGTTCTGATTGCTGAAGGTACAAATCAACACATGGTGATTTGTGCACAGTTAAAACCCTGAACATCAAATACCCCCAAAGCTGTCAATGCAAAAGAGTCCACCCTTTTTTTTAACCAAAGGAGATGGATGAGCTTACTTTTTTTTTATCATTGTATTACACCTGTCCATTCAATTACCCTGTCAATATTCTCTGAAGTCTCTTGATATCCTCCTCAGCTCTTACTGCCACCTAATTTTGTATCAACAGTAAATTTAGATTTAATTACATTCGGTCTACTCATTCAAGTAATTAAAAGGGATTTAAAAACAAGTGGAGCATTACCACTAATTTCTGTGGTACCCCTGTGTTCACAGCTTCTGAACCATAATAAGACCCTGATATTTTTATTCTTAAAATTCTAAAGATTTTCAAAAAATTATTTCCTTTTGATTCATCCCAATCCCACTATTAGTTTCCAAATGTGTTATGAACACTTCCTTAATAAAAGATGAAATAATTTTTCCTAATGTCTGATATTGGGCTGACTGCTCTAGTTTTGCTGTTTAATTTCTCCCTTTTTAAAATTAAATTTGGTACTTCCAATCTGTGAGAAATGTAGAACCTGTGGAATATTTGAAGATGACTATCAGTTCATCCACTCTCCTTTTAGCCACTTAGACAGACAGCCCAGTTACAGGCCCTTTCGGCTCACAAGCCCATTCTGCCAAATTATACCCAATTGACCTACAACCCCCAGTGACATTTTCAACAGTGGGAAGAATCTGTAGCACCTGAAAGAAACCCATGCAGACAGGGAGGACGTACAAATTCCTTGCAGACAGCGCTGGATTTGAACCCCGGTCGCTGGTGCTGTAACAGCATTGCGCTAACCATGCCACCCTTCTTTCAAAACACAGGAAGCAGGCTATCAAGACCAAGGAGTTTATTGAGATTTAGTCCCAATAATTTCTCCCATACTAATATTTTACTCATGCTTGTTTCTTTAAGCTCCTCATATACTCAAAGCATAAAGTCCTCCATTATTTCCACAGTACCTGTACAATTATGTAAAATATTACTTATGTTTCCACAAGTTGCCTCTGGTCCTAAAGGCAACTTTCAGAGGTATGAGTATGAGAATCTCTGCCAGTTCTTCAATGACCAACTCTACGGCTGCCATATTGTTGATTTCTCTTGATTGAAATGTTATCCCAATGAATATCTTATCTGCATTTACAGGAAGATGTAAAAAAATTCAAAGAAAAGCAATGGCTCATATTTATTCATTAATCAATCTTTCTAAAAACAAATCATGATTATTATCACAAAATAGCAGCATTTTTTCTTGAATTACAGTGTTTCAATTTGAAGAATACTGCATAGGTTATTAAGTAACTGAAATACCCTGAGCTAGGTGTGAGAGGTTCTATATAAATAAATGCAAGTTTCTATTAACTTCGGAGGTAATAATTTGGGAAGGGAACTGATATTACTTATACAAAAAAAAATCTGGGCATCGATACTGAGCTCTTTAAGCATTTGAGACGTTTTATAAACCTTGGTAGTAGTATTTGCATGGGAAAATACTACTTTAAGGTTACAAAAATCACAGGGATGTATCGTGATAAGAATAAACTGGAAACAACTTACCATTCGCAGAATAACTGTGGGACATTAGTTATAAGGACAACAATTCAGAAAGGCGAATAGAATTTCACACAGTGAATTCTGATAAGAAATATATTAACTGAAAGATTTAGAAAGAAGATCCATTGATAATTTTCAAAAGGAAACTGGGTAAATACTTAAAGCAAAAAGAATTACAATGGATTGGGGAAAGAAAAGAGGAATGGAATTAACTTGATGGTTCTTTCAAAATGTTTGCACAAAGAGGCTAAAGCTTTCCATGATTCTATTAGTTCAAAGTGTTTCCATTGAACACCTTTCATAATGACAACTATTTGGTGTCCCTTCTGGATTATCACAATTGTTCTGTTTTTGGGGGGGGGGGGTGGGGGAGGAGAGGGGAGGGAAGGTTGGAAAGCACAGATGAAAATCTTGCATTTTAATTATGAAGCATTTCTTTTTGTTTTGTCCATCCAATACATTATGCAGTAATTTTCAAAATTTTACAGTGTTTACAATCTCATATTGAACTTTTTTTATTTATAATTCAATATACTTATTATCAATACCTTGGCAGTAATCAAACATGCTTGCTTACTATTCCTTGATACACACCAGAGATGTTGTTCAATGAGGGTGTGTTCTCTGTTTCATGCTTAATAATTTTCCAGATTTCCAGTTGCTTCAAAACATGCCATACCCCAGAAAGTGTTGGTTTTAAATTTGCTGTAATTGCTTCATTTTTTTTTAATTGATTCAATTATGTTTTATTGAACCTGTGTCCGCTGTTCAGTTAAGACAAGAAAAAACATATGGTTTCCTTTTATGGATAAAACACTGCAGTGCGATCATCGGACACAGCCCTGGGGCTGCTGCAGCAATGAGGTAATTGTTGAGGATAGGACTGGTTGCAGTGAACATAATGGTGGAATGTTTATTGCTAGCCATCTTTAATTTGCCAATAAACTGTTGTATCAGACATTTATAGGTTAGTAAGATCCATCATAATCCCACTGTTGCTCCTTGACCCACTTAGTTAGCAGCTTGTCTGTGCTCCAGATTCCAGCATCTGCAGTCTTTTGTGGGAAGTGTCTACCGAATTAACAACTTTGAAGAGTATATTTCTAACAATGCAAGAAAGTATTGATGTCATATCGGTTTATGCTACTCATTGTATATTTAGATATGCTGAAACACACAAGGTTTATGGCATAATCTTGGTATCTGGCTATACATCTGATCTTGGGGATGCTACTGAAAAAGAAAGTGGTAAGATATTTCTCTGCCTCTCATATCTTCACTATTCTTTTAACATTAGCTGAGTAATTATCGCTTTTATTCCTGACAGGAGTCAACTTTAACAGTTTAAATTTAGTCTTACAGCACAGTAACAGGACCATTTTGGCCCATGCTACCCAATTTACACCCAATTAACATACACCCCCAGTATGTTTTGAATGGTGGGAGGAAAACCCACAAAGACATGGGGAGAAGGTCCAAACTCCTTACAGACAACATGGGATTCGAATCCAGGTCCTGATAGCTGGTGCTAACCACTATGCCAAACATGCTAGCCTTTTTTTTAAACCTTCTGTATTTTTTTAAAAATACAATTTTGGCACTTGATTTAAACCAACTTCATAGGTTTATGTGTTTGAAGACTAGGACTTAGTTAATCAGATCATCAAGCCTGCTTTATTATTTAGTTGCCAGCTGTTTAGGATTGTGTTGTGTGTATGATGAACAAAAACATTGTGGTTGGTTCTGAGAGAATAAATGATTAGTAAATTGGGATTGTACTCCCTGGAGTTTAGAAGATTGAGAGGGGATCTCATAGAGACATATAAAATTCTGGCAGGACTGGACAGAATGGATGCAGATGGGATGTTTCCAATGATGGGAAAATCCAGAACCCGGGGCCATGGTTTGAGGATAATAGGCAAACCATTTAGGACCGAGATGAGGAGGAATTTCTTTACCCAGAGGGTGGTGAATCTGTGGAATTCATTGCCACAGAGGGCAGTAGAGGCAGGTTCATTAAATATATTTAAGAGGGAATTAGATATATTTCTTCAGTATAAGGGTATTAAAGGTTACGGAGAGAAGGCGGGGATGGGGTACTGAACTTTAAGATCAGCCATGATCTCGTTGAATGGCGGAGCAGGCTCGAAGGGTCGAATGACCTACTCCTGCTCCTATCTTCTATGTTTCTATGTAAATATCAACACCAAATCCATACAACAAAACTTATCTATGTCGTGCCATGATAGTTGCAATGCCAGAAATTGTAATATCCAGGCAAATCAAAAGTGGAAAACTTAGTTATTGGTGGTTCAAGAAATAACCTCATCTCAACTTGTGCTGAACAACCTAAACATTGGTTGCTCAAAAGTTCAATTCAATCATCAAATATCAAAAAGGATAAAAATTGCATAATGACAATGGTCAATATTTTTGAATATTATCAATGTGAAGCTGATAAATTGCTACTCCACATCTTTGTGATCGAAAATGATAAATTTATTTTCCCGTGGTCATATTTTTTTGTTTCTTAAGAAACAAACTACCATGCTTTTTTCTTCACTATTCCAGGAAATATTTTCTCCTGGAGAAGCCAAAGTAAGAACATTCTCCTGGAGCTTCATTTATTGGGTGTAAATGGTTTTTTTAAAAAATTTGAAACGATGTCTTCTCAGTGGCTACGGTCTATATTAGTAATGACGAGTCTTTCTACTTTACAATAGCTCTGTTCTTTGCTAGTTTTCATTTGGCTCGACTTTTCTCTAGTGATCACCCAACTACTTGAGATGTCCTAAAATCTGACTTTAATTATCTGGGCTGGTGTGTTCCAACCTACCCCAAGTCATTCCATCCTTCCAATAGATTATTTTGATTTTTGGATTGACCAGTAGCTCTTTATGCACTTGCTTCAAGGGTTTGTTTTGTTCATAGTTTGCTCCCTACTTCTCTGAAGTGTTTTACCTTCAAGCCCAGAAGCTCCTAGGAAGTAATGTCAGAATTTTCTTTGTAGAAAGCCCTTTCAAATATATCTCCAATCATTGCACAAGACAACAGATGTTAGAATCTAGATCAAAAAGCTAAACTGTAAGAAGGCTGCAGGTAAAGTGGAGGTAAAGGAATGGTTGATGGAATGGATGGCACAATTCAAAGGCCATCTACAAATTTACCAATGACATCACGGTTGACGGCAGAATCACAGATGGTAATGAGGAAGCGTACAGGAGTGAAATTTAAATTTAGTCATGTAGCACAGTAACAGGCCCTTCCAGCCCATGAGCCTGTGCTGTACAATTACACCCAATTGACCTACAACTCCCATACATTTTGAAGGGTGGGAGGAAACTAGAGCACCTGGAGGAAACCCACACAGACATGGAGAGAATGTACAAACTCCTTACAGACAGAGGTGGATCGAACCTGGAATGCTGGCACTGTAAGAGCATTGCACTAACCACTATACTAACCATGCCATCCATATAGATAGATCAGCTAGTTTTCTTTTAATATGATCAATTTTATTTGTCGATAATATACCAATGTTTGAGAGAGAATAGGCATTCAAGAATACTTACATCACCAATGTATTTTTCTTCTATTTTTTTAAATAATTTTTAATTTTTCACACTGTGAACCATATCAACCAAATTATGTACAAACGTCTCTCATGAAAGTTACACAGTGGCATTTTCTCCCTTTTTCCCCCCTTTCCCTTCCTCCCCTCCCCTCCAAAACCCATAAATATTCAACATATACAACCATAAAACAATATCTTCTCACAAAAGAAAATAAACAAGAAAAATGCATCATCTATTTGTTACACACTGAATCTAGTCATTTTCTCTTCTTATCATTTTCATTTTAGGTGATGGAGGTCCTAGGCAAGCTCTCTCTGTTATGTTCCATGTATGGTTTCCAAATTTGTTCAAACAATGTGACTTTATTTTTTAAATTATGTTATTTTTTCCAATGGAATACATTTATTCATTTCCATGTATCATTGCTGTATTCTCATGCTCTCTTCCATTTTCCAAGTTGGCATTATACATTTTTTTGCTACTGCTAAGGCTATCATAATGATTTGTTTTTGCTCTTTATCCAATTTGAGGCCTAATTCTTTACTTCTTATGTTGCTTAAAAGAAAGATCTCTGGATTTTTTGGTATATTATTTTTTGTAATTTTATTTAGTATCTGATTTAGTTCTTCCCAAAACGTATTCACTTTTGTACATGCCCAAATTGCATGTACTGTTGATCCCATTTCCTTCTTACAGCGAAAACATCTATCCGATAATGTTGAATCCCATTCTTTTAAATTTTGAGGCGTGATATATACCCTGTGTAACCAATTATACTGTATCATGCACAACCTTGAGTTTATTGTATTCTTCATAGTTCCAGAACATAACTTTTCCTATACTTCATTTTTTATCTTTATGTTTAAATCCTTTTCCCACTTCTGTCTAGGTTTATAGTTTATTGCATCGTAATGTACATGTTTGTTATAAATCTTTTAATTATCATTGTGTCTGTAATCACATATTCAAAGCTGCTTCCTTCAGGTAATCTCAATCTGTTTCCCAATTTATCCTTTAAAGAAACTTTCAATTGATAATATGCAAACATTGTACCATGAGTTATTCCATATTTGTACTTCAACTGTTCAAATGTTAATAAATTATTTCCCCAAAAAACAATTTTTTATTCTTTTGATTCATTTTCTCTCCCATTCTCTAAAGGAAAGGTTATCTATTGTAAAAGGGATTAGTGGATTTTGCATCAATAATAATTTTGGTATTTGGTAATTCGTTTATTTCCTTTCTAAGTGGATCTTCTTCCATGTATTAAGTAAATGATGCAATACTGGCGAGCTTTTATATTGCACCAGCTTTTCGTCCCACTTATAAAGTATATGTTCCGGTATCTTCTCCCTATTTTATCGAATTCTATCTTAGTCCAGTCCGGTTTTTCCCTTGTCTGGTAAAAATCCGATAAATACCTTAATTGTGCGGCTCTATAATAATTTCTAAAGTTTGGTAACTGCAAACCACCTTGGTTATACCTCTCTGTTAATTTATCTAATGCTACCCTCGGTTTCCTTCCTTTCCACAAGAATTTCCTTATTATTCTCTTTAGTTCATTAAAAAAAAATTCTGTTAAGGGAATTGGTAATGTTTGAAATAAGTATTGTATCCTTGGAAACACGTTCATTTTAATGCAGTTTACCCTCCCTATCAAAGTTAGCGGTAATTCTTTCCAATGTTCTATGCTCCTGCAATTTATTTATTAGTGGCTGATAATTTAGTTTGTACAAGTGGCTTAAGTTATTATCTAACCTGATCCCTAGGTATCGGATTGCTTGTGCTTGCCATTTAAATGGTGATTCTTTTTTAAATTCTGTATAATCCGCATTACTCATTGGCATCACTTCACTTTTATTTGCTTTGATCTTGAACCCTGATATTTCTCCATATTCCTTCAATTTCTTGTGTAATTCTTTTATTGATATCTCTGGTTCTGTTAGGTATATTATGATGTCATCTGCAAATAAGCTGACTTTATACTCCTCCTTTATTTTTATCCCTTTTATTTTATTCTCTATTCTTATCAGTTCTGCCAGAGCTTCTATTGCCAAGGCAAACAATGAGGAGGATAATGGACATCCCTGTCTAGTTGACCTACTTAATTTAAATTGATTCGATACATATCCATTCACTGCTACCTTCGCCAATGGTCCATTATACAATGCTTTAATCCAATTTATATATTTTTCTGGTAGATTGAACTTCTGTAATACTTTAAATAAGTAGTTCCACTCTACTCTGTCAAAGGCTTTTTCTGCGTCTAAAGCAACACCCAGTGTTGGTTTCTTATTTCCTTGAACTGCATGAATTAGATTAATAAGTTTACAGACATTATCTACTGTTCGTCTTTTCTTAATAAATCCAGTTTGATCATGTTTTACTATTTTTGGTACAGTCGGCCAATCTGTTTGCTAATAATTTCGCTATTATCTTATAATCTGAGTTAAGTAGAGATATTGGTCTATATGATGCTGGTGTTACTGGAGCCTTCCCCGTTTTTGGTATTACTGTAATTATTGCTGTCTTACATGAATCTGGCAAGTTTTGTGTTTCTTCTACCTGGTTCATTACTTCCAGGAGAGGAGGAATTAATAACTCTTTAAATGTTTTATAAAATTCTATTGGAAATCCATCCTCTCCTGGTGTTTGATTGTTCGGCAGCTTTTTTAATATATCCTGTACTTCCTCTATTTCAAATGGTTTTTTAAGTTTGTTTTGTTCCTCTTCTTGCAATTTCAGCAGTTCAATTTTAGCTAAAAATTCCTCTATTTTATTATCTTTCCCATCATTCTCAGTTTGGTATAATTGTTAATAAAATTCCTTAAAGTTTTCATTTATCTCTGTTGGGTTATATATAATTTGTTTGTCATTTTTCCTTGATTCCAATACAGTTCTTTTAGCTTGTTCTGTTTTAAGTTGCCAGGCTAATATTTTATGTGTTTTTTCTCCCAGTTCCTAATACTTTTGCTTTGTTTTCATTATGTTCATCTCCACCTTATACATTTGTAATGTTTCTTATTTTGTTGTCCGCCAATTCTCTCCTTTTTTGTTATATCATCCCTTTTTACTCATTCCTTTTCTGTACTTAATATCTCCCTTTCCAACTGCTCTATTTCCCGATTGTAATCCTTTTTCATCTTAGTTACATAACTTATTATCTGTCCTCTAATGAAGGCTTTTATTGCGTCCCATAATATAAATTTGTCTTTCACTGATTCTGAGTTTATTTCAAAATATGTTTTAATTTGGCGTTCAATAAATTCCCGCCTTTTAAGTAGCATGGAATTTAACCTCCATCGATATGTTCTTGGTGGGTTGTCCTCTGGTTCTATTGCTAATAATAGGGGTGAATGATCTGAAGTGGTCTAACTTTATACTCAGTTTTCCTCACTCTCCCTTGAATATGGGCCGACAACAAAAACATATCAATCCTTGAGTATATTTTGTGCCTACTAGAATAATATGAATATTCCTTCTCTCTTGGGTGTTGCCTCCTCCATATATTTATGTTTCATTTCCTGCATTGATTTAACCATAAATTTGGCTACTTTATTCTTTTTGCTTGTCTTTTGTCCAGTTTTATCCAACATTGGATCCAAATTAAGGTTTAAATCCCCTCCTATCAATATATTTCCTTGTGTGTCTGCAATCTTCAAAAAATGTCCTGCATGAACTTTTGATCCTCCTCGTTAGGCGCATATATATTGAGCAAATTCCAAAATTCTGAGTATATCTGACACTTTATCATTACATACTTCCCTGCTGGATCTATTATTTCCTCCTCTATTTTGATTGGTACATTTTTGTTAACTAATATGGCTTCACCTCTAGCTTTTGAATTATAGGATGCTGCCACTATGTGTCCTACCCAGTCTCTCTTTAATTTGTTATGTTCCACTTCAGTTACATGTGTTTCCTGTACAAATGCTGTATCTATTTTTTCCTTCTTCAATAAATTTAGTAGTCTCTTCTTTTTAATTTGGTTATGTATTCCATTAATATTTATAGTCATATAGTTCAACCTGGCCATCTTATATCTTGGTTACATCTCTTTTCCACCTCCTCACCACCTCCATCCCCCTTTTTCCTATTTTCATCTTAGTTTTCCCTCATTAAACTCAATGTACGACAACACATTTAAAACATAAAATACCCCAATAGTTCTCACACCCAATAATACCTTAACCCCAAATGCTCCCCCCTCTCTGAATTGCCCCTTATCTCTTGCCGGGCAACCACAACTCCCCTTTCCATTTGGATTGCGATCTTGCTCGCAAGCGTCAACTGATTTTGCAGTGACGGTTATTCCCTCTCCCCCCAGCCCTCCCCAGAAAACACTTTTTTTTAAACACATATAACAAGGTTCTCTTTTTTTCCCCCTTACTTCCTTCCTTCCCTTCTCTTTTCCCTCTTTAGTTCTTTACATATACATTGTTTTTACATCTTTATATATACTTTATCGCCATTCTTCATTCTTATTACATCTCTTCATCTCTCCTTCTGTCCTGCAAACGTTCTGCAAATTCTTGTGCTTCCTCAGGATCCGAGAACAGTCTGCTTTGCTCCCCGGGTATAAATATTTTAAGCACGGCTGGATGTCTTAACATGAATTTGTAACCTTTTTTCCATAAAATCATTTTCACTGTATTAAACTCCTTTCTCTTCTTTAAGAGTTCAAAACTTATGTTTGGGTAAAAAAATATTTTTTGACCCTTGTATTCCCATGACTTATTATCTTCTCTAACTTTATTCCTTGCCCGCTCCAGTATATTTTCTCTTGTCGTATATCTCAAAAATTTTTACTAAGATGGATGTGTCTGCGGTTTTGGTGCTAGTGCTCTGTGTGCCCTTTCTATTTCCATTTCTTCCTGCATTTTTGTCATTCCCAGAACCTTCGGAATCCATCCTTTTATAAATTCCTTCATGTCTGTGCCTTCTTCACCCTCCTTCAGGGCCACTATTGTTATGTTGTTTCGCCTCCTATAATTTTCCAACATATCAATTTTCTGAGATAACAACTCTTGTGTCTTTTTAATTTTTTTGTCACTTTCTTCCAATTTTTCTCTTGTCATTTACGTCCATTTCTACAGCCATTTCCTGCTCTTCCACATTCTCTACTCTTTTCCCTATTTCTGTCATTACCAGCTCTAAACTTTGCATTTTATCTTCTGCTCTTTTCATTTTCCTTTTAATTGCATTAAATTCTAATGATAACCATTCTTTTAATGACTTTATTTGTTCTTCAAAAAAGCTTTATCTATATTCTCTCCATCAGTTTTACCTTCTATTTCTCTGTGAAGATCTTGGTCTTCTTCTTCCTCTTCTTCTGTGTCTGTACCTGTGCTTGTGTCTTCTTCTTCTATTCTTTGTGTCTGTGTCTCTTTTTTTCCTGATGAGCTGCTTGTATCTCTTTGTCAGGCCTCCTCTTGCTGGGCCTCTTGCTGCTGGTCCTCCCCTCCTGGGCTGCTCATCTGTCGGGCCTCCTGTGGTTGATCCTCTTGTCGGTCACCCCTCCATCTTTCTTCTTCATCTGTTTCCTCGCTCCCTCCTCTGCCGCCTTCCGCATCCTCCAGCTGAGCGCCCTGGTGTCGGGCGTCCCTCAGCTGTTCACGCTGTGGCTGCCCGCTCCTCTGCTGAGCCCCCCTCCTGTCGATGTCCTCTTTTTCCTTTGTGCAGTTGTGCACTTTTGTTTGGCTCCGAGAGCCATTTTTGAAGTTCACCAGCCAGGAGGTTGCAACCCCACAGGGCAGGCACTAACCTTGGGGATCGGGCGCTCCTCGTCACCACAGCTCCCTGTTCCTTCGTGCAGGCAAGGCCGCCTTCTTTCTTCTCCAGCAACTTTTCTACTTTTTTTTTGGTTATTTTTACTTTCTCCTTCTTGGGTGCCATCTTCTTTCTCTTCTCTGCAGCTTTATCTTCTATTTCTTATACTTTATTTTTGTTGTGTTTTGTCTTTTCCTAACTTTTTTCCTATTTTTCTGGAGAGGGTTGGTTTTCCTGACCAGCCACTACTCCATCACGTTACACCTTCAATAGATCAGCTGGTTGAGTAGTGTCACAACAACAACCTTGCATTCAATGTCAGTAAAACTAAGGAATTGATGGTGGACTTCAGAAAGGGAAATGAGGAAAAACACAAAGCAGTCCTCATCAAGGGGTTTTCAGTGGAGAGGGTAAGAAACTTCAAATTCCTGAGTATCAGCATCTCTGAAGATCTAACCTGGGACTATTATGTTGATGCCATCATTAAGAATCATGCAGCTATATTTCATTAGGAATTTGAGATTTGATATGTCACGAAAGACTTACAAATTTCTACAGGTGAACTGTGGAGAGCATTCTGACTGATTGTATCACTATCTAGTATGGAGGTGTCATTGCACTGGTCAGGAACAGGCTACACAGGGGGTTGTAAGCTCTGCCAGTGCCATCACAGGCACTAGTGTTCATTCCATTAAGCACATCTTTTAAAGGCAGTGCTTCATGAAACAGCTTCTATCAGAGACCATCACCACCCAGGCCATGCCCTTTTCTCATTGCTACCATCAGGAAGGAGGGTACAGGAGCTTGAAGACACACAATGTTACAAAAAAAGCTTCTTCCTCGCCATCATCGGATTTCTAAACTGATATTGAACCTATGGGCACTACCTCACATTTTCTCTTTTTTAAAAACACAATTTTTAAAAAAATTTGTATTTACGGAATTTAATTTATAGTAATTTGTACCTTGTTCTGCACAATACTGCTTCAGCAAAACAACAAATTTCATGGCACGTTTATGACAATTCACCTGATTCTGATGTTTCAGGACACCTTGATGCTGGATCTCAAACTGAATTATCAGTTATCTCCTTGACCTGCACAGTTGTTGCTTGACTGAGTTCTTGCAACAGTATTTATGGCTGTAGATTCTAGCATCTGCAGTCCTTGCATGGTTACATAGCGTAGTCCATCACATTAAATAACAACATTCTAAACTCCTTGTCCTGTCCAAATTTGCTTCTCATGCCATATCTCATCCTAAAACCTGTGAGCTGCTTTACAACATAATTTCCAACACTGACAAACATCCACTTAACTATCAATTTTTGAGTTGCCTGTTGCTTAGGAAAGTTCATAAATTTAAGATGCTGAATTGTTGGCAGCAGGTCTAAAGATCTAAGTTTACAAATGTATGTGATTTGTTCCATGAAAATAAAAAAAAAACATCTGAATCAAAAGCAAAATGCTGGAAACACTCAACAAGTTAGGCAGCATTATATAAAGAGAAACAGTCAATGCTTCTGCAACTTTTCAATTTGAACATTACAGCACAGTGCAGGCCCTTAATCAGTGCACAATGTTATGCCAACCAATAGGTGCCTACTCAACAAACTAAACCTTCCATGCCTCTCACCCTGCATCCATGTGCCTATTGTATCAGCCTCCATCAACTCCCTTGGCAATGCTTTCCAGGCACCCAGTACTGTTTTTAAAAAAAAACTTACCTGATGTCTTCCCCTAAACTTTCCTCCCTTCATCTTATAAAGATGTACTCTGGTATTTGCTACTGTTGCCCAGGGGAAAAAGTGTTGGCTGTCCACCCTATATGCTGCTCATAATCTTGTTGATCTCTATTAAGTTATCTCTCCTTCTTTGCTCCAAAGGGAAAAGTCTTATCTCTGTTAACCTTGCCTCAAAGACATGTTCTCCAATCTAGGCAAAATCCTGGTAAATCATCTCTGCACTTTGTCCAAGCTTCTCCAACCTTACAGTAATGAGGTGTCCAGAACTGAACACAATATTCCAAGTGTGGTCTAACCACTTTTATAGCGCTGCAACATTATATCATGGTTCTTGAACTACAAGCCAAAAGGCACTTTTACTCTTTATATAAAACTTAACAACCAACTTTAAAGCTGAAAAGATCATTTAATTTTTAATTTATCAGAATATGGGTATGAATTGAAGCAGACTTTGGATTGATTTGATGTAAAACTACTTTTTACTACTCTTCAAAGGATACTTTGATAGTCCATGGGAATGGGAGAAGATGAAACACATTTGTGCCCACGGCATTCAGTTTGGTTCTACCGATGACCCCTTCCTTCCATGGGATGAACAACAGGAAGTAGCAGATGGTCTCCAAGCTGAATTGCACAAATTCACAGATCGAGGACACGTTCAGGATGAAAAGTTTCCTGAACGGGTGGATATGATTACAATCCTTTTATGACAACAGATTCTTATATTTTCATAAGGATTTCTTACATTTAAAAGTATTGGGTGACTATGTAAAATGAATAAAATGGACATCTGAACTGCCAATGACATTAACAAATAACAACATTAATGTATTGTAACTTCTGCAGTTTAATCGCATATTAATGATTATCATTGTGTCAGATGAGAACAAATAAACAATGATCTTCTTCTGGTAGTACAGGGTATATCCTAAATATTCATGTTCAAATTTATTATCCAATTGCACTATCTATGAAACCGTTTTCTCTGCTCCTTAGTGCAAAATGTGCAACCAGACATAACATGCATACAGACAAACAATACATATGCAGGACAAGTATACATTAAAAAATGAGTAAATATTGATTAGTTAATATTAGAGTCTTAGATGGTAAGTGTGAGTATTTCCTTTGGGCATGGGAAGAAGACGTTTCTCAGCTCCGATATTCCTGTATCTCTTTCCTGATTAGAGTGATTGAAAGATGCAGTGTGCAGGGTGGTGGGGGTCCTCAACTATTTTTACCAACCTCTTCAATGATCCTGATAGATCACGATGATTGGGGGGGGGGGGGTGTGGAGGGAGACTCCAGTGATCCTTTCTGTCGCTCTTATGGACCTGTGGATTGACCTCCAGTCCAATTCTCTACAGCAATCATACCACACTGTGATGCAGCTGGTCAGGACACTCTCAATAGAGCTGTTATAGAAAGTTAACATGATGGTGGCTGGTGGGCTTGCCCGCTTCAGTCTTCTCAGGAAGTGCAGTCGTTGCGCCTTCCTGACAAGTAAAGAGAAATTGTATGCTCACAATAGGTCACTTGTTATAAAGGTGATGTAAACTTCTTTCAATAAAAGTAAACTCAGAAGAATTTTGTAGAATCAGGGTTGAATTTAACAGATTAATTTCACAATGAATATATCCTGAATTTTGAATCTGGATATGCCGCACTCCTGCCACATTCCAGATCAGAGCTTTGAATTTTTGCCTCCTCCAGTGTTTTATAACATAAAACCTTCTCCTACCTTCTATTCTATCACAGATCTGAATCTTTTTATACTCTTCTGTCTTTCACTGAACTTTAAAACCTGTTGATCTCTCTCCTCCCAGTTCTGATGCAAAGGCATTAACCTGAAATTAACTTTTATTTTTACCTCTAAAAATGCTGAGTATTTCCAGAACAATCTCAACATACTCAGAATTTACAGTATTTACCTTTATTTTTAAAAAATAACACATTTTCCAATCGTAGCATTAGACACCATGAGCAATTATTTGAAAAATAAAATGCATTTGCTGCAGTTTTGTTTCAATATTCAGGAGGATATATTGGTGAACTTACATTTAGTCCAGGTGAATTATATCCAGTAAATAATTGATGTTTTGGGATGTGGGACAGGATTTCATGTTAATATTGTTAACATATCAATGGGGTATATTACCTGAGCACATCCTTATCTGCTTAACCTGCTTAAGCAATACCAATTCTGGCTGGGGGAAAATCAGAGTTGGTGGAGTTGGGGAAATTGACCCTAATGGTGTTCTAAAACCAACTGTTACATTAAAACAATATTGAATAAAATATTCTGATTTAATATTCAAAAACTTATTTTACAATAGGGTAATCAGTATTGCTAATATTGGGCCTTGCCCTCAGGATTATTGTTATTCATAGAAAATACTGTAGATTCTGAATGTTGACGTACATTCTGTAGCCTGGGTTAGATAGATCCTTTTCCAATTTTATATTTGTTAATGACTAGTCAGCAAGTCAATAATTCATTTTAAAACACTACATAAAAGTGCTGGAAAAACTTAGCAGCCCACGCAGCATCCTCTCCCCATCACTTCTCAACGTTTTTGTCTTCTGCCCTCCCAGCTATATCCACCTCTGTTGGCCTGTGCTCCTTCCCTACCAGAACTGCATCTGGTGCTTCCGTTGTGGTGTCCTCTACATCAGAGAGACTGGGCACAGACTAGGAGATCGCTTTGTTGAGCACATCTGGTGCTTCCGTTGTGGTGTCCTCTACATCAGAGAGACTGGGCACAGACTAGGAGATCGCTTTGTTGAGCACCTCGTCTCTGTCCGCTGCAATAGCGTGGATCTCCCAGTGGCCACCCATTTCAATTCCCTATGCCATTCCCTTGCTGACATGCCTGTCCATAGTCTCATGGAAGACCAGACTGAGATCACCCACAAATTGGAGGAACACCACCTCATCTTACGACAGGGCACCCTCCAACCAGATGGAATTAATATAGACTTCTCTGGCTTTTGTTAAAACCACCCCCCCCCCCAACTTCTTCCCCCCAGTTGTTTCTCTCCTGTTTGCTTATCACACATAGACAAAATCAATTCTCATCTCTCCCCTCACTTCTTCCCCCTAGCTCTGTCTCTCTCCTTTTTCCCTGCCTCTTTTCACACAATTAATTCTCACCTCTCCCTTGTCATATCCAATTAACACCTTTTGTTGGTCTGGACTCCTCTCCCAGCCAGCACTCTCTCTATTCTGAGATCTCATAGTTTTTTGCTTATTCCTTGAAGAGCTAAGACCCAAAATATCTTTGTCTCCTATGGATGCTGAAAGATCGGCTTAGTTCCTTCAGTATTTCGGTTGTCTTTACACCAGATTTTCTGGACCTCCAAATGTTTATCCCTGCTCATGCACCAATTAATATTCCACTTTTTCCAGATTTAAAGGTCCCAGTAAGTTTCAAAGGATTGGAGAACCAGGTGTGGGAAATGAAGCAAGAGCTGGGAGCCCAGCAAATGAAAGGAAGTGCAGAAATGAATAATCAATGAGCCAAATGGAAAGCCATTAGGATTCTTGAATTGTGAGAGAGGATCATCGACATTTTCCACAATGTGAAGGAATTTGCTATTTGAAGCTATATCAAACCAGTGGGACAATGAATATGAATTGGATAATATTTAAAAGAGAAGTAGATTTGGAATCGGGGTAAGTAATAGTTGTTAAGGTATTGGGAATGAGCAAAATCCATTTGTGTGCAAAGTTGGTTGAGTTTGAGTGCCAAAGAGCTTCAACTTAAGGAAATGCAGGTTACCTTTCCTGCCTGTGGACAACTAATGTATGGAATTACCAATGTATTAACTTTAACAGTATACATCCACTGCCTTATAAACTTACAAGAAACTTTAATACTTTCTTATCCTGGGTGGTTGGTTTGAACATTTATTTATAAATATTCAATAGTGTAATAAATGACTTTCAGTACTCCATTGTACAAACCTAAAGAGTATAGTTTTTTTAATACAAAGACTGCAAATAAAAAGACAAGAAAACTTACAGAACATATACAATATTTATAATTTATAAACTGGAAGTTAAGACAGCTCAAAATTATTGCACTTACATTTTTCCATTTTTTCTTATTGAGTATGTACTTACTAGTCAACCTCCATCTACTCTGGAAATACTTTTAACATAAAAGCCGATCCAAAACTTCATCCTCTAAATTGAAAATTAATTTACAATAACATTGTTGTTTCTGCATTGTAAATGTACATAACCAAGATCACTTGCAGTAAACAGTTGCTTAAATATTAACATTTGTTACATTAAAACAGTACATGTTATAGTAAAGCTAAAGTGGACAGTTAGTCAGCATTTTCTTATATTTATAGGTGATGTTGAAGCTGCTTGGCAGCAGGCGTGAATGGTAATATGTTATGAAGTTCCAGTTTGTTTGTACACTTTACATGCACACGAAGCATTCCATTACATTAAGTACAACAAAAGAGTGCAAAAAATTGTTTTAAAGCATCCAGAAGAAACTAGAGCTAACAAGATTGACAGCATTAAGTAGACTCGTTCAACATACTGCAACATTAGAAATACTTGAAAAGGTCCATGAGGCCTATGGTGTGTTTTTCACAATGGATATTAATGAGGCAAATGAAATTCAAATAATTCAATGTTTCATCAATGTGGATACTTTAATATTGCAAGTTTAAACATTCAGTGTGTAGGTTTACAAAGAAAGGATCAAAAGCATTTATGCAAGGGGCATCTTTTTTTATCTGTTTTGCATGATAAAATGTCTTTTTTCTCTTCTCCATGACATCTCTTCTTATCTGGATGTGGGAATGCAAGATGATATTACCAATATTTTTTGTGCAATTATTGGGAATTTGCTGCCATTCACACATCCCTCTTTAGTCAGGAAAGCAGGACAATATACGCCCAAAGCCTTGTCTCAGAAGTAATCCTACTGATACCGTTAAGTCTTATTCCATATATTAATTACATAATTCAGATTGTACAAATGATCTCTAAAATGTAAATGTAGAGATTAAATTTTAATTTCAATGGTAGTTAGTGAATACTAATCTACATTCTTATTATTTAGAAGTGGCCTATGACGATGATTAATACTTGGATGAGTGATCCATGAAGACAAAAAATATATTCCTGAAATAAATCTGTGCAGTCATTGTCACATTGATATGGTCTTTTGATCTGATCAGTTTATTTACTTTGTGACCCATCAGAGGGCCTCATATTATCCTTCACTAAATGCAAAACTTTTCTCCAGTACCTTACTCAGGAGTAGGATCAGCTGAATCTTCTGGTGGAGTTTCAATGCAACCACCTCAGCTATCAGTGGCATTATTGTGGCTCAGATGACAGGTGTGATAGTTCAACATTGGGCACTCATAAGCATGAATTGGTGCATACTTTGTTGAGCTAATATCAGTTTTATGATATCACAAACCTGAAAACTCAAGAATGTCACTCAGTGAGTAAACAGATAAGCTTTCACTTCTCATCTCTCTCGCTTCATCCATTTAAAAACCAAAATGTAACAAAAAGATTTGTTTTAAAAATTGCAATCCAAGTGAGAACATGATGAAGATTTTACTGCATTTGCTGCTGTTGTTTTGTTCTTTCTGCCCATTATTATATGTTTGGACACAACTTAAAAAAAAGTTTAGCCATGGAAAATATTTGTGTTAAATGAACAAATTCAAGTTCACCAAGTTTATATCGAATCTGGAGCAACCAAAGCATACACGTTCATTACAACTACTGGTCAAATTAATGATGTAATTGAAATGTCTAAATCAGTTTGTTACAGGTCAGGAGGAAAACACTTTTTCATTCCATCTTTTCTATCTTGCTTACAAAGACATTTTTCATCCCATGTCTGGCCCTCACGAACACCCCTAAAAGAAAATCAGAAAGAGGAGACATGTTTTAAAGGTGTGTGTATGTGTGGTTGTTTGGGAGGGGGGGGGGGCGGGGGGAGGGAGGTGCGTGATGTGCAGTTAAAAGGGGATGTGGGACGTTTTTATTTACACAGAGTGGTAGGTTCCTGGAGTGGGCTGTCGGCTTGTGGTGGAAGCACAGTGTAGTGTTTAACCATTTTTTTTAATAGACATATGAATAGATAGATAACAGATGAATATGGATCGTGTACAGGCAAAATAGATGGAGTTTCATTTGGCATTATGTTCAGTGCAGTCATCATGGGCCTGTTCCTGTTCTATTTATGACTTTGAATTTAGAACTATTAGTAATAGTTCTAAAATGGCTGAGATCTATCTGATTTTTTGCAGTTTGCCCATTGGATGAATGTCTGATGTGTGCTGTCACCAGTTCAAGTAATAATTTAACAATATTTGCCACTCTGACTATAACTACAACAATCCTTCTATCAACATTCGTACCAATACATAAACTACCTAAAATGAAAATAATTCCAGACGAGTACTGTTTTTCAATCCAGACAAAGTATTTAAGTACACTAAAGATGCTACACCTAGCATAGAATTGCATGGAAAGTACCTCTCTGTCTCGAGGTATATTAAGGCCACAACGATACAGCATACGGTTAAGGGCCAATGTTCTCTTATAAAATCATGTTATTTTTAAACACAACGGATTTGCTAGAACAGCCGTATCTGATGCCTTACAAAATGTTAAATTTCCATGTGTCTTGTGTTATTCACTAGAAAGAGAGTTATGTTGTCATGGATTCATGAGGTAATGTTACTGTATCACAAAAAGTTTACAGATTCTGCTTCAATTCAGAGCCAAATATAACAGTGGAAATTCAGTTCCATGGGTTCTCAATTTTTACAGGACTGATCTTCAAAGGAGCGGTCTGGTTACGAGTTGTTCCTGAGGCATCTCTTGATTGAACTACCTTCTCCCACTGAACAAGGTTGTCTCTGGAAACCACAAATAGAAGTAATAATTTTTCAATGTTTTTGGCCAGAATAATTTCCCACAACTCATATTCATCCACACATCATTCCATGCCATTAAAGTGTGTTCTTCCTCTCCTTTGCAACTGGTTGTGGGACAAGGAACCTGCATCATGTGAGTACTAATGGCAAGATATACAATTGTACCACACAGGACAAGTCCCAACATCACAAAGCAAAAATGATCCTTATCAATGTGACTTGTGTTTATTGCACCACACAAGATAGTTGCTCCTTCAAGTTTGTTGACTGAAATAATAGCTGTAAAAGCCAAAGGCTTGTTCCTTACCTGTGATTTGGCCGTGGGCATTGGCGGTGACCTTGGGGTCTGTGGGCCTCTTCCCGTGGCTGGACATGCACAATTTCCCCGCCGCCGCCGGCTTTAGCCGGGGCCTGTGTCCACCAGTATGCAAGTGCCATGGACTGGGTTGACACATATGTCCTTGGCTTGGCCCTGGCAGAAAGTGGTAAGAGCCAGGGCCAGCATGTTCTTCAAGGAGCATGCACGAGGGTTTACACACATCAAAAGGGAGGTTCACTAGCCCATGTTGGGGTTATCCGAGGAGAGTGAGTTAAGCGTCATCATTTCTGTTGACCATTACATGGAATGTTACATGGACATTAGAACATTACACGGACGTTATACGACCGTTGCAACATTACACATTACATGATTCATCAGTATTTCGCTAGAACATTACTTTCTTCTACAGTTGTTTTTGCTATTGATTTTGGACGTTAGTACAGACATCAGCCCTTTTGTGTTTGTTAATAAAGACTAAGAAAATTCATTTCGGCTTCGTTACCAATTCTTTCAAGACAAACGCCTCACTTAGCCTTTAAGCGATTATTATTGATCGAAGTTGCTACAATTAGTCAACAGAAATTATTATTGGAAAATTTGGACTGCTGGAAGGGGTAATTGAATTGTATTGAAAGCAATAAGGTGGCCATCTTAGAAATGCAGAGTTGCTTTCCAGTTTGTAATCCATATTCATAACAGTAGTTTCCTTGTGATTCTGTGCTGGGAACTTGTCTTCAAAATGGATACAGGCAAAATAGCCAGTGCTGCTTGAGGAGTCAATGCTAAGTCACAACATATTGAAACCTGGAAGAAAGCAGTTCTTATGAAAGGACTGTGCCAACAGGGGCTAGATACAACAGGTGACAAAAGTGCTCTAGACTGAAGTTGGCAATTAAAGAAAAAGAAGAGGCAGCTTCGGTGGATGAGAGTAAAGACTCTGCAGAAGCACTGAAGATGAGTAGAGTCAATGGTATGGAAATGGCTAAAGATATGATACAAAATGTTGGCGAAGAGGACAAAAGGGAAGAGACGTTTGATTCCAATTTAAAGATATCAGATTTCCGGACAACAACTGACATACTAAAGTAAATCCAGAAGACAGTGTGTCAAATGCTGGAAGCAGGAGAAGCCAAAGAAGTTCCAAAGTGCTTCCCATACTTCATCTCTATATAAAGGCTCAGGCTGAGTTGGCCGCTTTTCAAGAACAATTGGTCTTACTAGGGCCAGTGAAGATAACTGCAAACTCTTAATAGTGCCTTTACAGGTCAAGGCCAAGAAAGGGAGTACTGTAATGCATACTTATGCATTTCTTGACCCAGGTAGTGCCGCATCATTCTGTAATGAATAAGCTTAATCTACATGGAAGAAAGACAAAAATTCTATTGAAGATTATGGGTCATCAGAAGGCAATTAAAACAGATTAATTTTGGGCTCGGAGATCACTGGGCTGAACAGCAGTAATTTTTATGATCTTCCAAGCATATAACTCCCAGAGGACTAAATGATATCAGATGGTAGCCACATCTGAGAGATGTTTATCTACCTAGAATTTGTTCTGAGATAGAGATGTTGATTAGCTCAGATGTACCAGTCTTTGGAACCACATGGAGTAATACAGAGCATGGGAAATGGACCTTACACTGTCAGAACCATGCTTTGATGGATAATTAATGGAGGGAAAAATTATAACACTCAGAAGCAATCACTGACAAGTGTCAACAGGATTTCGGTTGTGAAACTTGATGAGCTGTGGGAGCAGCAAAAGACTGGAAGTAAGAAAGTCACTTCTAAAGAAAAGAAAACAGATCAATGTGAAAATAAATCAAAAGCATCTCAACCAATTAAAAAAAAATTATTTTTCATATGAACCATATTGACCAAAATACACATAAACATTTCCCTCTTGAATATACACAGTGTCATTTTCTCCTCTTTCCCCCCTCCCCTCCCTCCTCACCCACTCAACATTCAACATATACGATCCATTAAACAATGTCATCACACAATGAAAATAAACAAGAAAATTGTGTCATCTACTTTTACACACTGGGTCAGTTCATTTCATCTTCTTCTCATTCTGTCATTTCAGGTGGTGGAGGTCTACGGTAGGACTTCTCTGTTGTGTTCCATGTACGGTTCCCAAATTTGTTCGAATACTGTGATGTTATTTCTTAAATTATATGTTATTTTTTCCAATGGAATACATTAATCCATTTCTATGAACCATTGCTGTATTCTCAGGCTATCTTCTAATTTCCAGATTGACACAATACATTTTTTTGCTACAGCTAAGGCTATCATAATAAATCTTTTTTGTGCTCCATCCAAATCGAGTCCAAGTTCTTTACTTCTTATATTACTTAGAAGAAAGATCTCTGGATCTTTTGGTATGTTGCTTTTTGTGATTTTTTTTAATACCTGATTTAGATCTTCCCAAAACTTTTCCACTTTCTCACATGCCCAAATTGCATGTTCCTGTTTCCTTCTTACAGCGAAAACAACTGTCTGATACTGTTGGGTCCCATTTATTTAACTTTTGGGGTGTGGTGTATAGCCTGTGTAACCAATTATATTGTATCACGCGTAACCTCGTGTTTATTGTATTTCTCATAGTTCCGGAGCATAGCTTTTCCCATGTTTTGTTTGGGTTTACAGCTTGTTTCCTCGTTCTCTTTCTCTTGCAGTTTGATGTACATGTTTGTTATAAATCTTTTAATTATCATTGTGTCTGTAATCACATATTCAAGATTGCTTCCCAATTTGTCCTTCAAGTAGGTTTTCAGTTGGTGGTATGCAAACATTGTATCGTGAGTTATACCATATTTGCACTTCATTTGTCCAAAAGATAATTTATTTCCCAAAAAACAATTTTCTATTCTTTTGATCCCTTTTCTCTCCCATTCTCTAAAGGAAAGGTTATCTATTGTGAATGGGATTAGTTGATTTTGCATTAATATTAATTTTGGTTGTTGATAATTTGTTTTATTCCTTTCTACGTGAATCTTCTTCCAAATGTTGAGCAGATGGTGCAGTACTGGTGAATTCCTATGTTGCACCAGCTTTTCATCCCACTTATATAGTATATGTTCAGGTACCTTCTCCCATATTTTATCTAACTCTAATCTGGTCCAATCTGGTTTTTCCCTTGATTGATAAAAATCTGATAGGTATCTTAATTGTGCTGCTCTATAATAATTCTTAAAGTTTGGTAGCTGTAAGCCCCCTTGGTTTGATATATATCCATTTACTGTCACCTTCGCCAATGGTCCCTTATATAATGCTTTAATCCAATTAATATATTTCTCTGGTAGGTTGACCCTCTGTAGTACTTTGAATAAATAATTCCATTCTACTCTGTCAAAGGCTTTCTCTGCATCTAAGGCAACCGCCACTGTTGGTGTCTTGTTTCCTTGTACTGCGTGGATTAAGTTAATGAATTTACAGATATTGTCCATTGTTCGTCTTTTTTAATAAATCCAGTTTGATCTAGTTTTACTATTTTTGTTACACAGTCGGCCAATATGTTTGCTAATAGTTTAGCTATTATCTTATAATCTGTGTTAAGTAGAGATATTGGTCTATACGATACTGGTGTTAGTGGATCTTTCCCTGTCTTTGGTATTACTGTAATTATTGCTGTTTTACATGATTCTGGCATGTTTTGTGTTTTTTCAATCTGGTTCATTACTTCCAGGAGAGGAGGAATTAATAAGTCTTTAAATGTTTTATAGAATTCTTTTGGGAGTCCGTCCTCTCCCGGCGTTTTATTGTTCGGTAGTTTTTTTTAACATATCCTGTATTTCCTCTATTTCAAATGATTTTATTAATTTATTTTGCTCCTCTTCTTGTAATTTCGGTAGTTCAATTTTAGCTAGAAACTCATCTATTTTGTCTTCTTTCCCTTCGTTCTCAGTTCGATATAATTGCTCGTAGAATTCCTTGAAGTTTTCATTGATCTCCGTTGAGTTATATGTAATTTGTTTATCCTTTTTCCTTGATGCCAATACTGTTCTTTTAATTTGTTCTGTCTTAAGTTGCCAAGCTAGTATTTTGTGCGTTTTTTCTCCTAGCTCATAATACTTCTGCTTTATTTTCATTATGTTCTTCTCCACCTTATACGTTTGTAGTGTTTTATATTTTATTTTTTTGTCCACCAATTCTCTTCTTTTTGTTGTATCTTCCCTTGTTGCTAATTCTTATTCTGTACTTGCTATTTCCCTTTCCAGCTGTTCTACTTCCCGATTGTAGTCCTTCTTCATCTTAGTTACATAATTTATTATTTGCCCTCTGATGAACGCTTTCATTGCATCCCATAGTATAAATTTATCTTTCATGATTCCGTATTTATTTCAAAGTACATTTTAATTTGTCGCTCAATTAATTCTCTAAAATCCTGTCTTTTAAGTAGCATGGAGTTTAATCTCCATCTATACGTTCTCGGTGGGATGTCCTCCAGCTCTATTTCTAATAACAGGGGTGAGTGATCCGATAACAATCCAGCTTTATATTCCGTTTTTCTAACTCTCCCATGGATGTGGGCTGACAACAGGAACAGGTCTATCCTAGAGTATGTTTTGTGTCTATCTGAATAATATGAGTATTCCTTCTCCTTTGGATGTTGTCTCCTCCATATATCCAAAAGTTGCATTTCCTGCATCGATTTAACCATAAATTTGGTTACTTTGTTCTTTCTGCTAGTTTTTTGTCCCGTTTTGTCCATCTTTGAGCCCAAATTAAGGTTAAAGTCCCCTTCTATCAGTATATTCCCCTACGTATCTGCAATCTTCAAAAAGATATCTTGCATACATTTTTGATCCTTTTCATTAGGTGCATATACATTGAGTAAATTCCAAAATTCTGAATATATCTGACACTTTATCATTACATACCTCCCTGCTGGATCTATTATTTCCTCCTCTATTTTGATTGGTACATTTTTATTGATTAATATAATTACTCCTCTGGCTTTTGAATTATATGATGCTGCCGTAACGTGCCCTACCCAATCTCTCCTTAATTTCTTGTGTTCCACTTCAGTTAGATGTGTTTCCTGTATGAATGCTATATCAATTTTTTTCTTTCTTCAGTAAATTTAACAGCCTCTTCCTTTTGATTTGGTTATGTATTCTGTTAATATTTATAGTCATATAGTTCAATATGGCCATTTCATACTTTGTTTACCTCTCATTTCCGTTTCCTCACCACCACCTTTCCTCCTTATCCATTTCTGTTTTTTTTTGAACACACTGTAAGACAACACTTCTAAAACATAAAATATTTCCACTATTCCCACATCTAAAATTCCCTTAACCCCAAAACCCCCCTCTCTGAGTTGCCCCTTGTCCCTTCCCGGGCAACCACAACTCCCCTCTCCATTTGGATTGCCAGCCCGCTCGCAAGCGTCAACTGATTTCGCTGTGACTGTTATTCTCTCCCACCCAGCCCCCCTAGAAAACTTTTATTTACTCATATAAAAAAGCTCACTCTCTTAATTCCCCCCTTACTTCCTTTCTTTCCTTTTTTCCCCTTCTTAGTTCTTACTTATACATTATTTTTCTTCTTTATATGAAGTTTGTCATCATTCTTGTTCTTGTTACATCGCTTCATCTCTCTGTCTGTTTTGCAGACATTCTGCAAATTCTCGTGCTTTCTCCGGATCCGAGAACAGTCTGCTTTGCTGCCCCGGGATAACTATTTTAAGCACCCCTGGATATCTTAACATTAATTTATAGCCTTAAATCCATAGGATCGATTTTGCTGCGTTAAACTCCTTCCTCTTCTTCAGGAGCTCAAAACTTATATCTGGATAGAAAATTTTTTTTTGACCTTTGTATTCCAGTGGCTTTTTGTCTTCTCTCATTTTTTCATTGCCTTCTCCAATATATTTTCTCTTGTCGTATATCTCAGGAATTTTACTAAAATGGATCTTGGTTTTTGTTGTGGCTGTGGTTTTGGGGCTAATGTGTGCCCTTTCTATTTCCATTCCTTCCTGTATTTCTGGCATTCCTAGAACCCTGGAGATCCATTCTTTTATAAATTCTTTCATATCTTTGCCTTCTTCATCTTTCTTAAGGCCCACTATCTTTATATTGTTTCTCCTATTATAGTTTTCCATTATATCCATCTTCTGAGCTAACAACTCCTGTGGTTCTTTAACGTTTTAAATCAGTTTCTTCCAATTTTCTTCTTAAGTCGTCCACTTCCATTTCTACAGCTGTTTCTCGTTCTTCCACCTTGTCTACTCTTTTCCCTATTTCTGTCATGACCAGCTCTAATCTATTTACTTTTTCTTCTATACCTTTTATTCTTCTTTTTATTTCACTAAATTCTCATGTCAGCCATTCTTTTAATGCTTCCATATATTCTTGAATTTTTTTTAATCCATGTACTGTCCATTCCCTTCATCTTCCATTTCTCTGTGCAGAGCTTGATGTTTTCCCTCCTCTTCCCCTGTGTCTGCTCCAGGGCCTGTGTCCTCTACCTCTCTTCCTTGGATCTGTGTCTCTTCTGACTTTCTTGTTGGGCTGTTTGTCTCAGTTTGATGGGGTTTTTTTATGGTGTCTTGATGTTGGTCTTCTTAGTTGCGCACCTCTGTTTGGCTCCGTGAGCCATGTTTGTAGTCCTGCATTCGGTGGGTCATGACCCTGTGGGGTTTCCACTGACCTCAGGGAGTGGGCTTCTCTTTCCATGGTGGGTCCCTGCTTCTTCGTACAGGTAAGGCCTTCACCTTTCTCTTTCGGCATTTTTCCTTCTTCTTTTCTTCCCATTGTTTTTGGCTTTTCTTTCTTTGGTGTCATTTCCTTCACACCTTTATTTTTTATTTGTTGTGGTTTGTGTGTCTGGGGCTTTGCTTTTTCTTTACTTTTTTCCTTCTTTTCTGGAGAGGGCTGGTATTCTCCTACCGGCCACTACTCCATCACGTGACTCCTCCCATCTAAACCAAAAATGAAGGAATTATTTTCATCAACAATAGATGAAAATGAAGTACGTTGCAAATACTGCTGGTGATTATTCCTGTATAATTGATTCTGAGGCAGGACTAAAATAAATGACTGCAAAACTGGTGCAATTGCCTTCAAAGAACAAAATGTTGAAAGGAGACTTGGAAATATTGGATAATCATGAAAACAGTAACCAGAAAGATTTAATTCTAGATAGAATTTGCAAAGCCAGAAAGTGGAAGAAAAGAATAACTGCCGAAGAAACGAATACCATTATTGAGGAAAGAGATTCAGTTTTATCAAGATGCAAAAGATTGGAGAAGGAGATTCATCTTTTGAAAGAGAACAAGTTGTGTTAATAACACAAGAGAGCTGACTACAGAAAACAACCAACAATGCAGGAAGAAAGAGATATTGCATGTCAGCAATGTAAGAAGCAAGATGAAGAAATTCATACACCGAGTTTACTACAGCAGGGCTGAAAGCAGAAGGACCAATACATCACATGACCTTTTCATTCTTGGTCAAGTTAGTAACTTCTCATGAGATAATGAGAGAATTACTTTTGTATTGAAAGAATTGAACAGAGAGAGAGAATCTAATAAAAGGCTTCATGAAGAAATGTTTCCTTAAAAATTTTAAAAATTATCGATAATACCATTTTTCTGAATTAATTAAAATGGACTTTGATTGTCCAGTTATAGATTCTTTAAAAATGTTGAAGCAAGACTAATTTTTAATAAACATCTCCAGGCTACAGCATGAAATACACTAATCCTTTTTGAACAGCAGTGATGTGAATGCAAAAATGTGAAGTTAACATACTTAGCCGGATGATGGGAGTCAAGCATCTTTTCCAGTCTTATTGCTGACGTGCACTGGTATATGGAAGATTGCAAATTAACATCAATAATAGCTTCAAACAATCTTGAAAACACACAACTGCAATTGAAAAATTTAATACTAATGAGAGAGCTGATTGAATAGCTTTTCCACAGCTATTATTGATTAGCTTTTCGGAGAATGATGATGTTTGGTGATTGCAAGACCATCATTTAAGTTTGCTAATATTCAATTTCTTTTCCACAAAAGGGCTTCTGGCATTAAGTTCTTAAATTCAGATAAATTATGGTTTCCTGAGACCATTCAACAGATCTTCAAGAAGGCTTACCAAACAAGATTTGTTTTTTTGTTTTTCTCAGTATTCAAGTATATTTATTTTTAAAAATAGTTGGATGAATTGCAATATTTAATTTAAAATATACATCAAGACGAGTACCAGATTTCAATTTTGCAATGATGGAAACTCTTACCTGCAATATTTTAACAGCAGAATGCTTGCTGGAAATATTTCTGCAAGAATACGATAGCAAGGCAAGGCCACAGCATTGTAGAAACTAACCTGTGTGAAAGAAAAATAGAGTTGGCTTTTTAAAATTATAAATTACAAACTGAATCAAAGTTATAATTCTGCAGGCTTTTTTGTTCATTCAATTAGATGGCAATCTATATTTACCTTAACTCAGTCTGGGTGGAACTCATTCTGCTACTGAAGTAATCCTTCAGAATATTTAAAAAAAACATTATTGCTCAAAATACTAGAGAAGAATGGAAAACCAAAAGATTTTGTAATTATAAGTTGTAGAATTAAGTGGTATTACTACTTCGAGGGTAACTTCCCTCTATTTGTTCCTCAGCCGAGCACATTCACCAAATGTCTTCACCTGCATTTCATCTCATACTGAGCACCATTACTATTGCAATAACACATCATCAGGGGGTTGTTGTGTTCAAGAATAGGTTCAATGGGTTCAAAGAGAATCAAGGCTGGACACGCATTATCAACAAACAGTGGGCTTTATTCACAGACAGGGGAATTCACAAAAGGGCACATACTCACATAGACTAATGTACACGGAACACAGGCACAGATATGGAGAAACAAGGGTTTAATTTCTTCAGCACCCACCACCCCAGGTACGGTATACTGTGTATGTAATGAGTTCATACATATAAATCTGATCTTCAGTATCACTGCTGCTCGGGATCTGGGACGAGCTAATTTAGTCAGCCCTCCAGAGCTGCCTGTGGCTTCCAGCCTGGAGTTCAGCAATGGTCACAACTAACGAAAGCATACATAGCAATAATACACAAATGTTATGGTGTATATTATAGCGGAGGCTACACTGCTACTGAAAGAACACACAACCAGACGGGTTGAGCTCAGTGAGCAGAACTGGTTTATTGCAGGCTGCTGGCTGGACTTGTACTCCCAGTCTGGACCTGGATGAGAACCACGCTGGGGGGCACTGACGTCACCCGGGTGTCACATGGTCCCCCAGCATGGGCTTCTGAGCCCTGTGCTGAGAAGAAGGGGAAACCCCCGACGCCGCCATTTTGGCTAGCTGTCTCGCCGCATGGATTACAAGCGGGGCCGGTTCACCTGCCTAGTGGTGACCGCCACACAGCCCCCCCCCCCAGAACCGGCACCAATGTCTTTTTTAGCTGGGCGGCCTCGCTTCTTGGGCTGGGCCACAATCACTGGTTCAGTGGGTCGAGGTGTGCTGTCTTCAGTCTGTCCACAGTAAACAGATGTCCAGCGTGAATGTAGACCCCGAATGCTGGACAACCTTGTATGGTCCCTCGTAAGATCTCTGCAGAGGTGCCGCGGGCGGGCCCCACTGAATAAAAATGTACTCTGTGGAAAGCAGCTCGCTGGGGACGTGAGATGACTGTGTGCCGTGTCTGGGCAGTGGTGGGGGTGCGAAGGAGTCCAAGCAGGCCTGGAGGTGGGGAAGCAGCTTATGCGGCAACTGCTGGGGGTTGTGAGGTGCGTTGATGAACTCGCCAGGAAGTGCCGGCGTTGCACCATAGACCAGCTCAGCTGATGACGCCTGCAGATCCTCCTTGGGAGTGGAGCAGATGCCCAGGAGCACCCAAGGCAGTTCGTCCACCCAGTCAGGACCGGTGAAGCGGGCCATAAGTGTCGACTTAAGGTGGCGGTGTAGACGCTCGACCAGAGAGCGCCATATGCAGGTCAGTGTGTGGGTGGACGAGCATGGTAGCCTTTGCAAGGGCATCCTTGGTGGCATCAAATGCACTGCAGGCCTCTGGGGTCCAGGTGAGCATTTTGTGCTTGGCTGCAATGAGGGCGAATAGCGGCTGCATGATGCGCGCAGCTCCTGGGATGAATCGGTTGTAGAAGTTGACCATACCCATGAACTCCTGCAACCCCTTGAGATTGTCCAGATGTGGGAACTCTTTGATAGCGGCGACCTTCATAGCGGTGGGCATGACTCCCTCAGCCGTGATGGTATGGCCCAGGAACTGCATGGACTCTTTCCCAAACTGGCACTTGGCTGGGTTGATGGTGATGCCGAAGTCAGCCAGCCGGGAGAAGAGGGTGTGCAGATGGGCCTTGTGATGTGTCCAATCCCTGCAGGCAATGAGGATGTCATCTAAGTAAATGAAGACGAAATCCAGGTCCCTGCCCACTGAGTCCATGAGGCACTGGAAGGTCTGAGCGGTGTCTTGAGCCTGAATGGCATGCGAAGGAATTCGACCAAGTCGAAGGGGGTGTTGATGGCCATCTTAGGTATCTTCTCAGGGTGCACAAGGATTTGGTGATACCTGTGCACCAGGTCAACTTTGGAGAAAACCCTTGCACCATGCAGGTTGGCCGTAAAGTCCTGAATGTGAGGCATGTGGTAACAGTCAGGAACCGTCACCTCATTGCGCTGTCGATAACCTCCGCAGGGGCACCAGCCACCAGAGGCTTTTGGGACCAAGTGGAGCGGCGAGGCCCACGGGCTGTCAGACCGCCGAATGATCCCCAACTCCAACAGATGCAAAAAATCCTCCTTCGCCACCTGGAGCTTGTCAGGCGAGAGCCGGTGTGCCTTGGCGTGAACCGGTGGACCTTGGGTGGGGATGTGGTGGGACACCCCGTGGTGTGGCGAGGCAACAGAGAACTCTGGCTTGAGGAGGGCCAGAAACTCATCCAGGATTCGCTGGAACTCGTCTCTGGGTGTGCTGACCGTGGCCATCTGCGGCTGCTCTGCGTGGGAGGTATCAAGGCAAATGGCCTGGAAAGTACGGGCGTCCATCAGGTGCCTACCCCAAATGTCCACCAGAAGCCCGTGGGCAAGAAGGAAGTCGGCACCCAGGATGGCGGACGGAAGGGATGAGATGGTGAACCTCCACAAGAACTTTCGTCGGTTGATCTGTGGACTGTCTTGTCTCCATACGTCCAGATCTCTGTTGCGTTGGCCGCACGGAGGGGAGGTCCTTGAGGTCGATTCCTGGACTCAATGGCCGTGGCCAGGATGATGCTGATCTGGGCCCCAGTGTCGACGAGGAACCACCGGCCGCTGACAGAGTCCCACAGATAGAGGAGGCTGTGTCCTTGGCCAGGCACCGCAGCCATTAATAGCAGCCGGCCTGAGCAACCTTCCTCAGATCGGTAAAGCTCTCTTGGGTCAGTAACAGCCGGATGTCCTCAGGCAGATGGTTGAGGAAAATGTGCTCGAAGAGTGGACAGTTGGTGTGATCACCCATGAGTGCGAGCATCTCGTCCATCAGCTCCATTGGGGACCTGTCCCCCAGGGCATCGAGGTGCAGCATCTGAGTGGCATGCTGGTGGCACCTGGAAAGTCCGAGGGATCCGGTGAGCACTCACTTGATGGTCTCGTATTTGCCTTCGGCGGGTGGGTGCTGAACGAGGTGCAGCATGCATTTGGCAGTGGCCTGGTCCAGGGTGGCGACCACATGGTAGAATTTGGTTGTGTCAGGTGAAATCTGACGGAGGTGAAACTGAGCCTCTGTGTGGCCAAACCAGGTCTCCGGCTCCTGAACCCAGAATTCAGACAGCTTGACGGCTAAAGTACTGATCCCAGGTTCGCTCCTGATGGGTTCAAAGATGTTTGAACCAGTCAGGGTCACCAATTATAGCGGCGGCTACACTGCTACTGAAAGAACACACAACCAGACAGGTTGAGCTCAGTGAGTAGAACTGGTTTATTGTAGGCTGCTGGGCTGGACTTATATTCCCAGCCCGGACCTGGCTGAGAACTGCGCTAGGGGGCGCTGATGTCACCCGGGCGTCATGTGGTCCCTCAGCGCGGGCTTCTGAACCCTGTGCTGAGAAGAAGGGGAAACCCCCGACGGCACCATTTTGGCTGGCTACCCTGCCGCATGGATTACAAGTGGGGCTGGTTCGTCTGCCCAGTGGTGTGTCACCGCAATTTTATATTATATATTAATATATCTTTAAAAGGTATAGACTGCGGGGGCTTAGCGTGTAAGTCACTTCACAAACAGACATCTCATTTAAAATGCAAGAGCTTTGCTGAGAGACTTCATGTCTACAGAGACTTTACAGAAACTTTGAAGAATCCCTATGGAGACTACAAGTAGGTGTTAATTGGACTGATGTGTGGAATAAATGGATATAAACAGATATCCAGGCTCACAAACTGATTCCAGTGCCAGCAAACTGTCTGGTTGCAGTTTGCTGTTCCAATAGCGGTCATATGGTTTTGGAAGCAGAGAGAGAGAAAAGAACCAACAGGATTTCTCTGAAAGAGATAGAGAGTGAGAGAGAGAAAAAACTAAGTTCTGCAGTAGCTTTTAAGGCTGCAACATGACAAGCTGGCAGGCTTGTTAAAACCCCATTTTGAAGATGGGTTGTGAGTTCTGAGTTCTTCCTGTTGAAAATCCTTGTAGTCCTTATAAGAGGAAATTGCTGGCTAGAGTGTTTCTCCTGAAATAAGGGAAACAAGAGGAACTCTGGTGACCTGGTAGAAGAGGTTATTATTTGGAAAACCCATGATGGGGAAAGTTTCTTTGGCAAGACATTGAAGTGGCTGATCAGAGTTAATCAGTTTGTGTGTGTCCAATGAACAACTCTCTCTCTGAAATCAACTAGAATCTTCCTGAGCAGTAACCATTTACTTTTAATCACCAGAGCCTGGTGAAAATTCATAAATGTTAAATTCTGTGCACAGTATAAGAATTGCCTGATAATAGTGAACCTGGAGGAGTGATAAGTGAGATTGGACTGTGAATCAAAGGACTTTCCCGAATATATACACATTACATACATGTGTGCTTAGAGTTAGAAGTGGGTTGTTAGGTTAAGTTAATAGTAATAAGTTAAATTTTGATCCTGTTTGAATGTTTAAAGAAAATTAAAAGCAACTTTTGTTTAAGTAACCATTTGTCTTGGTGAATTTCTATTGCTGCTGGATTTTGGGGTCCTCTGGACTCATAACATAAATAACTACACATCGGGTGTGAATAAATCACTGCTAAACATTCTCAACTCCTGATTGGGAACGTGAGGGTTAAACACAGAGTACCATCAACTCTCTCCATCTTTAGCAGGCACAGCACACTAAGGGTCAATGAATTATAACTAATGAGTATATCAAATGAACCTGGTCTCCAGCATTTGCCATGGCTCGGGATCTGGGACGGGCCTATTGCATTTGGCCCTGCAGAGCTGCCTGTAGCCTGAAGCTTGGAGTTAAGTTGTCATCTCCATGCAGCAGCAGCAAACAGAGAGAGAAAGAGAGAGAGAGAGAGAGAGCAGAGACTACACATGCTCAGCTTTTTCAATGCAAGACCTGTCCATGTGACCTATAAGGACCAATCGTGCATCAGCCTCACCTGTGGGTAGATCTAACCCTTGATTGGCATGTGAGTTGACTTCCGACTAGGCTTCAGTCAGAGATCACATGACTCTTTGCAATCCACATTCCCACCAGATTCCAGACAGAGAGGCCACATTATCCTCACAATCCACATTCCCACCAGGTTCCAGCCTGAGATGCCACATAAACCTCCACAATCCACACTGAAGGGGTGTAACTACCCTGTTTCATATCAGTCTTGGTCTGTATTTCTTAACACAAACAACAAAATTTGGTTTATAAATGTTCCATGGATATTCCTCAGCAGCATTTTTTATACATCTTTCCTGAATGGGTCATCTTATATATTGAGGTTATGGCCTACTTGTTCTGAGCTCACCCACCAACGGAAATAAAAGTAATTAAAAAAACCAATTAAAGCCAGAACACAAAGTGAAAACTCAAGCATTCATGGCGAGAATGTACAACCCCAACAAAGACAACTCCTCAAGTCAAGAACTGAATCCAGGACTCTAAGCTGTGATAATGCTGTCCATGATGTTTAGCAATGAATAAATGTTGTTTGATGGTTCCCTTTCCATCACATTGCACAGTGAACTTGTCCTTTCTTTGTGGATGGTACCTAACTTAATAACTTTCCATATTGTTGTTAATGTTGTAACTGAATAGGAAAGCTTGGCTAGTGGCATGGTTAGTTATGAGCTGCTAATCTTCAATAGAGAGTGTATCCTATCTATAGCACTAATATTCTCAGTGATTTCTTTAAATTCCATGGACTGTGGGTTTCTATGAGGGAGAGAATCTCAGGAGGAAATGGAGACGATTCTTCCATTTGGCATTTCTGTCTGAAGAAGGTTGTAAATGTTTCAACCTGGTCCTGACAATCACAAGCTGGCCAGTTCAGAATGTTATTGGAGATGTGCCCTTCCATTATTGTCCATTGCTGTTCATGACCAATCTGTCAGTTATATGTTTGTTGTTTATTACCAACAAGGTCGGGTCAGATACAGCAATGAGCTCTCTGAACCCTTCTCCATTAACAATGGCGTGAAGCAAGGCTGTGTTCTCGCACCAACCCTCTTTTCAATCTTCTTCAGCATGATGCTGAATCAAGCCATGAAAGACCCCAACAATGAAGACGCTGTTTTATATCCGGTACCGCACGGATGGCAGTCTATTCAATCTGAGGCGCCTGCAAGCTCACACCAAGACACAAGAGAAACTTGTCCGTGAACTACTCTTTGCAGACGATGCCGCTTTAGTTGCCCATTCAAAGCCAGCTCTTCAGCGCTTGACGTCCTGCTTTGCGGAAACTGCCAAAATGTTTGGCCTGGAAGTCAGCCTGAAGAAAACTGAGGTCCTCCATCAGCCAGCTCCCCACCATGAGTACCAGCCCCCCCACATCTCCATCGGGCACACAAAACTCAAAACGGTCAACCAGTTTACCTATCTCGGTTGCACCATTACATCAGATGCAAGGATCGACAATGAGATAGACAACAGACTCGCCAAGGCAAATAGCGCCTTTGGAAGACTACACAAAAGAGTCTGGAAAAACAACCAACTGAAAAACCTCACAAAGATAAGCGTATACAGAGCCGTTGTCATACCCACACTCCTGTTCAGCTCCGAATCATGGGTCCTCTACCGGCACCACCTACGGCTCCTAGAACGCTTCCACCAGCGTTGTCTCCGCTCCATCCTCAACATCCATTGGAGCGCTTTCATCCCTAACGTCGAAGTACTCGAGATGGCAGAGGTCGACAGCATTGAGTCCACGCTGCTGAAGATCCAGCTGCGCTGGGTGGGTCACGTCTCCAGAATGGAGGACCATCGCCTTCCCAAGATCGTGTTATATGGCGAGCTCTCCACTGGCCACCGTGACAGAGGTGCACCAAAGAAAAGGTACAAGGACTGCCTAAAGAAATCTCTTGGTGCCTGCCACATTGACCACCGCCAGTGGGCTGATAACGCCTCAAACCGTGCATCTTGGCGCCTCACAGTTTGGCGGGCAGCAACCTCCTTTGAAGAAGACTGCAGAGCCCACCTCACTGACAAAAGGCAAAGGAGGAAAAACCCAACACCCAACCCCAACCAACCAATTTTCCCCTGCAACCGCTGCAACCGTGTCTGCCTGTCCCGCATCGGACTTGTCAGCCACAAACGAGCCTGCAGCTGACGTGGACTTTTTACCCCCTCCATAAATCTTCGTCCGCGAAGCCAAGCCAAAGAAGAAAGAAGATTATAGCACTTTCTTTTTGTTTAGCATTTTTATGGGCCTGCATTACAACTTCACAAGTTGACAACTCATTTTTAGATATAACTGGTGCAAAGCTGCTCCTGGCATTCCCATCTACACTGCTCATTGAAGCAAGGTTGGTCCCCTGCCTTGATAGCAACAATTTAGGTCACACAGTTCTGGCGCACATTTCAGTTGCTGCTGCTAATCTACATCATCTCATGGATTCCTGATTTTGAGCTGCTATACCTATCCCAATTTTGTACATTGATAATGCCGCACAGCACAGTGGATGATGAAGTTAGACTGGTCAAGAATTTTCTTCTGCAAAGATGAAGCACTGGTCACTTCTTCCAATTATTTATGAACAGATGCATCGGCATTGGGTAGATTAATGATAGCAAGTCAAGCTTATCTCCACGTTGGTTCACTTGCCAGCTGCTGTCGACCCAAATATACAGCTGTGGCTTTGGATCTTCCCAGCTTGGTCAAGGTGGTGCTACCAGATGGGAGCAGAAATAGATTTTTCTCGAGGTCTTAAATATTACAAAAGCCATTCTTCAATCAATTTTAATGGAGTCTGGTTCTCTATTCAGATTATTTGATCTCTCGCTACTTTCAGTATTTTTGTGGTTTAATACAGAAGAGAACTGATTCATTAGTTAAAGGAGAATACAGCTGGTCATCAGGAAGAGTGTCCTTGTCTACATTTAGACAAGAATTTAGGCCATTTAATTTAAGCTACTACTACAGACTAAACTACTCCTGTATCTCTTTCCTGACAGGAGTAGATGAAAGTGGCGTGTGGGGTGGAATGGGTCCTCAATGATTTTGCACGCCCTCTTCAGACAACGATCCCAGTAGATCACCTCAACGGGGTGGAGGGAGGGTCCAGTGATCCTCTCTGCCACTCTTATGGTCTTGTGAATTGACCTCTGTAGTATACTGTGATCCAGCCGGCCAGGATGCTCTTGTTATACCTACTGTAGAAGGTTGACATGATGGTTACTGGTAGATTTACTCGCTTCAGTCTTCTCAGGAAGTGCAGTTGCTGTTGCGCCTTCCTGACAAGTGTGTCCATGATCGGTCACTTGTTTAGTGGACTCCAAGGAACTTGGTGTTCTCTTCTCTCTCAACAATAGAGTTATTGCTATGTAGTAAGGGTAATTGTTCCTGGTCTCCCTGAAGTCCGCAATCATCTCTTTCATCTTGTCCATGTTGAGACTCAGGCTGTTACTCTCACACCATATCAAAAGATTTTTCACCTCTTCTCTGGAGTGCGACTTATCGTTGCTGATGAGGCCACCTACTGTTGTGTCATCTGTAAATGTGATGATCTGTTGGAGCTGTATCTGGTGATGCAGTCGTGGGTCAGTAGCATGAACAGGAGTGGGAGGAGCACACAGCCCTGTGGTGTGCCAGTGCTCAGTGAGATGGTGCTCAACATTCTGCTACCGACCCAGTCAGATTGTGGGACTCAACACCCCTCTCTATAACTGGACTCTTTCCGTTATGAAATCCAGAGTCCAGTTATAGAGAAGGGTGTTGAGTCCCATTGAGGACAGCTTCTCCACCAGCCTCTGGGGAATGATCGTATTAAATGCCGAGCTGAAGCTGATGAATAGCCTGATGTACGAGGCATCATTCTCCAGGTGGATTAGGATGGAATGAAGGGACAAGGCTATAGCATCATCAGTGGAACAGTTTCTTCTATAAGGAAATTGAAATGGGTCCAGTGTCTCTGGGAGGTGTGCTTTGTTGTGTTCCATCATCAGACACTCGAAGTATTTTATAATGATGGAGGTTAGTGCAACAAGGTGGGAGTCATTTAGGCCTGTTATTATTGCCCTCTTGGGGTACTGAGATGATGGTGGCTTTCTTGAAACCCATGGGTCGATGGACTGCTGCTGTGAGGTGTTGAAAATGTCCATGAAGACCTCCGTCAATTGGTCTGTGAAGTCCTTCAGTACTGACCAGATAGCTTGTCTGCTCCTACTTCCTTGTGTGGGCTCATCTTGGATGACAGAGCCAACACAAGGGCCACACAACCAATTCTTGCTTCTGTTAGAAATGTTCTCAGGCCAAAGGCTTAATCATTGTTGATCTTATGGATTTCTTGACTACAGAATTTAGGCCATTTAATTTAAGCTACTACTACAGACTAAACTACTCCCAACTTGTTTTATAAAAGTTGTAGCTAAAGTACAGTTTTGAATATTTTATTTTTATGCATTGCAAGAGAATAGTGACAGATATGATTCTCAGATCTGATGCGTTAAGAAGAGACACCAACTTCTTTTCACAGGAAAAATTAAGAATTTGGCTGTGATATGAAGTGCCCAGTCCATATGCATGCAAGCAGTCTACTTAGAATATTACCAACAGACTCGCCAAGGCAAATAGCGCCTTTGGAAGACTACACAAAAGAGTCTGGAAAAACAACCAACTGAAAAACCTCACAAAGATAAGCGTATACAGAGCCGTTGTCATACCCACACTCCTGTTCGGCTCCGAATCATGGGTCCTCTACCGGCACCACCTACGGCTCCTAGAACGCTTCCACCAGCGTTGTCTCCGCTCCATCCTCAACATCCATTGGAGCGCTCACACCCCTAACGTCGAGGTACTCGAGATGGCAGAGGTCGACAGCATCGAGTCCACGCTGCTGAAGATCCAGCTGCGCTGGATGGGTCACGTCTCCAGAATGGAGGACCATCGCCTTCCCAAGATCGTATTATATGGCGAGCTCTCCACTGGCCACCGTGACAGAGGTGCACCAAAGAAAAGGTACAAGGACTGCCTAAAGAAATCTCTTGGTGCCTGCCACATTGACCACCGCCAGTGGGCTGATAACGCCTCAAACCGTGCATCTTGGCGCCTCACAGTTTGGCGGGCAGCAGCCTCCTTTGAAGAAGACCGCAGAGCCCACCTCACTGACAAAAGGCAAAGGAGGAAAAACCCAACACCCAACCCCAACCAACCAATTTTCCCTTGCAACCGCTGCAATCGTGTCTGCCTGTCCCGCATCGGACTGGTCAGCCACAAACGAGCCTGCAGCTGACGTGGACTTTTTACCCCCTCCATAAATCTTCGTCCGCGAAGCCAAGCCAAAGAAAAATCATGATCAAGGATCTTCAGGTAAAATTGCCAGCCAGGATGGTTAATAAAGACTTATTTATAATTCTCAAATGGAACTCCCACTTTCTGGACAACCTGAAACTCAATTGCTTTATTAAATTTAAAAGTTATTTACCTGGCTCTCAGGGATCTCATCATTTTTTTCCCTGTCCATCATGGGCATGGGTTGTATCCCCATTTTTTTCATCTCATCACCCTGTATGGAAAACAATATTCAGATTAAATTACAGAAACTGGATTGATATCTCTGCTTTATTTTTCTAAAAATTGAAAATACAAAAAATATTCAGAATAGAATTGTTATTACATCAATGGAAGTATTACATTGTTCCAACTGTTTCTGCTTTGACAAAAACAACTACGTAATCTGGACAAGGGAGAGGTGGTCAGCAGATTGCAGTTTCTGTGCGGAAATTAGATATTGTTTCAAATTTTAAAATGTGTAGAGAGTTTGGCAGACTTCCCACCTGACAGAATAAACTTTCATCTGGACAAGAGCACTCCAGAGATAACTCACTGCCTATTGTTTCACTGTGGAAGAATTGAAGTCTGATGCTTGACTGAAGTAAGAGGGAGATGGTGCTGGGGAAAGACTTGCCATTCTCTTGAAGATATTCTGGCTTCCCTTCAGCTGTTGAGTTCCCATTGCCCATAAAACCCAGCTGTCTCAGTTAAATGTCACACAGCTTCATTGATCCTGTTGCTTCCTGTGTAGATTGTGAGCGAACTGTTGCAGGGATTAAAATTTTTATTGATACTGTAGTCAACTCCAACCCACTGAATTTTGGAGTTAAGATTCATCTGAATATCTATAGGACATCAATAACTTTGTGATTTTGTTGCATGCTTTTGATTTTTTTTAGTTCAAGGAAAAAAAGATTGCCATAACATCTCACAGCATCATACAAGTAAGCTCACACATTTCTTTTCAACAATTCATTAGATTTTACTTTGATGGCCAAGATGTTGACTCCAAGCTGCCAGTAACTGCACTGGGTTCTTTAGTGTTACCACTAGAACTATCATTTAGATAATCAGAATGGATAACAGAAGATTTATTGATTGCTGCCATGTACAAGATATCACGGCCCACATAAGTTCCATCAACTCTTTAGGTATCTTTCAGAATGTCAATGCCTATATTAGGTGGCACTAGTAAATAGCAATAGGAAATGTTATGAGTCTAATAGCACCCTTTAAAAATAAATATATGCATATCTTTAACTCCCTTCATATGCAAAATTATATCAATAATTTATGATAAATTTGAAATCAGACATTAACTGTTTATCTCTGGAGACATGTTACAAAATTTTGGCTGGATGCAGGAAGGACGTTTACCCTGATTAGAGTCTCCAGAGCAAGGGTCACAGTCTCAGAGTACAGAGCAGATAATTTCAGATGAAGATCAGATAAATTTTGGTCATGCAAACAGTAGTAAACTTTTAGAATTCACTACCCTGGAGAACTGTGCAGGCTCAGTGTTTAAATTTCATTAAAAAGAGAAAAGGAAAGAATCAAGCAATGGCATTGGGACAGGAAAGTAACACTGAGATAGATCAGTGATGATCTTGACAAATGGTGGAGCATGATCCAAGTATCAAATGGGTTTAATTTCTTTTCTGTTCTTATCAAACACTAAATTCAATCAGTTTCTTAATCTTGGTTCAAAATTCTTCACCATTCCCCCAAATTTAACACTTCTATAAATGTTACATTAACCTTAACACAAATATCTTGTAACTCATTATTGGCCACTGTATAATTATACAATGAATTTACAATATCACTAATACAATGGTCACTAATACATTTGTTACCTTCGTAATTTCCATCTTCTTGTGTCTTGCTGTTTTGTATCCTGATTTCTTCTCATTAAATGTCCAAACTTTATGCTTTATATCATAATCTTCCCCCAATTTCAACTACCCCCCCCCTTTCTTTCTTCCCTTTTTAGCTTTTGCTGTGATTCTATCCACAACTTTCCATTTGGAGCATGCAGCTGGGAGTCATGTACTAAGGCAACACTCCACCTAGTCTGTCTATGTTGGGGCTACAGCACACTGAAAAAAAAACAGGACCTTCCCTTACATAAATTGAGATACTGCTGGTCCTTAATTTTGATAAATTGTGGACTAAATATTCTCAATCTGAAGTTCCCTTAACAATAATTCTCAGACATGTGGTGGGTAGCCTGAATGATAGAAGTCATGGTCAATATTCTCTTTAAATTTCCTTTGTTTTCTCCTTTTCTGTCTCTTGTTTGCAGTAGACTGTGTCCTCAGCTTCTCTCACACACTGGCTTCAGTGTAGGGACTTCAATCAAATAAATAGTCGCTTGGAGGCTAAGTGAGACTCTTGTTTGTGACTTATTTCAATTAATTTACAACCAAGTCTAGATAAGTTCAAAAGGTTGGTCAACACACGATGACTTGTACCAATCTATAATGTTACGTTACGATCTTTTTTGAAGGTTCCATAAATAGCTTAACCTAATGTAACGTCTGTGAAAACGATCCTCAATAACAAAATAGGAACATTCCACGATAACGGTCAACAAAAATTATGAGGATCTCAATCACCCTCCTCTACAAAAAATACTCGAGATCCCAATTTGCGCTCTGCACTACTGCGCATGCTCCAGCCGGCACTATAATATACGAACGTACCGCGCATGCTCCAGCCGGCACTATAATACACGAACGCACCACGCATGCTCCAGCTGGCACTATAATACACGAATGCACCATGCATGCTCCAGCTGGCACTTCACTACACAAACCCACCGCGCATGCTCCAGCTGGCACTTCAATACACAAACGCACCATGCATGCTCCAGCCGGCGGTACAATGCACAAACGCACTGTGCATGCTCCTGCCGGTACTATAATATACGAACGTACCGCGCATGCTCCAGCCGGCACTTCAACACAAACGCACCATGCATGCCCCAGCCGCCACTTGCCACGCCAACCAATGAAACCTAAAATGCCGACTAAACAAGATAAGTACACAATTTACACATTTTGGATCCTACATTCAGAGAGCAGATTTCTTTCCAGCCCAGAGTCCATAGTACTGCTGTTTTCCAACTGTAATATTCCTGTTCTCATGTCATCCTTCTGTTGCCTATGACTTATCATTAAAGCATGTACAAATGAATTCATGGCATTATTGGCCTGTTCCCACTCAAGACAGGGGGTGTGAACAGAAGAAATAGGAGCAGCAGTAGGCCACCTGGCCCATTTTGCCTGCTCTGCTATTCAAAAAGATCAGAGCAAATTTGGCTGTGCCCTCAGCCACTTATACATCTGTTCCCTGTCTCCTTTGTTTCCCTATTATTCTAAGATCTCTCTATCTGTGTCTTAAATACATTTAATGAGGCAGCCTCTACTGGTTTCTTGGGCAGAGAATTCCAGATTCATTCTCTCTGGAATAAATAGTTCCTCCTCATCTCTTGCCTTACATCCACTTCCCCAGATCTTGAAGCTTTGTCCTCAAGTTCTAGTCTCAACTGCCAGTGAAAAGAAACTTCGTGTTTCTCTTATAACATACAATTATTAAAGAAAGAGATAACTCCCACCTCATCCTTCTAAAGCCCCATGACTGTAGTCCCACAGTACTCAATTTCTTCCCATGTTAACCCCCATATTTCTAGAATCAAACAGGTTAATCTCCTCTGAAAGTCCTCCAAAGCCAATATATACTTATTCAAGTAAGGAGACCAGAACAGTACTCAAGGTGTGCCCTGCTGCCTGCATATGGCTTTGGCCTGTGTTATTTATCCTATATCAGCATGCATTCCTATTTGCGTCCCTTCTATTTTTAAGAGTTTTATTTGTGTCAGAACTTGCTTGACCTCTCCACATTAAATTGTCATTTATTCTGAATGTACTGCCCTCAATGTGAATATGTGGATCAACCCGCCACTTCTATACCTTGCCCCTATTCCAACCCTGATGCCAAAGCCACTTCATCTGTGAATTTAGTGAATGCAAGTTCTCTCGATTCTAGGCTAACTCAAGGGACAGGAATTCTGATAGCTTGTAACACTGCACCACTACCATACTAATTCAGCAAAAGCACCACCCTGCTCTCAACACACACTCTCATTGACAGTATATCTCCTTGGATGTTCAGACATGGCAGAGGGAAGAATTAGTTTGAGAGGGGAACTTACAGAAAGGTTGGTGTGCATGGACCTGTGTTGCCAAATGGTAGCTGTGCCTAAGAATTTTTGAGGAGTTGACCTACCTCACCTGGGGAGAGCAACTAGTTCTCAACAAGAACCACAAAGCAATACCTTTTTTGACTTTTGCAAATTTCTAACAATAGAAAATGCTGGAAACAATCTTCAGGCTAGGCATTTACTGTGGAGAGAGAAATGGAATTATGTTTCAAATTGAAGATTGTTCATTTGAGCTTGGAAAGAGAGAAAACAACTTGGTTTTAGTTTGTGGTAAAACTCAGGGAGGGATGCATAGGACAATATGAACGTGTGTGATTGCGTAAAGCCAGGACTGCCGTGGTAATTGCTGCTGATAAAGACATCTGGGAGGTAGAGCGATCAAAGTAACATGCAACAGCTGTCAAATGCAGACCAGAGATGCATAGAACCAGTCCTATCTTTGTCAGCCATCGACGATCATTCTGGGCATTTTCTACAGTTCTTGTGTTACTTAGTATTCTTATTAACCTATGAGCCAAATGGTTCCATCAATAGTTTATCACTGTTGCAGTCCTGACTTCAATTTATCAAAGATATCTGTCCAGCCCATCCCACCCCACTCTTTCTGCAACTTAATGTTTTATCTCTTCTGCAGTTTTGACAGTGTTTTAACCCAAAATGCCTACTCTATTTTCCTTTGCACAGAAGCTGCCTTGACTACTGGGCATTTCCAGCATTTTCTGATTTTATGCACATTTCCCAGTAGTCACAGTATTTGATTTACAAATTTCTACGGCAGGGTGTTCTCAGATAATGAATCGGTTCTGTTTTTGCAGATGTCCATAAGTCAATTTTGTCTATGTCCAAAAATACTCAAGAATTGCTCGATAAGCTGCTAACCATACCTCCACAACATGGTAATAATGGTATCAAAAGCACACAAGACCTTACAAGAATGAACAATTTCTGAAAGTGGAGAGCAGAAACTAGTTTTGCTCTTCATAGGAATATTCTTTTGTATTTATGTTGGAGTTTTGAAATGTATTGATATTACAGAGTTCATTTCAATGTAGGGGTGTGTATATATCTGGGATAGCCTGTATTCATAAAAATGAACATTTCTGCCATTGTATGACTTGTCCACAACCGCAATTTAGGTTGTCCTTATCCATACTAGTTTCAATATACATCATTTTCTCTAATATTTCACAATGCAATCACTGCCCCCAATGTTTACCAACCCCATTAACTGCACCCCCCCCCCCCCCACATCCCTTTTGAAGGCTTGAATCTTACAAATTTTTTTTCTGCGCATCAACAGTATTGACCATGACATTGATGGTGAGGGACTTGGTGACTGCAACGCTGCTAAATGTCAAGGGTAGGTAGCTGGGCTCTCCTGTTGAAGATGGCTATTGCCTGGTACTTCTGTAACAGGCAATAGCCATCTTCCACAAGAGATCATGTAACAGCCAAACCTTGATGTTGTCCAGGCCTTGGTGCATGAAAGCATGAACTGCTTCATTTCCTTATGAATTGTGAATGGAAAGGAACATTGTGCATTCAATAATGCTTGGTTTTACTTTTGATTTTATGATGGATGAAAGGCCACTGATAAAATAGATGAAGATGCCTGTGGTGATGCCCTTGGGGTAAAATGGTTTAGCAACCATAACCATCTTCCTTTGTATGACATCTCAATTCCAATGTTTTTCTTAATGGCTATTGATTTTACTTTTACTGAAATGCTTTGATTTCACTCTCGATCAGTGCATATTTAAACAATGTTGTGATGAGATCTGGTGCCAAGTGAACCTGCTGATATCCAAGCTTGAGATCAGTGAGTTGAATATTGGTGGTGAGCATTACTTGATATCACTTTGTAGATGATTGAGAATGGATCAAAATGGGTACTAATTAGTTGCATTGGATATGTCCTGTTTTTGACCACAGGGCACATCTGGACAAGTCAGGTAGAAGCCAGCAGTGTAAGTCCAACAGTTTGGCTGGAGAAGCAGCTAGCTCAGGGCACAAGTGTTCATCGCCACAAGGATACTACAGTGCAATTTAATGCTCTGCCCCAGTTTTAAAAAAAGTTTTGTAAAGTGAATCAAACAGTCTGAAGACAAGCTCCTGTGGCAACAGGGCTCTCAGGAGGAAACCACGATGGATCATCTACTTGGTACTTCTGAATGAACATGAATCCTTTTGCCTCATCCTTAGCCTTCACATACTGGGTCCTGATATTATTGAAGAA